>NC_081824.1:48714881-49964881 GCF_030867095.1 Alligator mississippiensis | reverse complement strand
CTGGGGTCGGACCCAGAGGGTAGTAATTGATGGAAGTCACTCATCATGGTGTCCTGTGACCAGTGGGGTCCCCCAAGGCTCTGTCCTTGGACCCATACTGTTCAACATCTTCATTAATGATGTGGACACTGGAGTCAGAAGTGGACTGGCCAAGTTTGCCGATGACACCAAACTTTGGGGCAAAGCATCCACACCAGAAGACAGGCGGGTGATCCAGGCTGACCTGGACAGGCTCAGCAAGTGGGCGAACGAGAATCTGATGGTGTTCAACGCCGATAAATGCAAGGTTCTCCACCTTAGGAAGAAAAACCCGCAGCATCCTTATAGGCTCGGCAGTGCTATGTTGGCTAGCACTATGCAAGAAAGAGACTTGGGGGTCATCATTGACCACAAGATGAACATGAGCCTGCAGTGCAATGCTGTGGCTAGTAAAGCGACCAAAACGCTGGCTTGCATCCATAGATGCTTCTCCAGCAAATCCCGGGACGTCATTCTCCCCTGGTACTCGGCCTTAGTGAGGCTGCAGCTGGAGTACTGCGTCCAGTTTTGGGCTCCACAATTCAAAAAGGATGTGGAGAAGCTTGAGAGAGTCCAGAGAAGAGCCACGCGCATGATCAGAGGTCAGGGAAGCAGACCCTACGATGACAGGCGGAGAGCCCTGGGGCTCTTTAGTCTGGAAAAGTACAGGCTTAGGGGTGATCTGATGGCCACCTATAAGTTTATCAGGGGTGACCACCAGTATCTGGGGGGAACGTTTGTTCACCAGAGCGCCCCAAGGGTTGACGACTAGGTCGAATGGTCATAAACTACTACAAGACCGTTACAGGCTGGACATAAGGAAGAATTTCTTTAGTGTCCGAGCCCCCAAGGTCTGGAACAGCCTGCCGCCGGAGGTGGTTCAAGCGCCTACATTGAACACCTTCAAGAGCAAACTGGATGCTTATCTAGCTGGGATCCTATGACCCCAGCTGACTTCCTGCCCTTTGGGCAGGGGGCTGGACTCGATGATCTTCCAAGGTCCCTTCCAGCCCTAATTTCTATGAAATCTATGAAAAGAACAGGAGAAAGAACAGGACAAGAGGTTTCACTCTTTTTTTCGTTAATAGGATTTTAGTGATTGGAGTGAATGGAATAGAAATGCATATACTGTTCTTGAATGCCCTCTGGGCTCCTAGTAAGTGGAAAAGCAAACAGCCCAATATGTATCCCCTGTCTTCCAGAAAGAAGACAAAAGCTGGATAAAGACACAGACATTAATTTCTACTGCAGGAAATTTCTCCAGAATTTCCTCTGGTAGAAGTCTTTGGGAAAGGGAGTAGTATAGACTCCACCTCTCCCCTGCTGTCCATGCCTTTCTGAGACTGGGATGATCCTGGACAAGGGAAAGTGAGGGGAACACTGCCTGCTCCACTTTTCCTGGTCCCAGGAGGAATGGAGCAGCACAGAAAGAATTCCTTCACCTGCCTCAGACTGGGCTTTAGGAAACAAGGTGAGGGAGCAGCCTCCTTTGCTCTGCTCCCAGTCTTTGGGAGTGGAGCAGAAAAAGAACTGGGGCAAAGCCTCCAGAAAAGGGCAGAGTGTCTGGCTTGGGAAACAAGCATGGACCAGTGGCAACTGATTCTCTTTTCTCCCATCCTATCCCAGACCAGTCCAAGAGGGGAAGGGAATGGAGACGTACAGGCCCTAGTACCATGCTCCAAGCTGGACACTTTTTCCAGGAGACCAGTCTAGGAGGGGAGAGGAGCAACAGGCAAAGTCAGGAGCAACTGCTCCTCTGTTCTGTTCCCGGTCTTGGTGGCAAAGTACGGACATTCTAAAAGCCTAAGCCTGAACTGGATTCAGTCTTTGCAGGTTAGTCTAACCTGTGTAGGCTGAACCGATTTGCAAGTGAATAGACATTCACTTTTGATTTTGGAAATGTAGCCACATGACTGCAGTGGCTCAGACTAGAAGCTGGGGGGCCCTGGAGTGAGCCCTCCCTTCCCTTTGTCAGGAGCCGCAAGGCTGGAGGGAAGCTGACAATGGGGGAGGGGTGGGGGGGATTGTCCAAGCCCTGGCAAGCTGCTAAGTACGATTGGGGAGGGCTTAAACCCTCACCCTGGCCTGCAGGGACCCCAGCTGGGGTGTGAGTGGAGGGGGAAGGGGGAAGCAGCCCTTGTCAGGGTTGCCCCAAGGGGGGTGGGGGAGTGGGCATGGCCAGATGCCTGAGCAGTGCCTCAGGCAAAGTGGGGGCAGGGAGGGGAATTAAAGTCCCCTGTCTCCCCTCTCAGGCATGGGGATCCCAGCTGGGGTCTGCCTGGCTTTCTGCTCCACTGGCCTCTCACATGGTAGGGGGTGTGGCCAGAGCCAGCCAGGGCAGCGGCAGCAAAGGTGGGGCAGGAAGGGTAGTTAAACACTCCTGTCTCTCCTCTCGGGCACGGGGAATGCAGCCAGGGTCTGCCTGGTTTTCTGCTTTTCTGGTCACTCATCTGGTGGGGGCCATGGCCAGAGCCAGCCAGCATGGCTCTTCCATCCACGCCCTTTATCTGGGGCTGAGGCTGGGGTTGCGGGGCTGAGGTGGGATGGGCGCCGGTGTGAGAAGTGGGAGAAGGCTTTGTCCCGCTGCCCCAGGGATAGAGCCGCAGAGCCCAGTTCCCTACCTACCATGGGTGCCTGGTGCCACCGTAGTCGGGGGGGGAGTGGGGGGGAGACAGTCAGTGTCTGGGGGAGTCCCCCCGTGGCAAAACTCACTGACTGGGAAGCGGCTGCGGTGCTCCCAAAAGCAACTGCGGTGCTACATCCGGCACTCCCACTCCCCAGCTGGCACTCACGGGGGGGGGGGGGTGCACATGCACCCCCTACGCATTGCCACTGCCACTGACCAGCTTCCCCTTGCCTCCCTTGCCACTCACCTGAGTGGCAGGGTTTGGGGACAAGAGAAAGCCAGCAGGGGACAGCACTGCTCCCACCATTGGACTTCTGGGCATTGGGAGAGGAGCAGAGGGAGCAGCAGGACAAAGCCCTTGCCTCCTTCTCACACTGAGAACTCCAATGTGAGAAGCAAGCATGGGGCTTCACTGGTCAGTATAGCTTAGCTCCTGGTGTCCAGCAGCCCAGTGCCGGGAGTGTTGCAGCAAAGTTTCTCACACTGGGAACTGGTGTGAGAAGCAGTGGGGAACAGCTGGTGGCTTCTCCTCCCCTCCCCTCTACAGGTGTGTGGGTTCAGCTGCCCCCTGTGGCTTCTGAAGACCAGGGTGAATCCTATCTTCCCTGTTAGTTGTCCTCTGTTCAATAGTACAGTATAGCAATATTCAGTAATGCAATAATTTAATCAACAGAACAAAAATTTCAAAGTAATTATACACATATTTACTATGTCATATCTTATAAAAATGGATGATAATTAATAGGTCTGGTAAAGAAAAATCAGTAAAATGTTCTCATAATTTTATCAATTAAAAAAATGAAGATGTTTAATTAGTCTTGATTTTTATTAATTAAAATCCCAGCAAAACATTTTCGCTGAATAGCCTATATTTGATGGGCACCATTATAAGAAGTCATCACTTTGCAGTACTGAATACTTTGTAGGATCAAGGCATCATGTACTATAAATAATAGGAAATAGGAAATTATGAGAGATTTCAGCTACACTATCATCAATATACTGTTGCTTCTCAATTCTATATATCCTTTTCTTCAAACCTAGACAGAAAACTCTAATCACTTTTCCAGTTGTTGACCAAGTTAGAGATGTGGATGAAAGTGAGTTGGCTGCAACTCAGCTTGGTTAATGGAGAAATGCTGCTTATTAGCCAAGGGAAGCATTTAGGGGAATCAGAAAGGTAATGCATACACCATCTACTGAAAATATATTTTTCATTTTTGCTGAAGTGGCTAGCTGCCTTGGGATCTTATTAGCAGCTGAGGTCTCTAGTGTCTTTTATTATCTCCAATTTCTTTTTAATGCAGGCCCAGCTTGGATTGTCCATGCATCTGCCACCCCCAGACTAGACTTCAGCAATATGTTTACTTAATCATTCTCCTGAAAACCACCTATGACTCCAGAACACAGCTGCCTGCGTCCTATGTAATATGGTTCTTATGTACAGTTAATGCTTCTGCTCAAACCTCAGACTCCTTTGCTGTCTTGCTGGGTGAAAGCTGAAGTGTTGATGTTCATTTTGAAAATTTAGAATAATTTGGGATGCCGTTATTTGACAGAGTTGTTCTCATTCTCTGCCCTGCCCTGATTATTAAGAACAACAGGTAATGTGTACATAATGTGGTCTGCTGATTTTTAAGTTGGTCATATTTCTTTGTTTTTTAAACATTTAAATAAGAACCAGCAAGGTTGTATTTGATACTTCCACCAGCATCCTTATCCTGGTGGTTATTTCTACCATGATATCACTGCCCTTTTCAGAAGTTTTACTATTGTGCCATAGGTCAACAGAGGAGTGAATATTTATTGTGGCTCATTCCAGACTTAGTTCCCAATGAACTTCTGTTTCCATCCATCTACAGTCCCTAAGGATTGATTTTCAAGACTTTAAGCATTCCTCAGGCTTTCTGATCTACCACAGCTTACATTTAGCAAACTGTAGGCACAACTATGAAGCATATTTGTTTGTCTTACTGTTGGGAGATGTATCTTTTAGGTTTCTGACACTATGACTGATAATATATCTACCACGTGTCATTGTGGTTTTGATAAATGGTGCTTGCTGTAGGAAGCTTTATGTAATTTATATTGTTAACATTTGTAAATAAGCATCCTTTTGCCACAATGAAAGACATGTCAAGGGCCTAAAACACTTTTTTCATACCATATTTATACATTTATATTATTGTGACTCTACTGACTTAAAATTTGAGTTCCTTTTATTGTCAGAATGGTTTAGGTATAGATGCTCATGTCTTAGAGCATGGCTTTCCAACTTCTAAATGGCCAGGGGCTGCATGTTCCATGACTACACCTGTCAGGCTGCATACTGGAGTGGCCACAGGCCCCCCAGGCTACATGTTGTGTGTACCCCCAGCACCATGCAAAGATGCTCCTTCTTCCCCTGCACCATGTGGGCGGGCAGGCTGGCCGACGCCCTCCCCTGCTGTCCTGCACACACCATCCTGCATCACCGTTGAATGCCTGGTCACACCTCATTGTACTGTGCCACACAGACCCTCTAGGACACTGGCTTTCCCAGCACTGTGCGCTGCTCCATAGTGCCCTGCCCTCCCCCATTCCGCATACCCCCCCTGCCATCTCCCACGTTGTGATATGTTGAACCAGGCAGCATAAACTGAAGGAGGGAGAGGGAGCCCCAGGATTACAAGTGCTGCTACATCTGGAGCAACAATGGTAGTGTTGGCTGGGTGAGAGCTTGGGGGCCACATGTTAACCCTTCATAGACTGCTAGTTGGACAGGCCTGCCTTAGGGCAAGGGGATGAACTAAATGACTTCTTATGGTTCCTTCCCAGCTGTATTTTCTATCACTAGCCTATGCAAAGGAGAATCAGACTCTAAAATATTTAAATAAAGATACAAAGTAACTTACTGTACACGTGTACCAGCTACATGACACTTGTTTCTTTACTAGATCCCAATAGATATTGCTGGTCAAAATAAATTAGCAGGGAATGTTATGTTTCACTCTAATTTCTGACTACAAAGTCTGCAGCAAATAATTTTCTATTAGTTTGGGTCTCAAATGTTACCTTGAGTTAAATTTAGGGGTGCCCTGATAGAGATTTTTGGGGCCAATACTTATAGCCAATATTTAAGGAGGCATATCGGTCAATACTGATTCAATTTCCGATACAGCTGTCTCCAGGTAAGTCTGGTGTGGTGGAAGGGGCAGGAACAGGGGAAGGGGCAGGGAAGGGGTGTGGAGGGGGCAGATGATCACCCACCCGGTGAGGGAGGGGGCAGGGGCAGGTGCTGCCCAGGAGGAATGGGGCGGGGGAAAACTACGGCTCTTGGGGCGAGGGAGGCGGTTCCCACTGCTGTTTGCAGTCTGGGAGGGCAGGGGCTGTATGTGTCCCCCAGATCAGCACAGCGCAGCATGAGCCAGGGTAGGCTGCAGCTGGGGCTGCGTGGGGCTCTTCTCAGTGGGGGCTGGGCTCAGAGCGGGCACTGGCAGCGCTGGGAGGATGCTGCATCCATCCCAAATTTCGTCATCGTTCTGCTCTCAGTGCTCCTGCTCCTTGGGGCAGCCCCAGCTCAACGCCTTGCCTCCACCCATGTGCCAGGAAGAGCTGGGACTGAGCTTGGTGGTGGCAGCAGTGCTGGGAGCGGAGTGGCGGTGAAATTTGGGGTGGATGCAGCATCCTCCCAGCACCTCTAGCACCCGCTCCGAACTCAGCCCCTGGTGAGAAGAGCCTCATGCAGTCCTGGTTGCAACCTGCTTCACAGATCCAGGGGGCACACCCCTCCCATGCCCTCGTGGGGTGCAAGCAGCGGCGGGAGCCCCATGAGCCATGGCTCTGCTCTCCCTGTCCTGCCTGGGCAGTACCTGCCCCTGCCCTCTCCCTCAGCGCAGGGGGCTTCGATCATGCTCCTTCCCTCTCCTCTCCTCTTCCACCACACCGGACTTTCCAGATGGAGGCAGCTCTCCATGCTGCTGAGCCTACATGCTGTGTTGTGTTGCAGCTGCATGCAGCACGGGCATTTATCAGCAAAATTATCGGCCCCATCAGGCCGATATCTGATACAGCCAGTCTTCTTCATATTGGTACTGATCCAATATTGGACCGATGTATAATGTCTAGTTAAATTATGCCTGTATTACTTTACCTTGTGCATGCTGTATGAATGTAGAGAGTGAACGTATGGAAAGATTTATGAAATAACTATTTTGTCAATGCAGTATAAAGCAAGGGACACATCAGGTCTGTACCCAATAATAATAATAGTATTTTTTCTAATTTTTTTTAAGTAATGAAAGACAGGGAAAGGCAGATATATATTGGTAACTAGTTCTATAAGCAGGTGCAGAAAATACAGTCCTAAGGCATGATGTTGGAACCTCTAGATAACTAACTGGATGAGATGAGGTAGAACTGTCAAATACAGCCATTAAATCAGTAGGGCCAGGTTAAAATGCAGTGTGTGAGAGATGGGGAGGTGGGGCTCGCTTCCGCCACACCTGTCTGAGCTTCTTTGATAGGAGGAGCACACAGCTGCTGGCTCAGCTTTGCCCTGGCCAGAGCTGGAGGTTAGAGAGACAAGGCTGGGGAAAGGCTGGGCAAGGCTATTTTGGCAGCCTCCTGGGAGTGCCCCTGCCTGCCGGCCAGAGCCAGTACAGGCAGGCTCGAGCGCCCACATCCCAACAGGCAAACATTTGTTGGGTTCAGTGGTGCTCTATCTCAGAGCACTTTGAGTAAAGAACCATGAGTTAGGATGCCTCCCCTAAATGTATGTAGGCACCATCCGTGATGGAGCATATCTTAGGTAATTAAAAGTGTCAGCACAGCTCACTTCTTTCTGATCTAGCATTAAAGGAAAATATTTGGGAAGGGATGGACATTTTCCTTTAATCCCTGTGTTTAACTCCTGCAGGCGGCAGTTCTGTTGATTTATTATCTTCCATTGTTCCATTGAGAAACGTCTTCTTTTACATTTGGCCTGAAAGGAATTTCCTTTTGTATAACTGGGAGATACTTGGCACCGATATGTAAGGTCCCTTGCTGCATATTACCAAGGTCTCCAGGCTATTATTCTGAGGTAAAGGCCTACTCACACAGTATATTCTCTTACAATTTCCTCTGTTAGTGCATAGTGATTTTGTTTGATATTTTGCCTCACCTAATTCTGTTTTATATGAGAGGGATTGGATTTGTCTAACTGACACAATTCTGTTTGCCAGCAGATCAAAAAACAATATATTATTTATGGTCAGAGGCTCCACATTCTAAAAATGCCCTCATTTGTTAATTGAACAACACTATTATCTGAGCTTTCTCTCATTCCAGCTGTCTTTTCATCATTGTATTTCCCAGATCTTGGGACTGTAGAAAAATAGGGCTGGAAAAGATGTCAAGAGATTATCTAGTCCAGTCCTCTTCTGAGGGTAGGATCATTCCTGTTTAAACCATCCCAGATGATCTTTCTTGAAGTTCGGTGCCCAAAACTGAATACAGAACACAGATGAGGTCTCACCAGCACTGGTTAAGGTGGGAGAATAATTTACCATGTCTTACATTGGATACTTTTGTTAATACATCACAGTGGACTATTTGCTTTTTCCCTAAGCAGTTTTAAACTGTTGATTCATACTTAGCGTCCAGTCCATTATATACCAGAAATTCTTTTCTGAAGTGCTGTAGTCATCATTTCCCATTTACATTTGTGAATGTAGCTGTTCCTTCCTACTTCACATACTTCACATTTGGCCTTCTTAAATTTAATCCCATTTATTTCAGAATTTATCAATTTATTAAGGTCATTTTTAATCCTAAACATGTCTTCTAAGGTACCTGCTACCCCATGTAGATAAGTGTCATGTACATTTAATGAGTCTACACTCAATTCTACCTTCCAAGTCATTAATGAAAGTAATGAATTCTATAAAACTGACTGACGTGGATTTAACTCTTCCAAGTTCATAGGATCATAGGAAACTAGGATTGGAAGGGACCTCATCAGGTCATTTAGTCCAGTCCTCTCCTCAAAGTACAACCATCCTTGACTAAAGTGGCTGTCTAACCTGCTCTTGAAAATTTCCAAGGTGGAGATTCTATAACTCCCCTTGGTAGCCTGGTTCACTGGTTAACCACCTCATAGTCAGTTATACATCAGTTTATCTTCATCTTTAACCATTTTTCTATGCTAATTTATGAGAGGTGTTTTGAGAGACAGTAATACAAGCCTGACTAAAATAAAGTATATTGCATCTATAGTCCTCTGCCTTCCCATCCACAACACCCAATATTTTGTTACGGAAATTGCATTGCTTAGACAGGTTTTGCTCTTGACAAATCCATGATGACTATTCCTTACTACCTTTTCATCTGCGGCTTAAAAATTGACTGTTTTATTGTATGCTGTAGTCCAGTTGTTTTCAAACTTCCTAGTAATGGAACCCTTTCCTATCACTTCTTCTGGCATGGAACCCCTATCCCTAACCTAAAGACTGACACACAGCCAGGTGACCTGGCTTCACAATGGCAGTGCACTGCCTCCTGCCTTGCTCTGCCATCCTCTTTCTTTCCATTTTAAAGATGACCACTGTATTTACCCCCTTCCACTTCTCTGGGATTTCACTTTATCTCTATAGAATCAGTCAGTGCCTTAAACAGTCATCAGGCCTTTCTGATATGAAAATATCCATTTTATTTCAGTAATCTCTAATTTGTTTCTTCCCTACATGTGGTTGTATACTGACTTGTCCTTGATGATAATTGTGTTAGTCATCTGCTCTTTGACTTTTTATAAAGATAAGGTAAAACATTATAGGGCATGTCTACACAAGGATTTGGTTTAAATTTACTCTGGTGTAAATTACTCTGGTGTAAACCCTTTCAGACAGGTGTCTACACATGTGGGGATTAGGAAGCAGATTTGCTGCTCTTTGCACTAAATTTCCTGCAGTCCTGCAGTGGGCCTCTGCTGCCACAGTGGGGAGCTCGAGGCCCTGGCTGCAGCTGCCAGCACCTGGAAGGCATCTTTAAAAGCCAGCCCCACTCTCTGCTCTTTGACCAGCCCCTTGTCCAGGAGCAGCATGCCAAGCACAAGGGCAGCACACGGCAGCTCTCTCCTTGGCTACTCTGCCTCCTGTGCTATGCCTGCTCTAGCCCCTGCCCCTGGCAGCAACGACCAGTGCCCCATGCTCCTGTTGGCTGCCGCACTGGCTGCTGCACTTGCCATACTGTCTGTCACCTGGGCCATGGCTGTCTCACCCCACCTGGCTCCCCCACACACAACAACCACCAGTCTGGCTGCAGTGTGCTGTCCCAGGGCCTCCACCACCACTGCGCAGCTGCTGCCAGCAGGGACACTGATGAGGGGCTCCAGGATGCCACTGATGGGGCTGCCATCACCTCCCTGGGCCTCTAGCCCCACCAGCTCTGGGCCCGCAGCGCCAGCCAGGACTGGTGGTGGCATGATGTCCAGCACACCTGGGATGATGAGCAGTAGCTAGATACATTCTGGCTCACTTGGGCCATCTTCTGGGATCATGTTCAGCAATTCCGGGCCCACCTAGAGCAGCAGGACAACGGCTTGTGCCCGGCCCTCCCCATGGACACCCAGCTGGCCCTTGCCCTGGTGAAGCTGGCCATGCCTGCCAGCTTCTGATACATCAGTCACCTGTTTGGCATGGGTGAGGCCACCATGGGCGAGGCTCCCACTGCTGGGGAGGCCATCCTGGAATTATGCAGTGCTCTCCAAGATGTGCTGGGTAACACGGTACTCCACATCAATGGCCCTGAGGGGGTGGTCATGGCATTCTGTGCTCTGGGATTTCCCCAGTGCATTGGAGCCCTGGACAGGACCCTGTCACCTGCCTGCCCCATGGAGACTGGCCCTACTACAGCTGCAGGGGATTTTACTCCATGGTGCTCCAAGCCTCCATGGACTACCATGGCCCATTTATGCATGTGAGCACTGGCTGAGTGGGCAGCACCCATTGATGCCTACATGTTTTGGAACTCCAGCCTGATGGGCCTGGAGAGTGTGTGCTTTATGCCGGGCAGGGGTGATGCATAAGGGGTGCACATGCACCCCTGAGTGTGGAGGTTCACCCCTTGCAAAAAAGGGTAGTCGCCCTTGTGGATGGTTGCTGCTTGCCACCCCGCTGCTGACATCACTGTCACCATCTGCAGGCGGTCCATGATCGCCCCTGGCTGCCACTGCCAGTCTGCAGGAGCTCCACACTTACTGCCACTGGGCTCCCACCACTGCCGCTGCACTCCTGCCGCCGCCAGCACAGCTGTGCACCCCCAGCTGTCGGGGGCATGCACCACTCATGGTGCCGGAGATGCCAGATCTGCATCTGGGTGCCGTCATCCCTCCTCTGCTCATTGGGAACCCTGCCTTCCTGCTCCAGCCTTGGCTGATGTAGCCCTGTGCTGGCCTCCTGGACCCCTGCCAGACCCACTTTAACCACTACCTGGGCCGGACCCACATCCTGATAAAGTGTGTCTTTACCTGCCTCAAGAGCTGCTGGTGCCCCCCCACCACCTGCCTCGAGTTTACCAAGGAGAACCTCCCCCAGATCATGATCGCAGCATGTACACTGCATAACATCTGCAAAGCTCAGAGGGAGGTCTTCCATGAAGCCTGGGTGGAGGAGGCATGGCAGGTGAAGGACATCTGGCAGCAGGACCACCACCTACAGTGGCAGGGGCAGTAGTGGGTCCGCCTCCCACTGAGGCTCCAGGAAAGCCATGCCCCTACCAGTGGGGGGCAGGGCACTGGGTGTGGAAGGCTTTAGCCAGTTTCCCACCTGCTGAACTGTCGAGCAGCTGAGCCCACAATCTTCCATTTTTCCCACAAGGATATTGTGGGATGCTAGATCAAAAGCCTTTGGAAGTCTAGGTATATAATGTCTACCTTGTCTCCCATGTTCAGGTGGCGAGAGATCTGGTCATAGAAAGAGATGAGATTGTTAAGACAAGACCTACTCGCAATAAAGCCATGCTGGCTGTCGTTCAGAATCTTACCTTCTATGAGCATATTGCACATAGATTCTTTAATGAACTTTTCCAGGATTTTCCTGGGGTTGGAGGTTAGGCTGATTGGCTTATAGTTGCCTGGGTCCTCCCTCTTCCCCTTCTTGAAGATGGGCACAATGTTGGCCTTCTTCCAATCCTCAGGGATTTCTCCTGTGCACCACGAATGCTGAAAGAGCTTTGCCAGGGGTTCCATGATGACCTCGGCCAGCTCCTTCAGCACTCTCAGATGGAATCCATCTGGTCCCACTGACTTGTCAATGTCTAGCTTTTCTAGTTGGTATTGTACCCACTCACCATCCACAGTGGGGAGGCTGTCAGTCCCAGCATGTCCCCTATGAGCCTTATCTTGCTTGACTTTCCACGTGGTCTGGTGAAATACCAAAGCAAAGTGGGCATTCAGAAGTTTAGTTTTCTCCCTGAATGTCGGTTACCAGCTGTCCCAAGGTGTTAAACCGGGGTCCCACACTTCCATTTGTTTTCCTTTTACTGCCTACATACCTAAACAAGAACTTCTTATTGTCCTTGACTTCAAAGAGAGTTGGAGAGTATTTTAGCTAATCATATCTCTTGCTACACTTCCTATCCTCTTCTCACTTCCAATGCAGGGAAGAGACAGTAAATCCACCCATCATGACCCCCACACAATGAAGATGTATCACATGGCCAAAGGGCAGAACATATGCCCTGACTGTACATCAGAGTGAGGATGGATTGTATAAGCAGTAGGGAAATCATGAGGATGGTTGTATTCAGGAGGTGTTGGAGCAGCAACAGCAAAAGGGCTGAATGCACAAAAGAACAGCAAAGCATCAAATGGTCATAGCTAGATTAAGGTAGGGCTGTTTAAAGCTATGCCTATAATGTTCTTTTTAAAATTAGTTGTGATTAAGAAATACTCAGGGAGGCATGTTTCCAAGCTAAAGTTCTCAAGTTCCCCATAGGGCTACCGCTATAATTTGCACAGCCATGTATTTCTTGTCTGTTTGATGAAAACAGCGAAACCGATCCAGGAATGAGGGTTATGAGAAGAAAAGCAGCAATGTTTTTTAGATAAGAAGCGTATACTTTGTGCTTCTGCTTCACATAGTAGAACATGTCTAAACTGGAATTATCTGATTGCCACTTAGCTAACATATTTGCATGTACTAGTCCAGATGCTCCACAGATATGGACGGTTACCTTAGTCTGAGCCTAGTGTAAATGACAGAGATTTGTATTTTGGGACAGATGTTTGTGGAGTGTCTAGTTATCACATGCTATCTAATAAGCAATGAATTAATATGGAGTTCAATCTTTAGTGTAGACAAAATCTTGAACAAGGCAGGAGATAGTCCAGAGAATGAAGCATGAAGGGCTAAAATAATTCATCCATCATATCTGTCTTATTAAGATGTTCCTAAGGTAATGTTTCAAAATAGCTAATTTAGTATCGTTTCTTGAGCTCACACAAATTAATTTAATAAATAAATGAATCTTAATAAATAAATGCACTTAATAAATAACAATTAATGGTAAGTGGCTAGCTAATTTCAATATGTAGTTCAAAAAGCTTTGCAAAAGTAATAAATATGGGCGTATTTGTCTGTATTCTAAGAATTTCTTTCCATAATAATCTGTTTACAATTTTTCCGTGTTGCTTGAGACTGCAACATCTTCAGCAACATTTGTTTTCTGGCCTCATTATAGTCTGTGGTGGAGTCACATTTTATAGCATTTGGAGAAGGTAATTAAAAAACATATGGTGAAACTATATAACTCTTCTTTCGCCTCTGCCTTTACAATATATAATTATTTAGTGGCAACATATAAGTAGTTTAGCATATAGATGGATATGAATTGATATAGAATGATCATTTAAATAGATACAGGAAACTTAAATTTTTAAATGTGTAATCCCCAATAGCAAATTGATCCATCTGGTTGTGAATGCCTACAATGTTATTGGGCAATCCTTTGCATAAAGGTGAAGGGATTACCCAATGTTTTATACAAATCGATTGGAAATTTCTATCACAAACCTTTTAAAGGATGAATATTTAAATTGACAATATTAAATATCACTTTAATTGAGCTGCTTTGAAATATTACAGAAAGGTGAGAGATGAGTAACAGCCACTCTAAGGACACAGAACTTGAGTGCTTTTGATGGGCTTCATGATTTTATATCTTGCTTGAACTAAATCACTGAGAACCAGATTTTGCCTGGCTCTGTTGTAGCTGTACTGGTGAAGTACGGGTAAAAAGGATGTCTTTCCATCTTAGCCTGCCAGTTTAAGGGCCAGGAAAAAATTGCGGTGGTGCACAGTAAAATGTGTCTTGGTGCTGTCTCTAAACTGATGGTTATATCACTTCTAGTGCTGAATTGTACCTAAATGGCACAGTTGATGTTCATAGATAATTGCTTGGATGTATAGGAAAGATATGAAACTGGAGTGTATTGATTATGTATAATTGGAATGTATTCCCTTTTTAATTGCCTAAATCTAGTTCTATGAAAACTACTTTGTTACATGAAATTTGGAAAAAAAATAATGCAAAGTGATTTAGTCAATATTTCTTCTGAAACAAAATTAATTTACATGTTATTTTAATGATTAATATAAATGCTTGTGCACTTTGGTAAGATTTCTACTCTTTCATTCTGTCAAAAATTTTTATTCAGAAACAGGTTTCTTTGATTTTCTGTTCCACACAGAAAGCATAAAGGTATAGTAGTAGCAAAAGAAATACTGGCTGAGCAGCAGGGTGACATTCAGATAATTAGCAGAAAAATAAGCTGGCTGTTGAAATCCATAGAAATCAAATTCCAAATAAGAACCAACATGTAAGGAAATTCTGAAGTAGCTATGGGGCTCTGGAAGGTCTTTTTATTAGATTTGTTTATAGCTATGGTTATTTTAAGAAGATTATAATGCTCTGATTAAGGGTTACTTGTATTTGCTGTTATAAACCTCTATTGTCAGAGGTTTCTCCTATAACTTGAAAAAAAATGTTTCCATGTGAAAATTGGCATACAGTGGCTCAGGATGAATAGTACTTTTTTCTAAAATTTGGGGAAAAACTTTTTGGCTGCTTCTGTGTTTGAGGGAGGCAAATACTTAGTGGTTTTATAGGCTTTTTGTTCTCCCTTGGCAAAGCCTAATACATGGGAAAAGCATTTTTTCCAGGCCCTTATTCTTTTATGTCAACTATTTCCTTTTTTTAATATTCAAAACATTGAACTTTTAGTAGTTGTTACTTTTTAATACAGCCAAAATATAATTCAATAAACAGCAATGACTCAATAGCTGTAAGAGCTACATTTTATATTTGGTTACAGATTAAAAAAAAAACATACAAAATGATTTAGTTGATATTTCTCTTGAAACAAAGTAATTTACATGATAATTAAACAGTCAATATGAATGCTTGTACATTTTGGTAAGATTTTGCTTGTCATTCTGTCAAAAAATACAGAGTATTATCATTTTTCTTTTTGATTTAGTTTGCTTATTAATGTCGTTTAGACCAGATGCAGTGGGGTTTCAAGTATTTTGCTGGAATGCTACTTTTTTGATGTTCAATGTTAGAGACCCTTTGGAAGTCTTCTACTTCAAATGATTCCTTTAGTCTGGGGAAGCATCTATTGAATGGGCAAGTTTTATCCTTTCCCATAAATCCATTATTCACATAGCTGCCACTATAAGCTATTTGTCTTCCTCCAAATTACTATAAAACTTCTATGATGTCAAATTATATCTAATAATAATATAACAACAAACAAAGAGACAAACAAGCCATGAATTCCTATGGAAAGAAATGGATGGCATCAGAAACCTCTTATGATTCATGTGGACCACAGGGATAAAGAGAAAGAAAGAGCGAGATAGGCTGGTATTTATGTTATGCTTAGTTATGCTTTTCTCTTCTCCCAGATGTGCGGGCCGGGAGCAGTCCGAGGCTTTCGGGGGCGCGCGGCGGGCTGTGGCCAGCAGCCCTGGCACGTGGGTCGGGGAATGCAGGGCGGCGGACTAGAATTAGGCATGGACGCGTAGCGGTTGATTAAAGATTATTTTACTTACACCATAGATGGTCGCGGTGCAGACAGGAGAAAACTTCGCTTAAGTTGCAGTTACAAAACTCGTACAAACAAGACCCGTAGAAAAACTCGAGCCTCTTGAAATAACTCGGAAAGAGCTCTGGATACACACACACGGAGTTTGCTAGGCTCCATGGAACGAAAGCGCGCAGGGAAGGATACGTCGAGGGATTAGGCGGCGACGGGGAGAGGCTAGAGGTTGATCAGGCCCCTATATCCTTCTTAAGGCACACGCTGGGTTTGTTAGGCTCTGCAGCGCTCAGAGTTCTTCACAAGATGTGAAGTCCTCCTTCTCCTCCTCCAGATGGTTGTGGAGTCCTCCAACTTGGGCGGAAACCGCTCAAGCCTCTTATATGGCTAGCAAGCCAATCGCTAGCCGCCACATGGGAATAATTTAGAAACAGCCAATAGTGGGGAACAAATTTGCATGTGGGTGGCGGGAACTCCTTTGCACCGGGGTTTTCTCTTTGCAACTGAGAATTGCACCGTGCAAAGAAAGCTCCTCGTGGCGGGAAATAATTCTGCAGTGCTGAAGCACACACAAAATCATACCCTTGGGTTATGACACCAGACAGTAGCAGATTATATTTTTTCCGTACTATGTTCAATGGGCCAGGGCCTGGGCCAGGTTTCCTAGTTTAGTACTCGTATGTAATAAGGTTTTCTATATCTTCATTATATCCAGAATAATTCTTCCATACCACTCATTTGAAAAGCTACGTCTTCATATGTAAAGTGATTCATTCTTTTCACAATTGTTAAATAGATGTTAACCAGGGAGCCAATTTGTCTGCATTATCTTATATTTTTACATTGTCACATCTCATTGCTTGATTGTCTCTCTAAAATGGCCACAATTGTCACTCTCTATGTTCTGCCCTCATAGCAGACCTAATGACCGCTACACAGTAGCATTGTATTGTATAAACACTGCTGAGGATTTGACTGTTTGATTTCAATAAAAGTTTTACCGCAGTAAGAACTGAACAAACATGTACAGAATTGTATCCACAGATTGAAATCACTAATGTGCTATGTACATATTTTCATATACTAGTTTAAGGCTTGGTTCATTCAATCTCTTTTAGTTCTCCTTATTTGCAGTTACAGCTTTACTCACAGAACAGCTGTGGCATTTATCTTGTAATGACAACTATTTGATAATCATGACAAAATCCAGATTTGTGTCCTTAATGCTGAAGTCTACCCATATTTTTGAAAAGAACTCTTAAAGAACAATAGTATGCAGCAAATGAAAGTTTTACCTTTACTTTTCAATAGGTTTATTTTCTCAGTGAGTGTGGGCTCAGTGCAGACTGACAATTTTTTAGCTTATTGGAGGTTGTTCATGACCACATACAGCAGTTTTTGATTGATTTATTTTTACTGGGTTTACATAAATGTACAGTCAATATATTGAAAAATTTTGTTATATTTCAGCTAGTATTGTGGATATTACTGCAATGAATTTAATCCATGGGTTACATATTGTAGACAATGCCCACTGAAATCAAAATGTTCCTGGGAGTCTTTCCAGTCTTACTGCAGAGAAAAACAGGAATCTACTTGCAACTACAGTGACATTACTAGTAAGAGTGGTTTGAAAGATAAGTATTCTATGTAGTGAATCCTATTAGAGTCGTGGTCATTTTTTTGTTGTTGCAGGAGTGACCTCTTGAGTCTTGTTCTGATTTCAGTGAAAGCTTTGCCTCCTGCATTCAGGAGCCTTCATCTCCTAGTTGACAGTTCAATTGTTCCAGTGGAATGCAGCTGCATGGGAGGTCATAGTCATGGAGGAACTGGCAGCCTCTCAAGCAGCTCAAACTAGTCCCATCAAGGTCATTAAATATTGAAATGAAGGTATGGGACTGGGCTCTACTTTTAGCACACTGCAGAGGAGAGTGCATCCCGCAGCTTCTGATAATTCATTGTCCTTCCATTCCCTTCTGCCCATTTAGGGCTGTGGCAGTATACTCAACTTTTGCCAGTGTTTAAAGACAGAATGCTTTTCTTTATAAACATTAGCAATTGTTAAACTCTTTCAAGACATTCTGTGAACATTTAATATCATTAAATCTTGTTAGACAGATTCAGAGTTCAGCCAAATAACAAAAAGGGAAAGTTTAATTTTCCTCTGCCTGCCTTTCGGCTCACATTTTTCCTTATTCCCTCCCTTCTTCCTTAGTTCTTCACAATTTCAACTTCATATCTTTTTAATCTGTTCTTACACCTGGGAAATTCTTCCTGTGTTGTCTGCCAAATATCTTATGTGTTTTTCGTTCCATCCCTGCTTAATACCCCTCACTAAAGCAGAGGTCTTCCTTTCACCTCTCTTGACTTCTGTGCCTTATTTTTGTCTGATTTATGGTCCAGTCTTGCAGACATTTACAAGGAGGGTAAATTTATGCAATGAGCTACTCACCCTTTAGCTGAAAAAATGGGGTCTTTGTTTTGAAAACTTTTTATGACAGAACACTTTTATTCTATTAAGTACAATGTTCATATATGGTGCTATCACCCATGAACCCATAACTTTTCTATAATGATAATTTGTGAATTTATAAAACGATGGTAAAGACATAAAAATAAGAAAGCATTTTACTGTCTTTTCTTGAGCCTAAGGTGTGTATACCATGGTCCCACAGATTTTTTTGTAATGGTGCCTACCCATGTGGGTGTTTTTACTATCAATGATTTAATAAAAGCAAATATAATACCCACTACATGTAAAAATTCTGTCTTTTATCTTTTAGCATATAAAATTTTCTGTTCTAGGAATACCAGAAGTCTGAACTTCCTGAGTACGTAAAGATAATAGAAGTTGGGCCCAGAGATGGATTGCAAAATGAAAAGGTGATTTTTATACAGATAAAGCAGCATTGTTATAATTTGCACAATGTTTTTATTCTAATGTATCTGGTTGGCTATTATACATGGATATTTAAATGCAATGACAAACCACAGCTTCTGCTTGTTGTGTTAAAAGTTTGCTTTGCTTTGCTATTATATTGCTCACCATCTATATTTCTATTGCTAGTTGAGTTCAGTTGCTGTGTTGTGGACACAAGCTAGTAAGTGTTCATGCCATGCCTCACACAAACAGGCACCAACCGACCCTCATTGGGCCCTTCAGTGTGACTGTAATACTAAAGTTTCTGTGCAACGTTTCTGGTTTCAGATATAATCCACCTAAAGTTGTGGGATGGGAACTGGATAGTGTCTTTATATAAGGGGAAGAAAAGTGAGCTTTATACAATTCCCCTGATTCTTCACAATACCCCAGAATTGGCTATTGTTTCCACCAACAGTATAGCAGACTTGTGCATTATTTTTACTTGTTCCCTTGCTATGATTGGAATATTATGATAATGAACAAATTAATTACTTCAGCTTTTTGGCTTACTTGTAACTAGTATGCCATATTAGGGCATACAAATAGCGACTCAGAGTTTTGTTGGATACGGTGGGATATAAACCTAAAAATAAAATCAAAATTAATAACAAATATTAAGTACAGTAACTGATTCCTAGGTCCCTCCCTATTTGGGAGACACTTCATTACTATCCCTGCTGTTACTCATAAACCCATTTGTGAGCAATATGGAATGGTGTCTTTAGATGTCATTGCTTACAAAGAGTATCTGGTCATGGTTTAAAGTAGTGTTCCTTGTTTTGTATTACGGACTTTTTATTTGTAAAAGATATTTATTGCATAACATATTTTGCATGCTTTATGTTCATAGGTCATAGTACCAACTGATATAAAAATTGAGTTAATCAACCAGCTTGCCAAAGCAGGATTGCCTGTCATAGAAGTGACCAGTTTTGTTTCCTCAAAATGGGTACCTCAGGTAGGTAAACTGCATGTTTAAGTGGAATTCTGAAATCAAACGAGTAGTCATAAAAACTCAACATTGTTGAATTTTTTCACATCCTAACTTACATTATATGTGAAAAAGAAGGTGGAATTGAGCTAATCTGTTTTGTAAAATAATCTGCTGCAATACTACTGTCACAGGCCGGCTGGGCACTGTGAGCGTATCAATTTTATCACAGGCCAACTGGGCTGTTTGATTCAGTTTTGGATCGAGGAGGCAAAATTGGGAGTGGAATAAAGGCAAATTTATTATAGCTTACACACACACAACAGTTAACAGAAAGATAAATGCGATAAGCAGATAAGGCAGTATAAAAGAGCTGATAGTAAATAATAACAACAGATTATAATAACAGATAGATAGATAGATCAATCTGTCACAGGCCAACTGGGCACTGCGAGGGTATTAGCCACACTGGGCTGTTCAAAACAACAAATAGACAGACATGGGTTGGCAACTTATTGATAGTCCCTCAATGCCAGGTGTGCGCCAAGTGATTCCAGCGAAGTCAGGTGTCCATGATGATTGATGCTGTCAGAGGGATTACCGGGGAAGGTCCCTTGCTCAGGATCCAACCCTCACTCACACGGGGAGTCTGGGGTCCGGGCATGGGACAGAAATGACCGTTCTGTTCTCTCCTTCCTGCTGGTTACCTGATGCATGTGTTTTTTATACCTAGTCTTATGTTAATCTGTTGGCCTCAGGGTCACTCACAATGTTGCCCTATAGCTGTTACCCTGTGGGACTGAAAGGTGTTAAAATTATCATAAAAGGTTACTACTCAGACTCAGGTTTATCCAATAAGCAAATTATGATGCAGCACCTTTAGGTTTTAAATTGACATCGCTCCGCCTAAATCCCAACCCTTTTTAGGCTTCATTTGAATATGCTTTCTTGGGATATGCTTTCCTGGAATGTGTTGGGTGTGCCAAGCAGTTGGATCCAGTTTTTATCATTAAGGCTGAACCCTGAGCAAAAAACCGTTAGGCCAGCTAATCTCATAGCTACAGTTTTGCCTGTGGGGCCCAGTCAGTTCCATTTTGGTTTTCATTTTGGTTAAACTTGTGACAGACAAGTTACATTTTCAGTTTAGAAACTTATAAGCTAATATTAACTAATATTACCTGTTTAGGCAAAATACCAAATGCCTCCAAGAAGCACATATTATTGCTTATTAATCCCTCTGGTTCTGGCTGTCACATACCACTCACAGTTCAAAAGCCTTAGATTTCCACCTACTCCATAGAAGACTAGGTACTAAGGTAGCCAAACATTGAAGTACCTTTAAATATTTGGATCTTCCAGTCTGCTTTTTAGGGTGAATTCCAGTGACTAATACTGAGGTCTTGTAACATGGACGCTTTATTTCTCTTGGGCATTTGGAACTGGGTTTTAAAACTGAAAAAAACTGTTGGTGTCTATATGGATTTTTGGCGTCTTGGATGATCCAACAAAGAATGAAGGTGTTTCAATGCTGAGTCTTGTATCACCTATTTTTTAACTGCCAGGAGGCATAATGGAATCTACAGCCCTGAGTTAGGTATCCAGCCTTCTTATAAAATGCCTGAAGTTAATTGTTTCACTCGCAGTGAATGTGGAGCTGCCTAAGCTAATTTGTAGGACATGCTGAAAAGGAACTGAGTGTTAATTCTAGCCTGCAGAAAGAAACTTTCCTACTCTCAGGATTCACAATCCTAAACTCTTTTCTGGAGTTAAATGCCTAATCCAGCTCTTTTAAAAAAAATATGGGTAGGAACACCCTTTAACAAATGGTGCAAAACAAACACCAACAGACTCTTCCTACTGCCTGAATAAGGTTGTTTGTGTCTGAAAGCTTGCAAAGAACAATTTTTCCAACTATTTAGTTGGTCTAATAAAATATATCACATATACCCAAAGAACCATCTGCCTAGGTCCAGTAGTTGAGCATTTACCTAGGATATGGGAGGTGTGGGTTAAATTTATTTGTTTGTCTGAGAGGATTTGAGCCTGTATCTGGAACATGAATGCTCCAAAATGATATTCTAGTGTGAAGCTCTATCAAAGCTTTTCCATTTAGCCTGGAATAATTAGTCCCTGGGCTGGAGAGATGTGATAATGGATAGGGAACTTGCCTGCAAAGGGGCAGACTTAGGTTCCAGTCATTGCTATAATGAATATTTAGATATTTTTAATTAAGTTGTCATTGGAGCAGGGACTGAAATTTCAGGCTATGTACAGGCAATACATTTCTACTGGGAGAACTGCCACTCTCCTAGTGAAACTAGGGCCCCTGGCATATGTTCATTTTATGGCCTGATGATATCTGATTCCATATCCCAACAAAAATGCATGGCAGTATATGTGATTTTAGGATAAGGTATCAGATCCCAATTGTGCTTGCCAGTACAAGGGGAGCCCAGGGTCCCAGGCTCCTACTGAACTACCAAGTTGAAAACTAGGTGGCTGTAATATGACTGAACAATTTTAGGTCCCAGGCCTGGGACCACAATGCAGCCAGTTCAAGACTCCAGTGCAGTCTTTGGGCTGGGATAATCAGCTGATTGTGAGTCTCAACTACAAGATTGCACCAGAGGTGGTTCAAAACTCAGATGTAGTCCCAGGGCTGAGACTAGCAATCAGTTGATCCCAGCCCTAGAACTGGGAGTCTTGAGGAGCTTTGGTTATACTATCATACGTTCAATTGAAGGTGTGTTGGAAACCAGTCACAAAAATGTTACAGATCCTTTGTGGAATGGTGTTGTATTTAGTATCCTGTTTTGTCACACCTTTAATTCCTTGACTATGTAGCAGATGCAATTTGTGATGTGATTAACAGGTTAATTGCATCTTAGTTGTAATGTTTGCTAGGGACCTAGGGGCATGCAAGTATTGATTCAGTTTCTCCTAGGGGAAAGATCTCCCCTGCAAAAATGATCTCCCCTGCATCTTTACATCTGGAAGATCTCCCCTGCAAAAAGACTTTCAAAGGAATGAACACCTGTACCCTCCTTTTCTGGTCCAGTCCAGGAGGGAAATCAAGCAGCAGGGCGATGCTGCCTCGGCTTCATAAGATAAAGAACTTGCCTAATTTGGGGAATGGGCTGGGGGAACATTGCCCCACTGCTCCACTCCCTTGCTGGTTCAGTCTGTTCTGGGGAATGGGCAGGAGGCTTTACCCTAGTGCTCTGTCCACTGCACTCATAAAACTGCAAGCAGATCAGAGGAACAGCATCCAGTTGCTCCCCACTCATTCCCAAGCTTGGGGGTCTTTTCACACGATTCCACTCCCAGCTGGGCCTGAAAGGAGTAGAGTAGCTGCTATACTCCTTCCTTCCCCAGATCTGTGTCACGCTGGTCTGGAGAAGATGCGATGAGCAGGGGAGAAAATGTAGCTGCAGACAGAATGTCTCTACTGCTCCCTCTCCAAGAAATATTTCTAAAGGTGAACATTTTTCAGAAATTTCCACCTCCTAGAAATGAACACGTGTTCCAGGCCTAAGTATTTCCAAGAGGTGAGTGCAGAGAATCACTAAGTCATAGAGCAGAGGTGGGCAAAATATAGCTTGCAGGACAGATTCAGCCTGCCAGGCAATTCCATCTAACCCACCATAAGCCCCCTGTAAACCCTAATCCTCGCTGCCCCAATGAAAGCCAGTCTCCATGCAGGAGGTGCGGCCCTGGTTGCTAAGCAACCAACCCTCACCTCAGCCTGGCCTTTGGGCATCCCGGGGCCCAAGTAAGAGAGTGCTGGAGACAAGAAGCCTCTACATGGCAGAGGCTTTTGCCTGGCCACCCCATGGCTGTTTCCAGCCTTCCTGCTTGCAAGTCAGGAAATTCCCACTGGGCTGGGGGCCAGGGACTCCTGTTGAGGGAAAGAGGGCTGGGAGTGCAGGGACCCAATGCTGTGGGGTGAGGCTGGACTGGCCCTGCACGCTGCAAGAGTGCAGGGTTTGCATGCTATGGGGCTGGGTGGAGCTGCCCCTGCATGCTGCCACTATATGCAGCTGGGGACTTGGGAGGGAGTGCAAGAGCTGCATGTTATAGGACCAAGTAGCGACCGGGCTGTTATGGGACCAGGCTGGCCCTGCAACCTGCCACCATGTGTGGCAGGAGACTCAGGTGGGAGTGCTATTGTGCCAGGTAGGGCTGGCCCCACATGCTGCTGCCATGTGCAGCCAGGGACTTGGGCAGGAGCTGCATGTTATAGGGCCAGGTGGGGCTGGCCCCACATGGTGCTGCCATGTGTTGCTGGGAACTGGGGTGGGAGCACAGGAGCTGCAGCTATGGGGCTGGGTGAGGCTGGCTTTGCTTGCTGCCGCCACCTGCGGCCAGGGACTGGGGTCGGAGAACAGGGAGCTGTGTGCTATGGGGCTGGGCGGGGCTGGCCTCACTCACTGCCACCACATGCAGATCCAGGGACTCGCACACTGCAGGGATGCCAAGGACACCCTTCCTCCTATACACACACACCAACACCTTCCCACACATACGGCCCCCAAACACACGCATACCCTCCCACACCGGCACACACTCCCACAGCCCTCCATCCCCACCATATCCGCACACACAAACCCACATACCCCCACTCCAACCACATACCCCACACCCACACCACTTCACATCCATTCCCCCACATACCCTACCCACCATAATCTCCCCCACATACACCCTTTTACCACCACATACAATATACAAGAGTAAGACTATATTTTTACCTATTATGCAATTCCTTCTAGATACACTATGCAAACACACACAAATCAGGACAAAATATTTTTTTAAATAAAATTAAAATAAGTTTAAGTAGCCATTTGATTTTTTAGTATATGATTAGGTTTTTTTTCCAGTTTCAAGATGGCAACCTCCACCCCACAAAGGAGTACTTCTGGGGTAAAGAGAGGGACTTCTGATGGCAAAGGTCAGGGGTTTGGGGCAGGACTCCTGGTCCCAAGATGGTGACCTCGACTTCAAGATCCTCAGCTTCAGGAAAGCTGACTTCCGGAAGTTCAGAAGGTTTGTTGGTGAGGCCCTGAAAGATCATGATCCAACAGGGAAGGGAGTACAAGATGAGTCTAAGACACGATCCTAAAAGCTCAAGGGAAGTCCATTCCAGCCCACAGGAAAGGTAGTAAAAGGGCTGGGAAATCCCCCTGTGTAAACTGGGAACTCATAGACCATCTTAATTTTAAAAGAGAAGCCTATAGGGGTTGGAAGACAGGAAATACCTCTAAGGATTATGTATTGCTGGCCCGCATCTGTAGGGAACGGACCAGAAAAGCCAAGGCCAAAACTGAGCTCAAGCTGGTTATGGGAATCGAGGACAGTGAAAAGTCCTTTTTTCAGATACATAGAAAGTCAAAAGAAAAATAAGGGCAACATTGGACCCCTGCTGAATCAAATGGGGCAGCTGACAACTGACACCCAGGAAAAAGCTAATCTCCTCAATGATTATTTTGTGTTGATTTTTCACCAGCCCAAGGGGACCACCCTCCCTGACATGGCACAGGATTACGAGGGTACAGGTGAGCATACACCTACATTTGGTAAAGACCTTGTGAGGGAACACTTTGAGAGGCTGGACACTCATAAATCAGTGAGCCCAGATGAAATGCACCCAAGAGTGCTAAAAGAGTTGGCTGACATCTTAGCTCGGCCATTGGGAAGGATATTTGAGAACTTGTGGCACTCGAGTGAGGTTCCTGAAGACTGGAAGAGAGCCAATGGGGTGCCTATCTTCAAGAAATGAAGGAAGATCCAGGGAACTTCAGGCCAATCACTTTGACCTCAATCCCTGGAAAGATCTTTGAGAAATTTATCAAAGAATCCATCAATAACAGGCTGACAGAAGGTGCCATTCTGAGAGACAGCCAACACAGCTTCATTACGGGTAGGTCATGCCTGACAAATCTCATCTCCTTCTATAACCAGGTGATGTGTCACCTGGACAGGAGGGGAGAGGTTGATCTCATATATTTTGATTTTAAAAAAGCTTTTGACTTGGTCTTCTACAATATCCTTGTGGCAAAATTCAGGGACTGAGGCCTTGGCATCCTCATGGTCCGATGGCTGGGGAACTGGCACTGTGGTCAGAGCCAGCTGAAATAATTGCCCGGCCCTGCCATAGAGTCACATGTTCTCTGTCTTCCAATGAAGTTACACATTACATTTGGACCATACTAAGGGCACTTAAAATGCAAAGGTGCCTATACATTTGCAGCACGTTGGAACAAACTCTATTAATTATGTCTGCTGGAGTGTGGTAATTATTGCGTTCCAGCAGACTCCACTGTCATATGTATCAGCATCCCCGTACTGAAAAATGGCAGTGGGCATGCTTTAATGAAAGCTTATTCAATGGGCTTTTGTTAAAGTACCTCCACCACCATTTTTCAGTGCAGGGATGGTGATACACATTATGTTCCGGGTGCATTAATTGCAGCGGCTCTTAGAGCCACTCTAATTAAAGTGCCCCAAGTGTCTGCATGTTAAAGCTTGCTAACTTGTTAACTCTGAGCATCTCAAAGTTACACCACTGCAAATGAGGATTAACTGTGGGTCATGTTAGGGTAACTCCAGTCTGCTCTGTGGAAATAAAACAAATAATTTGCAGTCCTCCAGCATCCCAGGATACCCCACTCCCAGCCAGCCCCATTCAGAGCAGGGATAGAGTTCAGGTGTCCAGGCTCCTAGCCATGCTCTTGCTCTCCAATCCTCTAGTGGTAAGTCAGAGCTGTGCAGACAAGAAATAGTATTAACCTTTCATGTGTGTGCAACTGTTCACACCATGGAGGTGTAACTTTGTACAGATTTAATATGGTTCAAGTATATTTCACCCTTTTTTCTGTTGCCCAGTGAATATATAATTATTCCGTCCGAAACTGAAAAGCTGAAAGAAACTCACACTGCAATACCCTGTACCTTTGTTTTTAGAGTATTCACCCAAAGCAGCTGTGGGTTTCAAACCCCTCAGGCAGAAAAGGGATTTGAGGATCAAGCATTTTGGACTTAGACACCTAAACACTTAGTTACATACCTGACAGTACACAAATACAGGGTCATTTGAAACTCATTTTTTGTATTGTGATGATGGCCACAGACAAAGATTATTGTGCTTCAACCATGCTAGCTTGTATTAGATTTGGATTTGAATGGATTGCCAGGGATATTTTTAAAATCTTTTGTTTAAAAAGCCAGGTATTATTTTTCATTAAAATTGTACTTACTATGTATTTGTAACAGACAGAAATAGTTTTGCAACAGTACCAGAGTGCAGCATACATACGACTGGAATTTAGACATGGAACTACACAGGCTATTTACAACCATGAGTATGTTATTAGAAAATGTCTTTGAAGGATAAATACTTGAAGAGCAACAAAGAAAGAGGGAAACTATTTAAATTTTAACTATCATTTGTTGCCCATCTTCTGTTAAAGTATGTGGAAGATATTTCGGTTTTAAACTAGAAATACATCCTTGGGGTTAGATTGTGCCTCAGATACTCCACTGAGAGAAATGTATGGGAGCCTTGTGTCCACTTAGGCACTGGCAAACAGGACAGTCTGATTTGTATGAGGGAGCCTGCTGTACCCTCATATAAATCACGGTAAAAGAGGTGTTTTGAGTTACTCCCTCCTGTCCAGCACAATTTGAGAGTTCTTAGCGAGTTGCAGAATGCCTCCTTGTCTCCCTACTGGGGTGGCATGCTTATAAGCCACAAGACGGTAATACAGTATAGCGCTAGTCTGCTGTAAGCTTTCAAACTGTTCACATGAAAAGCTCTTACTGTACCATCACACTTCAATGGTTAGAGTATCAGAGAATAATGTATGTTTTTTTAAATGTTAGGATGAAAAGCCTAAGGCAAACATGGGTCTGTTTTTCTTTCGTTCTTTCTCTCTTGTTTAATTCCTTCCTTTTCCTGTGACCTCTCTGGAACAGCAAATTTAGCTCAGACTTGTCAGATTTGAAAAAAAAGAACAATTCCTTCTTATCTCAAATTAAAGTCTGAATATTTTGTTTTAATGGCTTACACAATGCTTAAAATAGTTCCTATTAAATGATAAGGTGGTGTTGCTTTGAGAGGGAGTGCAGTCTTGATTATGTCTTTTCTTTCCTCCCTTTTTTCTTTTCATAGGTCATGGGAATAGAATCCCCGGTTATGTTTAGATCACTCATTCACTTATTTCTTTTTTTAGTATTTTAAAGCTCTTTTATGGTTTCCCTTCTACTGTTTGGTTTGGCACAGAATTTATAACTGAGAAAAGCCAAAAGAAAAAGTTCCACAGTAGCAAGGTGCCATGTAAAACAGGATCCCACACCTATAATCTAAATGGCCAAGAATGATAAATATCTGCCATTAAAAAGCTTATTTTTAAAAGAATTTAGAAAAGGAATATTTTACTACAATTTAAAGTCTAATAGCATGCAGTGTATGTTAAAATAAGGCTTTACTTATAGGATCCAAGGGGTCCAATATCAAGGGGGCAAAGGTAACACACAAAACTTTATTTGGAATTGGAACCAGTTTTCATAGTGGTTGTTGGTATCATTTCAGTTTGTTAATATATTTTAAATCATGCTGTAACTTTTGGTGTGGAATTAGCTCCAGTATTTAACATTTAATTAATTACTTGGTGTCAGAGGCTTTTTCGTAATCTGAGAAAGGTTGATACTATTTTTATTAGGTTAAGGACTGAAAATTTGTGCTTACAGAAACGTCAATTTAAAAAATGCGTATTTTGTAGGTGCTCATTACATGTTAGGTGATCACACTGATTTACTTTACATGGAAACCATAATACAAATTACTTAGTGCCAGCATTTGATCCCTGACAAAGACTAAATTATGCGCATGAATATGGGCATGTCTATACATGCACCCCACTGCACAGTTGGTACTAAAGCAAGTACTAACTGACTGCACAGTACCTGCCATAGCAACGATCTATGGTGACGTAGCACCTCATGTAGGCATGCCTTATATGTAGGTGTTGCTTGAGGCTACAAAGAACATTTTGGAGCTATATGTCATCTCTGCACAAACATTTATTTAGGCATAAATTTAAACAGATTGTTGGTGAATCTCTTTTCTCTGCATTTTTTAAGATATGCTTATTTTTAGAAGAAGCCAGAAAAACATGGCTCTTCTGTTCCTTTATCATTATTTTCTTTGCCAAAATAATGTTTAATAAGTTAATGAAGTAGCCCTGTTGCAACAGTCAAGTCCTGAACATAAGCTGTGTGGACTGATCATTGTGTCTTGCTAATCATTATAAATTGATAATGCTTTGATTGTGCATTCAGGCTAAGTTGTGTAAAAGACCTTGTATAGCACAGATTTTGTATTACAGCTTTGCAAAACTGTGAAATAAATATCATATCAACCTTAATTTCCATAAAGATTGGGGACTTGGTTTGGAAAACTCTGGCTATAAACAGGTATAATCTTTGGAGCAGGATCAGCTGTACCCGGATGTGTCCACTTCTTTGGTGTCCACAGACATTGCCAAGGCCTGAGACTAGCAGGGTACTGAGACCAGGAACAGCAGGCCCCTGCTGCTCCCAGAGCTTCAGAGTGCTTATCCTGTGGACAGTGGCCCCAGGTGCTGTGTCTCAGACAGGAGCACAGCAGCAAGATATGGGCACTGCAGAGGAGAAGTAGAGTGAGGAGAAGTGACAGCAGCAGAAGCATTCCCTGTGACATGGTGGGGAAAAGTGGCAGTGGTATAATGGTCTTGGTATCTGCCCAGCTCTGATCCACACTGGGTCATTCTGGCCCATAGCCTGAAAAGTTTACAAATTGCTGGTTTAGCTTAAAACACATGCTGAAGCTACATTTTAAACATACAGCATTTGATTTCCAAGAATTGCATCCTTGATTCAATTCTAGTAAAAATTAACAATACATTAGCATAACTCATGATATGCATGTATGTTGCACAGATATGTTTATTAATCCTATGTTACATTTAACTATTTAAAACAATAATCTTTTATTTGATACAATAGTTTGCATTGCATGGTTCATGGTAAATAATTCACTCCATTTTTCTATACCTATTACCTTACATCATTCATTCCCTTCATCCCTCATCTTTTTTCTGACAAGAGAAGCAAGGAAGAGAGAGAAGTGTGAGAAAGCAAAAAAGGCGGACCAAATCAATGTAAATTATCCCAATCTGGATTTCCCTGTGTATTTCACCTTTCATTTGTAAGATCCTTGGGTCAGGGGCAATATTTATTCATGGTATAATATTGCACAGTTTATGCTAAAGACATGAAAACAGTAAGGGACAGGTGGACATGTAGGAGGAACAACGAAGTGGCTATAGAGTATGAATCATAATTAGCTAGAGTGAAGAGTGTAATGAGCAAACCAGGTGGACAGATGGAAGTTGATCGGGACTTACTGGAACAGGTTGAAAAACCTCAGTTCAGTTGACAGAAAAGCTGAGTATATGAAGTTGATTATTACGTAAAAGGTTCTGGAGTCTGTCTGATTGGGCCCGCTCTTCATAAACAGTTAGTCAAGCTCTGTACCTTCTTCTTTCAACACCTTTTCCCAGTGTGCTATTAAATTAACTTTTCAGGATTTGAAATATTAAACAATTACATGTTTCTATTGCTTTATTTGGAAGCAGTGTTCCCTCTAAGCTGCGTGTCACGCGCGGCTGCGGGGGCACACCTGTGCGACTGGGCACGCTGCACAGCTTGGAGGGAATGCTGTTTAGAAGATCCCATGGGCTAAGTACAGACAGTCAAAAACCTGAGGCTGAATGGATTCAGTCTTTGCAGGTTAATTTAAGCTGCAAAGATTGAAGCAGTAGGCAAATGAACAGACATTCACTTGTAATTCAGGAAATTCAGACACATACCTGCAGTGACTCAAGCCCAAAGCTAGGGGACACTGGATCACAGCTGTCTGGCAAGTGGCTAGCATGGGCTGCATGGGCTGCATGTTTGCTTCCTCTTCCTGCTGCCCCTGAGGTCTCTGGGATTTACAGTCCACAATCATAAAAGCAGGACTCTCCAGGGTTGTTCATCACTTCCTCTTCCTGCTTCCAGGTGCCTCTGGGATTTGTAGTCCACAGTCACAGCTAGTGTTAAGTAAGACAGCAGGGAAAAGGGCAGCTCTGTACTCAGAGGAAGCTCTGTACTCAAGGGCAGTTCTGTACTCAGTTTAATCCTCCCTGGTCTCAGACTCCAGCTGCGGTTTGCCTGGGTTGGCTAGTGAGCCGGCCAGTGAGTCCGCTCTCACTGCTCCAGCTAGGAAGCAGAGGAGTGAGGCCAGCCCAATTCTGTGGAGTAGACAGCCAGTCCAGCTCAGGGCTGCAGAGCATGCTGGGATTCTGAGAGACTCTGATTTAACTTAAACCACAAAGGGGACTGGGACAGAAGTTTCATTAAGCAGTTTGACCTAAATCAGTTAAGTCTGATACTACATTCAACCAGGTTTATCTTAAACCAGTTTCAGTCATTTTGAAGGTGATTTAAGTACACTGAACTTTTGTTCTGTTACAGGTTTAAACCAGTTTCTGATCACGTAAACCTGTTTATGCGTAACTTCTGTCCCTAGCCCTGAAGATGGTTCAAATAATTTGAAAGAAATCAAGGATTAATTTAACACCAGGGCACACATTATTGTGTACTAGGAGCCTTTAATGGTGTGAAAGCAAATCTAAACAGCAGTTGAAACCATATTATTCAGTTGCATCTTTTGAAATCTCAAAGCCTTTAAGACATGAAATATGAGGAATATGTTAAGTTTATTGTTTCCAGACATGGATATCATTCAAAAGTACTGATTTCTTTTTTCACTTCATTCAGTTGAAATTTTCTGGCAATGATCCTGTTATGGTATAGCATTAACAGAAATTACTTAATTTGATTAATGATCTTCTTGAGTAATTGACTGAACTATCTTTAAGCTTGAGTGGGGAAAAAGATAACTGTATCAGAAAAAAACATGAGGGTCTCCTGAGAGTGAAGCAACCTGCATGATTTGGCATTGCTAATAAAAACAAAATGTTAGAATAATATACTTTTCTTTTTTTTCATAACTTACTGTTTTAATAATGTAACAATATTTTATGAAGTTTGAAATGAAGAAAATCTAGGGGCTTTAGGAAGTTGCATTGTGCAATTCAGAAGAGCTGTTTAAGTCATTATTAATCATGTAAGTAAGGATGGCAGTATTGTCTATGATAAAGAATGCTTGACAGTCCCTATGACAAGACCCTGCTTTCCATTTCCGCAAATATAATTGCTTTATAATCATTTCCTAAATTTTTTGCTTCTAGATGATTTGTTTGGAAAATTCCAGCCAAAATTAGTTCAAGATATTAGTTTTTCCATTAGCTCAAGTGGCAGAGTTCTGCATGGGGGTTTAAAACTACATGATCTCATAATATATTTTCTACCTAGCTGCTGCCTCATTCAGAATACAGGACTAGCCAGTGTACACGTAGGGCATGTCTACACCATATTGGCAACATGCCATACCTGGGAGAGCCTGAACCACATCTTGCTGCTGGAACACATGCTTCAAATATAGGAGAATGATGTTGAAGATGCACTGGAGCAGCCCCAGTGGGTTCTTTCAAGCATACTAGCTCATCCGCACCCCACACACAGATCTGGGGGGGCACAGATTCCCCCCTACCCCCCTAGGAATGCATGCAGCAGTGGGGAGCTGGCCCCCTGGATGAGCTGCCCACAGCCCTATCCCACTCCCTGTTGGGGCCTCTGGGCACACATTCTAGCCCCAGGTAGCTGCCCCAGCCCTGCCAACTTCCTCCCTTCCTATGGGGCCCTCAATCCCCCGCCCCCCCCCCAAGACTTACCTGCAGGACCTGCTTTCCATGCTGCCTCGTGGCCATGTGCATATACGTGCACATGGGGCCCCCTCCCTGACTGCCCTCCTCCTATTCCCCCTAGCCCCTTTCAGGCTGGAACTCTACCAGCCTACAGAGAGCTCTTTGCAAAAGTGCAAAATCTGTGTTTCTCTATTAAAATGAAAAATCTGTGTTTTTCTCAGGTAAAAAGGGAAAACCTTGGTTTTTTATGTATTTTTTTTTTCATGGGAAACGGAAAACCCAGATCCCTGATTACAAGATTTCAGTGACTGGGACTGTAAGTAGAGCACCAGGCTTATAAGACTTGGGATAAAAACTTGCAAGCTTAGCAAAGATAAAACAATCTGTTTAGAAAATGGCTTGGAAATGAGTGAAGTTAGTGTCATAATGTGTGATTGGTATCAGGATCAGGTGAAAAGGTTGGGGGAGCGGGCAACAGAAAGAAAGAGAGAGACACAAGAGTGAAACAATGGATGAGAAGAAGGAATGCACAAGAGAAGAAGAAACAGGGCTAAAATGCATGATGCCTTTACACCAGGGTAATCAGACTGGGACACTGGTATAAACAAAGAGCAGACGCATATGTGATGCATACTTCTACACTGAATTGAATGTGGTTTATTTCTGATTTATCCCAGGGAAATTCTAGGTATTTATTGCACATTTATTTTGATAAGTAAAGTGAATATTTTATAAAATGTCATTTACTTACCCATACCTGAGTTAACAAGAACAGCTACTGCTACAGAGAGAATATGTCTATGGAGTTGTAGAATTTAGGGGAAAGGTTTGGAAATGACTATTAGTATTAAGGCAGGGTAACCTGTATTGTTGGGACAAAACTATTATTAAGTCTGGAAGGGACTGATGATTTTTGTTTTACTTTATTTTGAATGTGTTTTCTTTTTGGTCTTTGGAAGTGGACAGCTTATTATAGATATTTGCTTTAAAAACTGAACTCAATATTATCTATTTTATCAGGAAATATGGTCCTATGAAATTCTATAAAGCGCTTAAGAGAACTCTGTTAACCAGAAACATGCTATGAAAGTTTAACTTTACAATATTAAGAGAACACACTTTATTTTTCAGAGTATTATCCATGTTGCTATTATTAAAGCATCACTATACAGGTAAATAAATACCTTATTGAAACCAGCATTTTAAAATTCTTTGTGCATCTTTCAAGCTGTCAAAATACAATAGCACCAAGTATAGACAATTATTTTGGAAGATGTGTATTTTGTTTTCAATATTGTGGTAAGCAGAATTTTCTAAGTTTATAGTTTATAGCAGCATTTCCCAAACTTTTTATTATCTATGTTCCATTGCCACTCTCACAGCCACTCTTCTACCCCTTTTACTTCTGCCACTCATTGATGCTGGTTCTTTCTATTGCTGATTCTTTCTACTGCTGATTGTTGCAACCCTGAAAAAGATTTCAGGTTCTCCCATAGTGGGTTGTGTTCCACAATTTAGGAAGCACTGCTTCAAAAATGTCATGCTAATATTAACAGTGTGACACTGGAAAGTAGTTGAAACTCAAATACTGTCACATTTTAAAACTATTATATTTTGAAGGAAAATGTCCTCTCTGTTCTTAAAGAATGGCCTTGCAAATTCAGAAAAAGAATGAGAGCTAGGCAGATGAAAGAAAGACAGAGAAAGAGAGAGAGCAGAGTCAAAAGGGAGCCCAGTTTTGTTGCTTAGTAGTTGTCACTCACTTGAAAAGGGTGATTTAGGTTTCATAACCAGTATTTTATTTGGCAATACCTGTTTAAAAATAATTCTGAAATAAACTAAACTATCCCCTGCATGTGAGTGCCCCAGCTCTTAGACTGGAGAGCGCTGCTCATTTGTGTTCTCAAAGTCTTTCTCTGGCCCAGTCAATTTAGAATATTTTATGCACAGCAGAACAGCTGTAAAAGGAGACATGAAGGGTGCCCACTCAGCTTACCCCAGAACAACATATGGACTAGTAGTCAAGACATTTTTCAGGGTGTGGGAGAGACGGGTTAGAATCCCATCACATGGAAGAGGAAATTGGACTTGGGTCACACACATCCTTCATCATTGTCATCATATTAAAAAAAACAAAAAAGAAACAAAGCTGACCACAAAAGAATCATGTACAGAGCCCAATCTGTTAAATATACCTTTAGAACACTTATCAGATCAAGACTGAGGGTGCAGAAGCAGAGTTTATGGCTCTTAATTGGTGCTACTGGTAGAGTCTAATGTGTCACTGCTGTGTTACAGGTATCATTTTAATTACTACAGGACCACATGTGGCCTGTGAGGGGTTAATTTATGTCGTATGTCTCCCACCTGGCTGCTGCTACTCCCATTGCTCCAGCTGCAGCATCAGCCAGGGTCACTGAGTTCCCCCTCCCTCTTTTGGTTTATACTTTCTGCCCCCACCCCAGGCAGCATGGTGGCATGGTGCAGCCCACAGTGTGAGGTTAGCTCGCGACCCAGAGCCTGTGGCCAGGAAGCTGAGGGTAGGGGACTGAATGCCTGCACATCATGGTGAGGTGCCCATGCGGTATGTGCCTTGGGGGTCCCACTGTTCATGCTGCCACAGCTCAGATGGTGTGCATTGTGCAGCCCTTGCTGCTGCAGTTCTCAAGGCATGTGGACCCCAGCCACTTGGAAGATGGACAGTCCTGAATTATTACATGAACGTCTAATGAAGTATTGTTTTATCCCTCAGTAAATGTATATTTAATATTTTTAAAATAAAGACACAGAAGATAATTCTTAATACCTTTGAAAAATAAATGCAAAATATTTATGTATTTAAGATGGCAGATCACACAGAAGTAATGAGAGGGATCGAACGGCATCCTGGAGTCCGATATCCTGTTCTCACTCCTAATCTTCGAGGTTTCCATTCTGCTGTAAGTGCACTGGTAGAATGTGTCTGCAGTGAAGTTCTTCATGTTTCAAACATTAGGCAGAGTACCATAATCTAGCTATTTAATATCATTTAAACCAGTTCTGTACCTGTATTATTCACCCAGTTCTCAATAACTTTATTTTTATGTAAAAGTATAAGTTTTCATAGAGCAAATTACAGATTTCAGAGAACTACATTAAAGTCTATACATTTACATTTTAATAGTTTGGATCGATCAAACAGTCTTCTGCAAAGTGCTGTAAATTGTAGCGCACACATAAAGAAGGAAAAATAATTCCTTTTCACTACTTGGCTTCTTGCCACTAGAGCTGGTCAAAAGGTTTCCAATGGAATGCTTCCCCATTGGAAAATGATTCAGTGAAATCAAAATGGTTTGTAGGAATGTATCAATTTTGTCTAAATGTTGATGGGAAATTATCAAAATATTTCATTTCAGTGAGGTTAAAATGTTTCATTTTGACATTATCATTTCAGCTAATATAAAGTCATACTGATACTTGGAACTATGTGTTTTGACCTTATCAACATGAAGTATTTCAGACATCAAAATGACACGTTTTGATAAGGTCACAACAAAAGAATTTTGGATTACTTGGTGTTGGGAAAAATTCTGATCTATCTCCATTTTGTCCTGATCTGAGACAAAACAAAATGTTGAACTCTTGGTATTTCCCTTGAGATTGGAATTCAATTTTTTGACCCAGCATCTATGGGCACTTAGGCCCTAGAAGCACTTGGCCCTGTTGTATTGACAGTTCATCCTCTTCAGTGACCTTGCAGACCACAACACTGTAAGCCTGGAGATGAAATAGGTAGGTACGACAGTTTAGGAAAATGGAAACCCAAGTCATTTTGTTTTGTTTTCCTTATGACAGGGTTGGTTCCCTTTAGTGTCAAATTTTAATTTTTCCTCTGTTGCTGTTCTTAGTAGTTTATTCTTCAGGGAAGATATTTTATTTGAGCTGCCTGAAGGAGAAGAAATATTTTGAACATAAGAGACATATGTTTCTTAATAAAAATATTTTCTTTAGAAGGATGAAGTAGGAGTCTCTTGAGCCTTAGGCCCTGAACAGATATAACGTTTGAGCACTCAATGCCCATGAAGGACTTGAAAGGGTGAGCAGACAGATACATGCCATTTTAAGTGCTACAAAAATGTCACAAGGGCTCTAAAAATAACTCCATAGAAAATAACTACTATTCAGAAATGCTTCAAAATGAAGTGCACGTTCTGCAGAGTGTCACCGTGAAAAACTGGGTCTTCCAAGCATCTCACAGAACTTGGCTCTGTACACTGCCCATGAAGAGGAGTAAAAAGAAGCAGATTGTCAGTTAGTACTGATGTATTCTGCCTCTGCACCCCCATGGCCAGAATCAGGAAACAGGAGGCGTCTCAGTTCTGCTCACCACCTGGATGAAGAGGTGCTCCAAGACAGTGAAGACAGAGAGCACAGCAGAGTACTCACAGACAGTTCTGTTTACCCACTCACAGCTGTAGCAATTTTGAAGCCCTCCAGCCAGGGGTTGTGTATGGAGGTGTGCATCTGTCCACAGTTGAAACATTCCATGTTTGAAGTGCTTCAAACTGGAGCTCAACCTATAGCTTAACACTTTGTTTTTGTATTTCCTTAGCAGTATATGTTAAGATATGGATCTTTCTACTGCCCTGATAATTTTGCAACTGTCCAAGCTAAGGTTGTACCAATTTAATTAATTTGCTTATGAATTTCTAAAGCAAAGTAATATGAAACCTAGGTATAAATAAGTCTGCTGACCTACCTAATGTGAAAACTAGGGAAAAGGGGGAAAAGCAAACTTAAACAATGAAAGAACCATTTATTTCATGAGAAAGCAGCACTGTTTTCATTGGAAAAGTTGTTTTTCCCATTCTCCTATTATACCCATGTGTTTGTTCTTTCTATTCGTCTTTCCCTTGCCCCTTTTTTTTCACCTCATCTTCTGGTTCCCAGGAATCTAGCCTGCTGGCTTGTCTTTAGAGAGAGCAAGTTAGCTGCCTCTATCAAGATCACCAAAATGACCTACTCTTCTACTTACCTGAGACACTTTTTTGGTAGATTATTATATAGTCTGCAGGAAATCCATAATGATATAATAAAGCCATTACAGCCTATTGCCCCGATTATGCCTATAGCTGTAGCCAGTTGCAGCGATATACCTTCAGAGTCTGTTCCAGGATCAGAGACTCACTGATGTACACACACACCTCTCACTGAAGGTATGACAATGGGCTGTAGAGCTGATTAGCATTCTGACATTTTTATGCTGTTTTTATTCATTCTGTAAATAGCAAGTATCCATTAGTTACTACAACTAGCAGTTTATTTTATTATCATCACAATTTAAATAATGTCTTACAACTAAATATCTAGGAATATCATTTAAAATCTCAGGTGTTAATTAATACAGACTACAGTATTTAAAACAGTAATTTTCACCTTATCCAGTCAATTAAAAGAGAACGCACTGACAAAAATGTTAGAGTTAATATTGCAGTTTCTATAACATCAGGTAAAAGTAAAATTGATTTATTGGTACTAGGGGTCATAATTTTATGTCTTCATTATACAATTACATGGTACTTTCCATCTCTACAATTCTATTTTTATTGAATTCTGTTTTTCAGATCTCAGCAGGAGCTACAGAAGTCTCAGTATTTGGCGCAGCATCTGAATCTTTTAGCAAAAGGAACATCAATTGTTCCATAGAAGAAAGCATAGAAAGATTTGAAGAAGTTGCTAAATTGGCAAGAAATATGAATATTCCGGTGAGAGGGTAAGTATAAAACTTTCTTACATCATTACAAATTATGAATTTAAATGCCATATTGATCTTTTTCTTATCAAATTGAAAAGTATACCATACCACAGTCAACCTGTTTTTCAAATAGCTTTTGTAGCTTATCCTATCTATAATAAGGGAAAAGAAGTATTCTTGGGTGAATTGGGTTAATTAGTATGACAAATTTGATTCATTCAATTTATAATAGTTATTTAATGTTATGCCCTATATTTATGGTTACTACTGTATTATTGTGTCATAATTTTTCTAATTCGTATATTGATAGAACTTTGTTTAGATGATGGGACCTTCTTTTGGTCTTGCTTGCTTATAGTGCTGTTGCCACACTATTGTGCTCTTCTTTCCTTGTGCCCCTTTTTTACTTAACAGTCAAATGAGAGTTTTGGGAGAGAACGTTCTCTTCCAGAATGTGTAGTGGGACAGAAATACCTGGACAAATGACAATGGCAGGAGAAAATTGGCTACTTCTACAATGACCATATCTTAGATAAAAATGAGTGTAAAGTAATGATAACACAACTGATCCATGGGATCCAGATTTATGATAATGATATTGAGGCTCAAATGCTGATTTCCTCCCCTGGTAGGGTCTGGGATGAGATTAGAAATTTTCAATGGCTACTTGTCTGCTATGAATTAGTTTGCACATAAGTGGTAACCTCTTTTTCCATAGACATATTTCTGGACTCCTCCGAGTTATGCCAGCAGCAATTGTTCTGGTGGTTTTTACATTGAAACATAATGGAAGTAAGGTGTTTCCACAACATATGTATTGCTTATTATCTGATTAGCCATTTGTTTAGCCATGCAGGGAGGCAAATGAGAAAAGTGAAGAGGTAGGAGGACATAGAGAAGCAAGAAAGAATAAAAGAAAGAAAAGAGGAGAATGGGAAGAGTAGAACTGAGACTGAGATGGAGTAGGGAAGTAATTAAGGTAAGAAAAAAGGAGAAACAACAAAATAAAAAGATGGAAGTGCTGACATATAAAAATGAAAGAATCAGAAAGTGAATCGAAGATGTAAACCAGCAAGGAAAAGAGAGAGAGGGAATACAACAGTAGAAAAAATATAAATAAGTTAAATTTAAAAATATGTTTACGTTGTGCATCAAATGGAGAGATTTTTGATTTTCACTTAAGTTGGAAAAGCTACATAGGCATCACTTAATGCATACAGGACATTTTCAGCAAGTCTGTAGTGCCATGTGCAGTATGTTACACGACACTTCAGTAGAGGACTGTTTAATGTCTGCTAGGTCACAAAACAAGTACATTCAAAGTCAGAAGTGGATCTTAGACTTAACTTCACTACATCTATTGGCTTCCCCATTATGCCCACTCCCTGCATTATAATGATATGAGAAAATTGAATTACTGAGAAGGAAGAACAGAAAATCTGCAAGTGAATCACTGGATCTGCAGGATTACCACTGAGTAAAAGGTCTAATTAAAGAATATTAAAAGATATTACATACAAGATACATTTGTTTTCTCTTCTGTCCTTATTTAGGAATCTTTCTGTACAATTACAGGTTGAAGCAGGAAAAGCTAAGATACTGGAATAAACTGATAAATTAAAAATCAAGTTTCATACAACTTCTAGGACTAGATAGCATGTAGGAAGGAATTTTGAAGGAACTTAAAAATGAAGTGTCTCAGGTACTAGAGATGTTTAAGAATTTAATCAGAAATGCAGTTTCAGATTAAAATTAGATATTTTGTCAGAGGACTGGAAAGTAGTCAATGTTATAACTGCATTTAAAGAAAGTGCTAGGAGTGATCTTGGGAATTACAGAACTAAACTTTACATCAGTACAAGAAAAATTGGTTGAAACAAAAGTTGAAAATATAAGTATTAAATATCAAGATAGACCTGGGATGACAGACAATTTAGCATGGCATTGGTGAAAGAAAAATGTGACTCTCATCTACTGGAAAGCTTTGAGTATATCAGCAATCTAATTGATAAAGGAGAACTAATTGAAACAAGTTATTTGAACTTTGAGAGTATCTTTGAATAAATCCCTTACAAAAGGCTCTTAATGAAAAGAGCTATCAGGGCTTATGGTGGAGGTGATATCTTTTATTAGGCCAACAAGAATTTTGCAAAAAAAGTCTTTAATTGCAAGCTTTGGGCACAAACATCAGGCATCAGAGAAAAGATTGTAAAAGTTCTCTTGGGTAGAAATGAAAGTTCATATTTCGTAGGATTTCACAGCAAAGTCAATATGTGAAAAACTCCTCTGGGCAGTCAATTCTTAGATGGTAAGGAGTCTCTCCTACTTACACAATTTCAAGAGAATAATGCTTGGTAAATTTGCTTAAAGATTTCCAGATATTTTTAATGAAAAAATTACAGAGTCAAACTGTTAACCCCTCCCTGTCCTTGGTAGACTGACACCTGAGGCTCTCTAGTACTGTCAACCTAACTAAAACACAAACCAGCTTAATACACAATTTAATCCATTTCCATAGGTTTTCATGAGGGTTTTGTATAGTTCTTATGCTAATGATCAGATTTTGCTTAGAATAATTCATAAATGGTTTAATCCCATTTAAATAAATGTATTCATATCTAGTATGTGAAACCTAGCTTTATCCTATGGAAAATACCGTTTTAGGAAGATAATCATGAGTTTAATGCTTTCACTTAAATGGAACTCAGAAACTGTTTTGGTCAACATAGTCAGTGCAAACAAAAAGCAATGTTATCCTTGTTGAATATAGTGCAAGAAGGATCAGCCATTGAAGCCTGCCACTTGCTCAGTCACATCCCAGATGTAATTGTGATTGAAAGACTCCCTTTAGGCTAGGGACATACATTACACATAAACTGGTTTAAGTGATCAAAAACTGGTTTAAACCTGTAACAGAACAGATGTTCAGTGCACATAAACCAGTTTGAAAATGGTTGAAACCGGTTTGAGATAAACCTGGTTGAATGTAGTATCAGACTTAACTGATTTTGGTCAAACTGGTTTCTGTAATGTCTGTCTCAGGCCCCTGTCTGGTTTAAAATAAACCAGACTCCCCCAGCATCCTGACATGCTCTCTGGGCTGGGTAGGGCACTCTGCTGTACAGCAGGGCTGGCCCCTCCCCTCTGCTCCCTGGCTGTAGCTCCGGCAGAAACTTGCAGGCACAGAGTGTCTGCCTGGCTTATTCAAGCTAAGCAGGGATTATTCCCCCCATCCCTCTGCTTTATGCAGATACCACCGCATTAGCTAGCAGACCACATGCTGGCTACGGTCCGTGCTGTGGGAGACATCAAAGGCAGACAGGCTTTTTGGATCTAATCAATAGGTAGCTTAATGTCCTTCTTTGGAAAAGCTGTTTAAGAAGAGCTTGGAGAGAGGCTTTGTTTTCTTAATGGGTTGATAAACACTGACTTAGGGGTGATAAACATTCCCTGCTGCGCAGCTCAAGGTGTGTGTGTGTGTGGGAAATAATCAGCATCCTGCTGGACCTGCCCCACCCCCCTCAACCAAGCACTGTGAAGTGAAGGAAGGGCTGCTCTAGTGCCCTCTGGCTTCTAGCCTGAGCCACTGCAGACATGTGCCTGGATTTCTAGAATGAAAACTGAATATCCACCTCCAACTCAGTTCAAGATTTGCAGGTTAGGCTAATCTGCAAAGATTGAATCAACCCAGACTCAGGCTTTTTTAATGTCTGTCCCTAGCCTTAGTGACAGATTAAATTAAAGGATTCTCTCACAAAAGGTCAGTGCGTGCAGTACCAACAATGTGTGTGCAACATTATCAACACTGAACTGAGGTTCCATGGAATTAAAATGCTCTGACTGATGAAGCACATTAAGGATTTGCTTGGGGTGACTGAAGATGATGCAGTTTTTGAGCAGAATCATGATGTTGGAAAGCCAACTACAGCATGGGCAGATCCAGGATTTTGTGAAGGAGGATGTGGGAGCAGCACCTCCCTGCTTCCCAACCCCTAGGCAGGCAGACCCCATTGTGAGAGCAGCAATGGGGACTTTCAGGTCCTCAAACCAGTTAAGAATCCTGTCCCGCATTCCCTCATTTTGGGCACCCCTCCTTTCCCCTCCCATTTGTCTCCTCCTCCACCTACCACTGCCACTGTCCTCAGCTGGTGTGTGTGTATGTGGTGTGCGGGGAGTCTCAGAGGTTTTCTTGCCCTGGGCTCAGCAAAAGACAGCAGCAGTGGCAGTGGTCTCCCCAAGTGTTCCCTGCTAGCTGCAAGGTCAGGGTGAGCAACTCATCCACTGCCAGTGCTGCTTCTGTCCCCTGCTGACTCTTTGACAGCAGCTGTGGGGCCCCTCCTCCCACAACCCTCCCAAATAACAATTCTTCCAATTCATTTTGCAGTGGGAAAGTACTGCAGAGCCACTGCAGCCAGGTTTAGCAGAGGAGGTGGTGGTGGGGGGTGTGTTTATGGGTCTATGCTTGTTCCCGGGCTGGCAGGAAACACCTGGGAGATGCGGCACATAAAGGAACCCCCTGCTTCCACTATTGCTGCTGTTCCCAGCTGGAACAGACAGGAGTGGCTCTGCCTCCCTCCATCAACAGGGGACAGCAGGACTAGTGAGGTACCCATGCTGCTGAGGATAGAGGGGAAGGGAGGGGGTGCTGAGAGTGAGGTAGGAGGGACCTGATTTGTGGACTTTAAAAAATTCCTACTGCTGCTCTCAGCAGGTTCTGAAAGTGGGGTGCACTGATCAAGAGTATTTTGATCTAGAGCAAAGGACAGATGAGAGGTTCAGGGACTTTTGATGACATGTCATTACTTCCAGCTCCCACTTTTGTGCTAAGCCATGCAGCCACAAAAATAGGAATAGTACCTGCAGTTTGGAAAGCCTTGGAGTTCCTCATCACCCACTTTTTCATACAGAAATGGGTGGGGTGATGGTATTTTTTAGCCATTTGAATTCAGTATTTGTTGTCTGTCTTCGTGGTTTTCTTGTGTGGAGAGAATTGGCTACTAGCCTTGTTTTATTGTGTGCCTTAAATGTTCATAGATCATGGATAGATACTGTAGTTTTTTGTAAACTAAAGTAAATAAGTATATTTAAATATGTATTAGTGAGTTTACTGGTGAAAGTTAGGGCAGAATAAAGTAGTAAGGAGTTATGGACAGTTTGTTTATTCTGACATTATTTGGGTTTTGTGCATTAAAAATTAACATCTTGCTATTAACATCCCATCATACAGTAGTTTCATTTGCAGAACCCATATACTACATATACACCTTACTTAAGACTAGTCCCAAGACTAGAAGATTTGGTCTCTAGTATAGATTTTGTATGCTAAATATTTAACTTGACTGACTTGGGTAATACAAGCATTAATATGCATGAAGTGTATTTACATTTTTTCAGCAGAAAGATTGTTTCACTTCTAAAGCATTATTGTTGTTTAAGGTGTTATTTATTTGCAGGAAATGGATAATTTAATACTTGCCTTAACTTGTGCAGTTGAAAAAATACCTCCAAAAATAATTTTAAGGGATTCAAATTTTATTTCCTATTTTTACTGGCAATTTAGAATTTATGTAGTGAGTGTAAATCACTGGTAATCTGCAAATCTTATAAAAATGCGCTCAAGCAGTTGAAACTAAAGTTTAAACTTTAGCATGTCTTAATGTTGCTACAGCTGCACCAACATTTACTCGATCGTCCTCCAGAAAATTTATGTTGTCAGCTGTCACATTTAAAGCCTGTAACACAGTACACAGTATTCTGAATGTTTACTAAATTGGTTCAGATGTTTATGAAAAATAGAAAACTTGCATATGGTCTTCTTCAACAAGAAGTTGTGCTATTAGTGCTGTAAAGTCTATTTTAAATTTGTTGTACGTAAAGAAAAACAAACAAAACAAAACAAAACAAAAACCCTTCCTATAACATCTGGCACACACTAATAGAAAAGTGTGCCAAATCGATGTTATAAAATCTGTGGTCAGCTAACAACTATTATGCATATTTAGCATGTGAAAAATCATTAAAACTTCTGTTTTTAGGATTGAACTCTTTAATGTGTAATTCAGGTAACTTTGGAAATCCCCCTATTTTTTCCAATGGTTAAAAATGAAGCAAAACATATGGGATTAATGGAAACCTATGACATAAAATAACTGAATATTCATGTGTTGTATTTGTAAACTTAAATGTATCATAAAAAGAAAATGTTCAATATATTCTGGTTAAGCTAGATTCTTTGCAAGTTAATTTATTCAAAAACTTCAAAGGCCCCTAGAAAGAAGTTGTAAACACTACAGTATGTGTATGAGTTCTGTAGAACTACTGTCTGGTTCAGGAAACATTACCGAGCATATGTAACTGTAAACATGCAGAAGTAGATTGTTTTTTCTAACTAAAAACACACCACTCCTTCCTCCTCATGTTAATGAACAGCCATGTTATGCATTGTGCCCAAATCCTGAAAACACTTCTGCATGTTAGCTGTCTCTTTGAAGCTATCAGGGCTTTGTACATATGTGCATTTGCTTGTGCCTGCAAGTGTTTAGATAGTTAGGGCTTTAGAAGTTGAAAACATAAGGAAATATTAATTGTGAAAATATTTGCCCTAAATTTAAGAGTTTTCCTTTTGGTAGCTTTCAGTTTGTAAATTGAACTATGTGCGCATGTGTGTGTATGTTGCATCCATTCAAATTAATGTGTATTATATCTTTGGAAAATATATTTTCTTTTTAAAAAGTACCCTCTATTTTTATTTTTTGCAGTACAAATTACAAAAAAAATGTTGAATTCTCAAATACTTTTTCACATACTTCCATATTTGGAAATGATAGATCACTAGTTGACCTGTTAATAGTTTGAGACAGATGAATATGCTTTGATTGTTTTCAATACAGGTTTCCTTCACTTTATGCAGGTTCTGTATATGCGAATTTGCTCTTATGTGATGGCCTTTTTTTATACCCAAAATTCGTTATATATAAGGTAAATTCACTCTTATGCAGGTAAGTCTGGGGGGGGGGGGGGAGAGAAAAAGGCCATGGGCGGGGTCCCTCCGGTGAGGGAGGGAGTGGGGCACAGGCAGGCGCAGGGGCTGTGATGAGTAGGGCCTTGATCTGTCCCTTCCACCGGTGTTGAGGGAGGGAGTGGGGCTGGGGCAGCAGCAGCAGCAGGTGGTGCACAGCTGGGGCGGGGTGTGGGACAGGGTTGTGGCTCCTGCTGCTATGGGCTGCTGCTGTGGGCTGGGGCTGAGGGCCATGCCAGTCTCTGCCTGAAGGGGGCTGGGACGGGCTGCGCTCAGGGTGGGCAGCAGTGGCGCTGGAAGAGGGGCCTCATCCCAAAATTCATCTTAGTTCCCCCAAACTCCATCCCAGCACCACCGCCTACCCCTCCCTAAGCTCAGCATCGCTCAAGCCCCCTGCTGGGAAGAGCCTGGTGCAGCCCCCATCCCCAGCCTATAGCAGCAGCCTGTAGCAGCAAAAGCCACTCCTGCTGTCCTATGCCCCACCCCAGCTGTGCAGCACCTGCCTCTGCCTCAGCCCCAGCTCCACTCTGCCCCTCCCTCACTACTGGTGGGGGGTGTGTGCAAATCAAGGCCCCACTCACCCCAGTCCCTGGTCTCTTCCTGGTGGGGGAGTTCGAGGCAGTGTGCTCAGGGTGGGTGGTGGTGGCACTGGGAGGGGTATTGGTGGCAGGGGCTATAGTGAAGCTTGTGGTGGCTGCAGCCTGGCTCAGCTCCCTACTGGGAAGAGCCCAGTGCCACCCCGGCTCCAGCAGACTTACCTGCTGCAGTTGCAGTCAAGGTCTTGGAACGTATCCCTATTTGTTACCTTGTAAAGTGGGTTACCTTTATGCAAATTTGAGATATGCACAGTTTTTCAGGAACACATTTACTGCATAAAGCAAGGGAAACCTGTTATATATTTTGTGTCATGGTGTCTATGTGCCATAAGAAGAGATGCTTTGTCAATAAGTGTTTAGTCCAAACATTGTTTTTCTATTGTGATATCAACAAGTTACAGTTTATTAAAACAAAATTCGTCTTTTGTTAAATATGTAAAATAACTATTTTCCTTCTAAGATAACATATAGACTAGGATGCAAAGTAATAGAAACTATTTAAAAAAACCCCCAAAAACCAGACCAACATTTTTGTGTGTTTCAATTCTGTTTGTGACTCTTTGGTGATGTTTGTACTTCCTTGAAAAATATGCACTTTTTATCTCACACAAGCTTTAGAGAATTTTTTACTTCAATAAATGCCTTCATAATAAATAGTGGGAGACAATAATAAGGTCTTGACTTTCTAAATTACTGGAAACATTGTTATTACCTAGATAATTCAATCTTTATTAATATGACAATTGCACTGAACTCTCTCTGTTTTGAGCATCGTTTTCTTGACATTTTAGCTCAGTAATATCTATTTTCCTTTTGTTAATTTGTATGATTCCTCCAATACCATTTAAGACAAAAAACGATATTAAACACTACATTTTCTCTCTCTCATAAACCTAATACCATTTAATCTGCTACATCCTTGTCCTGCTACACACTATTTAGCTTTTAACCAAACTTTCTATTTGTATTCATAAAAAATACAAGTTGAAAACTTGGATATTAATATTTTCTGGCCTGCTAGGATCCTTAGAGCTGCTTATAGAGTTTCTGTTTTAATTTAAGTAAAAGCGGGTGTGTATACACATCTGCATTACTGTATAGTAACAGAAATGACTGCATAGTATGAGCATGCATCTACACGTGCATGCCTGTACTGCGCAGTAAATATGGTGATTTATGCTGACTTTTAATCTACAATTAGGATCATACCAATAACTACTGTGTAGACAAGCCCCTAAAAGTAATGGAAGAAACACATTTTATCACATTGGTAGTTGCTATGCTTTCTCTTTATTAAGCCAGTTGCGCATAGCTTCAAAGAGAAGTTCTAGCAGGCAAGTGTTTTTGTTGAGGTGAGGAGATCCGTGTCCTGCCCCCCCTGCGTTAAGGATGGGTAATATGTACTTAGGCCACCAGAGGATCCCTGAATACAAACAAAATTATTTACGGAGCTATTTAAATCGGATTAAAGACAGTATGTTTTGTGCCACAAGAAGGGAAGAAAGCAAGAGAGCTGGGCCCGTATATTAAAGACGGTGCTACCTGATGCAAACTAAAATTCTTCCTATTTTTTCCATAGTGACTGAACACAGTGTTGGCACCAAATTAAACTTTAACTCAAGAATGTATTCATTGATGTGGTATGTAACAACTAAGCTAATTTGATAGAAGGATTGAGTCTAAATTCAAGTATTAACCTCATATTGTATTCATATTTTTATTGGAGAGACTCATTCTATTCATACAGCTTGTGGTGCAGTGGGGTTCAGGTCCATGACTGGAATTCCCAACCCTAGAAGCAGTAGAAGAAAATGATACATAACAACAGTTATCCTTGTTTTGATTTCATATAGTTTGTTTTGTGTCATTTGGTAGGATAAAAGTATAATTTTGTTATTTTTAATGAGGACATGGAACTTTGAAAAAATAATACTATCATAATTGATACATTTTGGATTTGGCTTGGTGATTCCCTTTCAGTCACCTACTCCTCAGAGTAAAGATTGGCTCTTTTTGACAACTGATTTTTTTTCCAAAAAGAGAGAATATATCAACTTTTAATGTCATGAATTCAAGTTGTAATCAGCATATACATTTTAGAACAAATATCCAATAAAAATAAATACATCTGCAGTGAGCATGGTAAATTACATGCAAGCTTACACTATAAAAATAAACAGGAAGCAGCAGCATCTGAGTTTGCAACTGGCTTCTCAGGAGGTTCCATACTTCCAGCTGTGGTAGCAGCTGTGGCTTTGGCTCTGGAACTGTCTCTGGAACAAGCTGACAAAGGGCTGATTACAATGCAGGTTCAGTTTCTCCTTGGATACATTTAGCTTTTAACACCCGTTGATTGTGATAAGTTCACATAATTACACTGTTTGGAACTTGCCCTTTGGAAACATTTACAAGGCTTATATGTAGTTCCCATTGAGTGGTCATGGGTCCTCATAACATCCACAATTTTTATGGCTATTGCGATTGATTTTTGGCTTTTGAATGAAGTTAAACAACTTATTCCTTTTCCACTTCCCTCCCTGCCCTTTGAGACCATTCAACATTTTTCCTGAAAATATTCTACAAGAAGTTTTGCAGTTTTTTGCATATAATTACGATAAGGGCAAAAAATAACAGCAACAGTGAAACTGAGGGAAGGAGGGCTTGGGAAAACTTGACCAGGTGTACCAGGAATTTCTGCTCTTCAGTCTTTTGAAGAGAATGGGGAGGGACCTAATCTCATGGGAGGTTCCCTAATTTTATATAACTAAACCAAAATTTCTTTGGGAAAAGCAAGGACCCACCTACACAGTTCTTAAAATATCTGTTTAGATCCCCATATATTTCTGTCTGGCCTTTTCCTCACACTGAGGCACCTGGGGTCAGATGCGTTTCCTCTATTGGCCATGATTCCACACTGCTAGGTACACTGTAAATTTTGCTCTGCATGTCCCTTGCCCTGGTTCACCCCCCAACATCCACTTCTGCTCCTGTTCAATAGAACAATTCCTGTGGTCAGACTGACATTCTCTACCACAAAGTCATTATGTCCTCACAGTTCTGACATTTCCCCAGCAGACCAACTCTACTCCTCCAGTTTAAGAGAATCCCACGATCTCAATCCCATCTGCCTTTTTGTCCACCTCTGACTGATACCTGAAACCCTCTCCTCATCCTTCCTCCACTACTTTCTCTGCATAGGATCTCACCAATTTCTTCCAAGAGAAACTTGACAAAAATGACTTTCATTTTTCCCTTTGCTTGCCCGTCTGTCTTCCTCCTCTTTTGTTAAAGAGGCAGAAGATTCTTCCTCACCTTAAGCCCTCTACTTGTCCTAGTGATACTGTCTTATTCCAATCTCCTAATCACCTTTTCCCATTTTCATTCCTCCTTTACCCTTGAAACTGAGCCTCTGTCCTTTGGCACACATTTGCCCCCAGTTTAAGTATAAGTTCATAGGAAAGTAGGGTTGGAAGGGACCTCATGAATTCTTTAAGTCCAGCCCCCTGCTCAGTGCTGTATCATCTTTGACTAAAACATCCCAGCCAAGTATCTGTTTAACCTGATCATGAAACTGCCAAGAATGGAGATTCCAGTTTCTCTAGGTAGCCTGTTCCAGTGTTTGACCACTTCACAGTGAGAAACTGCGTCCTAATCAGCAACCTAAATTTCCCCTGCTGAAGTTTAAGGTTATTCTTAGTCCTGTCCCCTACAATCATAGAAAAAAGCCAATCCCCAGCCTTTCTGTACTTGCTCTTCATCTGTTTGAACAGGGTAACCAACCCCCTACCCCTGGCCGCCTTCTCTTCTTCAGACTAAACATCCCTATGTCTTTCAGCCTTTCCTCATAAGCTTTGCCTCCCAGCCCCCTAATCAGGTTTGTTGTTCAGCTGAACTTTTTCCAAACTGTCCACATCCTTCTTGAAGTGCAGGGCCCAAAATCGACACAATACTCCAGCAAGGCCTCAGCTGTGCTGTTAATTTCTTCCATTTTAAATACCCACCTGTTACCTCTTTTGCCTTTCCAACTACATTTCCTTCTCCTTTTACCTCTAAGCTTTTTGAATGTGGTATCTAAACTTTTGGTCTGGAATCTCTCTCCCTTCAGATACTTACTAGATGTTTTCTGCTTCAGTTTCTGTCACTTGAATTCAGCTGAAATCTTTGAACTCTTCAAAGAGTCTCTAGTGACCTTTTCTGGACCAAATTTTAGAACCAATTCTATCCTCGTTTTCCTTAAACTCTTCACTGCATTTGACGTGGATGCTCTTGAAGCTTTATCTGTTATTGGTTTGTGTCTCTATTCTTTCCTCGCTCTCTTTTTACCTCTCATCCTTCTTCCATCACATCTTTTCATGGAATCTTCTTTCAGATTTCTTTGGTGCTTTCATCCACTAAGATCTGTCCTCGGCTATTTGCTTTTCTTGCTGTATACCTGATCTCTGAGTAATCTCAACTGCAAACTCAAATTCATTATGTAAGCTCTTAAATCTTCCTCTCTAGATCTCTGCTGATCTTTTCCTTCTATTCCAACTAAAATCCCAACCTGTTGCTCTGAAAAGCTGTTTCTTTAACATCTCTGTGGATTACCAGCTACCAACTTAAGATAAATAATTTAAAACCATTTGTATACTCCAAAGCTTTTTGTTTTGTTTTCTTTGTCAAGCACTGTGGATAATATCACTGTCCTGCTCGCCATGTGGGCATATAATCAAGATATCTTTTTACTCTGATCTCACTCTGATGTCCTCATACCTAGGCCAAATCTATGTCTTACAGGTCCTTTGTGCATTGTGGCTTTAGGATGTGGCAAACTACAGAATTAAAATTTTTGTCCAGGACCTCATCCTCTTCCTTCTCAATGTCCTTCTCTCTATCCCTGACTAAGAAAGAATCTTGCCTTACTGATATCCATCTAGAATGCTGCTGTAAAGATTGGTTTTCTAGCTTGGTCACTGAGTAGGTCACTCCTGCCTTGGCATCCCTGGTCTTACTGGATGCATCTACAAGAGATGTTTACTGCACAGTTGACTAATTGCACAATAACCATCTCAGTCCCTACACATGTGCCCCTATTAGGGCACACAAAACTAATAAATTCTACAGCAGGGTAGGACTTAAAAAAAAAAAAAAAAAAAAAAAAAAAAGCACCCTACCTTCCTGCAGCGATTTTTTGTGCACAGCAAGCATATGTGTAGATGTGGAGCTGGCTGGCTGGGGTACAAGGGTGTTTCTGTGTGGGGGCTGTCTGCTGGCTAGCCCTGCACTGAAGCACCCTCATGCCCCAGTCAGTGCCTCCGCAGCACATTGAACCCAGTTCATGCAGCTCCAAGCTGGCAGGCTGACTCTCTGGGCCCCCTGCCAGCCGGGGCTGTTGGAACCTGGCTCAGTGTGCTGTGTTCTGGGCACACGTGTAAGTGACCAGGACCTTCCCAGGAGCAGTAAACTGTGGAGCTTGTTGCTCCACAGTCAGTTAATGTGCATTAATGGCACATGTAGAGGTGCCTGCTGTGTCCTTCACAGTCACCTCAGATATGAACTACTTGCTTTCACTTTCCACCTTCTCTTATTCATTTTTAAGAGGTGACTCCTGTCAAAGATGCCAATCCCCAATGCTTACATTAACATTTCAAAAAAGCACATCCATGCTTTCTCCCAAGCCTTTCATGCCTGGAAGGAGCTCCCAGTAAATGTCTGGAAAGCTATATCCTTATCCTTCTGTGGCAGGGCACTGTGTGTGCCTGCCACTTTAAGGGCCTGGAGCTGGCAGCCACCAGGTGCCTGACAAGGGCAGCCATTTTGGAGCCAAGGGCTGCCTATATAAACAGGGCAGTTTGGCTGCCTGGAGGCCAGGCAGCAACATTGCTTGGCCAGAGGGCTGCTGAGATCAACTGGAGGTAAGGGAGGAGCTGTAGGGGATGGTAAGGAGGCTCCTGGTCTTGGGCATGACCTAAAACTGCACTCTGCCGGGAGTGGGCGGCCTGGTGGGGCTGTCAGTGGCTTGGGAGCCCCCAGGAAATGCCAGGCCAGTTACCACCCCGGTGAAAGGCGGGTCAGGGCGCCTTAACCCCTTGCCCCCCACCACCGGGTGGGTAAACCCTGTGTTTGTGAGGGGCCCAGAGGGTGGACCCTGGGAGAGAGTGAGGGGCTAGAGACCCGACCCGAACAAGAGAGTATCCTTGACTGGTCAGGAGGGTCAAAAGGGCCAAGGGCCCACCGCGAGGGACGCCCAAGAGCCGGGGGTCCCAACTGGCCTGGAGGTGGGCCAGGGCTGGTAGCCGAAGGTCCCGGGGGGACCACACCCAAGAGGGGAAAATGGTTTCGGAGGGCTAGTAGCCCGAATGAAGGTGGAGAGGCCGTCTGACTGGAGGGATCACAGAGGGGTCCTATTAGGATGATTCTGGGGCCCAGTGAGGATGTAAATACCAAGATGCCATCTGCAAGGCTTGGGCTGCAGTGTAGGGGAGGAAAGGAGCCACAGAGAGCGCCCCCTGGCATTGGGGCACCAAAATGGGCAGCCTCCCGCTTGAGTGACATCAATTAGTGAATCAATTTACATCAAGGCGTGGCGGGCGAGAAGGCGGGCGGTTGGCCCAAGAACAGGTGGGCAGGCCACGGAGATTGGCCATGAGAAGGCCCCACCCGTTACACCTTCACATCCCTTCTTAATTTTTTTTTTGTTGTGATGACTAAAACAAATGGGCAGTTGGGGAACTGCTGCAACTTGCTGTCTATCTTACTGAACAATGTTGTCTCATTGTTTTCTTGTTCTCCCGTCTCACTATGTCCATCTGTTTTCTCTTACCTTATACTTAGATTTTTATTTTTGGGGGGGGGTCAGAAAACAGAAGACATATTTTTATTCTGTGTTTACACTGGCTCTTAACACAAAGAGATCTTCTTCCCTCACACCAGGGTTCCTGAGTCTAGTGATGATATATTTTACTGAATCAAATCCAGCTTGCAGGATCAAGTGCTAATGCTGAGATCCAAAGCCTAGTAAAACTCTATGGAAAGTCTGTCATTGATTTAATTAGATTTTCAATCAGGCCTTAAATCTCTTCTCTGAGGTGAGGGTAAGATCCTCAGAGGAATATTAATGCTAGTAAAAATACGTATTTTTATTTCCCTCAGTTACACTCTATAAATGGTCCTTTTATACCAGGTTTGGCAAATACACACATATATACACTTTCTAGGTTTTTGCTAAGACAGTGGTCAAAACAGGTTTAAACAAGCTAACACTCACTTTCATTGAGCAAACATTCTCAAACATTTTAGAAATTTCTTTAACATGTTTGAATATTCTAGAACCATCAGAACTTTCTAAAATATTCCAGAACATACTTGAAACTTCTGGACTATTCCAGAAATTTCTCAAACTCCAAACTGGTTCTCATGTTGTACATAATAAATGCAACCATCAGAATTTGGATTGACAGGTCAGGTAAAAGCTCTACAGAGGAATAGTGAAATGTAAAAAAGTATTTGGTTGCTTGCTTGTTTTTACAAATGAAAATTAAGGTAATATGAATGTGCTTAATATCATGTACACCACTTAAGTTTAATTATATTATGTTAGATATTGTATATATAAATTTTATTTAATAATTTCCCTCTACTTTAAACCCATATTCAGTGTCCACATCTGCTCTTTAGTGTCAAAATAATGAATGCCATAGCAGATCATGTTATATTTAGGTATCTACCATGCCACTACAATGACTAACAAAGGATGACTAATATGACATGTGCAATTCATTCATTCCGATCTAAAATTTCATTGCAAAATTCTAATAAAGCATTTGGGTTAATTACAGACAGTCAAAAAGCCAGGGAATTAATTGATTCAATCTTTGCAGGTTAGTCTAAACTGCTTAGATTGAACTGGGAAGCAAATGAACACACATCACATTCACTTCTGAATCTGGAAATGCAGCTACATGCTTGCAGTGTTCCAGGCCAGAAGCTAGGGGCACTGGAGCATTCCTTCCAGCCTGCTGGCCACTGGTAAAGAGAAGGAAGGGAAGCTAGGAGAGAAGCCCTCAAAGGCTTTTCCCCACCTTCCTGCTCTAGTGGAGGGCGGGCGGGGGGGGCCCACAGTGGGAGGTACGGGTGTCTTTAAACCCCCTCCCTGGCCCATATGGGTTCCCAAACCAGGCCTATCATGTCTGCCTAATTAGGGAAGCCCCTGCCAGGCTTCTGCCCCCCACTGCTCACTTGAGCAGAGAGCGGGGTGAACTCCCCTCTCTCCTTACCTCAGTGTGCTGGCTCTGGGCTGGGGCATGGCCATGCCCCCCACTCTCTGCTTGAGCAGGGACTAGCCTGGCAGGGGCAGACTCCCTGTCTCCCCCCATCCCCTGGCAAACCCAGGCTGGCTCCCATTCAGGCAGGGAGGGGATATAAACCCTCCTTCCACCCTGCCTCAGCATGCTGGCTCTGGCCAGGGTGTGGCCACATCCCCACTCTCCACTCAAGTGGGGAACAGTGGGAGCAAAAGCCTGGTGGGGGCTGTTTCCCCACCCCCCAGGAGACCCAGGCTGGAGTTCCTTGTAGGCCAGGGAGGGTGTTTAAATCCCTCTCCTTGCCCAGTATGCTGGCTATGGCTAGGGCCTGGATACAGCCTCTACTCTTTGAGCAGGGAGTAGGAAAAGCCTGTGGGGAGGCTGTTACACCCCCTCCCCCAGGCAGACCTCAGCTGGGGTCCAGACCTTGGTGCCCTCCCTACCCCAAGTCAGCCAGCCAGAGCAGTAATGGTGCTCTGGCTAGGGAGCAGAGGGGTGGGAACAACCCTGTTCAGCTGGAGCAGACAGCCCAGCCCAGGGCTGCAAGGCATCCTGGGATGCTGGGAGACTGTGAGTTAACTTGCACCAGGAAGGGTTCTGGGACAGAAGTTCCATCAACTGGTTTGACCTAAATCAAGTCTGATACTACATCCAACCAGGTTTATCTTAAAACCTGTTTCAACCACTCTGAAAGCATTAAGTGCACTGAATTTCTGTTGTTACAGATTTGAACAAGATTCTGGTCACTTAAATTGGTTTATGTGTATGTGACAGGGGGCCTCCTGGGGCCGAACTCTGTGGCCCGCCCGCCTGTCACCGTGACAGCAGGCCTACTCAGGGCCGAGCTCTTCGTGGCCTGCCCACCTGTCTCTGGGCAACCGCCCGCTTATTTCGCCCGCCACGCCTTTGACGATAATTGATTCATATATCAATGTCAGTTAAGCAGGAGGCTGCCCATTGTAGTGTCCCGATGTCAGGGGGCACTCTGCGGCTCTGACCTCCCCTAATACCGCAGCCCAAGCCTCGCAGATGGCATCATGGTGTTCTCCTAGTCACCGGCCCCATACTGGGCTCCAGAATCGTCCTAACAGGACCCCTCTATGAACCTTCCGATCAGGTGGCCACTCCGCCTTCATCCGGGCTACCTCACCCCCCCGAAGCTATCTTCCCCTCTCAGGTGTGGTTCCCTCAGAACCTTCAGTTACCTGGCCCTGGCCCACCTCAAGGCCAGTCGGGACCCCAGGCCCCCGGCTCTTGAGCGTCCCTCACGGTGGGCCCCCGGCCCTTTTGACTACCGTAGTCCTGGCCCCAGCTTGGGCCAGTCAAGGGTACTCTCCCCTTCGGGCTGAGTCTCTCTAGCCGCTCACTCTGTCACTGGGCCTCACCGTGCCACTACTCCCCATCCTCTCGAGGGCAACTGCAGCACTACGCCCACATCACTCCCACTCTCGGGGTCCACCCTCTCTGGGCCCCTCACAATACTGGCCCATCTGGGCCCCCCAACAAACACATGGGTAACCCACCCAGTGCTGGTGGGAGCTAGGGGTTAAGGTACCCCAACCCACCTTTCACTGGGGTGGTAACTGGCCTGGCATTTCCTGGGGGCTCCCGCACCACTGAGAGCCCCACCAGACCACCCACTCCCGGCAGGGTGCAGTTTCAGGTCACGGCCCAGGACCAAGAGCCTCTTAACCATCCCCATGCAGCTCCCCCTTACCTCTGAGTCATTCACAGCAACCCTACAGCCAGGCAATATTGCTGCCTGACCTCCTGCAGCCAAACTGCCTTGTTTATATAAGCAGCCTAAGCCTCAAAATGGCTGCCCTAATCAGGCACCTGGAGGCTGCCAGCTCCAGGCCCTTAAAGTGGCAGAGACACCCTGTGCTCTGCCACAGTGTAATTTCTCTCTCTAGCCATAAAGTTATCAACCCTAAGTCATTCCTCTCAGACATTATGAAGAGGAATGCAAAACCAGCAACATAGGTGATCTTGAAAAAAAATACTTAGATCCAAAGTCTATTCCATTTGTGACTTATCTGCTAGTATGGGCAACATTTTTTACTTTAGTAGACTTTTCTTAAATTTTAGTTTCATCCAGAATAAAATAAGAACAGGCTAGGAGTGGAGAAAATGATCAAGCTTGTAATATGTACAGTACAATGCTTACTGCCAAGTAGATGGATAAGAGAATGATTGAGTCAAAATACTGAATAACAATAAGTTCTGAAATGCTTTTTTCTGTTTGTTTATTTAAAACTCTCATGCAGGACTTTTTTTTTCTTTCCAGAATAAAACTGAGGGTTTTTAAAAATATATATTTTGTTTTCACTTTTCAGTTAAAATTATATTTATTTCTGTTTCTATTTTGCCATGATATGAAAGTATGTAGGATATGACACTAATTGTTAGGAAGTCTTTTTGTGTATTAGTTCAGATACATGCCATTTTTTAAACACAATATATTTTTAACTGTGCCTAAAATCTATAGAGTGTTTTTATCTCTTCTTGACTGCTTTTGTTTTTTTTAAATTTCCATGTAAACCTAATCGATACAAATTTCAAAATATCATTTATATACTTTTCATAAGTAATAATACACATTTCCCAAATTTGGCCAACTTTTGACAATTATTATTTTTAAAAGCCAGAATATCCTGATTAAAACCAGGATTGTTTTACCCAGTTTAAATCAGCAGTTAACACCATAGCGGTCAAAACTATCCAACCCGGTTTTATAGTATCATGCTTTAGTCGCTGTGCTACTAAAGTATCCTTTTTCCTGTCCAAAGCCTCCTTTGTCTCTGAGAGCTTTTACATACTAGAAATGTTGTCTTTCTTTGTTCATCCTTTCTTTACTTTTGCATTTCATGGATGCTAGATCTCTATAGAATATCTGGAGAAAAGTGATTTTTATCTCAGATGCAATTACTCCTGTGTTCTATCCATGGAAAATTTCTTTAGATGGTGATAGATAATGGTAAAAATATAGTGATATACGAATATAGGGTATTTTGAGTTATTGATTCCAGTCCTCTGCTGTTACAGGCAGCTGTATCCTATAATCCCATTCACAAGATTTAGCATCTTCCCCCTAATTAGGGTTGTTTTCCCCACTACAAAGATTGAAAGGCTATTCATGACCCCCACTGCACTGAAACCTCATTTTTCATCTTCATGTATTCACAGCCAGTTTGCACCCATTTGTTCTTGTGCCAGCACGGTCATTTAGCTTGCATATCTCTTCCCTTTCATATAGAGAGCAGTCATGTCCCCTCTTGAGATTTGTTTTGCTAAGCTAAAACAGTGTCCTTTGATTAGACTTGTTTCTTATCCAGTGATCATCCCAGAAACCCTTCTCTGAAACCTTTCTACTTTAAAGTCTTTCCTGGAGATGTGTGGACAGAATTGTACATAGTATTTTAGCTCAAGGCTTCTTAGTACTATACTGGCATTCACACTTTGCTATCTGCACTGGAAATACCTTCTCTAATGTATCCTTGGGTTGCATTTCCCCCTTTTCATGGCCATATCACATTGATGTCTCTCAGATATCCTGTGATCAACAAATACACTTAGATCTTTCCCTTCCTCTGTCATTTCCAACTGATTAGTATCTAATTTATTGCAGACAACCTTGTTATCAGTCTCAAAGTGCATGACCTTCAAATTCGTACTTTTAAACTACCTCATTCCTGTTACTGTTGCACTTCCGTACAATATTCTGATCCTCTTTTTATTTCTAATGCTTATATATAAGACTGATCCAAAGACTTATCCTTACTGACCTCTTCTAGTAACCTCCCTCTAACCTGTTACTACTTTTTTCAATATTTCTGTTAGCCTTTTAGCCAGTTCCAGTCAACCTTACAAATTCATAGATTCATAGATGTTAGGGTCGGAAGGGACCTCAATAGATCATCGAGTCTGACCCCCTGCATAAGCAGGAAAGAGTGCTGGGTCTAGATGACCCCAGCTAGATACTCATCTAACCTCCTCTTGAAGACCCCCAGGGTAGGGGAGAGCACCACCTCCCTTGGGAGCCCATTCCAGACCCTGGCCACTCTAAATGTGAAGAAGTTCTTCCTAATGTCCAATCTAAATCTGCTCTCTGCTAGCTTGTGATCATTATTTCTTGTAACCCCCGGGGGCGCCTTGGTGAATAAATACTCACCAATTCTCTTCTGTGCCCCCGTGATGAACTTATAGGCAGCCACAAGGTCGCCTCTCAACCTTCTCTTGCGGAGGCTGAAAAGGTCCAGTTTCTCTAGTCTCTCCTTGTAGGGCTTGGTCTGCAGGCCCTTAACCATACGAGTTGCCCTTCTCTGGACCCTCTCCAGGTTATCCGCATCCCTCTTGAAGTGCGGCACCCAGAATTGCACGCAGCACTCCAACTGCGGTCTGACCAGCGCCCAATAGAGGGGAAGTATCACCTCCTTGGACCTATTCGTCATGCATCTGCTGATGCACGATAAAGTGCCATTGGCTTTTTTGATGGCTTCGTCACACTGCCGACTCATGTTCATCTTGGAGTCCGCTAGGACTCCAAGATCCCTTTCCACTTCCGTGCTACCCAGCAGGTCATTCCCTAGGCTGTAGGTGTGCTGGACATTCTTCCTCCCTAAGTGCAGCACTTTGCATTTCTCCTTGTTGAACTGCATTCTGTTGTTTTCTGCCCACTTGTCTAACCTGTCCAGGTCTGCTTGCAGCTGTTCCCTGCCCTCCGGTGTGTCCACATCTCCCCATAGCTTTGTGTCATCTGCAAACTTGGACAGAGTACATTTCACTCCCTCGTCCAAGTCACTGATGAAGACATTAAAGAGTATCAGTCCAAGGACCGAGCCCTGCGGGACCCCACTGCCCACACCCTTCCAGGTCGAAACCGACCCATCCACCACGACTCTCTGGGTGCGACCCTCCAGCCAATTCGCCACCCACCGGACTGTGTAGTCATCCAAGTCACAGCCTCTTAACTTGTTCACCAGTATGGGGTGGGATACCGTATCGAAGGCCTTCCTGAAGTCTAAGTATACGACATCCACCCCTCCTCCTGTGTCCAGGTGTTTCGTAACCTGGTCATAAAAAGAAACTAGATTGGTCAGGCATGATCTGCCTGCCATGAACCCATGCTGATTTCCCCTCAGCATAATTTGTCCTGCCGGGCTCTCACAAATGTGAGCCTTGATAATTTTTTCAAAGACTTTGCCAAGGATGGAGGTGAGACTGACAGGTCTATAGTTGCCCGGGTCCTCCTTCCTCCCCTTTTTGAAAATGGGGACCACATTGGCCCTTTTCCAGTCCTCTGGGACTTGGCCCGTGTGCCACGAGCTTTCAAATATTCCCACCAGTGGCTCTGCAATGATGTCGGCCAGTGCCTTCAGCACCCTTGGATGGAGCTCATCCGGGCCTGCCGACTTAAAGGCATCCAGTTCTTCCAAGTGACTCTGCACCATTTCAGGGTCTACGCATGGAAGTCTGGTGCCTTGCTGCTGCCTCTCTACAACCCCAGTGAGAGACTTGTCATGCCCCTCACTTAGGAACACTGAGGCAAAGAACTCATTGAGGAGTTCAGCCTTGTCCCCCCTGTCCGTCACCAATTGTTTCTTATATTAATCCTCATCTTCTCCAGTTTAATTGCCTTAAATTCAATATAATGATAAGGTATTAAGTATTGAAAGAATTCATAATTTAAAAAAATTGTTATACACAGATAGATTCCACAAATTATCACACCCTTTCATCCACCAAAAGTCCCTGTTATGTTATATAAGTATCAAAGGATTTTGCTAGCTCATGTGAGTTGTGCAAAGTATGTTATTTTTCTTTAAGTACATTTTCACCTGTTTTACTTTTGTTTGCTCTACTCCACATTTTATTCATGCCACATGTTGCCATCAGATGTGATTCATTGTGATTTAATATGTTGTACTCTTATGTACATATACACGTAAAATATGTTAAATGTAGCATATATATGTGTGAAGTATATATTTTGTAAAATTGATTTAGGTTGTAGTGAGTACCAATTCATATTCACTTCGTACATTAGGTCAGAACAGTTTTAGTTGTGAACACTTGTTTTCACTAACTCAAGACACCATAATATTATGGAAAAAACTGTTTTTTTGCGGTCTAAAAATGTCCATGCTTCATTCTGTCTGCAGGATTCTGTGTGTGCACATGTATGTGTTTAAACTTAAAAGGAAATTCTGCTTTGCTGTTTTTGAATTTTTTTGCTGGAAAAAAGGTATCTATGGCTTGTGAAAAGGCTATATTTGTTTTCATAGATGAGTAAAAAAATCTAGTTCTGACACTTACATGTGTTCTGTTGGATTATGTATAAAACCAAGTCTATAAAAAACTGCATTTCATAATAATACAGAGAACATTGAAATCATGCATGGTAAACATCTGCTAACATTATTAGCAGAATGTAATAGACCCAACCTCTGTTTCCTGTGGAACCAGAATGCAAACTCTCTTATCTGGCCTAGTCAAGATCTAAACAAATGCAGGACCTCCTGCTTTTTACCTGCTGCCTGGAAGCATAAGCTTACAAATAAAACAAAACTTTGCCTCTTCCCCCAAAACATACTATATTAGTTGAAGGCCCCTGACACTTAAGACATGATTACCTGGTTAGCCACCTTTTAAGCAGTGACCTGGTCACATGTTCATACAATTAATGGTGCAATAAAACAAGGACTAAGCCACAAAGTTATTATACAAAATATATTTAATTTTGTGACTGGTTCCACCTTTACCTGAATGTGAGGCAAATGCTTCCAATCTCTGGAGCATACTAGAGCCTCTCTGGACTTCTTTGTGCTCTAGAGGCTGGAAGCTCCTGCTCAGCTCACCAGGGTTCCCAGCTAGGAAAGTTCAGGGAGTCAAACCTGCTGTTGCCAGTGCAGGGGGAACCTGGGATAGGGCCCTTCTTTCCAGATATATGTGCCTTTAAGTTAATATATTTCAGGATTCTATGGGACAGGATAGTTATATGGAAAATGGCTAAGTACAGATGTTCAATAAGGCCCTAGCATAAGGCCTCTGATTATAATGCTTCACTTAAAGCGCTATAAGTTAGAAGAGGAATGGACCAAACAGACATTCCCCATTTGGTGGGGGGAGGTCAGCTCAGAGTCTGCCCACTGGCCAAGGCCAGCAGGTGGGAGGTGTGCGGGCCGGGGGCGATCCGGGCCCGTCTTTGCGCACGCGGGCTGTGGCCAGCAGCCCGGGCATGCGGGGCCGGAGGAGACCGGGGGCGAGCTAGAATTAGTCACGGAGGCGTAATGGTTGATTTAAAGATTATTTACTTACACCCAAGATGGTCACGGTGTAGGCTGGACAGTTTCCAGGTGCAGCTCCGCTTAAATCCTCGTTGGAGGACTACGACAAATTCGTTCTAGCCCCGGAGTTGTTAAAGCTCCACAGGTTCGGTAACTTCTTTCCCACGGAGTTGTAGAAGCTCCGTGGGTTCGGTTCGGTTCTCTGGCCCCGGAGTTGTTAAAGCTCTGTGGGTTCGTATCTTCAATATGCAGGAAGGAATACGTCTAGGAATTTATCAGCGACGGGGAGAGGCTAGAGGCTGTTCAGGCCTCTGTTGCCTTCTTAAGAAATGCGTTGGGTCCATAAGGATCCGCAGCGCTTGGAGATCTTCACGCTCTCCCTCTCGAACTCCAATTGCTTTCTCTCCAACTTGGGCGGAAGCCACCCAAGCTCTTTATACAGCTAGCAAGCCAATCGCTAGCCACCACGTGTGCATGTATTAGAATCGGCCAATAATGTGGCACGAATCTTCATACAAATGGTGGGAACTCCTTTGCACCGTGCATTTCTTGGATGCAAAAGAAATGCACCATGCAAAGAAAGCTACAAATTGGCGGGAAATTCTCTGTTGCACCGGGGTTCTCTTCTGCAGCAGAAAACTCCACTGTGCAAGGAAGCTGCAATTTAGCGGGAAAAATAATTTAGCAGTGCCGAAGCACACACAAACAAAAAAATCACAACTTTGGGTTGTGACAGGAGGTACTCCCACATGCCTTCCAGGAAGCTTCAGGAGTGGTCCCTCTCCCAAGTCCTGCCCTCCCCCCCCACCCCTCCCCACTAGCTGGCAACTGTCAACAGTGGCTAGGGTAATACAGGTGGGGAGGGAGCCCCAGTGCAGCATAGATCCTCTCCAAATTGCTGGGTTTTATCGTGGTGGCAGCCTGGGTCCATGTTGCGGGAGGCCCCTACCACCCCAACCTTTTGACAGCTGCAGCCAGCAGCTGCATCATGAGACTGGCTGGTCTAGCTTTTGGCCGTGTTGGGAACTGGGGGTGGGGGGTAAGGATCCTCCTGCTACACAGACCTGGCTTGGCCCCACCACAAGACCTGAACAAGCAACCCAAGGGGCCCGCATGGCACAGGGGCTCCATGCCTCCACCTGGCCCTGCAGAGAGGAGACAGAGCCTTTTCTTTCTCCTCTCTGTAGCATCCTGGGAGCACGGCTGGGCTGGTATTCACCCAGAGGAGACGAGCACTATCTGAGGCTAGCAAGCCCCCTAGTGAGAGGTCCCTGGGATGCGGGGGAGAATGACCTACTGTGACTTAGGATGGGATGTGGTACAGACATTCAATTAAGTGCTGTAACCTAAAGTGCTTTAGTCTGATACCAATTCCATCCAGGGTTAATGTAAGAGTGGGATACACCATTTTTAAAGAGATTTATGTAATGTGAATATCAGTTTTGTTACAGGTGTAAAGTGCTTTCTGCATACTTAAAACACAGAAAGTGTAACATCTGTACTTAGCCTAAAATAATTTGGATTGCAAAACACTAGTGTTTCTCCACAGTTTTTGCTGTGCTCTACAAATACTGTTTTTCATAGAATCATAGAAGTAGGGTCGGAAGGGACCTTGTAGATCTTCAAGTCCGACCCCCTGCCTGGGCAGGAGGAAAACTGGGCTCAATTGACCCCAGTCAGGTAGGCATCAAGCCGCTTCTTAAAGACCCCCCCAGGGTAGGAGCCAGCACCACTTCCCTTGGAAGTTGGTTCCAGATCCTAGCCGCCCTAACTGTGAAGTAGTTCTTATGGATGTCTAATCTAAACCTACTCTCCAACAACTTGTGGCCATTATTCCTTGTTATCCCGGGGGGCGCTAGGGGAAACAAGTCTCCCCCAAACCCTTCTGGTCCCCCCTAGTGAGTTTATAGATGGTTATCAGGTCCCCCCTCAGCCTTCTCTTGAGAAGGCTGAACAGGTTCAGGTCCCGTAGCCTCTCATTGTAGGGTCTGCCCTGCTGTCCCCGGATCATGCAGGTGGCCCTCCTCTGGACCCTCTCAATGTTGTCCACATCCCTCTTGAAGTGGGGTGCCCAGAACTGGACACAGTACTCCAGCTGTGGCCTGACCAGTGTTGCGTGGAGGGGAAGGATCACCTCCTTGGACCTACTTGAGATGCACCTGTGGATGCACGATAAGGTCCGGTTAGCCCTGCCAGCTGTGACCTTGCATTGTCGGCCCATGTTCATCTTGGAGTCAATGATGACTCCAAGATCCCTTTCTGCCTCCGTGCTCTCAAGAAGGGAGTTTCCCATCTTATAAGTGTGCTGCCGGTTACTACTGCCCAAGTGCAGCACCCTGCACTTGTCCGTATTGAAACGCATCCTGTTTTTGTTAGCCCACCCCTGCAACCTACCCAAGTCTTGTTGCAGTCTTTCCCTCCCTACTAACATGCCCACCTCACCCCAAATGTTGGTATCATCAGCAAATTTGAACAGGTTGCTTTTCACCCCATCGTCCAAATCGCTGATAAAGAAATTGACCAGTGCAGGCCCAAGGACCGAGCCCTGGGGGACTCCGCTGCCTACTTCCCCCCAGGTCAAATATGACCCATCCACCACCACCCTCTGAGTACGACCCTTCAGCCAATTTGCAATCCATCTGACTGTGTAGGCATCAATGCCACAGTCGCCTAGTTTTTTAATGAGGATGGGATGGTTGACAGTGTCAGGCCTTGCTGAAGTCCAGAAAGACTACATCCACGATGACACCTGCATCCAATGCTCTTGTGACCTGATCGTAAAAGGCAGTCAGGTTTGTCTGACATGACCTGCCCCTAATGAAACCGTGCTGGTTGCCCTTGAGCATCATCCCCGATGCCGGCCCATCACAGATGTGTTCCTTGATGATCTTCTCAAAAAGTTTCCCCAGGATTGAGGTAAGTCTGATGGACCTATAGTTGCCCGGGTTCTCCCTCCTCCCTTTTTTAAAGATGGGGACCACATTGGCTATCTTCCAATCATCTGACACCTGTTGTTTTGAATCAATCATATTCTCTTTACATTTTAAGAGAACAATACATCCATTACTATATAGCCTTGAATACACACAAACTAGCATCTCTTTAACCTGGTTTCATTGAACTAGTGTGAAGATTTATGTGGTAACCAGGGATTGTACTTTTCTCTGATTTAAAAAAAAACCAATTTTCAGTTAAAAAGAAGAAATAAACCCAAATCCACATTTTTCCATGATTAAAATGAAACACTATAAATCTATATATTTGCAGTGTTTCATTTAAATTACAGAAAAATGTGGATTTGGGTTTACTTTTTTTTTAACCGAAAATTGGGGATTTTTTTAAATCAGAGAAAACCTGGATTCGTGGTGCTAACCTTTGTTTCAGTGTTATAGAGGCTTGTTTCTGGTTAGTTTAATTGTATTCCAAGTCAGTTTAACCAAAGCCATTAGAAGACAGCATCTACACAATTTTGCTGGCATAGTTGTTTTGGCTAAAAATGTGAAAAATTGCACTCTGTAGCCAGTATAACTATGCTGTCATAACTTCTGATGTATAGGCAGATATGCTGACAGAAAAGTATTTTAGCATGTTTATATAGAGTTTGAAAGGTTGATGTAGCTAAGCAAGTAGGATCATTCCTTCACTTAATGTAGACTGTGTTTTTATTATGGGACTCTACTGACATAATTAAAGTAGCAGAGACTTTTTTAGTGTAGACATGCTAATAAGCTGGGTTTAAACAAAGTTAAGTGTCCACATGGTCTTTTGCACTGGTTTCACTGGATCACTTTAAATAAACCTCAAATCTCAAGCCATTGTAGCTCTATATGAAGACTGTAAAGAATGGTCCCCAGCCAAACACAAACAGCTGGAAAGGTGAGCTCTCTTGTATCCCTCACATTAATTTAGCTGAGAAGGGCAATTTAAAGTTTAACTGGGATGATTTACATGCTTAAATTATCACAAGGTAACACAGGTTTTGTAATAAAAATGGAAATTCAAAACAGTCTCCACAGTGAGACAGTATTAAGATTTCTCAACAAGGGCCCATTTGTAGCTTGTGCATGTTGTGCTACCTTTGAAGCATTGTGCAAGGCAAAGTGATAGTGACTCATGGTCTTCCTTCCTTGCTCTTCCTTGTATGCTGATAGATGACCAAGCATATTTTCCCTGCTGTTTGGGGGTAGAAATGTCAACTGGTACATTTGGTAGGAAGAAATGTAATAAATACATAAAATCTGTTCTTGCAGTACAGCTATCCATAATTCAGATATCTGGCACAAGGAAGTAAGGGACACCTTATATTCTTCTACTGCCTTGTGTGGCCAGCAAAGCAGAGAGATAAGATGATTCTTAAAATGACAACTTTTCTTTTATGGAAAAGTTAAGTTTTATCTAGCTACATTAATTTGACTATAACATCAGTCCTTTGTAAGTTATGATATGCAATGACCATAAATAAGGATATTAAATGACTTATTTAACAATACAAAGAGAGAACTTCAGCATAGGCAACTTTAATTTTTTGCTGGAACCTTCATTTTGCCTTTCGTGACTAGAGCGCACAACTTTCTATTTGCAGAAAGATTTTTTTTATATGCAACATACAGACACATGCAATATATAATTATGTAACTCTGTACTATTCACATATTTATGTCTCTGCTATTTTTCTTGTAGGTATGTATCTTGTGCTTTGGGATGCCCATATGAAGGAAACATCAAACCAGTTAAAGTGGCAGAAGTAAGAATGTATCTCTGTCTTACCTTTTTTGTGATAGGAATGCACATTTAATACATGCTTGAATTATTTTCTCTATTTAATTCTAGAAGCAAGTACAACAAACTCTAGGACTGGATATATACCTCATAATTTTCCTCAACGATACCCTCTCAGATTTAAAGAAAATAACATGTTTTGGTTATAATCAGTCATAAAACAAAAAATATTATGTGCTATTTCCTTCAACCAGAAAGGCAAGGAAATACTTAGGAAAAGAGTCTCAAATGCATATGTCAATGGACCGCATTGTATGAGATGATTTCCAGCATTACTTCTTACAAATGCCAGCTGCTATTAAAGTCACTCCATACCAGCAGGAGTGGGCTGCTGCTTGCCTTCGATCATTAAACCCACTTTAAATCCTGGTGCCCTAGATCAGCCCAGCGGGCATCTGCAGAATGTATATTAGCTGAATGCTTCAGAATTATCCTTAAAATAGGTTTTCTATTACTCTATCTTAACTATAAGACAATTGAGGAATAAGATGCATCTCTTGTGAAGGAAAGACTAAGGAAGATGGTCAGAAGAGAACATCTTTCCCTTTTGGAAAACAGACAATTAGCTCAGGAGTCAGAAGACTGGGAAACAGCTGAATAGAGAGAGCAACAGACAGAGGCAGAGATGGCTGGGTGGGTCTATACAGAAAAGGATGAGGAAACACACCAAAGTAGTCTCTACACATGCAGGTAAAGGTGCAATAGGATCTAATGTGCAGTCCACACAATCATGCTTCCTGCCATGCCACACATGAATGGCAGGAGGTGTAGATATGGGATCATGCATTAGCTCCCATGAAGCCTTATTGCTGGTGATGAGGGAGCCTGGTACTGGGCTTCCCCTACACTGGCAAGAAGCAAGCTCCTGCAGCTGGGAGCCTCTTCAGTTGAGGGGTTTCCAGCTGTGGGGCAGCCCATTCACCCCTGTGGCTTGGGGATTTTGGTAGCAGCCATCCCCCAGCCCAGGGGTTTCACACTCATTTCTGAAGTTGAGGGATCATGGCTGCCTTGATCCCCCAGCTCTGAGGATTTCATTTACCCCCACAGCTTCCATGATCCCTTAGCCACAGGGGTTTCATGCATCCAGTGTCCACAGCTGTGGGACTCTGGGTCCCCATGCTGTCAGGATGCAGTGGCAGCTGCTGGGGCTGAGAGGCCACTCAGTCGTGGGACTCCCAACTCCAGCTGGGCATTGTGCACCCCCATGGCTGGGAGTCTAGTTAGCTGACAGGACTACCAGCCACAGGGGAGATTGTGTCACCCATGCAAATTAAAGCTGGATAGCATCCAACTATAAAGTTAGTACACATTTTTTAGATCTATCTTTATAGCTGGTTAGAGCTTTTTATTGTGTAATAGCTACTTTGCATATGTAGTTGGTCTCCAGGGCCATTTGTAGATGCGCTTAGCATTTTCTAAACCATGTTAACTAATTTGAATCACATATTTTGAATCAAATTTCAATTTGAATTAAGAGTTAATAGATGATCATTGACCATCATAGCAGGCGGCACTGGCTATATACTGTCCATACACTTAAGAGTGCCTTAACAGAGGTTGGAAGGAATTAAGAGGTCCCTGTTTGAGCACTGCTATATTGTTGCAATTCTCTAGAAAAAGTTTCATAGTTGTTAGAGGCAGGAAGGGACCTTACAGATCTTCAGCTCCAGCCCCCCTGCACTTGGGCAGGAAAGACTGCTGAGATCAGATGACCTCAGCAAGATGTGCGTCAGGATGCTTTTTGAAGATTGCCAGGATGGATGATTGTACCACCTCTGGTGGGAAGCCTGTTCCAAACCCTCACCACTTGACTTGTAAAGAAGCTTTTCCTTATGTCTAGCCTGAAGTGATCCTCAATCAGCTTGTGCCCATTATTTCTTGTCCTCCCCTGGGGGACCTTGGTGAACAGATGCTCCCCCAGGCCCTGACGTACACCCTTGATATACTTATAGACTGCCACCAAATCCCCTCTGAGTCTTCTTTTCTCCAGGCTGAACAGTCCCAAGTCTTTCAGCCTCTCCTCATATGACCTGGTCTCCAGGCCTCTAATCATGCATGTGGCCCTCTTTTGGACTCTCTCGAGCTTCTCCACATCTTTCCTGAAGTGTGGCACCCAGAGGTGGATGCAGAACTCCAGCTGCAATCTCACTAAGGCCGAGTAGAAAGGGAGGATGATGTCCTTAGCCTTGCTTGAGATGCCTTGGTAGATGCATGCCAGTGTTTGATTAGCTTCACCAGCTACAGCATCACATTGATGGCTTATATTCACTTTGTTATCTTTCATAACACCCAGGTCTCATTCAGAAGTCGTGCTAGCAAGCGTAGTACGGCCGAGCCTGTAAATGTGTTGTGGATTATTTCTCTCCAGATGGATCACTTTAAATTTCTCTGTATTAAACAACATCTGGTTGAGGTCTGCCCACCTCATGAGTCTATCCAGGTCGGCTTGTATTACCCGCCTGTTTTTGCATATGAACATACTCCCCCATAGTTTGGTGTCATCAGTGAGCTTTGCTAGTTTACTGCTAATACCTGAATCCAAATTGTTGATGAACATGTTGAAAATCACTGGTCTGAGCACTGAACCCTGAGGGACACGACTGTTCACCCTCCACCATGATGACTCAGTTTCATCAATCAATACTCTCTGGGTCCTACTACGGAGCCAGTTACATAGCCACTGAACCGTAAAGTAGTTAAGGCCGCATTTTCCCAATTTTTTCATAAGGATTTTGTGGGAGACCAGGTTAAAGGCCTTGAAGTCCAGGTATGACATCAACCTCATTTCCCCCACCCAGATGGTGAGTCACCTGATCATAGAAGAAAATGAGGTTGGTCTGGCATGACTTGCCCATAACAAAGCCATGTTGGCTATCCTTCAGAATACTGCCTTCTGCTAGCCTGTCTGTAATGGATTCCTTTATAATTTTCTCCAGGATTTTATCAGGGATTGAGATCAAACTGATTGGCCTGTAATTTCCGGGATCCTCCTTTCTCCCTTTCTTAAAGATAGGTACCACTCTGGCCTTTTTCCAATCTTCTGAGACCTCCTGAGCACCACATCTTTTCAAATAACTTTGCCATCAGTCATGCAGTGACATTGCCCATCTCTTTTAGAACCCTCGGGTATAGTTCATCTGCTCCTGCTGACTTGTACATATTTAGCCTTTGTAGGTGCTACCCCACAAGATCTATGCCAACTGTGGGAGGGTGATCATCCCATATCTTGTCGTGCAGGCTAACACCATTGGACTGGTGGAATTCTGATGTAAAGTATTCATTCAGGAGTTCAGTTTTGTCCGGAGTCTCGGTTATCAGCCCTTCTATTTTATTCAGTATGGGTCCTATGCTTCCCTTATGTTTTTCTCTGACTTCCTACATATCTAAAGAAGGACTTTTTTTGTCCTTGATTCTGGTTGCCAATCTGTATTTGGTTTGTGCTTTTGCTGTCCTGATCTACTCCCTACAGGTGCAGGCTGTTGCTGAGTACTCCTCTTGGGTAGTTATTCCTGACTTCCATCCCTTGTAGGCTTCTCATTTTAATTTCAGGAGGTTCATGACTTCCCTGTTGAGCCAAGGGGGTTTCCCAGACCTTTTTCTGCCTTTGACGTTTTAGGATTGCTTCCTTCCAATGGACTTCCTTTGACTTTTTAGGATTGCTTCCTTCGACCACTCTTCTTGTACCCCCTTCCTCATCAGACCATAGTCCTGCAGGGCTTTGCCAACCAATCCCCTAAACTTGTGGAAGTCAGCTTTCCTAAAATCAAGGATTTCTACTTTATTGGCCAATTCCCCTGTTTTATGGTGGATGGAGGAAGTGTTGTTCCAGAAGCCCTAACTGACCTGATATGTAGTCAGGGTGAAGTTCTGTTGGCACATTTGACTTTTGTAAAAGTGTTACTTTGTGCCTGATAGCCTCTGTTGTGTTGCAGAGATCTAACTGAGTTTCCCTTGTGGAGATCAATATTTACAATGCTTATCTGCTTATCTGAGTTCCTAAGGACTCCTAAAAGTTTTTTTTTTTTTCCCTAAAAACAATGCTCTATGTATATGTTAATTAATACAGTTTAAATTACCAAATGCAGACTGCCCTAGTCTGCATTAACTTTAATCCTTGTTCAATGATGAGTAGTTAATTTAAACTGGAGCCAATTTTAATTCAGACCGCAGACATCCACGTGTATATAGTGACAGCTGCAGTCCGGATTAAAACTAGAAAAATGTAACGTTTACAAATGGCCCAGGAAACTGCGCAAGTAACCAATTAATTGTGTGATACCTGTAATGTGCAGAGGTGGGGCCAGGAGATGCAATTAAATGAATGTTGACTAGCTGTAAAGATAGCAACAGTAAAGTAGAGAAACACACATTTTTCTGGATTTTGCTTGCCATGCTCAACTTTCCACTTTTGACATATGTTAGAATCTCAAGTTCATCTTTTTATTATATATTGTATTCTATGCATGAGGATATCAGGGCTTTTCTTCCTTCTCCACATGGTCTTATAGTACATAGTTGGAACTCACACGCTTCTTCCGTAGCAGCTACACTAGATTTCACACTTTAGAAAATAACTAAATTGGAAGGTATTAAATGTTTCTGAATTAATTGGTTTTAATATGAAGTGAAAGTTAGACATGAAACCTTTTTGGGTGCAATGGTGATGACAGAAGCAGCTATGTGTTAGTAAACTGTTATTGCAGTATCATATTCCCTCATAAGCTTCTGTCCGTGTGTTGCCTATTTTTAAAATAACTTTTCTTCCACAAAAAGTCTTTTCAGAGTTACATCTGATGTGTTATTTTTTTACCCAATCTGCAAGTTTTTATTTACATGAATGTTCTATACTTTATCTTAATTTTATTCAGTGTCTTTCTGTATATCCATGCAACCATGAATGCATTGTAAGTAATTAATATTAAGCTTCTCATTAACTTGAATAATATAGGCCTTGATTTAACAGAGCACTTAAGCATATGTATAACAAGAAGCCTCTAAGTAGCCACAACATTTTATATGCAAACACATCTACTTAAATGACTTACTTGGGTCGTACAGTTGCTGATATATCTCCTAATCTTCTTGAGTATGCTATGCTGCATACCTCTAGCCCCCAGCTTTGTCAGGATGAAATTATGTGGTTCTCCTTCTCATAGTTTATAATTTGGGTTGATTTATATCCAGACTTTCCAACTCTGTTTCTTCAAAGAGCGATGAAAATGGTATCCATTGATCAGATAGAATTATTTACAAAACAACATGTTTCAGAGAAAGACAGATTTTAGAACAATTATAATAGGCTATGCACAGATCTAGTTTACTGGATCTAACCTCTTCCATGGTATCTAACCTCCCACTCAAAGTCAAGAGCTTGAACAGGAGTTTGCCAGGGAATTGGTTGAGGCCACGTGCTCCAGGTCCATGGTTGTCATGGGAGACTTCAACTACCCAGACATCTTGTGGGAAGATCACTCGGCTAAATCCGAGTGGTTGCAAAGCTTCCTCTCCTGCGTGGATGACCTCTATCTGACACACGAGGTCTACGGGCCAGCGAGAGGTAAAGCCCTGCTCAACCTGGTACTGGCAACTGGGGATGACCTAATCAGCAACCTAATGATCGAAGGGAAGCTGGGTGACAGCAACCATGAGCTGATCACCTTCACCATCTGCCATAAAGCTGGCAAGTCAGTCAGCAATACAGGAGTCCTTGACTTCAGGAAAGCTGACTTTGACAAGCTCAGGAGGCTTGTCGGTGAGGCTCTAAGGGACCACAACCCTAAGGGGAGGGGAGCTCAGGAAGAGTGGTTGCTCCTCAAGGGAGCAATCCTTGATGCACAAGCTAATGCTATTCCGTCTTGGAGGAAAGGCAGCAAAAGGACACAGCAGCCCCCTTGGCTCTCCAGGGAACTAGCAGACCTCCTGAGGCTAAAAAGAAAGGCCTACAAAGGATGGAGGATGGAATCCACCTCCAAGGAGGAGTATTCTGCGCTGGCCCAGTCCTGCAGGGAGCAAACCAGGAAAACCAAGGCTGCGATAGAACTCCAACTAGCTACAAGTATCAAGGACAATAAAAAGTCCTTTTTTAGATATGTGGGGAGCCGGAGGAAAAGCAAGGGCAACGTTGGACCCCTGCTAAACCAGATGGGACAACTGACAACCGATGCCCAGGAAAAAGCCAACCTATTAAATGGGTACTTTGCATCAGTCTTTCATCAGTCCCATGGGAAACCCCTGCCCACTACGGGACAGGGGGGCCTGGGTAAGGGAGGCCTGGATGAGGGAGATTCCATGCTCTCCATCAATGCTGACCTCGTAGAGGAACACCTTGATAGGCTAGATACCTTCAAGTCAGCTGGCCCTGACAATCTACACCCCAGGGTACTCAAGGAGCTGGCTAGCATCATAGCCCAGCCCCTGGCACAGATCTTCGAGAACTCCTGGCGCTCTGGTGAAGTGCCTGAAGATTGGAAGAAGGCCAATGTGGTGCCTATCTTCAAGAAATGGAGAAAAGTGGATCCAGCAAACTACAGGCCCATCAGCCTGACCTCTATCCCGGGGAAGGTCTTAGAAAAGATTATGAAAGAGGCCATTCTCAACAGACTGGCTGACGGCAACATCCTGAGGGATAGCCAGCATGGGTTTGCTGTGGGTAGGTCTTGGTTGACCAATCTTATCTCCTTTTATGACCAGGTGACCTATCACCTGGACAAGGGAGAGAAGATTGACACCATATATCTTGACTACAAAAAAGCCTTTGATCTGGTATCCAGTGATCACCTCTTGGCAAAACTGGCCAACTGCAGGCTCAGGTCCACCACTATCTGCTGGCTGGGAAATTGGCTCCATGGTCAGACCCAGAGGGTGGTGGTTGACGGAAGTCAATCGTCATGGTGCCCTGTGACCAATGGGGTCCCTCAAGGCTTTGTCCTTGGCCCTGTATTGTTCAACATCTTCATTAATGATGTGGACATTGGAGTCAGAAGTGGACTGGCCAAGTTTGCCGATGATATCAAACTCTGGGGTAAAGCATCCACACCTGAAGACAGGAGGGCAATCCAGGCTGACTGTGAGAGGCTCAAGAAATGGGCAGACAAGAACCTGATGGTGTTTAACACCAAAAAATTCAAGGTTCTCCTCCTTGGGAAGAAAAACCTGCAGCATCCTTGTAGGCTCAGCAGAGCTACGCTGGTTAGCACTACGGATGAAAGGGACTTGGGGGTCATGATTGACCACAAGATGAATATGAGCCTTCAGTGTGATGCTGTGGCCAGTAAAGCAAGCAAAATGCTGGCTTGCATCCATAGATGCTTCTCAAGCAAATCCCAGGACATCATTCTCCCCTTGTACTCAGCCTTGGTGAAGCTGCAGCTGGAGTGCTGTATCTAGTTTTGGGCTCCTCAGTTCAAAAAGGATGTGGAGAAGCTTGAGAGAGTCCGGAGAAGAGCCATGCGCATGATCAGAGGTCAGGAAAGCAGACCTTATGATGACAAGCTGAGAGCTATGGGACTCTTTAGCCTGGAAAAGCATAGGCTCAGGGGCGATCTGATGCCTACCTATAAGTTTATCAGGGATGCTCACCAGGATCTGGGGGAACGATAGTTCACCAGAGTGCCCCAAGGGATGACAAGGTCGAATGGTTATAAACTCCAGCAAGACCGTTTCAGTCTGGACATAAGGAAGAACTTCTTCACTGTCTGAGTCCCCTAGGTCTGGAATAGCCTGCCACCTGAGGTGATTCATGCACCTACACTGAACGCCTTCAAGAGAAATTTGGATGCTTATCTCACTGGGATCCTATGACTTTAGCTGACTTCCTGCCCCGTGGGCAGGGGGCTGGACTCGATGATCTTCTGAGGTCCCTTTCAGCCATAATCTTTATGAAATCTATGAAACCTCTTCCAGATGAGGATCTTGGTTACCTAAGTATCTTACAGGCAGACAGAATAGATTGTTGCCATGGGCTGTAAATCTCCCCCCTCCCAGAGCACCTAAGCCTCCTGTGTTTATCATCATCAACAGTTCCTGTCCTCAGTGATAATAGAGAAGAGAAAATTCTTTGCTGAGGATAAACAGAGGCATGAGACAACAGCAGGAAGGGCTGCAGAGGTGGGTATATTTGGCATAACTAGGGCAGGATGATAGGGGTAACCACCCTGAGTTCTTGATGGGTTTGCAGGGCAAATAGTCTGGCTTTTTCCACAGCCATGTGATCATGATCATAGTGGCAGCAGCCAAAAAAAATTGCCATTATCCCTAGGATGGCAACTGTGCTGGGCACCCAGCAGGTTTGTTATGCTGCTAGGTGCTGTGGAGAGTAGGTTTTGCATGGCACAACTACACATAAGTTCTTTGGCTAGATCCAACCTCTTTCAGGCCAAATTCAGCCTTTAGCGGGCTGGATTCAGAGCATGGGCCGTAGGTTGCCAACCACTGTCTTAGCAAATTAAAACTTAGTAACAGTATGGAAATGTAAGGCAATTCTCTTCCTTAGCTCTCCATGCATGCAAAATTCCTTTGTAGTTAAAAAACATTGCTCTTCAAAGTTCAGTTTATGACATTTAATTCTAAATTATAGATAGGTGTTCAAGGACAATATAATGATACATACAAAAGCAGAAGCAAAAGTTTCCCTTTTCCTTCCGTTACAGGGAATTGCTCTTTGGGAGGCAGGAGGACAGAAATGCTTAGCCAAGTGATGGATGGTGTCCAGGATAAAGGGGAAGTGAAGGCTGGGGTAGTCTTTGCTCCTCTTCTCATCAGAAAAGTGCTTCCTTAGACAGTTCCTATAACTGAGAATTAAATAAGGTTCTAAGAAAATCGGTACACTGCAATTATTAGCTGAGATGGTTACAAAAAAGAGTTGGGATTTAACTACAGAAGACCCTGGCAGAATAATTGTAATTTTTATAGCTAAAGTCTATTGTGTAGCTGCAGTATGTTTGGTGTTGTGTGAACACACACTGAAAAATAGTCCTTGCTCCAGTATAATGAATGTCCGTTTTTCAATTGTGTGAGAAATCTATTTTGATTTCAACTAGGGACTCTTGAAGGCAAAACGTTTTATTACACTTGCCAATAACTGACAGTAGTCATAGTGTTCATAATCTTGCCAGCTTTTAACACAATAATTTAATACACTTTTTTCATCTGTTCTTTGAATTAAGCAAAGGGCATTATTCCAGTACTTCCAGGACTGGTGGTGTAGCACTTTGTCAACTTTCTCTGACATTCATAACAATCCCGCTGATGGAGTCATGGAATTGTTTTAACAGAGTTCAGTACAAATTAAACTGCCTTGGAAATTCTTTAACAGTTGAATTGTGAATTGGATTTCACTTCAGTAGTGTGTCCCTTTTGGTGTGCTTGTTCCACAGTTTGGAATGTTATAAGAAAAAAAAAAGGGAGGGGGGGACCCTTTGGAGAACCTGAAAATCAATTTAAATCCATTTCTAAGACACATGCAAAGATGCTGTAAAGGTCCATAAAAGCAATATGGGTCTGGTCCTCAAATCACACAAGGAACTCCTTGCTTTGTTCATTCCAGTGAAGCTTATGGGACTATGAATATGAATCAGAACTACTTATTCAACATTTCATTATTAGAAGTTAAATATTTGGGCTTGAATTTAAGGGAAAAAGAGACCTTGTAGACTTTTATTTGTGTTGTAGTTCACAGTATCTACATCAGTGTGTTGCTCTGCCATCTTTGTGGCTAAAATTACACTTATACAAGTATTTATCTAACCCAGGGGTAGGCAATGTTTTTTGCCAGAATACCAAAAAAGCCACAATGTCTACCTTGTAAGGTGCCAGAGTGCAGGCATGCCAGCAAAAGAAAACAGGGACAAGGGGGTACATGGCAGGACATGCTACATATTAATTCATAAAACTTGCCTTTTTTATATAGTAAATACCAGGTTTTCTAAAAATTCGAAACCTGGTGACAATAAATAAAACTTAATATACTACCTTTGTTGTTGTGTATTCCTTTTTTGTTAAGCATGTTGCGATGAGAGAGAGAAAAAAAGACAGAAAGAAGAGAAAAAGAGGAGAGAGAGAGAAAGGGAAAGAGAAAGAAAAAAAAAGGAGAGAGAGAGGAAAAAAAAAGGAGAGAAGAGAGGGAACCCGATACATAAACACACATACAGAGAACCAGAAACACACACGCACACACAGAACAGATTCATAGATTCATAGATGTTAGGGTCGGAAGGGACCTCAATAGATCATCGAGTCCAACCCCCTGAACAGATACACGCACACATACTCCCAGAACCAGACATGTGTGCACACACAGATACACAGAACCAAACAGAGGCAGACCACACATAGAACCAGATGTGCATGTGCATGGAACTGAGTTGCTAGGCCACCGGACAAAGTCTGACTGGACAATGCCCTGGGCCTGCCGCAGCCCCTGTGCTTCCCCAGGGAGCCAGCCCCCGGGCTACACCATGGCCCACCGAGGCCCCAGCCCAGAGCCCACCCATCAGCCAGCTGCAGGGGCAGTACTAGAGGGGCTTTGGGGAAGTTATACCCACTCCAAAATTCACCTTAGCCTTCCTCTCGCTACCCCTCCTAACACTGCCACCACCCACTCACCCCACACAGCTAAGCCTGCAAAGGTGCAGTGCTCCTGGCACGGGCAGCATTAGTTTCAGCCTGGTAGGGGGGCTGGGCCAGGGCTGGGCTCGGAGTGGGTGGGAGTTGGGTGGGCTCAGCTGTGTGGGGTGGGCGGGCGGCAGTGGTAGTGCTGGGAGGTGTGGAGCCCCCTGTCCCAGTCCCACTGGGAGGCACTTGCTCTGGAGCCCTGTCATCAGCTCTACATTGGTGGGTGCATGCGTGCCTCAGAGCAGATGGTGCAGGAGGGGCCTGAGGCAGTGCAACCCTGGCCTCTCCCCTGCTGTCCTCCGAGGCCGTACAGAGCTGATGATGGGGCTCCAGAGCCCAGTCCAGCTGTATGTAGCCAAGCTGGGCTCTGGGCAGCTGCAGCAGGCAGCGGGTAGGCTGCAAACAGCTGCACTAGGCTCTAGAGCCCCGGCATCAGCTTGATGCTGGAAGCGACTGCATGCACACCTGAAAGTGGACAGTGTGGGAGGGTTGCGCTGCCTCAGGCCCTATCCCCACTGTCCCTCCAAGGTGCACGTGCACTTGCCGGAAGTACGGAGCTGATGTCAGAGCTCCAGAACCTGGAGCAGCTGTTTGCAGCCTCCCAGCTGCAGCTGGCCCAGGCTCTGGGTAGCTGTTGCCAGCCACAGAGCCTGAGCTGCTTGCAGCAGGGCTTGCAGCCTCCCAGCAACCTGCTGGAAGCAGCCCTGGCTCCATGGCTGGCAGCAGCTGCCTAGAGCCCAAGCTGGTAGTGGCATGCCGAGCAAAATAGACTCCTGTGCTGTGCTTGCCATGTGTTGACCCCTGGTCTAACCTACTCTTAAAACTACACAAATAACTCTGTTGTACAACTACCTACCATAGGTGAAACAGAGGGATAGGGCACTGTCAATATCCTACTGCTGCAAGGTGGTTGTTAAAATACACTTGAGAGATCCAAGGAAAAGGACCGTGCCCCTTGCTACACAGGTAGGCAAAGCCTCCCAAAATCCCTATCAGTCTGACTGGGGGGAAGGCAAAATCCCCTACAGTCCATGCCAGTCTGACCGTGGGGTAAAATTCCTTCTTGATCCCACACGTGATGACCTGTCTGACCCTGAGATGAGGGACAATATCCTGTAACCAGGAACCTCTTGTTTTTTTTTAGTTCTAGTAGGACTGGCATACCCTAGTTGAAATATCCAGCTTTGGCTGGAAGAGCGCGCACCAACTGCTGAAACTTGCTTAGCCTGACGAAGGGTTTTTGAACTCGAAAGCTTGCTTAATAACTATTCTCTAGCTATTTGGGTTGGTCTAATCAAAGATATCAAATTCACCCAAGGAACCTTGTCTTCCTTTACTACATATCACACATTCTAGCTGGAGAGCCAGAACTGCTATCCCCTCCGTAAACGTATCCCAGCTTCTTTAATCTTTTTTGTGACTATAAGTTTGGAGAATTACTGAAGGCCTTCCTTTTTGCCTTTTCTGCCCCTTTTCCAATCTATTCCAATGAGTTTGTAAATATTGGCAAGGGCTCCAAAATCCCCTCTTTTAGTTCCTTCAGTACCTTGGGAAGAAATTCCTTTCAGTTTCTAAAATTTTAACTTAAAATATCTCAAACAATTCCACTTCACATATCTGCAGTTTATAGTTTATTGTTTAAAGCCATTTAGTAAAAAAATAAAACAATACAAACAACCCCCCTCCCCCCCTCAAACAACCCTATGGCTGCATTTATTTGTCCATTACTGCTTTTATACTTATATCCTTGAGGCTACAAGCCAAGGGCACACAAGGGAGTGATGTGGTTAGCCTCACCTCCAGATGCCTTTGGTTTCCCAACCTGAATGGTCAGTTACCCACTTGCAACTGGATTGACTGAAGCAGGGCTAAATCATGCCTTTCAATCTAAAGCAAGATGACCTAACCACTCAGTTACATGCTCCAAGCCTGTAGTTTCTGAATAATCAAACAGTACAGAGATTGGTTCTTCTGCATCCCAAACGCTACAACTTTGATTTTCATTGGTGCTTTTAGTGATAAAAAGGTATGCAAATTAAGGCTTCAATTGGTTATTTCTTGTCTTAGTAAAGACCATGAGCTTGGTGCTGTGTAGTAAGCAAACAGAAAGGCAATATTTAATCCCGAAGAATTTGCAACTAAAAGAATACACAAAGATGGAAGAGCCAGGAAATCCCCAAAGTAGTAGAAAATTTGCGGAATGGCTTGGGGAGAACTTTAATCTATAAATATACATTTTGGATTAAGAAAAAATGAGGGGTAAGGATGATGATGAATTTGGCTTAGAAGGTTATTCTATGCATAGATTCATCATAGAAGGATTATGAGAAGGAGGTGAGCACAGAGTTCTCTTGAATGGAAGTTTCCACTGATCAACCAGGATTTTAGCTCAATAGACTGGTATAAAAAAACTCATGATCCACCAATACATATACAAATATCTTTACCATATAGTTTAACCATTATTTCTTGTTCTTATTGTATCTTGTCAATTCAGTAAGCATTTCTATTTCTAATCAGGTCTCTAAAAGACTGTACAGCATGGGCTGCTATGAGATTTCGCTAGCAGATACAATTGGTGTGGGGACTCCCGGAAGTATGAAAAGAATGTTGGAAGCTGTTATGAAGGAAATCCCACTGACTGCTCTTGCTGTTCACTGTCATGACACATATGGCCAGGCTTTAGCCAATATTCTCACAGCTATGCAGGTAATTCAGATTCTTTCTTTCCTGATATTGTTGTTATTATAAACTGTAAAGACTGCAGTTTAATTTAAATGAACAATTAAAAAAAAACAAAACCAGCCTGTTAGAGATCAAAGAAACAGAAAGCAACATGTATTTACTAACTTTTCTAAAATGCCAGTCATTCTCTATATTTTCTGTAGTTATTACTTTTGATTATACTAAGAGCATCTCAAAACACTATCTGGAACTTTCCTATGTGGGAACTGTCAATTATATATCTTTATCTGTTGTAAGGCCTTCAATGCCACATGTAACCTTCAAGAGACAGTGTGGTGACATTGTGCCTTTAATCTGAGTGAACTGCAAGGACGATGTTTATGCATCACTTTGTTGGAAGTGTGTTGTTCATGCAAGAAATGTTCTGTACTAATTGTGTTTCATTCTCTGGTAATTTTAAAGAAATATTATTTTGAAGCATGTTTTTCCTGTGGTGTATGTGTGTGTGTGTGTGTGTGTGTGTGTGTGTGCACGCACCCCCCTACAGAAGATATGTGGCATTAATTCAAAAGTGATAGTATCATTAATTATAATAATGATAACAACCATGATGAGTAACAGGAAGCATTTCAATCAGGAAGCCATTGCTGGTCTTTGGCTGCATCTACATGAGATGCTGACTGCACAGTAGTCTGAGACTACCACTGCACAGTAGCGCTGCTTGGCAGAAAGTGTGACATGACGCTATTGCTCAGTAGTCTCAGGCTGAAGTGCAGTCAGTGTCACAAAAAAGCCATTTGTTGGAGCACAGTAATGAGGGTTACTGCACAGTCATCTAGTACTTGTTTATACAATTTATACAAGTTATTCGTGTTTATACAAGAATAAATTTCAATATCCATTAAAAGTGGTTCTTTTACTCATGGTAGTTACTGTTCACCAACACGTGCTTGTTCTGTTGCAAATGTGCAGAGATGGTGGAATAAATAACGAGTTACTTTGACAGTAAACTTCAGTTGCAGATGCTGTAGCTAGAACACAAAGATCCTTGTGCATGGGTGGAATTCTCCATAAGTTCACAAAGCATTTTTTAAATCCATTAAAAAAATATGGCTGTCATGATACCTACTAAACACTCAATAACGACGAGGGTGTATTGATGCTGCTATTTATTGTAAAAAGTATACTTGTTTCATTTTTGTCCTAACTCCCCCTCTTCTACTGCTTCAGATGACTATTGACATGCCTTCTGACTTTAATTTCTTTGCAGCATAAACGTGTCTTTTTTCACATATGAATACTGTTTAGCACAACAAGGTTTGGATCCCTGACTGGCATGTCACATACAAACATTAAATACAAATAGTAGTTCTGGTAAGTGAGAGAACATTATCTTGCTAATACTGGATGAGCATGAACTTGTCTGATCTGATTAACAGTTGGATAAATTAAAAGCCTTGTGTAACATATTCTAGCAAACAGTGATAATTTACTAGAATATTATATGAGAGGTCTGATATTATGTGTCTGCTGTTGAACTGAGCAAATTAAAATGCTACTTTGCTTCTGTACAGAGAGAAACTGTCCTCACTAGCTAAACAATACAAGAACAAATCTGTACAGAGATGGAAGACTTAAAAATTGAGCCCGTAGGGTGGATTATTTTATTTTGTACACAATAAATTCCAGTCTATTTGTCATGGGATCTATTTATTCAGGTCTTATTGCATTTGGGCAGCAAATTGTATCAAACAGTTGTGTTTTGGAGAAAGGCGTGGCTAAGCTACTTTTAAACCTTTGAAGACAAAACTTCACAGGGTCAAGTCTTCTACAGACAGTTACTGCAAATGTTGAGGTGGCCCTTGCCTGATTGCTTGGGAAGTAGATCTGTGGCTTCTGCTACAAAACGTACATGGGGAAGTGGTGTATATATATATATACCTGGTATAGGGTTGTCCAACTTCTAAGTAGCCGGGGGTGACATGCTGCATGACCTACAGCCAGTATGAGCCAGCCAGCATGACATGCTCCATGACCCACACTAGCATGACCCACAGCCTGCCCAGGCCATATGCTGCATGGGAGCCTCTCTCCTTCAGTGCTGCACTACACTTGCAGGCTATGCCCTGACCACAGGTTTCCCTGATCCACCATGGGCTATACAATTCCATGCCACTCCCAGGGGAGGGGCAGGAAGTGGAAGCCAGGTTCCAGGGGTGCCATGCAATAGAGGAGGGGGAGCCAGGTTCCAGGGGTGCCATGCAGTAGAGGAGGGGGAGCCTGGAAACCCCAACTGCAGCTCCAGCTGGAATGATGGGGAGAGCAATGGCCAGTTGGGAGCCCTGGGTCACAAATTAAACTCTTATGGGCTGAATATGTCATGCAGACCTCCAGTTGAACAGCTGTGGCTTGGTGGTTGTTCAGTGCACAAATCCCCTACCACAAGAGTTAGTATGCACAAGCAGGGCAATTCATTGGTGGACCTCACTGCTCAGGTTCTCTAGTTCTGTAGACACTGCTCTTGTAACACGCATTTTGTATTACACTTATCTTACCCCAGTCCTCCTTTGTTTGCTCCTTCAGTTTGTCATACACTGAGACTGCAGTTTCTTTGCAGGACTTGCTTATATGTGTACTGTGACCGGTACAAGTAGGCTAGGGATAGAAGTTGCACATAAACTGGTTTAAGGCTGCAGAAATTGGTTTAAATCTGTAACAGAACATAAGTTCAGTGCACATAAACCAGTTTCAAAATGGACAAAACCGGTTTGAGATAAACCTGGTTGAATGCAGTATCAGACTTAACTGATTGAGCTAAACCGGTTTATGGAACTTCTGTCCCTTCCCCCCCCCACTTCCTGGTTTAACTTAAGCCAGAGTCCCCCAGCATCCTGACATGCTCTGCAGCCCTGGCACAGGGCTGTGCTGTCTGCTCCAGGGACAGGGTGTGCCAGATACCAGACTCCAGCCCCGTTAAGGTGAAGGGGGCAGGGAAGAGGTTTATTCCCCATTCCCTCCCCTGTCCCACCAGTGCGGACCTGCCAGGCATTTCTCCACTCATTGCTCCAGCAGCAGGGGCATGGCCCACACCAGCAGTAGCCTCAAGTGAACTAGCCAGGGATTTAGTTTTCCCTCCTTGTCCCACTGGCATGGACCTGGACTGGGGTCTGCCTGCTGCTCCCCACTTGCTGTTGCAGTGGTGGGGGTGCGGCCAGATGCCAGCTGGCAAGGCCCCTTGAGGCAGAGGGGGCAGGGAAGGGGTTTATTCCTGCTGTACCCCAGGGGAGCGCAGCCAGGATCTGCTAGTTATGACCGCCAGCATCCCCCGATCGCTCCCTGTGCAGGGTGAGCAGCAGAATAATCCTCTTCCCTGCCGCTTTTGCCAGACACCAGAGGGAGCGGGAAATAACCCCCTATTCTGCCCCCTCACCTAAGGGGCCATGCTGGCTGGCCTCTGGCCCCGCCTCTGCCGCTGGGGTGCTGAGGAGGCAGGGACCTTGACAGGGGCAGCAGCTCCTGTCATGGTTTCCCAGTGAGCACAAGCCTCTTCCCAGCAGGACAGGCCAGGCAGAGCTGCTGCAGACTGCATGGGGTGAGCAGCAGCACCAAGGCTTGGAGGAGTGACCATAGCCCGCCAAGCTCCACCTAGTGCCACTGCAGCTCACCCCACTCAGTCTGTGGCAGCTCTGCCAGCCCCGCTCCCACTCACAGAGCAGTTCTCCTGCTGGGAGGGGGCTTGCGCTCCCCAGGAAACCATGAGTGGGACGGCTGCCCCCATCAGGGTCTCTGCCTTCTTGCCACTTCAGACTAACCCTCAAAGATTGAATCAGTTCAGGCCCTGGCTTTTTAAATGTCTTTCCCCTAGCTCTAGAGTCCAGATTCCTGATTGACCTAACTCTGTGTTCTTTCTCTGTGTTTACCTCAGGTCACCTGCCTTTCAGGCCAGATGTACCTGTAGGGGAAGGGAGACAGGATTAGAGCCCAGATGACAAATTTGACATCTGTTAAGTAGCGTGTGAATTAAGTGTACACTATTTGCAAGTAATCGGATCAATGGAGAAAAATATATATAAGAAATATTCTACTTCTATGGAATCGTGATAGAATTAAGAACAACAGAAAAATTATTTCATTTTCGAAACAACTGCTCAAAACCACGTATCACTCACCACTAATTGAGCTAGTTCTTAGATGGGAGATATCTGGGGCGAAGAAAAAAGTGTTCATGGTTAAGTAAATTTTCTACAGTAATTTTTTGTACAGATCACACTGCTTCATGTTGGATTTACTACCCAAGAATATTTTTTTTCTGGTTGATTCAAAATCATATAGGACTGACAGCTGAATCTCCATAAGAAATTAGTAGGACACTAGCTGCATAAATAATATGAGCTAAGAACCTGGTCCTGCATGTGAATATTTGTTACATGAGTTGTATTCTTGACATCGATTTAAATACTGACTGTGGGCTAGATCAGGGCTCCTCTTCCACTGCTGTATGCAGGAAAAAAAGCCTCAAGATCTGTGTGCTGCCTGGTGCAGGTGGTAGTGGGAGGGAGGTTGTGTGCCGCTGGTGCAGCCCATGAAGAGGGGGGTGAGGGATCCACATGCTGCTAGCACAGCCCATGTGGCAGGGGTCCTTTGCCTTTAGGAGATGATGTTGGGCCATGTTTCCACCACTGTAGCCCACAACAGGGCAAGTTCTGGGGGGCTATGCATGCTGTGCTGCTGCTCATGTGGTATGTGGTCCAAAGACCACATGCTATCTCTACATGCAGCCCCCAACCTCACTGAAGTTGGACAGTCCCAGGCAAAATCTACCAAGGGAGTCAATGTTATCATGCCTACACTTTAGTGCAGAATCAATCTAAATTGCACAGTTTTCTGTAGGAGTCGCAGTTTAGATTGGCTGTGAACAGAACATACTTTCACCCTGGGGGGCGGCTATTCTTAGACTGGGTTCCACCATTTTTAAACCAGTCTGTGTGTGCTGAACTTCTGTTCTATTATGGGTATAGACTGGTTTCTGATCACTTATACTGGTAAAAGTGTAATGTCTGTACCTGACCTATGCGCCTGGACCTATCTTTGGAATCCATAGACCTAAGTCAGTCACTCAGCCCTCTATACAGTGCTTGAGGGAGAGTTAGACAAATAGGATTTCCAGGACTCACTTCGAGCAGTGCCTTAAACTAAACAATGGAGAGAGGCATATAAGTGAATTTGCTTCTTGGTTGTGATGCCAGTGTGCATGTCTGAATTTTGTGCTCCGAGTGTGCATCTACATGAGGCACTTTAAGGCTCATTCACCTAAATTTAAGGCACATTAGGGCATGCATCTACAGGTGTACACCCTTAGTGTACTTTAAAAATGGCAAATTTAGGCTAGTCACACCTAAATTTGACACTAGCACTACGACTGAAAGAGACTTGGGGGTCATGATGAGCCACCAATTCAATGCTGCAACCGGGAAAGCAAATAAAACCCTGGCTTGCATCTACCAATGCATCCCAAGCAGGATCCAAGATGTCATCGTCCCACTTTATTCAGCCTTGGTGAGGCTGCAGCTGGTGTACTGCATTCAGTTCTGGGTTCCACACTTTAGAAAGGATGTGGAGAAGCTTGAGAGAGTCCAGAGGAGAGCCATGCACATGATCAGAGGTCAAGAAAGCAGACCTTATGAGGAGAGGCTGAGAGGCATGGGACTCTTCATCTTGGAAAATTGTAGGCTCAGGGGGGACTTGGTGGCAGCTTATAAGTATATCAGGGGTGTGCATCAGGATCTGGGAGAACATCTGTTCACCAAGGCACCCAAGGGAAGACAAGGTCCAATGGTCACAAACTGCTGGAAATCGATTTTAGACTGGACATAAGGAAAAACTTCTTTACTGTCTGAGTCTCCAGGGTATGGAATAGACTCCCCCCCAGAAGTGGTGCAAGCACCTACTCTTGACATGTTCAAACAACATTTGGATACTTATCTCACTGGGGTCATCTGACCTCAGCTGATTTCCTGCCCTTTGGGCAGGGGGCTGGACCCAATGATCTTGTGAGGTCCCTTCCAGCCCTAATGTGTATGAAATCTATGAAATGTAGGTGCAAATAGTTTAAAGCGCATTAATGAGCATGTACATTAATGTTGTGTGTGTGTAGAATGACTTGGGATTAACTTCAGTCCCAAGTCAGTCCACACACAGCGTTAATATGCTTCACGTGTAGACACCTACCTAAACCTGAGTGAGCATTTGTGAGAGGAGTGGTCCCTAAGAGTCCCCTTTCTCCAGCTTGTTCAAATCCCTGAATAAATGTTAACACAGAGGGTGTGTGCAGAAGCCCCCCTCCACATCTTCCTCACTGCTTTTTTGTGACTTAGTCTTAAGGATAAGAAGTTGCAAAAGTAGATGCATTAATGGATTTTCAGGGCTTTGAGTATAGTGGAATAAAATCACTCCTAAGTGCATAAGCCAACGGCTCGGCATTTCTACATGCTACATAGCTTTTCAAACTTTTTTTTTTGTAGCAATGAGTCCTAGCAAGAGAATAAGTTTTTGATTTAGTCCTGAGTAGCATACAGAATCAGTTGCAAGCTATTCTGTAATAGTGATCACAATGCAGTCAAAAAACAACATTCTTGCAGCAGGGAATAAATAAACCAAAAAACTCCTAATCCACCACAACAATATTTAACATTTCAAATGAAAACTACACAAAAATGAGGAAGCTAGTTAGAAGTGTAACACCTACATACACAATTGGGTTGTATATTGTGGGGGGTTTTGTGTAGGTTTTTTATGAGGGCAAAATGGCCCCTGTGTTTTCACCATGTGCTCAGTGCATAGCAAGGTAGGACCCGTATCTGGGGAAAATATGTAAAACCCTCTGGCCTCATTGGCCAGGGGAAGCAGAGGATTCTTCAGGCCAGTTGGTTGGGAGAGGAACTGGAGTGTGGCATTCCCTGACTGGACAAGGCCACAATGATATCATGCAAAGGGATGTAAAGGGAGCTAGGTTTGGGGGAAGAGAAGATGCTAGGGCCTGCTGAAGAGTGAAGTCTCCTCCAAAGGAGCAGGCGTTGCACATAGCGAAAAGGGAAGCTCAGGTAGAGGGGATACAGAGAGAGAATTGTCCCAATGTCTGGAATCTCCTGTCTCCTCCTTTTTTCCCCCTTTTTCTTTTGAAGTTTTAAGAGATTAATACTGGGGAAGGCCTCTTTACCTAGAGGGTAGGCCTGGTCTTTCCCCTTGTTTCTTTTGATGGTCTTTTGCTCTAGGCAAACTGTGTGGTTGGGCTGGCTGTAGCCATTAATCAACCTGGCTCCTTTTGGAGCTTTTTCTGCACTTCCATTTTAGCAGGCCATATAATCCAGCCCAGAAGTTTTGGGGTGCATGCGTGCTATCTTCCTTTGTCATTCCCCACAGCCGCATACAACCTCTCTGTAAAATTCCTTCTGTAACCCCGCTGCCAGCCAGTGCCTGGAAGAAGCATTACAGAAGTTAAAAGGTGCACTCAAGAGGGTAAAAAGCCAACAGGTTATATAAAGTCAGTTTTAAAAACACTTATTAGATGCTCAAAGTACTTGCATGCCACAAATCAAAAAAGACAGTAAATGATCCAAAATATCTAACATAGTTTAATGAGTCATGGAAGCCTTTGAAGGGAAAAAGTCATCATTCAAAAAAGTGGAAATCATGCTCAAATGAGAAAAACTGGAAAGTACACAATAATAAGGCAGGCCAAAACAATTAAAGGAGCATCTTGCTAAAGTTATAAAAGCTAATAATATTTTAAAACTTTTGGCAGTCAGGCTGCCAGAGAGTCAGTGGGCAACTAGATAACCAGAGAATGAAAGATGCACTCAGGAAAGACAAGGCCATAACAGATAATCTTAATGAATTTGTTGCTTTGGCCTTTACTACAGAAGATGCTGGGGAGCCTCCCATGGCAGATTCATTCTTCTTAGAGGATAAATATGAAGAGTTGGTTCAAATTAAGATGAAAGTAGATAAACTTTCAAAATGATTCATTGAACAGTAGGGCTGGGTAGATGACCTTGTGAGGTCCCTTCCAGCCCTACTTTCTTATGATCCTAAGTGACTTGGATCAGACTGTATTCACACAAGGGTTCTAAAATAACTCCAATATGAACTATTAGCAAAAGTATACAGCCTGTCACTCAAATCAGCCTCAGTCCTGGTGGACTGGAGAATTGCCAGCAATCTATAAAAAGGTCTCCAGAATTGATCTAAGGAACTACAGACAGGTCATTCTAATTTCTGTTACTGGCATATTGGTAGAATCTATTATACAAAAAATAGAATTAGTAGACACATGGATAAATATGGCATGGTGAGGTAGAGTTGATATGGATTTCTAAAGAAAAATTGTATCTCACCAATCTTTTGAAAAGTGTTGAAGGTGTCCAACAAACGTGGATATAGGAGGTCCAGTTGGTAGATTATATTTGGATTTTCAGAAAGCTGTTGACAAAATCCCTCCTCAATGGTTGTAAAAAAACTAAACTGCAATGGTGTCTTAGGGATGATCCTTTCATAGAGTTAAAGCTAGTTAGTAGATGGGAAACAAAGAGCAGGCTGAAATTGTCATTTTTTACGATGGAAGAAGTTTGGTGGGGAGAGGAGGGTCTTGCGGTGATCTTTTTTGGGATATGTACTATTCAACATGCTCATAAAATATCTGGAAAAGGAATAAACAGTGAAATGACAACATTCATAAATAATATAAAATTACTGTGGGTAGTCAAGTCCAAAGCTAATGGAAAGACTTACAGAAAGTTGTCACAAAGCTAAGTGAATGAGCAATAAAGTGGCAGATCCCATTTAACACTGAGAAATGCAAACTGTTGAGAAAAAAAAAATCCTGACTGTATATATACAAAAGACTCTGAATTTAGGATTACCGTTAAAAAAAGCCATCTTTGAATCAGAGTGTGGTGTTCTCCCAAAACTTCAAATTAATGTGCTGTGGTGGTCAAAATGGCAAGTCAGATAATAAAAATCATTAGGAAAGAAGTTTGAAAAAATAGAGAAACTATTATGATATTATATAATTCCATAATGTACCCACAGCTTGATTACTGTCTACAGTTTTGGTCAACTCTTCTTGAAAAGGATACCTTAGAATAATAAAAGTATAGAGAAAGTCAACAGAGATGATCAGGGCTATAAAACATCCACATGAAGAGGTACTGGAAAGGCTAGATATCTTTGGAGAGAAAAGAAACAGATGAAGGAAAGATACGCTAGATAAATTCATGATAAAATTGTGATCTATGCAAAAAGAGAATAGGGAATTGCTATTTACTATATATTCTAAACAAAAACTAGGGGTCACAACTGGGATAATTGGACAGCATGATTGAAACAAACAGAAGGTAGTACTATTTTTTTTAGAAAGCATGTAATTAACACATAGAGCTCATTGCCACCAGAAATGGAAGCCAATAATATAACAGGGTTCAGGAGATCAACTCTTAGGAAGATTGACAGTCAGGAACCATTAAATATAAATGCGAGGATGTAGCTTTGGCAGACAAGGTTCTTTGGGTGAATCCTAGTTGAATTGGTCTAATAAAAGATATCAGATTCACCCAGAGAACCTTGTCTGCCTGTGTTCTTAGACCAACACAGCCACAACCTGTATCCCTGAAAGGATGTAACTTTCTCACTTGGATGTGTATGACAGGGGTAGATTATACTATCCTGTTTCTTATGCTGGGCACTATTTTGGATGCACTACTTTGGTCTAATTTCTGGCAGTTTTTATGTTCCTATTTTCTTAAAGTACAACAGAAGAAGAATACTTTCCCAAATTAAAACAGTCACTAGAGAACCCATTTAACAATACTTTTATCCTGTATTGGTATTTTCAGTGAATCCCAGCCCCCATAAGCAGTTTTGTTGACTACAGGATTGAGGAGAGATGTCATAGTAATATATCTCAATGATTAATATCTAGAATTGGAAGCCATGAGAGGTTAGATTATTATTTTTTTTAAACAAAGAGGCAGTAAAAAAGGACTTATGATAAGGTAGCCCTATTCTGTGGGAAATTCTGGTGGACTTGATAATAACAGTTTCTTTCTCTTGACTCAGTTTAGTATTTTGTGTTTGTAAATTGATTCTTTATGTTTATAATATACTTTGCATATGAGCACAATATAATGCAGCCCATGAGGGGTTAAGTTGTGGTGCCCAGACTCCTGCCCAGCTGGCAATCCCCCATGGTTTTGGCTGCAAGAGGAAACAGACTCTCTGGGCTCCCCTTCCTTCCCCTGACTTCTGCTTCCTGCCCCCACCATGGGGAGCAGGGCAGTACAGTATAGCATAGCACAGTCAGGGGAGCTAAGCATGAGCCTGGAGTTGTGTAGTGCAGTGGTAGAGGGAGCATTAGCCTGCACAAGTGCTTGGTGCATTGATGGGGAAGGGGGGAATGCAGGTGCATGGTGCAGTGTGGCTCTATGTCTATGGGACGTGTGACCCAAGGGGCACTGTGTGTGACTCACCCTGGTGTGGCTTGTGGGCCTTGTCCCTAGCTACTTAGAGGCTGAACAGCCTTGTTTTTAAAAGTAGAGGTTTTTGAAACTTGGCAATTTAACTTTTAGATGAACATTGTCTTTAGTTTTAGTTTCATGAGTTTCAGACCTCCTAGATTTGTTTTGTTTTTTTCTGAGTGTCAGTTTCAAATGCGCACACATTTAAGTGAGCAGATTCTTCCTAGTTTAATGTTGAAATTGTCAGAGCCCACTAGGGGGAATGCCATACTGCATCTGGTATTGGCAACAGGGGATGACATGATAGGGGACCTCCAGATCGGTAGCCATTTGGGAGACAGTGATCACCTTATAATAGAATTCAACATAAGACGTCGAGTGGGTAAGGTAACTAGTAGGGTGAAAGTGCTAGACTTTAGGAAAGCTGATCTCAATGCACTCAGGCGATTAGTCAAGGACGCACTGCAGAGTAGGAGTTTTGAAGGGATGGGAGCCCAAGAAGGGTGGCTGTGCCTTAAGGAAACGATCCTTCGGGCACAAAGCGAGACAATCCCTGAGCGAGGCAAAAAAGGGAAAGGGGCCAGGAGGCTTCCATGGCTGACCAGAGAAATCCAGGGCAGCCTAAGGGCCAAAAGGGGAGCACATAAAAAGTGGAAACAGGGTGAGATCACTAAAGATGAATATACCTCCTCTGCTTGTGCTTGTAGGGAGGCAGTTAGGCGGGCCAAAGCTACCATGGAACTGAGGATGGCAACCCAAGTAAAAGACAACAAGAAACTGTTTTTTAAATATATAGGGAGTAAAAGGAAGGCCCAGGGACCACTGCTAAATGAGCAGAAACAATTGGTGACAGAGAGGGGGGACAAGGCTGAACTCCTCAACAAGTTCTTTGCCTCAGTGTTCCTAAGTGAGGGGCACGACAAGTCTCTCACTGGGGTTGTAGAGAGGCAGCAGCAAGGCGCCAGACTTCCATACGTAGATCCTGAGGTGGTGCAGAGTCACTTGGAGGAACTGGATGCCTTTAAGTCGGCATGCCCGGATGAGCTCCATCCGAGGGTGCTGAAGGCACTGGCCGACATCATTGCAGAGCCACTGGCGGGAATATTCGAACGCTCGTGGCACACGGGCCAAGTCCCGGAGGACTGGAAAAGGGCTAACGTGGTCCCCATTTTCAAAAAGGGGAGGAAGGAGGACCCGGGCAACTATAGGTCAGTCAGTCTCACCTCCATCCTTGGTAAAGTCTTTGAAAAAATTATCAAGGCTCACATTTGTGAGAGCCCGACAGGGCAAATTATGCTGAGGGGAAACCAGCACGGGTTTGTGGCAGGCAGATCGTGCCTGACCAATCTAGTCTCTTTCTATGACCAGGTTACGAAACGCCTGGACACAGGAGGAGGGGTGGATGTCATATACTTAGACTTCAGGAAGGCCTTCGATACGGTATCCCACCCCATACTGGTGAACAAGTTAAGAGGCTGTGATGTGGATGACTACACAGTCCGGTGGGTGGCGAATTGGCTAGAGGGTCGCACCCAAAGCATCGTGGTGGATGGGTCGGTCTCGACCTGGAAGGGTGTGGGCAGTGGGATCCCGCAGGGCTCAGTCCTTGGACTGATACTCTTTAATGTCTTCATCAGTGACTTGGACGAGGGAGTGAAATGTACTCTGTCCAAGTTTGCAGATGACACAAAGCTATGGGGAGAAGTGGACACGCCGGAGGGCAGGGAACAGCTGCAGGCAGACCTGGATAGGTTGGACAAGTGGGCAGAAAACAACAGGATGCAGTTCAACAAGGAGAAATGCAAAGTGCTGCTCCTAGGGAGGAAAAATGTCCAGCACACCTACAGCCTAGGGAATGACCTGCTGGGTGGCACAGAGGTGGAAAGGGATCTTGGAGTCCTAGTGGACTCCAAGATGAACATGAGCCGGCAGTGTGACGAAGCCATCAGAAAAGCCAATGGCACTTTATCGTGCATCAGCAGATGCATGACGAATAAGTCCAGGGAGGTAATACTTCCCCTCTATAGGGCGCTGGTCAGACCTCAGTTGGAGTACTGCGTGCAATTCTGGGTGCCACACTTCAAGAAGGATGCGGATAACCTGGAGAGGGTCCAGAGAAGGGCAACTCGTATGGTCAAGGGCCTGCAGACCAAGCCCTACGAGGAGAGACTAGAGAAACTGGACCTTTTCAGCCTCCGCAAGAGAAGGTTGAGAGGCGACCTTGTGGCTGCCTTTAAGTTCATCACGGGGGCACAGAAGAGAATTGGTGAGTATTTATTCACCAAGGCGCCCCCGGGGGTTACAAGAAACAATGGCCACAAGCTAGCAGAGAGCAAATTGAGATTGGACATTAGGAAGAACTTCTTCACAGTTCGAGTGGCCAAGGTCTGGAACGGGCTCCTAAGGGAGGTGGTGCTCTCCCCTACCCTGGGGGTCTTCAAGAGGAGGTTAGATGAGCATCTAGCTGGGGTCATCTAGACCCAGCACTATTTCCTGCTTATGCAGGGGGTCGGACTCGATGATCTATTGAGGTCCCTTCCGACCCTAACATCTATGAATCTATGAATCTATAAGAGCCATCATTTTAAAATGAGTTTGTTGTTGTTTATAGCAAACAGCTACAGTAGGAAAGTATTTTGAGGGCATTGTATACACAATAAGTACAGAGGAAAACTAATATATTTGGTCCTAGTCAGTTGCGCCCTGTCTGTGACTTTTTCCCAAGGTGCTTAAGGAACCAATTCAAACTGTGAAGTCATAACTTTCCACAATAGCTGCTTGATGAAAAGATGCTGGACAATGAAACACAGATCTAGAAATATATTTTAAGGTAGATGTTTTATTATAAAGTAGAAGCCACAACTTTATTCATTTTAATTGGGACCAGAGGATGTTAAAACCCCAAAATACCAGTGATGTATTTGGTGTCTTGTGTGGCGTTACAAATTACTTCCATGGTAGATGACTAGGGTTATTCCTCCTTATCATAAACACTTCCCTTTTTCATGTCCTTGTGACAAAGTATTTAGCAGAATTCTCAGATTTGTTAGAATCTGACAGGCCATGCTGTGAATGCGTCCGCTATGGCCTTATCATAAACACTGGAATTCAGACTTCTACTGGATCCTCTCACTTACCTGTGTGTGGGAGGATGGGGGTACACATAAGAAGGACCTTCATAAATATTCAAGATTTCCTTTTCTTCCTAGTTATCACTAGGGTATAATGTTGACCCATGGATGCCAGCCCCATTTTGCTCGCCCATATCAGATACTGGCACAAGCTGTAACAGAAGTATAGTACAGATTTACTTACAAACATAAATTCTTCCTATAATCTTTATTAACCTAAAACTGCTGTTCCAAGATGCTGCAAAGACAGAAGTCTTGCTGAGAAGGAAAAGCACTTTTTTTGACCCTCCTCACCCCAAAGCAATCAATCAGACGCATAATATTGCACAAACACACTTTAAACTATATTGGGTGTGTCTACATAAGCACCTGACTATGCAGTTGTTACGAAAGTACTAACTGACTACGCAGTAACCACTGGTACTGCACAATCCCAGCATCACAGTCGTTTCCAACCCTACTGCACAGTAGCTTGTTGTTACTGTGCATTACTGGTGGTGTCGTGGCTCATGCCTGCCAATGCTATGTCTCTGTAGCGATGAGCTACGTCACTGTAGCTTGTTGCTATGGCAATGTAGTGTCTCATGTAGATGTGCCCACTTTCATTATAGATCAGTGAGAGCTGAGCAACATCCTCAGTAGCATAGCTGCTTTGTACCCTAAGATCTGTAAATACCCGATGAGGAGAAGGACAATTAAATATCTCCTCTGCCCTCCTAGCCAGCTGTCCTCTACCCTCACCAACACACAGACCCAGACAAAGACAGTAGGAGACACAGAGGAAGTTCTCCTCCCTTGCCATTTCCTGATCAGCCAGGATCTTGAGAGAGGGTGGAAACAAAGTCCTCAGAATCACTAAACCTGCTCCTCAGTCCCTAATTGTCCTCTCAGGACCTTAGAGATTGTATTTCCCTTGCTAGTACAGTTAAGCATCTCCCCTGTACCCTGTTGCAGTTTTAATGGGGTAATGTTGTCTCAAGAATGACAGTTATGTGTACAGAAAACGGCTTTTTGGTAACTGAATCACAACTAACAGATAACTTCAAAACCAGTTTGAACAGCTGCTGCTTTGATTTAGTCCTCCATCAGAAATCACATATATAAGAAACAAACCTTCAAAACACTCAGATAAAAGTCCCTTGCAGATAGAAGGGAAAGAATGAGCAGCCTGTCTATGAATTATTTCATAAATTTGTTCAGGTATTTATCAGTGAATTAATTATTCAAGAAATAGTTTATCTGAAAATAATTCCTTTCGAAACCAAAAAGTATGTTCTGTAAATTATTTTGAAGACAGTGAGGGCAAGCTTCCCACAATAATGAAGTGGGGTAAAAGGTTTTGTAGAAAGCTGACAGCTGAGTTCCTGCTTGATTGTTGCTGGGATTTTGTTGTGTTACCAGTTATGAATTAAACGAAGGTACAAACTATCCTGAATTCTCAGAAAAGTCCCAGATTTTATGACACTGTCCTGGTGCTCCTGAAGAGTTCCTGAAATAGGACTTTTCTCTCAAATTTGAATAACTGGTTCTGGATTAACAACACCTTTCTTCAAACATTCCAACAAGGCTGCCTAGAGTTTCCAAGCCACAAATGTGTCTTCAACTTATCACCTACACTCTTTGCAAAAATGTCACTTCTTTGCTGTCTGCATCGAGTTGTTTTTTCCCCCTCTATTATGAGTAATGAAACACATGTACTGTCTCTATCCTTCAGCCTTTACTAATGTCATGTCATGGGTTTTTTTCTTTTGAACTGAACTATATTTGCCCCAATCCACTAAGGGGTGGCCATGTTCCTTCACCTCTTTGATTAACACTGAAAGTCCAGGTGGTTACTGGGTCAGTTGGGACAGAGTCTCAGTGATCGAACAACATTTTGAAAAAAACAAAAGTTCTTACAATTATTAAAATGCTGGCATCATTACACACAGATTCTTTAAAAAAGTAGATATGCATTATGTGCAATGAATAAGGCACAATAGAGAGTTATAACATCTGGTTCCTGTTCCTCTGACATGTTATGTGGTTGTGGGCTGTCGTTCTTCCTCAGTTTCCCCATCCATAAAATGGGGATTATGCTCATCTTCCTTTCTTTAGTGTGATAACACTAACAATGAACACTGACTAAGTACAAAGTATTAATATTATTTTAGTGTATTAAGAATTTAAGGACTATGTTCAATTTATCGTGTGGAAAATTCATAGATAAATTGTTTTGTTTTTGTTTTTTTGAGTTTTAAGGGTCATATAATGAAATTTTAAGATTAAAAGAACATAAAAATGGTGGGGGGAGAGAAAAGAACTATAAAGACGTGTACAAGCACATTCAAACAATTGTGTTATTGTAACCCTTATCCTCCATTTTCCCTATTTGTTTGAATATCACCTTATAGGCTAGGGACAAACATTCAAAAAACCTGAACCTGAATTGATTCAATCTTTGCAGGTTAGTCTAATCTGCCTAGGTTGAACTGGTTTGCAACCCCACAGACATTCCCTCTGGACTGGAAAAATGCAGGCACATGCCTGCAGTGGCTCAGGCTAGAAGCCGGGGGGGGGGGGGAGAGGGGGGCACTAGAGCAGTCCTCCCTCCCTTCCATAATGCTGAACTGAAGGGGGTTGTGACCAGGACCCGGCAGGACACTCTGATTAGGGAGGGGTTTAAACCCCCACCCTGCCTGCCCAGTCCCAGGCTTTTCTCTTCTCACTACTCAAGAGTGTTGCCAGCCCCCAGCCAGCACTCTGAAAGGGGAGGGGGGGAGGTGCAGTGCATGCATCTGTTGATGATACTGAGTTTTTCAATCTCCCTCTCCCTGCTTCTTCATACTGTTTGCAGTAAACTTGAGAGGTGAGGGAGCCAGCAGGGAGCTGATAACAGCATTTAGCAGCCCATCAAGAAAACAAAAGCTTTTCTCATTCATTCAAGCTCTTCTTAAACAGCTTTTTCTCTGGAAGGAATAGAGGGACATTGCCAACTGACTTGTTAATTAGTTCCAAAAAGCCGTAAGTGGACACTGTCCTGTCTGGCCTTGTCCTGTCCCAGTGAAATTGGACACACACACACACGTCTCAGAATTAGCTAGCATATCAAGCAGACTAGGGTCTGTGGGGCTGAGGTCTGTGCTGTGGGAGTTGGAAGGGAGGGAGAGGGGGATCCCTGCTTGAATAGTGAGTGGCGAGGGAGGTGGGGGGGTGGGGGCAGGGGGAAGCCAGGCAGACCCTGCTGTGCCTGCAGTCTCTGCCACACCTCTGGGTAGAGAGCAGAGGGACAGGGCCAGCCCTGCTGTCTGGAGCAGGCAGCCCAGCTCAGCCCAGGGCTGCAAAGCATCTGGGATGCTGGGGGACTCTGATGCAACTTAAACTAGGAAGGGGTCTGGGACAGACATTGCATAAACTGGTTTGACCTCAATCAGTTAAGTCTGATACTACATTCAACCAGGTTTATCTTAAACCAGTTTCAGCCATTTTGAAACTGGTTTATGTGCCCTGAACTTATGTTCTGTTACAGGTTTAAACCAGTTTCTGATCACGTAAACCTGTTTATGAGTAATGTCTGTCCCTAGACATACAGTGCTGTGCTAAATTAGACTGCAAAGTTTTGGGGGTTGTACTGAGGGGGGGTGGGGGGGCTTAGTTTTATAACACACTTTAAAAAAATAGTAGAAAAATATTTTTTAAAGATAGCATTCCTGCTTTGAGAAAATGCTAGAAGAGGGACAGACTTAGGAAACACCACAATTCCATTTTCTTCAGTAAACTGCTACATACAGACTTTGAGAAAAGCACTAGGAAACTGCAAGCTGTGGTAGCTAGTAGAGAAACCAATTTCAAAATTCAGATGGGGAAGCATTAGGAAAAGCACAGTTTGATTAAGAATAGCCAACATTAGACACAGGAAGGGATGGTCATGCTTCACTTTTTCACTGGAATTCTTTGAGGTGGTTACTGCCAAAGCAGACAAAGGATACATAGTGGCCATCATGTGCTTTGATTTTTCATAAAACAGTTTACAGTGTTCTGTACTGGAAGTTCATATTAAGGAGTGGAGATGTGTAATAAGTGGAAAGTTGGCTAAATGGCAGGAAACAAATGGAAGCTGTAAAATGGATTTTTTTTTCAAACTGGAAAGAGCATACCAGCAGGGTAATAGAGGGCCCAGTCTTTGGATCTCAGGTTTTATTACTTAAACTAAATGATTTACAGTACCATTAATGCTGATATTAATGGCAAGTTTTCTAATTTTTTTCAAATATTAAAATGTGAAAAATACACCATAATGAGAAATGAGGGTTTTTATTACAGTCAGATGTTTAAGCATATGGATGGCTAATAGTTTAAAATATGCAAAATTAAGCAAACTTTGGAGTGAAAACATAAGAATAGGAACATATGCCATTTTAAGAATGGCAAAAGATTATTCAGTCTAAAATGCCTGACATTTAAAAAGTATCTCAATCCCACTTTTTCATTTCTCAGTCTTTTTTTCCCCAGAAATAATCTACCAGAGGTGCTGTTTAAGACTCTGCCTAAATCTGAAATTGCTTTTAATAATGAGCAGCAAATACCTTATCAGTGTAGAATATATGCTTTTACTTAATTTTTTGCCTGTTGACTATAGGGATAATTAACTTGCCAACAGCATTTCACAGCTAATATGGTGGAAACAGGGTTTTTTTGTTTGTAATTATTATTATTTTCTGATTTACAGCAACTATATAAAACCATAGAGAATTACACTTGGAGTCAATATGCTTTAGAAACTTGAGATAAAGGAAATAAGTAACATCAGGGAGGAGAAGATTCCTTAAGATTGCTTAAGACCAGAAGTGGGGAAATCAAAGACAAATGAAGACTATATCCAAGAGACTGAAATCTGAGTGAAAAGACTAGTCAGGGGAGAAATGGGAGATGTACTGTGAAATGAAGAAAAATCTAAAGATTACAGGGTTGCAGTGCTGAAAACAAAAAGCAGGGGTGTGGTCTGGGAAGCTAGAATACCACTTGCACGATGAGACCTAGTCATACTTAATCAAGCAGCTACTTTAACAAATGAAGAAAACTGCAGTCATGCAATGAGGAAAACATAATTGTAGAAATATGGAAAAACACAGGCATTCATATTTAAGAGCGAAGAGATGTTTTTAATTTTTCCCCTTTTATTTTCTTTGCCCTAGGAACTGCCATTTATGATGGAAAAATATGGTATATTGCCTAAACCCTCAAGAAACTCTATAAGAAAAATAAAAACCTGTCTTTTACCTCTGCAAAAAATGTAAAATTAAGAAGTTATATGACTATTGCAATAAGCCACAGCAGGCTGTGTATTAGCAAGCACTTCTCAAGGGCTGATGGCCTGTTACCATCGTACTTCACAATCTACCAGTAAAATTGTAATACACACATATATTTCTTAATGCTATAATGACAAATTTAACCTTAACACTAGGCGCTTAGATTCAAGGCTTTAAACTGTGTTCAGTTCAGGACAGGGACTTTATTTATTTGTGCTGATGTGTCACCCAAAAACCCTAAACTGAGACTCAGGCTCTACTGTGTATATCCATAGGAAGAGGACATCTCTAATGCAAAGAGCTTTGTTCTGGGCCTCATAAATGATCAGTACTTAACAAATAATCAATAAATCATTTTTCTTTTACCCACCCTCTCTAATTTGACGATTGTTTCTCAGAGCCTTAGCATCCCAGCAATTTCAGAGCTAATCAATCTCCAGTCTATACATACAGTTTCAATATATGCAGTTTCAATATATTACACATACAGCATTCATAATATCCATTCTTTAAGTTGCCTCCCTGCACTGCCTCTGCCTAACATCAGCCTAACTTGGTTGTACTTGAATAAAGAGATTCTACAGCAGTTAAGGATTATACTGATATCCCTATTCTACCACATAGAGCTGGTTTTAAGGAACTTGCTGTATTTACTCAAGTACATAGCGAAGTCCCCTCCCATTCCCTTTCTGCACGAGGAAAAAAGTCCTTTGTCTTGGATTTGGATACAAGATGGAGGTGGGGGGCAGGTGGCTACTGCGACTGACTGACCCACAGACTGAGCACAGCTGCTTGCCTGCTTCAGCCTCTGCTCTCTTCCCTCCCTTCCCACCCCCCGCCCTAATGCTTACTGTTAGGTGTAGCTCTGGCTCAATTCCTTTCTGGGCACAGAGGACAAGGAAACTCTATCTTGTGCCTTGCCAATCATCGGTGGCACAGCTCTGAACCTAAAGATGCTGATGTATTGCTGGGCAGGGGTCATGTTTCTACATGCTCTGTGACCCAGGAGGTAATGGATCCAGAGCTAAGTCTGATGGTAAGGAAGGGTGTGGGGGGAGGATGGGGGGGCCAGGAGCTGTGGGAAACAGGGAGGAAGGGTCAGAGGCTGTGGGGAGCAGTAGGGAGCAGAGGTGGTGGGGGTAAATGGCAGGGGTTGCAGGCAGGAAGGAGTTGGGCAGGCTACAGGAGGAAAAAGTGGTAGCGGGGAGCAGAGACCAAGGGGTCTCTTTTAAGCTGCCTGCCCTCCCCAACCACCTGCCCCCTGCCTATGCTTTCCCCACTGCAGCACTGGGGGCAAGGATTCCAGATGACCCTCTATAATTAGATTCTATGCCTGGAAATTTATAACAAATTTATACAGTTCCATATATAGAATGTAATTATTGGGGAGCATCTTAAATTAAAGGTTGTCTTGGTTTCAGGTAAATACAGTAGACTGTAGTTGTCCTTCTCAACACTAGTTTTATTTTTATTCCAGAATTTCTCATGTAAATATTTAGATAAATCTATAGTTTCTATAGTTAATCAAAAAGAATAAACCCAGTATAATTACCATAACAAGTAGGGAGAACAAATCTACAATGTTTAGGGGCCTTGAAGTCCTAAGGTCAAATACATCACTTAAGTAGCTTCACGACTTTCAATTCACTGTTTCATTGCTTTTAATAGAATTCACAAAAGATATAAATTTGGCTTGTTGACCATACACCTGTTTCTCTATTTCTTTACTAATTTCCTCCATATCCATTTAAATTGTTTTCTCTTTGGAATTATTTTTTACTGCAGCATCCTCAATGCCATATAAAATATCTACTGGTTTTTCACTGTGTATTCTAAAGGTGTTTATTGCCATCTAGTTAGTAATTCACGTTTCAGTGATGGATTTTCTAAAGTCCAGTATTTTTTGTGGAGTTTTCTAATCAGAGCAGCTGCTTCTCAGCATTTCAAACTAAGCACTTGGTCACTAGTCATAGGTTGATTCCAACTTCATTTACAATTTTCTGCTCTTGTTCTAGTTACTAGATCACCATACCATGCAGGCAATTTTGCCTTGGCTGGCCCTTCAGCTAATTTATAAGGAATCATTATCAACTGCATCATTATCAATATCAACTTTCACTAAAAGAAGCTTCTGTTTACTAGCAGATGCTTCTATTTACATCTTCCCTTTTTAAAACAGATGAGAGGGAAGCATTTCTTAGGGTGATATCTTTTATTGTACCAAGTACATTTAGCTAAGCTTTGGTATGCAAGACATTCTTCATCAGGTCTGTGCTGGCTTTTATGGTTCTAACCTGATGAAGAATGTCTTGCATTTGAAAGCTTGTCTAACTCTATCCTAACTATGCAGTTGGTCAAATAAAAGATAGCACTAAGGCATTCTTGCCTCTCACATAATTCCTGAAACTTTGCAGCTACCATATCATTCTAACACTACCATTTTAAAACATGCACAGTAAGACAACTTACTTCAAATGATATTTCACTCCCAAGCAGATTTACTTTTGATTTTTCATTGTACTTGACAAACACATGTGGAAGTGTTGCTTTTAAGAAGGAATGAGAATCAGTATTTATGGGATGATAAAAGAATGATCCAATGAACTCTGGTCAGTCCATCTCCAAGATTCTTGGCTTCTCCCCTTTTTGGCCTGTCTAATATCAGCAGCAAGCTTGGAGATTTTCTGGTAAAGACCATGGCTACACCATTTCTATCGGAACTTTGTGAGCTCCTCAGCAGAGTCCTGAGGATAATTTATGTACATTTTACCAGCAGATTATATTCACTTTTGAGGGCAACATGCTGTACTGAATACCGTGTTCTTTGCTTCTTCAACTCTTTTGTGACCCACTTCCAATCCCATTTTACATTATTTCTTCAGCATGTATGTAAGTCAGAGAGGATGCTGGCAATTCCCCAGGAGGTAGGGGAATCTTACCAAGCATTTATCCTCCCAACTGTATTTTGCATGGCACTTGGGTAAAGTTTCTCTTTTCCACTGTTGCTTTCCTAGTCATTGTTTCCTCCGTGACCACAGCAATGGCTTTTTTTACAGACCCCCTTTTATCATCCAAACTGTGCCTTGTTTAACTTGACTTTTTAAATGGTTAAGAGTCAGCATCATCCAGTTCTGAATTGGACTGGCAGTAATCCAGCTCTTTCTGTTGGAGACAGACATTCATTTTTTTGGACTAGAAACAAATTACTTCCAAATGCTGAAAAAGTAAGAAGATCATTTTAAAAGTTTCTCAGGTGTTTATAGAATCAAATTAGTATAAAAATAGTTTTAAATGATAAATCCATTTAAAAATAATCATTTAGTACTTACAAAAGGTGGCAAAATATAGCGTTAGAAAACCAAATTTTTATAAAATAAACAAAAGGGATGGAGAAGGTAGTGCCATCTTTTCTATAAACCATTCTCCCTTTGTGCTTTGACTTGGTGCTATACAGGTAAAAAGATATTAGATGGGCTGAGATTTGGTAGTTTGGTGACATGGCTGCTGTAGTCATGTAGCACAAGTAGACCCTATAATTATTTATTTTGTAACAACTTTCACTTCTATGTCTGTAAATAAAATCACAGATTATCAATTTAGGCACTCAAAAAGTGAGGAGTGCATAATAAATAACTAGCCATAAAAGGCGTCTTTACTTGCTGGGAATCACACAAGAGTGCTGATTTCTTATGATGCGGAATGTTGTTCTCTGGGACAGTCTTCAACTGGCTTAACCATGAGACTATCCTTTCACTTTCTACAGCCCCTTCCCTCATTCACAGAATATCTTCTAACTTTTGAAACAAATGAAACAAGGGTTCTATAAGCAATAACACTCTGAAAACCCTGATTCATTCCAGAGTTCCTCTCTCGCTCTGCCCATCCAGTCCCGGCTTGTCTTCTTGGATAGTCTTCCTTCTGCATTGGCTCTTGGCCCCTACAGCTTCACATCCCTCTGCTTGCAATTGCAAACTTACTTCCCAGCCAGTCCTGCTGTCTTCTGAGATCAGACTAGCTGATCTAATGGGTCCTTCTGGTATTAAAATGAACCCTGAACTGTTTGGGCCACTTTTCAAAAACATTCAACATACAAAATTTGGCCAAGTGGGAAGCAACTGAAAACAGGATCATAAAATAGGATGTCAGACAACCTTAATAATAGGCTTTACTAATAGTAGTTGCTATAATTGTGTTCTAATTGCATCTTTTAAAAAGAAATATGAAGTTAACAATTTCTCATTCAAATATAACAGATATCTGATGTAAATTTTGGATTTATACTTCCAGATAGCTTCATATATCTTTTGCAAAGGATTCCTGCAAAATGTACCCCTAAATAATAATAAATAATAATAGAGTCATCATATGTTTACTTTAATCAAAACAGAGATTCAGCACTCCCTGACAGATTGTACCCTTAAGACATGATTATTTGGTTAATCACATTTTAGGTACTGGTCTGGCCACATGTTCATTCAGTGAATGGCATGGTAAAATAAGGAATAAGCCAATAAGTTATCACATAAAATACTTTTTGTGTAATAACTTCATGGCTGGTTCCTATCACAACTTTAACTGAACATGTGGCCAGTTCTCAGACTGCAGTGCATGGGAGCCTTTCAAGACAAATATGTTTGTTGAGCAGACTGCCACAAGCATCACTAGAGTGTAAACTTATGGTTTGATAAGTGTCCCACTTTCCCTTAGGACAAGTGACTTTGTACATATAATGGGATAAGAATGAACACCTGGCAGTTACCACAGAATAGATAACTTACTTTAGGACCACCCTTTACCTTCTCTCAGGTTGTTTTGTTAATCAAGTTACCTTACCAAGGCGGGTGTCTTCTCCTTTTCTAGAAATAAACAACCTTGATAACCTTGATATCTGAAATGTTTAGTCAGGGATGATCCTGTCTTGAGCAGGGGGCTGAACTAAATCATTTAATATGATCCAGCCCTAATTTCTTACGATCCTATGTAGTATGTTATTATAAGATAATATTTTCATAATCTTATGCGAATAGAGCTGTTTTTTACTGCCTTTATGAAAAGTTTTCTTCCACCTTCAAGGTGAATACCTTGCTTAATTTCTTGTGCCCTGATTGAATATCTTCTTCACAGTATTTTAAAAAGAAATTATTTCTACACCAGTTTCCTGAGTAATTTTAAAAAATATTCTTGTAGTAAAAAAGCACTACGTGCTTTGATCAGCCTGTAGCTGTGGAACCTCTAAATGCATCCAACTGAATGAATACATTGCTTTATACATGTGTACTTACATTTCTGCTTTGCTGAGATGGTTGTCTTTCTTTTCTTTTTTCTTTTCACAGCCTTTTAAATGTTGTTTAATAATAAATTTAGAGAGGGAAAGCTGGGACAATATTTCATAATTAGAAACAGTGATTGCTTTTAATTGATTTTGGTTGTGGTTACACTTAATGTATGTTTTATCTGGAAACTCACTTTCACTTTCAACCTGCCTTTTAGCCCCATGTTAGGGTCAATAGAATGGAGTCACCCTAGGAACAGTCCTGGAAATTTGTAACTGTGACTCAGCAGCAAAACTCTTGGGAAATTACTGTCAATTAGTTGCTGGTAGAACTGTTTACAAGATTACACTCACTTCACCTTTGCACACCTCTTCAGATAGGTGTGTTGAAGGGTACAGAACCGATTCCCCACATATTTACTTAAGGAGAGAGTCATGGTCCTACAGACAGAACCGGTTCAATGTGTACAAAACTGTGATCCAGAAGTCAGTGAAAAGAGCAGAGGGATTATTCTTCATTGTAGAACTTGACCTAGCTCTATGCAAGCAAGCTAGACATAGTCTAATATAAGGGTGGGCAAAATGACAGATGTGGCCAGCAGCTGCACTCTATTTCCCAGCAGCCACTGCCTGTGTTGCTGCAGTTGGTTTCCATGGAAACCCCAGGAATGGTGGAACCATGACAGCGCAGGGCCAGGGTTTCCATGGAAACCAGCCCCAGCAACTCCGGTGGAGGGGAGTGTCTAGGCAGGGAGCAGCTCTGGAGCCGGGGCTAGTATCTCATGGTAGTGACAGTGTAGTCCAGAGATGGGGCAGAGCTGTGATCCGCTGCCTGCAGGCCCCTGCCTGCAGTGTGCAGACACTGGATTGCAGCTCTGCCCTGGCTCCAGAACATGCTGTCAATGCTGTAAGATCCCAGCCCTGGAACAGCTCCCTGCTGTGACCTGCCAGCACTGCTGGGGCCAGTCTCCATAGAAACCCTGGCCCCACACTGTCACGGCCCCACTGACCCTGGGGTCTCCATGGAAACCGGCTGCCTCAATGTGGGCAGGGGCTGCTGGGAAATGAAGTCTGCTGCTGGCCCGATCCAGCCCACAGCCCGTCCCTGGTCTAACAGAAGTAGCATGGAGCTAATCCTGCCTCTCTGGGTAAATTTGCTATGATTCTGCTGGGTAAAACACCCTGCACTGAGCTCTATGCTACCATGGCTGTACTGTTCTAGTACCTGTTTTAGAACTATTACAACTAGCTTAGATACTACTGTAGTGTACCTTAGGGGTACATCCCAATGAGCACAGCACCACAAACCACATGTGGCACACGTGCAACCATTCACCGTGCTGCTAATTTGATTAACGGTGGGTTGTTTTTTTTTACACTGGGAGATCTCAATGTAAAAAAACCGCCAGTGAAAAAAGTGATGTGACACACACGACAACAGTGTGCACCACCAGAAAGGGAGCCTGGCTGATCAGAGCCATGCTCTGGCTGCTGGTTAGGCTCCTAGTGACTTGCTCAGTACTGCTGCCGCCCTGGGAGGCCCCCAGGACCCCAGGTAAGGCTGCTGGGACCTGCACAGGTACTGGCCCCAGCCTCCCCCACCCCATCCAGGCCATTTTGCCATGTGCTAGAGTGTGCCGGAGGACAAATAGCAGCAGCACAAATACGTGCCATAGCTATTTGTTCATCAGGAAACGCACACCCCTGCACATGCACGCACGTCAGGACATTCCCTAGGAGGGCATGTAACTTGTCGTACATGAGTAAATAAACAAAAACTGTACTATCAAGTTAAGTGCCAAAAAATAGATGCAGAAACAAAGAAACAGAGAAACACAGAAACTTCTCTTTCTGTGCTGTACATAACTGTTACTGTCATGTGGTACAGCCAATTAGTTTTTTGTTCATAGGAATTTTTTTCTCTTCTTGTGAACAGGGTAGGTACAATTCTGAAACAAACAATAATCCCAAAGTTAGAGTCACTGTCAACTTGAACTCTAACCAATTTAAGGAAATGAGTTAGGAGTAGTTTCAGTTACTATATTTGCCAGTGAAATTTCTGCCAATTTTTTCTTTTGCCTTTTACACTCATATTTTCTTGCTTTCTTTAAAACGTTTTTCATTCTTTGTTACGTGGAAGTTACAAAAATGAGAAACTGAATGCAATTATATGTCTTATCACAAAGTGTTTTCAAGCAAACAAATTAAACAAATAGAAGCATAACAAGAACAATGTTTCTATCTAATCCCTTTACAATTTCTTTGTAAGGCAATGGGTTAAAATGATGCTGGTTCTTTGAAAGAAGCAAGTATTTCTTTGGGTGATATCTTTTACTGGATCAACTGTGTAGCTGGGATAGAAGTAGACAAGCTTTTGAATGCAAGCCATTCTTTCTCAGGTCTGAGAAGAAAAGCAAGCACAGCTACAGTAAAAACAGTTGGTAGAGCTAGTAGACTGATTTGTTATAATATCTTTTCTGCCCCTAAGATGAAATCAAATGAACAGAGTGGAGCAGAGTTAGCAGGACAGAACAATAGGGATGTATACCAAAAGCAAGGAATGTCAGTATATGAAATGAACCTCGAAAAAATAAAATTTGAATAAAAGTAGTGTTCTGGGTCTGTTGCTGGCAGATACCTTGACAGAACAATTTGTATGTCCCATTTCTAAAGGAAAAGGATTTTCATTTTCGAAGCAGCAAGAAAAATATTTTAGGTTGTAGATTAAGTATTTGGTCTACCTTGATGCCACTTAATTAAGCAGCAGACGATCAGATATTTGGAGAGATACTCTACTACCTATGATGAAGATTGCAAGTTTGATGTTGTTATGGCTAAAAACTAAAAAAGCTGGATATCCATAACAGTTTTCTCAAGGGATTTACTACATCAAGCTAAAAATTACAGTTCATTTGATATCCAGAGTGCGCCTTGTGCACACATCCTCTTAGATCAGAAATGGCTGCCATTATTAACTGTGTAACCCCACCCTGAGATTCAGCAATTGGAGGTAATCATGTTATTTTAGCCCACTACAGAATATTTTATCTCCCTACCAAAAAGGCACATAGAGGAATAAATAACAAAATACATTTTCCACAGAAGGCAAGTAAGTATACCCGTTTCTTTTTAGTCTTTACTGTTGTGCCTATATCTTTTCTACCAAAAACTCCCTGGTCCTACATGATAATATAAATAGTCCCAACCATACATAGATGTAAGCTTGTAAAATTAGGGACTTAACTAATTAATACGTGCCCTTTATCTATTTAGTTATTGATAGAATAATTAAAGATATAGCGTGTTGCAGAAAAGAATCAAATATTAAAAAAATCAGGATATAAACCCAAAATATATTGTTGCAAGTCTGCCAATATTTCAGCACAATATGGCGTCTGTTGCAATATTCTCTTTTTCAATTAACAGAAAGAAAGCTTGTCTACAGTTTCTCTAAAGAATGATGTGTTCTATCATAAATACATGTAGGCTTCGTAAATACATCTGGGTTTCCACACAATTTTAACAGCACAAAGTATCAGTGTAAAAAAATCAATCAATGTAACTATTGAAAATATTTTAGAAATTGTCCATCTGAAGTCTCTCAAGCTCTGGTAATTAGAAGCCATACTGTGGAGATTGACAGGGTAAATTACCAGTTAATGTTTACACAACAAAACATATGCCCAGTACAATATCCTACACTGATGTTACTGAAACCAGAGTCCGGAAATGTACAGTGGAAACAAGACCTGGTACTTTTCTTGTGCCAACACAAACAGCAATTACAGCACTGTGTGAGAGGAGTCATAAGAAATACTACTGCATATCAGTAGTTCAACAAAGTCAGCACTTTTGTGTAATTGCAGGGGAAAAGGGCTGAAAAACATTACAGATCTCAGCAAGAAATGGCCCTTTATACTTTTAAACTGATCCTTGATAAAACAATGCTGGGGTCATGAGAAGGCTACTCTGCCAATTTTGCTTCACTGTGGGATCCATTGACATCTGGCTGAGCTGCGGAAGCTGGAAAACTTCTTTAATATTCTCTTGACAATAAAATGGACATGTGGAAAACATTCTAATCTGTTAATCTTTGGTGCTCCTGAAAAGAGGACATTTGGCTTTATACTTTGTGATGATAAATATTAAGTCTCCAGATTTACTTGAACATAAGATGAAGGCACGTGAATGAAGAACGCAGTTGTCCTTTCCCAAATATGGCCGAAGTTAGATATGCACCTGCGTAATTCATCTGGTGTAATAAATGCCAAGAGTTCTTTTTCTTTGAGCATGCTTTTTGGCAGTTTAGTCCTCTTTCTGGTGGATACGGTATATCAGTAAAGATCAGTGAGCAAAAGCTGTAAAGTCTTTCCTGCATCCTGTGTGCTAAAACAGAATACAGAAATGTATAATTTCACTCAGTCAAAGAATCATGAAAATGTAATTAAATAAGGATCCAAAATATTAATTATATGTAAAAAGGCCCTTCATGACTTTGCCTTTTAGACAACATATCACTGTTCATTTTTACTTTTACTAGGATTAAAAACAACTATTGCATGGGATTATATAATTATGGCAAGTGATGGGGATATGTATTTTATATAGCTAAGGATAAATTGGATGATGCTTGATTTCTGGTATGGCATTTACTGGCATATATGAGAAAAGGTGTAATAAATCACTTCTGAAGCTAAATGTCATGAGCAGATAAGGCAGAACTGTAATGTCACCTAGTAAATTATCAAAGTGCAGTTAGGGCCAATTCTGAGTTATTAGTTTAAAGTGTAGGAGTGATTCTGTTGCCCCCTGTGAGTGTGTAAGTTTTAAAAATAGAAATAGGGACATTATAGGAAAAGGGATGTGTCTGCACGTCTTTGCATGGTGATCCTATTCCTATAATAGGAGTACTTACTCACCCAAGGAGATAATAAAATTACTCTTACACTATACTCAGGTAATTCTGTTTCTAGCTGCACTTCGATCATGCTCAATATTGTGAATACAGACAATATGTATACATAATGAGCATATAATATACATATACAAAAATATGGGTGATGTCTTTTAAAAATATTAAACTAGAGTTAAGACTCTTGTAGATTTACAGGCTTTTGAGGAGTAAGGGAGGGAGGGATTTGTGCATTCATCTAAAGAAAGTAGAAGAATAAATAGGAATAGTAAATTCATAGCTTAGATGGAAGTAAAGTGATCTCCCAGTTTGAAGTACTGTTTTGTATTAGTATAACATGTCTAATGTTTGAGCATGTGGTTCCTGGAGAGCTACACTAATTAAAATGCTAAAGTATCACGTGTATTAAGCTCTTGAGTGTTTAAAAATGGCTGTAGGATGGTTCAACTAAAGCTCATTCGATGATCTTTAGTTACAGTGACCCAGCAGGTATTTTTAAACCTGGAGGGGATTATATATGTGACACTGCAGCAATGCTAGAGTGTTCTAATTAGAATTTTCTCCCAAAATTTAGCTGATGATTGAAACTAACAGGAACCAATTAAAAATTTCAAACAGAGTTTTGCTAGCTTACAAGTTTGTTATCCTGTACAGAACAGAATTGGTTCTTAGGGTTACCATACGTCTGGGTTTTCCCGGACATGTCCTCTTTTTTGGACCTCTGTCTCTGTGTTGTCCAGGTGGGTTTTTAAAATAAGAGCAAGAGTCCAGGTTTTCTGCTCTCCTGGGCTGGCTGCCAGGGGCTGGGAGCAGTGTGCAGCATGACTGGCTGTTGGGAGTCACATCCTCCCCACACAGGCTCCAGCAAGCTCCCAGGTAAGGGCAGGGGGGAGAGAGCGAGAGAGAGCCTGCATGCATACAGTGCGGGAGCTGCTTGGGCAGCAGGGCTGGGGGAGGAAGGGGTCTGTGGGTCAGGAGTGAGGGGCACCAGCAGGATGGGGGAGCAGAGGCTATGGGTCCAGAGTGCGGGACACCAGCAAGGCTGGGGGGCAGGGGCTGCAGGTGGGAGGTAAAGGGCACCACCAGGGCTGGGAGTGGGGGAGGGGGCTGCAGATCATGAGTGAGGGGCACAGGGGACACAATAGGGGACTGTGGGTTGGGTGTGCAGGGCACTGGCAGTGTCAGGGGCACCAGCAGGGAGTGGGGAGGCAGGAGTACTGGCAGGGCTGTGGTCAGTGGGTCCAGAGTGAGGGGCAACCGGAGGCCTGGGGGGAGGGGGTGGCTTGTCAGTGAGGGGCAACAGAATGGGCAGGGCAGAGAACTGGCATATCACTGCCCCCCCCCCCGCATCATATTCCCCCTGCTCCCCGCCACTCTCCTCATTCCCCCACCCGTGAGAGGTGTCCTCTTTTTTGGACCCAGAAATATGGTAAGCCTAGTAATGGGAGTGCTTTTGTTCATCTCTATTCACCAGCAAATCCTGCTAGTTCATTCATGTTATCAGGGTCTTCTAATCAGAGCAAGAGGAAGGTGTAAAGTCCAGATTGCAAGTTCACACATGTCTAAACAATTTATAATATTATGGTAATTAACTGCAATCTTTCAGCCTTTACTCCAGGAAAACTCTTAATATATGGTAAGTTAGACCGAATAAAGATATTTGGATAAATATGGATTCTGATAATTGATTACTTTTATGTGGTATCACTTCACAAATACTACTAATGAGCAAGTGCTGGTGAGAATTTAAATCTTGCTACTCCAGAAGCAGATTGAACGAGCAAGAAAAACTGCTAAAGAAGTGGAGGGTCAAAAGAGAAGAGGTGGGAGGAGAGAGGAAAAATACAAGAATTAGATCCTTCTGTTATAATAAAAACAGACACGGTTTGAATTAGGGAGTAGAGGAAATGTTTGAATTTAATTCTTGTGGCTTATCATGTCTACAAGGACCCCATGACAGAGTTAATAGCTGTACAATTTACAGTTGCCTGTTATTTATGTGCAGGCAATGTAATAAACAAAAAAATGAAAATAGTCCTCTATTCCAAGATCTAGATTCTGAAAGAGACCTAGAGTATGTCAATGCTATGCTATGTAGAAATAGCTGAGCAAGCTCTGAATGAAATAATTGGAAAGTGTAATGTCACTGAATCTTACAGTACTTTAAGACCCAGCGAACACGGACAGCAGACAAGGAAAGCAGTTTGCAGGCAGTTTCCTGGGAGCAAGAGTAGGAAGAAGGGGAAGAGAAGCCAGGCACCAGATCCTGCCCAGGGAAGGTAAGTAATCCAGAGCTGCCTGTGCCTTTGGCTTGCTGAGTGTTGTTCGGTGGGCTGTGTGTGTGTTTGGGGTGTGCTCTGAAAAGCTGGGAGTGTTGCTATCTAAATGATTGCTGAGTGATTGCTGCCTGTGCCTGACAGAAGCCCTAATGAGGGGACAGAGACAGTCCAGGCCCAGCAGGTATAAAAGGAGACTCCCGAAGTGACCAAGGAGCCAGTGAACAGGGGTAGCAAACAAGCCAAGCAGTCTGCAGGCAGTTAGCTGGTCAGTCTGCAGGGAAGGTGTGCTTGGAAGAAGGGCAGTAAGAGAGAAGAGGCAGGGAGGATGTCACGATGCCAGAACCACTGCCACTGCCTCTGCTTGCACCTGTGAGGTTTCTGTCCAGGAAGGACTGCTCGCCATTGAGGCTTCCACCCATGTCCTGGTTTGGTGCTGTGGGGACGGTGGCTTACAGGTTCCTTCCAGTGATGGCCAGGTGGGGGGATGCCTGTGGTGTAAGTGGTGCCTCCTGTTGGTGTCTCTCAGGGAGAAGGCAAGAGATCTCCAGGCAATGATGAGGCTCTGAAGAATGCTCTACCATGAGGAATTCATCAGTTTGATGCTGGAGGAGACCTCTGGGACTGTGGAGGAAGAACTGCCAGAGGCAGTAATAGAGAAGGGAAAGGACATGGACTCCAAGGAAGGTGGAAGCTTGTGACCTCTGGCAGCAAGCAGAAATCTTCATCTCCACCTGCAGCAGTTTATCTGGAGAACAGATATGGAGCCCTAGCAGAAGAGGGTGAGGAGCATGTTCCATTGGTGGAGGATGACAGGACAGGCTGCCCCAAGGTGGGAAGGATCGAGACAACCGCCACCATGAAGAAGTGATGGGTGATGGTGGTTGGAGACTCCCTTCTGTGGGGGACAGAGGGATCCATCTGCTGACCTGATCTGTTGTCTCAGGAAGTCTGCTGCTTGCCCAGAGCCTAGATTCAAGATGTCATGGAGACATTACTGAGACTCAACCAGCCCTCTGACTACTACCCCATGCTGCTCATCCATGTGGGCACCAATGATACTGCCAGGGGAGACCCCTGGCCAGATAAAAAAAAATGACTACAGGGCTCTGGGTGCAAAGGTGAAGGGGACAGGGGCTCAGGTGGTGTTCTCTTTGCTCCTTCCAGTCAAGGAAACTTGAATACACAACTAGGGAAGAGTATAAAAGTATTGCTTGGGCATGCAGAGATAAAGTCAGGAAGGGCAAAGCACAATTGGAGTTGCAGTTAGGAAGGGATGTGAAGGTTAACAAGAAGGGTTTCTACAGTATGTCAGTAACAAGAGGAAGATCAGGGAAAGTGTGGATCTGTTACAGAATGGGGAGGCAATTTGTTGCACTTAGAAAGTGGGTTTTTAAACCTCGTGCTCAGAGAATTGACACACTCGGTTGATAAATAGCAGAAAGGCTTGTTTTAATAACTACTAACAAGCTACAAAACTAAATACCAGAAAAAGACTTTCCCAGTATAAAACAAGCTATTAGTCCTTAGCATTACCTTAGCTGGACAGAGATCTTTACCCAGTGCAGGCAGGAAGCAGTTTTTGTACAGCCTCAAAGCATGGATCCTTCACTTGTTGGCTGGGTGGCAGGATGGCTTCTTGGACTGCACACATCTTGCTGGCAAATCTTATTAGTTCTTATATTGTTTAATTGTATATAGCTTCAAAGCACTTTTCCTTGATGGTTTAGCTGATTAAAGTCCAAACCACTAGGGAGGAAAAGGTTGATCATCATAATTGTTAATTGCCTGGCTCCTGTTCTTGGATTGTCTAAATGTAAAGGCTTATGTTCTTGTACAGTCCCTGCAGTTATAGGTTAATCACAGATGATGGGCCAGACAGGATACTTAGAGGCATTACCGGACCTGTCTTTGGGTATTTGTTTATCAGTGGGGCAAATTTGCAATAGCTTGCACCATTGTTGCCTATTTACCAAATTCCAGACATACATTACACCTTAGATATTGTGCCTGTCAATGTGAGTAGGGTGCATTTGTTGTGTACAGGGCATCCTTTGCTGTAGCTTTTACAAATTTCTCTTTTAACGCACATTTAGTCCCTTGTTTTCTTTTGCTGCTAGGTCAATTGAAATGTATGTATAGTTAACTTGCTTTTACTGGTTCACCCTTTCCTTTGGCTCTCTTAGCTTAGAAATACACATGTGATGAGCATGTCAGGACTCTGCCAATACTTTTAACCATCACTTCTCAGGTGTGGTAGAAGGTTGAGGACTGTTATTATGACTGTTATTATCTTATGGCATGGGTCTGGTATTGGGTACTGTAGGCACTCCACTCACACTTATGCCTAGTGGGTTGAAAGCCATTAGTAGAGTTTGATTTTCTTGCGGCAGTCTTTTTACGACAATCCAGTCTTGCCCCAGCCATTGTATTGCATTTTTGTGCAAGAGACAACTGTCCAAACTTTCACAGTTTTCTTCTGCAGCAGCTCAGTGACAGAGGATGCAGAAAAGGCTGAAGTACTCAATGCCTTTTTCACCTCAACCTTCACAAGCAAGGTCAGCTCTCTGACTACTGTACCTGGTGGCACAGTTTGGGGAGGAGGTCAGCAGCCAACATTGGTGAAAGAACAGGTTAGGGACTACTTAGAAAAGCTGCACATGTACAAGTCCATGGGGCCAAATGGGATGCACCTGAGGGTGCTGAGGGCTGTTGGCTGATGTGATTGCAGATCCACTGGCCATTATCTTTGAAAACTCATGATGATCAGGGGAGGTCCTGGATGATTGGAAAAGGGCAAACATCATGCCCATATTTAAGAAAGGAAAAAAAGAGGATCCAGGGAACTACAGGTTGCTCGGCCCCACCTCAGTCCCTGGAAAAATTATGGAGCAGATCCTCAAGGGAATTCAGTTCTAAGCACTTGCAGGAGGAGGAGGTGATTAGGAACAGTCATCATGGATTCACCAAGGGCAAGTTATGCCTGACCAACCTGATTGCTTTCTATGGTGAGATGACTGGCTCCGTGGACATGGAGAGACCAGTGGATGTGGTATACCTTGATTTAAGCAAGGCTTTTGATATGGTCTCCCATAACATTCTCACAGGCAAGCTAAGGAAGTACAGGCTGGAGGAAAGGACTGTACAGTAGATAGAAAACTGGCTGGAGTGCCTGGCTCAGAGGGTAGTAATCAATGGCTCAGAGGGTAGTAATCAATGACACTGCATCCAGCTGTTGTTTTTTCTGACAGCTTTCTATGTAAGAATGGATATAGCTTCAGATCTGTGAGAGAGAAGGAGGGAGGCAAGCAGCGGGGATGGCCCACAATTTTTTGGGGCCCCTTGCAAGAAATAGTTTTGGGGCCCCTTGCCCCGAAGAAATTGGCAGGGTGGGTGGGGTGTGAGTGGCTGAAGAAGCTGACGGTGGCAGCAGCAGTGGGGGACAGGGGGTGGCAAGCAGCCAGAAACAGGGGGCCCCTTAGCTGCAGGTCCCCCTGCAGCCACACGTTTCGCAGTATAGTACGGGCCAGCCCTAGCAGCCTTTTCTGCATACTTTGATGAAAGATCTACTGAAGTTCCACAGCATCGCTGTCTCCTGCCATTACACATCCATTGACAGGAAACTACTTGTGGATCTTATGAAGCAGAAGGTACAAGGAAGAAAATCGTTCATGAAAAGCTGATGAGTAAAGTAAAATTAAAGCTTTCTCATTAGCATTTTCAAAGGTGAAAATCAATTTGATAATGCTAAGTCACTAAAACCAAGCTTTTTCAGTGATAGCAACTTAGCACTCTGGGCATTAGTTGTTTGACAACGTTTCACCTTACAATGATTAAAATTGTGATATTTTTCTGAAAAACATTCTAAACTAACAAAAAAAGAAGAAAATTAATCTTAGCAAAATCAATACTTAGCATTTTTGTATGGCATTGGAATTCCTTTCCCCCATGTGAGGCTGCAGGTGGGCATGTTTTCAGAGAGACCCTGGGGAACAGCAATTGAAACAAAGTGTTTTTTGACAGATGGTTCTGCTTGTCACCAGCTCCAGAGGAGGCAGACTGCTGTGTTAGGTCTCTGGCTGCATTGTTTAGATGGATTTTTTGACAGTGTGGTCTCACCTCATTCCTGCAGCTACCTCTGATGTTAGACAAGACATCTATTAGAAAACTAGCAAGAGAACTAACTGGTGTCTACACTTGCTGATTTAGTGATGTGCTTTAGGTCAGTAAGGTTTTTTTTTTTTCTGCTCCCATCATGTCTGAGAGCTGAGAGGCTGAGAGCACTTCAGTTAGGGATACTGCATGGCAATGACATGGAAGAACCTGGACTGAAGATCATTTAGCAGCTGCAGGACTGAATTGACTTGATCCGCTGTTTTGTATGCCAGCCAGTGCCAGAAATGTCAGTAATACATAAAGGTGAGGTTGATTTAGTTGCTCCAGATGACAAGGAAAAAAAGGAGAAGGTATCCAAAGGTTTCTACAAAGATTCTCTCCCAAACCAGGAAGACTACCATTCTGGATGTGGTATTATGGGGTGGACCCCAGTGTTACAAAACAACAACAGTGATATGGAATGAAGTATTGCATTCTGGGCTTTTTTTAACACAATCCTTATAAATTTAATCTTTCAGACAGTGAAGAGTTTCTGCTATATGTTTTAATTTTGTAAGAGGCTGACATCCCTACCATTTTTATGTACCCTGCCTGATAAAGGCATGTCCTTTTGAAAAGAGAGAAGACAGTACGTTTAGATTTCAAGGACTGCGTAGAAAGGCCACCCAGAATCAGCTGCTGTTGGAATCCAAAAGTAGTGGTCCAGCTATTATAACTTACACCCATGTTGTATGATAGCTGACATACTTACTCCTGTACTTAGTCTATCAACTGCCAGACTTTTTTTCTGTTTCTCTGTTCTTCCTTTTGCAAATTGTACTCTTCCAAAACTACCTTAAGCAAATTGAGCCTCACTTCAGTTTAAGTGATCTTTTTGTATTCCCTGTCTAATTAAGCTATATTTAAGTTTTTCCTTTCATTGAAAGAAAATTGGGACAGGGGTGGATCACTGTGTCTGTACATAATTGTTCACTAGGAAGGAGAACTAGACTTTAGAAAAATGAATCTTTACTTTGTCTCGGGCAGACGCAATGGAGTATATATTCTCAGGCCTTCAGTGCCCTGCCAGGGGAGCAGCCAGAACTGCTCTTTGCTGCCTTGTATTGGAAATCAGGATGCTTTTGTAATGCATATTCTTAAAAGGAACAAAATGTTCATAGGCAACATTAATATTCATATTTCTTAACTTTTAATTCTTGACTTTGCAACTTTAAAGTTATTCTAGTGTATCTTCTAGTCTGTAACTTTCTAGGCTTTTAAAAAGCAACTGAAAAACCCCCACAAAAACTCCAACATCTAGACTTATAGTGACCTAGGTTTCCATCACAGAGTTTTACCATTTGAGATACAAGAATAGCAGTATTTTGCAATCTTTTATGTGGACCACCCACTAAAGGAGTGTGAGATACATACTTAAATCAGCAGGTTTTACAACTAATTGCTAGGGCTGTGCGAAACAGCACCATTTTTTTTTACTTCTGTTTCACCATTTCGAAGGGACAGTGTTTCATTTAGTCATTTCATTTTATTTTCGAAGCATTGTTCCGTATTGTTTTGGTGAAACTGTTTCACTGCTTTGATGTGTTGTGACATTTCGCCCATAGACTATAATGAGGAATCGTGAAAATGTCTATAGCTGTAATTTCTTGCCTGATTTAGATGACAATTGCAAGAATAATAGCCCCTTCTGAGGGCATAAAGCCTGCCAAGTTTCAAGGAGATAGGTGTAGGGGTTTCTGGGAAACTGCACCTAAAAGTGCTGAAAGCAAAACCTGTGTCACTTGCTGGCAACAGCAGCCTCCTGTCATCCCGTGCACAGATCTGGGAGTCTGCGCCCCCAGGAGGGCTTTGGGGCTGTGCCAGACTCCTCCCAGGGTATGGGTCTCTGAATATGCATACAAGATGACAGGAGGCTGCTGCTGCCACCTGGGACCAGTGCTGGACACAGCCCTTACCCAGCGCCAGGAAGACTGCTGCTGCCACTGGCCGCAGGCAGCAGTGGCAGCCTTCTGTCATCCTGTGCACAGATCTGGGGGCTTGCACCTCCAGGAGGAGTACAGAAGTGCTGGGAGGGCAGGCTGAGCTCCGTGGGGCTGGCGGAGCTGCTTGGAGCACAGCCCTGGCTCTCCCCAGCTCCCGCCACTGGGCTGCTTTCCGAGCAGCTCCACCAACCCCATGGAGCTTAGCCCTGTGGTGGGAGGTGGCAGGAGAGCCAGTGGCAGAGCCACTCCAAGTGCAGCCCTGGCTCTGAGTGCAAGGAAAGTTAGGTGTGAAATAAGCAGGGTAGCTCTCATGAATAAGCAGTTGCAGACCAAGCAGTGTTAGCACCACCAGGATGTGGTGAGGACAGCAGATGGCAATGGTTTCTCTCCTGAATAGCCATATATATCCTTTGATGGTGATGTGACATAACAAGTACAGGTCACCACTATAATAAGCCTGCCCAGCCCCCTGACTGAGGGTCTACAAGTCCTCAGTGGTGGAGCAGATGGAAGAAGATGTTAGAATCTCAACAGCTGCAAAAACAGATGAATGCTGCAGCAGAATGAGATCCCCATAATCTTGGTCTCTTTGCCATTGGATCAAGGTCCCAATCTGTCAAGAGCCATATGGAAGCTGATGTGCAGTGGCTTCTCTACAATAAAAGAAGTCACACACGGGTGTTTTCCATGCCAGCACATTCCTCAAGCCATTTGGTGACCAGCTAATGGCAATGGGAGCAGGTTTGTGCAGTCTGGAAGCTCCTAGTCATGAACTGGCATGAAGGTGGCAGTTATAAAAAGGTCGTCTAGCACTTGGATGAGACAGGAGTGTGATTCAGAAGCTGCAACTGTGAATGAGAAGCCCTTTTCAGGATCCACATGTGGAGGGGGCTAGAAAAGGTGCCCTAGACATAGCCTGTCTAATACAGTATTCTGTATTTCTTTCTGACTGGATAACCTCATCCAGAGGGATCACCTTTACTGCAGTTGAAAATACCAGCAAAGATGCACCATTATTTTTGGGACTTGGAACATCAAGACCCTCATGGACAACCCTAATAGTGAACGTCCAGAGCACTGCATAGACATAGGTGCACTGAGTGAAAACCAGTAAACAGGAGATGGGCAATTCAAAGAGCACAAAGGCAGCTATACCTTCTTCTGGAAGGATAAATAGGAAGGAGAATGCTGAATTTGCAGAGGAGGATCAATGTTGAAGGACTCAAGGACCCAAGCAAGCAGGACTTTTTCCACCAGTACCTCAATGAAAAACTGGTGAATTCCATTTAGCATCAATGGGAGAATGTCAGCAGTATGTGGAATGCCTTCCAGGCCACAATCATCAGTGCCTGTAAAGAAACACTTGCATTTCTCAGGAAACATCAGGACTGGTTTGATGAGAATGGCTGGGAGATCCGAGAGTTGATCAATCACAAATGCAAGGCCTTTTGTGCTTGGCAAAATGACACCAACTCCAAGCAAAAGAAATTGGAACACCAGCAAGCCAAGACAGAGGTCCAAAGGCAATATGAAGAACAAATGGTAGGAGGACAAGGCTAAGGAGATTCAACATCTGGCTGACATCCACGACATGCACGGCTTCTTCAGTGCCACCAAAGCCATCTATGGTCTGAGCACTCAAGGACCAACTCCCTTGAGACCGAAGGATGGAGGAGACCCGATCAAGGAAAGGGGAGCCATCAATTCCCACTGGAAGGAGCATTTTCAAGTCCTTTTCAATCAAGGTGTTGCTGTTGATGAGAGTGTTCTCAGCTCCATCCTGCAATACCCAGTCAGAGATGATCTCAGAATCCCTCCAACCCTTAACAAGGTGATGAGCCACCAAGCAGATGAACATCAAGAGCAGATGGAATCCCCAGTGAAATCTTAAAACAGGGAGGAGATGAGCTCAAAGCATAGCTTCATGCCCTCATCTTAAGGCTCTGGAATGATAAATCCAAGATGACCTCAGGGAAGCCATGATTGTGAGAATCTTCAAGAAAGGAGGCAAGTCTGACTGTGGAAACTACAGAGGGATTGCCTCGCTGTCCACCACAGGAAAGATTATTGCAAGAACCTTTCTGAACCATCTCCTTCCACTTGCTGAAGAGCTCCTCCTGGAACCTCAGTGTGGATTTAGGGCATCAAGAGGTCCAACTGGCACAATCTTCACAGCTTGCTGGCTGCAGAATTAATGTCAGAAACAACATAAGCATCTCTACATGGCCTTCTTTGCCCTCCCAAAAGCTTTTGACTCTGTCAGCTGAGAAGTGTTGTGAAGGATCCTTCTGAAGTATGGATGCATGCCAAAATTTGTCACCATTCTCTGCCTGCTCCATGGCAGTATCCAAGTGGTGGTTCTCAGTAATGGATTTATCACAGAGACCTTTGAGGTTGAAATGGGAGTTAAGCAAGGCTGCATCATTGCTCCAACATTCTTCTTAATGTTCCTTGCTGTGATGTTACATCTGACCACCAACAAGCTTCTAGCTGGAGTGGAGCTAAACTACCAAATGAATGGTAAGCTGTTTAACCTCAGCCAAATCCAAGCCAAAACCAAGACCACCTTGACCACAATCATTGAGCTCCAGTATGCTGATGATGCTGTAGTGTACACTCACTCGATAGCAGACCTTCAGGTAATCCTCATCGTCTTTACCTAGTGATTAATGGCAGTCTGTTGCATGCAGCTACCCCACAATAGCTGTTCATCTGTCTATTCCAGACCATTGGTATATAAAACCAATTGTACTGGTGTAAATGTGGTATGTATTCAGTCCATTAGTCCTTACTTTCATGGCCTGGACTATGCTCAGGGCATATGGGACCTTTAGAAATGTTTGTTGCTGAGCAAAAACCAATTTGAGTGATCTTGTGGATAGAGAAGTTGTTCAGATACAGTTGACCCAAACTCTGTGGTTTCACAGAGGAAGTAAAAGGCACCACTGATATCAGAACCATCTCTGTGCTAAATCTCAAAGCATGGAAAGTGTGGAACTGCATCAGTTTCCCGAAGAAACAGTTGTAAGAATGATTTAGCATTAGCAAAACAAGGTATTTTTCTTGAGCTTGTTTTTTGGAACTGACCAAGTCCATTCTCGCTGAAACTTTCCAAAACAATTCAGCCTGAGGCAGAGACACGGGCATGGAAAATTCAGACCCAGTGGTTAAAACTTGACAAAGTTATAAGCAACTGAAAATAGCCTCTCATGATGGAAAGTGTAAGGGAATCTTAACTATAGGTGTTGCTGCCAGCTTTGCTTATAATAAATGGGTCAGCAGCAATGTGAAGAGATGTGTGCAATAAGTTAAAAAATAACATATTTCAGTGCTGTTTCCCATGACTTGCTTGAATATTCAGTTTGCTTCAGGAACAAAAAAACAGAAAGAAAGAAAATGTTGATGAACGTATTCATTTCTTATAAAGGGAACGAAACAGGAAATTTTAGATGTTAGTATTACAGTGACACCCTGTGGCCAGTGGAGTGTGATAGCTTTTAAAATATAAAATCTATTTCCTGAATGATACATAAGGCATTACTGATTTGTTTATCAATTAGATTTATATGACACCCTTCCCAAAAAGGCTCTGGGCTGCTTACAAAAATATAAACATAAAACAATATATTAAAATAAGATGCAACAAAACAAAGTTCCCCCATACTTTCTCAAAATCAAAAACAATCCACTCCACTGTCTCCCTTTTACCCTTCCTGTCCCTGACCAAGGTGGGTGTTCTTTGCCCAACCAGAACTTACTTCCTAACTCCCATTCACTTACTTCATAAAAGAAAGTAACCAAAAAGGATTTTATTTTGTTCTTTGACAAATGAACAATGAAGGCCTTCCCCATCATAGTCACTCCCATAAAGATGCAGAACTAGGATCGGCATAGATTAGGCCTTCATTAATTTTCTTATCTTGCCTTTCACTCAGGTCAGTCACCTGGACCTCATCTGTGATTCTGATTTCTCTTTACATTTATGCACCCAAGCTCTTCTTAGATCTTGGAGGTTATTTATGCACAACAGCTTTGAGAAAAAAACAACCTTTATCTGTTCATCTGCATAGCTAACATTCTTGTCCAGATTCTTGTGATCTCTCTTCTTGGTTAGTTCCAACTGCTTCTTCCTGACCTTGACAGATGCAATCATTTTCTGGTAGTATACATTCAGAACCCTGATGGAAAGATTGTTTTCTGAGCCTGTCGCTTTGATGTCAGCCTTAATTTTGCAGCCATTCACTGTCTCCTCCTTCTCTGTAAACATCTGCACTATCCCCACTATGTTTTTTAAATTTCATTCTGTACTGGCAGGTGACTTCCACCTCACTTGAGCTATTTTTTATACACTTGATAGAGCGATTCCAAACTAAGGTGCTGGGGCACGCTGGGTGCTGCCAGGTCTTTTAAGGGTGCCATGATGTGTGAGGAGATAAGTAAAGATTTAGGAGATAAGCAGAAGAACTAAATAGATAAGCACAGGCTCAGGTTCGTCCCTGCCTGGAAGATCCCCATTCCTACTGCTGGGCCCCTCTGGAAGGAAGTTAGCACCATAATATAGAAATTAGTTTTTGAAATTGGGTGCGAGTCACTTCACAAAAGTTATGGAGGGATGCATCAAGTTCACTGAGGTGCCTCAAGTCAAATAAGGGGTGCTTGAGTCCAAAATGGTTGTGAACCACTGTTTTAGAGTTTTAAATACTTCCTTTTAGGCTGTCCCTAACTATTCAAAACTCCCTTTTGCTGTCCTGTCTTCAAAATTTTTTACAGAAGTTAGGGTGTAGTTATGTTGAGACCTTTTTGATACTGACTGATCTTGACTTATTGTTTCCTTGTGCTCCTTAACCTGTCTCCATCTACTGACTCATGTCCTATACTTAGCTTATCTGCTTTTTGAAGCTGAGATTATCTTTTTGTTCTGTGTTTGTACAATGGGATCCTAGTCATGAGTGAGGCTCTTAGATGCTACAGTAATACAGTTAATACATGTAATAAGAAAGCCCATACTTACCACAATTTCATCTTCTTGTGGTTTTAAAACCAATCTTACATTTTGTTTGGAGCCTGAGTCATGGTTTCTGAAAACTTAGAACAGAGGATATTGAATTCACTATCTTTTGAAGCATGATATGAAATCTGATAGAGAGATGATTTTATGTTTGTAAAGTCTTTAGATGCTACAGTCAGGAATTTACAAATTTTCAAACCTCCAATTTTCAAATCCTGTTTGAAAATCCTGGCTCATTTATGCTTCTCTCAGAGGTCAAGCATTGATTACCCACGCATACACTCATGTATAAACAGCTCATTGCAGACATTTTCTTATGAAGAGCAACAATTCAGATTCTCATGTGTCTGGCAACAATTTAGTGCCTGTCAGCAAGTAACAATGAGTGCATGCACCCGTCACAGGTACATATTAGCGGTGAGTGTTGCAAAATCAGGTTGCAGAGTGGCTTTTTTAATCTCCTCTAATAGAAATATTGTGCATGTGAAGTATAAGGTCTTGTTCATTTTGTATCCACTCCCTTTAAAACCCATTATACTTTGCAAGAGCACCAAAAACAAAACAGTTTCACAGATGCTCAAAATCACAGAGAAGTTACTGGTGAGGTCTAATTTCATTCTCTGTGCTTGGAAAGCCTTGGTGCAATATTAACCAAACAGTTAGTTAACAGCGGTGCCGAAGGGTGTTTCTAAACATCTGTTTTAATACTAGCACAGTGAAGCTGAGAATAGGCATTGTTTCAAGACCTTGAGAAGGGGCCACAATGATTCTGCATGTTATCCAGAAAACAAATCTTATTTGCTTGTCTTGAATGAACTGCCACATGAAGGAGCAGATGGCTGCAGCTGATGATACTACTATTATTAATGTTATAGACATCTGCAAAACGTATTTATAAAAAATCTTTAAACAGCCCATTAAAGAAAAGCAAATGTTTGCCTTCCCTGTATGTTAAAAGAGAACTGATTTAACAATATAGGGCCAGATCCTATAAAAGAAAAGCAAATAAAAATACATACCAAATGGGGAGCTCCCTAGAGATAGCCAGTAGAGATATTAAGTATAGGAGTGTCCCTGAAATTCAGTCACTCTCTACAGCTTAGCTCTTTCAGTCAGGTCTGTTAAGACAAACGTCTTTGTGCACTCAGGATCCAGCCCTCCATAAGGTTTTCACTAACAGCTGCAATATGTATTAACAAGCTGTATGCACCTCCACCTTCATGAAACTTATTCAAAATGCAAAGTTGAACCATTACTTTGTGTAGTTTTGTTTCCAATATAGGCATACATGCGCCATATATTTGGAAAGTTTTTTTTGCCTTAATTCTTGTCAGTGGGAATGTGTTTTTTAATGTCTTCTGAAGTGAAAGTGTTATAAAGCACTGGAGTGGATATAGACGATGCTCTAAAAATGATTGTTGCAAAGAATTGCTGTTTGTTTGCTTTCTTTTGCCATTTCTTTTTGAGATTTTGGGTGTTCTAAAGTAGCTTAAAATGTTATGAGATATAGTTCTTGGTTTTTGCTGATTTCTTATTTTCTGTGCAGTTTTGTGACTGTTTGCACTTTGTTCCTTTTCAGGTCTGCAAGTAAAAACCCTCAGGCATTTTATAGCTTGTGTTGTTACCTGCCTAGGGTGGAATTTTGCAGTTCTCTCAGTTGTAAACCAGGATCTGCATATGATACCCCTGTGATGCAGCCTGTGACAAATTACCTATGGCAGATCATTTCAAAGCACCTAATACCTTAAAAATACATTTCAACTCATGGAGCTAGAGTCACAACTTGGGGCCTTGTTACTCCTTACACTGTGAGCTGCACAAATATTGATTGGCTTAGTGGTAGCTTGCAGTTGCACCTTCAACTTGAGTGGCACATCTGTGGGGAGTTGGCCACACCCCAATGGAACGGGAACTGCACTATGCAGATCAAGAGATAATCCTGCCCTTGAGTGATGCAACTTTAAGCCACTTAGGGTGCATCTACATGTGCATTTAAGCACAACTAAATTTAATGTGTATTAAACTAATGCACATTAAGCGATTTTTGGCAGATGTCTACATATGCAGAGATTTGGTACTAAAGTTACTGCAGCCCTGCCATGTGCCCCTAGTGGCTGGGCAGGCCTGGCACTAAAGTTAGTGCCAGGTCGTGTCTACACGTGCATTAATGAACTTTAACTAATCATGCCTAAATTTGATACCTGCGTTTGCAGGTATCAAATTTAGGTGTGGTTAGCCTAATTTCACCATTTTTAATGTGCATTAAGGGAGCTTACATGTAGATGCGTGCCCACAATACACACAAAATTAGGCTAATGTACATTAATGGGTCTCATGTAGATGTGCCCTTAAAGGTGTTAATGTGTCAACAATCCAGGAGTTAATAGCTCCAGGAGCCACCCAAAATTAACATATACTTTTGTTGTTGCTGTTATAGTGTTGCTCAATAGAAACAATATAAAAGATGGTAGCAGGTTTTAGGCATTGTGTTGCCTAGTAGAATTTACAACCTTGAGTTAGGCCCCTTGGGTCGAATCCTATTTTACCTGTTAATTGTTTAATGTGTAACTTCTAGCAGAGTTCTGATGTAAATGGCCAGAGGCAGGGAGGTAACCTATTTAATCTAAGCAGACACAGAATTCTCCTGCATTTTAAATGGGTATAAGTAAACATTTCACAAGATGTTGGAGGCACATTTTACTTCACCCTCCTTTCACATTTGTTTCAATAAGTAGCACTTAGATACTTCCAGAGATGGATCCTCCTTACATGGAAAATGCATGAGTCTCCACTTATTCCACTGGGGAATTTTAACTTCCGCTAAGTTACGTTTGGCTGCTTGGAATCCTGCTTGTCTCTGACTGCATGAATTATTTGAGTCTTAGTTTTTTGGGGGGGTTTTGTGTCCTGGTAGCTTGTTGTGCATGTGGACAGCATAAGGCTCATCCTCCTCCATATTCTGGTAGTTATCTCAGTGGAAGACCTCAGTTCTACATTCCCCTCAAACTTCTTGGAATTTAAACCCACACTGCTTGTGTCCTTATGCAGTGCCATAATCACCTAGCATGGGACTAACATACCTGTGAGCACCTAACACACCTTTTCTCTCGAAGCAGCCAAGAGGAAGAGTCATGGTGTCAGAAGAAAAGCAAGGAAGAGGGAGATTAAGGCTGAGGCCCAGGGAGGATGATACCCTGGATTCTAGCCCCTTCTTCCAAGGCTGTTTATGCATTTTACCCATTGGCCCTTTAATGCCAAAGGCATTGCAGATATTGGAGCTATACCATTGAAAAGCTATTCTGGATTACATTTTAGTAGGAAGAGGCAGGATCTGGCCCAATTGTATCAATGAAAATGAGAAGGGACTCTGCCCGCAATGGACACATTGATCTAAAAATAACTGAATCAACAGTCTTACTCTGACTACTCTACCTTCCCACATAGGATGTGGCTGGATTTGTCACAGGAGAAATAAGATTTCAGGAGATATTTGACAGTAGAAAGAGTCACCTGGTATCCCACAGGCAAGGCCGGCCTAAGACAATACTGAGTATTGTACTCATTTGGGCTTTCTTACTTTCTGAAAATCAACAATCTTGAGCTTTGCTATAGCCAATCCCCCAAGCTTTGTTTTCTTCTTTCCAAACTTTTCCCCTTGGGTATGAGTTGGGTCTTCCTGCATGAAGTACTGTAGCGAGGACTGTCAATAAAGCATTCTAAATAGGTCAGTCTGGCAATCTGTACCCTGAATGCTTTTTAATCAGTATTCTTAGTAACTCTGAAATGCAAAATGCAGAAACTATTAAAAGCAAGGACTCACTTAACCACTGTGAGGGCAACAGCCAACTCCTTGAACCACAGCATCAGGCTCCCTTTTGCTTTTTTCCTTCTGTCCCCAAGATGCTTTCCCTCTAAGCTTCCCAGTGGCCTGCCCTTAATAGAAGGGTGGTCTCACTGTAGCATAGTCATTGGGTTGCTGACCTGTGGTATATGATTCAAATCATCTCAGGCAGAATGATGTTAGATAGATGTTCTTTTGCTATGCAAAATGTTGTCATCATCTTCTCCCTTTCTTGCTTCATGATTATAGGTTTTTCTAGTATCAGGCATGGTATGTAGTCCTGGTATGGTCATCTACAATGCAAAGTTCTCGGGATCTGGAAGACTAACAGATTTTCCATCTTCTGTGTTTCACCATAATAATATGGGTCTGGGACATTAAAGTAGCCCTGTTTTCTCATGTTGTAAATTAATCTGCTAACTCATCTCCAGGCTGAGTAGTCCTGGAATAAGAAAAAAGATGGGATGAATGGATACACACCAATTATTTACAGTTATAGGGGGTTATGCTGAACTTGTTTGCATTTAGGGTGAAGCCAAATTGTAGTAGAATGGAAAAGGACTAAGATGGCTTCCAGGCAGGAATGAATCACGTCTGGGCGTGTGCAACAGGGACAAATTTAGTTATGTAGTACAGAACTATAGCACATACCTACAGTTCATGCCATTAAGTGAAGTGAAGTGGAATTTTAGATGGGTAAAAAATGGCATGTGACTTTTGTCACTTACTAGGCTTTTGCTACAATATAGAGGATGAGTTTGATGCTGGAGAAAGGGAGTTACAAAAACCAGCATGCACAGACCAGAGAAGGACTATGAAGTTATGAAAATAAATTATTTTATAGCACCAAATGTAAATGAAACATTATGAAACAAATACTTCTTTTAAAAATATACAAAACAAAGTTCCGTGAACATTGCAGTCAAGTCTGTGAACTTGGTCCCTAATAGCCACGCAGAATTTCCAGAGGCTTTAAGATATGTAGTTATCCAACGAACGTTCAGAGCTTGAACCTTTGGCGGTGCATATCTGTAACCTTGGGTGTTCTTCAAGCTGTGATTTTCTACCTGTATAGATGCAATTTGCTCATCAAGAAAATTTCTTTAAAACTCTGTTTTTAATTAATTTTCTCCTTTAATTTGAGGTCCTAAGATAATAGATGTAGAAAAATTCAATTTTTAATTAGGTTGTGTTGCATGCGTTTGGAAAAACAAAACATCCTAACTGCAGCCTTAATGATGGATTCATGACCTGTATTAGAAAAAAAACAGGGATAAAGAAGAAAAATAAGAATAAATAACTATTTATTCTTCTTTGGTGGGGATCATAGCTCTGAATATGAAATGAATTTTACAGAAAACAGTTCCCAATAATATACTTAAGTTTGATTTCAGCATGAGATCTCCCGAACCTGAAAAGAATTATGCATGTGGTGAGTGTTATACAATTGAAAAATGTCATTTATTTGATCTGTATAGGTCTTTGCAGGATTAAATGCAGGTTACTTAAAAACATCAACAAGAGATATAAAGAAAGGAAAATGATAACGCAATTAAAACACTAACAACTGTCATCTTATTCTCTCTGTAAGCAGTTCTCCTGCATCCTATTCCCTTTTCTTTAAGAGCCTTATTCTATTAAAAGACATCAGGCCTGGACCAACTGTATGGAAATGCAATTAAAGAATAAATCAATTGTTTGAAAATGTCTGTTTGTATTACCAGTTACTAATCAAAATATACTGGTTAATATTTGTGAAAGTGACAAGGCTGCATGTTTTGTGTCATTGTTTTCCAGATGGGAGTTAGTGTTGTGGATTCTGCTGTTGCTGGATTAGGTGGTTGTCCCTATGCAAAGGGTGCTACTGGAAATGTAGCCACTGAAGATGTGATATACATGCTTAATGGTTTGGGGATTAATACGGTATGTTATTTTCATGCTTCTATCACCTTACGCACATTTCTTACCACAGACATAGTGTATTTGAAAAACATAGAAGTTGCATTGGCATTGGGATCCACTTGCTTTATCACGTAGGAGAAGGGTCGTATTTTACAATCATTCCTTCAATTTGTAGTTGAAAATCACTTTTGGTAATAGGAGACTGGTGAGGAGTCTAAGCAATCTGCACATTTAGCAGCTGAATAAGCCTTAACATCTCAAAAGGCTGATCCAAAGTTCACTTCTGTCAGTAAGTGTCTCACCATTGATTCCAGTGAACTTATGCCAGTTCAATAGTGCTTGTTCTTGAGTTGTCCCATCCATCTTGCCTCAAGCATGAAAGATACAATTGTATTATTTTCACAAGGTTTGGGGTGGCCACACTTATAACTGCTACTTAGCTAGTCAGCATTCCTTTAAGACATTGCAAAAACAGTCAGCTATTATCTGCAAAGGTAAATTACAAAAAAATATTATCTCCCTCTGCATGGACACTAGCTATATTATGTATTTTACATGCTGAGTCCCTACTGACTAGGGCAATAGAATCCATAAATTAACATTGTAAGTCAGGTGTCAATCATGACATAAAAACATGGTTACCTGAACAACAATCAGTAGTTTCAGAATAATTATTGTAGAAAGAGGTTTAAGGTGCTAATTTTGACCTATCAAGACCTAAATGATTTGGAGTCTTACCAGCCAATTGCCATTTGTAGAGAAGTTCTTGCTAGTCACCCCCTGGTACATGAGGGCTGCTGATCTGGTGGTTGTTGTTGTTGTTGTTGTTTTTACTAGAGTTTTTTTACACTAGAACTAATTTATTTTATAATTTGCTAAAACCAGTTTGGTTCCCCCACAGAACACACTGTAATATTGTCCACTTCATTAGTTTTTTCAGGGAGAGCTAGTTGATTGTGGATGCTAGTATGTATGGGAGGGTTTAACTGTTACTGTTTATAATAGGAGTGCATCCTGAGGGGGGATTGCATAATAGACTTCAAATACCTAAAGAGAGATTATAAAGAGAATGGAAATAGCATTTCCTCTGTGGCTGTGGATAGGACTAAGAACAATGACGTCAAAGTACAGAAGAGGAAGTTTAGGCTGGTTATTAGGAAGAAATTTACTATGAACAGACTACCTAGAAATGCTGTAGAATCTCCATTCCTGGAAATTTTCACGGGCAGATTACACAGACACTTGGCTGGGATAGTTAGGCACAGATGATCCTGATTTGAACAGAAGGAGTAGTAGACTATATGACCTCATGAGGTGCCTTCCAGCCCTACATTTTTATGATCCTATCTTATGAAGTGATTTGAGATAATTTTGGAGAGGAGTTGTAGTTTAATGTAGTCAAGACCTTTGGAAGGGGAAGGATATTAACATATTTTCTCATATGCAACATGCACCTACCCCCACAAATGGAAATTGGAGTGTACATTATAGGTATGGAAATATGGTAAGAGTAAAAATCTGCTGCTTAGCAGGGAAAAACAAAGGTTAAGTCTGCATGAAATCAACAGGGAGGAGAACAATGAGCATGCTCAGCTTCCTAGTTGCTGCAACTTATTTATTTACTGCATTGTGCTACCTATTACTTTCTTCCTCATTCCACCTTTCAAAAACAAGGTACATATGTTATTTTTATCACACATACATCAGTAAGTGGATGTGAATGGAAATAAGGGGATTCAACTGACATCATTTTGGAATTTGACTCCACACACTTGTTAAGCCCTATAAAGAAAAACATCAGCATTTCTTTGACAATAGTCTAATACAGTGACTCTTACAATATCCATACTATGGCCCCATATTACAACAAGGCAAAAAATGTTTCCACAGAGCCATAAAACGAGATGGGAATGGCCAGGATCACAAGTTGAAAATTATTTTTATGAAAAGGAAAAATGGAAACCTCAAGATTGTCATGTTAATATATAGAGACCCTGGTCCTTGTCCAGTATGTATTTATATGAACACACTTTTGCTCATTACACTAACTGTCTGCTAAGGTTTCCCTATGTTTATGGTACCACATAATGAATTTCCATAAAACCAAATGTCTCTATTTGCATGGAACTGCTTTCTGTTCCTTTCAGCTCTGCCCTCATGCTCTCACATTGTTGACTGAAGTCACGGATAATGTGAACCAAAAGATAAACTGCTATTTGAGCATTCATTAATACATTCAGAGTAGCATCATCCATCAGAATAATAATTAATTCTGGTTTTATAGTGTTCTTCACAATGATTCATCAAGATAGTGATGTGAAGTAAATCTGTAACAGAGTCCATCTACAAACATGTTGATTGCTACTACAGTGAAAAATGGGTAGTTCTGTATCAGAGCATTAGATTTGTAGGGAGACATACACTTTATGCCAAAATCTCCTTTTGTATGGTTCATATATAATTATAATAATAGTATTTGCACTTGTGATGCTTTCAAAGTGATTAGCAAACATTTATCTACTTCTCAGAAAGGCTTAGTGCCACTACTACCCTTTTATAGACAATGAGACCAAAGGTCAGAGAGATTATGTGCTTGATGCTAATGAGTGTGGAATGAGAACTGATTAACTGAAGTCCATGGGAGTTGAAGGAGTGAGTCTTCTTGCAGGTGATTTTGGCTTTTTGTCTCTTTTCCAAAGTAATACAGACTATGAAAGAATTAAGAACAGAATCCTACTGACTGGTTGTTTCATGGCCTTGATGGCTATAGTTAGCAAATTGAGCCCACAATCCTCCTGCATATATGTAGTGGGCATCTAGCATACACATATGCAACTTTCAATGTCTGACCCAAACTCAGGAATATTCTTAAAATTTACATTGTTTCTTATTAACCCATGCAGTATTATGCATTATTCTGTACATTGTTGAACATGTGAATTTTGTGTGTATTCTTGGTCTTTCACTGCAAAGTGACTACCAATTATGTCCATAATAGAATGTTTCTTAGTTTTCTGATAATACAAGAGCAGCTGCTAACTGGCCTTTTAAGATTATATGTGCAACAGCAGAGACCACAACTAAACTGCTTGTATGCATGTATGCAAGGCCTCAGCTACTTTGAATTAGCCTAACATAAATTAAGCCCACTTAGGACTCCAAAACTAGGCCTAAATCCTACAAATCAGGGATGTCAAACATACAGTCCACAGGCTGGATCCAGTCTGCTGACCCAGGTCATCTCTCACTGGAGAGCTGGCTGATACCATGGGAAACCCACTCACCTTAGCCAGAGCCCTTTGGCTGCATTGATGGGGCTCCTGTTTGTGGTGCTGAGAGCTGCTGGCCTCCTGGTGAAAACCAGGGTGGTGGTTGCTTTCATAGGAAGCCCTGTCACTGCTTTCATAGGAAGCCCTGTCTGGCTTCACTGGTGGGGTTTCCCCTGTGGTGCTTCTGGGGCTGCCAGTGCCTGACTTGCTAGGATGCTGACTACCATCCTGGGAAGCCCCATGACTCTACTCTGGCCACAGTGAAAAGGCTTCTGCCTGCAATGCTGTTAGAGATGCAGGTGCCCCCAAAAAAGCTGGGGTTCCTGCTGTTGCTGCAGGAAGTACCACTACCCTGGCTGTGGTGGCAGACCCTCTGACCACAGTATTGCTGACCTGGCTCTGGTTGTGGTGCCAGAGTCTCTGCCTACTTTGTTACTCAGGTTGCCCAGGCCTCAGCTTTCAGTGGGGCACTGTTTGCCACTGCAGGAAGCCTGGACAAAGCCCTAGAGCTCCAATTCTGGCCATGGTGGTGCAGGGTCTCTCTCTCCCCCCCCCACACACACACGCATACACACAACCCCCCGAAGGGTGCTATCTGCTGTCACAAGAAGCCCCAGCACTGATGGCAGAGCTTTTGCCTGTTGCTTCTGAGGCTGCCAGTGCATGAGCCAGGGTGTGGCCCTTGGGTGCTTGAGAAGGAGGGAATGCAACCCTTCAACCAGTTTGAGTTTGACACCCGTACCTCAGGAGGCTTGATCCAGTAGGCATGCTCAGAGCACACTTCCTGCATGCTGAAAATGTAGAAAGCGTAGCTGCAACTGCTTTCCCTTTAAGCAAGGCCATGAACAGAAGACATGGTGGCAATACTTACCTTTTATATCATAACCTTATGGTGAGTAGGAGAAAGGTGTAAGTGCACAAGAGGAAGCATAACCTTAGTATACTTGATAAGGGACACATGGTGTCTGTCAAAGCATGCATTGCACATGAAAAAGTTTATTGGATAAAATGCAAAATATGTCCTGCCATCAGAGGCCAGAACTACAATGTCCTTCTCCAAGATGAATATCTTGATGTCTGGGCTACAGAGGCATGTGCTTTCTGTGCTTTCTCTCTTTGACTCAACGACTTTTGCACTTGCTGCTTCACAATGGCCTTCAACAGGAGGGGGGCAGTACACTTCTGCTCAGAATAGTCTATATCCCAGTGGTAGAATGTTCTCCTGAGGGTGGGTTTGAGCCTCTGCAGGCTGAATGAGAAATTTAACCCAGGTCTCACACTTCCTGTGTGAGTACTTCACCAATGAGGTTATTACACAATATATCAGCACCAGCACGCCAGGTTGGTGCCACCAGTGACAACTACATAAACAAATTCTTGATTTTGCTTTAAATACTAAATGTTTAACTCCTTTTTGGGTCTAGCTCCAGTAGCTTAACTAGGGGTGTTGGAGCATTGGCCCTGTTGCCAACTGAGAAGGGGCATCAAAATCGGCCGCGCCCCCATACCCCAACAGCAAGAGTAGCCCCATGTCATTGCTCTTGCAGCAGCAGGTGAGTTCATGGACGCCATGCTGTTGCTGCTTTAAAAATAAGAGCTGGGGTGAGCACAGCATGTGGCAATGGCAGAAGCAACAGCAGTGCAGCTGGAGACTGTTTGAGTCTGAGCCCCCCCTGGCCCCTTCTTTCAAAACCATACCCCCAAGCTTTCCTGCAAGCACAAGCCCTGCTTGTTATGCCTTTGTCTAAGTCTGAAACTTAACAGGGTGTGAATGTGTCATGAGAATGGTAGGTTAGCAGGAAACCTTTTTCTTTTTGGTCAGGAACCTTATTCCACTGATCACTCAGTTGTGATTCTGTACCTGGATGCAATAGTAATATAAATTATACTTTTCTACTGGAGTGATAGTTTCCATGGAAGAACGGATATTCATTATATTGGTACAAAATACAACTTTCTAATTGCTATAAATGATCAGTTACTTGGTAAATCCATCTAGTTTTCCTGATCTGTCAATGTGATTTTTTACAAACATAGTTGCATGCATTATGTAGCTATTATATTTCAAATGTCTCAAGTGTTGAGATATATTATTAACCCACTTCCTCCACTCTTGTGAAAATTACAAACCTGTAGGTAAGCTCAAGAGTGGCATAAGCAGTTTCAATATGTATATTTTTATGCTTTCATTAATAACATCTTTTCCCCCTTCATGTTTTAGGGAGTGAATCTTTATAAGGTGATAGAAGCTGGGAACTTCATCTGCACAGCTTTAAGCAGGAAAACAAATTCTAAAGTTGCACAAGCTTCCTCTGTTTTTGAACTGTAAATGATGGGTTCCTTTCTGCAAATTAATTGCTCTTGTCATTTCTCTTGCCTAAGAACATTTGCAAAAGGAAAATCAATTGTAAAACTATTTCAGTACAGGAAAAATACAACCAAGGCACAGAATCTTATTATGGAAAAGATAGCTGCATGTGAATATAATTCAATGTCTTGTCATATGTTCTCTTTAGGAAACAACACAACATTGCAAACAAGAAATAAATTGTCCTCCAATACAAACCCATTCTTGATGCTTTTAAGATGAAAAAAGATATATATACTTCTGGGCATCTTACTGTTTAATTAAATAGCCTTTTAACTCACTTGATTGATTACAGAGTTCCAGAACAAGTGAATGCATTGTTAATTTTTAATCAAGCTGACTTTTAGTTTAGTACAAATATTTGCAGTAGTATATGAGATCCCACATTGTGTGTGGTCTTGCCATAATGAGTTTTATTTCCTTGCATCTCTGCACTTTATTTGCCAAGTCAATTGTGTTATGAACATGAGAACCAAATCCAAATATGCCATAGAAGTTTTTAATAATAACACTTTTGTATTTTTACTGTGGTTAACATCTGTTAAGAATATGAATGTCTTTATCTAGCTCCAAGAGTTTGTGGTGAATGGCAGTATGCCATATTCAAATCTATTGCAATCTCCCTTATTTGTTTCATACATTACATTCACTATAATTGCCTCTTTCAACACTTATATTAAAAATCAAATCAGGTAGTTAGCAGAAGTTGGCATTTACATACAATATTTAGCATAATATGGTGGGATGTTTGGATTTTTGTGCAATGGCCACATTTACCAGTTTCACATTTTCATCTATAATCTAGATTATCACTTATCACTTAGAATAAAAACACTATTTGTGAGGATGTTGAAGACCATGCCTGACTAGCTTACACAGAAAGAATCATCTATAACTAAGCTCAAAAGGGATGATATTGTATCTTACAATGCCTGTGTGTAATAACAAGCTATGTGAATTACTACACAAAGCTAAGTAATGAACAATTTAAATAGGAGTTTTGTTAATTCTATATTCAAATAATCTGTAACAATACTATCAAGTTTCAGGCTGAATCTTTAGTATTTTTTTTTATATCTGTTGGTTTTTTGAAGCCTAACTCTGCCGAGTTACAGTTCAATCTTAGGCTGACTTTAAAAATCCCAAATCAGCTTTTCTTATCCTGTACACCTGGATTGCAGTTTAGGATTTGTGTAGCTAGAGACTCAAACCAGGCTTACTCAGTAACTCAGAAATGAAGACTAAACACATTCAATCTGTACTGTGATGACAGTAAAAATATCATCCAAATTATACATTTCCAGTTTGCCATTCTCAAGGGGCAAATAATGAGAAATGGAGACTGCCGATCAGACATGAGAGTATTCATGATTCTATGGCCTAGTGGTTAGGGTACCCACTTGGGGCAAGGAGCCAGGTTTCTAATTCTTGGTTTAGTGAATATTTCATGAAAAATAGGGATATATTAGTTGTACAGGATATGGACCCCACATCTTCCACGTGCTGTCCCTTATTCTCCATCCTTAGAATTAATATACCTTATAACAGTAGTTTTAAACTTTTTTCATTCACAGACCCCCCCAAAATTGAATGAAGGTGAATTGTAAGTATGAGTATTCACATACTCTTGACTGATCATAGTCATTTTTTGTGGACCTCTTAGATATAGACTGTGGACCCCAGGGGTCTGTGGACCACAGGTTGAAAACCACTGTTATATAAGACAAACGAAATAAGTGCCACAAGAGAGACTGAGAGGGCACTGTTCTTACCTCAAAATATTCTTCAGCCTGGTTGGTAGGGCATTTTCATGGGAAATGTAGGTTCAAATGTCATCGGACAGGAAAAAAGTGAATTTGAGTCTATTAGTAGGTAAGTGCTCTGTAACCAGAAGATAAGGCTAAAGTCCTAGAGTCAGAAACTGGAAACCATAAAACAAACCAGTGTCAGGAACTGGAATCCTGAATCTGAGAGATGATCAAAGTCAAGAAACAGGGAGACAATAGTAAGGTCAGAACCTAGAGCCCAAGAAGCCAAACTATGTAATGGGAGCCAAAGAGTTGGAGCTGCTTACAGACTAGAAGCCTGATATGTTGCACAGCATTAATTGATGCTAGGATGGAGCCAAATGGATGACTAACAAAGACTGCCTTTCTCTGAACCCAGCTGAGACAGCTACTTGGTCAATTGGGAATCAAGGACTTTAACCTTACATCTAAGTCCAATGTTGTGACTCAGAACATCCCCGCTCAGCTGCCACTTATCCTGGAAGCAACTAAATTTACTAGGTGACTTTTAGTTTGAGTTAAAAATTCCCTTGGTGCCTTATTTTTTATTTCTTCTAAAAACTGACCCTGCCTAGCTTATATCTAACCCCAGATAGGAATCTAGAATCTAGACATTTTTCTACTTCCGTTGCTGAACTGGCCTTTCTTAGGGGACAGTGAGAAGTTACCTACTAGGCCTGCATGAAGCTTCCATTGCTGATTCAATTTGGAGGAGATTTGGCTTGATTTGGCAGCCAAATCTCTGAATCTGAATCAAATCAGGAGACCAATAAACTGGTTTGAATTGATGTGAAGCCTCCAAATTGATTTGGAAAGATTTGGAGAGCTTCAGAGAGATTTGGAGATTCAGGCAGTCTCCACTTGTCGCCGCAGGGAGTTGGACCTGGACTCCATGCTGGTAAGTAAGGGGAGGGGGGGCTGGAGGTGGCAGGAGGGGACTATGGGGGGACCCCCACCAGGCCCCATCCCCTGCTTGCTCACCCAGCCCCACCTATGGGTATGCTGCCGAGCCCCAGCACTTAAAAAAAAGCCTCGCACTCACCAGCTTTTTTTTGTTTTTGTTTAAGTGCTGGGATGCTTGGGCCAGGTGGGACAGCCATTGATGGGGCTGGGAGAGTAGACAGGGGATGGGGCCTGTTCAATTTGGAGATTCAGATGATTCGACAGTGGCCAAATCTCTGAATCAGATTCAGCCAAATCAATTCAGTACAGTGATTAGAATCACCGAATTGAATCGCTGTCCCCTGAATCAGCTGAATCTGAATCCAAAGTAAATACTAGCCACTTTGCACAGGCCTATTACCTACCACACACTAACGGGATTAGGCTGCACAAAATGTAACTACAACTTGAATAAAAAAGTGTCTACATACCTGTTCTATAGTATCCTAGTGGTTACAGTCCATGTCCAGGAACTGGCAGACATTGTCTCCCCTCTTAGCAGGAAGGGTTGCAACCAACATTTCTTGCCTCTGAGGTATCCAGATGTCACAAACCTCCTATTATTCAAGGGCTTTAGGGGGTGTCTTACAGGTTTGTTTATGTTTGGTTTACTGATATAATGTGCATAGTCTCACTGGAAAGCCAATATTATCCTGTATCCATTTATGTTGCTTTTATCATTGTATAGATCATGTTATGCTGTCTGTATATATATTTACAATTTGGGACATTCTATAGCCCAAAGAAATGAGGAATGTATACTTGTGGATAGGCAAAATTGCTATGCAGTAGCATAATTAGGAGTAGTTAAGTGGAGTACCAGCCCTGGATGCTGACATATAGGGGACGCCATTATGGCCTCCTCTACCCAGGGGTCTTTGTCATGGCAGGGGAAGCCCTGCACTGCTACCAGGCATAGGAGCCAAGCAGGTGCAGCCCCATGACCAACCGTCTATCTTGGGTAGGATTGTGAAATGATACCCTGACAGAAGCTTTGCCATAGGGGCACAGCCCTGCCCCTGGTAGTTGGTACCAACAGGGCACCAGCAGCAGACCATGGGGAATCTACACTTCTGCCAATTCTTCAGCATCAGCAGCCCAAGTCTGTCCTGCTACAGCAGCAGCTACTGCTGCCACTCAAATGAGGACATCCCAGGAAGATAAGACTAATATTCTTCTCCCTCTCCCACAAATTTTCAAGTAACCAGCATAATTTCCCTGCTCTGTCCCCTCCCCCCCCCCCAATCTCACTCACTGAAAAAGCACCCTACACCTCAGCTACTAAATATCTCTTGGCATTTAGTTACTAGGGCAAGGACAATTGTCACTCCCAATCAACATCAGAAGGGGCAACTGCTGTGATGGATACCCAATGTATTATCTGTCTGTAATGGTAAAAAACAACCCCACAATAGCTAAGGCATTTCAGAGTGATGGGCCATCAGCTAGAGGAATTCCAGCTATCTTCACAGGAAAGAAATATCAAGAAGAGCAATGTTGCTGATGTGGGTTGGCTGGGAGGTATCTAGGGAGATATCTTGGAGACAGATTGGGGAGGGAGGGTCTTTAAGTTATTTTAGGCTTGGGGAGAGTCCAAGTCCTCAGTGGTCATGGATGGCAGGATCAGCAGGAAGGCTGATCCTTACAAATACTTGCAGCACCCTCACAGGGGTAGGTGGTAGCCTGATGAGAGGTTAAGACACTTTACTTGTCTTTTTTGTTCTGTTTCCAAACTTTATGGTCAGTTTTCTTGTATACTTTTCTCCTGTATAATAAATCCTTTTGTTTTGTCTCCTTACTGATTGCCTGTGTGAGAGAACAATCTCAAGGTGAATGATAATCCATGGTAAACCATTCTATGGAAAGAGGGACCTAAAATTTCTTTCACAACCCAAGGGCAAGCCACCTGGAGCTGGCAGAGATTCCCCTCTAATCATTAAGCTGTTACATAAAAGGTGAACATTATCTACCTGGTCATTACTGGCATTGATTAAAGGAAAAGAGTAAATCCTGCTTCAAAAGAACGAAGTTCAGGCATATGAGTGCTTAGGCTCTAAATACTTGTTTGAACAAGTTCAGAGCAGTTGTGATTTCCTTTCCTTTGATGATAACTACAGGGAAGGGGATCTGAAAACTTGTTATTATTGGACTAAGGAGCCTCAGAATAGGAAGGTTGAAAACTGGGTTACAATTACTACGCTGTTGGTCTATTTTATTGAAAAGAGCCAAATCCAGGTAGTGAATATTTAAGATTTACTTAATGTTTCAGAAGCTTATTTTAAAGGGAAGCAGTGTGACCTAGTGCTTAGATCTAAGATTTGGGAGGTAGGGTTCCCAACTCTGCCATTGCCTCATTGTGAAACACATCAGGCTGCCTCAATTTACCTTCATCAAAAATGGGATAATATTCATTTTTGTTTATGTGGCACTACAAGGCTTAATTAATAAATACTCATAAAGTGATTTGAACTGTTTAGATGTGTGAAGTTAGAAAATCAAATTAAAGAATTATTCCTAAAAGATATTTGATTTCCCATTCTTGAGTTGTTAAAATGCTTGCCTGATTTTAGTTATTGTATATTACTAAAGGGGAAATATTTTTCCCTATGTCTCCTTTCAGAGACATCTGCCTTCCTGAAACATATTGTCCAACAAGTAGAAGAACTAAAGCCAAAGTTAATGTAGTCCTGTGAATCAGTTTACAGAGATCTGATGCATTCACTAAGGAACTATTGCCTATACATTGGAGTGGTTAAAAAGGTATGATTTTGCTTTATGTGGCATTGATCTTAAAAGATGACATTAAACATATCTAATGTTTACTCAAACAGATATGCTAATATGTTGCAACATATATTATTCCGCAACTCTGGTTACCAAGTCACACATAAGGCGTTGGTAAATATCAGCTGTCACTCAGTCGCACACTCTACCATTTACTTTGTTACAGTGTAAAACATTCTAAGTGCATTTGTTTGTGATTACCTTTTTATCAGTTGTTCCAATCTACTTATATGGAACATGATACATAACTGATGAATCTCTTCTAAAGTAACTATAGAAACATACTTCTTCCCTCCATTAACTAAGCATTAAGGGCTAGATCCAATAACGGAGATAAGCACCCAAGAATTAGACACCGCCATGCCTAACTTCTAGGAGCTCGTCCCAGAAAGTGGAATCCAGATCCTTGTGAGGGTTTCAGCTGTCTGCAAGGAAAGACAGGCAAGATAAAATCCAAAACAGATGGCACTAAGCAGGGAGCTACCTAGACCCAGTTTGTACAAAATATTGACCCCCGTCCCATGGTTAAGTATGTTGGTGGCTTCACCTACTTGGAATCCACAACTGAAACCCTTTCTGAAGATAAGCACCTATTCTTTGAAAGGACTAAGCAGGGCTCACTCTTTAAAACCACCACCATCTGTGACCATGTCTAAGTTTCACCTGTTTTATAGCAGTCCATTAATTTGAACACTCTCAAAGAAAATGTGAGACCTGGATTCCATTTTCAGTATGAAGGGATTCAAATCTATACCTCCTACTTTTCCAGTAAACTACCCTTAACCACCAGGCTATAGCCTATCCTAGCTAAGGCTATTCTAGCCTTCTGTACAACTCTTCAGGAAGGAATGTGATTTTCTACAAGTCGGTGAAGGACATAGCACACTTCACAGCAATAACAACAATGTATCATTATTCAAGCCTACTGCTGGGCCCCGGTACAGAAAACAATAATACACTTATATTTATTAAAAAATAATGTAAAATATTTTAAACTGCTTCAAGTGTCTAAGGCTGACAAGACTGCCTGATAGTTGGCTGTGGTTTTAATTGGCTAGCTATCTATCTATCTATCTATCTATCTATCTATCTATCTATCTATCTATTATAGAAAAAGTAACTTTAGGTAATCTACTCACTGCTCTGTGAAATCCTATGAAATGTAAACTTTCATTTCTACCCAGGAGAATTTTACAATCTTTTCTCCAATGCTTGATAAAGGGTGTTTGTGTCCAAAACCTTGCAATTAAAGACATTTTTTACAAAAATCTTGTTGGTCTAATAAAAGATATCACCTCTACTATGAGTCCTGATGCCTTTAGGCAATGTAGTAATATAAGCTTCTGATTTTCCTTTTTTTGTCAGTCTTTATTAAAGAATATTTACTTCCCAATGCAACTTTACATGGAAAAAACATAGTGCATCTTTAACACGGATTCTACTCCCTGGCCAGATCCAGCTACGCAGGCACACGTGGTTTGCAGCACCTCAGACCTCTTTGCTGCACCATGAACTTCAGGCCTGGTGCATTAAAACATGCCCCACACTGCAAATTTGCCATGTAGGGGCAAAAATTGCTATTGGGAAATCACAGTAGCAAAACAAAACAAAAAAAAGCCATGAAAAAAATGCAACATTATTGTAAATGCTGTTTAATGTGTTGCCTTAATAGCAGGGGTAGATGTACTCTCTGAAACGCAAGATAACCCACTTGCAGAAAATAATCAGGACCAAATTTTTTTCCCCTAAGTATTCTAACAAAAAATAATATATAAAGATTATAAGAAAATATCTCTAAGGAAAATGAAGGACAACAACTGTTTAATTTGGTAGAATTGGACTAGTTTGTAGGATTCTAGGGTTCATACACCACTTAACCTGGAAAGGACAAATTTTCTCCATAGCCACTTCTCTTATTTAAGACTGGAAACTCTTAATAGGTTGCCTACCTTTAGAAAGCAGGTAACATAGACCACAAGAACTGTAAGTTATTGCTGAGGTATTTTATCCTTCCTCCTTTGTACTCAACAAGAAGTTTTCCACTTAATTCAATACATGGGAAAAGAGACCTTTCTGTCCTAAAACCAGAGTGATTATCTAATCAAGGGGGAAAAAAGTAGAATATTTCTACAAATATCCTCTGCCACGGCCAAACAAACATGAGGGGAGTTCCTACATAGGAATAGGTTAATGTAGATCCATTGAGATCAAGTTATGCTAATTGAGAATTGTATCTCTAATGGGAAATCACATCTTGCCACTCTCACCTATGCAAAGCCCAAAAAAGCTTCATGCACATATTGTGGAGGTACTATAGATTAACATTAAGCATTTAAAACAGCACTAATTAACACTCAATCCAACTAACCCAATCATTATAAAATAAATTCAATATCCATTCAACTTGTTAGTAACCATTTAGAATAAACTGAAAAAACAGAAAAGAACATTTTCAGGCTGCTTTAGAACCTAAACTTAGGTGGTTTAAAACTGTAAACATAAACAATACTAGAAGTGTTTCTTTTATTTGAGTATATTGAGTATATTGAGATGTTTTAAATCTGAATGTAAATGTATCCCTGCTGCCTTTGCAACACAAACTGCTCAGCTTTATTTTTGTGCTTCTAAAATCAGATTGGAAACCAGCCCCCTAATATTCTGTTACTAAGATAAGGAAATATTATTTTTAACACTAGTAGTGTGTATGTAGAGAAATAGACAGACATGACATACATTATTATATGTTATGGAATATATTAAAAATATACATATAGGCTGCTTACAGACATAAAAAAAAGGTGCTTTAAATGTAACGTGCCCCTGCACTGAGCTCAGTGCATGCCCAGAAGAGGGTCTTCTAAGTCCACCCAAGGGACCCAGCTCACCCAATGTCTGTATAGATTAGATGCTTCAGCAAGGCTTTTATGGCACTTTTATTTAATAGCTGATTAAATCTATATATTGATCTATACAGATGCTGTGGAGCCAGGTTGAATTAATGAGCTGCTTCTTCCAGTAAAGGGCATTTTTTTCTTTTTTTCCCCACATCTGAGAATGCCCATAAAGTTAATCTCACCTATATGTATCATGGTGTGGGTGAGTGTACGTATAAAGTTAACAGGGCACATATATAATAACAACACTGTGGCTGATATTTAGGATAGTCTTTTGATTTAGGACTGCCTTTTAGTTTGCAAATTAACAACCTTTCCAATCATTTTATTTTCCTGTTTGTGTATCTACAATCTAATGATTAAAGCACTCTCTCAGAATGTGGGAGATCTGGGTTCTGTTCATTCCTCAGCCTCATAGGGGTCACACCCACATCTCCCACAGGATAGTCAAGATGGGCAGAGTAGGTCACTGCCTATCCCTCCTACTGAAAATGTTCAGTAAATATCAAATCATGCAAGATTTATTCGGCCAGAGAAGGAAAGCAACAAAGTAAATGCAGTTCAGCCATCTAATAGACCACTCATCTGAGATTATGTAGAAACAAAATGTTCAGATTTAAAATGACCCAATTTTAGCAAAATTGAATTTTTCCCACATAAAATGTTGATGCTGCATAGACCAATTATCCATCAAAAACACTTCAGCAAAACCTTCCTAATCAGGTCCGTTTATCCAGGTGATAAATTGCAGAGGTGTAATGAAATGCATTTATCTTACACCTTTGGAAACCTCATCTATACTCTGCCTACTTATCCATCTTTTCAGGAACTAGTTCATTCTACCTTGGCAGCTTCAAGAAGCTGCAATTTAAAAAAAAAAAAAAAAAGTCATCGACTATAAAAACAAATGATTTTGTCACCGTTTAGTGTGTAGATGTAAGTGGTACTGTGTTGCCTATGAATGCCAGAATAGGAGCTACAGGGCCCAAGATTAGTGAAGATTTTCAATTTTCAGTTTCAAGTCCTGTGGGTGGAACTTTCAAAATCTCACTGCTATTACAGAAACAAAGACTACTTTATATGAAGACTAGACTTTTCCAATATATGTTTGCGACTAATTTCTCTCTTTCTCTAGGTCTGGACATTTTTACTCCTTTTACTAAAGGAGTCTGGCATGGAGGTACAAAAAAGGGGTATCATCCCTAGGTTTTGTTTCATGCACAGAACTCTTTGCAATAATAAAGGGACTCCATTTGGATGGGATCTTTATTAAAAGAGCTATGTGAGTTCAGTGCTGCTGCTCGTAGCCATGAGGTGCAGCATGTTGCTCAGAGCTATTGTAAAATTCTCCAAGCACATAGAGGTTCCTGGTGTTATCTTCCCATTCATCCCCACTGCAACTTGTGTTCCAAACCTGCAGGAACCTGCAGATTGTTAAAAACACCCTGAAACATTTCTTTAAAAGTTTTCCCCCTCTCTTGGTGGTATATGGCTAACACAGGATGCATATTGGTAAGGTTTGGTAAAAATGTTTGCCACCTGGCAAGCCCAATTTCATGTTGTATACAATAAACTGATAATCTAAAGATGAAATATATATATAGCACAGGATATAGCAATGACACAGGTGAGAAAGAGGGAGTGCTCAGTTTTAACATTTGTATATTTGTTAAATGTTGTACATATGTAATTCAATATAAAATCATTCATACTTTCAGACATGGAATCCCATAGCTTGCTAGATGTTGTAAAATACATTTTATTATTGTAAATGTACAGTAGGTGCTTCACCAAAGGTAGTCTTAAAAGGGCTACCAATGCAGTTGATTCTCTAATGCCTGCTAATGGATCCCAAAAGTCTCAGATGAATGGTCAGGAGACGTATGTCTTGACTGATATGTTGTTCTGCAGGCTCTGAAAACAAAGAGTGTGCATTGGTTTAACAGTCATACTTCAGGTTTTAGGTGATGCCATGACTTCACAGAAGTCAGTGTCAAAACTTCCACTGGCTTCAGCTGGATCAGAATGTCATCCCTTCTATTTATAATAAACTTTGAGGTGGATGGGCCCCACTCGCAACAAACCTAGAATGCTAAGATAATGTTTGCCTACAACATCTTTCTACGAGATTTCTTTTTCATCTTTGATTTTGAATTTAATAATGAAATTTGGCTCAGTGCCTGATCATTTTATCTCTTGGGGGTAATGTTCTATTCCTTATCAGCTCATAATGGAGTTCCTGAAGGCTTACTATTTATTTTGGCCCAATACATATGTACATATGTTTTAGGGCTTGGGGTTATTTTTTTTACTTTTTTATCTTTAAAATATAACAAACAAAAATATTATTTGTTCAATTGATAAAGTCAGTGCAAATTTCTGCTTTGTTTCCACAAAAAGGGGCATGTTCTTCAAACTGTGCATGAGTGATCTGGCTCCCTAGAAAAGCAGGGGAATAATCCAGCTCTCTCCAACATTTTGGATTCAGGTTTAACTCTCATCTGTGATGAGAAGCTGAAAAACAAAGCCCAGGGGAGAATCGGGTTCTTCTTACTAAGTACTACAGTATTAGGCCACTGAATTGTGGCTAAAATAGCTTTCCATGCTTAGCATTCTTCCTCTGAAATAGAGAGTGGATACCAATAGGGCCAGTCCATTCCATCACTGAATTTTATTTTAAACAAACTAGATCAAAGTGTAAAGGAGAATTATTATTCCAATTTCCTAGCACCAGAGATTTGTAACTATCAAATTACCTGGTCTTAAGTAGAGCCAACATGACAATTCCCAAGATTAGTATTATGCAGGAGGTATATGCAATAATGTGGATTGTTTCACCTACAAATAACACAGAAAAATGCATTAAAAATGAATTTCTTTAGGTATAATAGGCAAGTTCATGGCCTAAGTGGGAATGTATAATTAGGTTAAATCAGCAATCCACCTGAAAATTGTACAACTAAAAAAAAAATAGGACTAAACACTGTTAGCTTGATGATGCACCAACAAAATAATGTTCCACCCCTTCTTCCCCTGTTGCTACAAAAATTTGCAGAACAACCTTATTATCAGCTGGCAAATAATCACCCCAGGAGTATTTTGTATATATACATTCGCCATTATATATATGACCAGTAGCTTAACCCCATGAGGACATCTGACATTGAATGGATTTGTCTTTTTGTATATTAAGTAGAGTTTAATTTAACCAACACAGTACAGCTCTGTGCATTGTTCTGTACTGACTACCAGTTTGTTTTCAGGTTGATCTGAAGGTTTTGGTTCTAATCTATAAAAAACAAATGGCCCTAGGACTTACGTAACTGTCTGCTTCAGGCAATGGTTTACAACCATTTTTAGAGTCGGGGTTCCCCTCCACAACTTTTTTTCAATTGGCAGCACTGATGGGTGAGGACCCCTGTTGTGCTGCCTCCACTCACATTAGTGCTTCTGAACCAGTGTGCTACCATGTGCTTCTGCCTGTATTTGGGTTTTCTGATAAACCTAAAACTGGCAGGAGCAGAGGGGTAACTAAAAAGTTTTGTTCCTGGAGCAAAACTCCCCTGTGCCCCTGAGGTGTGTTGGTGCAGGGATGGGGGAGTGTGGTCTTACCTGTCCTGTGTGTTCCTGTACCCAGCTCCTGTGCCTGGGCAGTAGAAAGATCTGCTTCAGCCCATCCTGACCCCTCCAGGTGAGCAAGGCAATAGCGCTGCAGGCCAGCCTGCACTCTCCAGAGGGTTAGTCCAAAGGGCTCTGGCCAGAACACATGCTTCTGCCACAGCCCTTCCCAGTCCAACCCCACAGACTCCTCCTGAAAACACAGGGGTGTGGGACAGTCCCACATGCCTGATGCACCACTGGTTTCAGGAGAAGCATGTGAAGTTGGACCAGGCAGTGCTTCAGGAGGACTATGTGCTCCAGCTGCAGCTATTTCCTGATCTGCCTCTGCAGGAGGTGTGTGGAGCATATCACCAATGTCTGGAAGGGTATCTTGGCACTCCAGACTGTTGTGCCACCCCAGTTGAGAAGTGTTGACTTAAGTGGCCAGCTTCTCCTTTGGACATTTCACAATTGCAGCAGCAATTGATTTGGGACCATATTGCTATAAAAGAATTCAGGAGCTCTCACCAAGGCACTATTTATTCAGAACCTGTGTCTTGGCATTATCTCATTCTCTTGAGTCTTCTTCCAGCATATCACTGAAGTACAAGTTAATGGGACTATTTATATGCTTCAAATTAGAACAGGTTACAATTTTTTTTTAATAAAATGAATTACTATTGGAACATACTAATTTGCTGAAATCAAGATTTTTCATCATAATGTACAACATGACAATACTTTATAACAAAAGGTTTCTTAGATCAAGAATGAATTTTATGTGTATGAAAATTAAGGGCTTGGCTGCATGAAGAACTGCAATAGCCTGTGTTTGCTATTGCTGTTTGCTATTGCTAATCTGAAGCTTTACAAAATTATGTCAGCCCCATTAAAAACCATGAGGTTTCTTACAAAGAATGCACTAGGAAATTAATCAATTCTGGACTTTTCAAATATACTCTAGTCACATTTCAGTGTTTTCCTGAAATGTCCATCTTTTTTCTTAATGATTAAAGCTGAAGGTTTTGCATATTTGACAAGACTACAGGAGCTGAGGGTGTGTGTAGATGAAACAGGAGCCATAAATTGAAGTGGTGGGTTTTAAAAATGTTGCTTCAATGTAGGGTCGATTAAACCCCTGTGTCATGCACACACCCGACTTACCTGCCTTTCTGGCAGCAGGGAGGGGAGGATGAGCTGCCAGCGGGCAGAGTAGTTCTTGGGCTGCGGTAGGGGCTGGTGCTTCCCTCTGTGGCAGCTGCGGGCCCCCCAGATGGTACCCACCCTCAGGCACCTGCCTCAGGCAGTCCCGGGGGGCACCACAGCCATGGAGGGAAGCACTGGGCCCCTGCACAACTCAGGCAGGCAGGTAGGCTCCAGGGGTGGGGGGAAATTGATCAGGCTTGCTGCTTTTCTTGGGCAGAGCCTGTCTTCCCGGGCTGCTGCCAGAATGCCTGCAGAGCTACGGAGCTGCATGGAGCCCAGTGTTTCTATCCATGGCTGTAGGGGCAGCAAACTGAAACATGGAGGAGTTTTAGTCTGCTGCACCCCAAGTTATTTAAGGTGCATTATGCTGCCGAATTTCCTACAAGCAGCTGGAATTAATGTGCAATACACCGCTGAGGCGTGCAAACACCGACACCATTAACGCAGTGCAAAAGCATTTAGCCTGCTTTAAAGTGTTGTGCACACATGCCCCTCATTTCGTCTACACATGGCCTGAGGCTTTAAAACCAATCATGACTGATTTATGGAAGGCAAAACTGCAAGAGGCTTGTTCTTTATCAGGTACGGTATTGGTGTTTCATAGGTTCATAAATTGTAAGGGGCTGGAAGGGACCTCACAAAATCATCGGGTCCAGCCCCCCTGCACTAGGCAGGGAAGACAAATGGGGTCCGGTGACCCCAGTGAGGAGATTGTTCAATCTCCTGGTGAATAGTTGTTCACTGAGCCCTTGATGTACACCTCTGATGTAGCAGTGAGCTGCTACCAAGTCCTTTCTCAGCCTTTTTTTTTCAGGCTGAAGAGTCCCAGATCCCTCAGTCTTTCCTCATACAGCTTGCCATGCAAGTCTCTGATCATATGGGCGGCCCTTTTCTGGAATCTCTCAAGCTTTTCTGCGTCCTTGTTGAAGTGCAGTGCCCAGAACTGGACCCCTAAGGCACACCACTGGCCACTTCTTGCCAGGATGACACAGATTCATTCATTTGAACTCTCTGGGTCCTACCTCGCATCCAACTCCCTATCCACCCAACTGTTGAGCAGTTAAGCCCATAACCCTCCAACTTTCCTATGAGAACATCATGGGATACCAGATCAAAGGCCTTTTGGAAGTATAGGTATATAATGTTGACCTCTTCTCTCTTATCCAAGTGGCAAGTTACCTGGTCATAGAAGGAGATGAGATTGGTAAGACAAGACCTGCCCATGATGAAGCCATGCTGGCTGTCATTCAGTATCCCACCTCCTGCAAGCATATTGCACAGACTCCTTAATGAATTGTTTCAGGATTTTCCCTGGGATAGAAGTAAGACTAATTGGCCTGTAGTTGCCCAGGTCTTCTCTCCTCCCCTTCTTGAAGATGGGTGCAACATTGGCCCTTTTCCAGTCTTCAGGGACCTCTCCTGAGCACCATTAGTTTTGAAAATTTTTTGCCAGAGCTCCCATGATGACTTCAGCCAGCTCCTTCAGCACTCTCAGATGACTGACTTATAAAAGTCTAACTTTTCTAACTGATCACGCATCAGCTCACTGTTAACAGTAGGGAGGCAGTTATTCCCACCATGATCATTCTGAACCTTATCTAGTATGATTTTCCCTTTAGTCCAGTGAAATACTGAAGCAAAGTAGTCATTCAGACAAGGTTCTTTGGGTGAATCTGATATCTTTTATAAGACCAACTTAAATAGTTGGAAAAAATTAATTAATTCTTTTTCAACTATTTAAGTTGGTTTAATAAAAGATATCAGATTCACCCAAAGTACCTTGTCTGCCTATATCCTTAGATCAACACGGCTACAACCTACACCCCTGTAAGTAGTCATTCAGGAATTCAGTTTTCTCCTGAGTGTTAGTAACCAGCTGTCCTGAGTTGTTAAACAATGGTCCCACACTTCCATTTGTTTTCCTCCTGTTCCCTACATACCTAAAGAAGGACTTCTTATTGTCCTTGATTCATGTTGCTAGTTTAAATTCAGTTGCCGCCTTAGCCTTTCTAATCTTCTCCCTACAAGTGCAGCTGTTGTTGTATAGTCCTTCTTGGGGACTGCCCCAAGCTTCCATTGTTTGTATGCCTCTTTCTTCTTTTTCAAGAGGACCATGATATCCCTATTAAGCCAAGAGAGGTTACCAGCCCTTCTGCTACCTTTCCTCCACATGGGAACAAACTTCTTTTGTGATTTGAGAATTGTGTCCTTGAGGAATGACCACTCTTCATGAACTCTTTTCACCTTTGGTCCCTGGTCCCACAGCACTTCCCCTACTATTGCTCTAAGCCTACTGAAATTCACTTTTTTGAAGTCCAAAACTTTGACCCTGCTAGCTGATTTGCTTGCCTTGTGATGGACAGTGAACACGATGGTTTCACAGTCGCTGTCACCTTCTATATTCAAGTCGCTCACCAGATCATCTCCTTTGGCCAAGACCAAGTCTAGTAGAGCATTACCTCTGGTTGGCCCATCAGGTAGGGCTCTTAGGTACAGGTCAGGAAGCAATGCAACTGATTTGACTTAGCCAAGCATTACTCCCAAGAGATGTCTGGGTAATTTAAGTCACCCATGATAACCATGTCCCATGTACGTGCAGCCTCTGCCAGTTCTTGAGAGAACTCCGGATCAAGCTCCTCCCCCTGGTTTGGTGGTCTGTAGTATACACCAACAGTTAGATCTCTCTCACTGCACCTCCACCCCCTGCCCCATAGTTTGACCCAGAGGGTTTCAAGCTGCTTTTTGTGTTGATCTTATTCATAATGGACTGATAGACTGGAGAAGGGTGCAATATGTAACATGGTATTATGTTTGATGTGCATGGTAAATCTGGTTGACATTTCCAACTTCGGCTATGAGTCATTCATTCACTAGTCCCTTTATAACTTCTGTCACTATAGATAGTAGGAAAGCATGGCGTGGGCTTGCACACTATACTGGAGGTGTAGGTGGAGTTAGCTCTAAGAGATCTCTGACTACAGGGGGAGGCTGGGAAAGGACATGAGTAGTTCTAGGAGACAGAACAACCCCAACAGGATTATATGTGTATCAAGTTACTTACATACATGCACATGTTGGGATGTTTCTGAATATTTATTAGGCAGATTAATTCAGAGTAATACTTAGGAGAGTTTCTTAGCTGGTTGTCTCAGGGTTTTTTTCACATTTATAAACAGTGAGGTGTACCATGTTTTCTGATTTACAAATTAAAGTCAGTGAAGCTGAACTAATCTCAGCTCCCACAACATCTGCTCTAATTATAGATAAACCATGCCAATTACTTGTTTATCTGGATACTCACCACTGCATTACCACACATTAGGAAAATACTGATAACTCTGTACATTAGTAGGAAACTAAGATTAATTTAAATAGTTTTGGGTGAAGCACAATTTTATTACACTCCTCAGGAATGAGATAAGATTTCTGTATTCTTAACTTTATTTTACAAAAATTCCTTTGCACTCAATCCTCTGAACTGATCAACATAAATCCTTATCTTCATACATGAATAATTTTTGCAATTAAATAGTACACAAACATGAATAACTTAAATGTTATAGATTTGTAAAAGAATAGAGGCCAATTTGGATAGGTTAAAGTTAAAATCAAGCTGATGCAAATGTATTTTCTCAAAGTGTGTATGTTGGTAGATAGCAATACTATATTAGTAAGTTTTTTTGTAAGGTTTCTTTTTTTAATGTAGATACAAGGAATGAGATCCTGCCCTATTGATATCAATACAAAACTTTCATTTTCTTAAATAAGGCCAGGAATTTATCTAGTCTGCATTTATGATAGTTTGGTTATATTTTGCTATATAATGTCTAGCTTTTTCTATGCCTGCCTGCTACAATCTTACTTGAAATGACTGTAAAACTAAGTCAACTTTTAAACAGGCATGTTTCATAGCAAGTGAAGAGGACCAGAAACCCTGCTTTTTACTTTGGAGCCTTTGTTTTTCGAGCAGTTGTGGAATTCAACTCTCTGATCTTTCAAATACTTAAGAATATGAGTAAATAGGAGATCTAAACATTTTCATTTAAATCCACAGTGCCATATGCCAATGGCAAGTCAGAGAAATGCACTTTTCCCTATCTCTGCACAAGAAGCATTATTCAAATTAATATAATTGCATTATCCTTCTCTTTCTCAAAGTTTCTCAGTGGAAATTTTGTCAACTTTTCTTGCTTAGCTGTCAGCTCCAAATATAAAGAAGCAGCATAAATCTTATTATGCCTTCACATAGAACTTGTATTGTATAAGCATCCTTCATTATTATTTAACAGTAATTATAGAACAGGGAGAGTCACTGCCTTCACCATTCATCCATGTTTAGGAAACAAATTTCAAACATACCTAAGTGATTTAGGGACCTGACCTAATCCCAGTTTCAAACATCATTTATGCTTTAGAGTCAAAGACTCATTGATTTTTTCATGTCTTATGTGAGAAGCATGGGAGAGGGAATATTATTTTAAGGAGCAATTTTATTCCTGAAAGATATTTTAGATAACCTTTCAGATATAGTGGGCATGTCTACACATGCTTTTACATGCACCTAAAATTAATGCACATTAGCCTAATGTGCATTAAGGTGATGCACATTAATGCAGGTGTGTGGACTGACTTGGGACTAAAGTTAGTCTCAAGTCAATAGACACACACAGCACTAATGTGCATTAGCATGTCTGCACATCTGCTAATGAGATTTAACAATTCACACATAAAATTGATATCTGCATAAAACAAATTTAGGGTCCAATAGCCTTTAACTATCCAGTTCAAAGGCACAGTAAGGGTGTGCACATGTAGACACTCCTTAATGAAACCTTAAATTGGACTAATGCGCATTAAAAGTACACATGTAGACATGCTCAAAGTGCCCTTTTTCAGGTCTCAGTTCTGGTTAATCCAAGTCAAAACCTGGGGCAAAAGAAAAGCAGCACAACCCTTTAATCACATAGCTTGTCCCTGGACTAAATAACAATTAACTTAAATGGGCTACAATTATCCCGTGAAAAAGTGTTTTTTATGGGATAATCTCACATTCTTCACATGTATTCCAAGTGGAACAATGGGCTTCTACTTTTGTAGGATCCCAGAGCAAAAGCCTTCCTCTCAGCTTTCTTTGTTTTTTACACATCTTAGGTACCTAAGTCACCTAGATGTCTTTGAATGTTATATTACTAGCCATCTTATGTCTTTGAGCAGGGTTTTGTTTGATTACCAAGCCATCCTCTTTTTCAATGGCCAAGATTGTAATTCCATCAGTGTAGGTGACAGAAGTGTTATTACTTTTAGAGTTTTGTCATTTAAAGAGGAGCTGAAGAAATTTTTAATTAATTCCCTACTTGCTTACGAAAGCTGGCTTTAGCCCAATTTTGTGAGAGGCATGTTAATATATTTCATATACAACTTGAACGACAGAAGTTTCTGAGGAAGATAACATCTATGTGTCACCTAGTACAGAAATTTCATCATGGACACAGGGCGTGTCTCCAATATGGGGTACTAAATAAATGCACATTAGGTTGTGCTAATGCACAGTAGCACAAGCGCATGCTTTTTAGGTGATGCTTAATGTTCAGTAGCCTGTTATACTGTGCATTAGCATATTAGCATAGTTTTTTTTTATTCAACACTTTAATGTGCAGTAGAATAGGGTACTACTCATTAAAGCACATGTGTAGACATGCCTATGAAAGTGCCATAGTACAACTGGTAACAGTTTTTCTTGTGCACAATAGGATGCTATTTAGGAATTAATTTCATAAAGGGTAAGACCATTTTGTGAAGCAAATATACTGTAACTTCCCTTGCAGCTACAGTCATTTCAATACCTGTTATTTAAAAATATTTAAGATTATGTTTTGGTAATAGCAATCTTGAAACAACCTGCAGTATGATTTCCAGTCTCAGATAAATACTCTGGGACAGATTCACTTTTTCAGGCTGACTTTTGGCCTTTCATAGATAATAGAATCTCTAATAGATAAGACCTGCAGTGAAAACTTTTTAGCATAGAGTGGTACAAAAGATAGCAACAGCCCATTATTATATTAGAACTTAAGGGCTAAGACTTAAACAGGTCCAAAGGTATTTCAGTGCTGATTGGTTTAGGAAAGTCTTTCTTAAGGGCAAAATTCTATTTTATCTTGTGGATGTGGACCAAAGTAAAGCTTGCAATGAACTCTGACTTACCCAATTAAAATATAGAAGCACTTCTATTTCCCCCTCTGGGTACATAAGTGCCCTGTTATGGGAATAGGAGATCCTTCTGCATTTCTGGAGGGCAATCCTGTTCCACCCATTGAGATCTTTTTTAAGGGTGATGCTAGGTACCACGGTATATGAAATGTGCAAACACCTACACATGATTCACAGGATAAACCCATAGGGAAAATCCAGACTAAAATGGACATTTGTTTCTCTGGGGTAAGTACCAGCAGCACACCTTGTGCTCCTGCTACTTGTCCCTAGGGAATGCCTATGTCATTACCTAGGGGCCTTGAGGAGCTGCAGCTGTTGTAGGAAGCCTGAATGGCAGCCAGAGCATGGCTGGCCAGGCTCTGGTTTGGGGTGGTGCATGGGGCTGCCACATGCACTGCCCTGCTTTTTTTTGGTGTGGCTTTTTTTGACCCTGGAATCTCCTGGGGTAAACCCCCTCTCCCCTCCACTGAAAAGTAGCAGTGCAGGGAATGTCTGCATGTGCAGTGTGTGGCATTGCAGATGGATCTAAGGCCACATACCACACATTTGCACTCATCTGGACATGCCCATAGATTTCAAATAGGAATCCATAATATCAAAAACATTCTAACCAGTTGTGATCTGAGTTGTTTGCAGCAGAAGAATTGCTATTTTTCCATACTCAAGAAACAAGTGAAAGTGAAGAGATTCCATTTTCTAAAGGTTGCATTAAGTCAAACAAGGGTTGCCTTGAGTCCAAAAAGAGTTGAGAACACTGCTTTAGCCATATAACTTAGAGGTGGTCACGAGTGGTTGTCCAGTAGATGAAATAAGATTCTGCTCCAAGTCTCTCAGAAACTGCACATTAAAAATTGGGTCTATTATTGCTAGTAAAGTTGCCAATCCTGATGAATTAATGGGTTTGAGTATTTCTGCATAGCACCATCACTTTATTTCCTCACTTAATGATCTATTTTAGGATTTTATACTGCTTCCTATTTCAACAGCAGTTGAGGGATAAAGATAGTGGAATGTTCTTTATCTTGTGCTCTGCACAGGGCTTGGATTACAATATGTTAATTATGAACATTTCTGGGAACTAATTCATAGTAATGCCTGGAGTATTATAATCTGCTGTACATAAGGTAGAACAGGTCATTCTCATTAAAGTTAAAATCTATGCACCCAGCTCTCTGATACTTTCAGTCTATGACAGGAATTCCCTCAAGACTCATTGAAATTGTGACTTTTGTAACTTACTACAGCAATGAGAAAACCTCTTTATATTAAAGAATTTCATCAGTGTCCTCCTGGTATTATGCAACTTATCTGTTTCTCTATAGATGCTGGAATATAAAACTGAATGCAGCTATTCAGTATATACACCAGTGTCCAATAATGTTTACCCAGCAATTTCTTTAGTTGGTAAATTGCTTTCATTTCTTTTATCCAACATGAAGACATAGTATGCAATCCACATCACCTTTTTATTTTAAAGTCACCCTGCTGTGCAGTCTTAAGTTATTTAGCACCTGTAGTCCTTAGATACCTACTCTTCTCAGTGACTTCTCTTTATATCTTTTTGTGAATGTTTACATTTAGGAAAGTTAGACATATGAGAAAGTTGAAGAAGGAGAGCAAAGAAAAAGGAAGTAGGATTGCTATGCTATGAAGAAGGGGCAAAGCATCAGTTTTCAGTAAACAGGTTTACCTGAGGCAGGAAGGTTACTGAATATGAGTAAATGGAAATGGAAATGACCATTTCTGAGGTGGAAGCAACATTCAATGCATTTAAAATGCTTAGTTTAAAATAATGTACTAATCTCCATTTCAAAATTCTGAATAGGAACTTGAAATTATATATCTAGAAAAGATAATTTTCAGAAATCTACTAAATTAGATAAGATGCTAGGAATAGCAAATGTAGTGTTCATATTTAAGAAATGAAAAAGGTGATCCAGGCAAGTATAAGTACATTGATCCTTCATAGTAGGGAAGGCTTTTGAACAATTTTTGAGTGAAAGAATACTTAAAAACATGGAGGCAAGTGAAAAATGATACAAAGTACAGCACAGGGTTAATAAAGGTGGATCATGCCACAAAACCGATATTTCTCTTTCATCAGATAATTAATTTTTTAGATGACAGAAAAGCAGTAGCTCTAATTGATCATCATTTCAGGAGAGTATTTGACATGAGGCCACATGGGAATTATTAAATACAGAATTTAGCATTACTATAAGTACTAGTAATTAGAATTAATATAATAACTCATAGTGGATAAGGAACTGGCTTAAGGGGGAGATGATGAGTTGCGGTGAAAGGAAGGAATTACTGCAGTTTCTGAAGGATGAGTCTTGGGATCAGTTTTTTTCAGTAGTACCCATGGTATAAAATGTCAAAATATCCTAATTCTAAAAAGCTTGGAGGCATAATATTCCAGAGGAATTCTGGAATAAATAAATCCACAAATTTACAGATGATGCCAAGCTGGGTAGACTTGTAGGCACTCTGCAGGGCAGGGCTAAAATTCAGAATGACCTCGATAAACTGGAAAAATGGTCTGCGATCAATCAGATCAGATTCAACAAGGACAAGTGCAAAGTCCTGAACTAAGAATGGAATAATAGCATGCACAAATTCAGACTGGGGAATGACTGGCTAGGTGGCAATACTGCAAAGAAAGACCTGGCTGTTACAGTAGACCATGAGCTGAATATGAGCCAAGAGTGTACACTTGTTGCAAAAATAGCCAACAATATGCTAGGTTGTATTAACAGGAGTGTTACTTGCAGATCAAGGGACGTGATTTTCCAATTTATTCAGCACTGTTGAGGCTTTACCTGTAGTAGCTTTACCAGTTATGGTCTCCACACCTCAAGAATGATGTGGACAGATTAGAGAGAGTCCAGTGGAAAGCGAAAAAAAAAAAAAGATTAGAGGCCTGGAAAGCATGATTTATGAGGAAAGGCAGAAAGAACTAGGTTTGTTCTTCAGTCTGGTGAATGGATGACTGAGGTGGGATATGATAAAAGTTTTCCAATACCTGGAGGAGAAGACTGAAATAGACCCTTCTCTGTGGCTGTAAGATACAGGACTAAGAATGATGGTCTTAAACTGCAGCAGAGTGAATTTAGGTTGGAGATGCAGATGAGCCTTCTGACTATGAAGGGTTTTTTTTATCCATATGAGAAAAACAGTGCACCAGAGTTGTCTCTCACAATGGATAGAGCTGAGCTAGGATCACGATGAGTTGTCGAGGGCATTGAGGTTTTCAGGGCAATGAAAATAGAGCATTGTGTAACTATGTGGTTTGTGGTCTGTGTGGGGGTGGCATATTCACAAGTAATGCTTGATGTCAGGCCCATTTGGTGCATATTATGGCAGATGTGGCCATAGCCAGATCGGAGTCTATTGAGGCGAACCCAGGAGAGTCTGTCCAAATCAAAGCTGGAAGGTCTCATAGAGGGGTTTGGGATGAATGTTTGAGTCAGCAGTTCTCAAAGGCCCATCATTCTTCCCATAGTTGTGCAGCCCAGTCATTTGGAGAAGAACCTTTGGAAATAGAGTGCAGGTGGTTCAGATGGGCAATGAGGGGTTTGCTAGTTCAGAGGCGCTGCCCAACTGCAGGGTCTGATGATATGCTGATGTAGGTAGTGATTATAGTCTAGTTCAACACAGCAGAGGAGGCGGAGACATTGCTGCTTATGGCAGATGTCTCGGGGAGCAATACTGTTAACAAGAGGGAGCTGTGCTGTAGGGGTAGAGCAGATGCAGTCAGATATAAGTTGCATGCTATTGTTAAGTGCCCTGTCAACTTTGTAAGTGTGGGCACTTCTGCATCACACTGGGGGACAGTATTCAGCTGTTGAGTATGCCAGTGGATGTCCAAAGTACAGTGGGCTAAAGTGAGGCCAGCTAGTTTATGGAGATGGTTGTTGTGAGCTTGTACTTTGGCTGCCAGTTGGGTGAGGTGCATCCTGTAGGTGAGGGTGTGGTCCGAGGTGACTCCAAACTCTGAAGGTGATCCAGAATGAGAACAGGCTACTTCTGTGTTTCATTGTAGTAATTTTAGTAGGCTTTTATCTTTGTTAACTGTAGGTTAGTCCATATTAGCATAAGTCAGGCTAAGGGAAGTAGTGTAAAAGGAACCGAGTCAGAGGTGGGAGAGACTTCTAGAAAAGTCTAGCCGGTCTTAGGACACAAATCTTGATTAAGCGTTCAGATCAGTGCATTCTAGCCTAATCAATAGGATGATATAAGAACACCTCCTTTCTGACCGTATTTGTTTAAGTTTCTACTAAGTAATATTATAAGCCTTTGTTTAAGAAAGGGGATAAAAAGGGGCTCAATGCCCTGAGATGGGTTCCTTTGGCATCTTTTGTTGAGGTTTCCATATGCAGACTTAATAAAGATCCAACTCGTCTTATAACTTTGCCTTCAAATGTGGGTAAGATCTCCCTAACAGGCTAGCCAATTGTTAGGAATTTTTAGAATTTTAAGGTGTATATATAAGTTGAAAGACTGCTTATTTCTGCTTGGATCATAAAAGTATATCTAGATACGCATTGCATTATCCTTTATTTTCTAGCAATATTCATAACTAGAAATTCTAATAAAGTTTGCTTCTGCATTCACTTAACAGAAGGACTAATTTTGCATAAAAACAGAGGCTGTCAAAAGAAAGGCTCAGTCCCCTAAATCTACTTCAGGGGTCAAAACTCGAGAGGTTTTGAAATTTGCATCATAGGAATTTTCAAAAGCAGGTTAAAAGGGCAGTTGGCTGGGATGGTTTAGTCAGAGACAATCCTGTCTTGAGCAGGGGTTTAGATTAGATGACCTCATTAGTTCCTTTCTAGCCATACTTTCCTATGAGCATTGGCAGAACAGGAATGGAATGAAATAATACAAATTAGAAAGTCATGCACTTAGGGACTAAAAATGGGAATTTCTACTATAAGCTTAAGAGCTTATCACTTACTAACAAAAGGGCTAGGGACAGACATTACACATAAACTGGGTTAAGTGATCGGAAACTGATTTAAATCTGTAACAGAATGGACATTTAGTGCACATAAACCAGTTTGAAAATGTCTGAAACCAGTTTGTGATAAATCTGGTTGAATGTAGTATCAGACTTAACTGATTTGGGTCAAACCTGTTTATGCAATATCTGTCCCAGACCCCTTGCTGGTTTAAGTTAAATCAGATTCTCCCAGCATCCTGGCATGCTCTCTGGGCTGGGTGGGGTTCTCTGCTTCACAGCAGGGCTGGCCCCTCCCCTCTACTCCCTGGTTGCAGCTCTGGCAGAGACTTGCAGGCACAGTAGGGTCTGCTGGCTTCCCTGTGCCTCTCTCCCTCTTTTTCTCTCCACCACTTACTGCTTAAGCAGGGATCCCTTCCTCCTCTCTCCCACAGCATGGACCATAGCCAGGATGTGGTATTCTAGCTAATACTGTGTAAGGTAGATTCATCTGCTTAGGGCTTTTTGGAGCTAATCAGCAGTTCAGATGGTAATGTCCCTGCATTCCTTCCTTTGGAAAAAGCTGTTTAAGAAGCGCTTGAACCAATGAGCGAGGCTTTGTTTTTTGATGGGGTGCTAAATGCTGATAATAGAGCTGATATGTGCTCTGTTATCAAGGGAGGTAGGGGGAAACCCCTCCCTAATCACAGCAACCTGCTGTGGCCTGGCCACACACCCCTCAGCTCAGTTCTGTTGAAGGGAAGGGAGGGCTGCTCTAGCACCCCCCAACTTCTAGCCTGAGCCACTGCAGGCATGTGCCTGCATTTCTGGAATGAAAAGGGAATGTCTATCCAACCCCAAATCAGTTCAAACTTTGCAGGTTAGATTCACTTGCAAAGATTGAATCAATTCAGGCTCAGGGTTTTTGAATGTCTATCCATAACCCAGAGCACTAAAGGACCTATATGTTTTTTATTGCTCATGGAATGACTACAAGCCACTTATGTACCAATGCCACCTCTGAAAAAATGCAAATGACATTCCTAGGATACATGAGGCAGAATTTCCTGAAGAGATAAGGAAGTTTAAGGCCTTGAGATGTCACCTGGAATACTTCATACAATGCTGCTCATCCATGCTCAAGAAAGAATAACTGGAAACAAATGCAGAGACAGTATGAGGATGACCAAGGTAATTGAAAAACTTTAATGTGAGAAAATAGTAAAAGAGTTTGGTTTGCTCAGCTTAATAAAATGAAGGCTGAGAGGGGATCTGACTGCCTCCTGGAAATACATCAAGAAAGAAGAACTGTTTAAAACGAAGGACAAAATTGGTAACCAAAGAGGATAGGCAAATATATGAGGTTAAAGAATAAAATTTGATTGTAAATACAAATATGTTTCTAACCATCACCATCTCTTAGAGCCTTCAGTTCTGGGAACAGCTTTCCAATATGAATAGTGGGAACAAGAAACCAAAATAGCTGTAGGAAGAATCTTAATAAATTGATCACAGAGTTTCTCTTCCAGCCCTTCATTCCAATTTGATCCTATAAAGGACATTTTAACATTTAACTCAGGAAGATTGTTTTAGCAATATTTTAATTGTCAAGAGAATGCAAACTCCTTCCCTTTATATTATTGTTATATCCAGAAATGTTACTGGGTTGTATGCTAGTTAATGGTCACTCAATTTCTTTAACAAAATTGGCCATAAGAAGAGCTTTGTTATTTTCATTAGGAAGCAATCTCTAATTTTAGGTTTCTTTGCCTTTTCAGTTATTGGTTCATGACTCATTTCTTTTCTTAGGCTACAGAAATTGAGTTCAAAGAACAATTTTTGCAACAGATTTACTGCTCATACCTATCAATTTGCTCTCTCCAACTGAAATAAGAGTGTTCTGTCACATCTACCAGTATACAAATGGATTTATTTGGTGCAAGAATTACCTCGTCAAAGCTTAGGATCTAGTAAACAATTTAGAATCAAAGGTAATGTTCTGTGCCCTTCACACTCCAAACAAGAGAGCAGAAGAAATGTCTTCGATCCTTAGAAAAAGTTAATATTTTTTAAAGCTTGTAAATAAGAAATGAATTTTGAAAGTCTCCTGATACCATGATATAGCTTGTTTTCCAGAATAAACTAGTGAAACTGTAGCTATCCAAATAATATTTTAATAGCAAATGCCTAGTGTGAGGTCTTTGAAATTAAAATGAAATTGCCATTTCAAGAATTCTTGTATAATGATTAGAGTAGACAACATTTTCCAAGGGCAATTTTTCAAAACGTCTGTCTTTCAGTACTACAGGTCTTTCAGTTCGAGGTTAAGTTCCCATATATTAGGGGCAAAAAGGAAAAGGAATTCAGATAACATCCAGACATTGAAAGATCTACATCCTCTTTCCTGACAAATTGTGTCAGCTTTGCCATCTCCCTTATCAACTTCAAGTAGTCATTTGTCTCTGCCTTCTTTTAATCCCTACATATTTCACAAACTAACAATAGTTCAAAAAATCTGAACTTCTTTTGCAAAACATTTCTGCTTACTTTATTAGTTGGTATGGAAGGATGTACACAGACCAGTGGTGCATATCTACCCTGCCTCCTGCTTGATTTCAGGCTAACGGGGATAACTACATCTAACTTGTTATTCAGAGCCCAGCCCAAAGTCTATTAAAATCAATTGAAAGGGTCCCATTGAATTCAATAGGCTTTTGACCTTGTGCTCTCTTGGTTCCTAGTTACTTTCTAGTTGCTGTACTACAAAGAGCAGAAAAGAAATGTTCAGACCTGTGAATAGAGATCTCTTGAAGGTCAGATGGTAAAGGTCAGTGACTGAAGGGAAGAAGTCCTTGTCTCTGCTCTGAAGTCACTTGTCTGACTTATAATATAATTGTACCCAGATCCATGGCCCACATTCCACTGTAATTTCAGTTTTCACATGTCAGTGAATTTCAATCCAAATTCATGATCTTAAATGCAACACTGTGGCCACATCTACACGAGATGCACACCCAAGTTCTAAATGACTATGCAGTAACTGTCATTACTGCACAATAGTATCTCCACATGGCTTTGTGGTGATGCTGATTGCACAGTAGCTCATTACTACTGCACAGTAGCTTGTTACAGCTAATGTGCAGTCGTGGCTATTATGGCCCATTAAGGTTAGTACCTGTGGGTGCATCTACCCAAAATGCTGACTGTGCAGTAGCTTGTTACTACTGTGCAGTAGTGTTGCATGGCAGGAAGTGTGACACAATGCTACTGTACAGTAGTAACAAGCAACTGCACGGTCAGTGTCACCTAAAAGGTGTTCAGCAACACTACTGCTGAGTAACTCCAGTTACTGCACAGTCATTTAGTACTTGTTTATACAAGTATGTGTTTAGTATTTGTTTATACAAGTACTTAATGACTGCACAGTCAGCATCTCATGTAGATGTGGCCTGTTATTACAGATACTAAACTTAATGCACTATAATTATGATGCATTAATGATTGTGTAGACATGCCCTCTGTGACCTAAAGGAAATATCAACCTAGCCTGCAGCCTACTCACATGGCTGTACACTTTCAGCACCTTCATGCCCTAGCCAGCCCCTCTGCCTCTTGACACCACCATCAAGAGGTTGGGGCTGACTCTCTTTGCCCCCTGCCAGCCTGGACCTGCTCCACCCCTCTCCCATCCTGCAGACAGCACTGGGCATGGCTGAACTGCATCAGTCCAGCCCTGCTCACATACAGGGACAAACAGAAATTAATGAAGGCCTTCATCTGAACTGTCAGTAAAGGAGAGGTAATTTGTCATGTGAATAGGCACTTCTGTCTAGGCATGGCTGTAGAGTGCTTTCCAGGGGCTGATCATATTACAAATATCAATTCTTTCAATTCCCTTAAAGACAGTAAACAAGAGATCTGTCTATATGTGGGACAAGACAAGGGTCTCTTTAGCAGAGACTTGAATGGATTTGTTGACCTATCAGCAAATGTGAGGTGGCCACATCAAGGAGTCTGGAGGGAAGCTAAATGAATACAGTAAGGGAGAGGGGAGTGTCAATAAGCAGTGTCAGTTCGTAGGGGACAGGATAGAGAGAAAAGCCAGCAGAGCAATTTAGGGACTCAGAAGGTACGAAGATTGGTAAAAGAATAGGAAAGCAATCTTTTTGGGTGCTCTGAGCTGTGTGGGCTGAAATGAGGACAGAGGAACTACTTAACCATTGGAAGTGGGTGTTAGAACCTCTGGCTGTGTGGCCTTTTCTTCAATAAATTCCCCCAGAGCTATCTGCTTTCTGGAACTTGTTCTCCCCAACACAAGGTAAAAGTCCTTCTCTTAGAAGCAGAACTAAAAGGTAGCTCCTTGAATTGGGACCACAGGGAACTAGGAAGAGTGAGGGATTGACAAACCAGGGTCATAGAGGGAAAAGAGGCAGGGCTCCCCCACCCCCTTCAGATCTAGAAGTTATGCTTGGGCGAGCTTTGGGGGACACTCTCAGATATCAGACAAGGCTGCAACCTCTTCCTGAGTAAACACCGCTCTGAGGGGACCTCCGTGGTTAGACAGCAACTAAGCAAAAGTTTTGAGAAACCATATTTTTTGGGTGGTCCACACATGAAATTAGCATGTAGCAATAAATGCTGGTGTAGTTCATGCCACAGTTCATTGCTTCTGGGCACGGTGTTTACACATGCACCTGGGACCACAGCATGTTATGCTGGGGCAGAGCAGCCCCATCTGGTAGAGGCCCTGGGGGCTCAGCCTGCCTGCCAGCAGCTGCTACACCTTAGTTCAGTATGCTGTGGAGGGGCTGGCTGGGGCATGAGAGTGCTACAGTGTGGGGGTGATACATGTGCATTTTAATGCACTAAATCATTCTGCTGTAGGATATTACTTGTCCCAGACAGTATTATCCTACAGCAGAGTTAATTAATTTACTGCAACCTAATAGAGATACACACGCAGATGGTTATGCTTTCCTACAGAGCCAATTAGTTAACTCAACAGTAAAGCACATACATTGATGCACCCTGTCTTTTTAAAGTGGCAATTAGGGACCTAAACCCTTTCTGAATCTGGAGCAAACTCTAGATTGGCCTTTTAGAAACCTCCAAATTAGATGTTACAATACCTAACATTAGGTGCCTGTCCCTAGTATAGTGATCCAAAAAAACAGGGATAGATTTCATAGACATTAGGGCTGGAAGGGACCTTGGAAGATCATTGAGTCCAGCCCCCTGCCTCAGGGGCAGGAAGTCAGTAGGGATCATAGGATCCCAGCAAGATAAACATCCAGATGTCTCGTGAAGGTGTTCAAAGTAGGTGTGTGAACCACCTCCAGTGGCAATCTATTCCAACCCTTGGGGGCTCGGACAGTAAAGAAGTTCTTCCTTATGTCTAGCATGAAAGAGGCGTGGAGGACTTTATGACTGTTCGACCTTGTCATCCCTTGGGCGCTCTGGTGAATAGATGTTCCCCCAGATCCTGGAAAGCACCCCTGATAAACTTATAGGTGGCCACCAGATCACCCCTGACCCTGCACTTTTCCAGAATGAAGAGTTCCATGGCTCTCAGCCTCCCTTCATTAGGTCTGTTTTCCTGACCTCTGATCATGTGCATGGCTCTCCTCTGTACCCTCTCAAGCTTCTCCATATCCTTTTTGAATTGTGGAGCACAAAACTGGATGCAGTACTCCAGCAGTGGCCTCACCAAGGCCGAGTACAATGGGAGAATGATACCTGGGGATTTGATTGAGAAGCAGGTATGGATGCAAGCCAGCGTTTTGCTTGCTTTACTAGCAGCGGTATCACACTGAAGGCTCATGTTCATCTTGTGGTCAATCATGACCCCCAAGTCCCTTTCATCCGTAGTGCTAGCCAGTGTAACACTGCCGAGCCTATAAGGATGCTGCAGGTTTTTCTTCCCAAGGTGGAGAGCCTTGCATTTTTCAATGTTAAACAGGTCCGCCCACTTCCTGAGCCTGTCAAGGTCAGCCTGGATCACCCTCCTGTCCTCAGGTGTGGATGCTTTACCCCAGAGTTTGGTGTCATCAGTGAACTTGGCCAGTCTGCTTCTGCTACCAATGTCCACATCATTAATGAAAATGTTAAATAGTATAAGCCCAAGGACAGAACCTTGGGGGACCCCACTGGTCACAGCCCACCACAACGATTGACTTGTATCAACCCTCGGGGTCCTACCATATAGCCAATTCCCCAGCCAGTGGATCGTGGTGAGGCCGAGGCTGCAGTTAGCCAGTTTTGCTAAGAGGTGATCATGGGATACTAGACTGAAGGCTTTTTTAAAGTTAAGATATACAACATCAGCCTTTTCTCCCTTGTCCAGGTGATGAGTCACCTAGTCATAGAAGGAAATAAGATTGGTCAAGCAAGACCTACCCACAACAAACCTGTGCTGGCTTCAGGATGTTGCCATCAGCCAGTCTGTTAAGAATGGCCTCTTTGATAATCTTTTCTAAGACCTTCCCTGGGATAGAGGTCAGGCTGATGGGCCTGTAGTTTGCCAGATCCACTTTCCTCCCTTTCTTGAAGATAGGCACCACATTGGCCATCTTCCAATCTTTGGCCACTTCACCAGAGCACCAGGAGTTCTCAAAGATCCATACCAGGGGCTGAGCTATGATGCTAGCCAGCTCCTTGAGTACCCTGGGGTGTAAACTGTCAGGGCCGGCTGACTTGAAGGTAATCAGCCTCTCAAGGTGTTCCTTCACGTGGTCAGCATTGATGGAAGGTAAGGAATCTCCATCACCTGGGCCTCCCTGTCCTGTAATGGGCAAGAGCATCCCATGGGACTGGTGAAAAATTGACGGAAAGTACCCATTTAGCAAGTTGGCTTTTTCCTGGGCATCGGTTGTCAATTGTCCCATCTGATTAAGCCAGGGGTCCAATGTTGCCCTTGCTTTTCCTCCAGCTCCCCGCATATCTAAAAAAGGATTTTTTATTGTTCTTGATATTTATAGCTAATTGGAGTTCCATTGTAGCCTTCGCTTTCCTGGTTAGCTCCCTGCAGGTCTGGACCAGTGCAGAGTATTCCACCTTGGAGGTGGATCCAATCCTCCATCCTTTGTAGGTCTTTCTTTTTAGATGCAGGAGTTCTGCTAGTTCTCTGGAGAGCCAAGGGGGCTGTTGTGCCCTTTTGCTGCATTTCTTCTGAGATGGACTTGGCTTGTGCATCCAGGATCGCTCCCTTGAGGAGCAACCACTCATCCTGAACTCCTCTTCCCTTTGGGTTGTGGCCCTTTAGGGCCTCCCTGGCAAGCCTCCTGAGCTTGTCAAAGTCAGCTTTCCTGAAGTCAAGGACTTCTGTATTGCTGACTGACTTGCCAACTGTACAGTGGATGGTGAAGGTGATCAGCTCATGGTCACTGTCTCCCAGCTTCCCTTTGATCATTAGGTCACTGATTAGGTTATCCCTCATCGCCAGAACCAGATTGAGCAGCACTTTACCTGTCATTGGCCCATAGATTTCTTGCATCAGATAGAGCTCATCCATGCATGAGAGAAAATTTGCAACCTCTCAGATTTGGCCGAGCACTCTTCCCATGAGATGTCTGTGTAGTTGAAGTCTTCCATGACAACCATGCACCGGGAGTGTGCGACCTCAGCCAATTCCCTGGTGAGCTCCTGGTCAAGCTCTTGATCCTGGGCAGGAGGTTTGTAGTAGACTCCCACCATTGTGTCCTCTGCGTCATGTTCACCATGGATTTTAACCCAGAGGGTCTCCAGTCATCCACCCTGGGTGCCAATGTTGGCTTGCAGGGATGCATAGCCTTCCTTGACATAGAGTTACACCCCTGTCTTTTTGTGCACTTGACGGGGTATAGCCATCTATACCTGTGGCCTGGTCATGGGTGGAATCCCACCAGGTCTCCGTTATCCCTATGACATCAGAGTTATTTGTGTTAAGCAGGAGGACAAGTTCCTCTTGTTTATTCCCCAAGCTCCTGGCACCTGTGTACAGGCAGGCAAGTATCCCTTTGGGGGCCCTTGCCTTGCCTATATTTCGCTCCAGGGCTGGGGCAGGGGTGGGCTCCCTTAAGTGCCTTGGCCTGCTGGCTTTGCAGGGTGTTGCTCAGTGGGCCAGCAGTGGTGGTAGTCCACCCATCCCCTGATGGTCTTAATAGGTAATAAGGCTCCCTAGGTAATCAATATGGAGAGTTTGGCAGCTCCAAAGGATGGAGTAGAGAGTCTTAATGCTGAGCATGGAGACGTTTAGAGCTAGCCAATGGGAAACATTACATCAAGGTTTGTGTTTGAACTCGTAAGCCTCTCTGGAGCTCAGGCACTTGACTTAGGACTACACAAGACCTCTTCATCCTCATGGGGTCCAGAGTTCTGAACCATTTTCCAAGACACCTATGAATGCAGGGCTTTGGTGGTTCTGGTGCATGTCCACACTTTTCATTTATGATAATGTTGGAGTGTTTTTGTTTTCAAATGGAGCAGGGACACTCTGGATCCCTTTTCTTCAACATAAACAACAAAATTCTGCCTAAGCCCATTTAGGTTCCTAAAACAATATCCCAGTTGGCTCCATATGTACCCAAACCTAAATTATTTCACTACTGTCATTGGGTGTGTCTACATGAGATATACTGTGGAGTTGCCTAATTAGGTCCACAGTAAATGTCTCCTCACAGGCACCAGCATGTATAGATGTACCCATTGTGAGCTAATTGTGGTTTTATCCATTAAGGGAAAAAATGTTCCTTCCTGGGGAGGGGCATTTTTCCATTAATAAATAAAACCACAATTAATGGATAAAACCACAATGTCCCTCCCCAGGAATTTAATAGAGTCTTATCACCTCTATTGGTAACCCACACTTCCCAATCAACAAGGACATCACTGTGTCACCACTGGATAGGATCAAATCTTGAAAACCCTTCTGGAAACGTACCAAGGAGCTCTATGATGGTAACAAGAGCACCAAAGAACAATGGAGGGAAGCCTGGGCAAATACCAGCTTGCCACAGAAATACTTTGTCAGTGACCCTACAATTCCCCAGCCAGGATCTGATGTACTGAGAAATACTTGGCCCTACCTGAATTGTATCTGGACACTTTGTGGTAAGTGTGGACACCTACTTCATAAATGGAGAATCAAGGAGAGTTTGGGTTGTAATTGTGGTGTGATTTTTCAGATGGTGCAACAAATTATGAATGATTGCCCAATTAGTTCATTTAATGCCAATCTAAAATGAACCCATGCAACTTCCCCTGAAGCAGTTGAATGGTTAGCAAATTTAGAAATTAATCTATGAATGTTTTAATCCTAAAATGTGATATGAAAGAAGACCACCTCCTTCATTCAAGAGCTTGAAGGAGAGTTGCCAAACTGTGTGGCTTGGGTGACTTCTGGCAGGACAAGGGAACCTAATTGTAGCCACCCTTGTAGTTCCAAGAGCACCAAATTAATCTGAATCACTTTTTAGGATTTAGGCTTCTAACTCCTGAGTCTATTTTATATGCCTATGGAGGTAATTTTAGTCTGGCCTCTATTTTCCTAATTGGTTTTATCTTCTAACCTTTTGTTGCTTAATCTCAATTTGGATAATGATTTCAATGGTGTACACTTAGCAAATTTGTGGATGACACAAGTTTGATAGAATTGCAGACACTTCAAAGGGCAGAGCAGGGTTCTAAAATGGCCTGGATAGACTGGAGAAATGGTCTGCAATCAATCATGAAATGCAACAAGGACAAGTGGAAAGTCCTGCACTGGGGATGGAATAACTGCATCTACAAATACAAAATGGGGACCTACTGGCTAGGTGGCAGTATTGCAGAGAAGGACTCGAGAGTTATGGTGGACTATAAACTGAATATGAATCAACAGTGTGCTTTTGCTGCAAAAAAAAAAAGCTAACAGAGTATCTGGTTGTCTTAACAGGAGTATCTCTTGCAAATTGAGGGAAGTAATTCTTTCTCTCTATTCAGCACTAGTGAGGCCTCATCTGGAGTACTGTGTCCAGTTCCTGGCCCCTCACTTCAAGAAGGATGAAGAAATTTGGGAAGAGTCCAGCTCATGGCAATGACAATGATCATGGGCCTGGGAAACAAGTCTTATGAGGAAAGCCTGAAAGAATTAGGGTTTATTTAGCCTCGAGAAGAGAAGATTGAGGGGTGATATCATAAAAGTCTTCACATACCTGAAGGATAATAATAGGGAGGATAGAAATGATCATTTATCTGTGGCTATATGGGACAGAACTAGGAGCAATAGTCTTAAGCTACAGCAGGGGAAATTTAGACTGGAGATTAGGAGAAACATTCTGACTATGAGGGTGGTCAAGCATTGGAACAGGCTAACTAGAGAAGTTGTGGAATATCCATGCTTGGGAACTTTCAAAAGCAGGTTAAACAGGCACTAGACAGATTAACATCCCATGGTTTAGTCAAGAATGATCCTGCCTTGAGAAGGCAGCTCAAGGCAGCATCATCAGGGTGGCTCAAGGCAGGACTAGATGACTTTATGAGGATCCTTCCAATTCTACTTTCGTATGATCCTGTGACCTCATGTATAGAACTTACACTAGCACCATTTGCACTGGCTACATAAAAGTAAATATAGGGTTATTTACTGATGTTTATGTTATTTACCTGGACTTTAGGAAGGCCCTTGACTTGGTGTCTCATGAGGCTCTCAAGGTAAAACTAGGGGGTAATGAGCTCAACAATTTAGTGATCAGATGGGTGGAAAACAGGCTACAGGGTCAGACCCAGAGAGTATTAATAGTCAGATCTGTGTCATGGTGCTTAGGCTCGGAAGGGACCTAAACAGATCATCATGTCTGACCTACCCTGGGCAGGAACAAGTGAGGGGTCATAACACCCCAGACAAATATCTGTCCAGCCTCCTCTTGAAGACCTCCTAGGTAGGAGAGAGCACCACCTCCCTTGGGTGTCGACCTAGCCGAAGGTAGCCAGTGGGGTCCCCCAGGGTTTGGACCAGTGCTTTTCAACATCTTCATCAATGATCTGAATGTGGGGGTGAAAAGCATACTGGCAAAGTTTGCTGATGACACTAAGCCATGGGGAAGTGTGGCCATGCCTCAGAGTAGGCTAATGATCCAGGTGGACCTAGCCAGATTACTTATATGGGTGGACCAGAATCAGATGCTGTTCAACACTGAAAAGTGTAACGTGCTCCATGTGGGGAGGAAAAATCTGCAACAAACCTACAGGCTTGGTGGTGCTACGCTAGCTAGCACTGTGTCCAAAAGGGACCTGGGGGTCATAATTGACCATAAAATGAATCTGAGCCACCAGTGTGATGCTACAGTTAGCAGAGCAAACAACATGCTGGCATGCAGCAACTGATGCATCTCAAGCAAAACTAAGGACGTTTTTCTACTGCTCTACTTGGCATTGGTGAGGATGTAGCTGGAGTACTGTGTCCAGTTCTGGGCACCACACTTCAAGAAAGATGTGGAGAAGCTTGAGAGAGTTCAGAGAAGAGCCACTCATATGATTAGAGGCCTGAAGACCAAGCTGTACAAGGAAAGGCTGACAGATATGGGACTGTTCAGCCTACAAGAGAGAAGACTTTGCTGGAATTTGGTGGCAGCTTACAAATATATCAGGGGTGAGCATCAGGGGCTAGGCAAACAACTATTCAACAAAACACTCCAGCGGAAAACCAGGAACAATGGTTATAAACTCCTAGAATAAGGTTTCAGACTGGATATAAGGAAAAACTTGATGGTCTGTGTGACCAAATTCTGGAATAGACTCCCAGTGGGGGTGGTGCAGGCACCTACCTTAGAGATCTTCAAAAGGAGACTGGATGCACACCTTGCTGGGGTTATTTGACCCCAGCAGTCTTTCCTGCCCAGAGCAGGGTGGCAAGACCCGATGATCTCATGAGGTCCCTTCCAGGCCTAAACTTCTGTGAATCTGTGAATTCTAATAGTACTGAGCATGGGGCCTTCATCTCCTGGAACCTGGTGCTGATGGTGGGAGCAGCAGGAACAGTAGAAAGTATTAAACAGTGAATCTATGAATTTCAATACATTTAACAAAGGAGTTTGACATAACTGCTCCCCCATTGTATACAGACTTAAGCTAAGTCATGGAAATGGCTTTTTCAAAGTTACACTGTGTCCAATGTGTAACAGGTTGCTCTCTTAGTCAGCAGAGGAATAGACAGCACAGGGTGCTCTGTTAGTCCCAGAGACATAGGCAGCAAGCAGACAGCCTGCAGCTGACTATTATCTCAATCAGGCAATTTTGCCTGATTGGGGAACAGGGCCCAATTGCTATATAAGGGCTGGGCCCTGTACAACTCTTAGGTAAGAGAGGAGGTATTGGGGAAGGCAGGCAGCTCCTTGTCCTAGGTACAACAGAAAACTGCACCTGCTGACGAAGCCTGGTGGGACTCCCTGTGGTGGAGGAGTGCCCAAGAAGTGCCAGGCCAGTTACTTCCCTGGTGAAAGGCAGGAATGGGATGCCTTCTAACCCTAGCCCCCACATCCCTGGTGGGTAGTTGGTCATTGCAGGGGGAGCCCAGGATCACTGCAAGTACTGAGGTAGGGCCCAGGCCAGGAAGAGGGACGTGTGGCAGTTCCCAGACTTGCAGTGGAGTCTGAGGATGCATTAGGGAGCTGGGAGTTAGTTTCTGGGGTGGGGAACAGCAGGGCTTGGAGCCCTAGTCCCATAGAGAGGGACTTGGAGTCTGATGTGAGGGGCCTGGGGCCCAGAGAGGGGCCTGAAGCCTGGGGACAGGGCTTGGAGTCTGGTAAAGAGGCTTGGAGCCTGGGGATGGGACTTGGAGTCTGAGTACGGGGCTTGGAGCCTGGGGCTTACAGGCCCAGAGATGGGGCTTGGAGCCCAGGGTGGGGCTTAAGGCTTTTGAGTGTATATTAGAAGCAGAGGGGCTGGATGTGAGGCTGAGTATTTTAAGGCCAGGTGTATGTGCCGATTGAAAGCTGGGTGTCAGGCCACTTTGAGTTGGAAGCTGGGCGAGGCCCCACAGAGGCAGGGAGGCTGGGTGAGGCCTCACTAAGCTATAAGCTGGATGTCAGGCTAGACAAGCTGGAGGCCAAGTGCTAGGCCGAGCAGGCGTGCAGTGGGTGTTAGGCCATGGAAGGTCTGCAAGGCTTGGGACACGATAAGGAAAGGTCAGAGTCATTTATATAGGCCCTTGTCATCAGGGCAGGTAAAGGGCAGCCTCCCACCTGATGAACATCCTTCAATCAAGAACATCAAGGTGTGGTAGGTGAGATGGGTGGGTGGTTTGCCCAGAAGCAAGTAGGCAGGCCTACATTGAGACCAGCCCCGGAATGCCCACTTGCTTCAAGTCAGTTAGTTCTCTTTATCACGAGCCAGAATATTATCTATAAAGTCACCATGCACTACATTTCATAAGGGGACTTTCACACTATTTCAGTGAAAATAAGTTATTTGCCCAAACTCACCCTTAAATGATGACTGTAACCTTGTCCTGGGAAGCTTTTCCCCTGGTCTATCAGTATGCATCCAATGAAAATGTGGCTTTTCACTTGAAATCTGTTCTGGAAAATAGGAAAGAAGATTGGAATGCAAGAAAACAGAAACAAGACAAAGAATTTTAGGATTAGTTATGGTAAGAGATAAGGCAAAAGAGATCAAAATTGAAAGGGAGGAAGTTCCATGAGACCAATACCTGTTCTTCAGACATATTTCTGGACCTGTCCGGCAATCTCCTGTTAGTCTCAAACGAATATCAAACATGGATTGAATAATATGTATGTTAGAAACAGCAGGAGCAGTAGGAGTAAAGAGACCAGTAGCTAAGGAGCAAAATTTGGGACACAATCCTAGATACTCCAAAAACCTCTGGAACTGAAAGTAGTATACATCACTTCTTTTTCTGGTTAGTGTACCTGCTTTAGGCATCTATCTTAGATATAGCAATTCTGGCTGTATCAAATGAAACTGATATGATCCGCTACAGTGTAACTGTTAAATCTGCATGCTCCTGCTCCTGCACAAAACCATTGCTACTTTAACACTGTTTCATTCAGGATTAAAGTTACAGTGATTTAGCTAATGTGTAGCACTACAGGGACATGTGCCCAATGTTGAATAAACCAGGCAGTGGGAGACTGTCTAGTACTGATCCAGGATAAAGTTTTCAAAATCAGGACGAGACACCTTTTCCAGGGTGTCCTTAGTAACCCCCAAGACACAGCCCAGGAATGCCCCAGAACATTTTCCAGAGAGGAATAAAAACAGTGTTAGTAGCAAGAGGAAGAAAATTATAAGCATGTCTTAGGAAGTCAGTCAAATATCATTTATATAAATTCACCATTGTTGTATTATTTTTACCACATACAGTTAATGGATGTTAATATATTTATGAACATTTTCTAAATTTTCAGTTGTCTTATCAAAATATGTATTTTGCCTGGTCAGTTTTGAGACTGATCCTTTGCTGAAGCTAACTTACATGCAACTTCTATTCCTATCACACTGAAGATGCCTACAACTCCTGCCACTTTCCTTCTACTCCAGACAATGAGCTTTAAAGAGACTTTAGTCCTATAAATAGAACTGTATGTGTAGACATAAACCAGTAAGACACTGAATGGGCTCTATGACTCACCTGTATACTTCCCTTTTATAGAAATAGGGTGTGTTAGTGTTTAGTTTCAACTCCATTTTATTTAAATCTAAAGGCAGAGAATCCTTTTGTTAGGCCTAGGCAATTGTTTATTTAAACACCCATATCTGTAAATAATAATAATAATCGTAATAGTAATAATAGTAATATTTGAAACAGACACTGAACAGATGCAGCATATGCTGGCTGAACCGTCTGACAAGAAATTCAGGAATCAATATCTTAATTGTCCCACTGAGTGTGTTTAGCAAAGCTGCCTAAGAACTGAAAATACTCTTAAAATATCTAACTTCTGATTAATACTATAATTGCTAATGCTACTGGAAAATAAAAATCAGGATATCCATTAGCAATGATGGCAAAATGTTCCATAATACCATCTTAAATAAATAATTTCAGCTTAAATGATCTTGTCATCATACAGCACTGGTGTCAGTTTATCAGTTTGTTTAGCTAAGTTTCCATGGTGAAAAAGATTTTAGTTTGACAATGAAGGAAATGCTTCAGGGAATGACAAAAGCCATGCGGATGTTATTTGATTATTAGTCTGATACAGGGGCTATTTTTTGTTACATGTGCATGAAATGCCCAGCATAAAGTTTTTGATCACTGATTGGGACCTCTAGGTTTTACTACAAAACAAATTAATGAATTATAATGATAATTAAAGTCTAAACCACTGCTATAATTATGATTTTGTCAGTTTCATTGCATTTTCCAAGAGGATTTATAAATCATTTGTAAAGTGTTGCCACTGTCTCAAACAGTGCTGAAAATGCTAAGGGGCACTGAACACTTAAGGAGTTTGAAAATATAAATTTAAGTAGTATAAGTGCAAATGACAAATAAGGGCTATATAAATATCAGCACTATTTTCTAAGTCTTTATTTGGCTATATCTGCTGACCATTTAAGTGAAATTCTGAGTGCAGTTACCAAATGCATTTAAAATAACAGTTTCTCCAATGAGAAGAGACAGTCCTTCAGTTAGAAATTTGTCACTAGAAATAGTCAGTACTTCACATGAAAGTTATAAGGGTTTTATATTATAAGACCTTCTAGCACATAAGTTAGAACACACACACACACATCATGTATATATATATTTATATACACACATTTATGTATTCATAAATAAGTGTGTGTATGTATAAGTAAAATTATGTTTAGAAGTTATCATAAAATATTGTCATCGATTCATTGAGTTAGAAGGGACATCAAAGATCATCTAGTCCAGCAACCTGCACAAAAGCAGGATGTGCTGTTCCTATACTATCCAAGGCAAATGCCTATCCAGCCTCTTTTTTATAAACTTACAGTGGGCAACTCCTTCATGTTCTGACAGTAAGGATGTTTTTTCCTCATAGTTATCTAAATCAACTTCACTACAGTTTAAAGCCATTGCTTTCTTTCTGGTTTAATATATCAGTGAATTCCCAGTTAAAGTATGCTCTGGCAGTGATTTCTCTATATACCAAAAATAAATAAATCACTAGCTTAGTATATGGTAGGCTCTAATGATTCTTAAGGAATGCATGCATCAGACATGCTACAACCTGATGTTCTTTAAAGTCAGAACTTGATGTCTTTATTCATTCTGTGTAGCACCTTTATGCTTTGAGAAGTCCATTCAGATCAGTGGAATTACTCGTTACTGCTTAATGAGTGTGTGGGTTTCAGAACTAGTTCTTCATTTTTACTCAGTCCATCCTGGGCTAATTGTCCTTTGAATAAAGCCCTAGGGCATGCAGAACAATTGCCATTACAAATAATGACTTCTCAGGGCAGATCAGGCCAGCGGATTTGGGATGGACAGTAGCTCCATATTTATTCTGCAGGGATGGAGGCAGTCCTAGAGTTGGTATGTAGTAGTCTTTCCCTTGGTCCTCTCTATAAATTGCTCTTCTTTCTCTTATAGAAATATCTATCTATAAAATCTATCTATCTTATAGATAGATAGATAGATAGATAGATAGATAGATAGATAGATAGATAGATAGATTGCATGTTTGAAAAGCCACCCAGATACCACATGAAGAATTGTTGCAATACAGAAGAACGCCCCCCCACCCCCACCCCCCAAATCGTACACCGCTGGTTATGACATATCACCCCTCCCTTGAAACTGTATGGAAAATCATCAAACAATTGCAACCCATACTAGAAAGAGACCCTATTCTTAAAGAGATCTTCCCAGAGCCACCCATCCTTGCTTTCAAACAAGCACCGAACCTCATCAACCTCATCACCAGAAGCAAACTTCCTCAGGCCCAGAACACACCAAATGGATACAGACCATGCCATGACAAGAAATGCAAAACCTGCCAACACATCTCCACCACCCCCACAATCACTACACCCTATAACAGAGCGATCAGCATTCCTGGATCTTACAGCTGCACCTCCAGAAATGCAATATATCTCCTCCAATGCACCAAATGCCCTGATGGAAAATATGTAGGAGAGACCAAACAACAACTGCGCACCAGAATGAACGCACACCAGAAATCTATCAAAGACAGGAATACCCAATTACCTGTGGGGGCACATTTCTCACAAGAAAACCACTCTCTCTCCAATCTCTCAGTCCTGATTCTCAAAGGAAATTTACAAAACACTTCCCAGGGACGAACCTATGAACTCCACTTCATCAACCTCCTGGATACTAAAAATCATGGACTAAATATAGACATTAGATTTATGACACAATATAACCTGCCTGACATCTGACTTCCCGGGTACTTTTCCACTATTCATCCCCCCTGTCTCCCCACCCCACCCAGCCTGTCTCTCACCAATTGACTCCTCAGTCTACATTTTCACTGACTACCTGTCTTGTATACATACCAGCCCAGCCTCTGGCTTTTTTACTTTTCATTCCTTCCAGGAAGAGCACACACCAACTGCTGAAACTTCCCTAGCCTGACGAAGGGTTTTGGAACCCGAAAGCTTGCTTAAAAATTGTTCTTCAACTATTTAGTTGGTCTAATAAAAGATATCAGATTCACCCAAAAAACCTTGTCTGCCTATGTCCTTAGACCAACACGGCTACAACCTACATCTCTGTCTTCTTACTTTTGCAGCTGGAATTCTATGGAGTCAATTAATGCCTTGGGAACTAGTAAGCCTTTCACAGGAACCTGAAAGTACATAACTACTGTTGAAAAGTCAATGTCTTCAAAATATCAAATTGAAGACTCAGAGATACAGACTGTATCTATACCCTGATTTACCATGCCTGGCATTCTCACTCTCAAGCCCAGCACATACTAGAGTGAAAACAATGTAGCCACATCTGTGTAGTGCTACTAGTGAGCAAATTGACTTTGCCTCTCAGCAATTCTAATGGCCTTGCCTTCAGAGAGATATGGACATAACTTCACTGCTTCCAGTCTACTTCCTTAGCTGGTGCAAATAATGCTGTGTGGCATGCTTGAGGGTGAAGCTGCTAGTCAAGATAAGGTTAAAGTCTAGGCATGGACATACAGGGTACATCTACACATGCATTTGATCTGGGATCAGTTTATGGGGCGGAGGCTGGGGAGCCCATTCCCTGCTCAACTTCGTGAGCATGGAGCTTGGCGGGGAACAGGCTGGGGAGACGAGGATAGTCCCACTGTCACGCAGCTGACATTGGGAGATAAGGGTCTCCTAGTCCGACCCTCATGAGTGCACAGCTCAGGCTGGGAGATATGGATCTCCCAGGGCCAGCCCTGTGGCTGCAGAGCTGACACTGGGAGGGTCTCCCAGCCCAAGTCTGACAACCAGAAGCTCAGCTAGGAAATAAGGATCTCCCAGTGCTGGCCCCACTTTTATGGAGCTGGTGCTGGGAGATGAGGGTCTCCCAGCCCGAGCCCTATGACTGTGGAGATCAGGCTGATAGATAAGGATCTCCCAGCACCGGCCCAGCTGTTGCAGACCTGGCCCTAGGAAATAAGGGTCTCTCAGCTCGAGCCCCACAACTGCAGAGCTGTTGCTGGGAGATAAAGGTCTCCCAGTCCCTCGCTCCCGGATCACAATGGCGAAATGGGGATTGTAAGAGAAGGAGCTCCTGGCCCCTGCTCTGCAATTGTGATCTCAGAGCAGGGGGCTTGGAACTCCCTGCTGCTGGGGCAGGGGGACATAGTTCCCATCTGGGCTCCAGTGGTGCAGCCCACCCTAACAGCAGGCATTTACTGGGGGCAGGGAGCAATCTCCCGCCACGTGGTGTCTGGCTGATCGGGAGCAGATTTAATTTAGGTTACTGTGCAATAACCAAAAATTACTGCACAGTATGGATGTGTGTTTACACATGTGTGCCATTACTACACGGTAAGTATGGCAACTTATGACAACTTGGGTGTAAAACTGCTACCAGCATGATGCTACCTGCCCAAGTAGGTTTGCTACCTGTCTGAGTAGTTACTGCACAGTAAAGCATATTTGTGCTCTATACTCCTTACTATGTGGTAACCCTGTGTTTGTGGACTGACTTGGGACTACTAACTTTAGTCCCAAGTCAGTCTACACACAGTGTTACTGTGCTGTAATGCCTGCACATGTAGATGCTAGTGTAAAAACTTCTTACTGTGCAGTAGCTCTTGTAGACACACCCACAGATATCTTGTGGTAAGATCACCAGTCAAGGCCAGGGTAAGCACTGAGAGCTGCCACATACCATCCCCTCCACAGGTGGCATTGAGAAGAATGGAGTCTCACCTTATGCCTGGACTGTTGACAATAATGATAGTGGTATCCTAAATGGAACCACTATCTAGGAGGGGACTGTTGGCCTGTAAGCTGCCTTGACATAACTGATGAGATTTTGTTTTCCTTTTGAACAAACACCATGAGCTGCAAATGAAATGAGTACAGAGGTAACTAGCACAGAGAAAACTCTGTAGGCAAAACAAAACATAGATAGCTGTATAATGTAGAAAAACAAGATAGCAAAACAAGCCCAAGTATGGCTCTGTAGGTGAGCAGTAAGATGAAAAGAAACAGGCTTAGGGCAGCAGCTTGATGAGGAAATAACTGTTGTAAAAGGTAATTGGTGAGGATCCCTAGCATGACCATATATGGAATATACAAAAGAGGGCTCTAAAATAGTATAAAAGCCTAAGGAAAAAACTTAAGTTTGGGGACTTGTCACCAAGTAAGAGGAGACCATGCTGGTCAAAACTGCAACCCCAAGTGCTGTGATGATGCCTGGCTTGCTGAGTCATTGTGCTCAAGTAGTGGTATTGCTTAAGTGTTCAATGAATTAGGATTTGAGACCAGAACATTTTCACTGATCATTTAATTCCATTCACATCATGCCATGATCAAAATTAAGAGCAACAGATCAAGTTGTTATCTTCCAGCTGCTTCACAAAGGACACCTGGAGGGCCTGCTCCAGCATCTTTCCAGATATTAAAGTCAGGCTGACTGGTCCATAATTTCTTGTATTTTCTTCCTTCCCTTTCTAAAAAATGGACACTGTATTTGCCCTTTTCCAGTCATTCAGGACCTTATCTAACCTCCAGGAATTAGCTATCCCAAAAAGGATAGCTAATGGCTCTGAAATTACCTCGCCCATTCTTTTATTTCCCTAGGATGCACCCATCTGCCCCACCAACTTGAAAGCATCTAGCTTGGATAAGTAACCTGCAACCCTAACCTGTTCTGCCATTACTCTAGGTTGTTTGTCTCCTTCCCTATCTCTGCTGCCAACTGTATTCATTGTCTGGTAGCTGTCCCTGTTTGTAAAGACTGAAGTAAAAAAGGCATTAAATACTTCAGCCTTCTTGGCATCGTCCATAACAAGACTGCCTTCTGCATTCTGTAGGGGATCTATGATTGCTCTTTCTCTTACTGTTGACACACTGTGGAATCTTTTCTATTACCTTTTATGTCCCTTGGCTTTCCTAATTTTCTCCCTGCATGCCTGTGTGATACTCTTATACTCTTCCCTAGTCGTATGAGTAAGTTATCACTTTTCATAGGATTCCTTTTTGAGTTTCAGCTTATTGAAGAGATTGCTGCTAGTCAGGTTTGCCTCCTGCTGCACTTCCCATTCTTCCATCACATCAGATTAGCTAGATCCTGAACCCTTAAAAAGGCCTCCTTAAAGTATAACCATTCTGCTAGACTCCTTTATCCCTCAGACTTGCTTCTTAGGAGATCCTCCTGCCAGTTCCCTGAATTTGCTAAAGTCTGCTTTGCTGAAGTCCAGTGCTCCTATTCAGTTGCTCTCCTTCCTTCCTCCCTTTAGGATCTTGAACGCCATCATTTTGTGGTCTATGTAAGTGGTAGACTACATAGTTATCGCTGTGTAGTCATTTAGTACTTGCATAACCAAATACTAAATGACTGCATTAGTAACTGGCGTTACTGTGCAGCAGCATTCCTGCATGATTTTTTTCTGATGTTATGTAGCATGAACTGAACTAATGTAGCTGATGTTAACATAGGGTGTAATAATAGGGAAATATAACCATGCTAGTCTTGTCCTGTAAGCAACTTAAAAACTCCAATTTGTATCCTTCTGCTTGACATAAGTGAATGAACTCTGCATAGCCTTTATGTATGAATGTGTGTAAAAGGGTGAATGGTGAAAGAATGGCATAGAGATGGAAGAAGATTTAATTGTTTATGTAAGCAACAAGGTGCCCAATGTAAGTTACCAGTCAGTAAACTAATTAATGAATGGCTGAAGAATCCGTTTTAAGACTAGTGCACAAAGAAGATAACAATGAGAAGGAATGTACCCCCCTGCCAGATGGGCAGCAAGAACACTCCAAGGCTAAGATAAGCTGAAAACAAAAGAACAAACACAAAACCAGAAGCTGGGTGTGGAAAAACCCCAAAGCACTGAAACAAAGGATGCCAATCCCTATAAAAGAACACTTTGAAAATGCCAAGTTTGGCAAGTCTCTTTCTCTACTGATGTTTCATCGGAGCACAGATGCATCTGTTCACCCCACTCCAGCTGTTATCTTCAAATCTGCTATCTTCAAATCATCATCATCTACTTAATAAGCCCGGGTTGGCCACCCTGGGCTGATACTGAGCAACTATTGCTGGTAACTATATCTGGTGTATGTGTGGATGAAATGGTTGTTTTGTGTATGTGTAAGCCAGTGTATAATGATGTATATGATGCTTTGCATGTGTTTGTATGAATGGTGTGCCCGAACCTCTATGTCCAACTCATGTAATCAATAAACACGGCACCTTGCCTTATCCTCCTTTATAAAGTCTTGCTCTTGATTTGAGCGATTGGCAATTTGAGTAACAGTTACTGCTCATTGGTTTTGTGTAGATGTTCCCACCATCACCCAGGTTGCCTTCCACCCTCACATTCTCAATCAATCCCTCCCTATTTATGAGCAGCAAGTTGAGAGGGGATTCTCCTCTAGTGGCCTATCTATCATCTGTATCCCCAGCACTCCAAGAATTTGTTAGATTGCTTGTGCACTGCTGTGTTTCCTTCCCAGCAGATGTCCTGATAATTCATGTCCCTCATCAGAACCAAATCCTGCCATTTGGAGGCCTCTGTCAATTATTTAAAGAAGGCCTTATCCATCTTCTCCTCCTAGTTTGGTGGCCTGTAGTGGATGCCCATCATAACATCCCTCTGTTGCTCTCTCTTCTGACCTTCATCCAGAGGCTTTCAATAGGCCTACCTTCCACTTCATGCTGAACCAATGAATATCACCTTTATATATACAGCAACACTTCCGCTTTTTTCCCATCTATTCTTCCTGAACAAGCTACACCCATCCATGACTGTTCTCCAAACATATGAACTATCCCACCATCTCTCTGTAATCCCTATTACATCATAACTCTGTGCTTGTACCTGTACTTCCAGTTCTTTCTGCTTGTTCCCCATGCTTCTCGCATTAGTTTCATAGTTTCATAGTTGGTAGGGTCGGAAGGAACCTGAGCAGATCATCAAGTCTGACCCCCTGCCATGGACAGGAAAGAATGCTGGGGTCAAAAAACCCCGGCTAGGTGATTAGCTAGCCTCCTTTTGAAGCCCCCCAGGGTAGGAGCGAGCACCACTTCCCTTGGAAGTTGGTTCCAGATCCTAGCCACCCTGAATGTGAAGTAGCACCTCCTGATATGTAGCCTGAATCTACTCTCAGTCAATTTATGGCTGTTATTCCTTGTTACTCCCGGTACTGCTTGGTATATAAACACTCTACATATCTAACTGATTGTCCTGTCTTCTCCTTGAGATCATTACTAAGTCTTCTGCCATTGCTTCCCCATGAGTTTTAGTAAATTTTAATTGTTCCAAAATATCCATGTAGCTATTTCAACTCACAACTGAGCCAGTGAGCCTTAATCGTAATATTAAGGATTAGCAGACACCAACAAGTACTAAGTAAAGAATACAGGTTTTCATGAAAGACACTTAGACAAAAGCATCCCTGGTATAATTTTAGTGAAGTCAATGGTGTTATAATAGGAATACATTTGCTATAATGAACACTTTTCACAAATTAACTCATCATAATATTTTGCTGTATTAACATAGCATGTTTATATTTTAAAGTACAACTTGTTTCTCATATAACTTACTGAAACAGGACTTCCCATGGAGCATGTGCTGAAAGAGTTTGCATAGAGGCTGTTCAGCTAATGGTACAGTATTACAGGAACACTCTACCCGAAGCATGGTACCCCAGTTGTCAATGTAAGCTGCTCTGCAGTCAGCACTTCCAGAGCAAGTCATATCATCCTTGATTAATGTTTCAAGACAAGCTTTATCTTCATAGCATCTTCTCGTAACATGCCTCCAGCACATTGACCAAAACATTTCATATTTTTTCCTGGAGGAAGCATAAGAATCATACAAGAAAAACTTTAATATATTATGATTAAGATAACATTATTCTTCAGTGACATCAAATGCAAGATAAACTTACTTAACTTAAAATCAACAGAGAAAATGTAGCAATTTTAATCAGAATTTTTCTATGCATGCCAGCTAAGTGACCTCAAAGGCAGTTACTTCCTTTACAAAATCCAGAGGAGAAAAAAGGAAAGGTTGACTTTTTTTTTTAATGGTATAAAAGGCCCTCATTTTAAATAACCCTTTCTCATATTTTTCAGGACTTGTTGTCCTGTATCATTCTGAACAATCATAGCAGAAATTAGTGCATTTCAAATTATAGGAACAGGCAATTAAAAACCCTTTCTGGTCATTAGATTCTATCCTCAGACAGGTACTGTGAAGGATGCCAGATGGCCTTGACAAGGCACCTTTTGTCATCCCTATTGCAATAATCTATTATTTTGGAAGGCACAATGATACCCAACTGTATCAGTAGGTCAAAATTATGCTCTTATATACACGTCTCCAATATCAAGGATTGCATAGATATATCTGAGGATAAAATCTGGGCTTTAAACAAGAATTTCTTTGTGCAAAATGAACTCTGGACCAACAGCAAAGACTTTCTTGGATCTAAGAACAGGTTTTAGTAACAACAGTCTAAGGAGAGACACCCACAGCAACAATATAGAATAATCAGACTGGACATCATAATGAAACAAGAACAAAAAGCTTTCTAGTGGGTGTGACAGGTGTGTAAAGTATGTAAGTGAGATAAATATGGGAGGAACAAACAGCAATTGACATGATTTGTTGCCTGACTAAATAACACCAAATGAGACGAGAGAAAAAACCCGAAGTAGAGTAAGAACAAATCAGCTACAGGTACAGTAACTGTAAAGCTATTAGAAGGGTGCTACCAATGACCATATCTAATGATTTGCAAGTAGCTATCTGGATTCCTTCCCAGTTCAATATTCCTGTATGCCAGCTTATTCTCCATGTAAAATAGGATAAATTTGGCCCTGATTGGCCATATTTAACAATAATAATAAATGTTAACTCCTTATCTAACATGACTGATGGAAAACTTTAGATATTAATGTGAAAGCTATATGTCACTTCTACTAAATATAAGTGGATTGTAGGGGTAAATGGTTGTTGGGTCAGCTTCTAAACTCTCATGTACTGATCCATTAAAGTTTGGTATTCCATGATGATAATTTAGTCCTGAGATAGCATGGCTCTTATGAAGCAGTACACATAGGAAACAATCAACTTATAAAGTTCCATCTAGGACCCAATTACACAGCGGTTACTCAAGAAAAGGTTTCAAAGTAGCTGTCATCTCTGAGCTAATGGAAAAAAATGTCATTCAAGCTTGTAATTTATAGGTACAGCTAAACATAATTCAAAGCGTAATTTTGATAATTACCTCTACTTATTGTTAATGCTGGCAAACATTAATGCTCCCAGAATAAAGGTAATTCAGCAAGTCCCTCTTAAATATTATTTCCCATTAGAATCTTATATGTACACACACAAAGCCACATTTGTGGCCCAGTTCAGCCTGGCATTAAAAAATGCAACTCGCATTGACGTCAATCTGAATTGCACTTGCTTACACTGAACCTGAATGTGATCCTTGTTCTCTTGATTTGTTTACTGAAGGTAAATTTATAGTATGCTTGTAAGGTGAATTTCAGGTCTTGGCCAAAAGTGTTACATTACCCACACTGAAAACTGGTGCTCCAGTTGTGTTTCCAAGGCTAGTCTTACTTAAGTAGAGCTGTCTATAATAGCCAAACCTGCTATTCACTTGGATGTTTTCTGAAATAAAATCCAAATTTGTGTCACTTTCTATGAATGTGATTGTTTAAGAACATGCTTCAATGCCTAGATTATTACTACCTACCTCATGTTTGAAGGAGAAAAGAAAAAGAAAGAAGTAAAGGGTTTTACTATTTAGGCAACTTTAGTTGCATAACAACCAGTAGCATGCAGGAGATTCCCTGGTAGAATGAATAACTTTCAACAAACTTGTGCAGTCAGCTGCATAATTTGTACAAACCATTTGAGTACAAAGGTGCCATCCTGAGAATATTATTGAAAACCTTTAGGGATATTATTTGTTAAGCAGAAATTGTGTTATAGGTAATTACACACAAGTAGTAAAACCCACATTGAGTTTGCAGAGCTCAAGGTTAAAAGGAACCCTGCTTTTTATTTGCAAAATAAACATATTTGCTACAGGAATCATAAAGAGACATAAGGAATAGAACCTGCAATGCCATTTTAATCATTTTTTTCCAAGCAGAATTATGCTTTAAAAGAATTTCTGTTGTCTTGCCACATGAGAATAAATTAATATTTTAGAGTAAAAAGTGAAAACAATCCATGTAAGTATTATAGCTCACTAGCTACACCATAGTGCAAAATACATGTTCTATCTTTGTCTCCTCGATAGAATCAGAATTGCTCAATTGCTTGAGGTTGCTCTTTAATGCAAGTTATAGAACTGCATTTCTACAACAAGTTGATCCAAGTTCAACACTGAAAGTCATTGTGAAGTTTGGATTATTCATCAAGTGTAATGACAGTTGACTAGAACTGTCCAGAAGATTTTTGTTATGAAGCCGTCAATTTTTCTGAGTTACAAAGTACAGTTTAGACAACTATAACTTGGCAGACATAAGTGTTCTTAAACACCAGCTGTTATAGCATAGTTATCACAAAATCATGTTGTGATATGTGTAACAGTATATAGTATATCATATGAGAAATTATATTGCATATATATAAAATCACTGGGCATGTGTAGATGAAATGGGGGCCCTAAATTGAAGCAGTGGGTTTTCAAATACTCTGCTTTAAGTTTAGGGCAAAGTAAACCCCAGTGTTGTGTACACCTATGTCTTACCTGCCTCTCTGGCGGTGGGAGGGGAGGACAAGCTGCTGGTAGGTGGACCAGACCCTGGGCTGCAGTGGGGGAAAGGCTGGTGCTTTCCTCTGTTGCGGCCGCGTCCCCACCTCCCCCGGCGGCACCTGCCCACAAGCACCCAGCGTGGGTGGTCCTGGGGAGCACCACAGCCATGGAGGGAAGGACCAGGTCCCCGCACAGCGCATGCAGGTAAGCAGGCTCGAGTTGGGGAGAAGAAAAAAGATCAGGCTCGCCACTTTTTTGTTTTTCCTTCAGTGGAGCCTGCCTTCCCAGGTTGCTGCCAGGCTGCCTACATGGACTTCCTGCACAGCCCCTGAGCCACATGGAGCCCGGTGCTTCACTCCACGGCTGGAGGTGTTTTAGTTTGCTGTGCCCCAAAGTCATTTAAGGCACATTACGCCACTGAATGTGCTAAAGTGGCTGGAATTAATGCGCGATACGCTGTAGACGTGTGCAAACACCATTAAAGCAGTTCAAAAGCATTTAACCCACTTTAAAGTGTTGTACACATATGCCCCTCATTTCATCTACACACTATTTTTTATTTTATAGATAAGTGTGTTACTAGCCAAATATTAATTCGTTTGTTTTGGTTTTTTTGCTTACCTGCATAATTCATTGTTTTGGCACTGGCGAATTATGCTTAGACATGAAGGAGGGGGCACTATGTTGACTGCGCATGGCTTTCCATGAAGAAGTTCTTTAGCTTTTTGGCAAGATTTATCAAGCTGGGTACAGGCACAGAATGTCAACATCTGGGCAACATTAAAAGGCATATTTTGATAGAAGAACCTTATGGCTGCTTGACAGTCTTTCATGTTGCACTTTTTATTCACTGAGCAAACTTTAAGGTACAGGGATAGCTGTCTGTTACACACTTCATCTTCAATACATTCCCTGTTTACATCCAAACATGTCCCATTCTCAGTGTGTTCTAAAAGGCACAATACAATCAAAAGAATCAGTTACATATAGACAACAATCTATTAAGCATACTACTTGCTGGACTCCCATTGGAAACACTATGAAATCTCTGCTACAACCCCAGTATTCCTCCCAAATTAGACTCACTTAATGCTGAACTTCTCCATCATTCCCTTCATCATGCCCACTGCACCATCTTCACTCTCCTATTTGCCACCACAGGCTCCTGCTAAGCAACTCTACAATTAGCTGCTGTGCATGGAGCAGCAGAGGGTAAAAGACAGGAAGGAGGAGCTTTTTATGGTTAAATGACTTCTAAAGTGCTGATGCTTTCTTAGGCTAAATAAATCAGACTTTAGTTTCTGAAAACCAAGAACTGCAAGCTGTATGACAGGCAATAGCCTGTGTGTGGACCTCCATTCTACTATGATTAGATTGCTTCTGGTGCTCAGATAGTTCTGAAGAATGTGCAGTCATTGAAGTTTAGATATACCTAAATTTTGTCACTTTTGAGCACTGACCCAATGTATCTATAACACGCATACTTGCATTTGCCTTTCAGATAGCACAGAAGACTACAGAATTGAGCACCTGAGAGCTGTACAATAGCATCTAGGAGCTTACCTTTGCTAAAGACATCTGCCTCTATCTGGCCCACATGCCACACCTACAAAATGTTATAGGCCTCTAGTCCTATCCAGAAGATGTCATCTAACACTGTATTGTCACTTCCCCATATTAAATCTATAGACTGCTTTCATATCTCACCTCACTTCAAGTAAACCACAAGAAGTTCCTGCAATGACTTATAACAGGGTTTGAAAATCTTAGGCCCTTAGATTGTATCCAGATCATGGAGCCTTTGAATTTAGCCCATGAAGCAGTAGCTTCATCAGCATTCAGTAGTGGGGATTTTGGCCTACAGTATGTCACAACTGGGCACTGGGTGTTCTGGCAGAGAGGGGTCTCTGCTCACACCCTTCCACAGCTGGGTAGCAGGGGCTTCAGAAGAAGGGGAGCTCTACCAATACCAATCCACAGGTAGGCAGCCGGGAGAAGCAGCAGAGGTTGATGGGTCCTACCCCAGTGCTGGCCTACCTCAGATGTGAGCTAGGTCATTCTAGCCCACAACCAGAAAACAATTCCAACTGCTGACTTACAGAAGTTAGTACTAAAATGAGAAAAACTGGTACTCATGTCATTGATCATAAGGACGAATGTGGGGATGAGCAGATGGGCATGCTACGCTGCTCCAACTAATCCTTCTCTGTTCAACACAAGTATCACAGTGAATGCAATTAAAGAGTATAAAATAATTCAGTGACTGTTACTAGCTCAAGGGCAGCAGCATTAAGACTGTACTGTATGCATCTTAATTCTACATTTCCTTATTCTCAGAAGTTTAAGTACCTTAACCCTCTGATTCTGATGCCTAGGTGCTTGAATGTTGCTAAACGTGCGTCTCTAGACCTGATGGACAAATCTTACCAGCAGGCAACCTTAATTCTGCAATAATACATTTGTCATTAAGCTATTTAGACTGAAATCTTGATTCTACTTTGCCAGTGATTTCACTGGAGCCATAATTATACCCATAGATAGTACTTCATGTCAGAGAATGACTTTGTTTATTGTACTTGTGACATGCCTTGCACTCTTTTGATAGTGTATAAAACCCCAGTAAGGGTATTCACAATGCTGATTTCTTAACTTCATTATTGTTTCAAAGCACTCAAAACCTCATAAAATAAACCTAGTATCTCAAAGGATTGATTGTTTAGTTTCCAAGCAAAAAATTAACATTACTAAAAGGTTTATATTGAATAGCATCTAACAGTAACATTTTAATGGCAACCTTGAACTATTTCTTGGGTAATTTGTTACATAATCTTGATATCTAGGAGAATTAGACTAGGTCTCTATTTACTTCCATAAAGACCATAGGGATGACATTTACCAGGCTATTTACTTCTAAGAAGAGTGCAAGAGGAAAATTGTTCCTTGAAGAAAGTACTATCAGGAAAGGGAGCTAGATCTTGTTTGAGAGTTTGAAGGATCAACTGGAATGCAGTTTGCCAAAGGAAATCTCAACAGCTTGGAGGGACTTTTCAAAATAACTCAGTTAAACTGTGAATAAGCATTTATGCCCTCCTCATCATTTGAGGACAGTATTTCACTGTCCTAAGTGAAATCAATGGGAGTTTTACTTTTGACTTCAATGGCATTAGAATTTTTACTCCTTTGGGATCCTTGTCTATGCAAAAACTTAGCTGCAAACCATTTGAAGTTTACTAAATCCCAAATTTTAAGTTATTTTGAGTCTTGGCATTATTATTTAATCTATATGAAGCTGCATTTTTCATTGTTATAGGCTGGTAGAAAAAACAGTAAATAAGAACTATAAATGAATATATAAAATGAGCCTTACCTTGTTTGGAAAGAGCAGATAAATTCCACTGTAATTTAATTTCCATGTTAATATTATCTAAAAGAAAAAACATGGGATATGCAGCATTAATAAATCCCCTGTGTCAACTGTGTTGTCAGTTTTAATGTACCACTTTATTAGCTGCCATGCTAGGAGCAGCTCAGAAAGAAAAGTAAAGAGAAAAAACAAATAAGATTGACCAAATAGAAATTGTCAATTTGTTTAGAAACCATAAAGGCTTCATTATATTTACGTATAGATATTAAGGTGAATATGCACAGGAGCTTTCCTTTCCACTGCCAACACTACTACCCTGTTTATGAGTTTATGGTTTGTGATTATGGAAGTTCAGAAAGTCCTAGGTAAACCTGGGTCATGTGACAATCAAACTCTTTCATGAACAAATGCAAGCTTTTGAACCTACTGTTATGTATATATGGACCCCCCTTTAATAATCTTGCCCCTTAATAAATGCAAATAATATTACTGGTCTTTATTTATGTTATGTTTTAATACTATTATAGTAGTGTTAATAATAGTACTGTATTAGTAGCATGAAAAGGCACTACTAGGCAGGATACAGATTCCTTTGGATTTGGTTCCATACACACATATATGAAGACACAATTCCAAGCTATGTTTTCCCTGCTAATTGTTATGCTGTCAGATATTCACATGCATATAAAAGGTTCTCAAAATACTCTTTTTTCAAACTTCACTGCAAATAAATAATGCAATATGTCAACTGCCCCACAAACTTGACATGATAATGGATTCTCTATTCCTTAGTACAGCCTAGAGTTACAGCTATTTTGTTCCACTCAATAGCCTTCCCTGGTGGTCTTTTCATTATTTGGAATATGCACAGAAGTCTAAATCACTATTGAATCACTATTGAAATCTAATTCTAGATTGAAACATGATTTCTATTAAGATTTCATATTAAGCAGAATAGCATGACAAAACAATCTTAATCTTCTATTAAGATTTCATATTAAGATTTCATATTCTAAAGCAGCACGAACCTGCATCAGTGTCCTGATCTCTCTCATCATCATAGTCTTCCTCATCAAAAGCTATATTCTCCTTTGCATCCTGTAGACAGGTGTTATTAAAGATGCTTTTCCATATTTTAGTACACCGTTTTTGAAGTGGCTCTGAACACCTGCAATTCCCTAAGACTGTTTTTCTCAGCTTCTTCCACGCAGACAAACATTGTTTCCCAACAACTTGGAGACTGCATTTTGCTACCTCTGCCCTGCATACCCTTTGGAAGTTCTTATACTCCACAAAGCAGTAGTGGTCATTGCGACAGCTTTGCTTTGCAATATTGCAGTCATTTTCTCGTTCACCTGTGTGTTTTATGTCTTTGTGCTTTGTGTGCAGCATGAAGTTTAACTGGATATCTGAATTTGCTGAAGGGTCCAAATGTTCTGGAAATATAAATCTGAACTTAGATATACATTGCACATAAATCTTTTATGCAGCTCTAAACAAATTATTTTAAAATCTATTTTCCAAAGCTATTAGTAAAACAAACAGAATTATAATATACTAATTATAATATAATAACTTACCATAGTAATTATGATTTAAGTAGCTTTGGATTTTGATATTCTTATGAATATAAGAATTCCATATTCTAATAGATTACTGCACCTGCCTTCTATTTATTAGATAGACACAAAAATCTACATAATATAATGTACACTCTAGTTTAGCACTTAAAATGGGTAGTAATGAAAATGCTCTCACTGAAGTTACTGTGTATGTCATGTTATCAAATAAAGACAAAGTTTAGTCCAGGCGCATCTCGATTAAATTATACCAGGGAGGAATTTGATATAATATATTTATCAAGAAGTATACAATCCCACTCCTGTTGGTAAGGAATACTGAACCAGGCCTTTAACATTTCATTTGCTACCTTTTCCTGAAGGGGAAAAAGGCCACTTTACTCTTCTACAGCAGCTTGATAATGTTATATATTCACTGATACGCCGTAGAGTTATGCCAATGTAATACTGATATAACATAACAGAGTGGAGAATCAATCAATCCTACTGGATATTTGACAACCACTAGTTCAGTGGCTGATTTTACACACCATATGTGAGATCTTCTAATCTTTAGGTTAAAAGATCTCTCTAGACCAGAATATTTAAACCTTCCTTTGTCTGAATATGCTACTTACTCAAAGAAAGAGCTAAAATCTTTCTTTAACTTAGTGAAGTTTAAATCAAAGATTACTAAATTGAATCCACTGAATATAATATGACGTGAATAAGAACCACAGAATCTGACCCCATATGTGCTACAATAGCTAGGTTTAACAGGGTAAGTTTTAAAAAAAATCAGCCTTATATTTAACTATCTTTAGTTTTCTCTGATTTATCCTACTTTTGTTAATTTTGAAACTGATCTTTCTCACTATTTTCATATATATTTATTCATGTGAGTATTTTATTTAGAAAATGCAAAAGAAATTAAAACCATGCAGGACATTATTTGATGTGGCAGTCACATACAGGAACTTGAAACTGTATCTTTCTTACTGTGAAGAATACAATTTCATACATGGTTCCATTTCCCTTTACATTGCATATTATTGAACTATCCGGTATATTGCTTACCTTTCTTAAGGCCACATTGTTGTTCAAGCAACATTTTGATGCTACAGGAATCATTCTTTGTGCAGAGACAGCTTTTACATTTTGGATACTGATCAGCTAAGAACTGTATGGCTTCATTGCAGACAACAGAACCTTTTGCTTTGCAGCTGTTACCTAGATTTCATAGACAAGAATATAACTTTATTAATGTTTATTAATGCTTAGGGGATAAGGATATAAAAACAATTAAATTATAGTACAAGAATAAAATCTTTAGCTAAGGAAAGATGGTTTGATTTTGCTTTGCTTTAAAATGTATGATAATTCACAACATAAGCATTGTGTTTGGTATGATATAATAAAGATGTGGGTAAAATTTTGCCTTTAGTTTTAGCCATGTATGTTTTGAACCACATCCAGCTGTCTGTTTTAAGTTGTTCTCATTTCAAGAGAACATAACCTGTTTCTAATAATTACTTTGGACAGAAATTAAACATACTTTGGTCATTTTTGGCTAATAAGCATGGCACACCTATTGAATCACACCTGGTTTATTGATATGTTAACAATGATGTAAGCTAATATAGAACTCTGTGCTGGCTCCAAACATTTAAAAAGACCACCATGGAAGGACACTCTATGGAAGAAAGTAGCTGCAACTTAAGGCTATACTAGACACAGAGGAAAGAGACTATAGGGAACCAGCATTGATTAAAAATGGACATTCAACTTTGGTCAGTTCAGCCAAGGGACACAAAGATACAGATATTCCCCTCAAAGACTACTGCAAATGGGACTTCAAAGGATCCCTGGACCTAAAAATAAAACACCCATTTAAAAAAAGAAAAAGCATACACTATCATAACATGTTGACGAGCACAACATGAGGCAGATGATAACCCAGGCCTTTTACATGGTAAGACCCATGGTGTTTAGGCATTCAAGTATAGATTCACTTTACAAACCTGGCTGCTAACTGCTTGAGGATTATGTAATTTTGTTAGCATGTTTAAATATGACTCATTGACTTTTTAAAATCTTATTGATTCCTCAATAAAATAGGCTTGCACCCACTCTGAGATCACTTTTCTCTCTCCAGATTAAAACTGTCATGAAAACTGTGCTCGTCAGGAATAAGTTAACTGTGGATGACAAGTATGACATCTGCAGGTGAAGAAAACAGAGGTCAGAATCCAATTTAATCTTGTGGAAGACCAAAGCACAGCTTGAGACTCACTCCAGTGATGACATGTAGGGGGCAGGCACCCCCTGAGTGGTGACATGTAGCCACATGCACCCCCTGAGACCACTGGTACTCCCCCTGTGAGCACTGGCTGGGGAGTGGGAGCACCAGATATAGGCTGTAGTCACTTCCAGAAGTGCACTTTCAGGAGCAGCATGGCCACTTCTGGAAGCACCACAGCTGCTTTCAGAAGTAGTGCGGCCACTTACCGGTTAGTAAGTTATGCCGCAGCCCCCCCCCCCCCCCCCCCTGCAGTCAGTGAGATTGGCTGTGGGGGACCTCCCCCCCCCCCCCCGGCAATTGCTGACTGCTCACTGGGGGCGCACATGCCTTCCCTGACTAAGGTGGCACCAGTCACCCATGACTCACTCTGAGTTACACCACTGAAGTGTAAGAGTAATTCTATTACCCATTCTGGCCACATCTACACAAGACATTTGTTGAGGAGTTGCCTAATTAGCTCTCTAATAAAGTTTCAGTGTTTATATGTGCAGGGTGCAGTAAACTAAAAAATACTGCCATAGGTTAGTATTTGTAAACACAAGTACTATCCTGCAGCAGCATTATATAGGGTGCCATAACACATGTGTAGATGGTGACTGGGGCTGGTTGGGACATAAGAATGCTTCAGTGTGGAGGCCACGTACCAGCTAGCCTCACATTGGAGCACCCTTGTGCCCCAGCCAGCCCCTCAACAACACATTGAGCTGGGTCGGAGCAGCTTGGGCTGGCAAGCTGAGCCCCTGGGCCTTCTGACATTTGGGGCTGTTCTGAACCACAGTGGCCATGCATGGGGGGTGCACAGGCATGCACTTACATCCCTGAGAGTGCTGGTGCACCCTCTGACTGGCTGTGCTCACCACTTAGGTGATGGGTAGGGAGGGCAGGTGACAGCACCAATGCCCCCTCTGCAAGTGCCAGCTGATCACTGCAACCACTTCAGCCACTTCCAGGAGTTTCTGTGGCTGCTTTTGGGAGTGGCTGCAGTGATCAGCCAATGCTTGCTCCCAGAAATGGCTGCAGCCACTCCTGGAAACGGCTGCAGCAATCGCAGTGATTGGCTGCAGCAATTGGCCATTGTGGGATTGCCTGGGGGACCCTGGGAAACCCCTGCCCCAGTCCACAGGATCACCCATGGGGGAACTCTACCCCCTAGTTGGCGGGACTGGTCAAAGTAGGGGCACGTGCACCCCCCCCCCCAGTAAGGCAGCACCAGTCACCCATGCTGACCCAGATCAATATGCTGCTGTCCTGGGAGCAATCTACATGTATAAATGTGGTGCCTAGGAGCAATAAACTCTGGTGCAAACTGTGTCAGAGTTTATTCAGTCGAAGTAAATAAACATGTAGATGTGCCCTCTGGGTGCATAAAAGTCCCCGTTATAGAAACAAGGAAATGGCTGTGCATTTCTGGAGAGCAATCCTATTCCACTTAGGAACCCAGATGGGATAATAGAATATAATTGTTCAGACATAACAGTTGGGTAACTCAAACTCACCCTCAGGCTGCACTTTGGTCTTCTGCTGTTTACTGTTCTGAACAGCTGGACTTCAATGATAAAATGTTATATAATAAAGATTAAGCATATTTATTAGTCATCAATACTTTTAGGAATAAATATGAAACCCAGGTAGTCTTCCCAAGAGAAAGAATATAGGACTTTTATAGAAACCTGGAATATGAGCTCAGGGATATCTAAAGGATAAAGGCAAATGAGAAAACAAGTGTTGTTGTTTCTTCGCGGGGGGGGAGGTGAGGGGGGGGGGGGTTGGTTTGGATTTGTCCTATCTGTACCACAACATTTCACTGCTAAAAGCTGTCATAAGCTGGAACAATCCTGAATTTGTGCTGTTCAAATGAAATCACTTCTCTGAGTGTGTGTCTACATGTGTATTTGCGTGTGCCTAAACTTAATGTGCTTTTGCTTAAGGCACATTAAGGAGATTTAGGCATGCATATACACGTTGATGCGCTAATGCACCTTAAGGCACTTTAACTTTTAGGTGAAATTAGCTAAGTCGCATTAGCCCACATGCAGATGCGCTAATGCACTTTAATGAGGTGATGTTGATTGATGCACACCACATTAATGCACATTAAGCACCTACATGTGGGCTAATGGGACTTGGCTAACTGTGACTAAATTTGATACCTGCTTTATGCAGGTACCAAATTTAGGTGGGATTAGCCTAAAATCACTATTTTAAGGTCCATTAAGGGTGCACACGTGTGGACATGCACCCTTAATGTGCCTCAAAATGGCTATTTTAAGATAATCCCACTTAAAAGGGGCATGTGTAGACATGCTCTGAATGACTTAATTTTTGGATCAGAACTGTTCCACTGTTACAATGCATATACAAGTTACTGGCTTACCTATACCAGCAAACACAGTTCTACAGTAATAATTCTAGGGTGTTCCTATGCCTGCAACATATGCTTTTGAAAAGCCTCTCTTCATACTAGTTCAACTCTGGGTATGGATAAGTGTTATATTCATAGTAGAAGAAATGCTACTTTCCTGCTAGAAACTGGGAACATCCATGCAGTTTCTCCCACAGGAAGCAGGCTGATTCTAGGATAAAGATCTTCTTCATTTCAACAAGGAAGACCTTTTATGCAGGAGACATTTTCCTGCAGGAATGAACCCCAGCCCACGGAAATGCTCTGTGTGCCTTCCCTAGACTAGGATGTGAGTGCTGCTGGACTCCTGGCAATTCTAGGGACGAGTGGAGCAGCAGGGAAAGGTTACCCATGTGTTCCCCAGAGTGGGGTGACCCCTGAACAAGAAGCCTACGAGTCAAAGTGCACATCGCATGACAGGATAGGAATAAACTACAGAAGTGTACACCAGTGCAGAGAAGGATTCTAGACACACAAAACCTGCAGGAAGCAAAAAAAACCTCTTTAAGACTCACCTGGGATGATATAGATAGGAAAGGTTCTGCTTTGAGCAGGGTGTTGGATTAGATGACCTCCTTAGGTCCCTTCCACGCCTAATTTTCTATGAGTTTGATTCATACCCAGCAAGCCCATTTAGGGAACACTTTATCCCTCTTTCAAATTGGGGGCAGAATATATCTGGGCAGAGGATATAGGAAGGGCCTTTTGAAGCAGGTGGCTTATTTAACACCATGGATTTGCAGTCATAGCCAAAAAACAGATAATGTTATACAAAACCTCAAAACATACTCAAATGTATGCCATTTTGGCAGATCAGGCTTAGATCATTTCTAGCATCAGAAATCAAGGTACTGCAAAGAGAAAAGAAATGTAATACCTGAGCACTCAGCTAAAGCATGTGGGAATGCCAGTATAATCCTTGAAAGCAATCTAGTGACTGTTAATTCAGATTTTATGATTTTTATTAACACAAAAGTAAAGTAAATCTACAGTGCTTTTGGTTTTTAGTCAGAGTTCCAAATAATTTACTTGCAGGCCATGCTTGGACTCAGATTCAGAAAGCAATAGCAATGGCATCAGTATAGCATGTCACCATACTTCCTTCTCCTAAGTTCCACTGAACAATAAGGAGATTTGGCAAGGATACTTACACTGGCTTGTGATTTGTGAGAAGCAATTCACCTTGCATTTTGTTTTTACATGGATTTAATAATTTTTAATATATTTACATGGATTTTTGAAGTATTTTTTGCCATTTATACTGCACAGTAAAGTTTTATTTTGTAAAGTCATAATTTACTTTGATTTGTGATTTGCAGTCAGCATATCCTCACCATATTCATAAATGTGTTAAAAAGCCATTCAGAATGCATATCCAAGCCAAGTACAGTTTATTTATACATTCCCACACTGTAGCAGTCCATAAGGCACACTGTCAAAATGTTCTCTTTCACAGCCTCCCACAGCTGTATAACACCTCAGTGACTCTTGTGATTGCCAGTCTGTCAGGTTGTTCAAAAACAGCCAGATCCTTTCTATACTGATGGTAATATTTCCTGATTTTCGTCACCAATATTATGCAAAACACAATCAGAAATAACAATAAAATGTGTAACTCTGTGTGTGTCTACACAAGACACTTTACTGCACAGTAGACTAATCTACTGCACAATAAAGCATCACAGTATAACTGTGCACGTAAACTACTGTGCAATTAGCAAGTACCTGAAAATACAGGTACTAAACTAACTGCGGAGTATACACTGCACAGTAAGGCTCATGTAGATGCTGACTGGAAGCAAATTTGCTCCTGGTCAGCCACACCAGCAGGGGGCCAAGTCCTGATGCTGCTCAGCTCCTGTCTCCACCCAGAAGCCAGGAGCTGATCAGTGTGGGGACCCAGTTCCTCTCTGCTCTCAACTGTTCTGACACAGAAGGACTCCCGGCTTCCCACAAGAGCAGGGAGATGAGCAGCACCAGGACTGGGGAACGTTTCCTTCTCTGCTCAGCCAGGGGCAGCTGGGAGCTCTCCTGCCAGTGGGGCAGATAGCAGAGAGCCCTTGGCTAGGTGGGGGATCCCTGTCCAGCCTGGAGGCTTCCTGCCAGCTGCCCCACCAGGGAACTGGGGCAGCAGGATGGGAAAGAATCTCCTCTTCTTCAGATGTTTCCCAGCCTCTTGGGGCCAGCTCCTCACACAGCTCAAGGAAGATTTTCCTTCTCTATCTGGTTGTTTCAGATATACATCACGATCTGATCCCACCATTTCCTGCTAATTTCACAGGTCCAGAAGCTGTATTTAACTATATATTGTTAGTCAATTCATGCTCATGGGACCTGGTAATTTGCATACAGTATGTGCATTATCTACTCCCCAATTTTCTTGTTTTCACTGAACCAGCAACCACTGTGGTAGTTGCTGAAGTTCCCCAGCTGCAGAATGATCAGCCATCCCACTTCAAAGACATCCAAGAGATCTTTCTAGAGACCTAGAGACCAGGTCATACAAGAGGAGGCTGAAAGACTTGGGACTGTTCAGGCTGGAGAAGAGAAGAGGGGACTTGATGGCAACCTATAAGTATATCAGGGAAGTACATCAGGGTCTGGGGGACCAACTATTCACCAAGGCCCTCCAGGGGAGGACAAGAAATAATGGGCACAAACTGATTGAAGATCATGTCGTACTAGACATAAGGAAAAACATCTTTACAAGTTGAGTGGTGAGGGTTTGGAACAGGATCTCCCCAGAGGTGGTGCAGTCATCCACCCTGGTGATCTTCAAAAAGTGTCTTGATGCCCATCTTTCTGGGGTCATCTAACTCCAGTAGTCTTTCTTACCCAAGTGCAGGGGGTTGAATCCAATGATATGTAAGGTCCCTTCCAGCTCCTAACAACTATGAAATCTATGAAATCTTTCTGTCCAATATTGATATTTCTACTAACAGGTTAAAACAATTGAAAAACTAGTGCTGAAAGTGTTACTCTTTGGGACAGACTAGGGGAGTGGTGGTAATTTTTTTTTTAGAAAGAGGATTAAAATAAGAAAATTATCAGACAGAACAGAGGGAAATATAGGAACTGGACTCCAACATCTCACAGTTCCTTAGGAGGAATGTTGGTGTCCCATAATTCATTGGAAGAAAGGTCCACAATTACAGGATGAGAGATGGCATAATGAGATGCCTACTTCCAGGCAGCACATCATTTGTTGATATAACCCCTACTGTGTTGATGGGCTTCATGAAGAAAGGAACCCAACTGCATGAGTTCTAAAGAAAGTGCAAAGTTAGTTGCTGTACTTTGTTATAAATTCTACTTGAAAAAACTTCCTAGGTTGTACATAGCCATGGAGGAATTTCTGTAATGTTGTTTTAAGTAGATCTTGCACCATAATAATGATGAAGTCACAGAGGCCAGAGATTTACCCTAGCAATTTAGTATGTTGTGCAGCACAAAAGGGATAAATGGGGTTTGTATAAAAGTTAGACCATGTACTTGGCAGTATATAGTTCTCTTATCAGTATCAATGTGTTTCAGCTATGTGATTCAGTATCACAGCTATTGATATCACAGTGTTGATTCAGCTATGTGATGAATAGGCAGAAAATACGTTTATTGCTGGTTTTCAATTATTGTTTCTTTTATTACTGATTGATTGCAAATAATGTATTATAGCTAAAATACATATTACTAGGATGCTTACCAAAAATGCTTTCTTATATTGTGCTTGGAAGCCAGTAATAATACAGATTTTTATTAAAGTAAAATTTACAGGTCATCCTACAGCATATCCACATATGATGGAAAACAGACTTTTGACAAAGAAATAAATCCCGTTTTAGGTCATAATCTCTTCTTTTTTCACAAGCAGAACTACCATTGTCAATACGGGTCTCAACTAAGCATGAAGGACAAAATAGACTTCTGAATCTAATTCACAGAAATTTTTTAACATTTGTGTCACAACCCAAAGTTGTGGTTTTTGTTTGTGTGTGTGCTTCGGCACCGCTAAATTATTTTCCCGCCGTTTGGAGCTTTCTTTGCACGGTAGAGTTCTCTGCTGCGAGAGAGAACTCTGGTGCAACGGGGGATTTCCCGCCAAATTACAGCTTCTTTGCAGGGTGCATTTCTTTTGCATACTAGTGATGCACGTTGCAAAGGAGTTCCTGCCATTTGTATTTGGATTCGCGCCACATTATTGGCCAATTCCAAATAGGCACACGTGGCGGCTAGCTATTGGCTTGCTAGCCGTACAAAAGGCTTGGGTAGTTTCCGCCCAAGTCGGAGAGGGAGAAAAAGGAGGAGGGAGAGAGAGAACTCTGTGTGAAGATCTCCAAGCGCTGTGGACCCTCGCGGACCCAACGTGCCTCCCCTAAGCAGGCAATAGAACCAAACCTATGGAGCTTTCACTTCTAGCCTCTCCCCGTCGCCGATTGCAATCCCAGACGTATCTCTTTCCTGTAAACTTCAAACCTGCGGAGCCTCAACTCCGGGGAACCCTTCGAACCCAACCGAACCGGACCAGCAGAGCCTAAACAACTCCGTGGGAGCAATCGAATTTGTCGTGGTCCTCTAGCGAGGATCTAAGCGGGAGCTGTGCCTGGAAACCTGCCCAGCCTACACCACTACCATCTTTGGGTGTAAGTAAACAATCTTTTCAATCAACCACTACGCATTTGTGACTAACTCTAGCTCGTCGCTGTCTCTCTCCAACCCCGCGTGCCCGGGCTGCTGGCCACAGCCCGCGTGCGCGAAAGACGGGCCGCGGATCGCCCCTCCCAACCTGCACGCGGCGGCGGGAGCGGGGCCCGGCCCGCACAATTTGATGCAGAACTGGAAGTCTAATATATTTTTTGCTTTGTCACCAATACAGAAAAATCTGGTGGGTGTGTGTGGGGGGGAGGGGGAGGGCAGACATTTCCTAATTTTTCAGCTAATCAAAAAAAAAGAAAACAAAATGTGTAATATTGAAACATTTTGACATTGTCAAAACAAAAAGTTGTTGAAATGAAATGTTCAAACCTCCTCCAACATATTACAGTAAGATGATTAGAGCACATTTACATTTCTAATTTCCTTGTGTTATTGGAGGGTAGAGAAGATAGAAGGAACACAGCCACACAATGCAGTACAACTGCAGAGGTTATAGTAGAGTGCCAAGGTACTCTGAGCCCTTGGAAAGGCCTAAGCAAACACTGGAGTACCCTTAGGAAGGTATCCACAAGGGGACTGGAGAGAGGTGATTGTAATATTCTCCCCAAATGTTTCCCGCCCCCAGCCCTGCAATGGAGGAGTAGGGGGGAAAATCATTCTTCTCTTTGAATAATAGTTTGGTTTCAAGGGTATAAAGTGGTACAAATGACCCAACGTCCATTTAGACTTGTCTATGTTGTGGCCCATATGTGTCCATTAGGGTATGCTCCAAGAACACTGTGATCACCTGCTCTGTGTACACATGCCACAAGGGGAGGCAAAGCTAAGCCAGAAGCATCCCTTTATAGCTTCTCTCAAGAGCTCGTGGGGATGTCCCCAGAGTGGCTTTACCATCATGTTTCTGGGTTTGGCATGTGCAAGTGGGAGCAGAAACATACCAGCTCCCACCAGTGTAGAAAAATCCTCCATGGGTCTAGATTTTTGCCTTTTTAATAATTTCAGTGTTTTCAGATTCACACTAATAAATCTGTTTCAATTAACCACAGCACTATTTAAACTCTGTTTCTCTATGTTTCTCCATGTTCACCCTACACATGGGCTACGGACAGAAGTTACACATAAACCGGTATCAGTGATTGGAAACTGGCTCAAATCTGTAACACAACAGGGATAGGAACAGACATTACACATAAACTGGTTTAAGTGATCAGAAACTGGTCAAAACCTGTAAAAGAACATAATTTCAGTGCATATAAACCAGTTTAAAAATGGCTGAAACTGGTTTAAGATAAACCTGGTTGAATGTAGTATCAGACTTAACTGATTTAGGTCAAACCAGTTTATGCAATGTGTGTTCTAGACCTTTTCCAGGTTTAAGCTAAACCAGAGTCCCCAAGTATCCCAGATGCTTTGTAGCCCTAGGCAGGGCTTTGTTCTTTACTCCAGAGAACAGAGCTGGCCTTGTCCCTCTGCTCCCTAGCCAGAGCTCTGTCAGAGACTGCAGGCACAGCAGGCTCTGCCTTGCTTCCTTCTGCCCCACACCACCCTCGCTGCTTGAGCAGGGATACCCCCTTTCTCTCTCCCTCCCTCCCTCCCCCCCTCCCTCCCATCTCCCACAGCTCAGACCACAGCCCCATGGACCCTAGGCATGTAGTGTGCTAGCTAATGCTGAATGTGTCTGTGTGTGCATGTCTCCAATTTAATTGGGACAGGCAGACAGAGAAGTGCCCACTTAGGATTTTTGGAGCTAATCAACAAGTCATCTGGCAACATCTCTCCATTCCTTCCTTGGAAAAAGCTGTTTAAAAGGATCTTGAACTAGTGAGATAGGCTTTGTTTTGTTGATGGGCTGACAACACAGTGTTTATCAGGCCCCTCCTGGCTCCCTCACCTGTCAGGTTTGCAGACAGTAGCAAGAAGCAGGGAGTGAGAGATCAAAAAGCTCATCATCATCAACAGATGCATGCACTGCACACACCCACTTTGCCTCAGAGTGCTAGCCAGGAGCTGGGGTCTCCCACCCTTTGAGCAGCCTGGGGCTGCATAGGCCAGGGTGGGGGTTTACATCTGTCCCTAACTGGAGGTCCTGCTGGGGCCTGGCCATGCCCCCCCTCAGCTTAGCACTTTGGAAGGGAAGGGAAGATTGCTTTAGGGCCCCCAGCTTCTAGCCTGAGCCACTGCAGGCATGTGCCTGAATTTCCTCAGTCCAGAGAAGATGTCTGTGCAGTCACAAACCAGTTCAACCTAGGAAGGTTAGACTAACCTGCAAAGATTGAATCAATTCAGGCTCAGGCTTTTTCAATGGCTGTCCCTAGCTCAGAAGTTCAGTGCACATAAACTGCTTTCAAAATGGCTGAAACTGTTTTTAAGACAGACCTGGATGGATGTATTACTAGACTGAAATGATTTAGGTTAAATTGATTTCTTGAATTTCTCTCCCAGACCACCCACAGATTCAAGTTAACTCACAGTCCCCCAGCATCCCAGGATGCTTTGTACTTCCCGCCGCAAACCCTCCCTTGCAGGGTGGGTGTACTAGCCTTGGCCCAAGCTGCCTGCTCTAGCCAAGCAGGGAGGTGTGCTTTAGCACTCCCACTGTTTGTGGCCTAGGCTACAGTTGCCATGTGGCTGTAGTTCCAGAGTCAAAAGTGAACGTTCACTAGCTTATCAGTTCAATCTATACAGCTTAGACTAACCCGCAAAGATTGAATTGATTCAGCTGTCGGCTTTTGACTGTCACCTTAGTGCCAGATTCTATTCCATCTACTTGGTGTCTAAATGGATCTATGTACTTAAGTGTGATCTTTTTCAATTCCTGGACTGTTAATACCAAAAGGTCACAGGTTTTCCTCTTGCTCACCGCTTTTTTATGAGTGTTTCAGGCCAAGATGAAAGCATATTACAAACTTAGAAAATGGATTATCAGGGGCTCAAACATGGTAGAATAGGATCACTCTTAGGCACTTAATAGATGGAATAGAATCTGCCCCTTAAAGTTCTAATGGTAGAAATTAGTCTTCAGGAGAGATCTGAATGAGAAGGAATAATGTTTCTGTATTAGCAACAGGAGGGAAGACTTTCTTGATCTGAACAAACTCAGACTTGTTTAATAAAACAAATGAGGCTGCATTTCAGGCCTGTTGTATTAGTTGGTGCATTCATAATAGTATTTAGATATTTACTAGATCTAAATTCCCTGGTAAAAAAGGTCACATTTTATTAGGTAAACATGTATATAGAACAAAGAGAGTACATCTGCAGATCCACTATGAACAGATAATTAGAGCTAATAGAAATTATAATTCTAATAAACAATCATTCTTTGTGAAAATTTTTGGTATTTCATTGAAACCAGAACTTTAGAATTAAATAAATTTTATATGACAATTAACATAAAAATAGATTTTTTTTATTTAAAATGCTCTCAAACATTTTGAGCAGCTATAAAATGGGTTATATATATATATATATATTAACATACAGATATGGAACAACATTGTTATCATCATTAAACTGTTTAATAAAAATAATCTTGTTCATTAAGGTAATAAACAGCAGCAGAGAAAATGATTCCTTTCTCTCATGCAGGTGAAAATCTCTTAACTGTTTAATAACCAGAGGGAGATTAGTCATGTTCAATGCCTGCAATATGTTGTATTATCATTCCCTGGAAATGAATCACTCTGACATGTTAGTGCTAGTTAACTGAAGAACTTTGTCAGTTCTACAAAGTTCTGTCAGGTACACTATAATTTGTTCATTTCAAATTCTAATATTACTTTTCAACGTATTCCAGGAAACTATGATGTTGCCTAGGTCTATTACAACACCACATCCTCTGATCTGTAGAAGGTATTTTTAACTGGATGACTTTTCTTAGTTTAGAACATATAGGGCTAAATGCTGAAATCATTATTTAGCTCTTGTTCAGACAAAACTTCCAGCTGGGTGACTGGGGCTCATATTCTGACCCAAGCTGTACCTGCTCAAACCTCATTAAAAAGGTATTTGCATGAGGTCTGCCCTTAGTAAGGATTTCAGAACTCGGGGCTCAACCCTAATTATGCAATCATTTTTTATTCTGCTCTCACATCTAAGTTTTACAACTGTGGAACCCCATTGAATTGAATACTGTCACTCCTGTCTCATTGTGATGCAACATCTGAGCTAGGTATTAGAAGCTAATCATATATGGACAGAAACTGTTATCATATATACATCAATCAAATACTGCAATGTATTTTGTAAAAATTACCTGAAATGTTGCAAACATCTTCAATTATATTCCAGACACTTTCACATCCATTGGCAGCATTTATACATTGCTCTCTCACCTGGAGGCAGTCAGTGGTCTGAGAAGTAAATGAGCTTGAGAAAGATACTGCTAATACTGTAAAAATAGAGAAGTAGTGATTATTTAGTGCCTTACATAGATATTTGCTTCGACAAATCCATGCTACAAAATGTAACAACATAACGTAAGGCAGATTTAATGAAGGATGAGCTAGTTAGAACTTCATTAATCAACAAAATACGAAGTCAAATGAAACATTGAGTTTAACTTTCCTTGCAGTTTCAAAAGGCAAGATGCTATAAGATTTTAGCAACATTAAATCACCTATGACTACTGGAATATCATAGAATCATAGAAATTATAAACAGTTGGAAGGACTGAAGGGGCTCTAAGGGACCTCAGCAGGTTGTAGTCCAACTCCTTGTTCAAGGAAATATTGTCCACGAATAGATAATCCCAGCTAAGTGTTTGTCTAACTGGTTCTAAAAACTTCAGGGACAAGACTCCCAGGCATAATGTCTTGTAGAACTTAAAAATAGTGCCAGGTAAATATATTGCATCATAAACTATATTTTCTTTGAAGTTTTGGAGGAGAATGAGGGAAATTTTTCTCAAATTCTTTATCAGCATCACTAAATGAATTGAATGTTAAGACCAGTTAAATCATAAATCATATGCAAATCATGTGAAAGACTGAAGTTTCAATTTCACTGTAAAGAATTTCCTGAAATGTATCCTGTGGTTTATCTTATCAGCAGAAAATTAGATTGGCCTTGTTAGAACAGGAGATATAAGGTTGAGTTTAGCATTTTTATCCATATTCTTGTGCTAAAGTTATCTTTAATATGAGATCATTTCATTTTAATTTGATAGAAAATGACCCTTTGCATAGTAATATAGAACCTGATCCAGCAAGTTGCTCAACACTTCCTAGAGTGTTTTCATTTGTAGTGGAGGATTCTCAGCACCTCACAGAACTAGGTATCACTGCTCATTCTAGGTGACATTTAAGTCATCCCATATGGAATTAGAAGGATATGTGAAGCCCTCCAGACCAGTTTTGAGAAAATTACATTCTGTCTAGGGTCTTGTACAGGCCTTGTGCACTGAGTTCAGTTGCACACAGTTGATATGGTTCTATAAGACAATATTTTAAAAAATCAGCTACTATTTAGAGATTATTTCATCTACTCTATTTTATTGTAATGAAATGGTATTACTCTAGGAATATTTTTTGGAGACGTGTGGAGAAATGTAATAGAATTAATGTTCAATAACTTATGGATGAAATAATATTTAATATCTCTCTCTGAGGGCATGTTTACCCATTTATTTAAACACACCTACACTTAATGCATCTTTACTTAGGGCACATTAAGGTAATTTAGGTGAACATCTATATATGGACTTGCTAATGTGCTTTAAAGTGCATTAAATTTAGGCGTAAATAGCTAAGTTGCATTAGCGCACATGAAGAAATGCCAATGTACATTGATGTGGTGTGTATCTATTGATGCACACTGCATTAATGTGCATTAGTACATCTACACATATGTTAATGAAACTTCACTATTTACACCTAAATTTGATACCTGCATAAAGGTATGCAGGTATCAAATTTAGGCTCACATAGCCTTAAATCACCATTTTTAAGGAGCATTAAGGGTGTGCACATGTAGACACATACCCTTAATGCTCCTTAAAAAAGGTGATTTTAGGCTAAGCCCACCTAAAAGAGATGTGTAGATGTGCCCTCAATGTATTAGCTTATAAGGTGCCCTGCCCTGCCTTCTGCCTTTCATTTAATATGTCATGCCTTTAAAGACCTCACATGCTAAGCTCAAGCTAGTAAATCTAGCGCTGAAGAGAAGAATACTTATCTGTCTTTATACATCCTTTCCAACTACCAGATTCAAGGTAACTAAGACAGATAGTTCCCCTCTACATAGCCTCTTCAGCCTTCTTGCAGCTGTCAGCCAGAAAGAATCCAACCTTCCCACTGTGGCATGGAGAAAGGTACCACTTTCCCCAAGGGATAATTTTGTGCAGTGAGGAATTTAAACCCCGGGTTGGGTTCTACGACATAAAGGCTCTAGAAATTTGGGCACAGGACTTTTAATCCCCTTTCTATGAACATGAAGTACCATGGCTAAGTTTGGGGGAAGGAGGGGAAGGGAAGGCCAACTAATTATCAGGTCAGATTTGTCTTGGGTTTTTTTTTGTTTGTTTTTTTTTAATTAGAGCTGCTTCTGAGCTATTTATTAATGCTAAACCCAGAAGTAGATTGGACTTACTAAACAAGGGTTGCTATTCAAACCAAACGCAAGATGGCATAATTTATATGGCTATTAATAGTTAATGGAGAACACTTATGGTTACCTCTGTGAAATTAGACCCACCTAATTCTCTACAAAATTACTTATTCTGTTAGAATGTTTGGAATGTTCTGCCTGTCAGCACCTCTGGTGAAATCAAGACAATGTAGCTTAAGTCACATTATAACAAAAACTATTAATGCTGTTAGATTAACAGGAACTCTTAGAGAATACAAACAAAATATGGGCTTCTTTATATTAGGTGTTGGACAAAGGGTGGCAAAAAGGAAAAATTTTGAACCAAATTTTCCAGATGGAGACTGGAGGCATGAAAAAATTAAATTATTCACCTAAGGTTGCAGAGGAAATTGCTGATAAAGCCAGACATTGAGTCTTGGTCCAGTGCTTTAGCTACAAGAATGACTAGACAGGGAGCCAAAAAGGAGAGGTAGATTTTAAAGTGATTTGCTGCATACTGCTTGCTCTGTTTTACATAAACACAACAGTGTGACTCTACTCAAAGGAAGGATCTGAAAAGCAAAAAGGGGCATAAAACGTTGAAGGAAACTTTGACGTTCCTAAGCCTACCACAGTGGTTCTCAATGTTTTTACACTTGAGATACTCAATGATAGACTAGAGGCAGCCCATAGAAAAAAGAACAAAAAACCCAGCTCCTAGTTTCACTCTTTCTTGACTACAGAAGAATAATAGAGCAATTCCTCTGATCCAAAGAACTCCAAAAGACAGGTCAGAATGTTTTTAATACCATGGATTCTTGTTTGATATCTGGGTTTATCTTGTGAATCATGTTTGGACATCTAACACTGTTGAGAATGATTGCCTAAGAACTAACCTGTGGAATGTTGTAACAGCAGAATCAGAGTTTTAGAGTAGGAAGATGCTAGTGGTTTGGGGAAACCAGGTGTGCAGAACATAGTGAAAGTCAGAGGATAAAACAGAACAGAAACAGAGAATGCAATATCGTGGAACAGAATCTCCTCTTACTGCCTTCTGGTTGCTTCCTGTAAACCTGCTTTGTTCATTTTCTTTCCCTTTTTTTCCCATTTGAAAGTGATGGGAAATGTCAATAACCAGCACTTGCTTATGCCACTCTGCAAACAGGGCACTACTTTAGACAAGTATCCCATTTACAGGTCTTCCTGATGTCCTGTATTCCTTATCAAGGCAAGCCTGAGAGAGTGAAACATCCTTTTCCCCATCTCTGTTAACAGATTTGAGTGCGCCCCCGGAACCTCAGTGGAAGAAGTTTCCCTGGTGGCTGCAACTGGCTAAGGGCAGCCCTAAAAATGACACTGCTTAGACCCAGCATCAATACAAAAGGAGCAAAACTGGAAGGAGCTCCAAGGACAGGAGGTTCCTCTGCCCCACGATGCAACAAAGCAATAGGGGTGTGTAAACAATTCACCTCACTTAGCATCGCTAAGAGAGCTCACTCAAGAAAAGTGTTTTTTACCTGCCTCTTTCCATGGCAAAGTCTCATGCAAACCTGAAGGGGGAGGGTGTGGGGTTGGGGAACCATCTCTATGTTCCAACCAAGTCCTTGCTGGGCCAAGTTGCTGTGATTTGTGTCTAGACAAAAGCAGCCACTGGGAACCACAAGCTGTGACAATGGACTGGGAGTTAGACCCCTCCCCAACCATCAAAGCTTCTCCTTACAAAGCTCCACACAGGGGCCCTGTGATCAGGACTGGTTTAACCCTTTAGTGGGCCCTAGACAAACAAACTTATAGGCCCCTAGATGAAGATGACATTTTGATATTATATTTCTTCCTCAGTAATTATAATACGTAAAATAAGCACATCCGAGCCCATTCTTCACTAGGACCCTAGACTTGTTCCTAGTTTACTTTTGCATTAATCCAGCCCTGCCTGTGCGCACTGGTGCAGGCAAGCAGAAGCAGGGAGGGCTGCTAACAACGTCCCCTAGAGCAGGTGCGAGGGCGAGAGTGGTTGAATGCAGATACCCGCACAGCGGAGAGAGGGGGAGCGGGGAGAGGCAGACAGCTGGGAAACTCACAGCTCTGTCCCAGCCGGGAGAATCAGAAACTCCTAGAGCAGACTCGCGGGGGCCTCCGGAGGTCAGCCAGAGCAGACCCTGCCACAGGGAGAGGCAGCGGCTGCATCCACCTTAGTGATCTTACCTAGGAGGAGCAGCGCGCCCATGGCGAGGTCCAGGCGGCTACACACGCGGGGCGGGCGACAGGTGTCTGGGGCTGAGGTCTCCCCAGCCGCTCCCGCAGCGTTCAGCTCTTCCCGGGCTGGACAGCGCCCGCGCCCCGCCGCTTTCAGCACCGCCTGGCTGGACAGCGCCCGGCGGCCGCGGACTGCTTGGTCCCGCCCCGCGCCGGGCCGCCTGCGCCTGCCTCGGGGCCGGGCCCCGCGCCGCCGCGGAGGAGTGAGCAGGGCCCGCGGCCCTCAGCAGCGGACCCGCCCGGCTGCCGCCTCCGCCGTGACAGTGCGTCCAAAGTCCGGCTGGGGACAGCGAGCTGGAAGGAAGGCGGAGGGGGAGAGCGAGCCAGGCAATTGGGGCACGGGTGGGCGACACAGCCTTGAACGGCAAGCAGAGAACAAGTTGCAAAACCAAAGCGAAGCCCGTCCTCTTGGCTTCTGACTTCCCTCAGGAAAACCCCCAGTGCGCGAGTGCTGCAGACAGCACAGATGGGGTGACATGCACCACGAGCATCTGCTGAAGCACGGGCTTGTCCTCTGAGCACAGCGCAGGCCCAGAAGGCTGCCCGTCAGCCATACCGTTCTGCAGGGGTTTGGAGGGAAATCCACCCTTCAACCGATCCCCAGTAAATTCGAAGTAAGAAAATTACTTAGTTGCTGGAACAGAAGTTTTCACCCCTGACAAAGGGGGGGGGGGGGGGGGGGGGAAACTTGCTGCAACTGTGACTGATGGAGACAGACTGGGAAATGCTGTAGGGAAGCCCACAGCTTGTAGCTGGCCTGCTGGGCCAAAAGGGCTCCTAGTGTACAAGGGACAGACCTCCAGCGGAGTGGCAGAGTCTTGTGTGTTGAAGAGATCCATTTAGCTCTGTCTTTCCACCTGCTTTTTTGATATTTAGGTGAAGAGCATCTAAATTCCAGGAGAGGTTGAAGATGAGGAAGAAGACGAAGGTGGGCATTAGTTTAGCTTGGTCTGTTTTCAATGACACTAGTGGAACTCTGCTGATAGTATCTGAGGGCCTTGTTCCAAGTGACAGAGCTGCGCAAATGCTGCTGGGTGTTAGTGTTAGCTCAAGTTCGGAGTAGTCACACGTTCAAGGCAGCAGGGGCCTGGAGGACTGAAAGGTAAGAAGCCCTTGCCCCCCGCCCATTCCAGGCTTCCCCCTGTTCCTCCCAGGCTCCCCTGTTCCCACCCCAATGCCCAGAGCTCCCCACAGTCTTGCAGCAGTCTCTCTTCACCCTCTACCCCCAAGGGCTCATCCCCAACCCCCCCCCCCCCACATTTACTTGTGGCTGACTGTGCTGTCTGTCCCAGGGGAGTAGGCAGGGAAGGATTATCCTGCCTACCCTGCTGCTCTTCTGCAGGCCCAGCCCAGAGAGCAGCTGGGCAGGCAGATTAACCCTTACCTGCCTGTTCCCAGGGGACAGACAGCACAGGGAGCCACAAGTAAGTTATGGGGGGCAGTAAGCAGAGATTTGGGGTACTGGATAAGGCAGGGGGCAGTGGGCCTGATTTGGGCTAGCAGTGCAGGGGTTGACTACATCGCAGGGCCTTGTTATACCTTACACTTACAGTATGAGCCTTGTTATACCTTACACTTACAAATGTTGATGGGTGCTAGTACTAGCTCGAGTTTGGAGCAGTTACACTGCAGGCCATCAGGGGCCTGGAGGATGGAAAGGTAAGGGTTCCACCACTCCCATTCTGTGCTTCCACCCTGGCCCCTGGCCCCTACCTTCTGTGCCCTGGTCTCCCCCAGATTCCTTCCACTCTACTCCCCCCTTGCCCCTTGCAGTTCTCCCTTGTCTCCTGCCTCCCCCCTGTCCCTGGAGCATTATTTACTTGTGGCTGCCTGCACTGTCTGTCTCAGGGGAGCAGACAGCTTCCTTTAGAACCTTTTTTCCTATTTCTGTTTTGTTATTTTATATAACATTTTAAAATAAAAAGGATAAATATAGCAATTTGGTTGAATTTAAATGTTTTGATTGATCAGAAAGTAGTTTTGTTTTGATGGAAGAGTGTAGGGGAGGTGGAAGATGGGGAGGGGAGGAAGAGGAGTAGGGGAAGAAGAAGATGAATAAGAAGAACAACAACAGCAGCAGTGGCGGCAACCCCCCCCCCCAAAAAAAAACAAACAAACCCAACAACAACAACAACTAAAGAACTTTGTGGAGTGTTCAGATTTAATGCCCAACCCACATGAAAATATGTTTCAAAATGTCAGACTCCTTTGCAAAACTAAATTTTTGTTCTCTGTAGAATTGTAGGTCAGATACTTACTCCAGTCCTCAAAATCCAGTAGCTTTTTATATCAGAAAGGTAGCCTACAACCATACACAAAAGATTTGCTGACATTTTGCATCATTTTTATTATTATTTTTTCTTTTTGGCTTGCAAATATGATCTCCCTTCATTTCCATTTCCATAATGCGCTCTCACTCACATTTTGCACAAGCTTATATTAGTGCTCTATGAAGGACTATTTACTACTCCCATATCCCACAGAAACCTTTCTTATACCTGTCTGTCCCTGAATATTTTTAAGGCATTTTATCCTTTTCCCTCCCACAGCAACATAAATCCAGTTCAATCTTCCAAAAGTGGTGGATTTTTACCTGATCATTATAGTACATAAATTAAGTCTGTTCATACAGAGCTTAATTTGTTTCCCTCCTAATCTCACCTGCAATAAAAATATTTTTTCCTTGTTCAGTAGTACTTCTATTCTTTGTTTGACCTCCAGTTAATGTCTACTTACCAATTCATAATATACTAATAGAAAAAGGTCTATCATGAAGTATGTAGGAACTCTTGTAAGTGGTTCTTTTTGACAACTGCCACCTTTGGTAACCGGAAAAACAACTGGCATACTTTAGAAACTGGGTGTGTCTACATGTGCAATTAATGCTATTTGGCTTTACTGTGCAGTAAATTTACTACCTGTATATGCAGGTAGTAAATTTCCTATGGAGTAGACTATTTTACTGTGCAGTAAGCATATGAGCAGAGGATGAGGAAGAACATTACCAGTGCAACTTCATGACGTGCAATAGAATCACATGAGGAATTAATTTTGCCAAGACAACTGAGCTATTCCTGGAGTAGGTTTAAAAAATCAAAACAAAATGTGATAGTATCACGGACAATACACTAAACAAGCCTGTTTCTTTATAGATGAATATACTTGTAAATAAATAAGGTCAACAAAAGATATTTTGCTTTACCAATATTTAATGTATTCTCTGAAAATAATAGGAAGGAAGACTTCAGTGGACATATAACTGGGACATAATTAATTCATTCTCAGTGCTCAACAATGCTATTAAAAACAGCCATTTGGTGAGCATAGAAATGGCATGTAGTTACACGTTTATTATGTACATGTGTTGTCAGTCTTGATCATGCCACCCACTTCTTTATACAAAAATATGTAATATTTTTATAGTATTTGGTGCTCGGATCCTAAGGAAAAAGTCCCCTATCTCTAATATAGAAGAGATGTAGGTTAGCAACATCAAACCAGTGTACCTTGGGATAATATGTAAAGGCTATGCTACTCCCAGGTTTTGACTTCAATCACTCAGAAAAGATTCAAATGCAACATGTTTTTATCCTGTGAAATCACATTGTAGAACTGCATTGAAGGAGGAAAAATATCCTTTTGTGCAAACAACCCCTTTTTGTTGAAAAAAATGACTAGCTCAAAAAAAATCATACTTTTCTGTATATATAAATTACTGTTTCAAAATCCCTCTGTTTCATTTTTTATTCAAACACAAGTATCTATTCTTTTTGGATACCTTGGTATAATTTGGCAAAAAAGCATATATAGAAATATTGAGTGTTGCAGTTCTTTCAAAATATTTATATTATTATAAATTTATATTATAATATTTATACTATATTTAGGATCTTCACTAATTATCATGCAAGGAACTGATTAAACTCCCATTAGGTTGCAAACTTGCATCTGAATATCTCTGTGTAAATTCAATGAAGCTTCATGCAGGTATGCCCATATGGAGCCAGCCAGCTGTCACATGAGTCCTTTGATTTTTTTTTGTGAGGAGGATTAGGTTTTTTTATATTATATCACTCATTCACACATTGCTTATATCCTTACAGTCATATTTTCATTTATTCCAGGTGAGTTCAAGTAGGGTGTACAAAATACACGTGGACATTTTATTTGAATACAAATATGCAATTGTTTAATGTTTATATAATGCTTCTGTTCAATGCTTTTAGCTGACAATTAGAATATTTCAAATTGTACCTGTCTGGTTAGTGTTTTATTTAATGATGTATTAACTTAAAAATGAAACAATGCTGAAGAAAGTTAGACTTCATATTTTGTACAAGAATATTCTGTATTTTGATGGATTCAGTGTTCACAATGAAAAATTTGAAATAACTTGAAGATAAAATAAAATAATAAGAAATATTAATAAAACCATAATAAAATAAAACTTTACACAATTTATGGTTGAAGATAGGAATTTATTTCTATTTTTTTGTTTCACACAGTCTTTACAAACAACTGATTTTCAAAATACTCTTCAATATTTCAAATAGTTTGCTGTTCAAATTTAACAAAAAATTCTATCTAGAGTTAACTGAAGAAAAAATCTAGAACTTTTCATTAGTATTTGTTTTGCTTAAACACTGATTCTAATTCTGTATTAACAGACTTGCACAACTTTCTTTGATTTCATTAGGAGTTACATGTACCTTAGCCTTGATTTGAAGCCCATTAAATAAAACAGAAAGAACTTTAATAGACACTGAATTAGGATCATTATTTAGCTCTAAGACAGCAGTTATCAACCTTTCGAGACTCAAGGCACTATTTGGAAAAGTCCAGCTCTTAGGTTTCATTTGCTTTTTTGGCTACAGATTAGTAGAGCAATTCCTGTTTCCAAGAATTCAGAAAGACTACCATCACCAAGCAGAATCTCTGGGTTTATCTTGTGAATCATATTTGAACACCTAACAGTACTAACACTAGGTGGCATCCTGTGACACCCCTGAAAGGATCTAAAGCCATCCGGGTTGAGAATCACTGCTCTGAGAATTAGGATTTCAACATTATTTCATGCCTAAAGATACTGATAAGCATGTTGTGGCATTTTCCAAAGCATGTAAGCAGAACCAAATATCTGGCTTTAAGACTGTATTTACATGTGCCTCAGGGTGGGGCAGAGGGGTGGCGCTTTAATTAGAGCGGGTCTTGGAAGTGTCTTATGTATTCAGAGTCCCATGCTTCAAAATGATAGCAGGGGGACTTTAACTAAAGCTTGTACAATTAACTATAGATAAAGCACCCCACTGCCATTTTGAAGCATGGGGACACTGGATATGTATGACACAGAGGCTGCTGGAATGTGCTAATTAGCATGCTCCAGCAGACTAAATTAACTAGCATGCATTGGAGCAGGCCTTGGGCACATGTCTAGGTGCCTTAAGTGATTAAAATTAAGCCACCTTAATAATCTCTTAAATTCACTGTCCTGTGAAAAATTTTTACTGCAAGACTTCAATGAACTAAGAAGATTAGTAGGAGAGGCATTGGGGTCTCAGAGCTTCAATGAGATGAGAGTCCAAGATGTGTGGTTGTTCCTCAAGGAGACGATCCTCCAAGCTCAAAGAGAGTCAGTCCCAACGCGCACCAAGGGGGGCAGGAGTGCTAAGAAGCCCCCATGGCTCGGCAAAGGCATCCAGGGATGCCTGAGGGGAAAAAAGGAGGTGTATAAATAGTGGAAACAAGGGGCAATCACCAAGGATGTTTACACCTCCATTGCTTGGGACTGCAGGCAGGCTGTTAGGAAGGCCAAGGCAGAGATGGAGCTAGGGCTAGTGACCAGAATTAGGGATAACAAAAAGTCCTTTTTCAAATACATAGGGAGTAATAAGAAGGCACCGGGGAACGTGAGGCCTGTACAGGACAGGCTTGGCAATCTCGTGATTGCAGCTAACAAAAAAGCTGACCACTTAAACGAATTCTTTGCCTCCATATTCCTGAACAGGGACTGGGACATTTCCCCCACTAGGATTACAGATGGACTCAGGGGAGGCACCACCATGCCAAGGGTCAGGGGTGACCTAGTTAGGGAATTCTTGGAGGGGCTGGACATATTTAAATCAGTAGATCCAGATGCTCTTCACCCAAGGGTGCTGAGGGAATTGGTGGGGGTCAAGACCTACCCACGATGAAGACCTGCTAGCTGTTGTTCAGAATCTTACTCTCAATGAGTGTATCGCACATAGATTCTTTAATGAGTTTTTCCAGCATTTTCCCTGGGATGAAGGTTAGGTTGACTGGCCTATAGTTACCTGGGTCCGCCCCCTTCCCCTTCTTGAAGATGGGCACAATGTTGGCCCTCTTCCAATCCTCAGGGATCTTCCCTGTGTGCCATGATTTCTGAAAGAGTTTTGCCAGGGGTCCTGCAATGACCTGGACCAGCTCCATCAGCACTCTCAGGTGAAGTCCATCTGGTCCTGCTGACTTGCAAATGTCTAGATTTCCTAATTGGTTTTGCACCAACTCTGCATCCACAGTGGGAAGGGTATCATTCCCACCATGCCTCCTGTAATCCTTATCTCGCTTGTCTTTTCCTTTGGTCCGGTGAAAAACCAAAGCAAAATGGGCATGCAGGAGTTCAGTTTTGTCCTGAGTGTCCATTACCAGCTGTCCCGAGGTTAAGGAGGTGCCCCACGCTTCCATTTGTTTTTCTTCTCACTACATACCTAAAGAAGGACTTCTTATTGTCCTTCACTCCCTTGGCTAACTTAAACTCAGTTGCCGCCTTAGCTTTCCAAATGATTTCCCTACAAGTGCAAATCACTGTTGTATAGTCCTACTTGAGGACTATCGCTAGCTTCCACTATGTGTATGCCTCTTTTTTCTTTTTCAAGAGGACTGTGATGTCCCTATTGAGACAGGAGGGCTTGCTAGCCCTTCTGCTACCTTTCCTCTTCATGGAAATGGTTTTCTTTTGTGCTTCAAGGATTGTGTGCTTGAGGAATGACCACTCTTCATGCACGCCATTTGCCTGCCATCCCTAGTCCTGTATTGCCTCCTCTACTAATGCCCTGAGCCTGTTGAAGTCATCATTTTTGAAGTCCAGGGCTTCAATCCTGCTAGTTGATTTGTCAGTCTTGTGGCAGACAGTGAACCTGATGAGCTGAAGTCTAGGAGAGCAGTACCTCTGGTTGGCCCTTGCATTTCCTGGGTCAGAAAGAGCTCCTTAATTACAGTTAAGAAGCTACATGACCGATCCAACCTAGCTGAGTGTTCCTCCTAATCTATGTCCCAGTAATTGAAGTCGCCCATGACAACCAAATCCCTTGCATGCGTGGCCTCTGTCAGTTCTTGAGAGAACTCCAGATCAAGCTCCTCCCCTTGGTTTGGTGGCCTGTAGTAAATGCCCACAGTTAGGTTTCTTTCACATCACACCCCCTGCAATATAGACCCAATGTCTATATTGGTTTCAAGCTGATTATCTTTGGAGCCAATGTCAGCCTCCAGAGAGGTTTACTGCTCCCTCACATAGAGAGCTACCCCTCCATCTTTTCTCCCTGCTTGGTCCCTTCTGTGTAGAGTGTAGCCCTCTACGGCTACACTCCAATCATGCGAGGAGTCCCACCAGGTCTCCATATTCCCTACCAGGTCATATTGCCCACTAAAGAGCAGGAGGGATAGCTCCTCCTGCTTGTTCCCTGTGCTCCTGGCATTGATGAACAGGCAGCTGAGGCCCCCAACTGACACTCTCAATTTCCTGAGGTGCTGTGGGAGAACTGTTCCATGAACATTTTCAAAAACAGTTATTTTAGTGTCCTTGATATGGGAACTTTCCTGTGTGCCTGTCCCCAGACATGCTCCACTTGGAGTTTCCCTATCCGCTAGCAAAGTCAGTTTAAAGCCCTGTCCAATAGATTAGCCATCCTGGCTAAGAACAGGGACTTACCTCTCCACATAAGGTGGATGCCGTCTCATCCTAGGAGAAAATAGAAAAGGCTAGCCAAGGGTAGGAGAGACTTCATAGCTAGGTTTTTGTCTTTTACATATCTGTATAATATCGGTATCTCATTCCTGTGATCAGCTGGTGCATGTAGTTCCTTCTCCATCAGTTGTTTCCAACTAATGAGCTGCAGGCTTATCACAGACTTTCTTCCTATTAGTCCGTAAGTGCAAGTCCTTGTATTCGATTTTATCAAATTGAATCCTATTTCTATTAATCCTGTCTTTACAGTTATCCTATTCTTCCTGTCTTATTCTGATCCCTATCTAGATTGTTGATGTTTCTAATGGTGGGCTAGAGGGGGGTGCAGTGGCATGGTCAAGTCTTCTTTTCAGCCCATGCTACAGGAGCAGCAGCCAGAAACTTTCTAAGTCCCAATAGCAGGTAAGAAATAGGGCTGTGCGAAATGGCTATATCTCATTTTGATTTCAGATTTTGCCATTTCAGAGGACAATGATTTATGTCGGTGTTTTGGATCACTGTTCCATTTCAATTTGGCCAAATCTGTTTCAGAGTTTTGACGCTGTTTCAACGTTTCGCCCATAGGCTATTATGAGGAAGCACAAAACTGCCTATAACTTTGAAATTTATTCCCTGATTTGGATGAAGCTTACAGAGATGGTATCTCCTTCTGATGCCATTAAGTCTGCCATGTTTCAAGGAGATAGGTGCAGGGGGTTCTGAGAAACTGCACCTCAAAGTCTTGAAAGCAAAACTCATGTCACTTGTACATGGGAAGGCACAGCAGGGTGAAAACTGCAGGGATGGTAGCCCCTGCTGAGGCCATAAAGCCTGCCAGCTTTTAAGGAGATAGGTATGGAGGGTTCTGGGAAACTGTACCTCAGGCTGCTGACACTACAACCTGCTGGATATCTGACTCCCCAGGTACCTCTACACTTTTACGTATGATGCTACATCCACCTTGATGATATTGGCCCCAGTGGCAGTGACCATGAACCTGCAGGTGAGCTTGCCCTGGCCAGTGGGCCACCCCTGCACCTAGAGATTCATGGCTCCCACAATCTCATGCCATGTGGGACTCATCCATTGCCTTGGCTTGAAGGAGAGTCCACCAACGGCCTGACTGTTTGCACCAGTGCCCTGTGAGGGAGAGGTAGGCATGATCTCAACCCCAGCTGCTCCAGACGTCCAAGGTGAAGTGTAAGGCCACCTGTGGACGTGCCTTGCACAGCTCCTCCCTCAAGAACTCCCTGCATGCCTCATACAGGGAGGCACCACCATCCTGCTGAAGGTGGTGCATGCGGGCACTTGGTAGGATGGGGCCATGAGTGCTATGAGCCACCTGAACCCTGGTCACTCAACTAAGGAGAAGGGCTGGCTGGCTATCCACAGCAAGCATCTCCCCAATTCTCTGGGTGATCTCGTTCATCCTTGCAATGCACCCCCCCCCCTTTTTGCCCGCCTTTCCCACACTGGTCCACGGTGGCCTGCCTCTGTTTTGGGGGGACAGAGGCTTTGGAGCAAGAGGGGAACTTCCCTTTGGGCACAATCTCACTGCTGCCAGGCTGAGGAGGAGTAAGTGCAAGAGGGTGGTGCCTGCAAAGAGGCATCAGCATCCCTGTGGTGCTCAGGTGTTTTACTCCCATGCCCTGGCTGGTTTTGGCTAGGCAATGCTGGCAGATAGCATACATGGGATCATGCCAGCTCAAAATGATTCCAGACCACACTACCTGCTTGCTTCTGGGGTGCAGGTGCATGTGTGGATGCTGCTGCACTTTCCCTTCCTCAGCAGGCAGAGGCACGGCAACAGGAGGAGGGGACTCAGCTGAGCCACGTGCCTCCACCTCTGTCAACCTCCTCCAGAGGGCTTCTGGGGAAGGAGACCTGGCTCTAGGGGAAACTTGAGTGCTGTGGAGCACAAGCTCAGATGATTCCCCCTCCTCCCCCAGAATCTCCCTTGCTAGGGTGCTGAAATCTAGATCCAGCTCCAGCTCTTCCTCTGGAAGAGCTCAGCATGGGAAGTGAAATGGGGTGGAGGAGGCTGTCATGCTGGTGTTAGTTCTGCTGCTTGTTGTTGTCATGGTGGTGGTGGTGGGGGTTATGGCTGGTGCTCATGTGTGGGGATGCAGTCTCAGGCACAGGCAATGGCACTGGCACTGGTCCCCTCTCACTGCTGCTTGTGGAAGCCTCATCCCTTCTAGATGGAGGAAGTAGGCTGCATCTCAGTTTGGGGTGGGGTGGTGGGGAGAACTTACATCTCTCCCCCTACCCCCTCTTCCACCCCTCCCTGAAGGCTTGCCACCACCTGTCTTTCCACTACACTTCATGGTGTGTTTCATGTCTTTCTATAAATTCAATAATGTGTGTGTGGTGCAAAGTGGAAATGTATAACAACAAATATGAATGAAGAATAGAATATGTCTTTCCCCTATATACATTCAGTAAAGTGAGTGTGTGTGGCGCAAAGTGGAAATGATGTATAACAACAAATATGAAGAACAGAATGTCTTTCCCCTATGTAAATTCAATAATGTGAGTGAGTGTGGTGCAAAGTGGAAATGTATAAAAAGAAATATGAATGAATGAATAATGTATCTTTCCTGCTATATAAATTCAACAATGTGTGTGTGGTGCAAAGTAGAAATGTATATACAAATATAAATATATCTTTCTTCCTATATAAATTCTATAATGTATGTATGCTGCAAAGTATAAATGTATAGAAATAATATATAAATATATTTGTCTTCCTTTATAAATTAAAATCTATAGTTATCCTATCCAATATAGAGCAGTCCTTCCCCGCTCTTCCTCCTCCCTCTTTTTACTTTCTGTTTCTCTGCAGGCAAGCCCAGCTTCAGGTTCAGTTTTGAAACTCAAAATGTTTTGAAACTTTCAAAATGTTTTGGCTGCCCTTGTTTCATTTTGAGGCTGTTTTGAAGCCCTCTGTTTCATTTTGATTTCACTGTTTTGAGCTCAAAATGAGTAGAAACAGCATCAAAATGAAACAGCCAGTGAAACTTTGCACAGCCCTACTGGGCATTTCTCGTGGCAGGCCCTTTGACCCCGCTTTGGGCCCTGGCCCCAGCATGGACCAGTTGAGGGTACCTCTGATATATTTTATTAAACCAACTGAATAGTTAGAGAACTATATCTTAGCAAGCTTTCAGGTTTAATAACCCTTGGTTTGGCTGAAGAAGCATCTAGTTGGTGTGTGTGTGTGTATGGAATGAATAGTGAAGAAGCCAGAGGCTGGCATGCAGTGAAGGCAAGAAAGCCAGTCGAATGAAAATTTGAAAATGTAAATTGAGGTGTCAGGGGGTGAGGGACAGGAAAAAGTGGACCGGTACCTGGGGAGTCAGATGTCAGGTAGGTTATAGTGTGTCATAAATCCAATGTCTATATTGAGTCCATGAGTTTTTGTATCTAGGAAGTTGATGAAGTGAAGTTCATAGGCTCATCTGTGAAAAGTGGTTTGTAAATTCAAACAAGCACTGAACCTCTCTAATCTCATCACCAAAAGCCAACTTTTTACAGCCCAAAACACACTGAATGGATCCAGACCATGCCATGACAAGAAATACAAAACCTGCCACTATACTATTCCAATCTGTTACAGACAAGAATACCCAACTACCTGTGGGGTCACATTTCTCACAAGTAAGCCACTCTGTTTCCAATCTCTCAGGCCTGATCCTCAAAGGGAATTTACAAACCATAATTTACATTTTCATTGACTGGCTTTCTTGCCTGCATTACATGCCAGCCTCTGACTTCTTCACTATTCATTCCATCTAGGAAGAGCAGGGGGCTTTCCCCGTGCAGATGAGATCTCAGCCTGCCTAGCTGTTTCTGGGCCAACCACCCATCCCTCTTTCACCTTCCATGCCTTGATGGAAAATTGATTCAGATATTTTCCAGGTGGGAGGCTGCCCATTTAAGCTCCTGATGTCTAGGGGTGACATGCATCCATTCCACAGCTCCATACCTCCCCTAAAACTGTGGCCCATGCCTCACAGATGGCATCCCAGGCAGCTAAGCTCACCTGAAGCCTCACAACTCCACTGTAACCAGCAAGCCTCAGGCCTCTCAAAGATCTTACAGGTCTAGGCTTTCCCTAGCCAGGACAGTGTGTGTGTGTGGTGGCTGGAGGTTATAAGGCACCTCCTACCCACCTTTAACAAGGGAGGTTTGCAGTTCTGGTATTTCTTGGGAGCTGCTGCACCACCAGCAGTCCCACCAAGCCTCCCAACACTGGCAAGGTGCAGTTTTAGGACATGCTGAGGACCTGGGGCAAAGCCCCAGCCCATATCTCCAAGTTCATCCTGGCACAGGAGCTCAGCAGGGACATGTTCTTCCCCTGCTGGCTGCTGATACAGTGACTGCCACCTCCATCTCTGAGAATGGGGCGTTAAATGGTTTAAAAAATAAATAAAAAGGAAATAGGTGTGGCCGGAGTGAGGAGGGTGGCACTCATTTTGTCTGCATGTGGAGCTTGGGGAACCCCAGCAGTGGGAGGCTCACCTTGAGGAACACCAGCTGCTCCATCAAACCAGGATCAAAGGAGGTGCAGTGGGATGTCACAACATCCCCAGCAATGCTGAACACCCTGTCACTCAGAACACTGGTTGGTGGACAGGACAGGTGTTCCCAGGGCAATTGTGGCAGATCCTGCCACATCTGGCTGTGGCTTGCCCAGTAGCCAAGGGGTCACAGAGCAGTGGTTTCACATCCTAATCAAGATAGGTAGCCACCAAGGCTGTAGCACTACCTGCCTGATGCTGTGGTCTGGTGCTTCTGGATGCTAACATGGAAGCCATGCCCTTGGCCCACATTGGCAGTGCCTGTGGTGGAGGAGGAGACTGGCTGATGGATGGAGTGCTGGCACAGGAAAGTGGATCCCCCTCCTCCACATCCCCCTGCCTTTGCCCTTCTGGCTCCCTGACCCTGTTCATGAGCACCTCCATCCAGTGATCCAGGATTTTGCTGCCGTAGACACTCCCCTTCACCCTTGAGTTGCACTTGCCTGCCACCATGTGGACCATACTGGACTGGAATGGTTTCAGCCATTTCTTGATGCCCTCCTTCAGCCACATCACAAGTGCCTGCACCTCTGGTAACAACAGTTTGCCCCAGGCAGGAACATCTATCCCCTTGAACTTCTTAATTTCGTTCTGAAGCTCCCTCACTATGGGGATCACCTGGCTAAGGAGGGTATCCCTGGCTATGGCACTGAGCTCCCCTGGTTCCAGATCCAGCTCCTCCTCTGGCACTGGGAGGCTCATGCTGGGAACTGAAACTGGGGTGGAGGAGACTGTCATGTTGGTGCTTGTCATGCAGGTGGTGCTGGGGGTTATTATTATTGCTGGTGCTAATGGAGGTGGGGCAGATGCAGACACTGCTCCCACCTCCTTGCTGCCACTAGCAGCAGAAGCCTCATGCATACTAGGGAAGAGGGTGCATCTAAGTCTGGGGGGTGGGGAACTTAGAGCTCTCCCTCTGCCCCCTCTTACTCCCTTGCCAGAAGACCTGGCACCTGCCTTTCTAGCATGCTTCATAATGTTTGTTGTGCTGGAAAGTGTGTGTGTGTGTAATATATCTTCTATGTATTTACTATATATCTTCTTCTTTTATCTGCTTATTTGACTATATCTATGTGTTTACTGTATCTTCTTCTATCTGCTTATTTGGCTATATAGGAAACCCTCGGTATCTGCGGGTTCAGGATTCACAGTTTCAAATATTCGTGAATCCTGAACCTGCATTTTAAATGCACTTTAAACACTTGCTGGAGCTCCTTGGGAGCTCCATGCTTGCTGTTGCCGGGCTTCTGCCGTTGGATTCCCGTTGCTGCACTCCCACCATTGCCACCAGAGCCATGCCCACCCCTTGCAGCCACTGGGGGCACTGTGTTCATGAATGCAGTTCCCTATTTGCGAATTTTGCCATTTGCAGGGATTATGGGAACATATCCCTTGTGAATGGCGAGGGTCACCTGTATCTATGTGTTTACGATATCTTTTTCTTCTATCTGCTTAATTTACTATATATTCTATTTACTATATCTTCTTCTATCTATCTGCTTACTATACCTTGTATCTATAATATATTGGAAAGGTGTATCCAATCCTTTCCAAAAAGAGAGACTAGCAGGAGACTGACTAGGAAGCCCGTCACTGCAGCCAGCCACAGTACTTTTTACATGCTGTTGCTTCCAGAGAGACAGCTCACAAAAGGGACAGAAAGGCTTCACAGAGAGCCTTATATGCTGTTTCTCCATCCCTCTCCCAGAGCACTGGGATTGCAAGGGACCTCAGGGACAGATCGCAGACACTGGCCAGATACAGATGTCAATATCAGAGCAGTCCTTCCCCCACTCTCTCTTCCCCTTCCCTCTTCTGCATTTCTGTTCCCCTACAAGCCTGGCTCCGAAACTAAAATTTTCTGAAATGTTTTGGATTGTTTCATTTTGTTTCAGAGATGTTTTGGAGCCTTCCATTTCATTTTGGATTTGGTATTTCAGGCACTGAAATGGGCTAAAAAAGCTCTGAAATGAAACAGCTGCTGAAATTTCACACAGCGTTAGTAAGAAGCACCTCTTGGCACCCCATCCCTTGCTCTGTGTTCAGTGGCACCTCCCTTCCTCTCTCATTCTCCCTTTCCTGCTGCTTCTTCCCCTGGCTAACCTGGGAGCAGAGGGAGCTCTAGAGCTGCTCCATACCCACTCCAAATTAATTGCATAGAGAGCTGGGCTGGTGGTGATGAGCAAGTTTCCATTCCTGCCCAGTCACCCCAGGTACTCCCCATCAGCCCAGGAGCAGGTGCAACAAACAGGAACCTATTTACCACCACCACCACCACTGATCCCAGCAACTGGAATAGCAGCAATGGCAGTCAGGTCTCCCCTTCTGCACCCAGAAGCTTAAGTAGAGAGTTAGAGTGGGGAATAGGAGAGGAGGTGCTGTTGAACAGGAAAGGAAAGGGAGGAGAGACTTTAAAAACATTTCTGTCTGCTGTTTCTGTGGCATGGTCTGCCTGCCTTAGTGCAAGGCAGGGCTAGGAACAGGCAGGTACAGCCACATTTGCAGTACTGGTCACTGCTCCCAGACCCTAACTTGAAAAAACCTAGTTCCCCCTACAGAAATTCTTAATTTAATCACCATATTCTCACTTTTTGTGTCAAGGTCACGATTAAAAATATATAACAGATGAGTTCCAAGACTCACCCTTGAGAAAATTATTTTTTAAAATAACCTCCCTCAAGCCATTTTCTTACTTCCACCTTATAATTTTTCTACTAATCTCCATTTTCATTAACTAAAAATGATTTCTTAGAAGGTACTATATCAAAGTGCTTCACTGGAGTCCAGATAAATAATATCTACTGCATTTCCTTGCCGAGAAAAAAATTAAGCTTACCAAAGATACATCAAGTTAGTCTGGAACAGTCTACTTTTGGTTAAGAATGCTTCATTTTATCCCATTGTCTGTTTATTTCCTTCTGTTTAATTATTCTTTCCTTTACAGTACTGAGGTCAGACTAATGGGCCTGATGTTGCATGAATATTTTTTCCTTTATTAAATACATATAGGGGTGGGTGTGTGTGTGTGTGTGTGCATGCGTGTGCGGGTGTGTGTGGATGGAGTAGACGCCATGAAGCCTGTATCGGTGTAGTTAACAGGCATCTTTGGAGCTGGTGCTACGAAGCAGGCTTCAGATTTCTGGACAATGACCCATATTTCAGGGCTGAGGGCATGCTGGGGTGGGATGGACTACATCTCTCACCCAAGGGTAAATGCATTTTTTCCTCTAGGTTGGCTGATCTCGTTTGGCGGGCTTTAAACTAGCTTCATCGGGGGAAGGGGCTGCCCAAAGAGGAAGGGATGTTTTGCCAACTAGCAAGGTGACAAGAGAAAGAGAAACCCAGGTAAGCAACAATGGGCACAGCAGTCCTGGGAGCAGGGGGGAGATACATGCACTCTCAGGAGGCCTCACATGTCTGTACACTAATGCACGTAGTATGGGGGGAAAGCAGAAGGAACTTTGCCTTTTGATAGCAGGGAAGAATCCAGACTTAGTGGGGCTCACAGAAACCTGGTGGGATCCTACCCATGACTGGGCGGTGGGCGTTCAGGGATATGCACTATATAGAAGGGACAGGACTGAGAGGAAAGGCAGGGGGGTCACCATCTATGTCAAAGAGCAACTCACATCATCAAGAATTAGCTTTGGGGCAGAGGAAGGTCAGGCAGAGGCACTGTGGATCAAACTTCAAGGAGGGCAAAGTGAAAGGGATCTTACGGTGGGTGGATGTCTATTACAGACCACCCTGTCAAGGGGTTGAGCTGGACCAGGATTTATCAGTACACCTTATGGAGGCCATTAGGTCTAAGGATGTCATTATCATGGGGGACCTAAACTACCCAGATATCTGCTGGGAGGAGCTGTCAGCCAGGTCTAACCATTTATGTAGGTTCCTAGCTGAAATACAGGACCTCCACCTTATCCAGGAGGTGCACAGCCCCACTAGGGGAGATGTCTTGCTGGACCTGGTCTTGGCCACTGGGGACGACCTGGTGAGGAGACTGCAGGTCCTTGACCACCTGGGTGACAGTGATCATCGCCTGCTGGAATTCACCATCTAGTGCAGGGTGTTGAGGGCTTATACCAAGACTAAAGCCCCTGCCTTCAGAAGGGCCAACTTCAATGAATTTAGGAGATTAGTGGGGGAGGCACTGAGGTCCCAAAAGGTACAGGATATGGGAGTCCATGAGGGATGGTTGTACCTTAAGTGGACAATCCTCCAGGCTCAGAGTGTGACAGTCTCAGAGAGAAAGAAGGGAGATAAGAGTGCTCTGAAACCCCCATGGCTCAGCAAAGGCATTTGAGAATGCCTGAGGGCCAAAAGGGAGGCATACACCCGGTGGAAGGGAGGGTCTGTCACCAAGGAGGAATAGTCCTTCTTGGTCCGTGAGTGTAGGAGGGCTATTAGGAAGGCCAAGGTGGGGGTGGAGCTCAGGCTAGCAACCAGGATTAAGGACAACAAAAAGTCCATCTTCAAATACACTGGGAGTAAGAAGAGGGAACCAGGTAATGCAAGGCCCCTGCTAGACTCAAATGGTAATCTTGTGGCTACGCCAGATGAGGAACCCAACATTTTTAACAAGTTCTTTGCCTCTGTCTTCTTGGACAGGGATCAGGACAGCTCTCCCGCCACAGGTAGGGACAATCTTGGGGATAGCACTGCCAGGCCTCGGGTCTGCACAGATGTAGTTAGGGATCTTCTGGAACGGCTGGATGTTTTTAAACCTGAGGGCCCTGATGCCCTCCACCCACAGGTGTTAAGAGAGCTGGTGGGGGTCATTGATGTGCCCTTGGCCCGGCTGTTCGAGTGATCGTGGTCCACAGGCTAGGTGCCCGGAGATTGGAAACTAGCTAATGTGGTCCCCATTTATAAGAAAGGGAGAAAGGAGGACCCAGGAAACTATAGACCCATAAGCCTCACATTGGTCTTGGGGAAAATCCTTGAAATAATTATCAAGGATCACATCTGTGAGGGGCAGCAAGGGAGATCTTGCACAGGGGAATTCAACATGGGTTCATCAAAGGCAGGTCCTGCCAGACCAACCTGATGGCCTTTTATGGACAGGTAACTAAATTTCTGGATGATGGTGTTGCTGTGGACATAGTCTTTCTGGACTTTAAGAAGACCTTTGACACTGTCTCTCACCCCATTCTCATTAATAAATTGAGCGACTGTGGCATTGATACCTAAACAGTTGGATGGGTCAAAAATTGGCTGATGGGGTGCACCCAGAGAGTAGTGGTGGACGGGTCGTACTCGACCTGGCGGGATGTGAATAGTGGGGTCCACCAGGGCTCAGTCCTCGAGCCCTCACTGTTCAACATCTTCATCAGCAACTTGGACGAGGGGATGGAAAACACATTGTCCAAGTTTGCTGATGACACCAAGATGTGAGGAGAGGTAGGCACACTCGAAGGGAAAGAGAGGCTGCAATTAGATTTAGACAGACTACAGAAGTAGGCGGATGGTAATAGGATGGGGTTCAATGTAGATAAATGCAGGGTGCTGCACCTGGGGAGAAGGAATCCACAGCATATATACAAGCTGGGGAGCTCCCCCCTTGTGAGCACAGAGGTGGGAAGGGATCTTGGAATCATTATTGATTCCAAGATGAACATGAGCCACCAATGCCAGACGGCAGCCAGCAAAGCCAACCGCACTTTGTCGTGCATCCAAAGATACATCTCAATCCAGTCCAGAGAGGTGATACTCCCCCTCTACGTGACATTGGTTAGGCCACAATTGGAGTACTGCATCCAGGTCTAGGCACCGCACTTTAAGAAGGATGTGGCCTGCCTTGAGAGGGTTCAGAGGAAGGCTACCCGCTTGGTTGGAGGGCAACAGAGCAGGCCCTATGAGGAGAGGCTGAGGGCCCTGAACCTGTACAGCCTCAACAAGCAGAGGCTGAGGGGGGATTTGGTGGCTGCCTACAAACTTGTTAGGGGAGATCAGCAGCAAATAGGAAGGGCCCTATTCCCCTCAGCAGCGCCTGGGGTGACGAGGAACAATGCCCAGAAGCTGCTGGTGAATAGGTTCAGGTTAAAGATTAGGAGGCACTATTTCACTGTTAGGGAGGCTAGAATCTGGAACCAACTTCCTAGGGAAGTGGTCCTCACTCCTACCTTGGGTAAATTTAAAAAGAAGTTGGACGAACACCTGTCTGGGGTCATGTGATCCCAGCGTGTGCTCCTGCCAGTGGTGGGGAGTCAGATTAGATGATCTGTTCAGGTCCCTTCTGACCCCAAACTACTATGAAAATGTGAAACTATATCTATCTAGCTATCTATATACAATTTAAAAAAGAAGAATAGAATAGAATTAAATATTCCTTTAATAAATATAGGTACTTTATTTGTTATTTCCCAAACATAGGGTGACACCCAAAATAAAAGAATCATTATTTATTTCACCTGCCCTCTTCTTATCTTACACACTCTTCTGGTAGAAGACACTGGCTGGACACAGGAATGAATTCCAGTAGGGTTTTGGCTCTGTGATGCTTGTGCAGCGAGCTCTCAGAGCTTACCAGCATGTCACTGGATCTCCTGCTGGGAGCTCTGTCTGTGCTGTGAATTCTATGAACTCAACACTGGTCTACCCCAAGTCCCTGCTTTCAAGCAGCTCTGGAGCTTGCTGCTGTTTGCTCTTCACCTCCCCCATCCACCTCTCCTGAAATCAACAGTAGTCAAATGGATGTGATGAATGGCAGCATCAGGGTTGCTCAGCCCTTGCTTTCACAGAGCCCAGGGGCCATTGCCACTTGACCCTTCCTTTTCCCTGCTACTGAATTCAGGAGACGGGATGCAGAAGAGGGGAAGAACAAAGAGCAGCAGGCTCCAGAGCTTAGGTGATTTGAAAGTTTTGATAGTGAGGGGTCACAATTTAAAGGTTCTGGTAAAAATGGGGAATAAAGGTGCAGATCACCTTTGGATCTCTCTCTCTCTTTCTCTTCAAGTGCTGCTGGATCCCACCTGAAGCAACAGTGGAGAGAGGATGAGGTACTGCTACCCAGCTGCACTCTATGGGCGCATCCACATAAGCACATACGTGCCTTTTGCCCTGCCTCAAAGGAGGTTGAGGCGGGGCAACAGGCACATGCAGGAACAAAAAAATGTTCCCCGCACTGCAAAATTGCTACTTGGGGAGAAAATTAGACCCCTGCCCAGGGGTCTAAGAAAATGGAAGTTTAAAAAAGTGAAGCAGTCCCTGAGGCAACCAGAGGCTGGGTCTTCCATGGAGATGCTTTGGCTGCCAGAGCATCTCTATGGTTGGCCACTCGCCCTGGTGCTGAAACACGCTGCTGGCCAGGCTGCGTGTTTCAGCACCAGGGCTCTGGTGCTGGTAAGTAAGGGGTCAGGGGGGGCTGGAGGAGGGGGGAGGGGCCCATCTTGTTCCCAGCTGCAGCCCCATCCTTGCTGCCTGGCCACATGTCCTGCCCACATGAGTACCACCCCCAGCAGTGGATACGGGGTGGATGGGCTGGGGTGCCTGGGCACTGGATCCAGCAGTGGCAGCCAGAAGGCACTGCTGCCACAGGGGCTGCTGAGAAATAGAGTCTACCATGGGCCTGATCTGTTCTGTGGGCTAGACTTTGCCTCCCCTGTCATAGAATCATAGAAAATGAGGGTTGAAAGAGACCTGAGGAGGTCATCAAATCCAACCCCTTGCACAAAGCAGGACCATGACTAACTGTCTCATTCCAGCCAAGGCTTTGTCTACCCCAGTCTTAAAAATTTCTATGGATGGAGATTCCACAACCTCTCTGCATAGCTTGTTCCAGTGCTTTATTTATTTAAGAAATTCTGTCTTTTAATACCTCTCCCAGAGATGCAATATTTAAGTGGAAATTCCTGCTAGAATGAAGTTATATTTATCAGATCACTGAACAGGCCTCATCTTTTACTTCTGATTTTCACACAGAAATCTATTTTTAAGGTTAAAGCACTGAGGAAATGTCAGTGATTTCAGAACATGCAACCTTTTGCCTGACTGGGTGAGAACATTAAGATGTATTCCTTATACATCTTGGCTAAATCCTTAGAAGACCAGAGGAAACAAGACAACTCAAGTTTTAATTTGGTTTGGCAACTAAGGTTCAGTCCTGCCCCTCCCACAATCTTTAATGTGAGTTGCTGTCAACTTAGGGTAGTAAACTCAAGATAACAATATTTTCTACCCCCTTTTTTGTTTTTTTAATTATACTTTTAGGAGCCACAGCAGTTCCTTCACAAGGCTGGTATATGTTCTTAGACTATCCACAACTTTCTTATGGGTTAGTAAATGCTTGATGTATCACCCACACTTCTCTTCTTTTCCACTTACATGGTTCTGTATAATGACCAACAATTTTTTGGTGGGTATTAGACTAGAAATTCAGCTGCAACATTTCTTGTGCAAAAAACCCAGACCTCTTCTCCCCTCTCAGATTTGCACATCCCACAGTCAGGACTTTTCTTCTTGAAGGGGGCAGCAATAAAATCATTGGCTGAAAAAAAACTGTATTTCAACTGAGTTTGGGAATTTAAACTTACACATGTTGAGAACTTAAAGGTTTTTATGCTTTTATTTTAACTATTTTCGCATATATTTATTTTTCTTTTACTTTAAAAAAACTTTATATACAAACAGGATGAGGAGTGATTTTCCTCTCACTTCACAGCAGTGTAAATCAGGAGTAATTTCAACAAAGTCTCTATAGTTATACAAGTATAACACTGAGTTAAATGAGAGGAGTAATTAGGCACTTTAAAAATACTTAGATATACAGAGAGAGATAAACGGAGGGAGGAAAAACAGTTTATAAGTGTCTCTGGTCACAGTAAAACCTAGAAAAAATAATTACCAGGACTGATAAAAAATTTCCATCAAATACATTTTTATGGAAAATTGGGTCTTCAACAAATATTCTGTGTGTGAAAAATATCTGTTTTGTTTGTCACATACTCATTTTTTATTAAAACATAAAGATCTAATTTTCCCCAAAATGTTGCTCTTCATGTATTTTGATTCTAATATCCTGTCACAGTATCTTACACAAGGTGCAGTTTGGGTGCTCCCTATGTCATGTCTTATCTATGGTCCAGCTGTGCTAAGCCTCCTAAAATGCATCACCTGTCCTTATCAGGAAGGAGGAACACAGTGCAACATGGGACACCTCTGACCAGACTGCTTCAAGGAGAGGTAAGGGGAGTTTGAGCCACGTAAGCTGTAGCTCATGTGAGTTACCTCATCAATGTTTCTCAATAGAGATATTTTGATTTTTTTATATTTGCTGAAAACTCAATTTTTTCCATGGATAAAAAAGAATTTTCCAGTAAAATCTATTAACTACTAAGATCTAAGTCCTAACCAGTAGCTGAAATACCAAACCTTAAAAACAAACGAGACAAATTGGTGTTTTCAACTTCACAGAAAGACCACAGGGGACCTGATTGAGACTAACATTTTTAGACACTGATTGCTAAAGTTAGGCACCAGCCTTAAAGCAGTCTAAATTTCAGTGGCCAATCCCTTACAGTTCCTATTGATTTGAGCACTATTTTCAGATTCTCAGCACCTTTTATCATCAGATTGGTTTTTTTTAGATGCTTAACTTTAGGCACCCAAGTTTAAGGGAAAATGGCTCTAAATTCTCAGTTTAGAATTACATAGAGAAAACAAATATTCCATGACTAAGGATGTGGTTATGTTGGAATGAGTAGCTGTGAATACCACAATAACAATCTCAAGAGAAACTGCAGAAAATGTGGTAAAAAGTATACTATAGTTGTTGAAGTGTAAAATTTCATTGGTGCGTAAGAAGAGCAACTGTGTCTCACAATTAAATCCATCATGAATAGCTTCAGGATGTAAACTAAATGGTTTTCTAACTCTGCCTTCAAATACTCATAGCTCTTTATGTGATACATTTTAGAATGTTACATGGCATCTGAAATATATATAAAAATAAATATCTACAGTATTTACAAAGCATGATACAATGCTTTCTTTTAAAAAGACTTGCAAAGATGCATGTTCTTAGCACATTATGAGGTAAGTAGGTTTCCATAAGATTGAGAGGAAATAGAAGAGGCAGTCATTTTGGAGGAATCCCTTTGTCTAATTGTTGTGATCTATCACATGGTGTATAAGGACATTGGTATTCTCAAGTAGCCTTTAATGTATGGGCCCAAATTCATCCTTGATGTAACTCCATGGATGTCAGCTTAGTAGCCACAGGGGTATATCTGGACCACTCTGTATTCTCAGTTGTCCCAGTATCTTCCACAGAAACTTTCTCTGATTCATCTAAACTTGTAGTTATGTTCATCCCTGGTATGTGCAGGTGCAGTTCCACTGACTTCAATGGGTTGTATATGGCCATGGCACCTGTAAAATATAATATATATTTTAAGGTTATTTTATGGCTCGTGAAAGTTGCCATTGGTTCACCAAGAGGCTGGGGTCATATTTGGACAGAACACAGCTAATGAAAACTTTAGTAACATGACTGCCAAAAACTGCTTCTATCAATGTTTTAGGCAACCTCTTCCCAAAGTCTATGGGAAAGTCTGATTCATAAAATGTTCTTGCATTAATGATAAATATTACAGGTATTGGCTATTGATTGGGAATCCTAAATTCATCTTTAAAAGTATCATATTCTGTCTGGGAACATATGATGCTCAGATGTCTTGATTAAACAAGGATAAAACAGAATTTCTCAAGCCAGCTACTCTCTCAGGTCTAAGTGCCAAATCCTGCTTATTTAATATTCAACTGAAAAGTTGGCTTGTTCCTTAACAAGATTTGATAATGTGCTCAAAACACTACTAATTCTTAGGAATTGCATGCAGATCAGGGATAGGCAAAGGAGGTGAGAATAATGAAAATAATGAATGTAGTCAGGAGCAGTGTTTCCAGCAATGGAGGTTGACTGGCTTACTAGCCTGGTCCCCAGCCAGGATACCTTCTCATTGAAGTCAACCTCTGAACAGAGAATTTTTTGTGTGAGAAGATGAGAAAAACAAATTAAACAAACTTTGTCAAGTGAAACGAATACATTATTCTATATCAACATTGAACAAAATGTTCAAATAGAATAAAATATTTTTCTATCTAGAAGACCAGTTCTGAATCATTACCACCCTTTTTGTTGATTAGTCCTACTTAGGCGTGGAAAATGTAAGGTAGACAGATATACAAAGGCTTTATCATGACTGTCTATGTTACATAGTGGTTGGGAGATGGCTAATGCTGATAGGCATACTGCATAGGTACATAATTAATTTAACTACATAAACTGTTGCCAATCCCAATTTGTTGCCTATCACTTACATTGCAACAGACTCTGATTATCTGCTTATCAGTTAAGTGCATAAACTACTTCAGTACATAGCATCTCTCAGCTTCCCTGTTTACTTTGAAACTTAATTATTAACTGCATACTAACTGTAACAGTAATTGTCCACTTGGTTACCAATCACACTCTTAACTGTACCAGAAATGTTGAAAGGAAAGCAGACATCCAAGGGTTGCTTTTAGAAACTTTGAGAATGACAACAGCTAGTCAGTTTCATGATTGATTTTGCTATCAAGGCTTCTAATAGCTGCCCCTACAGTGACTAATACAGGCTCTGAAAATGAAGGGATCTAGTCAGTTTCAGGGCTGATAATATTACAGGAATGACAGAAACAGACTAGCTCCTTCATTTTCATGGCCTCTATTAGTGCCCCCAAATTAACTGTTAGAAACCGTAAAAATGAAGCACAAGTGGAGCCACAACAACAACAATGTTGTGTACTTAACAAGTATTACTTGCTTATATTTGGCTTGGATAAGTGGATACTCTGGGTAAGCACATAGCCTCTTTATGGTCCCAAGATTATTCAGTTAAACAGAGCAAACTATACATAGCTCACCCTGACCTGTGCCTGCAACTATACCCATTTTCAATGCTGCTGCTGCTTAGTTTTATTGTTAAATATGGGATCATCTTTACTCCTCCATTCCTGGAGGATATCTGCTATAGTAAATAACACAAAATGGAATTAAGCTAATGTATGGGTCCAGCCTTCTAGAAGAATTTTAGATACTAGCTCTAATAGCTTAGAGGCATATATGTGTGGGTAGGTACAAGAAGCAGATATTAATCTAGGGGTGTGTGAAGCTTCGGTTGCTGATTCGATTCAGAGGAGATTCAGTGTCCGAATCTTCAAATCTGAATAGAATCAGGAGACCAATTAATCTCTCTAAATTGAATCAGAAGCCTCCAAATCAATTTGGTAAGATTTGATGATTCAGCCATAGACACAGCTTTATAAGGTTTTTCTACATACCTCGAGGTAACAGGCATGGCTTGTGAACATAGATGGTGGGGCAGATGGGGCATCCCACGGAAGCATGGGAGGTTCCTCCATGCGCTTGGTGGTGGACCTAGAAGTGGACCAGAAGAACTTCAGGTCCACTTCTGTGTCTGCTGCTGAGTGCACAGGGGAGCCTCCCCCCCCCCCCCCCCAGCTCAGTGATTGGTGCCTCCTAGGTCTGGGGATGCACCTGGGGTCCCCCCATGGCTGATCACTGAGCCAGAGGGGCACAGGGGGGTCCCCCCATGCACTGGGCAGCAGACCCTCCCCATGCTTCTGTGGGATGCTCTATTCTCCCCACCATCTCAGTGTTCACGAGCCATGCCTGGTACCTCGAGGTACGTAGAAAAAACATATAAAGCTGTGTCTATGGCCGAATTACTGATTCTCCAAATCAGAATTGAATCTTCAGATTCAGATGAATTGAATCAGGACAGTGATCCAAATCAGCGAATTGAATCACTGTCCCCCGAATTGGGCTGAATCCCATTCCGGATCAAATACTGTCCACTTTGCACACCCCTATTAATCTGTATGTGTGATTCCCAACTGGAACGCTGTTTTTCTGCAGTGAAAAGGCCCTTTAGTGAACTAAACCAAAGTCACATGAGGCCTAGATATGGCCTTTGCTATTAAATTTATACTATAGTGCTCCAACACTATCAAGAAAGTGTAATGTTTGCTAATAGGATTATGATGTTTGTGAAGCAAAAATCCCACCACACAGACTCTGGACTCTGTTACCCTAGGAGAGCTCTAATGGGATATAAAGGGAAGAGGAACATCAAACAGTAAATTATACAGTTGTTTCCACTAACTGAAGGAATTGGGGGGAATGCAATACCAATCCAACATCTGCCATTCTGATAATCTCCAGAGTTGGGAAATAGAAATTATTTTTTACTTTCCATTTTTTAAAAAAAGAGCTTAGTTAACATATCTCTTCTGAAAAAATCATCTCTATCTTGGCATATTTAGAGAATCAGATACAAGTTGAATATATGCTTATTGAAAAAACATTCCAATTCCAATTTTACACATTTCATGATACCTGCTGTTTATTTGGAAACCAAAGCAAGTAGGGACCCAATATACATAGTAAGGCAAAAAATTAATACTCTCTCCCCACATATCTGAGACATGTTGAAAGCAAAGTAAATTATGTTTCTAAAGGTTTTTTGGGTTTTTTTTTAAGTTGTAATTTAATTTATAAAACAGCTTATGTAACAATTTTGCTTACTGCTAGTTTGCAATCTTAAACTCCTTTTTGCCCTGTAGCCTTCTGGACACTGGTAAAAAGACTATTGGAGGCATGACTCAATTTTAATTTACAAAGGCATTAAAAGACATCAGGATAAGTATACTACCAGTGGTGAATAGGTCCAGTACCATTTGCTGGAATTGTGTTTATATTAGTCAGTACAACGTGTTCTGAAAGTTTTGAAACGTTATCAAAATTGCTAATCTGTGTGGTCAAGGATTTTCGGCTTTCTGTGCTTGCACGCCCTCTGGTGAGACGCTCATCCTGGTGATGATGAATGCCACAGAAGCAACAAGAAAATGCTGCTTTAAATTCTTCTCTAAATTTCCCTGTTGATTAAAAAAGCAGGCATGAAAACATTATCCAAATACATTGTGCTTTTATCTATCTTCCATGAACATGGAAGATGAGTGGTTAATTAGTGCAAAAACATATCCAAAACAGTCAAGTACTCTTTTTATATCATGGGGAAAAAAAGCAGTTTAAGAAGTTTAGGAAACAGCTGCAAAATTACACTTTTTATCAGGTTTTATACTAAGCGCAAATCCTATTATTTTTATGCTGCAGAGTAGAACAGTTCCTGTCACTCTCTCCTAGGTGGTTTGTTGGATAAATGACAAACAATTAATTTATTTAAGTGAAATTTTATGTCTTGAAATGTTTGTATTATTATCTGACATGTGAAATGGGAGAACATAAGTAACTTATATTTTATCCTGAACAATTTATAAAGAAAATGGGAATTTAAAATATCAGAAGCACATGAACTTCAATATATTAAATCAAATGTTCTAAAATTTTTTTTTATGTTCCTTAAAAATCTTCTATCCTATTAAAATTGCTGCAGCAATGCTTTATAGAAGGAAAGATATAGAAATAAAGGAGCAGGGTGGGGGAGAAAAATCAGTATATCTGGCATTTGGACAAGTTATTCAGGGCCAGATTTTGATCTCACACTAGTTTCATGGCAATATAAATTCCTACATTTCAGTTGAGACTTGATTTACAGTGATGAAACTGAAACAAAAACACAGAACTATATGGAGCTCATGATTATGAAGTCCAGTCCCTTACTAAAGCAGACAACCATGTTAAATAAACCAAAACTAAAACTACATAACTGTCATAAGCTAAAATTACACACTAGTAAATTTGGAGCTTTATCATTTTATGAAGGGAATCATTATATTTATGTGATCATACCCTCAATTTATTCATCTCTCAGTTTCATCATCAGTAAAAAGAGGATACCTAAAATGTACTTCCCAAACAGGTTGCATAATGAATATATGGGGAACCCAGAAACCAAAGTGATGTTACAATATAACTAAATGCCTAGATAAAGAGATCTGAGCCACTTCTTATGGTGATGATTAGAATCTGGTGAACCCATTCAGATAAAGTAAGGAAGCCCTAGATTTAACGTAAGGTCTTAATTTAACTTCAGAATGCATTCAAAATAATATGGTTAACTTTTTCTTTTAATATTTTTAGATACAGTTTCGCCTTTTTTAATATGGCTTCCAAACTAATACATTTCAGCTGAAAGAAGAAACAAATGTTTGTAAATAAGAGTTTGCCCACTTCTAAATTCTCTTTACTTCATAACATAAAAAAAGTTTCTAAGCCAGTTTTGCAGACATTGACATGTTGATGAACACCCAAAAGTTTACTTAAGGTCTATCTGAACCACACTTCTGAATTTTGTTCACTTGGGGCACTTGCATATGTGATGGTGGGGCCATGTACACATGATAAAAAGTAATGAGAAATCATCATCTATCTAACATAATGACACCACAGTGTGCATATGTCCACTTTTTCATGTTAAAATTTGAGTATGGCAACTTAGGTCACCTCAGATGTATTTTAGTTTCATCAGGGCTAATTGTCCTATTGTGGATTAAAAAAAAAATTGTGCACATGTACATGTGTAGTGGCCAGAGAAGGTGGCAGGGATGGTACACAGGGCACTAGAAACCCAGGCAGGCTCTTGGAAGCTTGGGTTAGCAGGCTTCCAGTGTCCCATGCACCAATCTTGGCACCTTCTCCAGTCGCCAGCATACCCAGCCACCCTCCTACCACTTTCCTGCACTGCCCCAGGAGCAAGACAGTCCATTCCTGGGTGGTTCCAGGCAGCGGGAAGATGGTGGGGCCAGTGAACAGGGCACTGAAAGCCCGCCAAACCTGAGCTTCCCCAAGCACACCTGGAATTCCAGTGCCCCTTGCACCATTGGATTGGGCTGGGTGCTGCCTGTGAGCTGGGGCAGCACCCACCCAGCTAGCACCTTGCCCAGGTGGCCCTGGGGGACACCACAACCATAGAGGGAAGCACCAGGCCCCTCCACAGACCCAGGGTTGCACGACCCATCAGCAGCTCATGTGCAGGCAGGCTCCATCAGGGGGGGGGGGAAAGAAGTGGTGGGCCCCTGGACCTTCCCTCCATGGCACCGGTGACCCCCAGGGCTGCCCAGGCAGGCTGCTAGTGGGTGGATGCCACCTGGGGGGTGCCATCACTGTGACGGGAAGGACCGGGGGCCCCTGAGCCCAGGGGCTGCTGGCAGCTGCCTCCACCCCGGCTGCGCAAGAGGCAGGCAGACTGTAAAGAAAAAAAAGAATCAGGCCCCTCACTGCTTTTTTGTCTCCTGGGTAGAGCTGCCCATGATGGAGGCGGGGAGGGGGCAGCGAGAGCTTACAGCAGGCCGTCACTGCTCTGACACAGTGATGGAAGCCCCTAAATTGAAATGGTGGGTCACAATTAACAACCCACAAATTAAAAATCCACCATTTAAGTTTAGGGGAACTAAGCCCCCCTCACGTGTACAAGTACCCTTGATCCATAGCATACATATTTGTTATTAGCAACAATCTCATATTAATAATAAAGTCAGGTAATAAAAGAGAAACTGGTAAATATGGCATTTAGGAATGCTCATTGAAATTCCTTATTTTTTCAAAACCTTTAAAAAAATATTTATTGTTTTCTATCCCTTCTAAAAAGCCATATTTTGCACTGAGATTCCTGCCAGTTGAGGCCTAAGAAGGAATAACTGAATTAAACAGAAATTTTCTCCATGTACTCAGGGCTTCCCAATACTTCTGACCCTTCCTTATGGTCAGATTCTGCCACTCCCACTCAAATATTTGTTCCCCTAAAGTGAATGAGGATACTTAAAGCCCACAGAATGCTTGAAAGTGGTACTGAAATCATGATTTAGACCTAAGGCCCTATGGTAAGTTGTGCTGTTCTTAATTACCAGGTTAGATTTCTACCATATTTTTACCACTTGCTATACTTAAACTAAACCTTAACCTTAAAACCTAGCATCAGCTAGAAACTTACCACTGAGAAAATTATAAATAATAGGGTTTGCTGCACTGTTTGCATAAACGAGCCAGTGTGAGAATGTAAACCAGGCATACACCGTCTCTCTGTCATCAGCATGGTTAAACATGCCGAAAACCCTGCAGAATAAAGGAGAAAAAAAAGAAAAAATCTGAGAGGTGAGGCATAAGTTTCTGAATATAAATCATTTCAAACTTTATTTGAATGCCATTTCAAAGACTCATTTGCCAGAAATCCCTGGATCGACACAGCCAGCTTTCTCTAGAAAATGCAAAAACTCTACCCAAAACCAGAGTCTGTAGGTTATAGGATCTTTGTCCAGCTTCTGGTCAAGGAAGTTTGTTAGAATTATGCCAGCTGAATAGCTCTGTCAGCTCAGAATAGCCAGACTTGAGTGACTCTGGAAAATATCCCATTTCTTCTCCACAGCCTGCCCTTTTGTAGAAGGGCACCACATTTAATCATTGTGGATTATGCAAAAAATGTTCATGCTGATTGTGGGTGATACTTTCCTCCCAAACACTGCACCCTGACAATATGAACAATTATAAATTTAGAAATGGTACCTGGCATTCAACATTTAACAGAAAACTATATGTGTTCCAGATAATTCAGTCTGTTTTAATATAAACCTCCCAAGCAATGACAAAATTATGGTCATGTCCTTCTTAATCAGAGTCACTATAGGATAGTGAACAATGCCATCCCTCCTCAGTTTCCCCAATTTCTTCCTTTTGTTTCTATTGGGAGTTGTGTATACACATAAATGTAAACACAAAATTATGTGTATGGCTAGAACACGTCCATGTTTTATGGCTATTCTGGTTGATAAACATGACAAAACTCTTGATTCTTTATATTGTTCCTTGAGTTGCCTATTACTTTACTGGCTCACTGATTACTCTTATTTTAATTAAAAAAGCATAAAAAGACCTGATTCATTGACTGTTAAATTCATTCTGGGCATCCTTTTCAATATTGGAGGCATTGAAAATCTGTATACGTTTTGCTTCTGATTAACAATAAAGGTTTGTGTGCTACCTGTTTTTGCGAAAATCTATAGCCTTGCAAATAAACGAGTTGTTTAATATGTGAAACACCAGACCAAAATTTTGGGGCCTATTTCTGCTTCTCATACATATAGCAAATGGTATCCAGTGTGATAAAAAGTAGCAATCCCCCCCTTAACACACACACTTTGTCTCCAGTTCTAAATTGTTCCTTAATAAAAACCTAAATATTCGAGCCATTTGTTTGCAGGAAGCAAAAATATAATTTAAAAGGGGGGTTTTATTTTAGGATACTTTTTCCAAAATTAAATTTTAAGATCCCACTGCAGAGCCCTCATGCCAAGGTATGTGGAGACAGGGGAGCAAACAACCCTGGACTGCCTGCTCCCCCATCTCCACATGCTGCTCCACAGCTGGCTGGGGTGCAGGGTGCCTTAGTGCAGGGGCTGGTTGCTGGCTAGCTTCACACTGAAGCACCCTGTGCCCTGGCCAACTCCCAGCAGCACACAAGGACCCAGGAGGACCTGGATATGGGTAGTGTGCCCACAGTGAGACAATATGTCCCACAGCAAAGTGCATGTGCACAGGTGTGCACTGCAGCACAAAGTAGTGACACAGATTTGTGCAGCTATTATTTGTGCCCCTATAAGTGCACACCCCTGTTCATCTGGATGTGGCCACAGAGTGCAAAAGTGTGTTTTTGTCCCAAAAGTTCACAATCTAAATGGTCAAGGTGTTGGAGGGAAAACTGAGATCTGATAATCATAGAATTATAGAAAGTTAGGATTGGAAGGGACCTCAGGAGGTCATCTAGTCCAACCTTCTGCTCAAAGCAGAGCCATCCCCAACTAGATCATCCCAGCCAAAGCCTTGTCCAGCTGTGTCTTAAAAATCTCCAAGGATGGAGATTCCACCACCTCTCTAGGTAACCTGTTCCAGTGTTTCACTACCCTCCTAGTGAGAAAATTCTTCCTAATGTCTAACCTAAACTTCCCTTGCTGCAGCTTGAGACCATTGCTCCTTGTTCTGTCATCTGCCATTACTCAGAACAGTCTAGCTCCATCTTCTTTTGAATTCCTCTTCAGGTTTTTATTAAATTCCTTCTCAGTCTTCTCTTCCCTAGACTGAATAAACCCAGTTCCCTCAGCCTTTCTTCATAAGTCATGTCTCCCAGCCTCCGAACCATATTTGTTACCCTCCACTGGACTCTCTCCAATTTGTCCACATCCTTTCTGTAGTGGGGAGGCCCAAAACTGAACACAATACTCCAGATGGGTCCTCACCAGTGCTAAGTAGAGGGGAATAATCACTTCCCTGGACCTACTGGCAAGACACCTAACAATGCAGTCCAGGATACCATTAGCCTTCTTGGCAACAAGGGCACACTGCTGGCTCACATTCAGTTTATTGTCCACTGTAAAACCTATGTCTTTTTTGCAGAGCTGCTGCCCAGCCAGTCAATCAGTCAGTAAGCCCCCAGTCTGCACTGGTGCATGGGATTGTTCTAACCTAAGTGTAGGACTTTGCACTTGTCCTTGTTGAACTTCATGGGATTTCTTTTGGCCCAGTCCTCCAATTTGTCTAGGTCACTCTAATCTTAGTCCTACCCTCCAGTGTATCTACCACTCCCCACAGTTTGGTGTCATCTGCAAACTTCCTGAAGGTGCACGCTGTGCCAACTTCCAGGTTGTTGATGAAGATGTTGAACAAAACTTGCCCCAGGACTGACTCCTGTGCCACTCCACTTGATACTGGTTGCCAATCAGGCATCGAGCCATTGATTATTACTCACTGAGCCTGATGATCCAGACAGTTTCTATCTACCATTCATCCAATCTGTACTTCTTTAGCTTGCCTGTGAGAATGTTGTGGGAGACCATGTCAAAAGCCTTGCTAAAATCAAGGTACACCACATCCACTGGTCTCCCTGCATCCACAGAGACAGTCATCTCAACATAGAAGGCAATCAGGTTGGTCAGACATGACTTGCCCCTGGTGAATCCATGCTGACTGTTCCTAATCACCATCTTCTCCAAGTGCTTTGAGATGGATTCCTTGAGGATATGCTTCATGATTTTTTCAGGGGCTGAGGTGAGGCTGACTGGTCTGTAGTTCCCTGGATCCTCCTTTTTCCCTTTCTTAAATATGTGCACTATGTTTGCCCTTTTCCAATCATCTGTGACCTCTCCTGATCACCATGAGTTTTCAAAGATGATGGCCAGTGGCTCTGCGGTCACATCATGCTAACTTCCTCAGCAGCCTCTGGTGCATCCTATCTGGCCCCATGGATTTGTACATGTCCAGCTTTTCTAAATAGCCCCTAACCTGTTGCTTCACCACTGGGGGCTACTCACCTCCTCTCCAAACTGTGCTGCCAGATACAGTAGCTTGAGAGCTGACTTTGCCTATGAAGACTGAGGTGAAATAGACATTGAGTGCTTCAGCATTCTCTGCATCCTCTGTCACTAGGTTGCCTCCCCCATTCAGTAAGGAACCTACACTTCCCCTGATCCTCCTCTTGCTACTGACATACTTGTAGAAACCCTTTTTGTTACTCTTCACATCCCTTGCTAGCTGCAACTCCAATTGTACTTTGGCCTTCCTGACTTCACCCCTGTATACTGGAGCAATGATCTTATATTCTTCCCTAGTTATTTGTCCAAATTTCCAGTTCTTATAATCTTCCTTTTTGTGATTTAGTTTACTAAAGAGTTCCCTGCTAAGCCAAGCTGGTCTTTTGCCAGTTTCTCTGTGCATCAGGATGGTTTGTTCCTGCACTCTCAGTAAGACTTCTTTCAAGTACAGCCAGCTCTACTGGGCTCCTCTTCGCCTAAGACTGGCTTTTCAGGGGTCCTGGCCATGAGTTCCCTGAGCAAGTCATAGTCCACTTTTCTAAAGTCTAGGGTCCTTACTTTGCTGCTCTCCATCCTTCCTTTCCTCAGGGTCCTGAACTAAATCATCTTGTGGTCACTGCTTCCCAAGTTGCCGTCCACTACTTCATTCCCCACCAATTCTTCCCTGTTTCTGAGTAGCAGGTCAAGAGCATGGCCCCTAGCTGGCTGCTCCAGCACTTGCACCAGGAAGTTGTCTCTGACACTGTAAAAACTTCCTGGATTGCCTGCACACTGCTGTATTGCCCTCCCAGTGGATGTCAGGGTGATGGAAGTCCTGCAAGAGAACCAGGGCTTGTGACTTTCACTAGCTGCTTGAAGAAAGCCTCATCCACCAGTTCCTCCTGGCCTGGTGGTCTATAGCAGACCCCCACCATGACATCACCCTTGTTTTTTTCCCTCTGACCTTAACCCAGAGACTCTCAAAAGGCCTATTCCAGTTTCATACTGGAGCTCTGAGCAGTAATGTGGCTTTTTTTCCATAAAGTGTGACTCCTCCTCCTCTTTCCCCCTGCCTGTCCTTCCTGTATAGTTTGTACCAATCTGTGACAGTTTTCCAGTCATGCAAGTTATCCAACCAAGTCTCTGTTATTCCAATCATGTAATAGTTCCATGGCTGTGCAACTAGTTTCCAGTCATGCAAGCTATCCAACCAAGTCTCTGTTATTCCAATCATGTAATAGTTCCATGGCTGTCCAATTCTTCCTGCTTGTTTCCCAGGCTCCATGCATTTGTATACAGGCACCTAGTAATGATTCACCAAAGATCCCACAGCAAATCAGTGGCAGAGCTGGGACACAACCATGGGCTGTGTCACTTTTTTAGGGTGTGGGATTTTTTTACCCTTCGGATCTCCCAGGGATCCCTCCCTTCCTCCCCCCTCTCTGCCCCCGCCCTGCACTGAAAAGTAACAGTTCAGGGAATGCCTGAAGGTGCAGTGTGTGGCACCGCAGATGTGTCTGCAATGCCACATACTGCACATCCACGCTCATCTGGACACAGCCCCTGAGTGATTCACAAAAAGAAATGGGTATGGAAGTGGAGATAAATGAGGTAATTTGCATAAATAAAGGCCAGTATGAATAATGGTTCTGCATTTTTCGCTCAAGTTCTGCCAGCTGATTGGTTAATTCAGATTCTTTCTTGCATTATGTGGGTGTCTGTCAGCTTGAATGAATCAAATTGTATCACAGAAAACTTCTTTTGGACAAAAAGCTTTCCTAAGGTATTAACTATTTCTGGATAAGTTTACCTTTTTAAGACATTGAGGATACTAATTGGTAGATAGCAAAGTGCAAAAACCAAGAGAACAACCATCAGCATACGTGCTGTTTTTCTCCTTGCTCGTATCTGTTTTATTTCAGCTGTCACAGCACTAATCCTTGACTTTGTTGATTGTCCCAACCCCTGGGGCTGTGCTGAAAACTGTAGTGGCTTCCATTTTCTCTGAACTATTGAAGAAGTTCCTGGGATCTGAAAGAACAGAGAGTAAGTGGAAATCTCATTATGGATATTTGCTGTATTTGTTGCAGTGAAAAACAAACTCTGTAGGGAGTAGTTAAAAGAAAAGGGGGGTATGCTGACATAAAGTTCTACACTACCAATTTTTCCCATAGATTGCAGTCATCAAACACTGCTCATTTAGGAGAATAAATAAATTTTAGAAGCTGTTAATAATCAATAGGGTTATTTTGGTATGCACATAAATACTGAAATATGCATACAAACCAGGTTATATAGCTTTTCAAATACGCATAATATTTTCAACATGTTACCTAACTGCCCAGTAGGGATCTGAACACTCTATTTTTGAAAAGTGTTGGGGCGGGGGGGGGGGGGGAGAGGAGGGGGAAGGCAGGGCGGAGAGGGGGCAGGCAATGGGAAAATAGTCATTTTTTCCTGCATTGTGATTCTGGCCAAGGGGTTGAAGGATGAGTGATTTTCAAACTACGGCTGCATAAACACATTCCAGTGATGTGGGAGAATGCTCCTGGTAGAAAAATGTATCCCTAGATGCCTGAACAGACATTTAACTGCTGAGTCCCTGAAAAAGGGAGAGTTTTCAGTGCTGATGCTGCATAGCCCTTGGGTACATATCTCAGCATGCTCTGCAGGCTCCCTCCATCTTCCTGGAGACAGACTAGTAGAAGTGTACAGGGCAGCCCTGATTGACTGACCCAGATAGCTCAGGGTCAGCCCGTCTCTCCTTGCAGCTCAACATGGGGCATTCTGAAGAAGCCATATTCTGCTCCTTGCTCAGCTAAAGCAGTGGAGTCCAATGAGTGACAATTTCCCATAGGAGGGTAGGAAGCAAAGCACCCTGGAATGCTGGAAGACTGTGCTATAGTTTTGCTCAGAGGAGAACAAGTACAGACATTCATTCTCTCAGAAGAAACTTTCCAGGAAATGATTCAATCCTGATTGTTTCCAGGTTGTTTCTCTCCTGGAGAAACCATTTTTATTCTTGGAGAAAAATCCTGAACACCTGTATGTGTGTGATTTCTCCTGGAAGAGCAGCAGCTCTCCCAGGAGAAACTGAATGTCTATTTCTGGCCTATGCCTGTGCTTCAGAATGCAGGGAAGTGAATTCAAAACATTTACGTAAAGATAGTCATGGCTAAATGGGTTAATGCTGGTCCGCTATGCTCTTTGAAACTTATTAAACACAGCCATCTCTAAAGAAGTGCCTGTGAACTATTTTCTCATGAAGAAAATCAGATTAGTGCTAGAGAACGCAGCTAAAGGGAAGGATATGGTGAAAAGACAATATTTTAATTAAGGAGTAAGGCACAGAATGAAGGAATAGGTTATATAGTTAAAGATGTTACAATAGATGGAAAAAGAACCACTAGGGAAAGAGGTGCTCATTTGTGTCTCCTCAGAAGATCCTTTTGGGGGTTACCCTTATCTGCCCTCACATGTAAGCAACACATCAGAGGCCAAATGAGAGAAGATGTCTCTTCCTTTCTGAGAGTGGTTAGGGTTGGAAATAAATTAATTTTCTTGAATCTTTCTCATTGCTTAAAATTAACGAAAGTTGGACATCTGGAATTTCTCTACATATGTTGCAACCCCCTCCAATATTGCCACTATCAGGCATTTTAAAATCAATGAGACGGACTCAAAATAAGCATGAAATTAAAAATGAAGAAAACGACAATAGCAACAGAAACATTTGTTTACCTTCTCATTTCAGTGGGTTCTTACAGAGCTTCCAATGTCTAGGTTGCATGTGATCCTTCTGAGTTGAATATCCAACCTGAAGCACATGTACCTCCTTCTGACTGTCCAGTGGGAACTCCATTTTTATTCTAACTTTTTCCTCTTGTTGGAGTTCTAATGCTGTCTTCTTCCCCACCCTCCCCGTCCTTCACTTCTCTAGGTAGGCACTGTACTTTTTCATTTTTCCTCCACTGCCCTTAATATTAGTGACTATAACCTCCCAGCAAACAATATATCACTATACTGGGGGTGCATATAACAAAGGTATAGTTTAAGATTTACTCTATTATTGATGTTTTTATAAAAACAAAGCAAATCAAATTTGAGCTCTAACATTACTCTCAGATTTGGGGCTAAAATCAACAGTAGCATAATTTTCATATCTGAGATGTATGAAAATGGAGAGGGTGGAGGTGGAACCCGAACACACACGCTAGAAATTGTTTTTTCCTCTTTATGGTGTCAACATTTCATTTTTCAACACAATTTTCTCACCCTTTTTTTGTAGCTACTCCCATTTAGATTGAAAGAAGTAGATCTTACTTCAAGACTTGGAACAGCTCATTTCTAATGAAACTTGAGATATGACTGATGAAGCTGTGATTAGAGAAGTTTTATCTACCATTCAAACAGCCTCTGGCTGGGATCACAGATATAGATTGCGGCAAAATGTACACAATGTGCAGTTGCCTTAAACTACCTATTGAATCTTTACATACTCAACAGAAACTCCCATGGAATTTATCTATAGAACCCCATTCCTGTTTTATCTATACTTTGGGGACACTCAAAGAATAAGAAGCATTTTCCATTTTAAGCCAATAAGCAAATAATATAATAAAATAGGCAAAAATCAAAAATACATAAATCCTACAGGGCTGTTAAATGTTCTAGAACTTGAGGGGCATATAACTTGATTTACGTATGCATTAATTACTAGTTAGTGCATTAATAACCACATGCATACACAAAGAACAAATCAATTTTCTAGATGTTATAATAAAAATGTATTATAGTCATAAGTTTAATAGGCATGATTTATAGAATGCTAACAAGCTAACTAAAAATCTTCAGTAGTTTCACAGTAACATTTAGAATGATCATAATTGGTACTGAAATTATAGACTACCTATATTTTAACCCCCAACTTTAAGCTTTTTTTTTAAGATGCCTCTATAACAGCAGGAAATCCTTCAAAGTATAATAATATTTGTTTAAAAAATTGAAAACATTTTAGAAACAAAAAATGATGGATCAAATTCTAATTAAACTAAACTAATGGAAAGAAATGTATCTTAGTGTAAAAGAACATATGGTTTAATCAATATAAGTCTATCCAACTTTCTGGTAAGTGGAATGTGTGTCACCATGTTCATCATAAGGTAAGTCACTTCTACAGAAACTGCTTAGACACTCTTTAATCTCCTTTTTAAATTTTATGGGGAAAATATTCTTATGAATTGGATATCTCCCCCCTCAATTGTAATCCAAATAAATTACTTTGACATTATTGCCCTTTTTTCATAAAGACTTTAATTCTGAATTTCTAAATCCATACCAAAAATGCCTGATTGAAAGAGATGATTGAAAACTTCCAGAGCTGCTTGAGAGTAAAGGTGGTCCATGACTTTTACACAGGGTAATTTTTGAAGATTCACTTTGTTGATACCCTCATTTTAAAACATAAATAGTTTCAATCAGTTTCTTGTCAAGGCTTGCAACTGTCTTTATTGTTAGCACATTGTATTTTTGTATGCATCTGGAAAGATCATTTGTACATTGAAGTAGTATTAGTGTATTGACTGACATTCTGACAAACAGCATAGTTCTTTAATTGTGGTTATTATCAAAGAATAAATTAAAAAAAACATGCATTTAATTTACACTAAATAATAGAGTATAACACCTACTTCATTTTGAAAGATGCTTAATGTTTTCTGCAAATCAACTCATGTTTCTTAATAAAACATGTTACTAATTTTCCTTAGTCTCACACTTTATGTGCCTTGTCTGAATCTATGCTAGGAAAAGAGGCATGTGTAATTCTTTACTGGTGATAATCAAGCATTAGTAATTCTTATTTTTTTATTGTAGAAGCTAATTTCTAGGGTTTTCATATTAGTATCATCTTAACATTAGTTGTCAGTGTGGATAATGCAAAAGATCTCAAAACTGTTTTAGACTGACATAATTAAAAAAAAAAACCCCAGCCAGCTAACATCATTTTTTATGGCTTAGGTGCAGTCCATATGATTCACTCTGGTTTTAAATGTTCATACCAAAACACTTGAACTTAAAATCTTGAATGAGTAATATTATATAATGCAAAGATCTAAAACTGCAACTAATACAGTTTTAAAGCAACTAGGACAGGTTTACATTTGTTTTAATCATGTAACACTTAAATCTAGGATAATATTGCTTTGATTACTGGACTGATGACTTACAGTATATTTTGGTTTTGTAGGTCAGTGAATTTTACAGGAGATACATATCCTGGCAAAAAGATTTTCGTGATTTTTTGTTTTGTTCTGCATGTATTTGGATATTTTAAGTCTATGAATGAAATCTATAAAATATTAGATAGAACTGTATATAGCACATATCACATAAAGTAGGACATTCAATTTCAGATGTCGTCAGAAGTAATGACAGGATAGAAATTACTCAAGGCTATATTGAGTATGATTCCTTGTTACCACTTTACTGCTCTTTTAGTGGGTAGCAAGGAAGTGCCACATATGGGTTGACTAGGTCCAAAGCACAGCAATGCAGAAGCAAATGCTAATCTGTTCAACCTGCTCAGGCACTGAAGTGATGATCAAGCAGCCTGCTAATTTGTGCAGCATGAAAATGGCAAAAATATATTTGAAACACTGTATACCATTTTTGCTCACTTCATTTCAGATTTATGTCTGCCTGGTTGTTTCTCTGTTCTTCATTTTGCTTATCATTTCAATAAAAAGTTTGACAAAATGGCCATGTGTATGAAAAATCTGATTTTAAATTTCTGAATTTTGAATTGTTGATTTCTAGAGCAGCCTTTGGTCACACAGGTGCCCATTATCACAGAAGAATGTTACAAAAAAAGTCAAACAGGCATTTGACAGATATTTAAGTTGAATGGGTTCATTTTTGAGTTTGTAAAAAGGAGGAAAAAAACTATTTTCCACACATCTATACTCCAGCAGCTGTGAAAAATGTATTGAAGAGGTGAAGTGAAGGCTCTGGTGATGGTGCTACTGAGAGGGTTTTGGCTTCCTTGACCACAGCATGCACCTCACAGACAGATGTCTTCTGGGAAGGGATGGTATCTACCTCATGCTGAAGGGAAAGGTTCTTTTCTTGGCCAGGATGGCAGACCTCCTGGACACGGCTTTAAAATGAGATCACCAGGGGATGGAGGGGACAACAAGCGGAGCAAGCCCAGGGTCTAACAAACAAGCATTACAACAGGAGACAACAGGAAGGACACTACAGCATGAGCTGAGGGAATGGAGATCCCTCAATGTGACAGGAAATGGAGGGCCTCCAGCAGAGGGCTCAAATGCCTGTACACAAATGCCAGGAACATGGGTAGCAAACAAGAGGAACTGGCCCTCCTCCTTTCCAGCAGGGGCTATGATATCATAGGAATAACAGAGACCTGGTGGGACTCTACTTATGATTGGATTGTAGCTATAGAGGGCTACATTCTGCATAGGAGGGATTGCATAGGGGAAAAGGGTGGAGGTCTAGCTCTACATGTAAAGGAATAGTACACCTCCTTGGAAGCTGAAATTGAGGAAGGGCAACTTGAGAACCTCTGGGTCAAGATATGGGGGGGGGGGGGGACACGGTGAAAGGGACCTAACTGTAGGATTATTATTATAGACCTGCAAATCAAGATGAGGTGCTAGATCTAGACTTCTCCAGAGAACTGGAAGAGGCTGTGAGAGCATGGGATATGGTCATCATGGGAGACCTTAACTACCCAGACATCTCCTGGGAAGACCCCTCAGCCAGATCTGACCGGTTGCATAGACTCCTTACCTGTATTGATGAGCTCTACTTGTCTCGGGAAGTATATGGGCTGACCAGAGGAAATGCACATCTAGATTTAGTTTTTGCCAAGGGAAGTGACCTGGAGAGTGATCTGATGACAGAGGGTAACCTAGGCAACAGTGACCACGACAACTATCACTTTCACTGTCTGTCACAGGGCTGGGAAATCTGTCAGTCAGGTACAAATTCTTGACTTTAAAAAAAGCTGACTTCAATAAGCTAAGAGCTTTAGTGACTAATGCCCTACAGGATCATGGACCTCAGGGAAAGAGTGTGAATGAAGAGTGGATGAAGAAGGACACAATCCTCGGTGCACAGAAGTTGTCCATACCTGTACACAGAAAAATTGGCACTGGGGCTGGGAGCCTATCTTGGCTCAATAGGGAAGGTTTAGATCTTCTGAAAAGAAAAGAGAGGCTTACCAATGTTGGAAGCTAGGAATAGATCCCAAGGAGAACTACATAAGATTAGTCCACACCTGTAGGAGGCAGATTAGAAAAGCAAAGGTGGTGACCAAATTCAGGTTAGGTAACAGAAGGAAAACTAGTGGAAATGTGAGACCACTGCTCATTGCATCTACACATCTGATCACTGACACCAAGGAGGAAACTGAACTCCTGAATGAGTACTTCACATCTGTATTCCACCAGTCCAAAAGTGATAGCCTGCCAAATGCAAATATGACACAGAATAGTCACAGCAGGGATGACCACCTACCAACAGTCAATGTAGAGCTGGTGAAAGAACAGCTAGAGAGGTTGGATGTCTATAATTCATCAGGACTGGATGAACTCCATCTGAGAGTGCTGAACGGATTAGCTGAAGTCATCACAGGACCACTGGTGAACCTCTTTGAGAATTCATGACACTGAAGAGAGGTCCCAGAAGACTGGAAGAGGGCCATTGTTGTGCCCATCTTCAGGAAGAGGATGAGAGAGGACCCAGGGAACTACAGGCTGATCAGCCTGGCCTCAATCCCAGGCAAAATCCTTGAAAAATTTCTCAAGGAGCCCATATGCGATTAGCTAGTAGGAGGCAAAATTCTGAATGACAGCCAGCATGGTTTTGTCACAGGTAGGTCATGTCTGACTAACCTCATCTCCTTCTATGACCAGATTACTCACCACCTGGATAAGGGAGATGAGGTCAATGCCATTTACTTGGATTTTATCTTGGCCTTTTACTTGGTGTCCCAAGAAACTCTCAGGGTAAAACTAGGGGACTATGGAATCAACAATTCAACAGTCAGATGGGTGGCAAACTGGATGTGGGGCTGGACCCAGACAGTTCTAATAGATGGATCTGTGTTGACCTTGTAGAAGGTAGCCAGTGGGGTGCCCCCAGAGTGTAGCCATGTATCAAGGTAGGCTGATGGTTCAGGTCGTCCTAGACAGATTAATTAGATGGGCAGACCAGAACCAGATGCTGTTCAACACTGAGAAGTGCTTCATCTGGGGTTGAAAAATCCTCAACAAACTTATAGGCTCAGTGGTGCTACATTAGCTAGCCTCATATTCAAAAGGGGCCTGGGGGTCATAATTGACCATAAAATGAATATGAGCAACCAGTGTGATGCTACATTTAGCAGAACAAACAATACACTGGCATGAATCAACTGATGCATCTCAAACAAAACTAAGGAAGTTATTCTTCCACTCTACTTGGCATTGGTGAGGCCATAGCTGGAGTACTGCATCCAGTTCTAGGTGCCACACCTCAAGAAGGATGTGGAAAAGCTTGAGAGAGTCCAGAGAAGAGCCACTTGTATGATTAGAGGCCTGAAGAGCAAGCTACAAGGAAAGGCTGACAGCCATGGCACTGTTCAGCCTAGAAAAGAGAAGACTTTGGGGGTATTTTGTGGCAGCTGACAAATATATCAGGGGAGAGCATCAGGGGCTAGGTGAACAACTATTCACCAAAGCACCCCAGTGGAAAACCAGGATAAATGGTCATAATCTCCTAGAAGAAAGTTTCAGACTAGATATAAGGAAAAACTTCTTCACAGTCCACGTGACCAAACTCTGGAATAAACTGCTAGTGGGAGTGGAGCAAGCACCTACCCTGGAGTTCTTCTAAAGGAGACTGGATCCACACCTTGCTGGGGTTATTTGACCCAGCAGTCTTTCCTGCCCAGAGCAGGGGGGCTGGATCCGATGATCTCACCAGGTCCCTTTCAGCCCTAAACCTCTGTGAAAATCTACATAAAAATCAACCACCATTATGTAAGGAAGTGCCATTTAGGACAATGAGTGATCCTTTTCTCACTGCTTTTATTTCTTCTTTTGAAGACTTTCCTAGACATGCACAAAAATATTTCATCATTCACTGTAATTGCCTTCCTTTCTGAAATAGTTGGCATCCAAATCTTCTAGACTGCCAGTAAGGCTAATCATAATTCTGGGTGCACTCCCCAGGACTTAAATGTTGTTATGGAATTTTTGGAGAAAATCTTTTATTCCTAAATACACATAAACATAACCAATAAACCTAAACGTGAACCAATATAGATAACTTACTTGGCGGCACCATAGTTTTCGAAATATTTGCAAATAGGCCAACACCATAAGACAGAGTGGTGCCATGTATGTCACCAGAAAGAAACATGTGTGGTACATTTTTGGGTAGACCTCAGCTGGAAGAAAAAATAAAATAGAAAAATTATGCATATATCTATTTATCTATGTATCCTGTTAAAACATTATTTTGAGCCAAATGGTAGTTGCAGGTACACATATATGCAATACTCATTAGTTAAAATGGATAAAGACACATAAATCTGATGGTTGAAGCTGGTCCTTGAATAAGAATGAGACACATTTTGTAAAGTATTTTGACTTGCTTCTACACTTCAAGGCAGCATATTGCCCTCCTGGGCTGAGAGCACATTCTTTACTATATTTTTTTAATTAGTGAAGAGTTCCATTAGGAAGACGATAGTACCTTCTTTTAGTAGCTGACAACTGATTTTTCAAATCCTATCTACATTTTATGTTGTAATGTAACACACTCCCTAAAGAGAAAGAAAAGTTCCATGGTTACAATGTTACCCTGTGAGAGACCTGTTCTTAGTTACTGCTCTGTGACCCTGAGCTTGTCTCGTTTGTGCATGTCAACATGGCAAAGAAGCAGAATGTTTTTTTTTCCCCCTTTGTAATATCTTTTATTGGACTAAGTGCACAGTTGGGAGAAAGACAAGCTTTTAGGCACAAAGTGCCCCTCCTCGGGTCTGAGAAAGACAGACTTAAGTATAAACCAAGTCAAATACCAGACAAAACAATGGCTTGCATTTAACGCACTATGAAAATGAAGACAGCCCATTCAAAGAGAAGTCATTAGAAGTAGCCTCAGAATCTTGTTTTTTACATATTCCCTGAATTATGATGGCTGCAACACCATTCCAGCCCAGAATATGTGCAATCTGTTTAGAGATACCTCAGCTAATTTAGATATTGGAAGCAGAAATGCTACATTAGCATGGCATTCTAGTGTACCTTTGTTTCACTTATCCATCTGTAAATAGGGAAAATAGAATTGATCTATCTCAAGGGCTGATGCAAAGATAAATAAAGATATGAGATGTTCAAATATTATGGCAATGTTAAGCTAATGACACATAAGATGGATGGCTAGTAGGTAGAGACAGGCACGCTTATATGTATATATATGCAAACACATATACAAATATACACACACTCATCTATACATCCATATATACACACATCCATATATATGGATGTTTAGATGAGTGTGTGCATATATGTGTATGTATGTGTGTTTCTCTTTTTCTCTCTCTCTCTCTATATATAGTGTGCATATATACACACACATACATACACACACACATATATCTATATATATATACATGTGCATATATACATACACATACATACATACACACACATATATATACATATATACATATGTGTGTGTGTGTATGTATGTGTATGTATATATGCACACGTATATATATATATATAGAGAGAGAGAGAGAGAGAGAGAGACACACACACACACACACACACACACACACACACACAGGGGGGCTGTACTGCAAATGCTGGTAACCACAGACATATATAATGAAATCATTAAAATGAGCTGGTGTAATTCATGCAATAACCTGAATTTGTTAAATTAAATACTCTGAAGTCAGGAAATTTCTGATCCCAAAGTGTTTTGTACACTTCAGTGAATGGATCTTCCCAATACTTTTGCCACTGTGTGACACAGGAGACCGGGCAAGACCCATGGTCTTAACCAGTTAATGGCAATTCTTATGTTCTAAACTAGGGAAGCACTGTTTTTCACATTCTTCAGCTGTTGAAAAGAAAGTTATGTGACTTACCAAGATCACAAGAGGTCAGTGATAGAGATGAGAACAGATTCCTCTTGCTCATAAGAAGTTGTCTCCTGCCTCATTACTGCTCTGCGGGCAGCAGGGCCCCTTTCAGGTATAAAGGCAGTACACATTCAAAGAGCCACCTGGAGTTTATGGCTTCCAATTTAGCACTCTGAGTCCAATGGAAACATGACTGCAGCCCAGCTATCTACAAAGAGCCGATGGGCCAGGCTAAGGGAAGAAGCCAGCTTTCTTCTTTGAAGTTTTGCCACCTGAAAAGTGCAGCTAGCTAAACATCAAAAGAAACTTTAGTCCTTCCTTCACCCAGGGCAGTGTACTTTGCAGAACTTTTACTTAAGAAGTTGAATCTGTTTAGTTTTTTAAGATAAAGTAAAGCTTTCAAGTGGCTTAGTAATCATTTCAGTAGACAGGAGGAGTGACTGGTCAAGGATGCTGTTCATTTTTCAAGTGAATTAATCCCAGGCTCCATGGTCAGATTGGTGCTGAGGGGTAACATCAATCAGTGCTTTTGTACATTTATGGTGACGTTTGAATTACCTGACCACAACAGCTATCCTTCTTTCTACATATGTGAAGCAGAGGAGAAAAAGTTCTCAGCTTAGACAGGCCATTCAATCGGCTTCAGAACAGAAAAGAATCATGGTCATTTGTGGTGGTCTCTGCTAATGGAAGTAAATTATAATCTTGGTGTCTGTGAAGATCATAACAACTTTATCTCTGTGATAAGTAATACTGTAGAAAGCAGGGTATAGTTTCACTTGCACATGGTACTCACCAAATAGTCATGGAACTATCAAGGGGTAATGTTATTGTGTACTTGGTTTAAACTATTATGAATTTAGTTTAAATTAAATGGAAGGATAAACAGAAGTAAGTCTGTAAGGAAACTAGCTAGTGAGATAAACTGGACTGAAGAGCTGAGACACCTAAACATTGAGAATGCTTGGACTTTAAGTAAAAAATTACTTGCATTGCATGCAAATAGAATAACTTGCAGGAAGGGTTCTAGACTTGCATTGTTAAATAACCAATTAAAAATTGACAGTAAGAATACACTGAAAGTCTCTTATCATTATTAGAGCACTTACCAGCAAAGAAAGCTATGGCTGAGAGTATATTCTGGAGGTATAGGGATAAAGTAAGAATTTCCAAAAGAGGAGTTAAGTTAGGCCTTCCAAAGTCCTAATGAAAATATTTTTAAAAATAGTAAAGGTCCTTCAGTCATACAAATGAAAAAGAACAAGAACAAAAGAAATAGCAGAGATGCTAATCAGCAAGAATATGGGAAGTTCAAGAAAATTTAGATATGTCCCAATTACTGAGTGTTTTGCCTCAGTTTTGAACAAATGAGGGCAAAGACAGGAAGGCAAAAAGGAGAAAGAGAAAAACTTCATGCTTTCATGTCAGTGGGTAGGGATAACTTCAGAACTCTAAAAGAAGTAACACATCAAATTATAAACTTTTAAATAAATTGGTCAAGTTAGTGGTGTGAATAGATAGTGAATGTATTATTTATGAATAGGGAAAAGTTATCTGAACAACTACAGATATTTTTATTGAGACTGCCTATTCCTATTGGCTTCAGTTAGGAAGCTCATAGAAGGCTTTAGAACAAATATTGAAAGAAAGAATAATTCAAGAAACGGCAGTAGAAAGAAAACAAAATAAATAGAGTATGGGAGTAACAAAGGTAGATTAACTCTATATCATGCTAGAGCAACGGAATGTGTTTTTTGGGTAAGATAACTACATTTCAAGATAAAGTAAGTCTTATTTTTCCTCACTTAAATAAAGTGTTTTATATCATGCTGCACTGAAAAAAAATAGCTTTTCATCATTAACTGTGGCACAAAAACCAGAAGTGTACTAGTGAAATTTCTGGCCAGAGAAAGGCCGTAGACTGACTAGGACTACAGCCCATAAAGCTGGGCTTGGGTGCAGTGGTGAAAAGAGCCCAGATAGAGCAAGAGGATGTAAGCCAGGGGATGGCTGAAACCCCGACAAGTGTTTGGAGGCTGTGACAGACCAGACAGTATAGAGGGGCAAAACACAGGTGTTCAATAACACCTGCGAGGCATGGGAATGACTATGGGGGAGGCAGGAAGTCATGATTATTGCTTTTAAGATTTCAGTTGGGAGAGTGTCCTGAGAGGGACAATTCCCTCTGGGAAGATCAGGGCAGAAGTTTGGAGAACTGCAAACTGGTACCTGGAAGAGGCTGCCTGGGGTACCTGAAAGAGGCTACCTTTTCTGCCTGCAGCCTCCAAATTTAAGGATTCTAAATTAAGATCGAGTTGTGACAGGCAGAAATTTGGAGACACAATAGAGACTGAGGAAGCTTTTAGGCAGGCCTGTCCAAATACTAGAGACGTCGCACACTGATCTGACAGTGTGGGCAGGACTAGTTACAGTACTAACATCAAGAATTTCTTTATAAGCTGGGAGATCATCAACTAGAAATTACAAATGAGATGGTTAGTAACTGTGAAAAGGCCGGTGACTAGAAAAAGGCAAATGTGATCCTAGGACATAGGCAGAAAGTAAGCATGACTTCATACTATCAATGGATATCATTTTTTTTCCCCTACAACATATCTGGAAAGTAGAGACAGGAAGGTATAAATGTCATCATACAAGGTACTGATAAGATGAAGCACCTCATCTCAAAAGCTCCTCAAAGCTGAAGCTCAAAGGAGGATCCAGGAAATAAAAAATCAATGGTAGTAAGATAAAGCCAAGGAGATTTAGCAATATACCAACAAACATAACATTCATAGTTTTTCCAGGCAACAAAAGCCATCTGTGATCCAACTTTCCACAGTGATTGCAGGATGGCTCAACAGTCAAAGACAATGAATCTTTCCAAGCTAGATGGAAATAGCAGTTTGAGCATTTTGAGGCACTCCTGAACTGCGAGTCAACTGTGTTGGATGTGAATTTTTCTCCCAGTACCGCAAAAGGAGATCTCTCATCAGCCCTCATGTTCTAGAAGAAATCTGTCATGCCATCAAGGAAATCAAGAAAAACAAGGCTACTGGGCCTGATGGTATACCTGCTGAAATCTTTAAGGCTGACTACAGATTTGTTCTTTGAATTTGGAACAACAAGGAGATCCCTCGGGACCTGAGGAATGTTAACTTCATAACTATCTTCACAAAAGGGGATAAGTCTGTGTGCGAGAACTATTGAGGTATCACCCTCCTTTTGACAGAAGGGAAAATCCTTATACATACCCTTCTGAATTGTCATCTACTTCTTGCTGATGAAGTCTTTTCAGAACCTGTGTGGTTTCAGACCATGCCACAGGGCAATTGACATGATCTTTGTTGCCCACCAGGTACAAGAAAATTGTTGGGAACAACATCAGGACCTGTATAAGTCCTTCATTGACCTTACTGTGGCCTTTGACTCTATGAATCATAAAGCCTTGTGGAAAGTACTGACTGGGTTTGGATGTCCTGAAAAATACATCAAGGTCCTGAAGCTTCTTCATGACCAGATGACTGCAACCTTTCTTTGTAGCAGACCAGAGACAAATCCATTTAACATCCAAACTAAGTTCAAGCAAATATGTATCATCACCCCAATTCTGTTATCCACTTCTTTACCATCATCCTGTTTGTTTTTAAGGACCACCTCCCTTCTGGATTTGACACTGAATACTGAAAGAATGGAAGGCTTTTCAATCTGGGACTTTTTTGCTCAAAGACCAAAGTATTCAAAATAACCATCCTTGAGCTTTAATATGCTGACAACTGCACCAACTTTCATACAGTGAGGGAAACCTCCAGACCATGCTGAATCTCTTTGCAGAATCCTGCCAAACTTTGGGCCTTTCTCTCAACATTGAGAAGACTAAAGTGTTCTATCCATCTGCTCCAGGCCAGGGACATGACCTCTCCTCCTTAACATATCATTGAGCAAAAGACCCTAGAGGTAGTTGAGAACTTCCCATATCTTGGTAACCATTTCTGTAAGAAAGAGAACATTGATGAGGAGGTCCAGAACAGGATCCAGCACACAAACACTTCTTTTGGGAAATTGCTGTGTTTTTATTGAAAGACATCAAGATCCAGGACTACAATACAGTCCTCATCCCCTCTACAGATATGAAATGTGGGTGAGCTACTATCATCATCTCAAGAGTCTGGAGATGTATCAGCAATGATGCCTTCAGAAAATCCTCCACATCAAATGGGAAGATTACCACACAAATGCCAGAATCCTTGCTGAAGCCAGTGTTATCAGCATTAAGTCTGTGATCTTCAAGCATCAATTTTGCTGGACTGGTCATTGTGTAGGAATGCCTGACTCACAACTCGCCAAACACATGCTCTATTCCCAGCATAGTTGTACACTGAGATCTCATGGTGGCCAGAGGAAATGCTACAAGGACACATTAAAAGCATACATCAGGAAAATGGGTGCTAACATCAATAATTGGGAGGAGCTGTCTGCTAACCAACTCCAATGGTGCCACAACTTCAACCAAGCAACAGCCCATGTCAAAGTAAATTGTCTTACACTTGAAGTAGAAAAAGAGAGAGCAGAAGAAGGAAAAGGAGATAAATTCCAGCCTATGGCCTACTCTCCCCTGGGAGAAAACCTGCAATTTCTGCAGATGGATCTGTGGCTCAAGGATTGGACTCTTAAGTCATCTTAAGACCTATTAACAACCCACAGTAGAGACCATTTTCAAATAAAGGGATTCCCAACAATGAGTGTTAAGACCTCATGCAAGATTCTGTGTGGATTCTGGTGACCCCTGCTCTGGAAATTTGAACTCAAACTAGAAGAGTTGCAGAGAAGCCCTACTAAAGTATCTTTAGAAAATAGTTTATCATGGTAAATATATTTACTCGTGGTGCTCTGGTGTGGTGCCAGAGGACTGGAAAAGGGCCAATGTGGTTCCCATTTTCAAAAAAGGGAGGAAGGAGGACCCAGGGAACTATAGGCTAGTTAGTGTTACCTCGAACCTGGGTAAGCTTTTTGAGAGAATTATCCTGGCACATATCCATGAGGGGCCAGCAGGGGAGGTTATGCTTAGGGGCAACCAGCGTGGGTTCATTAGAGGCAGGTCCTGTCAGACCAACCTGGTGGCCTTCTATGACCAGGTCACAAAAGCCTTAGACACAGGGGTAGCAGTAGACGTAGTCTTTCTAGACTTCAGGAAGGCCTTCGACACTGTCTCCCACCCCATTCTCATGAAAAAACTAGGGGACGGTGGTGTTGACATCTACACTGTAAATGGGTCACTAACTGGCTGGAGGGCTGCATCCAGAGAGTGGAGGTGGATGGGTCATTTTTGACCTGGAGGGATGTGGGCAGTGGGGCCCCCCAGGGCTCGGTCCTCGGACCCGTGCTGTTCAACATCTTCATCAGTGACTTGGACAAAGGGGTAAAAAGCACCCTATTCAAATTTGCTGATGACACTAAGATGTGGGAGGATGTGGGCACACTAGAAGGGAGGAATGGGCTGCAATTGGACCTGGACAGGTTACGGGGTGGGCAGATGAGAACAGGATGGGTTTCAACACTGACAAGTGCAAGGTGCTGCACCTGGGGAGGAAGAACCAGCAGCATACCTACAGGCTGTGGAACTCCCTTCTCATCAGTGCAGAGGCAGAAAAGGATCTTGGAATCATTATCGATGCCAAAATGAACATGGTCTGACAGTGTGGGGACATGGTCAGGAAGGCCAACCACACCTTGTCATGTATCCACAGATGCATCTCAAGCAGGTCCAAGGAGCTGATCCTCCTTCTCTATGAGGCATTGGTCAGGCCGCAATTGGAGTACTGCGTCCAGTTCTCGGTGCCACACTTCAGGAGGGATGTGGACAGCATTGAGAGGGTCCAGAGGAGGGCCACCTGCATGATCAGGGGACAGCAGGGCAGGCCCTGCGAGGAGAGGCTAAGGGACCTGAACCTGTTCAGCCTCCACAAGAGAAGGCTGAGGGGGGATCTAGTGGCCGTTTGCAAACTAGTCAGAGAGGACCAGCAGGCATTGGGGGAGTCCCTGTTCCCCCGAGCACTCCCAGGAGTGACAAGAAATAACAGTCACAAGCTGGCAGAGGGTAGATTCAGACTAGACATCAGGAGGCGCTACTTCACAGTCAGGGCAACTAGGATCTGGAACCAACTTTCAAGCGAAGTGGTGCTGGCTCCTACCCTGGGGGTCTTTAAGAGGAGGTTAGACGAACACCTTGCTGGTGTTGTTTGACCCCAGTACTCTTTCCTGCCATGGCAGGGGGTTGGATTTGAAGATCTGCTCAGGTCCCTTCCGACCCTACAAACTATCAAACTATGAAAACTGTTGTACTTGTGCAACAGCTACACCTAAATAAAGTTATTTTAAGGAGGTTCAGGACAGAAACAAGATTTACTGGATACACGCAGTGCTTCCACTAAACACTAAGAGCTAATGGCTAAACTTTCAGAAAACCCTATATATAATTGTGCCACCTAGTGAGTAGGAATAACATGACACTTTCTAGAATACCTTGCTAAATGTAATTAATAATTTATGATGAGAGAAATAGACCAGAGACAAGAGCTTTCCTTTTATTTAACTAGGTGTAGAACTCCTGCACCATTTTCAGCCACAGGCAGCACTCAGTGAAGTCTGTTTATTTAGTAGGGATTTCCACCATTTTGTCAATGTGAAAGAGCCCATGTGTTGTACCTCTGATTGAAATAATCGATTTGAAGACTTTTAACAGGATTCTGTGTTCACAAGCAGGACCTATCTACTCTTCAGCTTCACTTAGTCTGGATAGGCTGCAAAACTGTCTTTCTTTGGCATTTCTCAGGCACACTTAAAATCTCTACCCATTATATTTTCATGAAAACTTATGGTTCAGTTGTTCATAGCCCCGTGACCATTTTGGGCTCCCTAAAACATCCTCTGCTTAATCACACAATTTCCCATTGTGGCACTATGGTTTACAGTTCACCTCTCCAGTGGCACTGGTAGATGAAGTTTACATCATAAAGTAAGGTCTCTACTTTACACAGCACAAAGTCAATACAGAACAACAAAACACCTTTATGTCATTTTTGCCTAAATAGCCTCAACACTCAAGTGTTTTTTAGAATTTGGTCAGAGATCCACCATCCCAGGTATATAAATTCTCTTCTGAATCATGGGGTCCTCAGAAGCCAAATTTCTTTTATACTCTCCACTCCAATCAGATTTGAATTTAGATGAACTCAAGAAAAAGAGAACTCTTATAAAACTATGATCATTGATCATATGTCCTTCCTTCATGCTTCAAACTTCTTTAGTCTTTGTTTTTCTGTTTCTGGATTTCTATTTCAACCTCCATCCACATGTAGAAATGAATTTAAAAAACCTTGATTTTTCTAAGGCTTCAGTCAACCCATTGTCCTCAAGTATTTCCATTTGAATAGAGGTCACTTGTGTTCATGGTTCACCATTATTCCTTGTCTGGAAGTAAAACCATCCCCAAAAATATATGGCTGCCTCCACACTTGCCACATCATTAAATGGTAGAGCAAAGTCATAATATCAAGCAGAGTTCATAGGCTGTATGTTGACAAGCTCCCCTAATATGTCACATCAAATCACTACAGTTAAATGTTGTTTAAAACAGAATAATGCAAGGATTATTATTATTATTATTTTTAGAGATAGCTGAAGTTCACCAGTGGAATAATTTTCAAGAGCACTGTATTATCAGATTTCCTTGTGTCATGATTTCACTATGGTTACAAGAACAATTTTATGCAAAGGCAGAAGTCTAAAAATAGGTTTGTTATGTTTATATGGAAGGAAAAAAAGCATTTTGCTTTCAGGAAACTTTTGGGCCCTTTGCTTATCTCATTCATTTAAATTCATATTCAATTTTAAATAATATCTAAGTATACAGAAAATATATTTTGCACTACAGGTATCTTTTATATAATTAACAGTGCAATCACATGGAAGTAAGAGGAGATAAATTCCCTTGTTTCCTATAAGAGAAAATAAATGACCAGAAATTATATCAGACATGAACAAAACCTCTCCATCTTTGTCATGCATCTTCCCATATTCTCAAAAGCCTGGGTATTGATTTGCAACATACCCCAATGGTCAACAGTTTCAGGATAATGGAGGACTAACGTGGATAATTCAGAGGTCCTTTATGGAAAACACCTTGGAGACAATTTGCTGTAATTGATATTGAGACTATTTCAGCTCAAGCACTTCTGGCCTCATGTCTGTAAATGTTGTAGTTATATTCAATTGTCATTGGAATTCCTAATTTCTCCTAGACTTAAAATAGATATATACTAAAAGCAGATAGATGGGTCAAATGTCTATTCTCATATACTAAATCATATGGGCCTAACTCTGCAGTCCCTGTACACCTGCAGATTCCATTGATCAATAGGAGTTTTGCTAGAAGAAGCTTTGCAGGTTGGGAGCATTTGTTCCCACAGAGAATATTAACATAATACACATACTAATATATTGTCTCATATTGTACATCCATCTAAAATTGGCTCCAAATTTACTTTAAAAATTAGTAAGAGAAAAGGGAAATGTAGTTTAACAGGGCCTGAAAATCAGTAGTTTCGAACAGAATGATATAATTATGAAAGAATATTGTGATATACTTATAAAACCTGACTGCATACTAATGTGAATCACTATTTTGATTATAGTACATCAGTAGAAGTTCAATACTAATGGACAATATTACACTTACCTCCCCAGTGCTCATCACAAACTGTGAATAAGGTGGTTTTGTTGGCAAGTCCTGGGAAAACACTGCTGCACTCCATAACAATAGCCTGAGGAATCATTATAATGCAGGACACAATCCAGATAATTATAATGCTGTTCCTTGCCCGTTTGGCTGTACTTTTAAACATCAAAGGATGACAAATCGCATACCATCGATCCAAAGCAATGCAGCTTAGAGTGAGTACAGACACAGATACTGAAACAGTCTAAGAAAAAGAAAAATATTATGTAGACATTCCAGATATTTAACTTTCGACATGATTTATATTTTAACACAGTCAGAAATCTATTTACAGTGATATATTGTGGACTAGTGATATTAAATAGTATTTAATGAAAAATTAAATACCCTTTTATATCACTTACAAAAAAAATATAATCCTGTCTCTATCTGCCTTTCTCATTCTGAATAATACTTTAAGTTATGTATAGTTCCACCTGACTTGATAGAATAATTCAAAATTGTCACAGGATAATTCAATATACTTAAGTAAGTGTAGATGATTCAGGTCCTGTAAAACAGTAAAAGCAGCTATCTTACATTTTGCAAAATAGTGCTTGCAAGGGTACACTGTTTGAGATATTACATGAATGGCTATATCTAATAAAGAGCTTGAACCCCTAAGAGCTAGGTGCTACCACCTAACTTTTAGGCACATAGAATATAATCCAAAATCCTCCATTAGGGATGGAGGTATACTGTGCCTGGAGTGAGTTAGGCATCTCAGAACAGGGAGAAAAAAGCCTACACTACTGTGAGAAAATAAAATAGGAAATAGTGTGCCAGATGCTATTCTGCCTATTAGATGTCTAAGTGATCATATGTGCTCAGTCAGGGGCTGTCAGGGGGTACGTGAGAAGGCTGTAGCAGGTATGTGTAGACAGGCAGGGATGGAGTGCCACCATGCACGATGTTGTGCTGCTGCGCAGGCACCACCTGCCCAGCCAGATGTGGGGGGGTGAGGGAAGCCTGCACACAGCAGCTACTGCTACTCCATATTTGGCTGTGCCCCACCCCCTCACCCCCCAGTTCACATTCGACCATTCACCGCCCCCCCCCCCCCCCCCCGCTCCATGTCCAGCCACGCACCCTTCCCTTCCGCCCCCTCCCCATGCTCTGCGTTGGGCCACCAGGGGTAGACTGCTCCATGTCCGGCCGCTGGGAAACACTAACCCAAAAAGGTTGAAAAGCACTGTGCTAAATGATCATCAAAGTGATGTCTGAGTGATCATCATACGATTTGATTCTACCTACTTAAAGTCCCTGAACACAAAGGGATATCATTTAACACAAAGTGGATGAGCCTCTCTTGCTTGCTGCTTTTTGTGACTTAGTCATTAAGGCTAAGATGAAGGCATGTTACAAAAGTGGATGTGTTAACTGTTTTTATGAACTTTGCGCACCTGACTCAGAACTGAAAGTAGGCTTCCATTGACTCAGTATCCACAGTTCAGAATACTCTCCAAGGATAAGTAATCCAATAGGATTTTTAAAGAATGGGATAGGGTCTTTTTTTCTTTTAGAGTGGTTGTGATGGTGTTGTTGCTACATCTTTCATATAATTGCGAAGTGTCTGTACAGCACTCACCCACAAAGTGGAAGATCTAGTTCAAATCCAGGGTTTAACGCCCATTTTCCACATAGGAGGAGATCTTAGTCACTATGCTAGGGTGAGTGAATGGAACACACTGCATCCCTCATATTGAAGGGCTTGTGCAGGAAAGAATCCAAGAGGGATGATGACAGAGATAGAGAACAAAATGAAACTTGACTCTGTAGCCCCTTAGTCTGGGTACTCACTCAATAGTGAGTAAGTTCTGGTCCTTGCTCAAAGTATTGCTTCTGTTTTTGGCCTCAGCAGACACTGAAGAAAAGACATTGGATATGTTTTTGTTTGTTTGTTTGTTTCTTTGATGTGCCAGCAACCTGCATCATTATTTTGTTTTTTCTGTTAAAGAAAAAAAATCACTGTTCCACAGACATTCAATGGGCATGTCTACATGTGATGCTACATAGCCATAGCAACATGCTATGGCAACATAGCATCCACAGGTGTCTACACATGACCGGCAGCTACTTCACCATAGTGATACGCTCACCAAAGTAGCTGCTAAAAATAACCATGCAGCATGCGTCCGGTTTAGTGTGGGCTGTTACTGCGCTGTGATTTAGTTCTTCCAAAAGGTAGTACTAAATCACAGTGCAGTAACAATGTTGCCATAGCAACACATGTAGATGCACCCAACATGTAGAAGTTAATTATATAAGTTTATTTTTCTACCTGCTACAGAAAATAAACTACCACTGACTTATTTTCTTGTATTCAAAACAATGCTTGATAGTTTCACGAACTTTTCACATTCAGTGAGGTCCAAGGGTATGCAGATGGTGAAAGTATAAAAAAAAAACCCCACTGTAACAGAATGGGGGCTCTGGAACAAGTTGGGCAGTTCTGAATCCATACAATAAAGGGCTGTAGTGCACAACTTTCATTGCCACCTGCTGATTATTCTACTTGACCATGGCTCTGCAACTTTAACAATGCAGTTTCCTTACATGTGTTTTGTGTACATAAGACCTGTATTGACCTCAGTTAAAGCAGCAAAGGTACAATTTGAAAGTGATTCATTTGGATCTATACCCATGAAGGGACTAAAAGATTTATTATTGTGGAATCTGCATAAATCAATGTAGTCTGATAAGTTAGGTAATACATATTTATTAATATTTACTAGTTTAACATAGTTTTACTTCAATTTTTTTTCATAATTTATGTAACCTAATGGTAATAACTGCTGTTTAGTTGGGACAGTATGAATAACTTCTACAGTAGAAGGACAGTTTTAACTCTTTCTAATAGTGCTTAGTAAGTATTAAAATCATATGAAATTCTGAGTCCACTCTAACTACAAAAGGCCTTGAGAATTCATTAATTGTAGTACAAAGTGGATGCATAATAAACCACTTTGCACTGGAAAAATGAGTGTCCTATGAAGATCATCAGAGAATTTGCTCTGTAGGTATATTGCTAAATAAAGGTGGGAATTAAACTGCATTGCAAATTCAGCAAAATATTTTATTGGATTTATTTAATACCTATTTAGACACTTACAAGTGGAACATTCAGTTATTACCTGATAGCAGCCCTTTTATCAGGGCATACTAGTTAAGCAGATTCTACTGCAATGTTCCTTTTAGCAACAATCAAGTACATACAAAATGTAGAGAACAATACCTGTAAATAAGGGATCACCTTGCAGAGAGTCTGCCCAAAGAACCACGTTTCTGTAATGTCCACCACTAAAGTGGCTGGAAGACAAGTGATTGTGACAAGAACATCAGCCAGCGAGAGGTTGACTATGAAATAGTTGGTAACTGTCCGCATGTGATGGTTCTTCCACACTGCAACACAAACTGAATTTGTAAAGAAAAGTTAATTCATTTGAAATAAATAGAAGGAATACTCCAATGGGAGTATACTTTGCAGGGGTGATTATTAATAGTAGGTATAGGAATCCTTTTTTAAACCTACATGCAATATAATGTAGAAGTTGTTAATTTTCATTTATAATGAATAACATAGTTACCTGTAGAAGCATCTAAAACCAATGTGGAACCAATACCTACATCAGTCCTCTAAGAACTAAGATTTGAGAAATGTTGGTTGAAATGTAAATAAGTCTACTTATCGGATGTTACTATTTTTATTACATATTTAAAATATTTTCCCATGTGTCCATTTTAAAAACATTTCTTTATTCTACAAGAATTCCAGAAAAATAGACAAATTATTAAAGGTTTGTTTCATATTTACATCCAGTATCTTGGTGTTGAATTAAAATTGCTACTGGAAAAAAAGTTTTGGACCAACCAACAATTGTTCCACTACAAAATGGACAATTTTAACTGTGTTTCAGAATACATGGTGGTTTTACTCCAGTACTATACAAAACATCTGAAATAGGTATGCCAGCAAAACATATACGCAGTTTTCTTTGTATTTTTCTTTGCATTATTAAGCACAACCCATTATCACCATGGTATGTTTCTGATGATCATCCATTTGGAGAAAGCATATAAGTATACAAGAAAAGAATGAGGATTCAAAAATTCTTTTTTCCCCCTTGCCTACCCTGACCCCAACTTGAAAGGTTTCAGAAACAAGGAAAATCACTCCTCAAGTATGTCTGAATACTGTAAAAGAAACTAACATCATAAAAAAAAAATCTGAAGGGGAAAAAAACCAAAGAGCTCTCTGTGACACTTCTAACATGAGCTTTGTTGACATAAAAGAAATGTTATAAAAATAAACCACCATTGCTGACCATTTCAATTTTACTGTTTAACACTGGAAGTTTGTATAAAAGGCTGTGAGTTTGTTACTTTATTTTGTTCTTTGCCTTAAAAGCAATCCAGCTAGGAAGTATACAGTTGCCTCTTGTCTGTTGACAAAGGTGGAATATTCAACGGAGGCAATTTTTTCACTACTTGTTATTTGTTAGCAGAAAATAAATGTAAAATAAAAATAATGTGGTAAAATGAAGAGTTTAGTTACACTGTTCTTGTTAGGAGATTTCTAATAATTCCACATTCTTCAATTAAGTGATTATGCTTAAATCCGCCTGTATTCAACCATGTTTATGCTTTTTGGAAAAAAGGGATCTTAGTTCATTTCTAGATGACACTTTTTAGTGGGTTTAAAGCGGATTAAATGCCTTTTGCATTTGGCATTGCTTTAATGGCATTGCTGTTTGCACGTTTGGCAGTGTATTGTGCATTAATTCCAGCCGCCGTAGCACATTTGGCAGCATAATCCATCTTAAATGACTTTGGGACACAGCAAGTGACTTTGGGGTGCTGCAAAATAAAACACCTCCAAGGAGCTTTAGTTTCCTACCCTACAGCTGAGGAGGGAAGCGCCAGGCTCTGTGCAACTCAGGGGCTATGCAGGCAAGCCATGCAGGCAGACCAGCAACAGCCCAGGAAGGCAGGCTCCACAGAAGGGGGGCGGGGAAAAAGGGGCAAGCCTGATCTTTTTTCTTTCCCCCAGAGCCTGCCTGGCTGAGCTGTGTAGGGGTCTGGTACTTCCCTCCATGGCTGTGATGCCCCCTGGGATTGCCCAAGCTGGGTGCCTGTGGGTGGATGCTGCCTGAGGGGGGCCACCGCTGCTGTGGAGGGAAGCACCACTCCCCACCCCTGCTGCTCACTCTGACCACCAGCAGCTTGCTCTCCCCTCCCTGCCACTGGAGAGGCAGATAAGGATAGGGCTTCAACACGGGTATACATGACACAGGGGTTTACTTCGCTGTAAATTTAAGTGGTGTTTTTAAAAAAACCACTGCTTCAGTTTAGGGAGAATTAAATCCCTGTGTTGTGTACACATGCCCTTAATCCTGTTATGTCAAGGAGAAAGGTACTTGGCTGCAATCATTGCTTTTGGTAATGCATTACCAAATCAGGAGAACTTCTACAGAACAACACAAACAGGATCAAGCTTGATGGTTACAACAGTAACACAAGTGAATGCATTGCATTTCATATGCTATATTCAGACCTTTATGTCAACATGAACAAATTAATCCTCATAACATCCCTGGGAGGTAAGTAAATATTATCATCTTCATTTTGTGTGTGAGGCAAGTGAAGCATAGAACATAAGTTGCCCAAGGCAATATAGCATATCAAGACAATGAAGGGAGTTGGATTACCTTGGTTCTCAACTAATGCTTCCAAACTACACTGACTTATTAGGAAAAAGAAAAACTCTCTGGAAGCATACAATATGAACCACAATAATTGCTCTGCCCTTGTTCATGCCCTGAGTGAATAACTAAGAATTCCCTTACAATCACATTATAGGGGCATGAAACAGCCAGGAAATGGGGGAAATTATCATTTAAAAGTTCAAACCTTTTGCCAAATTATTTATTCTCATTTATTTTGTCCAAAATTTTAAACACTAATTCTTGGGGAATAACTTTCTATCCTATGTTTGAATGTTGTCTAGCATAATAAGATTTCTACTAATGGTTTCAGGCACTACCTTAATAATTAATGAGGTTCCTACCGACATGTCTTTCTAAATTAGGGAAACAATTATGGGACACAGGAAGCTGTTATGAAATGCCTCTGGAAAAAAGGCTGTACACAAAGTTGGCTCATCTTTGCTTCCAAGTAGGGCCCTATCCTTGTTGACATGTCATTCCTGAGCTGAGGGGACGATGGGGGTGGGCCCTGTGTGCTCCCCGGCAGACCCAGAAGTACTTCCGGTCCACTTCCAGGTTCGCCGCCAAGCATGTGAAGGGCCCCCCCCCGCACTCCTGTGGGACGCCCATGTGCCCCAGCATTGCAGCATTCATGAGCCATGCCTGCTACCTCAAGGCATGTAGAAAAAACTTTTAAAGTTGTGTCTATGTCCAGCATCGAATCTTCAGAACTGGAATCGTTCAATCAATTAATTGAATCGCTGTCCCTGATTCAGGCCAAATCTGAATTGAATAGGGCCCTCTTCCCACACCCCAACTATGCAGCATCCCTAGAGACCTAGAGGAAGAGGGACCTCTGGGTTCTAGGTCAAACGGGAAGAGATTTAGAAGACCAAAACTCCTATAGTATGAAGGTAAAAGATATATGGAACTTATGAAACATGGAAAGTTGCATGTTATGAACACCTGCTAGGCAACATACACCAGTCCAAGTTTAACAAACTTCTTTGATTCTTGGCTGACAATTCTTGAATGTGATTAAATTTTATAAAAAAGGCCTAGACATGCCCCAATATAAAAGAGGGAAGGAGAAGAGAGATTTTTAATGACAGAGTAAAAAAAAAATATGTGAGAGAAGGCAAAAAGAAAAGGGAGAAAAAGGAGAATTATTTTTGCTGTTACAAGCCTCAACTCATATCTCATGGTTCATCCATGACTTCTGTAATCCTCGATGAAATTTTAGTTTTGAGTTTACAAAAAAAAAATTGCACTTGAACTCCTTAATGGTAAATGCAAATATGCATTGTGAGAAACCTCTTTGTTTTTACACCATCTATTTTCTCATTCATAATTAAATATCGTAATCAGACAACATATGCCTTCTGCTAATATAAAGAAATTGCTAAACATGAAATCTTGATCTTACAATTAGCAAACAGAGGAGATAAAAAGAACTTGACTAAAAGTGGCTGCTATTCTTACTTTTGCCACATAGTGTCAGTGAAAGCTCAAAAATTAAAATGAGTTATGCTGTGTGTGTTTAGAAGGCTGCATTGTAGTATTATCAAATGGCTCATATGAGACTTATTTCTACAAAGTTTATCATAGAGTTTAATGATTATATTGGGTAACACAGTTATTAATTTACATAGAATGCAAAATTTGAATTTTATTCTAGGGGAGCACAATGGACGGGGAAGTATGACTTGTGGGGAGGAAGTATGCAAGTTTCCCAGAAAACATTTTTCAACACAGAAAAAAGTTTACATGGAACTCTCATGAGGGATTTGACTTGTATTGACAAGAGCACAGTGAATTCACACCAAAGATTACATATTAAGACAATACTGCATGAAGTCCTCATTACAGAATCATATGGTTGGAAGAGATCTTAAGGGTCATCTTGTGGAATCTCTTGCATGAAGGAAGGAATGCTACTCCTAAATCATCCCTGTCCCACACTTATCCAGCCTCCTTTTGAGAACCTCCAATGAAGGAGATTCCATAAGTTCCCCAGGCAGTTTATTCCACTGTCTTATTGCCTCACAGAGAGGAAATTTCCTTATATCTAATCTAAATGTACTTTGTTGATGTTTAAAGCCATGTTTGGTATCTTTTGTATCAAGACTAGTTGTTTTCTCTATTGCAACCTTCAGATATTTGGCCTTCTATTGTGTCCAACCTAATTGCCTTTGCTCCAAGATGAAAATGCCTAGTTTTGTTACTTGCTGGGTTTTGGTCGTAGCTGCGTTGGTCTAAAGACATTGGCTTTTTTGGGTAGATGTGATCGCTTTTATTAGACTAACTGAGTAGTTGGAAAAAAGTTGTTTGCAAGCTTTTGGGCAGTCACCCTTCTTCAGCCTTCCTTATCATTTTGCTGCCCACCTCTGGACCCTCTCTACCTTCTCCGTACCCTTCTTAAAATGTGAAACTCAGAACTCCACAGGATACTCTAGATGAGGCCAATCAGTGCCTAGTAGAGTTAGACACTTATCTCCTGTGCCTAACACCTAATAATACTGTTGATGCAGCCCAAAATTGCATTTACTTTTTTTCTTGCAATTGCGTCACATTGCTGACTGACTTGTTTAAGTAAAGAAAGTTTCAGATATCTCATTATGTTCTATTAAAAAAAACTCAGATGTGACAGAAAAGATCAGTGCTGTTCATGAATAAATGTGCTTCCAGTTATTTTAATGCCTTGGGATATTTTAATTATAGAGTATAAAGCTATATATTGAATTAGCATAGTTCATTGTATCTGGAATTGAATATGAAAAAAAATACAAAGGCTCCAGCTGGTTGTAGAAAATGCAGCTGCTGGCTCCTTTGAGGTTTAGACTGTCCTGAGCATATTAAACATATGTGCTATAGCCTTTCTTTCAGTATTAATTTATTTCTATTGCCAATTTTTTGTCTAGATTCCAATGCTAAATCATTTCTCTAGCACTCTAGAAGGGTCCTACCCACTGCTCATTCAATAACCTTCCAATTCTACTTCTAAACCCAAATAAAACATAATTTTGTCCTTTAAAAATACCTGAAACTTCCCAAATATTTATTTATATAGATGAAACTTAGTAACAGGTTCTGAGATACTTTGCTGACTGAAATGGTTTACACTTCCAGCTAGATATAAACAAAGCCTTATTACTTTCTTTTGTTTTATAAGAAGCTGATTTACTTCCTCCTTTCTGCTTTATAACTTTATATCATTATTGCAACATCAGAACCAAACAATTATCTCATATGGAATTTATTCTGAAGTTATAAGCTGGTTGGTGGCATCCTCAAGTGAAACAGACTGAATAGGAAAAAAGTTTCTATTTTGTACATGCATATTTTGATAATCAACAGTGATGGACATTTTTTATAAGCATTTATAAGATTTATATGTATTTTTTTCCTATGGATTAGCTGCTGAAACCTTTTCATAAGACAAACCTTAGTGACCAAGGTATCAACGATGGTGCATACAAAGTTAGATTATGATGCTGAGAGAAATGACAAAGAGAGGAACAATACACGGGAATTCAGAAACAGTGAAGAGTCACTGAAACATAACAACAGTGAGTGTTTTATAACCTATATGTGCTAGTTAGCAGGTCACAACCTGCTAAAAACAGTTACATGTTCTTTACCAACTTTTTGTTGCAGGTTAATTGTTACTTCATTTGAATATAGAGAAGGAATATTACAAGCAGTTCTGAACAACATGGGAAAACCATTATTTGAAAAATGTAGGGTAAAATAACCTAGGTTGGAATTAAGATACAATGGGCACGTCTACACGTGTCACTATGGCACCGTTGTTACTGAGCCATCATTTAGTACTTCCTCTTGGAAGCACTAAAAGATGGCATAGTAACTGCTGATGCTGCGGCTTGGCTGCTGAGCATGGTTATTTTTGGATACTGTGTCACCATAGTGACACAATATAATAGGGGAGCACATCACTAAAGCAACATAGCTGTGGCATCATGGGTTTTGTCTGCAGTTGCTATGTCGCTATAGTGCATTGCTATGGTGATGTAACATCACGTGTAGACACACCAGCTATCACTGGCATCTTGCAATCACAAACGATATGGACTTTGTGTTCACTCTTTGCAGTAGCAACCTGTGCTCTATTTCCATGCTTGGGCATTCTGCTAGCAGGAACAACATGTTTACACCATTTCCTGAAGCATCTATCAAGATCTAATAGCTGCAGAAAAGATAAATGCATGATTTTAAAAGCATACATTTACATATTCAGATATAAATATACACACATACATTAAAGAGCCAGTACACTCACTTAAGTAACTAAATAACAGGGATTGATCAAGATTGGTAATCTTGGCATAAAAATACAAAATACTAAAAGTATTTATGCACCCAAATCACAAAAAAAGTGATCCAGAATACATCCAGACAATAGCCTCCAAATCCATTACATTTTGGATTTCAAAGATTCCTAAGTGTCTAAGCTACTTACATCTATGGAAGTGCCCTATTCCTAAGAGTGAGGTACCTAACTCTGCTCAAGTTTCATTGCAATCCAGAAAAGAAGTCAGGTAGTGGCTCAACTCCATTTATAACCCTGGAGGAACCCAATCTATTAGGCATACTTAGAACATACCTAATACACAATGACAACACTAAGTTCTGCATAAAGAGCAACAGCCACAGCCATTTTCATTCAAAAACAGATGGTGGAGGAATAATGAAGATGGTGGTAGGACTACCCACATTTATATAGTAACCTATTTAGAAGCACTAAATTGACATAGATGCCTAATGTGTGTCATTGATTCAGATATTCAAGTTTGAGGAGAGTTTCGGGGCAGAGGGAAAGAGTTCAGACATATCCTACACTTGGTGTTTCTTGTAGACAAGCTGTTGGAAGCTTCCCTTCTCAGGATCTGTGGTCTCTGAATTACCCCCTAATTTTGTAGGTGTTTGAAGTGTAAGGGAACAATATAGATCTTGTGCTATATCAATATTTTCAGAATATCTCTTGTCATGTATAGAGAAGATTTTAAATACTAAGGTACTTACCTAATAAAGATTAATAGCAAAGTTGTTATCACCATCTATTTTACAGTATTTTGATAACTATATTATTACTTTCATAATATTAGAGAAAACTAATTAGAAGTTTGCAAAGAATAACAGAGCATAAACTTGGGCTGCATCTTAAAAATAGTCTGTAATTTTGTTTCCACTATACATTGTGGGCATGATTAATAGTAGGTGCAAATGGCTTTTAGACAGCACATGTTGGGTAGCTAGATGTTTAAGAGCTACTAAGTGTGCTTGAAATTGATTTAGTTCCTATAATGGAATAAAAGAACAAAATGAGATGCTGAGTTGAGATCCTTGGAAGAGTTTAATCCATTATGTCCACATTACAGCTGCCTACAAAAAGTATGTTATCTGTGATTCGAGCGATTAGTTGGTGATTATAAAAACAAACCCTTATAGGAATGGTAAATGTTAAGTTTTCCTTTCTGAAAAAGAATTAAAAACAGAAATAGTTGTATTCTCTTCAGAACTTTAGCCTGGAATTCAGAAAAAAAACAAGCCATTTTTATTCAGAAATATTTGGTGGACCTTAAGCTTTATAATAATTTTAAGATTTTACATTTCCTAGTGATGGTAGGATAGTAATTGCAGTATTAAATGGAATACCACTTCCCACAGATTTTCAAAGCAAGATAAATCAGGAAGAGCTAGAAATTTCACAAAACTCAGCTTAATTGAGATTTCCGAATAGAATATCTTTGACTATGCCCATGAGTTTTCTATTCTGGGCCAAAATGACTATCTAAACTTTGAGCCAGTCTCATAGCATGTTTCTCAGGTCTCATAATAAGTAAGCTCAGCTTTGCAAGATATCTTTATTTTTCAATGAAATGATCAGTATATAGAAAGAAATATCATATAAATAATACTTATTTCCCTGTACTGATTATACAAAGAAATAAAGGAAGGAAGGAGACCTCCTCATTTCTTTTCTTTATAGGCTTTTCTTGTATTGACTTCTAAAAATAATGTAAATGGATTTTCATTCTAGAAGCAAAACAAAACATGAAATATTCATTAAGAAGCTAAGCATTATAAAGTACAATAAAAGTAGTGTGAGATAATATGCCATGGAACATGACAATGTGTACAACAGGGGTGGGCAATTTTATTTTAGCTAGTCGGCCACTCATTGAGTTATGGTAAGCTGTCCCGGGCCACACACACAAAATCTTTCAAAAGACTTCTTTTTAACAAATTAGAGATAAAAAATACCCCAAATTATATCCTAAAAACCAAACATCTACTATAATGTATTTTAATTATTTTAAACTCTTCTTCTGATTTATGTTTTTTTGAGTAGTGTATATAGAAGTGACCGCATAATAGCTCAAAATAATGTCTCACTCTTGTATATTGTGTGTGTGTGGGGGGTGTCTGTGTGGGGGGTAGGTGTATGTGGGAAGGTGTACCATGTGTGAGGGTAGTGCAGGTGTATGGGGAAGTGTGGGATGTGGGGGGTAAGTTATATGTGGGGTGTGAGGGGTAGGATGTATGTGTGTGTAAGGGGATGCCGGCGTTAGGTCCGAGAAGCAAGCTAGTGGTCGGGGTAGGGAAGGAGGGAGCAAAGCAGGGAAGGTCAGGCAGTGTATGCAGCAGAGCTCATCCAGGCAGTGTGGTGCAGGTGCAGTCTTCCCTCCCCATCTAGCCCATGGCTGTCCCTGCAGCACTTTGCATAGGGCCGAGCCCCACCCGCTTTGCCTGGGGCAGCCCGTGCCTTGCTCCCACCCACCCCCCACCCCGCTGCTGAGTGGCTTCTGCCCTAGCACACAGGGTTCCAGCTTCAGCTTCTGGCTGCCTTCCACCCACTTGGCCACTTGGAGGTGGCTGCTGATCATACCAGGTGCCTGAGGGGGTGGAAGGCAGCTGGGAGCTAGAGCCCAGAGTGCTGGGGTAGAAGCTATTTGGCTGCAGCACCCCTTCTCCCCCATCCAGGTTGGGCATGTGATGTTTGTTGAGTGTCCCCACAGCTGCCGCTGCTTCCATGTGCTACCTGCTGCCTGGAACAGCATGGAAGGGGCAGGAGGAAGAGGAGCTGCTGTAGGTGAGGGGAGGCAAGCAGTACTTAGGCAGCTGCAACAGCAGTGGGAAGAGCAGCACTTGTTAAAGCAAGTACTAAATGACTGTGCAGTAACAACTACACAATCAGGCTCACTAGACGTACCCAGTAGGCATGCTGTGCTTTCCCAGATTCACAGGAGTTTAGGGCTGGAAAGGACCTTGTGAGATCATTGGGTCCAGCCCCCCTGCTTTGGGCAGGAACGACTGCTGGGGTCAAGTAACTCCAGGAATGTGTGCTTCCAGTCTTCTTTTGAAGATCTTCAGGGTAGGTGCCTGCACCATTCCCACTGGGAGTCTATTCCAGAGTCTGCTCAAATGAATCGTGAAGAAGTTTTTCCTTATATCTAGTCTGAAACCTTCTTCTAGGAATTTATGACCATTGCTCCTGGTTTTCTACTGCTCATCCTCCTTAATGTTGTCTGATGAGGGTGTATACATGCCCTCTGCAAGACTGCAGTGCAAATGTGGCAGGGCCAGATAGTAGACCTGTATATTTTGAGTTTTAATGCTTTTGGCATAATACAGAAATGTTTATTAACACAACATCTTTTAAAACACTACTAAAGCAGACCTTAAGAATTTCATTGTGAAGCTTGGTGTCATCTTCTGCATTAGTAAGGAAATAGACTTAATAGATCTATTCTGTATTTCTTAATATTAATTACAGATTTGTATATCTTGTAATAAAATAACTTTCCCTTGAATATTCATAAACATAAAAAGTGGGTATCTTTGTGTGTCATGACAGCTGAAGGAGTATCTCTGTAATACATTAATTTCAAGCTACATTAGTGAGGCTATTATTAGTGTAGGCATTTTTATAGATATCATACCGTAGGGAGGAAAATTATTCACAAACTTAAGAAAATGAAATTAGAGAATTAAAAATGGGTTAAAATACCAGTGCCATGATGAGATCAGTGAAGAACAATTTATTTTAGGAAAGCTGTCCATTAATTTTTCAACATTTTTACTGATTATCTGGAAAAGGAGCAAAGAGCACATTAATTAAATTTGTAGAGGACACTAAATTTGGTTTTGAAAATAGCAGTAAAGGCAAAAGACCTTTAATTCCTTAGGTTGTCAATCTGATACTATTCATGACAGTTAAGCAGTAAACGCATTCAACTAAATTTTATATAAAAACAGGAATGTAAAATAAATCCAGATTCAATTTGGGTAATAAAAACCACAGAGATAGAGAGAAGCAGCTATTTGGATTCTAAGAATTCAGCAAATTCCTACAGATAAATATGCTGTATTCATGTAAGATGTTGGACTTCCCATCCATATTAAAAAGTACATGTGCAAATAATACCAAATTTGTCCAGTGAAAATCAGTATGGTTTCTATCAACTGATTTCAAGATTCTATGATTATCAAAGAAAACTATGCTTTAAGAAGTTGTTTACTCATATGTTTTCCTATTTACCTTTACTTCTCTTCTTCTTTGGTGGCCCATTACTAAAGTATTTGAGACAAGACAGGATACTACATCTGAAAATGTTCTTTTTATAACTACGAATGGGAGTAACGGCACAGCGATCATCCTGGGCTCATTTGTTAAAACTGGTGAACTAGATCAGTGGAGACCAACATTTTGGTAGGTGCCACAAATTAGCTTTGCATCCTTCCCAAGTGGCGCTCTAATCTGCTTCCCCTGCCTGATCTGTTGCTTTACTTTCGGATATTTCCCCTGTGCTATCTGCTTGATCTACTGTTCTGAATTTAGCTCCCCTGCCCAATCTGCTGCTTTGCTTTTTGCTTCTTGTCCTATCTGCACTGTGCTGCCTGTCCTATCCCCAGTCTGCTGTATGCCACATACACAGGCTGCCAGTGTCACTTGTCACATGCATATCACAGGTTGGCCACCCTGAACTAGAAATTTTTCAGCAATTAACAAAATGTTGGAGGAGGAGGCAGCTAGATGTCTTCAGAGGATTAGTTATGTGATATGCAGACTCTCAAAGATTCAGCTTATGGTCAAGTCTGTAGAAAATGAAAGCTGTTACTATTTTATTCCTGAGACATCTGTGAAATGAGTTGGTGCACTCAGGAAATGAATGGCCACCTCACACCCACAAGAAATCATAACTATCACTAACACCATTAATGGCCATCTTTACAGAGCTGACAACACAGGATTAGCATGCAATTATAAAATCTATTTGATATCTTTTTGTTTTATTGTAGACAATAAAAACAAAAACATGTCTATTCAAGAGCTGTAGTCCTTGACACATGCTTTACATTAGAGATGCAAGGATTTTTATATATAAATGTCACAATACACAGTGCAGTATAACAAGGAGATCCAACCCCTTCAATCTTAAAATGGCTCATGTTAAAGTTGGTATGATTCATTAAAATGAAGGGACGGTTCACTGCTGAAAAGCTGTGTAACGGTGAAAGTGTACCCTTCAGAATACATCTATGAGAAACCATAAGATGGGGGGTTAATACTGTTAAACTTAAACGTTTATTTCCAGTGCACATCTAAGGAATTCATTTCTTTTGACCACAAAAAGAAAAGGCTCACTTCTCCATAGGTTAAAAGCATAAGCACACCACAGATACATAGTACTTTTGGGGTTATGAATCACAAAGCACATTACATATTCATGACTGCTGCTTTGATAATTAAGATTAAACAAACCATACAACACACTTCCAAGCAAACCAAAAACATATTCCCAAAATATGCTTAAGGCTCTGAAATCATGCTCCTCCATGAGACCCAGAGGGCTGCTGTATTTTATTTCCATAGCTGTGGTAGATGGTCTAAATACTAAGAACTGGAGTATAGAACTAAAACCAAGTTGCATTTTGGAAAGTTGGTGAGTCTGCACAGGTGTGATGAACAAACTTTGGAAGTGGAATGGATGCATGTTTTTGGAAACTGACTATTAAATACAGAACCTTTCACCTTCTGACTACTGGCAATGCCAGCATAAAACTTACAAGGACACTTGTGCAGCTACTGTAAATGCTATTCATGTTTTGAGGTTACATGGAGAATCTGGTTTTTGAAAAAGTCACTAATGCCTTTTAAAAGTACTAACTCAACTCACATTAGATTTCAGATGTTTATCAGAAATATATCAAAGCCTTTGGGGCCTAGTTAGACATGAGCCAGCTGGAAAAAGAAGCAAAGAAAGAAACACAGCTGATAATCAGTTATTTCCCTTTTGAGTACCCTATCAAATACATGAGTCCAAACATACAGTCGATGTTTTCCCTTGTCACAGGACCTCTCTTTTGAAGTTCAGGCATTCCAGTGGAACTCCTCTGCCCCCTCATGATCTTTTCAAGAGTGTTCTTGGGAAATGTATGTTGTTACAAGTTCTAAATAAATGGGAGAATATTGATATTACTAACTACAGCAGTATATAGATAAAAGTTGTACATTTGATTTAAGGAAACAGATAAATTGACATCTGTACACAAAGTTGAGCTTAGAAAGTAAGGTAATAGAAATTGGCCAGTCTATTAACTGTGTATCTTGGAATGTTAAGTGCCTTAACACCCCAATTAAAAAGAAAAAAATGTTGTTGTTTTTTAAAAACAGACAGCTGATATTATTGTGAGCTAAGAAACATATCTGTCAGTAGAGGAACCTAAAAATTAGAGCAATCTCTAGGGTGTATAACACAAATTCACACAGAGTTTATTTTTTAGTGCATTAAAAACTGTGCTGCCATTTAAATGACATATCTGGTGACTGAGAGGGTAGATTTGGTCTTGCAGATATTATAGATTCCATTTTTACTTTGAGATGTTTCTATGGTCCCAACGCAGACAATACAACATTTTATCACTCTTTCTTTTGTAAAGCTCTGAAATTTGGGGAAATTTGGGGAGAAGCTGGAATGAATGTTTAGATCCTATCATTGGTAGATCTCATGCTCCTCTGTCCATGAAATCTATGTCTAAGGAAATCTTTAAAATTTATGTGTCAGACCTGGGCTTAGTAGATATTTGGAAATAGTGAATCCAACAATGAGGGATTATATATTTTTTTCAAATGCCTTATTGCGTATATTCTAGAATTGACTAGTTTTTAATTTATCAAAGCATAATGGACACCATGGTTAATGCCTCCATTGACTCTAAAGCTTCAGACCATGCTGAGGTGGAGCTTCATCACCTCCTAGTAGACAGATCAGCTGCAAATAATTACTGGAGACTCAACATCTCCCCATTGAATGATAATAATTTAAAGCATTCATTCTAGAGGAGCTCAAAAATTTTATGGAGCTTAATCATCTTACTGCTTCCTCTGCTTCAGTATTATGGAAAACTACTATTCTTATGAGAGTGTACAACATTATATGCTTCTGCAAAAAAGAAAAAAAACAGGATACAAAAATGGATACTTTAATAAGAAAAATTAAGTATTTACAGGAGAATTGTGTCACAATTCCTTTGACTGATTAATTACACATTCTTACCAATATGAGATATGAATTGAATTAATTTCTGTCCAGAAGGCAGAATATGCTCTATATAGGTTACATCAAGATTATAGGGAATCAGAGGGAACAAACAGGAAGGTTACTAGCATAAAGACAAAAATATCAGCTATAAGAGACTCTCTGAGGAACATGCATGACAGAGACAAATCAACCAAAAGTCATAGTTTCATAGTTTCATAGATTTCATAGACTTTAGGGCTGGAAGGGACCTTGGAAGATCATCAAGTCCAGCCCCGTGCCCAAAGGGCAGGAAGTCAGCTGGGGACATAGGATCCCAGCAAGATAAGCATCTAGTTTGTTCTTGAAAGCAAGTTGGTAGGGTCGGAAGGGACCTGAGGAGATCATCTAGTCCGACCCCGTGCCATGGCAGGAAAGAGTACTGGGGTCAAACGACCCCAGCCAGATGTTCATCCAGCCTTTTTTTAAAGACCCCCAGGGTAGGAGCCAGCACAACTTCTTTTGGAAGTTGGTTCCAGGTCCTAGCCGCCCTGACAGTGAAATAGCACTTCCTAATGTCTAGCCTGAAACTACCCTCTGTTAGCTTGTGTCCATTGTTTCTTGTAAACCCCAGGATTGCTCGGGGGAACAGGGACTCTCCCAATGCCTGCTGGTCCCCCTTGACTTGTTTGTAGACTTCCACTAGATCCCCTCTCAGCCTTCTCTTTTGGAGACTGAACAGTTTCAGGTCCCTCAGCCTCTCTTCGTAGGGCCTGCCCTGCTGACCCCTGATCACGTGGGTGTCCCTGCTTTGGACCCTCTCCATATTGGCCACATCCCTCCTGAAGTGCGACACCCAGAACTGGATGCAGTACTCCAGCTGTGGCCTGACCAGTGTCGTGTAGAGGGGGAGGATCACCTCCTTGGACCTGCTTGAGATGTATCTGTGGATGCATGACAAGGTGCGGTTGGCCTTCCTGACCGCGTCCCCACACTGTCGGCCCATGTTCATTGTGGCATCAATGATGACTCCAAGATCCTTTTCTGTCTCAACACTAGCGAGAAGGGAGTTCCCCAGCCTGTAGGTGTGCCGCTGGTTCTTCCTCCCCAGGTGCATTACCCTGTACTTGTCAGTATTGAACCCCATCCTGTTCTCTTCAGCCTACCCCTGTAACCTGTCTAGATCCACTTGCAGCCTGTTCCTTCCTACTAGCATACCCACTTCACCCCACATCTTAGTGTCATCTGCAAACTTGAACAGGGTGCTTTCTACCCCCTCATCCAAGTCACTGATGAAGATGTTGAATAGTGCGGGCCCAAGGACCGAGCCCTGGGGAACCCCACTGCACACATTCCTCCAGGTCGAACAAGACCCATCCACCACCACCCTCTGGGTGCGGCCCTCCAGCCACTTAGTGACCCATCTGACCATGTAGGCATCAACATCACTGTCTCCTAGTTTCTTACTGAGAATGGGGTGAGAGACCGTATCAAAGGCCTTCCTGAAGTCCAGAAAGACTATATCCACTGTGACACCTGCATCCAAGGACTTGGTGACCTGGTCATAGAAAGCTACCAGGTTGGTTTGACAAGACCTGCCCCATGCTGGTTGCCCCTGAGCATAACCTCCCCTGCTGGCCCTTCCTGGACATGTGCCAGGATAATTCTTTTGAAAAGCTTCACCAGAACCGAGGTAAAACTTGTGGGCCTATAGTTTACTGGGTCCTCCTTCCTCCCTTTCTTGAAGATAGGGACCACACTGGCCCTTTTCCAGTCCTCCAGCACATTGCCCAAGTGCCATGAGTGCTCGTAGAGCTGTGCCAGAGGTCCCTCAATGACCCTTGCTAGTTCCTTCAGCACTCTGGGGTGGAGATCATCAGGACCTGTGGATTTAAATACATCTAGTCCCTCCAGAAGTTCCCTGACAAGTTCCCCATTAACCCTAGACCTGGGTGTGCCACCCACAGGGACATCAGGGGGGCTAGTGGGGGAGATATCCAGGTCCCTCCTCAGATATATGGAGGCAAAGAAATTGTTGAATATGTCAGCTTTCAGGTGAGATGACCAGATTTCCTAGCGTGTCCTGCAGAGGCCCCACGTTACTTGGCACCTTCTTTTGCCCCCCTATGTATTTGTAAAAGAACTTCTTGTTGTCCTTGATCTGGGTTGCTAGTCCGAGCTCCGTTTCTGCCTTGGCCTTCCTGACTGCCCCCCTACATTCCTGAGCTACCGAGGTATAGCCCTCTCTTGTAACGGCCCCTCCCTTCCAACGGGTGTATGCCTCCTTTTTTGTTTGGAGATGTTCCTGGATGCTTTTGGTGAGCCATGGGGGCCTTTGCACCCTCTTGCCCACTTTGATTTGTGTAGGGATTACTTCCCTTTGAGCTTGGAGGATCGTCTCCTTAAGGAGCGACTACTCCTCCTGGACACTCAACTCCCTCCAGCTCTGGGACCTCAGTGCTTCCCCCACTAGTTTTCTCACCTTGTTAAAGTCTGCCCTTCTGAAGTCAAGGGCTGCTGCCTTGCTGGAGGCTTTTTTATTTGAAGACCAGTCAATTTTTTATTTTTTATTGAGGGTTTTTTATTTGAAGTCCAGTCAATTTTATTTCAATTTGTATATCAAGAACCTTAAATGTTACTGATGGGGAAAAAGACATATTCTTGGACTTCATAGCTATACTACAAGTTTTAGAGATAGAGAAGGACATTTTAGAGGCTCTTTTACCATTAGACAAAATAACTTTGGCCTTGAAGGAGATGAACAATAGTAAATCTCTGGGCAGTGATGGATTTCCTGTGGAATTTTATTTTAAAAAGTTAAAAGATACTGTTACCTCAACTTCTGAATGAATATAATGATAGTAAAAACCACTATGGTGTGTTGAACATATGGTTCATTTAAAACTAGAAAAAAAAATTCTAATTACTCCTAAGTCAGCTTTTATCTCTACCAAATTCTATGATAGAGAGACTATGCAATCTGAAATGGGGCACTTTAATGTGAGCACTTTAGTTCAGTTAAGAACTCTAAATTATTGAATAAAAATTAGAACCTGTATCCTTATCAAATACTCTAAGAAGTGAAATAGAAATCTATTTTCTGAATTAACCCTTATTTGGATGGTTGAAAACATTCATATCGTTCTCCAGACAAATAACCTGTAAAATGTGCTGACAGTCACTGACTCAATATTCCCCCTATGTTTAAAATAAGATTTAAATTTTAGAATTAAAGATACCAGTATGCCAACAGATATGCAGGCAATGAGAGCTTCTCAAACTTCTCCTTTATTAAGACTCCATAGACATTAGGCCTGGAAGGGACCTCAGGAGATCTTTGAGTCCAGTCCCCTGCCCCAAAGGCAGAAAGTCAGCTACTGTCAAGGGATCCCAGCAAGATAAGCATCCAAATGCTTCTTAAAGGAATCCAGAGTAGGTGTTTTCACCACCTCTGGAGGGAGCCTATTCCAGGCCTTGGGATTTTGTAAAGTAAAGAAGTTTTTCCTCATGTTCAATCTAAAACAGTCTTGGAGGAGTTTGTGACCATTGCACCTTTTCATCCCTTGAGGTGGTCTGATGAACAGAAGTTCCCCCAGATTCTGATGCATACCCCTGATGTATTTACAGGCTGCCACCAGATCCCCCCTGAGCCTGAGCTTTTCCAGGCTGAAGAGTCCCATGGCTCTCAGCCTCTCTTCATAAGGCCTATTCTCCTGCCCTCTGATCATGCACGTGGCTCTCCTCTGGACTCTCTGGAGCTTCTCCACATCCTTCTTGAATTGTGGAGCCCACAGTTAATCAAACACTCTTTTGCCCAGGAAACCACAAAAGGCCATTACTAGACTGCAATTCACTCAAATGAGATATGCAGTGGTGTTGGACTCATTACGCAGACAGCATATGCTTTTGCAAGAAGAATGAGATGGATGCTTTAAAATTATTATTTGTAGTCTTGTTCATCCTTTGTAGGATCTTTCCATTAAATTAAATTAAAAAATGCTAAAATAATGGGGAAAAAAAATCGACTCCTTTCTAATAACTTATGGCATCTTTACATGTGCTCAGGGTGGGGGTGGTTGGGGAGGAACAGAGGGGATGTTTTAGTTAAAACACCTGCAGCATCTCCTGTATTCAGTGTCCTGTGCTTCAAAATAGTGGCAGGGACACTTTAACTAAAGCTGCAATGAGCTTCAGTTAAAGCATTCCTGCCACCACTTTGAAACACAGGGATGCTAAACACACATGACACCTAGGCTGCTGGAGCATTCTAATTAGATCAATCAAATCTGTGCTGATGAATTTTAATTAGAACATGTTACAGCAGGTGTTGGGCATGTGTATAGGTGCTGTTACAGCCTGTCCTATATTCTATGGGTGTATTTGTGCTACTTGTGCAAAGAATAATAGCCAAACCTAAGCAAAAATCCCAATCTATTTGAGTGAATTGCAGTGTAGGGCAGGCCATTCTCAATTATGTTATTTTCTTTGCTCAACATTCTGTATAGGTGTCAATCTTTCCATTTCCTTAAATCAAATGTACAACTTTTATCTGTATACCGCCATAGTTTTATTTTATTATTGCATATTGGTTCATTTTATTTATTTTTTGTGTCGTCATATATACGGTTGTTTTAATTTGGTTTAAGTTGGCAGAATGTGTAATCTTATTGCATCATCATATGTTATATAACTACATAATAGCCATACATTATATAATTTTATTATACATAATAATTCTAAATAACACTACAATTCTATTGCCAATTTTACTCTACTGTTTTAACAAAAGTTGCAAATAAACTATTCCTATTGCTAGTAAAAATCAAGGTATACCACCAGTCACTTTATATGAAGCTATTGTTTCTGTATTCCTAAACCAAGCTGAGCTTCCATGAATTGTTTTAATTTCTTTAAAGAATATAGACACCAAAATCCTAGCTAAAACTGGATCTCATCATTTGTAAGTCCCTAAATTAATACACAAAATTCAAACAGAACTTATCAAAAAAGTCATGGTTCAGATAATATACAGCAGGTTATTAATATAGTAGCAGTAGTACAAAATTCCAAAGTCTTTTAGCTCTTGATGCAGAGAATGCCTCTGATTGTGTTTGTTGGAAGCACCGTTTTGTGCATTACAAATGATAGGCTTTGGTAAATAATTCATAAGGTAGATACAGTTGCTATATACAAATCCCACTTCAAGAGTTGTGGCCAATAATATGTTATCTGATCTATTTCCCTTGCAAAGGAGAACTGAACAAGGTTGACCATTTTCTTTCCTTCTATTTGATATAGAATTGGACTCATTGGATACAGCTATAAGAACTAAGGATGGTATAAAAGGCATTAAGATAGAAGACGATAAACACAAGATCCTGTTATCTGAACACACAACTTATTTTAGGTATTAAAATATCAAAGAATATTAGGATCATTTTCTGCCAAAACTTTCAGAAGATTCATGATGTTATATTACAGGATCTAAACAAATGGAGAAGTTTGGCAATATCCTTGTGGAGGCGTGTTAATACCTTAAAAAAAGGAATTTCTTACCTTTCCTAAGTTACCTGTCATATAAACCTATTTGTTGTAATCCCTCAGTCCTACTTTGTTAAAAAAAATAATCAACCAAACATTCAACAGGTTTCTGTTGGGAGAGGACTATAGGGCTTGACTTTCATTAAAAAAGATGGAACTACAATTGAAATAGATGGTTTTTGTCTTTCAGACTTTTGACAATATCACACTGCTGCCTTAGAATGTTAGACTATGCACTGGCTGTCTGATATAACTGATGGCTCTCCTATATGAATAAGAACTGAAGAGGCATTTATGTTTCCCCTTCCATTATAAATCATCATTAACTCCATTTCTGACCATCTCTCTCTCTCTCTCTTCCTACATTTTCTGTGGCTAGAATAGCTTGGAAAAAGGCCTCTAATTGAGGCAATTCCTTTTTGCAGTATGGGTCCCACAAACTGATATGGAGGAAATGTATGGTTGATTGTGCATGTAGAATAGCTTCTAGTAGGAAATTGCATACAAAAAATCCTTTCCCAAGTTATATGCTGAATTTGACCTTCTGAAAACAGTTGACTGGCAATATATGTGGTTGCATCAAGTATTAGAGTAACAGTTCAGACCCAAGACTTTAGGTATAGAAAATACTCTAGATACATTTTTTTGCCTTGAAATCCACTGCTCTTCCCCATTCTGTGTCATCATTCTATGAATACATAATGTCATATAACAGAGTATTTGCAACTGAAGTGGAATAAAGACCTAGTTATCCAAATGACAGAATCCCAGTGGGAATCAGTAATTCACAATATTTGAACACTGACAATTGATCTTAGACTTTTTCCAATACAACAAAAGATCATTTTTGTATACACTAGGCTCTCTAAACTTAAAGAGTTAAATATACTGTCAGTAGATACATGTTGGAGATGTGATGCATTGCAGGTATAGTTGCATGTTTTGATCATGCCCTATTATCAGTTTGTTTTGGAAAGAAATTGTAAGTAGAATTAATGTGATCTTGCACACACTGATACCTCTGGCAAATGTGTGTGTTCTTGGATATATCTCTCCAGAATTCAAACAGATTACTTCCCAGATTGCATTCTTACAGCAGGCTTTATTAGAGACATGCAGGATTATATTATAGCATTGGAAGACCAGGACATCTCCAAAGGTCTTTATCTGGTATGATGAGATGGCACAGCTGGCATCTATGGAGAGAGTCATATTTAGCACCTTTAACTACTTTGAAAAGTTTAGTGTAGCTTGGAAGGAGTTCTAAGAATATTTTGGGAATTAAAACTTTACTCTGTTTACCCAAATCCAAAATGACTGAATTTAAGATGAACCCCCAATAATTAGATTCTGTACATGGAAAAATTATAAATTTGCTGCATGCCTGGGCTAGGCCTGTACCAACCATGTGCTCTGTGGTCCAGGCTAGAGAGGGGTCAGAGCAATGCCAGACACACACACAATTTTGTACTGCACTTAAAAAAGAAAAGAAAAAAAATCAATAAAAAAGAATGACAACACACTTGTAGCTTCAAGTGGAAAAAGAACCAAAATATCTGGTATAGCCCATATTTGTCAGGTTTAGGTATGACCCTTTTCATTTTTTCCAGTTTCTCTTCTCTTCTTTTCTCACTAACCACAATTCCAGTAGAACTAATGTCTTTCAGAATGATGTCAGAGGATCAAGAACCAAAATTATTTATCATCCTACTCCTACAGAAAAGAAAAGAAAAGAAAAGGCATTTGTCCTAGTATCCCTCACTGTGATTTTGTCATTTTCAGTTAAAGGAAGTTTTCACTATAATAGTTAAAAGGCATCCTGTCTTCATTTCAATATTTCACTTTCAGTTAAATAACCTCAGTAAGCATTGTCAAAGGCATACACTGGTATGTTTGGGAGCATACATGGACATATACCAACCTGATGATATTTACAAATGTGGAATGTGATATGTGGTTTATTTCAGAGGCGTTCATCATTGACATCAAGGTAAATAAAAAATTCACAGATACATTTCTTGAGCTAAAAAGGAATACCATAGCAGAAGCAGTACCAGCAGTATATTGGCACCAGGCACCCTTGCTCAAAAAGGCAATGTTATGTAAAATCACAATAAAAGGTAACGTTACATAATAGTGCATGTGGGGGGGAAAGAGGGAGGCAGCCCTCTGCACATGACCTGAACTGGATGCCAAAACTCCTGTCTACAGCTGTGCTAACAAGTTGGCAAATACACTCTTTAGATAACATGGTTATGTAGAAATTATTTTATTCTGTTATATAAGAGAAATCCAGAAACTATGCTACAAGTGAACATGGAGCTCAGCAGATGTTAAGCACAGCACAGATCTCTTATTTTACATTTAGTTCTTAATTATCATCAGGATTTTTCAATTTAGTCAAATACTAATGTATGAGAGAATTGTTATGCCTTCCACTTCTATAAGTGTTGTTGAAGTGGACATAGTTATTATAATTCCTTGACACAAAAGAAAGGAAGAGGTCTTCCTGCTTCAAATGGAATAAAGTGGAGATGTGACCAAAAACTTGATTTTTTTCATGACACACTAGCCATTAACACTAGTCAGTTACAATAATACTAGTAGAGCTCCTTTTCTGAGTGAGATTCTTCTTGTTCTACCTACAAAGTAGACCCATGTTTAAAATATGTGGGCTGGCCCCAAAAGTGGTTTTTCAAGCTGTGAAAGTTTAACAGTAACACATTGACATTATAAAATTAACCCATTTAAAGATTTCAGAACACAACCAATTTGTTCCAGATTTTCTCATTTATTCAGTAAACAAGAAAAGGATCCTCCAAAAATTTCTTTAGCGAAGTGAACATATTGCATCCTGAGCATGGGAGTATGCAAGCAGTAAATATAGTTTCTTACATCTAAGGATGAAGAAGCATTCACATAATTAGTATCTACGTATGCAGATCACACTAACATTTTATTACCTATAACACAGCCATCAACTATGTGAGACCTCTATTATACAAACTACAGAGGTAGTGTAAAGCAGCAGCAGCTACAGCACTGAGGTACAAGTGTAGATTATAGTGAAAAATAGGGCTGTGCGAAGCTTCGGTCCCCGATTCAATTCAGCAGAGATTCAGCCCAATTCAGTGGCTGAATCTCCAAATCTGAATCAAATCAGGAGACCCTTTAATCTTTCTGAATTGAATTAGAACCCTCTAAATCAATTTGGAGAGATTTGGAAAGATTCAATGATTTGGACAGAGACACAGCTTTAAATATTTTTTCTACATACCTCAAGGTACCAGGCGGCTCGTGAATGCTGCTATGGTGGGGCAGATGGAGTATCCCACAGGAGCACGAGGGGCTCCCCAGCACACTTGGCAGCAGACCCAGAAGTGAACCAGAAGCACTTCCAGTCCACTTCTGGATCCCCTGGGAAGTGCGCTGGGGGCTCCCCCCCCTGTGCCTCCACAGCTTGGCAACTGGTGCCTCCTGGGTCTGGGGTGGCACCCAGGGTCCCCCCTCAGTTGATCACCAAGCTGGGGGGGGAGGTGCAGCGGGGAGGCTCTCTGAGCGCTCAGTGGCAGACCCAGAAGTTGACCAGAAGTACTTCTGATTCACTTCTGTGTCTGCTGCTGAGCGGGCTGGGGAGCCCCCAGTGCTCCTGTGGGATGCTCCATCTGGCAGACCTGGAAGTTGACTGGAAGCCCCTCCCCCCACTCCTGTGGGACTCTCCATCCACCCCAGCAGCATTCTCGAGCTGTGCCTAGTACCCCAAGGAATGTAGAAAAAACAAAAAACAAAAACAAAAGAACTTTTAAAGCTGTGTCTATGGCCAAATTGCTGATTCTCTGAATTGTCATCGAATCTTCAGATTTGGATTTGAATCAATGAATTGAATCACTGTCCCTGATTTGGGTTGAAGCCTAATCGAATATGCCCTAGATATGAAGTGTATATAGTTATTATAATTACCTCTAGTGAACTGCTAATTATTATAATTTCACACACCCCTAGTGAAAAATCCTTCTTGCACACCATTATAAAAGATGGCCCATTAAACAGTAAAAAGAAGTGACCCCGGACTGCCACCAGTATTGGCTATCTTCTTAAGGACAAAGCTACTTTTTCATACTGCTTATAGAGAAAAAACATACAGATCATATGATAGGTTCTAGATCCAAAGATACAGCTTTTGACTAGGTCTTCTTTAGGAAGAAAAGGACACTTTATCTACACAACATATCAAAGTGAGGTGTAAGTTATACAACAGCCTCAAATACTATCTTACTCAAAACTGGAGTAAAAGATACTTTTCTGTTGGATTTACGACATACAAACTCACTGATAAAACAAAACATACAATCATTAACACGTCTCTCAACTTGATACATCCCTTCACTACCATTCAAGGGAGTTTCATAGTGATATAGTTTTCATTCACTACCTCCTGAAAGACAAATAATGTAGGTGGGAAAGGCATATACACTCTCTCTTTTTGGAAGAGTTGATTGATACATGCCCAGTGCTGCACTAAGTCATTATGTTACTTTTATTTCAGAAAGTAGTGCACACAGAGTGGATACAGTATTCCTTACCACTCTGCTCCCTGGCATGGTACTGTGGTCTAAACTTGGCCATATGTAGGCATAATTAGGCATCTACCTAAATCATGCCAGGGTGAAAGAAAAAAATCGCAGACCGCTTATAGTGTCTGGCACCATTTGTGCAGTCTTTTTACAATAGCCCCTCCCCTACTGCTGATTGTCTGAGGGGCCTGGGAAGCCCTGCCCCTCATCTCTGATTGTGCATCATGTGGCCCCACCCCTTACCACAGATTGATGGAAAGGAGCAGGGCTGCACAGCAGACAGTCCTCTCAGCCAACCAGTAATGAGGGGTGGAGAGTGGCTGCCATCTTTGCTACTCCCCTTCATGTGGGCGGCTTCCCATTCTGTGAGGTTGGGCTGCAGCACCCCTGATGACTTCTGTCTCCCATTGGGAAAGCAGCACTTTATTTTTAGTAAGGGTTCCCCCCACCCAAGCGATTCTGTGCCAAAATCAAGGGAATTGCATTTTTCACCTTTTTCATGGTTTCTATGAAAAATGTAACATCATTCATAGTGTAGATCCCTAGGTATAAAGTAAATCTTTTTGACTAAAAATAGCATTGCTTGTATTAATATGACTACTGAATGTCCATCAACACTTAGTGTATGATAAACAAACAGAAAAGTAATAGAAACCAATTAAAAATAAATATCCATCAATCAAAAGTGATCAAGTTCTGCCTCAGTGCATCTGTGTGGCCTTCATTACAGCCTAGTTAAAGAAATACCTAAACAATATTTGGTATTAACTTTATACCAAACAATGGTGGCATACACAAATCTTTATAAAGATATAAAGGATCCATATATAACATGTAAGGGCAATCAAATGATAAACTGCTCCACTCTGACAATATAGCTGCTGAAGTTAATGAAAATATAGATGGGCATTCCTCAAAATAAACTGATCTTCATGACTTAATAAGGTCTGAGATTCATGTTGCTTTCGTTCTCATTTACAAATGTATAATTTATTAAAACTAATATTATGAACAGATCCAACAATCGGTGAAAGGGAAATGTAGTCTAAACTAATGAAAAACAAATCACTCAAGATACAGATGCCAAAGGGACTATGTATTAATTATTACAATCCTTGAGAAAAAAAAAATTGATAGAGACTGCAAAACAGAAATTAAATTACAGTTCTGATTTGAACAACTGCAGGGGATACAAAATAATTATTATAGTATCAGTCAATGACAGAAGAATTCAAAGTCCAACTCCTGAGAAGAAAGGGGAAAAATATATGGGAAAATCACCAAGTCAGTGTTAAATGATTTGAAATGCAAGTTGGTAAATTGACTTTCAGATAGCACAATAGTGTTACCACAATGCCCAAAACAGTTGGTCTGTCAATTGAAATATGTCATACAGAAGCCAAACCTCTCAATTTAAATGACAGTAAAGAATCAGACTATATGTAGCAATGGCTAATACAATAGAAAATTCAACTGAAGAAGAAATAATAGACATACATTAATATAAACCTACTATATTTTCTTAAATACCTTGCAAGACTTACCTTACACTACAGCATTGAAAAAAATTATTAACGTTGGCTAGCTTGTGGGGCAAAAGAAAACATCAGATACATTTTTAAAAAATTTATTCTATATACAAATTATATGTTAGGTAGCATAGCTGCCCCACTCTCTTTTCCTGTTACTTGTTGCCATGGAACAGAATATGGTTTTGGATAGGCACCAAAACCATTGTTCTGTATGTACAGGGCATGGCATAAATCATAGAAAACTAGGCTTGGAAGGGATCTTGGGAGATCATTTAGTTTAACCCCCTACTCAAAGCAGTATCATTCCCAACTAGATCTTTCCAGCCAGGGCTTTGTTGAGTAAGGCCTTATAAACCTCCAAGGATGGAGAGTCCGCCACCTTTCTAGGTAACCCATTTTAGTGCTTAATCATCCTCCTAGTGAGAAAGTTCCTCTTGATATCCAACCTAAACTTCCTTTGCTCCAACTTGAGACCATTGCTCTTTGTTCTGTCATCTGCCACCACTGAGAAAAGTCTAGCTCCATCCACTTTGCAACCACCATTCAGGTAGTTAAATGCTGCTATCAAATCCCCCTCTCTCCCCCACATCCCAAATATAAATAACTGTTACAGAGCTGTCCAAAAAATGCTTGGCTTTATTACATCCTTCATATTCACATGGTCACTCACTCACTGTGGCTTCAGCTATGACTAAATACTTCCAGTTTTCCCAAGATCATGGGCTTGATATATACCAAGTAACTCCACTGGGACCAAAGAGTTAAAATTTGGAATAAAGGGAAAGCAGGTAGAGTTAAAACTTGGAATACTACATCTCTCTTGTGTTCCCCATTCCTATTTTCACATGGTAACATTTATAAGTTTAGTTATGGTCCACTCAAACACTGTAGGTTCAAAAGTTTAGCTTATTTGATGTTGGGTTCCTAGTTCAATTAGGATGATGGTTGGGAAGAAAGAGACAAAAAAGAAACAAAATATAATACTAAAATAAATGCAATACTGCCAGACCCTCAGCTGATATAATCTGATGTAGCTCTACTAAAATAAAAAGAACCATAAGGACAGCTACCAGCTGAGGGTAGAACCAATTATATGATCTACAGGCCATGTGTAACCTAATTTTTTATGGAAAGGTGTCCCCCTCCTCCCTTTTTTTTCCATCCCTGATATAAAGCACAGACTCCCCTTTTCAGATAAAAACCTAAAAAAATAGCCAATAAAATAAGTGGTTTAATTTACAAGAAAAAAAATATTTTGCAAACTTGTTTTGCTTGAAATAGAAATTAAAAATAAAACAGAGCTCACAAAAATCTCAGGCCTGACTGGTAATTTTTACTTATATGGAAGCATTGGGCCCTTAGCATCCTTTAAATCTGCTTAATACTGGACAAATTTTCTGACACTTCCCAGTTACTAAGTTGGGTCCAACTCAACCTTGGAACATCCCTTCATAGCACTCTCAGGAGATCCAGTAACTTCAGTTGTCATTACAATTCTCTCAACCCTATTATTAAACACCATATAAATAATCTGTCTGGACATCTGCTGTCAATTATATATGTTATTTTTCTGAAATAGGTCAGGAGACAGTCATGGGAAGGTGAGGGAAAACAACTTTACTTTCAAAAGGCAGAAGATGCACAGGGTACATTAGGACAAAAAGTAATGCTAAATCAGCACTGCAATGCTGATTTAAAGCAGGGCTGGGCTTTTTAATAAAGATATTACAAGTCTTAAACTGTCTATACATCAACAGAGGTTTACAGAACTGACATACCAAAATATGTCAAATACCAAAAGGAGGAATTTGGCTGTTGGCGAAGGATCTGGGAATGATCTACAAATAAAAGTTAATTACTCCTGATAACCAAAATACAAATATCAACTTATTTAAAATTACTGTGGTATATGATTTTTATAGGGAGGTTATACCCAAGATACCTACAGTAAGCTAGAACTATGAGTAGAAATTAAGATTAAATTCACTCTGGAATATTTTCTCCTGGAACACTCTTCTCAGTATATTTGTAATAATTTAAACCTGTTTAAATTGTTCTTAACTGATACCATTATCTCTATTTTCCCCTATAGCTTTTAAACTATACATCCGTGTTTAGCTGGGTCCCTCCCCTATCCATTCCCACTAAGTGAGCCACTACTGGTTGCTGGCGTTTCCCTCCCTGCTCCTCCCCAATCTGAAATATATTTATTGTATTGTGGTAACAGCCTTCTTCAAACACCAACTTGCATTTTCCTCTTCCCAGTAGTTTATTATTATTACTATTATTATTGGCTTTCCCCCTCCTAAATTCAATCCCAGCGTTAGTTCGTTGAATTCAAGGACCTCTCCCCCACCCCTGCTTAGTCTCAGATTCTCAGTCATTGCCTCCTGCTCAGTAGTAAGCAGGTTCAAGATGACAGTTCTTGTGGTTGCATTTTATAACTCAAGCTTTCCTTTAACTCTGGATCTTTGATTTAACTTGGGATGAATGTTTGGCTCTAATGAATAGCTAGAAAGTATCTGGTTAGTGAAGTGCCCCATGAGTCCAGTATCCTGTCACTTCAATTTCCTTGAGAAATGCACTATTAACATATCATTAATGGTCTTGCAGCAGTTTGGCATGGTTTGTTGAACATCTTCATAGGACCTGGGTACAGTTGCTGGGTGTTTCTTTATACACTTCTTTATCATCATCATCATCATCCCATTTACCTGGAATTCTAGAACTAGCCATTTATTTCCCTTATGTTTATCCAATCATTTCTCTTGAGAGCTACCCTTCCCAAGGACTCTGGCTTATTATAAACCCCTGCATGCATTCCTTCCCTTCGCATCCTTCTGTGAATGGCTGATTTTGTGGCTGCTCCGAGTAGTAGTAATATATAATATAGTAATAATATAATAATATTATTATTAAAAGGGGGGGGGACTCAGGTGTGGGTCAACCTTGATTTGAGCTCCCCCATGTTTTATTTTGCCCTTAAAAAATAAAAAAAATAAATCACATGTCGCTACATTGTCTCTGGAAAAGCAACAGTCACAGCGCTGCACTGGGAAATGTCAAAGAAAACCGTTTCAAGTCTCTCCGAAGCTGCCTCCCCACCCCCAATCTTGTGATCGCCAAGGTCTCAGCGGGTCCTGGCGGACCGGTGTCTCCGGCTTGCCCTGCCCCTGCCCGCGCCGCTGCCTCCGTCCAGAGCCGCCTCCCTCCCTCCTTTGCTGCCCGCGGCCTCCCCCGCGCCGAGCAGCCTCTCCCCTGAGCTGCCCCCGCTTCCATCGTCTCCAGCCTCGCCTCTGTGCCACCCCATCCCTCTTCCCTTCTCCCCCTCTCTCCTCATGCCCCCTCCCCTTCCACCCTGCCCCGGGCTTCCCTCACGGCACCGCTTTCCCCCCTCCCCTGCCCCGCTCCCTCCCCATTGCCTTTCCCCCGAGACCCCGCTTCCCGCCTCCAGCCCGGCTCCCACTGGAGCCCGCCCCGCCTCCCCGGCGCTGATAGGCGTCTGCCCCCTCCTCCTCCTTCACCATGAATGAAAGTGGGGAGGGGGGCGGAGAGACTGGCACAAAGAGGCTGCCTCGCCTCCTCTCCTTCCCTCAATGAAAGTTGGGAGTGAGACAGGTCCCTCCGCCCTCCTCTCCACAGTTCCACCCACGGAGCCTACCATTCATCCTATGCCGAGGGAAAAAAAATATATTATATTATATTATATTATATTATATTATATTATATTATATTATATTATATTATATTATATTATATTATATAGAGAAAAAAAATCAAGCAAGCAGAGACAAGGAAAGGGCTGGGTTTCAACCTGCAGGCACCCCAAAAAGAGCGGGTGGGGGAATGTGGGGGGGAGGGGGTCGCATATTGCAGTGCCCTCAGGTGAGGCGTGACACTGCTGCTATTTTCCAAATGTCAGAGCCAAAGCCTGAATGAATCTCTCAATGAAAAGCCACCATCACCGCCAGGCGCCGAGACACGGAGCTGCCCGCCCGCACGAGACTGGCCCTCCGGAAAGGACGGGGATGAATGGGCCGGGGGGTTTCAGCACCTCGACCCGGTGGACAGAGGCGAGGCGCCCGGCCCTTCCCCGCCGGGAGCCTCCCGCATGAGCTCATTGCTTGTGCATGCAAATGCCAGCTAATTGTGGGTAGCAAACAGCTAAAGGAATAAAAGAAAAGAAAAAACAACACCCCTCCCCCCGACCATAAACAAAACCCGGGGTAGCCTAAAGGTTGCTCTTCAAAGCAAAACACTCATGAAATGCGATAGGACCTGATGGAGCCCCGCGGACTATTGATAAAAATAGCACCAAGAGGGAGCACTTCTCAGCTCAGATGTGTATTTAGCCTTGCCTAAATTAATAATAATTAAAAAAAGGCCATCCAAGCGTCCCAAACACATACACAACGATCGTAAGTCTTTGTCTCCCTCCAACTTTTACACTTCACCGCTGCTCTTAAATGATGCCCCTCTGGCAACCGTGCGCTGGAGCCGCAGCTTAAGCAAATTGCTAATGGGTTTAGATGCTAACTCCTGGGAGCAGAGCGCGGGGGGCTGATACTCACCCAGGACGTTCCCGATGAGAGCCACAATGAACACAATTATATACCCAGCGATCAGGACCCATTCATATTCTCTGGGGTGCAAATATTCCTTCCAAAGGTATCGCAGAAATTCCTCATCATCGTAGTCAGTAGAGGGACTTAAAAAAGCCTCCTGACTTTCATTCAGCTCTGGAATAGATGACCAGTTCCTACAAGAAGGGGAATCATCACCCAGTTGGGTCCCGGACATCCCTGGTTGCGATCAGGGTCTGAATCAAAACCTTTCAGTGCCTCAAGCCTTTCTCAGGCTCATCCATTTAGACGTGTGACTTCCCGTGTAAAACAGGGTGTGGGGAGAAAAGGGGAAAATGACGCGGAAAGTTATAGAGCCAATACCGACCGAGGCTCCCACTCGGCCACTTCTCGCACTACCTTTGCAGCATTTCCCAGCAAAGGTACACGCACAGCAGCGCTGCGAGAGGGAGTGAGGACTCGGCATCAGAGGCTGCAGTGACACAGAAGCAGGCACGGCACATGCTTACAAATGCCTCATTTTGGCACAGAGTCTGCAATATACAGCAAAGCTTTGGGGGCTGGGGGGGAGGAGGAGGTGTGGGCAGTTTGCTTAACAAGGGAGGGGCCATTTGGGATCTAATCCGCCAGCCAGAGTGTACCTGTCCCTGCCTGCGTGCATGCGCTGGGGCTTATGCAATGTTTGATTTACATCTGGAGACCTAGACGAGAGCTCACACCTACCCTTGACAATCCAACACGACCTTCCTCAGCTGCTGCGCTCAATAGATCCCGCCCCCCAGCTGCTGCCTTTTGCAGCCTCTTCCCTTGCCCGCTCCCCACAGCCTCAGTGTCCCTTATAGTCTGTCCTCCCACCCCTCGTGTGCCTCCAGTCCCTTTCCAACCCTGTTTGGAGAAGAAAGAAGGGCAGGAATGAATGGCACGTGCAGAGCGGATATAGCAGGAAGGAAGCTTTTGAAATTAGTGGCTAAGGAAGTTGCTTATCTATAGCTCCCCATGCCCCATAAGTGGCCAAAGCAGGTGTGCAGCACCCTTTCCTCTGCTCCCTTTCTAGGGCAGAGGAGAGCAGTTAGCTACCTTGGAGTTCTGGAGGAACACAGCTCTCAGATCTTTCCTTTGCACCAAAGCTCTGATGAAACAGGGATTGTCATAGAACAATAATGTGTGTGTGTGCATATACACATACAGACCCCAGCTTTTTCAGAGGTAAGTGCAAGAAGTCCTATAGAGGATACTAATAACATAGAAGATATAAAACAGGTTTATAAAATGAGGTCACAAGGTCCAACCATTTACAGTTAAGAAGTACCTGATTGACATTTCTGTACAGTCATGACTCTGCCCCCTTCTGTGTCCATCCCAAACACTTCAAGAGTTACATGGATTGTAGGGGGAGAGGGAGAAGAGAAAGGTCATTGTGTAATTAAAGACAATATCATAACACAAAGAGTACAGATGCTCTAGCAGCTCCCAGGCATTCCCAGAACAGTGCCTGCTCCAGCAATGGCACTAGCCCAGCCTCAGAATGTCTATGTGATTAGTTACTAATCTGGCAATCTACCAAAATTTTCCAGAGGAATGCAAGTGACAGAATGGAAATGGTGATTGGAACTAAGCCACATGTGAATGGAAGTTCATGTGACAAAGAAAAGGCATTTCTTGAACCTGTACACATTCTTATTAAAGACCAAATTAAGAATGGACATGTGACAGCTTCTCCGTGAGAGTTTAGCAAGAATCCTTTATAATTAAAGTATTAGACATCTTAAGTACAGGAGTTGCCACTAGCTCCCTCTATAATAATCTGTCCACATCTAAAACACTGAAAGAGATTAAAGGAATATTTATATCACTTCCCAAGTGTTTTGAGGGCCAGTCATACCCATTTGCTCTTGTTTACACTTGCCTCTCTTCCCCTCCCCTCCAAAATGTGTGTGTCCTCCTAAGCTATTCTCAAGACCTCTGTTTCCAGTATGCTTCAGATTGTTTGTGGGATGCTCGCATAGTAGCTTCATCACAACATTTCCAGGCTTAATGTGTATAAGCAGAAGCAGGGGTGGCACACACTCAAGCAATCCCTTCCTGAGTGTGCTGGGAACATGATGTGGCTCTCTCTTTAGAGACTCAAGACTGCAAAGGAAGGAAGAGAATATAAAGTCTAGGTTTCTAGATAGCACCTGATCACCAGTTTCTCAAACCTCTCCCTCCACAGTTTTTCAAGGACCCCATTTTCTCATCATTTTTTTGGAAAATAAAAGCATGGATAGGAAACCTTATCTCTAATTTGTGCACTTTCCCTGTAACCCCAACCAAACATGGGCTGGATTACTCTAGCACAGCAAGATGTTGTAACTACTCTAGCACATAAATAGTGTTTTTTCTGTGTATAAAATCTTTAGATATTGGAAATGGGAAACTCCTGAACACAAAATACTTCCCTTTTAAGAAAGGTCTTAGAAGTGCCTCTCATTTTTCCTTCAATCCACCTACTGTACTCTCCTACTTTATGCCTCTATGGGTAATTCACTAATTTATTCAGATTTTTGTCTCTTCATCTGATTTTCCTTAAGCCCCACTATTCTCCACCTTCTCTGCATTCTAACAACTTTGTAACTATGAAGATGAATCCCATAAACAAAAATATTTGAGCACCATTTACCACACCTTCCTCCCCACTGTTATACTATTTGTGTCAATCCACACATACCTTCTCTAACCATAATTCAGTTTTCCCTATCATGGCCAGCTAACTACCTAATTTGTATTTCCTCTTTTATAATCCCTTGCCCAATACTTTCCCCAAATGTTTCTTTATTGCTTCCCAACTGTCAGGTGACCCCAATTTCCTTAGGCCTCTTAAACCCCAGATTTATCATTGAGAAGCAAGAACTAGGATAAACAGAGGAAATCACCAGTTAATATTATGCAAACAATTGTGCCAAGCTTCATGCAATATTCTTTCACACAAACTCATAGACAGAGCATTTTTCTGTTGTCTTTTTTTACCTGAAGCAATTATCTAGGAAAAATAAAAAAACATGGCAACTTGCTTATCCATCTAAGAAATGTTTTCATTGCAGCAATGACCACAGAGACTAGAAAGAGTGAAGGATTTGGGTGGCTGTTTAGAATGAGAGTACATCCATTTAGGCTGTGACAGGTTCAGAGTTAAACACTCCCCTTGGCAGTCTCATGGAGTTCACTTTCTTGGGACTTCCAACATAAAACTCATGGAAAACCTGTTCAATTTACTTCCTGATTTATCCCAGAATAAATCAATCCTATGTGCTTACTTTAAACACCTGCTGATGATAATCTGACATGGTAACAAGTGTCTGTACTGAACTACTTGGCCAAGAAGCAAGGCTCTATGGTAGATGGTTGACTTAGGCTGGTAGAATCATAGAGAAATAGGAATGGAAAGTCAAACATTGTTTTTAAAAATCTAAAATTTTAAATATTCTATTTGGAATATATGAACACGGTGCTGTGTGTAAAGAGTAGGTTGGCTACTTCATAATTCATTTTATTTTATGTGCTCAGGTGTTCCTCCAGATGCTTCATGCCTAGGGATTCCTAGGGTGCTTGAAGTTGCCTGTTAGATAGGAGAAAGGGGTCTTAGTATAAATTAAATGCATCTTTCACAAGATATAGAGACAGGATTTGAAAAAGAAACATTTTTATTTTAGACTCAACATTTTTGCTTCTATGACAAAGTAAAAGTGTCATAAAAAACCCAAAACAGTTTTTAGTTTACTTTTCTATTAGGACAAAGCTTTTCCCACATGTTTTAGATTGTGCTCTGAGGAACATTCTCAGATGCAAATGAAGAAATGGGAGGGCTTCATGGAGAGTTTGGAGAGGGAGCATAAGTCTCTCTTTCTAGCTGTAGTTCTAAGCACAACATTGCAATTATCAATGATGGAATTGTGGTTATGACCTGCAATGCATTTGCCTTGTTTTCTTTCCAGTTTGAAGTCTGAAGGGACTTTCTGTATATGAAGGTCAAATTGGAGGCTTCATTCAAAGAAAGATTCTTGAATCTGAAAGACAAGGGCAGACACTAATGGAGTGTCAGAAACACCAAAGTGTTTTTGGACACTCACTGGCTAAGTTTTTAAATAAAAGTGGGTGCTGGGCTAAGCTTGGTATTGAATTTAATGTGTGATTTAGCTGTGGCTCAGCATGCCTACTGGATTAGCCCCTTTAAAGGACTTAGGCACAGGGACTCCTATGTTACAAATCCCCCTATTTTATGGATGGCTTTTGGTGAGAGGGAGGCCCAAAGACACTCAGCTCAACCAAAATGGCATCATTTCTGGACATGTTCTATAGCAGAAATTAAGGTGCCCAAGAGTTTGTCAGAAAACTTACTTAAATGCTTATGTTTAGGCAGGGTTTTTGTGGATCATTTTGCTTGGATTAAGAGCTTTCAGTTAAGCACTAGTTAAGCTGCACATTAGACAGCTTCCAGGGATCTGGTTCTAGGCACCTTAATACCTTTGTGGAATACTGGCTAAGTCTCTGTGTCTTGGTTTCCTGTTCCTACCTCACAGTGGTGTTTTGGGCATTGAAAAGGATAACTATATGAAAGGCTGTAAAGTGCTTCAGTATGATACAGGACACCAAACAAGTTCTTTAGTTGGTTAGAGAGATAGGCCAGCAGTTAGGACTCCCAAAATGATCAGACATTTCTAAATATTGTGAAAACATCTGCAATTATGTTTAGAAGAAATAAATAGTGAAAAAATTTCCCCTATTCATTATAGATAAATGTTTAAGCAAGTTGGTCATCCTATTCTCCAGAGTGATTTGTGCTTTATTTACTAGAACATTGATCTGTAAAAATTTAGGATAATTTGTTTCTAAGTCATCAACAACTTAGAAACAGATTATGTCCTTTTGACACTGACTGCCACTCCCTTCTGTTTTTGCCATTAATAACATGGGAAGTAAATATAATTGATGTGAGTCAACATGTATGAGTTATATGAAAAATAGATCTTTCAAATTGACTTGGTATCCTTTTTTGGTAAAGTTACAAAGTTGGTTGATGAAGGTAACTTCACAGACATTTTCTTAGATTAATGTCAGGGCAAAAACTGGTGCTGTACAACATTTCAATTAAGAATTTAGAATGAGACAAAATTAGCATGGATTGAAATGACTGAAAACTGACTAGCTTCAAAATGTAATTTGAAATGAAAAATCATCACTGAATAAACATTTTCCTACATGGTTCTTACAGAGGACTATGCTACTTAATATTTTTACTTATATGCTTAAAGAAAATAGAATAATCATTGGTATATTTCTAGAAGATACAAAGATCAGGGGAGTAGTAAATGATGAGCACTGGTACAGTGTAAGCTGGATTGCTTTGTGAACTGGTTACACTCAAACAGTTTTCATTTTTACTTAATGCAGCCAAGTAAAGTAATACAACAGGAATAAATAATTTGGGGTGCATCTACATGTGCTGATACGGCATTGTTACTACTGCGCCTTGCTTTAGTACTACTTCCTATTAGAAGTACTAGCCCATACTGCATTGTATGCTGAGCACATGGTTATTTTTAGCCACTACTTTGCAGTAGCGACATGCTATAACAAGGGAGGGTGCTGCTATGGTCAAGTAGTTGCTGGCCACATGTAGATGTATATGGTCACTATATGTCATACTTACAGTAAAGCAGATGGATTCCAACCTGGGAAACAGTGATTCTGCAAAAATGCTAAGGCTCATGGAGGATAATCAGCTAAATTTGTACTCCTATTATGATCTGGGAATGGAAAGGCCTAACATGTTACTTGAATACATAAATTAGGAACTATGGACTAGGAAGAGGAAGGTTATATTAAGTTGGTATTTGACACTGGACTAATTTCACCCAATTTCCTCATTTTAAGAAGAAAGTTGGAAAACTGAAGATGATTCATGAAGAACTCTGAAAATGACCAAATGGTTGGAAAATAAATTGGATTCTTCACTTTTTCATTCAGTTTAGAAAAAGGATGGTTAAGATGTGATTGGATCATGGTCTAGAATAACCTATAAAGGAACAGTAATCTTGTAACAGAAGGCTCTTCAGTCTTATAGACAAAGGCACAACATGGTCCAATAGCTGAAAGCTGAGGATAAACAAACTGAAATTAAAAATAAGGTGCAGATATATAATGCAGGGTATTTAACTATTACAAGAGCTTTGGAAAGTAGTTGGCCATGGTTTATCCATAGCTAGTTGGTTTTTTTAAATGACAGTGTGATACTTTTCCAAAAGCCACATTCTAGCTCAAATGGGAATTAATTCAGGGAAGTCCTATGGCCTGAGTTATACAAGAGGTCAGACTAGATAATCACAAAGGTCCCTTCTAGCTTTACCAGCTATGAAAACATATTAGCACTTAGCACAAAAGCTTGATCTGCTGAATTTTAATGTTGACTTTTCATTTTTAATTATACAATATCTATCAAAACTAAAGATATTAAAACCCTGTTTTTCTTGTAGATTATGGTTAATAGTAAATACTTTACTGTATTTAACACTTTACACAGCTTTGAATTTATTTTGGGAAAGTTTATTTAACAAACATTCATACAAATTTATAAACCAAAGAGAATATATCTGCTTGGCTTTAAAAGAAGCTTAAATAACAGTTTATATTAATTAACCTTTTCCTTTTGGGAGGTTAATGTCTGGTATTTCATTTAGCTGAATGATTTGCATAGATCAGCCTCCTTTCTAACCTATGATCATAACTGTCAATTTACATTTCCACTGATATTGAAATTACTCTGTCCTTCCTAGTAGATATGATGCCTTACAGTTTTCAATTTACAAACTTGCATATATAGTATATGATATTATACCATACAAATATGAATCAAACTCAATTTTCTATTTTGTAGTTTGCTCCTTGATGGGTTTGCCATTATTCACTGAGAAAAAACACAGAGTCCAGATTTTATTGCTTTTTCAAATGCATTTCCCCTCAACACTATATACTTAATCACATAAATAACCAATATTCTTCCTTATGTTACAGATTGGCCAATTCATTTTGACAAAGAATTTAAAGATTTAGATCCTTGCTAAATTGATGGCATATTAAATTAGGAGCCTGTTTGTTTAAACAACAGAAACAGAGTTTTTAAGGTTGTCAGAAGTCCACAAAATGCTGCTAGAGGGCAATTGGGGCTCAAGTATAGCAGTTCAGCAAGAAGCAATCAGGACTTATAGTAAAGATTATATCTTTTTTTAGACCAACAAGATTTTTGCAAAAAAAAGGCTTTAATTGCAAGCTTTTGGGCACAAAACCCCTTCATCAGGCATTGGAGAAAAGATTGTAAAAGTTCTTCTGGGTAGAAATGAAAGTTCATATTTCATAGGATTTCACAGAGAAGTCAGTAGCTGGTATGAATCCTCTCATCTCCTGTGAGGATCTGTGATGATGCAAATTACCTTGAAACAAAGGCAGGAGCAGGGTCTCAGGTTTCAGGTGGTCACAGTTACTTAATCATGTGCTTAGTTCCATTGATACTCAGCAAAATGATAAAGCACATGCTGCTGAAGGAGATTCACTGGGAACAGAGTGAAAGCAGTCACAAACCTGCCATTCTTCTCTTTACTTTGCTTCCTCTGTTCTAATTTCAAGCCTTGTCCCTATCCCCTTTCTATGTCTTACTACAGGACAGCTCAACTAAAAAACAGCCAAGCTTTGCTCTGAAGATGCTGTTCAATACTATGACCAAGCTAAAAGGACCCTTTGTCTTTGAAGCAACCCTGGTAACACTCCTCATATGGTGGCATTTCAAACAGATATCACAGCTTCCTTGGCAGTAGCACTAAACCACTCCTGAGAAACAGCTGGGATGCCCTCAATTAAAATGTATTGTTGAAGAGGTGGAGTGTGGAAAGGGACAAAGATAAATGAATGAGGAGGAAAACAGGGAATGCAGGGGAGACAGACCAGTAGAAGAGGCAGATCTAAAAAATGTTTAATGCTGTTAAATTAAATAGAGTTATAATGGTAATATTAGAGTCTGGGGCACTACAACAAAAGACAAAACACTTATTTTTAGTGAAAAAAATGAAACAACTTATAAACCTTGAAATGGATCTAAGGATAATGCATTCTCAAGCATTGCATTCTACAGGTGTTCATTTGCTTTAGCCTCTTATTTGCTCCAACATTAATTCACATGATTTTAAGATGAAAACAGTTTTATAATAGGAGTTATTCTGAAAAGCTGTCAGAACTTTGGAGCTGCTGATGGTATAAGTAGTATCAGCAGTTAACCCCTTCTACCTAATCTAAGGCATTTTTCTTTTTGAGTACAAAAAAGCAGGATCATGTTCTGAATAATAAAGTGACTTTTACATAAGCTAAGGAACTTACCGAGATCCCTTTACACAAATAAGGATTTCAGCCATGCTCTAACAATAGTTCTATGCATTATCAAATAGAGGCACAGCCATGATGAACTACTGAAATGTCAGGAATGATCACATGAGAAAAGACCACAAGTTGATTAAATCATCAGCATTATTAATAGTAAAATAATTCGTAACAAACTTAACACTAAAGGATCTGACTACATTATCATATGTGCTGCTGTGTATTAGGAGTAACTGTACTGAAATCAGTGGAGTTACAATTGTATTGTATTACAATTATTTTATAATACTATGCTCTTTAACAGTAAACTTTAATGCCACGTGAATCAAGATCAGCTAAAAGATAGGTTAGAATTTTGGTTCTGAGGAAAAAGATCTACCATAATATCCATAGCATATACCTTCTTACCACTCCAGCACTGGTGCATTACCAGCATAATTGTCATGTGGCTGTAACTGTGTTACAGAAATCAAGGCAAATATATTTAGAGTCATAGAAAAGTCAGGCTGGAAGGGACCTCCAGAGGTCACCCAGTCCAACCCCCTGCCAGAGCAGGATCATCTCTATCTAAACTATCCTATACAAGTCTTATCTAAATTATTTTTAATACTACACAATCAGTCCAATTGTACAACTACAAATCATATCACTCGAAGACACTAAAATCACCCTAATTTGCTCAATAAAAGACAACTAAAGAAGGGGAACAAGGACTGTTAGTGTCTTGCTGCTGCAACGGTTCTTAAAATGTACTCAAGGGGTACATCCAAATGAGCATGCACGTGTGATTTGTGGTTCCACAGACCCATCTATAGCACTGTAAACTGCACATGCCACATATGCAGATGTTCCCTGTGCTGCTAATTTGCACTGAGGGGTTGTTGTTTTTTGACACAGGGAGATCCCAGTATAAAAAAACCCCACACCAGAAAGAAGTGGGGCAGCACATGTGGCTATAGTGTGTGCCACCCAAAACTGGAGCCTGGCTGGCCAGAGCCACACTCTGGCTGCTGAACAATTTCTGTATGCCTGGATTATCACTGCTGGAACCCTGGGAGGGCTCCAGGACCCCAGATAAGGCTGCTGGGGCCAGTCCCAGTGCTGGCCTCAGTTTCCCCATGCACTTGCTGCTCACCATGCAGCTTCCACTTGCTGCACACCATGGTGTGTGTGCAGGGATGTTCCCCAGGGACAACTAGCAGTGGCACAAATATGTGCCACTGCTAGTTGTCCCTGGAGAATGCATGTTTCTGCTTGTGGGGACATGGCCAAGACATCCAAGGAAAGGGACCATAACCATCATGAAAGAAGGCGGGAAAACCTTTTACAGTTTGCATGAGCCTGACTATGCAGTAAAATTTGTTCCTGGTTCCAAAATGTGCTGACCCTAATGAAGGGGCAAGACTCTCTAACCAGGAACTTCCAGGCTTTATTCCCAGCAGAAGCAATGCCTTACTCCAGGTAAAACCCCCATCCACACCCAATGCTTGAGGAAACCAGAAAAACCCTGTGTCCAGTCCTTTTCATAAACCCTCCATTTTGTTACCCTCATATGAGAAAATTAGTTTGGGAGGAAGCCATAGATACTCCACTTGTAATTCTCTGCCTCTGCAATTCCCCAGACAATTGCTAACCTGTTTGGTGGCAAGCCTTAGGTTAGTGAAGAAGAAATAAATTTAAATGCTCTTTTCCCAAAAGTACCTCTGCAGTTACATTGAAGAATAACTAGTAAAAAGGTGTGTTTAATTTTTTGGTTAAAATTTTGTGTTGTTTAAAAAGGATACATTTCTTATAAGATAAGTTTGTACAATGTCTACTACTCTAAAAGTAATTATCTATATTACAGAAATGCCAAGAGACCCTTACAGAGAATCACAGGAACAGAAAAACTGAGGCGACATACCCAAGGTCATAAAAAGGTCATATTGGCATGATCAAGACTGCATACCTCAGAATTTCCAGTCCAGTGTCCTTTCCAGTCAGTCTTACTGACATAAGGTCAGACTAAAACCACTAGATTTTCCTACACGTTACAGACTTTTCTGTTTTTATAGTGAAATGTTAATAGGCTATATATCCTAATACTTCCTACATACATTTTCTTGCTGGTAGCCCATTTGAGATATCCACTTTTGGTAATACAACATTTTTTATAGGAAAATAATATATGAAGTAATTTTGTCAAGTAGCACCCAAAATGAGCACCTCAGTCTTCTGCCTCCATGATTTAATGCACTACTATTTTACTTTGTAACATATGATTTCATATTCTTCTTCAGATGACACTTGGAAACATATTGCCAACATAGCTTATACCTCATTTTTTTTACATCTTTTCCTGCCCTTTAAAAACAATTGTCAGTTGTTGCACAAGAATGTCGGATCTTGCTTCCCTCCTGATTTTAATATACCATTGAATGCATATTATTCACAGATTAAAAGTCATATCATCATTCCATGAAATATGGATGATGAGCTTTTAAATTTCTATATGCCACTTTTTCCTGTAATGTACAGGAAAACAATTTGCATAATTGCTCTTATGCTCCTTGTAATGTAAGAGAGTTCTGCGATATAAATTACAATTTGAAGACATACTCATATGTAATTCCCAAGGAAAAACAGAGATACGTGCTTTTGGCAGCATTTGGTTGCAGACCTAATATCCTAGATTCTATTCCTACAACTAAGAGCATGTAAGGGGACAGACTCCGTTGACTTCTTTGCCTTCCAGTGAATTGCATGAGCAGAATCTTGGAAGGTTCATTGTGCATCTAGATGTTCCCTAAAGGGTATATCTGGTGATAAAACTGGTGTTATATAATTGGTTGGAAGTTTAGAGGTTAAGAATAGCAGCTAGATTTGACTTATAAAATGCAAGGTGATGGTAGGACCAAAATGAGGATGCTGCCATAGAATCTCCAAATCTAGAGTTCATTTAAATCTCTTCCAGCTTCACAAATGTTGAATATTGTATTTTGTATTCCTGTGTTACTATTATTAACACACCTCAATAATCCTTAAACTTGCTTGGTTGAGCATCACAAAATGGTGTCATTGCTATTCATTTTTGGATCCCAATTAGACATCTGCTGGCTCAGATATTTATTCTGCTAACAGCATAATCCAAGAATACAAGCTCAAAAAAAAAAAAAGAAAAAGGAAAGTATGAGAAAACAAAAGAAACCATCACAAAAGCAAACAAACAGACACAATAACTAGATGTAGGAGAAGAAAAATAAAGAGTCTGAATACTGAGCAAAACTATGCTTAGAAATTAGCCTAACTTCAATATCAGACAAGTCTTTAATTAAATTTAGTGAATTAAACCTATATTGCTCTCTCTCATTCAAGTCACCTTGCATTTTATAAGTCAAATCTAGCTACTATTTTCATGCCCAAATACCATTCCTTATCATTAGGGACAGATTTTTCTTCTGCTTTCTCACTAGAGAGCCTTTGAGCCCTAGATAATTCAATTTCAGCCTACTTTTAAAATCTCCTTGTATCAATGTTTTAAAATAAAATGGCATGCAAAATGATAATCAGAGGTTTCCCAGGAACCTTGTAAGACAAATCTTGTCAGCTGTATGTAATTCTATTAGCCTGGAGAAAGGTATTTCAGGACAAGCTCTAATCCCACTGAAACCATTGGTGATGAATCAGGACCATAGCCACCAATCCTGCAACAAGATATGCACAAACTGATAAACTGATACCTGTGCTATGAAGAACCACAATGAAATCAGTAAGACACTGCATCAGGTCAGGGTATGCCACTGCAGACAGATAAAATTGGGGATTATTCAAAACAGGATCTGGCTTTTTTCTTCATGCTTACAAAGAATGTAGAAAAATGTACAGATACTTCTCCTATACCGTTATTGCATTTTGGGACACCAGCAGAGAAAAGGACACATTTTACAGTAATTTCTTGCATAGCACACTCCCCCCTTATCCCCACTCCCCTGCTGAATAAGACATGCATGTTGGTTTTGGAAGGCAGACTCTAAAGATTTTTTTTTTCCAGAATAATGACTGACTATAAGACTGAAAGTAAGTCCTTCTGGAAATAAAGAGTGTCCAGGAAGTGTGGCATCTTGGGATACAGTCTGGGTGAAACATCAGGAACTTACTCGTGGGCCAGGACAACAATAAGGCTAGGCTCAGGACCTCTGCAAAGTAAGCAGCTAAGACTTTTTTTTTTTTTACTGTAAGTAGTTCTTTATATCGGTTGCTATAAATAATTAAGTGTTGTTTCCACACCACAAACCTCATGCAGACTGTGTGGAGCAGTTCACCTGCCCTGGGCCTACACAACTGCTGCTTTAGGCATAAGCTACAGTATTCAGCCAATTGCTAGTGCAAATTCCTTAGTGGCTGTGAGAGGGTTAATATTGGACTCTGTCCCTTCTGCCAGCTGGGCCACAGAGAAGTGGCAGCCATTTTAGCAGCCATCAGAGCATAGTATCTGCATATTTCTAGTCCATCAAAGAAAATTCACCTTCTCCATTTAAGCCAACCAAACCAATTTTAGAAGGCTGATTGGGGGGAAGGAGAAAAAGGTGCACATGGTATCCATGTAAACATGGTAAAATTTCTTCTTTTGATTATCCCTATGTGAAACTTAGCATTTTTCCTCATTGTGTAATATTCACTGAATCAGAAATACACCACAGAAATCATGTTACTTGGGTACATAAGCTGAACAAATAGGGAACTACTTGCTGAGAATCTGTGCAGAAAAAATGAAGGTACAATTTTTTTTTTTTTCTTCACAAGAAGAAAATCTTGCCTGATCTTCTGACATTACTCATTAATGAATTAGTGTTTAAAATAAAATGAAAAAGAAATGGAACTTGTTCAATTCTGAATCACTAGAAGAGACTTTCAGGAAATAATTTTTTTTTGTTTGTTTGCTTTTATTTATGATTGAAATTGTTCAGCTTTGTCTGTTGCTCATAATGAAAACAAGGACATGAGAAAAGATCTAACTAAATATGGAATACGATACAGGCATGTCTAAAGTGATATCGTATTGTAAGATGTTACTTCTTTTTTTCCTAACTAAGTCTTAGTTTCAGACAGTTGGTATTAGTCATTCCCTTAGTTGCAACCCTCTGAAGCTAACAAAGTGGAACACAGTTGGTACCTTAAAGGCTTATGTATAAACAGTACTTCATCTTCCAAAGTGCATTGTTATGCGTTGATAGCTTGAACCATACGAAAAGAAAATGTTAAATTTGGAATTTAGAGGAAGAAAATGCTGTCCAGATAAAATCTCAGTTTTCAAAGTATTTGCTATTTTTAAAAATACCATATTGCTATTGATTGCTATTTTCACAACGCCATAGATGTGTGTGGTACTTTAGAGATCAATAAAATGTCACAGCTTGCCTGGAAAACTTATGGTCTAATAAATTAGCCCATAATTTATGGAGTCATAATTTATGGGTCTAATGGATAATATGTAGAAGAACAATAAAGCTAGAAATATGGGGTCCTCCACCATGATTATGCATTATAGGCATAATGGTAATACCACTTACTATTAAAGATAATCTCATTAAATATTATTAAACAAACTAGTTATGTACACATCTTGTTTAGTACTTCTTGGGTTATTTTTTGGAAAAAAAATCAATCATATTAGAACTATTTTAATAGCCTTAATATGAGTAAATATAGTTGGCATCAGGAATTATGGAGCATGTCCTAGTGGCTCAGATTTACCTTTCTTACAACATCCAGGAAGTTGCAATGTGTCATTTAGTTTGTTATATGGTGCAAGCAAGAGTTCAAATGAAGTTTAGCAGTTTAGTTTGAGTGGCTGGAAATCCTACTAGAGAGCACTGTACAAGCATTACATGGTCTACCTGAGTGCTCTGCAGATAGCCTGTGCTGCTAATGGCTTCCTACCTTTCAGATAGGGTCTATGTCTAAGAAGGTCTAAGTCTGTGTCTAGGGGGGCAGAGGGGAGGGGAGGAGGACTTCAGGAGTGGGGGAGACAGGCTAGGCCAGGCCCATGGGGGTCAGGGATCTGATGCTGGTAGGCAGTTTCTCCTACTGGGTCTAGATTGAGGACACATCCCCTGGGCTGTCAGGTGCACAAGTCTGTGGAGAAGGGCTGAGCTTTCCAAGCACTGAATCTGATATGGGGAAAGTTTTGTTCTATGCTCAGCCAAAGCAGTGGAGTCCAGCTAAATCACAGAAAATCTCTCAGGAGGGAAGAGGGAAAGTTGAATACACACTGGGATGGCAGAGGGCAGCATGGATGCTTCTACTAAAGAGGTAAGTGCACAAGCATTTGAGGCATGGGCTGAGATTCTGTAAACACATGTGACGGGCTAGCTGGCATGACTTAGCCCAGGGGTTTTGAAAGGGCAAAGGATGATTGGAGGACTTGGGATTCCCTTTCCTCACCAATCTGGTAATGATTTGGCCCAGGGGCTTTGAAGGGATAAAAGATGATTGGAGGACTTGGGATTCCCTTTCCTCACCAATCAGGTCCCAGAGATTTACTCTCCATGTCCCCTGATTGGCCCTTTGGGTCACCTGGAGGGGGATAAAAGGGGCAGCGCAGCTGACTCAAGAGAGACCAGTGAGGGACCACAAGGAAGGAGCTTCAAAGAGCTGGCAAGAGCTGGGCTAGCGGGGCAGGAGCAGTTGCAGTTGTCCCAGAAGCACCTGAAGGAGTGGGACCTGCAGGCAGCAGTTGGACCTTCAGAAGCGCGGTGTGCGGCCAGCAGGAGAGGCTCCCTGCTGGGCTCCAGGATCCCCTACAAGAGGCTGTGGCCAGCAGAAGAGGCTCCCCAGCTCCAGCAAGGATCTGAGCAGCAACCTGAGAGGTTCCCAGCCCTGTTTCCAGCTCCTCCAATAAGAGGCCAGGCAGCTTGATGTGAGGCTGGGGCTACTGGAAGGCCAAGACCCCTAGTAGCTTGGCATAGTGCCAGTGCTGGTAGCTGTGTGGTAGACTTTCTGCCTACCATGTGGGAGAGTCAAGTTCAAGTGACTTAGATGAATGAAGTAACAGGGAGAAACTCTTGTTGCAGTGGAAAGAGGTCATTGTGTTTTCTCCCCCTCCAGGTATCTAGCCCCAATATTCCTTGTTATTTGACATTTTGTATTTTGTGCCTTTTATATTTCACCAACCAGTATTGTTTGTTCTGCTGTTTGTGTTTTATATTTTTTTAACCCCGTCTTTTGTCAACTGGATGAATATGTTTATGGTTGTAAGTGTCTAATCTTTGTTGAATCCTGCCCCCTTGGGGCGTCGTAGTAGCCCCTATACACCCCAGTATATACTGGTTATGTTCCCAGTACTGTTCTATGTTAAAAGGTATATGGTTAAGTCCCCATTGGTGGTCTGGCTCTGCTCTATAGGGGGAGGAGAGTCCCTACACCTCCCACAGTGCTTGTGCACCTGCTTTGATCCCTTCAATTGGAGAGGGGGTACCTTTTGGAGTACCGCTCAGGTTACATCTGGATTACACACACCTTGAGGCAACTGAAGATGCACTCCACTGTCATGCAGCACCTGCTCAGGCAGTAGGTGAAGTACTCCTTCTAGTAGTCCAGCTGTCCCCCATAGGGCTTCGTCAGCCAGGGCAGGAGGGGCTAGGCTGAGTCCCAAGTGAGGAGGAGGGCCCATGATGAAATCAGGGACTCTGGGAGTGTAACACCTGATCTTTATTAGCCCAGGGAGTGAGGAGTTGCAAAAGACATGGGCATCATAGGCACTACACTCCCAGTGTCCCAAGTCTGCTGCTGGGCATAGCCAGCTTCATGATGGTGATGGCCCCCCACTTCTCCAGAGTGAGGGGAGGCTTCATGCCAACCTTCTGGTGCATCCTCCCAGATGCCCAGGACAATCCACTCATACCAGTCAGCGCTGGGGGCATGGGCTCAAAAACAGTGCTCAAAGTCTGGATGTGGTGCCAGAGCACCCCAGCATCCATTGCTTCCTAGATGTCCTCATACTCATTGGCCACATGAAAATCAGTGGCCTTATCCAGGAAGTTTGAAAGGGGTGGGGTGCAGTGGATGGGCATGTGCAGGACAGCTAGCTGGTGGCTTGTGGGTATGAGGGTACATGCCATGGTGAGCTGCTGCCACATAAGGTCCAGGTGGGGAAATCATGATTTCCCACAGCTTTCTGTGACAGTCATGCAGCGTGACCAGAAGGACCCACCACAACTCCTGGGTCTCCTTGCTTGGATGCCGATGGTGGGATGCCATGGGGGGTTGTGGGGAGGCCAGGGCATGGAGGAATTTGCAAGTCATGATACCAGGCACTTGCACTCACCATGGGGCTCTTCTTGAAGCCTCGGACTGGATGTGCGGAGGGTCTGTAGTGATGTGGCAGAGGGTTGTGGGAGTGACAGTCCATGCCCAGCAGCCAACCATGGGTGACTAGGCTGTTTGGCTCTGCTTGAGAGCCTTTGACAGACCAAGGAGCCTGCAGTGCATTCTGGGAGGTATGTGAGAATGCCCCCTACCTACTGACTTCAGCCAGTGTGGGCAGGCTCTGAGACTCTTCCTCTCTACTGAATGGCAAATGTCTGCTCTGTTCACTCTCGACCTAACCTAAAGAGTTTTAAGTAAAGTGCAATACTAAGAGTGCTTTTGCCTCGGGCTTTTTGAACATCTGTACTTAGCCTTCTATTGATTTAGAACTGCTGTGATTTATTACCCGCACTGTCTGATTTCATTTAACTAAAAACTCAAGCTGTATAATGTATAATAATAATTTCACCGAAAATTATAAAAGACACTTGTCTTCTTAACAAAAAAATATATCTGCACTGAGTAAATAGAATAAAGAGTTTTCAAACATTAAACACTGCAAACTGTGCTATATTCTGACAGATACACAGCTGGAATCCACAAGAGAGGTTGACAGGTTGCTTAATGCTCACCTTGTATTTCCAGATTCACCAGGAAGCCTTAGGCAGTCATGCTTCCCACTTGCCCTACAGATCAGTGGGGAGTTGAGTCTCTGCCAGGTTTCTTGAAACTCCTAGATTGGCTGGTGAAAGCATGGTGCACACAGGATGAAACTCAGTGCCTCATGAATTGCATTTGTATAATTAAAATGCCTGTCCTGGTTTCCTTCCTCCTTCCATTCTTCTCCTATGCTTGCAACTTCTTCCCTTTCAGGGACTCAGCTGTCTTTTCCTGTAAAGCACATTAAATGCATGCTTAAATCCTATTGTATTCAACAGTACTTAAACATATGCTTAAGTTCTTTGATGAACAGGCATGAACTTTTTAATATGCTTTAAATGCATTGATCAAGTCAGGCATTGTACACCTAAAACCTCCTTATTCAGCTATACTTCTCTGATTTTAATTAATGATTATTCAGTAGAGTAAATAGTGCATAGCTAAACAATTAAAAGCTCCATTGCTTCAGAATGGTATCACTATCTAGTATATCATACATCCAAATTGTTAAGGTGTCTGTCCAGTCTCCTCTTGAAGGCTTCCAAGATTAGAGACTTCACCATCTCCTTGGAAAGTCTATTTCAGATTCTGGTCACCCTTACCATAAAGATGTTTTTCCTTACATCCAATCTGAAACCATCCTCTAACAGTTTATGGCCATTGTTCCTTGTTCTCCCCTGGGGTGCCCTAGTGAACAGTGTTTCTCCCAGCTCCTGATATTCACCCCTTAAATACTTATAGATGGCCACCAAGTCCCCCCTCAGTCTTCTCTTCCCCAGGTTGAACAGTCTCAGGTCCACTGGCTCCTCTTTGGTCTAATTTGGCCCCTGGGCCAATGTCTCTGTTGTTGGAGAACCTGACATCTCAGAAGCTTCCCAGGGCCTCAGGGGAGCAGGTCAGTGTTTAAGGGCTGCTGGCACATGCCTGATGACATGGGGCACAGTGCCTAAGAGGCAGGCTCTTAGTCCTGTCCCAGGCATAGTCCCGCATAGAAAAGTCAAAACTGACTAAGGTAACCATATATACTTAAGAAAACACATGTGAAAAGATAAAAAGAATCTTGGGTAGACTTCACCATTCAGTGCATGGAATGTGGGAAGATGCCATTTTTGAACATGGTAACAATCGCTCTTTGATGACTGATATCTCCTAAGTATAGTACAAAGGTAATCTTGGTGTCTAACACGAGTTTTGCTTGTCAGCAGCTTGAGATGCAGTTTCCCAGAAACCCCTGCACCTATCTCCTTGGAACTTGGCAACTTTGTAGCCTCAGCAAGAGCTACCATCCCTACGGTTTTTACCCTACTGTGGGTTAACACACACACGTGTGACATGAGTATTGCTTTCAGGAATTTGAGGTGAAGTTTCCCAGAAACCCCTACACCCATCACCTTGAAACTTGGCAGGCTTAATGCCCTGCATAGAGGCTACCAAACTTGCAAGTTTAAACTAAATAAGCCAAAAAACAATAAAGTTATAGATATTTCATTGATTTCCCCATTATAACCTATGGCCGACTCTCCAAATTGCCAATTTTTTTCTGAATCAATTCAGAAGCTCTGAATTGATTCAGAAAAACTAAAGCTTCTAGCGATTTGATGCAGATTTGTAGTTTATGTATCCAAATCTGCTGAATCATCTCAGAATCCGAATCGCAAGCCGAAGCTTTGCACAGCCCTAATGTTCAATACTGACAGTTTTCTTCCCACTTTGCTGGTGATATCACATCCTGTGACAACGTAAACCTTTATAAAAACACTGCACAAAACTGGTCCTAGTTTTTGTCCAAGTGTGTGAAGAGGAAGAAATCTTACTTTATCACCCAAACCTACTTTAATCCAAAGTTTCAAAAGTTATTTTTCAAACAGTTGGAACAGATATTGAAGATGAAGGACAAAAACATCTGTATCATTAGATAATACTATGACATGTGTGAAACCAGATGAAGCTGCACCAAATAAATGGATAACCAGCTGAGTATCTGCTTTTTCTAGAGCAGCAGACAGATTACTGTATACCTGAATTCCATCATCTATGATCATTACTGCCTCCCTTCTGTCACTTTCTCCAGTCATAGTTCTCCTTAACACTGTAGTATGTATGCTAATCTCTATTCCTTTTTCACAAAAGCATTGTTTGACTGACAGTTGTAATAACTCTTTGTTTGCTGAAGAAGGCCAAAACTGTTCTATCTGAACAGGTAGGGCATGTCCACACATGCAAGCATGTGTGCTTGCAGCAGCTCAAATAGAAGCGGTGCAAATTTGAGCTGGGGCTTTTTGCCTCAGTGCACGTGCTCGGACATCCACTTTGTTGTGAAGCAAATTGTGCCACTTGGGGCAAAATAACTCTGCCTGGCTCCTCCCGGATCTTCAGCCAGGGGGGAGCTAGAGCCCAGCGCCAGCACCTGTGCTGTCCCCAGCAGTATAAAAAGCTGCTTTGTCCTGGCTCCAGCAGTATAAAAAGCCTCCCTAGCAAGTAGCTCAGGGCTACTAGCTCGCAGGATCTTCTGGGGTCCAGCCAATTGGTACCTTTGGACACTACCTCTTGTGCCAGCTGGAGTGCTGAAGCAGCCCTGAGAGTTTCTGCACCCTTTACTCACTGCAGCAGTCTGGCAGTGGGGGCTGCTGCCTGGCTGTGACCTGCTGTGCACCTGCCAGACTTGGATGGGGACTACACAGCCAGTAGAGGCATCTGTCCCTTGGGCCAGCTGCCAGTGGACTGCGGTTGCAGGGTTGGCCTTTGTGCAGCACTACTGCCGTTTGTGCCCCCTGCCTGGCCATTTGGGCAGCTATCACCTGGAAGATGTTCTGGGTATGCTGGCCTGCTTCAAACTGTCAAAGCATGTCCTCCTGGTCCCATTTGGCCAGGAGGTCAGCCACAGCCAGATGGGTCCAAGGTGCCAGCTCTGAGCAGGCAGGGTCCTGCCCCTGGCCTCCCTAGCAGGAATTCTGGTGTTCCCTATTAGAAAACTGAAAATTCCCTGATAAAAAAAAATCCCAAATTCACTCTCTAAAATACCTTCACATCCATGGTCTTCCACAAGTAAAACAAAAGGCCACTATAAAGAGAGAGAGAGAGAGACGGAGACAGCGACCAGTTGGACAATGTTTTATTGATATATCTACAGTGTTAAAGCAAGTCTCTTATCATAATAATAAAGTGAACTCTAAATACAGGTTTCATGAATTCATGAATACATATTTTGCTGCCCTCCCACAGGGCAATGGCCCCCACCCAAGGGGTTGGACCCCCATACAAAGGCTACGGTCTCTAACAGGAGATTCAGCACCTAAACAAGGGGTTCAGCCCCCCAACAGAGGATTCAGCCCCCACCCAAGGGCTATACAACAAGAAGTTCAGACACAGAGGGTTCGGCACTCTCACAAGGGGTATGGCCCCCAAAGGGGGCCAAATGACCCCCACAGGAGCTACCACCCCCCCTGCAAAGCGCACATGCCCCATCCCAGCCCCCCAATTGCTGCCCCACCTGGCCCCATTCCCCACCAGCTGCTGCAGCCCCCCAATGGCTTCCCCACTCAGTCCCACCTCCCCACTCTCCCAGACCCCGCAATAGGTGCCCCACGCATCCTCATGCCCCCAACTTGCACCTCCAGCCCCCATGGCTACCCCCACAACCCCAGGAACCATCACTTGAAAAAAACCCCAGAAAAAGAACAGAACCCCCCTCCCCCAAAAAGCCTCTGCTTACCTGAGAAGCAGGGGGGGGGGAGCTCCAGGGCCTCCTGGCAGAGCCCCTCAGGCAGCAGGAGGGCCTGGGCTGGGGCCACTAGGGCTGTCACCCTGCCCTGCACCGTGCGGGCGGGGCCTCAGGCAGCCGCACCGCAGCTGGTATGTGCCAGTAAATGCTGGGTCTTTTTTTTTTTTTTTAAAGTATGGGGTGGGGGAGCAGGGATGGGGGGGTTTAGGGCCGACAAGGGCAGGGGTCAGAGGGCCGGGGGGGACTTGTGGGGGGAGGGGCTGTCCCCAGCAAGAGGGGCCTCGGAGGGGCTGGCAAGGGGAGGGGCCAGCCCCGGCAGGGCTTGGGGGGCTCAGGGGGCTCAGGGGGTTGGGAGAGCTGGGGGAGTGGGTGGGGCCATTGGGGGTCATGTCCCACAGTCCCTTCCCCCCCCTCCTTCAGCCCCCAGACCCCTTACTCACCAGCACCGGAGCCCTGGTGCTGAAACACCCAGCTTGGCGGGCTGCATGTTTCAGCACCAGGGTGAGGGGGAACCATAGAGATGCTCTTGCAGCCTATGGAGAACCCAGCCTCTGGTTGCCTCAGGGTACGGTCGGGGACCATGCCCTGTGCCGCTTTTCTGAACTTCACTTTTTTTAGACCCCTGGATATCCGGGAGGGGGCAAGAGGCACGTGCGTGCTCATGTGGACATGCGTAAAGGAGTGTCAGGATCCAGTTTTACAAACTCTATTGGTGTAATAGTCTTTCTTCTCTCTCATTCACCTTCTTTCAATGACTTCTCCATGTAACTGTCAAACATGATATCTACCCTCTGAACCAGTTGGAATTGGATAGCTTTCCTCCATATGGTATCAACAAGTTCTTGAAAAGTTTTCATTTTTTTTGCTTCAGACTTGGTGTACTTGAGACAAAGTCTACAATTACCACAGTTTTTTTGTTGCTGTTCTGATGGAAATTGTAACCAGATGGATGCAGTTTCTTCTCAAGCTCCCCTAAAATAACTGACTTGGTTGGTTTAGTAAGAAGGCCACATTAATTAAATAACATGTTAGATGGCAGTAGATCATACTTCAGTGTGTTCTTAACAGACTCTCCTTGACCTTTTGCTACGTGTAGGATTTTCTCAGCTTCAGAGTAGGATTTTTTTTCATCCTGTTTATCTCCATCCATTCTGTTTATCTCCATCTGAAACAAACATTTTACCACCTTATGGTATCCAAAAGCTTCTTTGTTTTTTTAATGAAACGTTCATCTCCAAACTGCATATAAGCCTCCTTTGAATGAAAGTAGTCTTTCAGCTGCCTCTCCTGGGATACACTACTTACAAAATTGTGAAGTTACATCTGACTGGATGTGATATATGGTTTCCCCCTACCCTCCATGAACTGGATCACACAGGAAACACATGATGCAATATTTGAGGCTGAACTCCCAAGCAGCTTATGGTGAGTGGATGCTTACAATATCTAGTTCTGTCAGATCCTGTTAAATCTCAGGACGTATTGCTTATTGCAAGAATTTAATGATAAATAAGTTCCCATTCATTAAAATGATTTTTGTTGCCTAGTCTGTCCAATTATATTTCTACCAGGACTTTTTAAAGATGTCTGAATGGTTTGTTCCAGCTTCATATCAGGATAAACTGCACAGAATGACCTGTTCTGTTGTCGGACAACAAAATGATCATCAAAAAATTGTTGGCATACATTTGCATGTCTGGCCTGGAGATTTATTATGTTTTCAAGGTACCAAAATGCACAGCACAAGTAATTAATGCTGTCAAATACTCTAAACATAGGGAGGAGGTCCTGCACAGCTTGAAGATTTGATTCCCAATCACCTTCTCTATCAGTGGCTACCAGATGTTTGAGCATCTGAGCTAGCTCAATTAAACGATCTCCATACTTGCACATTTCAGATTTCACCTGATGGGAAGTGCTGAAAACCTTGTAATTTTCATAAAGATCATTAATCAGCAGTAAAAGATTTTCATAGATGTTCTGAGATGTCTTTGTATCCTTATCTGTGAGAGATGTCTTCATTTTTTGTGCATTTTCAAGTATTGCAGAATACTTGTCAGCAGGAATGATTTTCCAGAAGGCATCCCATTTCAGTTTTTGTATGACTTCTGCCAAACTGAGAATGACCTTACATAGCTCGGAAATCTGCAGGTAGGCAAGGTTTAGTAGGTGTGTATCTGTAATCTCGAATTTTCTGGCACTGCAGCTCACTCATTAAATAGGTTCCACTTCTAGTCATGTCAGTTTCAGAATTTTTTGGCTTTACTGGAACTTCACTGGGGCCAAGCTTCACCTGAAACAGAACACTCACTGTGTCATGGGAACTGTGTATGCCCCTGATTGTTGAACGGTTTTCGCTGTCTAAATTATCTATAGCACTGAGTGTAAAGTTTTCTTTTCTGAAGTGAGCAGGTAAAGGAGTTTCCCCGTGAGCACTGTTGTAAACGGTGTATGCTGCCAGTTTTCGTCTGAAATGCTGTGCTTCGTTGTAGCTTATAGACACTAATGACTTGTTCATAGCAGTAATCGATTCTTTGCTTTTGCACTTGTCTTATTTTGCATGGCCAGTCATGATATGAAGCAGGGTTTTCTTCCAACCAGTATGAAATGAGTAATATGGAATCTGAAACAATACTCTAGCATTTAGTGTTGATATGAAAGTTTTTTTAGATGTCCATTTCTCACACTCTTCCCCATCATTTTCATCACTCCCAGATTTTATCTGGTGTTAGATCAGCAGAAAACACAATTTTAGGCTCATTTTTTTCAGTCCAAATAACAGAAACATTTCCCATATTCATCGCACTTTTGTAAATGCATCTTCACTTCATTATTCATTATTATGTCACCACCCACCAAATCATTTACGAGATCTCTTATTTCAGAAAGTGTGAAACTATAACTATCTTTAAATATAGGCCCCACAATTTCATTTGCTTTCTTCAAAGCTGTATCCTTAAGAGAGGGTGTTTTCTGGGTAACAGTCTGCTTAAGAGTGTTCTCATATTTCTTCAGGTATGTTTCCAGGCATACTTTGTGATAAAGTACATCTGCTTCAAACACTTGGGATTCTGATTCCAGGTCTTCAACTCAAGAGAAAAAATCATCCCAGAGATGAAGAGCATCTGCCAAAAATGTGAAGCCCTTTGTGTTTCACAGATATGGAACTTATGTTTTATTTTGTTATGGCTTTCCTGGCAGCATATAACCAAAGGAAGATTTGTTGATGATTTATATGAGGATGGAGGTGCTCTTGGTTTCAGGTAAGAATGGGTTCTTTGTTGCATCTCCTCTTCAGAAGAACAGCTACTGGTAGGTTGACAGTCACCTTCTTCTCCCAAGCACAAGGTAGCCTTCTGTAGTCTTTTTTTTCAATGTACATTGCTTATAATCAGGGATCCTGGTTTTCTCTGATTTAAAAAGTCCCCAATTTTTGGTTAAAAAAAAGTAACCCCAAATCCAATTTTTTTCCATGATTTAAATGAAACACCACTTATATATAGATATATAGATATAGTGATGTTTCATTTTAATCATGGAAAAATGTGAATTTGGCGTTACTTTTTTTAACTGAAAATTGGGGATTTTTTTAAATCAGAGAAAACCAGGATAGCTGCTTATAACACTGGTTATTTACATGGTACACAAATTCAGTATCAGTTGACACTTCTCTCCACCTTTTCATGACAAGATCATTCCTAATATCTGTTGCTTCCATGATTCATTTTCTTCCATTTAAAATAGTAGTAGGTTTTTGACTATTTTCAGACTGACAGATAAGGCACTTGCTTAAATCAACATGATGTTCTTCTCATTACTTCCCAGGAATTGCAATTCTTCTCTCCACATAATCTGCCATGGTCTCACTTTATTTTAATCAGACTTTAGTCTGAAAAAACAGAAAACAAAAACAGTTACTTGTGACTTTGGCTGCAAACATGATGATTCAACAAAAAACATTAAACACATTAAGCTACAGCTAATACAGCAACAGTAACCAGTCATTAAAATAATACACAGCAAATAAAAGAGTACACAATGAACTGAGAAGTTCAATAACTTGTATTTATTTATTTCTATATTTATTTATTAAAAAAAGACAGTAGCAAACTCACAGATATGACAAACTCAATAATTATTTTGGTAGGGCAATATATGATACCAATTTTTTTTCAATTACATGGGTATGGATCTTGAGAACCTACTTTCTTTTATCACTCTGAAATTGGAAGCATCTTTATTGGATTGTTTGACCTTGAAAACATTGGGCTAGACACCAAGATTACCTTTGTACCATACTTAGAAGAGGAGATACCTGTCACCAAAGAGCAATTGTTGCTATGTTCAAAGATGGCATTCTCCCAAGTTCTGTGCACTGAGCAGTGAAGTCTACCTAAGTTTCTTTTAATCCTTTCACATATGTTTTCTTAAGTACAGGTGGTTAGTTTTGACTTTTCTAAGGGGGTCTATGCTAGGGACTGAACTGTCTGCCCTGCTGGAGTCCCAGGCCACAGAGTTGGGTTCCACAGGGCTGGAGCACCCAGCACATGTCCACACTGGTGAGTCATACAGCCCACAGGACAGATAGCTGCTGGCAGGGGCCCTGGGGGTCAGGGCAGGGGTCCAGAAGCCAGCCAAAGAGCTGCTCTTGCCTTGTGGCTGCAGAAACTGCCAGCCACATGGCTCAGCACCAAGCAGGAGGCTAACTGGGCACAAACTACACCTGATATCACTGGCTATACATGCACTTAGGCAAATTAGTTTAATGAGTTGTTTTCTAGTACTTCTGTTGGTACTAGCAAATGGTACATTAGAGTAATCTAATATGTAGTATTGCCATGCATTTGTAGACTGTGATGCTTTACTGTGCATTAGATTAGTTTAAAGTGCAATAAAGTGCATGTGTAGACACGCCCAGTGTGATCTAAATAGTTTTTGAGAAAATGCTTGATTCAACTTCATCCTGCTATCTCTAACCTAAGTACATACTGGCAATGGACAGGCATTATATTTGTGCCAGGAGAAAAGGGGCTTTTCTAGCACAAAAAGGGGCCATACAGTTGTTCACAGGTTTCAAGGAATAGAGCTCAGAACCTAGGAACGTGGTAGAAACACCCATCACTGAAACACAGATTGAAACACCTTTTCAGTAAGTGTCATGGGGACAAGAAATCTGATTATAAAATGGAGCTGGTTAAATTTATGATAGAGGTTATATGATATGATTACATCTAAGACAGCAGGGGACCTCACTATCTCCCAGTAGTCCTATGGGAATTTTGCTTCCATTACTGACTTGCATCTTAATGGGCGCATCTACACATGCATTTATCCAGCCTAAGTTTTTTCTGGTGTAAAATACCCTGGAGTAAGTGCTTTTGAGCAGGTATCTACACACGTGGGGATTAGGGAGAAGATTTGCTGCTCTTTACACCAAGTTTCCTGTACCGCAGCAATGGGCCCCTGCCACTACTGGGGGAGCTCTAGGCTCCCCTTGGGTGCTAGCCCAGGGGCTGGCAGGGAGCACTGGACCAAGAAACAACTATTTCCTGGCCCTGGGGAGCTGCCTGCTGCTGGGGTAGGGACAATGTACCCCTGCTGGGGCAGCAGGGAGCTCATGGCCCTATCTCCCTTGTCAGGGGCAGGGAACTTGGAAAGAGCTGCACAGGAGGGGCCCAGCCCCTTACCCTGATCCACCAGTGGACCACTGGTGGATCAGACCAGGGTGCTGTGACCTACCCCACCCCTGCAGCTCTTTCCAAGCCCCATGCCTCAATTACCTGATCAGGGTAGAGGGATGGGACCTGACCCTGACCAAGACAATTCCCAGCCCCTGCTCTGTACGTCAGGCAGATTGTTCTCCACTCAGCTCCACAAGCATGGAGTTTCAGGGAAACAGGCTGGGGGGCTTGTTCCCCATCGAGCTCTGTGAGTGCATAGCTGGGGAAGGAACAGGCTGGGGAGCTTGTTCCCTGGCCAACTCCATGAATGTGTAGCTGAGTGGGGAACAAGTTCCCCAACCTGCCCCCCTCCCCCAGCTCCATGCTCACAGAGCTGGTCAGGGAACAGGCTCCCCTTTCCCTGCTAGCAGGGAGCTCCCAGCAGCAGCTCCGTGACCATGAGGCCAGTGCTGAGAGACCCTTATCTCCCAGCTCTGACACCGTGATTGCAGGGATGGTCACAGAGTTGGCACTGGAAGATAAGGGTCTCCCAGCACTGGCCCTGTGGTTGTGGAGCTCACACTGGGAGATAAGGATCTCCCAGAGATAAGGGTCTCCCAGCCCCCACTCCCCAACCACAATCTCAGACCAAGGGGCTTGGAACTCCTTGCTGACAGGGCAGGGGGACACAGTCCCTACCCAGGCTCCTGTAGCAGGACCCACCCTGGTAGCAGGCAGCTCCCAAGGGCAGTAAGATATCTCCCACCCCCTGGTGGACAGCTAAAACAAGCATCTACATGAGCGTTACTGTGCAGTTACTATTTTGAGTATATTTGCTGCTTGCATTTTCAGGTAGCAATTTTTCTTGGGATTAGGGAGGTTTGCTGCCTGGTAAGCATGTGCATGTGTAGATGCACATACTTACTTCACAGTAAACTATGTTAATGAGCACTTAAGAATCTCATGTAGATGCACCCAATGTCTCAGAGGTTTAGGATCTGAAGTTAAAGTTAAACTTTTAAGATACATCTGAGACGTAATGTTCCTTCCAACACTTTTATCTTATTTATGTTGCAGCAAAACCCTCAGTTTTTTTTTAATTATTTAAAAATACAGTCCCTCCCCTTCCCCAACCCATTCTGACTTTCTCTCTGCCCTCTCTATCCCTTATAAGTGATTACAAGTAGAATGATGGGGGTCCCTTCCAGCCCTATGATTCTAAGGAGAATCGGGGATCAGAGAACCACAGCAAGGTGACCATCCAGTCCAGTATTCTCTTAGATGATTGTATCACCTCTGTGGGGAGCTTGTTGCATAGTCTGGGCACCCTAGTTATAAAGAAGTTTTGCCTAATGTTCAGCCTGAAACTATCTTCCAGGAGTTTGTGGCTGTTGTTTCTAATTTTCCCCCAGGGTGCCCTGGTGAACAGTTGTTCGCCGAGCCCCTGATGTATGCCTCTAATATAGAGATAAGCTGCAAATAGGTCCTCTCTCAGCCTTCTTGTCTTTAGGCTGAAGAGTCTGAGATCCCTCAGCCTCTCCTTATATGGCTTGCCATGCAAGTCCCTGATCATGCAGGTGGCACTTATATTCATAGATTCATAGATGTTAGGGTCGGAAGGGACCTCAATAGATCATTGAGTCCGACCCCCTGCATAAGCAGGAAAGAGTGCTGGGTCTAGATGACCCCAGCTAGATACTCATCTAACCTCCTCTTGAAGACCCCCAGGGTAGGGGAGAGCACCACCTCCCTTGGGAGCCCGTTCCAGACCTTGGCCACTCGAACTGTGAAGAAGTTCTTCCTAATGTCCAATCTAAATCTGCTCTCTGCTAGCTTGTGGCCATTATTTCTTGTAACCCCCGGGGGCGCCTTGGTGAATAAATACTCACCAATTCCCTTCTGTGCCCCCGTGATGAACTTATAGGAAGCCACAAAGTCGCCTCTCAACCTTTTCTTGTGGAGGCTGAAAAGATCCAGTTTCTCTAGTCTCTCCTCGTAGGGCTTGGTCTGCAGGCCCTTGACCATACGAGCTGCCCTTCTCTGGACCCTCTCCAGGTTATCCGCATCCTTCTTGAAGTGTGGCGCCCAGAATTGCACGCAGTACTCCAACTGCGGTCTGACCAGCGCCCGATAGAGGGGAAGTATCACCTCCCTGGACCTATTCGTCATGCATCTGCTGATGCACGATAAAGTGCCATTGGCTTTTCTGATGGCTTCGTCACACTGCCGGCTCATGTTCATCTTGGAGTCCACTAGGACTCCAAGATCCCTTTCCACCTCTGTGCCACCCAGCAGGTCACTCCCTAGGCTGTAGGTGTGCTGGACATTTTTCCTCCCTAAGTGCAGCACTTTGCATTTCTCCTTGTTGAACTGCATCCTGTTGTTTTCTGCCCACTTGTCCAACCTATCCAGGTCTGCCTGCAGCTGTTCCCTGCCCTCCGGTGTGTCCACTTCTCCCCATAGCTTTGTGTCATCTGCAAACTTGGACAGAGTACATTTCACTCCCTCGTCCAAGTCACTGATGAAGACATTAAAGAGTATCGGTCCAAGGACCGAGCCCTGCGGGACCCCACTGCCCACACCCTTCCAGGTCGAGACCGACCCATCTACCACGACTCTTTGGGTGCGACCCTCTAGCCAATTCGCCACCCACCGGACTGTGTAGTCATCCACATCACAGCCTCTTAGCTTGTTCACCAGTATGGGGTGGGATACCGTATCGAAGGCCTTCCTGAAGTCTAAGTATACGACATCCACCCCTCCTCCTGTGTCCAGGCGTTTCGTAACCTGGTCATAGAAAAAGACTAGATTGGTCAGGCACGATCTGCCCGCCACAAACCCGTGCTGGTTTCCCCTCAGCATAATTTGCCCTGCCGGGCTCTCACAAATGTGAGCCTTGATAATTTTTTCAAAGACTTTACCAAGGATGGAGGTGAGACTGACCGGTCTATAGTTGCGGGGGTCCTCCTTCCTCCCCTGTTTGAAAATGGGGACCACATTAGCCCTTTTCCAGTCCTCCGGGACTTGGCCCGTGCGCCATGAGCGTTCGAATATTCCCGCCAGTGGCTCTGCAATGATGTCGGCCAGTGCCTTCAACACCCTTGGATGGAGCTCATCTGGGCCTGCCGACTTAAAGGCATCCAGTTCATCCAAATGACTCTGCACCACCTCAGGATTTATGTATGGAAGTCTGGCGCCTTGCTGCTGCCTCTCTACAACCCCAGTGAGAGACTTGTCGTGCCCCTCACTTAGGAACACTGAGGCAAAGAACTCATTGAGGAGTTCAGCCTTGTCCCCCCTATCTGTCACCAATTGTTTCTGCCCATTTAGCAGTGGTCCTATTCCTCCCTGGGCCTTCCTTTTACTCCCAATATATCTAAAAAACAATTTCTTGTTGTCTTTTACTTGGGTTGCCATCCTCAGCTCCATGGTAGCTTTGGCCCGCCTAACTGCCTCCCTACAAGCACGAGCAGAGGAGGTATATTCATCTTTAGTGATCTCACCCTGTTTCCACTTTTTATGTGCTCCCCTTTTGGCACTTAGGCTGCCCTGGATTTCTCTGGTCAGCCATGGAAGCCTCCTGGCCCCTTTCCCTTTTTTGCCTCGCTCGGGGATCGTCTTGCTTTGTGCCCGAAGGATCATTTCCTTTAGGCACAGCCACCCTTCTTGGGCTCCCATCCCTTCAAAACTCCTACTCTGCAGTGCTTCTTTGCCTAATCGCCTGAGTTCATTGAGATCAGCTTTCCTAAAGTCTAGCACTTTCACCCTACTAGTTACCTTACCCACTCGATGTCTTATGTTGAATTCTATTATTAGGTGATCACTGTCTCCCAAATGGCTACCGATCTGGAGGTCCCCTACCATGTTATATGGACCCTCTCAAGCTTTAGCATGTCCTTGTTGAAGAGTGGTGCCCAGAACTGTATTCAATACTTGAGCTGCAGCTGCACCAATGTTGAGTAAAGCAGGAGAATCACTTTTTTGGACTTACTGGAGATGCATCGATTGATGCATGCCAGTGTTTTACTGGACCTAGAGGCTACTGTGTTGCATTGGCAGCTCATAGTCATGCTGGGGTCTATTGTTACCTACAGATCATCTGTAGTGCTGGTCAGGTTAGTGATGCCCACCCTGTAGGTGTGCTAGGGGTTCTTCCTTCCCAGATGCAGCATTTTGCATTTCTCTATGTTGAACCTCATCTGGTTTTGTTCTGCCCAACATGCCAGCCTGTCTAGGTCTGCTTGTATCTGCTTCCTATCTGCAGGTGTGTCTGCACAACCTCAAATGTTGGTGTCATCCACGAACTTGACCAATGGGCTTTTCATTCCTTCATCCAGGTCATTGATGAAGATATTGAACACCACTGGGCCAAGTGGGGTATGTTGCTGCCCACATCTCACCAGGACAACACCGAACCATTAATTTGGACTCTGTGTCCTACCCTGCAACCAGTTTTGCACCCGCTTGATGGTCACACAGTTGAGGCCGATATCTTCCAGTTTTCTAATCAGTACCTCGTAGAATACTAGGTCAAAGGCTTTCTGGAAGTCAAGGTATGTGATGTCAATCGCTTTTCTTTCATCCAGGTGATGAGTCTCCTCATCATAGAAAGAAATGAGGTTTGTCAGACAAGACCTCCCCATGATGAAGCCATGCTGGCTGTCATTCAGTATCATGCCTTCTTCAAGTTTGTCACATATAGCCTCTTTGATGAATGTTTCTAGGATTTTCTCTGGAATAGAAGTTAAGTGAATTGGCCTGTAGTTTCCTGGGTCTTCATGCTTCCCCTTCTTGAAGATGGGCACAACATTGGCCCTCTTCCAGCCCTCTGGGATTTCTCCAGAGGCCTATGATTTTGAAAGACATTTACCTAGTATTAGGTAAGCTAAGTTCTTATACTCCCTTATAGTAATAAGCCCCTTTTTATATAGTAAATAGTGTTCTATTATGTTTGCATTGATTTTTACTGTTTTATATTGAATTTACATTTAGGCCTATGTCTGTAAAGTAATGTCAAGTTTCCATTTTGAAAATCAAGCCTCCATTTTGTGTCCTCTGCCCAGGTGTAAGCTATGTTGTAACTGTGACTCATGTCTAACTAGTCTCATGTAAATTAGTTCCTGAATGAATGAGAATGAATGAGGGTGCTTGAGGTACAATAGTAGCCGGCCTCTACTGAATGATCAACTCAACAACTGGACCATCAGCTCAATGACCAGACCATTGCCTTGCATTAACTCACCCAAGAACCATGGACCTCATCCCGGAACAGAACAGAAACCCAGCATTTGAAAGACAAAGAACCTACAGGAACCCAACATTTGGAAGACAAAGACCCTACAGAAACCAGCAACCCCACCATTGTATTCTACCAGACAATGGGGACACCTGGATCTGCATGTAGGCATCTGAGCAGGACTGTCCTTGCCTGGACAGGTCCCTCTCATAGGAGATACAGGTAGCCCACCCCTATAAAAGGGGTGGTGGAGTGTGACCTCCTTGGGACGCCCTCTCCATCTGGACCAGCACTGAACCATGCCACCTATCCACCCAGATGCCTTGCTGGCAACCCCCTTTGGACAACACCTTGCTTGGGAAGACTCTGACTGGCCATCAAGGATCAACTCACAGCCCAGGATAGGTAGCTATCACCCACCTTCCTTCCCCAAGCAAAGGACCTGGACTCTGTCCTCACACACTTTAACTTCAATCTCTCCACCAAGCCTTTTTCTCTCCTGCTACCATTGTATGGGTGCGTGTGTGAGTGCTTGGATGTGTGTGTATATAGGAACCAATAACCTTGTGAGCTGTATAGTACATTGCCTGCCTAATAAAACTGATATTTTTGACCCTGATTTGGTCTCTGTCTTGCTGCAGGCTCCCAACTAAATCCTGGTCTCCCTGACCTCCCTCTGGACTTCATTCCTCTCTGCCAGCTCTATCTCCCCTGGCTCCAGCTTTCTCTCCCTCTCTGCTGACCTCCTGGCACCATTCTTTGGCTTCCCAGCTCTCACCCCCACTCTGTCCTCCACTTCTGCCTTCTTCCCAATCCCTGTCTCTCTCTCTGCCTTCTCTCCCCAATTTCTCTCCACTTGGGTCCTGCCCCCTTTGCCTTCTCCCTGATCTCTCTCTCTGTTCCTGCTTGTGTCCCACCACCTTTGCCTTCTCCCTGATCTCTCCCTCTCCATTCCACTTGTGTCTCGCCACCTCTGTCTTCTCCCCAATCGCTGTCTCTCTTGGTCTCTGCATCCTCCCTGGACCCTGGTCCCTCTCTGTTTGTGTCCCACAGCCTTTACCTTTCCTCTAATCTCCCTCTCTCCATTTCCCTGGTGTACCTTGCCACCTCTGCCTTCTCCCCAAACTCCCTGGTACCTCCCACAGCATCCCCCAACCTCCTGGCTTGCCTCTGCCGCCTTCAGCAGCTCCTAGCTTCATTTCCCAGCTCCTGTGGCTCCCCAATCTGGCTCCAGCACCCGGAGCCTCTCCCACTGCCCCCCTGATCTGGCTCCAGCACCCAGAGCCTTCTCCAGCTCCCAGATCTGGCTTTTCCTGGGACCCACAGCCCCTCTCCTTTCTCCGGCTCCCAGCACCTGGAGCCTCTCCTGCTCCCCTCTTATCCAGCTCTGGCCTTCCCCAGCTCCCTGATCTGGCTTTTCCTGGGATCCACAGACTCTTCCCTGCAGCCTCGCCCCATTCTTCAGCTCCTGGTACCCTCAACCACTCCCCCACAGCCTTTCCCTGGCACTCAGAGCCCTGATCTGGCTCCTGGCACCTGCAGCCACTCCCCCACGGCCTTTCCCTGGTACCTGGAGTCCTGATCTGGCTCCTGGCACCCACAGCCACTCCTCCACAGCCTTTCTCTGGTACCTGGAGCCCCTCTCCAGCTCCCAGCACCCACAGCTGCTTCCCTGCAGCCTTTCCCTGGCACCCGGAGCCCCTCTCTAGCTCCCCCGCAGCCTCTCTCCCACAGCCCCTCTCTGTTCTCCAGCTCCCAGCACCCACAGCCTTTCCCCAGTACCCAAAGTCCTGATCTGGTTCCCAGCACCCAGAGCCACTCCCCCTCAGCCCCTCTCTGGCACCCACAGCCTTTCCCCAGCATCTGGACTCCTGATCCAGCTCCCAGCACCCAGAGCTCCTCTCTGGCTCCCCTGCAGCCCCTCTTCAGCACCTGCAGTCTCTCCCAGCACCCCAACAGCTTTTCCCTGACACCCACAGCACCCAAGGTTCCCCTGCTGCTCCCCACCTCAGCTCCTGGCTCCCCACAGCCTCCCTTGGTTTCCCTGAAGCCCCTCTCCAGTTCTCTGGCTCCCCACAGTCCCAGTTTCCCTCTCCCCATACATTTTGGCTCCCCGGCGGTCTCTCTACTCTGGCTCCAGCTCTGGCCACAGCCTCTCTGCCAGTTTCTCCCTGGCATTGCTCCTCTGCTCTGCGGGCTCTCAACTTTTTCCTTTGATAAATTAACACTAATTTACCTTAAGTAACCTCAAGCCCTAGTAACCTTAAGTAACCCCAAGGGCCACAGTAACCTTAAGTAACCCCAACCCTAAGTGACCCTGAGTAACCCAAGGGTATATTGACCCCAAGTAACCCTAGGGGCCACTTGGCCTTGAGTAACCCCAAGCCCCAGTGACCTTGAGTAACCCCAGGGCCACTTGACCTTAAGTAACCTCAATGCCTCCTAGTGTTAACACACAGCCATGAAAGTGTGTGTTTGTGTAAGTGTACATGTGTGTGTGAACTCATAATGGTGTTTGTGTAGTTTGTGCATGTGTATATAATTTTTTATCATGCTCTCCTGTCTAACAGAGCAATATTGAGATACTGAGTGTTGATCTGGTGCATGTCAACAGTGTCAACTCTGAATATGAATGAACATTATTTTTTTGTTTTAATTTTATTAAATTCTTGGCTCCATTGAGTCCCATAGTTTAATTTTCAGTTGTGGAGAAAAGTATTCTATTGGATCTGTTTTGAATTTATGATGTTCAATATCAGAGAATGTACTCTTTTTAATTTTTTCCCCTTGTATTACAAATCTGGGACAACAGAAATATGCAATCTGCCTCTTCTTTGCCATTCAGTAATTTATGCCTTTTATCATGTTCCCTCTTACTTGTCTCTTTTCTAAGGTAAACAATCCTCATCCTTTCAATCTCTCTTCAGATGACCGTTTTGCATTGTCCTTAATCATTCTTATCAACCTTCTCTCAAGATCTTGTAATTCTGCAATGTTATTTTTGATATGGGGTCACTAGTACTGCAAACAATTTTTCAGATTAGGCAACATCATTGCTTTATAAAATGAAACTATATTTTCTTTTTGCATATAAGTCATCCCATCTCATTTGCTTTTTAGATTGCATCTGCATATTGATTAGAGGACTTCACTGACCTTTAAATCTAAAGTAAGTGATAACATGGGATGTATTTTCAGGATCCTTGCTTTCCTATTAATTCTCCATCTAGTAGTCCAGCTTCTATTTCCACTTTTGCATGGGGATAGAAGGGGAAAGAAACAATTTCCTGTGGGTTGTTATCATCAAGAGGCATGTCACAACATAATCCATGCATCTAGTAAGTTAAGGCCAGCTTTGTTTTAATAAATATTTTAAAATATGGCTCAGTCACATTTTTGTTGATAAAATAACATATAATTGAACCAACTAATACTAATATATCAACCTTCCAGCCAAGGGCCAATTCCAGCTCACAACAATGGCTGGGAGGGGGGGGTGGAGCCTGCCTGCAGGCTGTAAGATGCCAAGATGCCAGCCTGCAGGACAATCTATGGGGCCAGAAATTTGGTGGCAGGGGAGTGGAAGTACTGCGCTGCTATGACCAAACTTCCAAACCCATGGAGAGCCCTGGGCCCTGCATACTGGATCAAGTACTCAGTGTGGGTGATGCCAGGCCCTAGGACCCAATCCTGACACATGTGGGGCAGAAGGGGGCAGCACCAGACCCCAGAGTCCAATCCCAATGTATGGGGAGAGAGAGGGGGTAGCACCAGGCCCCATAGCCCAATATTGATGCATAAGGGATGAGAGGAGGCAGCACGGGGCCCCTGGGACCCAATACTGGCTAATGGAGGGTAGTAGGGTATACTGCTAACACCCCCATGACCCAATTCCAGCATGTGGTCAGCAGGAGAGAGTAGCACAAGGGCTTTGGGGCTGAATTCCAGCTCACATGGGTCAGTACCAGGCTGCTGGCTCTCAGAGCAGCCCAATGCCCACTCATCTGGCTTATGGGGTTGAACACTACTTAATTAACAAAAAAGTGCTTATGCATTAGATAATATACAATTTTTAATGTAAGAAGTATATAAATATAATAGACAGACAAGGTTCCTTGGGTGAATTTGATATCTTTTATTAGACCAACGCAAATGGTTGGAGAATAGTTATTAAGCAAGCTTTCGGGTTCAAAAATCCTTCGTCAGGCTAAGGATGCTGCAGCAGTTGCTGCGTGCTCTTCCTGGATGGAATGAAAAGTAAACAAGCCAGGGGCTGGGCTGGGCTGGGCTGGGGAGTCAGTTGCCAGGCAGATTGTAATGTATCAAAAATCCAATGTCTGTGTTTAGTCCCTGATCTCTAGTATTCAGCAGGTTGATGAAATGGAGCTCATAGGCTCATCTCTGGGATGTGTTGTGTAAATTTCCCTTGAGGATCAGGACAGAGAGATTGGAGAGAGAGTGGCCCTCCTGTGAGAAATGTGCCCCCACCGGTAATTGGGTGTTTCTGTCTTTGATGGATTTCCGGTGTGCGTTCATTCTGGTGCGCAGTTGTTGTCTGGTCTCTCCTACATATCTTCCATCAGGGCATTTGGTGCATTGGATGAGGTATACTACATTCCTGGAGGTGCAGCTGTAAGATCCTGGGATGCTGATGGCTCTGTTGTGGGGTGTAGTAATAGTGGGGGTGGTGGAGATGTTGGGGCAGGTTTTGCATTTCTTGTCATGGCACGGTCTGGATCCTTTTGGTGTGTTCTGGGGCTGAGGAAGTTTGCTTCTTGTGATGAGGTTGGCGAGGTTCGGTGCTTGTCTGAAGGCTAGGATGGGTGGCTCTGGGAAGATTTTTTTAAGAATAGGGTCTTTTTCTAATATGGGTTGCAATTTTTTGAGGAATTTCCTTACAGGTTCAAGGGATGGGTGATAGGTCATAACCAGCGGTGTGCGATTTGTGGGTGTTTTTCTTCTGTACTGCAGCAGTTCTTCACGTGGTATCCAGGTGGCTCTTTCAAACGTGCAATCTACCTCTCTGGAGGAGTGTCCTTGCTGGGTGAAAGCCTTTTTAAGATTGGTGAGGTGGCAATCCCGGGTGTTCTGTTCAGTACAGATGCGGTGGTATCTGAGGGCTTGGCTGTATATCAGCTTTTTTGGTGTGTTTCGGGTGGTTGCTGGTTTTGTGCAGATATGTGTGTTGGTCCGTGGGTTTCTTGTATACTGTGGTCTGTATTTTACCCTTCTGGATACTGATCATTGTGTCTAAAAAGGGGATGTTGGTGCTGGAGTATTCTAAAGAAAGTCGGGTGGAGGGATGGTGACTGTTGAATTTCTGGTGGAACTCAATTAGAGATTCCTGGTTCTCACTCCAAATGATGAAGATGTCATCGATATATCGTAAGTACAGCAAGGGTTTGATGGTGCAGTTCTTGAGGAACTCTTCTTTCAGGTGGCTCATAAAAAGGTTGGCATACTGTGGGGCCATTTTAGTGCCCATAGCTGTTCCCATCGTCTGGAGCAAGTGTTGATTATTAAAAGTGAAATTGTTGTGTGTGAGGGTGAAGTGTATAAGCTCAGTGATATCTTTGGGTCTGTATTCTGGGTTGTAATCTTGTTCCTGTGGATATGTAAGGCAGGCATGGATGCCATCCTGGTGTGGGATGTTGGTGTATAGGCTGGTAACGTCCATGGTGGCTAGGAGTGTGTTGCTGGGAAGGTGGTCTATGTTTTTAAGTTTCTGTAACAAGTCTGTGGTGTCTTGGACAAAACTTGCTCTGTGGGTGACAAGCGGTTTTAGGATGGATTCAACAAAACCTGATATTTCTTCAGTTAGGGTCCCATGGTTGGATATGATAGGTCTGCCAGGGTTCCCTTGTTTGTGGATTTTAGGGAGCATGTAAAAAGTCCCTGGGTTAGGTAGCGGGGGGATCAAGGTCTGTAGTTTTTCTTGTAATCTCGGTGGAAATGATTTGATGGTATTGTTGAGTTTTTTGGTGAAAAGGGGAGTAGGATCTTCTTGTAGTTCTTTGTAGTAGGTGGTGTCAGAGAGCTGTCTGTTGGCTTCCTTTATGTAATCCTCATGGTTTAGGATGACTATGGCTCCTCCTTTATCTGCTGGTTTTATTACTATTTGGTGGTTAGATCTTAGAGAGTCTATGGCCTTTTTCTCTGGTAGAGAGAGGTTGTTGTGGTGGCGCGTGTTGCTGATTATTTCATTGTTCATTCTTTCCCTGAAGTAGTCAATGTAGCGGTCAAGGTTAGGGTTTCGTCCACTGCGAGGTGTCCAATCTGATTTTTTTGGGGTTTTTTGGCATTGATCTTTTCTTGAATGTTGTCAGAGGATGAGTTGGCGTTGGGAGTGGGTTCAGTGTGGTCATGGAAATATTCTTTGAGGCGCAGGCGTCGGAAGAATTCTTCTAGTTCTCCACATTGAAGTATTTTATTAGGGTATTTTTCTGGACAGAAATTTAGGCCTTGAGAAAGGACAGATTAATAGTTATTTGAAATACCACCATTTAACTTGGACAGCTCACCTATGGGTGTGTACAAGTATTACATTTCTATCAGTGGAACCTCAGTTCCACCAGTAGAAACTCTAAGTGTACAAGCATTCAAACAGTTTCTACCAAACTAAAAGTGGTGGGTTTGGTGTAAAGCTCTGCCACCTTCTCAAGGTAGACAGTCTCCAGCAAAGTTTTTAGCAGATACATGAATGAAGATAATGTAATGTGACTCATTGTTTCTGCATGCATCCTCCACAACATCTGTGAGACCAGGGGGAAGGTCTTCCATGAAGCCTGGACTGAGGAGGTATGGTGTGTGGACTAGGCCTGGCAGCAGGAGCAAAAATAGCACAAAGATGGGGGAAAAGGGAAAGCCCCCACAAAGTTGGGGGCCCCAGACTCAGAAAGCAGCAGGCTGTATGGATCTTTAAAGCCCTGGCCAGCTATTTCTTCATCCATGTGGACTGGGAGACCCCGCCAGATGAGGGATGGAGAGCTTTGAGTGCCCCCACACTGACACCAGGCCGTGGGTCTCCCACCATGGGGTCCTCTGGCTCTGCATCCTGGGAAGTGTTGCCCACAACCCTGGCTGCCTGGGCACCATTTCCCTTCCCTTCTCTCTCCCCAACCCAGCCCCCCCCCCCCCTGCCCCCCAGGGCACACACTGAAGTGCAGGGGAATGTGAAGTGAGGAAGAGACATGCCTCAGTTTATTAAACTTTCACAGCTGCCAAACTTTTCAAGAAAACTTGTTGACCATTGCCCATGGAAGAATTTGTTCCCTTTTCCCAATTAACACAAACCAGCTAACCTTTGGAGGGAGCACGGTGTTTGTGTGTAAGAAAGGGGTAAAAGAACCTGGAAGGGCAGTTAGGATGGGGTCAGGGATGGGGTCTGGTGGAATGCCACAGGGGTGACCTCAACAAACATGAAATCTTGGAGGGGAGGCATGGGGTTGGGGGCTTTTGACCTGGTACCCTACTTTCAGGAGTGAAGAGCAGGGACTTGTCCTTGTAGGATTTGGACAGGTGTGTGATCCTGGACCCACAGTCCATTTGTGTGAGCTGCAGAGTGAGAAGCATCTGGTGGGCTGGGAGTGAAGAGGCTGTGGCACCACAGTGGGTGTTGTGGATTTCTGGCTTTCCTTAATTGGACCCTTGGTCTCTTAGTCCCTGCCCCCAATGCCCAGTCCCACTCTTCAAAGACCCCAGATCTGCAGCCATCACACATGCCTGGGGCCTTTCTTATGCAACTTGTCCAACCCTGCTAAGGATGTGCTGCTCCACCACAGTGGTACCTGGGCCAAGAGGGGGGTCACAGGGAGATAAAAATCTTCCCCCTGATCCTGGGCCCTACAGCTGGCAAATGGATGAGCCAGGGCCAGTGGGCTCTGGTGCCAGATGCTACCCCAGTGACAGTCTGACCCAGCAGGGTGGTAGGCTGTGCCCAACCCACTCTGAGTGCTCCTGCACCCCTTGGGGACTGGTCTAGAACTCCTGGGGGGGAAGTGGCTGTGCATAGGGGGTAACTACCAGCATTTGGGGGTAAGAATTGGGCCTGGAAAGGGGGTGGTGCCCCTGACGGTGCTGCAAGTGGGTCTTAGGCAGCCCAGTCTCACTCCCCTCACCCACAGCTGCTCCCCAGAGTGGATCCTGTCAGACACCTTTCTGTTTCCTCAGACCATGAGTCAGCAACTCCCACATCTCACATCTCCTGTCTTGGCATCCCCTCACCCCTAGCATCTTCCAGTCAGGGCTCGGTGTGGCAGCGTGTCCTTCTAGAGGTGGCCATGAAGCTCCTGGAGTTTCTGCAGCCCTCACTTTCTGGGAAATCCATCCACCCACCATGGCTTGATGTATTACTGTGATATGAGGGAAGCTGCCCCAGAGCTTCCCTAATTCCTCTGTCAAATGACCACCGGATGCCTATGGTCACTGCCTTATGGGCTTGGCTCCATTCCTCCCCTGTACCATGCCCCACACCTTACCAATGGCATCCTCATTGATGTTCTCTGTCACTTAGCCCCTCCCCTGGGGTCCCTGGACCCTTGCTGGTCCCACACTCTCCACCCCTCAGTCTGGCTCTGGACCCCTTCCTGGATCCCTAGGACCCTCCTCCTACTTTTAGCTCCTCTCCACACTTCCAGACTGTTTTAAGTGCCCTCTCTGTGTTGATGCCTCAGAGCTGCAGTCCTCCTGCTAGGGTGGTGTTTTCTCAGCAGAGCCTAGATCTAGAGCTGGGGTTCTCTAAGGGTTCCCAGCTCTCCTCCTGAGTCAGGCGACTCCCTCTACCAGACCTAGCCTAAACTGCCAGCTCCCCAGGTCATTTGACTTTCAGTTAGCCCTGGCTCACACCTGCCATCATTTTGCAGGTTGCTTGACCTCTTAAAGTGGCAGGCATTCCACACTCAGAAGGTAGCCTGACCACACTCGATGGGGAGCATTCCCCTGGAGCTGGCATCCAGGGGTCCCTCCCATGAGACTACCATTCTTATTGCCCCAAAAAAGAGTTCCTGGAGTGTGGATTACCATGCTGTGGGGGCTGGGTTACATTCTGCCCTACCACTCCTGCCTGGGATGACCATGGACTCTCCATGGGAGGCAGCACTAGTCAGGAGTGACATAGGTGGATGCCAACCAGTCCAGGACCCTGTGCATAAACTCCCTATCCTGGCACTGCAACTCTCTCAGTTCTTCAGTGACATGGGTTGGCTCCTCCAAACAGAGGGTGGCCATCTCAAAGATGTAGTATGAAACTGGAGATAGGCCTGTTGAAAATCTCTGGGTTAAGGTTAGAGGGGAGAGCAACAAGGGTGATGTGGTGTGTGTCTACTATAGACCACCAGATCAGGAGGATGAGGTAAATGAGGCTTTGTTCAGGCGAGTAATGGAAGTTTCCAGATCACAGGCTCTGGTTCTTATGGGGGACTTCAATCACCATGACATCTACTGGCACAGGCACAGTCAATAAAGGAAGTTTTTGGAGAGTGTTGGAGACAACTTCCTGGGGTAAGTGTTGGAGACACCAACTAGGGGCCATGTTCTTCTTGATTTGCTGCTCAAACAGGGAAGAATTGGTGGTGGATGTAGGAGTGGGTGGCAACTTGGGCATGAGTGGCGAAGAAAAGAGAGCAGCAGAGTATGGGCCCTGGACTTCAGAAAAGCAGACTTTGACTCCCTCAGGGAACTAATGGGCAGGATCCCCTGGGAGGCCAGCCTGATGAGGAAAGGAGTTCAAGACAGCCAACTGTATTTTAAAGAAACCTTACTAAGGGTGCAAGAAGAAACAATCACAATGTGGCAGAAGAATAGCAAATATACAACCAGCTTGGCTTAGCAGAGAACTCTTCAGCGAGATTAAAAACAAAAAGGAATCTTACAAAAAGTGGAAGCTTGGACAGATGACTCGGGAGGATTATAAGAGTATTGCTCAGGCATGAAGGGTGAATTCGGGGAAGCCAAAGCACAATTAGAGTTGCAGATAGTAAAGGACACGAAAGAGAACAAAAAGGGTTTCTGCAAGTATGTTAGCAACAAGAGGAAAACCAGGAAAATGTGGGTCCTTTACTGAATGGCAAAGGTAACCTAGTGACAGAGGAGGAGGAAAGGCTGAAGTACTCAATGCCTTTTTCACCTCAGTCTTCACAGGCAAAATCAGATCCCAGACTACTGCACCATGAAGCACAGTTTTGGGAGAAGGTGGGGAAAGAACTGGTTAGGGGCCATTTAGAAAAGCTGGATGTGTTCATGGGGCCAGATGCAATGCATCCAAGGATGCTCAGAGAGTTGGCTGCTGGAAAACAGTACCATTCCAGGCTGTGTAGCATCCTTGCTTAGGACTTGAGTCATCAGAAATGAGGGGAGGGCTGGCCATGGGTCTTGTGCAGCAGCCACTAGGTTGGTTGTGGAAGGGCTGGTACATGCTCTGCACCTCTTGGAGGGGGCATTGAGATATGATAAGAGTGGGTCTAGAACAGCTGTAGCTCCTGTGTGGGGAATGGTGTCCTGGGGCCTGTGATCTTGGCCACTGTCTGTGGGGTTAATGTTGGGTGGGAGGGAAAGGGTTCCCATGAGGTGGAAGGCATATGTCTGTACTCCAAGTTCTGGGTCCCAATGTCCATGGTGTTGGATCTCTCCTTCCCTTCCTACATGCCATGCTCCATGCTCTCAGCCATGGGTGAGGTGTTTTCCTGGGTGCAGACTTCCATCTGCAGGTGCACCTCAGCTTTAACATGGTGTGGCAAGTACCTGTCAAGCATTTTCCAATTGCACAGGGTCTAGTAGCAACACACAGGGCTCCTCAGGGGCTCTCTCTAGCAGATAAGCTCTTGCTGTGTGGCCTCTGGGGACCTTCTCCTGGGCACCCAGTGGTCCTGGGCCTCTTTGTGCCTCCTCTTCCTCTGGAGGGGTCCTGGCCACCAACTCCTCTCCTCCCTCCTCCCTCCACCCCCCCATTGTGACAGAGGTGAGCAGGATTGCCTCCATGGTATCAATGGCTTTGTCCTTGCTGAGGAAGCAGGAGAGCTCCTTATCAAAGGGCATGGTCTGCCTCTGGTCCCTGGACCTCTTGTTGGCATCATGCATGCAGCGATACTTATTGTTCACAACCATGGTCCTGGCACGATACTGTGACCAGTCCCTGTTGTGGCCCCATGCCTGCATCTGCTGGGTAATGTACTTAAAGACACCCCTGTTGTGGTGCCCTTTCTGAAGCTGTCACTGGATCTCTTCTTTGCCATAGATGGTGATGAGATCCCTCATTTCCCCATACTCACAGTTGTGTGCCTGGGTGTGGCTGGTGGAGGAGGACAGGGTGGGGTAGTCCACGGTCCCTGGAAATGCCCATGGTGTCTGAGCATCCATGAATGGGTGAGGGTCTGGCTGTGAGGGTGTAGATGGATGGATGGAAGGGAAGATAGTTGGAAGAAGTGGAGGGTGTACAAAGGTAGGGGTCCTGGCATGTACCTTTCCCTCTCACTTGCAGAGTATGGCCTTGCTCCCACATGCCTGAGGCTCCTCTGGACAGGCCATACCCACAACCTTGATTTTTCCAGGGGCTTCCAGGGACATATGGTTTTGACAATGCTTTTCACCTTAGGATGGAAATGTCCATTGTCATCTACCTGCTACACAGAGTAAACTGGCCATAACAAACCTAGTCTTGAAGTTTCCAGGGACAGACACCTGTCTGCTTGCCTGGCTTGGATGCTCAGTGCCCTTCCCACCTGCCCTATTACTCCAGGACACTGCAGCTATGGGCCAAAAAAGCTTTGTAGCACACCAGATGCCCATGCACCAGGTACTTGCCAGCAGTGCCTGAGCTGTGGAGGCCACAGAATTGCCTCCATGCAGGCTAATTCTCAATGTTCTGCCTCCTACAACCCATGGCCAACAGAGGTGAGCTGCCTGAATTAGGTCCTGCTTGGAGTGGGGGGTGGGGAGGCAGAATGCTGAGGTCCACAGGTGGCAGGGTGCCTGGGTCTGGTCACTGAAATGTAGTGAGCTGGTGCTAAGCCCAGGCTCCCATGGGGCTGTGCCCATGAATGGGGTTTTGGTGCTCCTTGGAAGGGTGTGTGCGCACCAGGACCAGGCTGCTGCAGGGCTATGCCCATATGCTGGGTGTTCTCCTGGGCTCTGCATCAGGTCTGTGGGGAGCTTTATGATGGGGTGTGGAGACAAGGTCCGGGGATGTGGGTGGCCCACTGCCAGAACTTGTGCAGGGACACAGACCCCTTCCCTGACCTGCAGCTTGGCTGTGGCTCAGAGCTGGCTGGAGGGAGGACACAAGGCTGAAGACAGAGGCTTCTCTGACTTGAATCAGTGATAATCTGGGGGTAGGGCCAGCCCAGTACTTGAGTGGAGCAGACAAACTTGGGCCTAGGCTAGAGTGCCACTCTGTTAGATGCAGTGAGCAGGGTGCTGGAAAGCTACCTGGTCTGCGAGGAGAATGAGACCTAAACTTGAGTCATGATGGGATCCTGTACTAACATTCGCTAGATTGCTCTAACTTAAAGCACTTCAGTTTGATACCATATCCATCCAGATCTATCTTAGATTGGGATCTGCCATTTTAAAGCATTTTGTGAGGTGAGCTTCTGTTCGGTCATGGATGTAGAGCACATTCTAAGCATGTATTGCACAATAATCATAACTTCTGTTTATACATAAATACATTTATGCTAGCCAAATGCCTATCAAATCAAAGCAAACTGCCCTGTACTCTTTCCAAAAACCAGAATTTAAACAAACACCACAATGTATTATGCCCTACCACTGTAAAGTACAGCTTTATTTTTAAAGTGCAAAGTTGTATTTAATATACTGAGCCTATTTGGTGCTCCCACAGAATATTTAAACAACATATTTAGAGAGATGATCATCATCTTTCTTTCTCTCTCTGTTTGAGCATTAGCCATGTTATCAAAATGAGCAGACAAAAAAAAAAAACAACAACTCTAGGAAAAATAAAAAAAGTTAGTAATGGCTGTCCGGGTGTTAAGTAAATTTTTATTAGTGACAGTTACTCAGACCTATATTAAAATAGACTTCCATGTGCACTAGAATAAAAACTAGCTGTGGAGATGCTTAATCTGAAATGCAACTGGTAGCGGGAGCTGTGTAAATAGGATATAGTGAGCATGCTTGCATGAAGGACATAGAAAATTTGGAGAGTTTCAAAAGGGAAAAGGGAGCTGCTTGGGAGCGTGCAATGTCTGTTATGCTTTTACTGCCACACGTGCACAAACCTACAGTGATATATCACATTCTCTTTCATACCACATGCCCCAAACAAGACATACAGCTTGTTTCTGGAAGACAGAATGTAGAAAAAAAAGATTTTGCAAGAGTCATGATTTAGAGGCAGCTATTTCATGAAGAATCTTTGCTGCAAGATGTTACCAGTTTGTATCTGGGAGAGCACACAGGAGTGATGTTGTTAACATTTTTACATTTTCCTCAAATTGGCAACAGGTTCTGGCTGCTTATTTGGCTTCTCAGCCAAAACCCATTGCCAATTTAAGAGGTGGCGTGAAAGGGTTAATGCTAGAATTAATCTCTTCTCCTTGCTGTGAGAGGAAGACCACAGCAGCTGTCTTGCAGCACTACTTCTCCATGCTTCTGTCCCAAAGAATTAAAAGAAAAACAAGCAAGCAAGCAATTTCCACACTTAAGACATTCACACTAGTTTTGGAGAACTGAATTCTGGGGAAAAGGTGCAAGTGATATGAAAGTAAATATGGTAATTGAGCTAACTCACCCCTGCTTTAAACCTATAGTTAAATTTGGACCTGCTTTGCTATTATATTTGTATAATTACAGGCTATATAGCAGTTACAGCATAAGAGTTGCTGAAGAGCAGCATTTCTCCCCGTATCCTTTTGAAACTGTTCCATGTGAATGTTTGTCCATTCCCTCTAAGTACACTTCCTAGTTATATCATTTTTCACCTTATATCCTGAGGTTCCACAAGAAATTGGTCTTCTATTGTGCTAGATAGTGTACATATACAAAAGAAGAAATAATATCTGTCCTGAAGAGCTTACAAAGTGAACAGAGAAGACAGCAAGGCTAAGTAAAAGTCAGTCAAAGAGCCTGAGGCTGAATCAATTCAGTCTTTGTAGGTAGGGTGGCCATCAAGAGGACATTCCAGTTTTCTGCTACTCTGTCTTCTGTTGATATGAAACCTGATGTCTTTATGTCCTCTATTTTATCTTTTCAAGAGAAAAATAGAGAACATAGAGGTGTCAGGTTTTGTATCAATAGAAAACAGAGGGCAGGACAACCAGACTGTCCTCTATAATGGCCACCCTATTTGCAGGTTAGTCTAAGCTGTGATGATTGAATGAATAAGCAAATGAGCTAACTTTTGATTCAGAAAAATGCACCACATACCTATATTGGCTCAAGCCAGAAGCTAGGGGGCACTACAGTATGGCCCTCTAGTACATAGCCAGCATGGGATGGGTGTTTGCTTCCTTTTCCTGCTGCTCCTGAGGTCTCTGGGGTTTGCAGTCCAGACTCACAACAGCAGGACTCTGAAGGGTTGCTCATCACTCCCTCTTCCTGCTTCCAGGTGCCTCTGGGATTTGTAGTTCACAGCCACATCCATCACTAAGTAAGTAGGGCAGGGCATCTCCATACTTAGGGGAAGGGAAGTTTAACCCCCTTCCATGGCTCCAGATCCCAGTAGGGGTTTGCCTGGGGGTGGGGGGCAATGAACTGGCCAGTGAGCCAGCCCTCATTTCTCTACCTAGGGAGCAGCCTCACTCCCTGGAGCAGACAGCCCAGCCCAGCCCAGCCCAGCCCAGCCCAGGGCTGCAAAGTGCTGGAGGACTCCAATTTAAATTGAACCAGGAAGGGGTCTGGGATGGAAGTTTCATAAACTGGTTTGACCTAATCAGTTAAGTCTGATACTGCATTCAACCAGGTTTATCTTAAACCAGATTCAGCCATTTTGAAACTGGCTTGTGTGTGTAGTGGGCCAGTAGGGGTTGCTCCTGCATTGAGCCACCCACCTCACTGTGCCTGACCACCTTCCAGGCTCTGAGTCCCTCCCTTGGGGAACCTCATGTCTGGCCAACTCCCTTGCTGGAGCATATCTACAAACCTGGGGGTAACATCACCACCATCCAGGGTCTGGATTGACCTTGGTCCTGTGCCCCCTGGGAAACACAGGCCTAGTAGTCCTTGAGGGTCCTTGCAAGAACTTGGGATGCTTCTCTCAGTCTGAAGCACCAATAGTAGTCTCCCTTAGTCAGCCAAACCAAGGGGACCCCAAGGCATAATCTAGACCCTCTCCCAATAAGTCTCCCATGCTAGGTAAAGAGGAGAACTTTATTGGCTACAAGGAGTAGGTTTGGAATAGGGTACAGGGTAGAGCAATATCAGAGAAATACTTAGAGCAAACTGTGGCATGGTAGCCTTTGATCACACATCTGAGTTACTGCAAGCTATATATCTAGTTAGATCCCAAGTGGCTTACTCACAAGTATCATCCAGAGGCAGGTGGAGATTCCCTCTGGAGGCAAGCAGTGTACAAGAGTTTCAAGAGAGAGAGACAGTTTCAGATGATCCAGCTCCTCTGAGAATTCTTATCATGGCTGCTGGCAGTCCTTAACTTATATAGCCCTATGACCTCATTTACCTGATCCAATGAAGGTGAGCAACTGTTGGCTGCCAGCCAACCAATTTGTAATGCATTACTGGTTGCCGGGTAGACTGGCAGGGTCTCTAGCCCCCTACCAGTCATGATGACATTGACTTAGAATAATAGGGAGTTTAAGCCCCAACCCAGATGTGTTAGGCCAGTCATGTAGGCAAAAGGAGCAGGTTTCCCCCTCCCTCTGGAATGTATCCAGCTCAGGTTACAACTCAGGGTTACCTGAAGTCGATGGGGCCAGGAGGTTTGCTCTCTGCAGTGCCCATGGTAACCAAACTGTCAGATTAGGCATCCGCCTGATAGCAGAGTTTGGGGAGAGACAGAGATGGCATTCTGCCACAACGTGCACTAGACTTCTATTCTGTTACAGGTTTAAACCAGTTTCTGATCACTTAAACCAGTTTATGTGCAACTTCTGTCCCTAGCCCAGATGGTAGAAAGGGAAACATGCCCTCTACCTGGCTCCCTGAAAAAAGGTCAGTGAGCTTTGCATTGCTCACAACATATCAGGGATCACAAAATTTACTGTTTTAATGTATTCCAGTGTAACAGAAGCCACTGCAGATAGCCAATTGCCACTGCACTACTCAGCCACTCCCAGGAGCTTCAGTCTTAGGTAAGCACTTTGTATTTCTCTGCAAGCAACTGTACTGTTCCTGTTATTTATGCTTTCCTGATATCACATGTCCCTCTCAATGACAGTCCAAAGTGACAGACACATAAAGTAAACAGATTATAAAAACATTAGGCACATTTCAGACACATTTATGTTTATGTCCAGTAACTACTTTAATTGGACAGTAGCAAGGTATGTGTCAAAAAAATAAGGTTGCTTCAATGTCTGGGCTTCTTATTTGGTTTTGGGGGGAAAGGGGTGGGGGAGGGATTGCTAGCTATAAAGATGCCAAATCCTCAGGCAAAAATCATCCTGCAGTGCAGCACCTGAAGCAAAACATAGAGGACACTTGGCGCTTTTGTAAAATTTCTCTGCCTGCCCATAGGATGCAGCAGCAGCAGCTGGAGAACACTACAGCACTTACACAGCTATTCAGGTGGGCCAAATTCATTCGAAGACATGAGGACTTCCTGTTACTCCTGATCTGTCTGCCACTGGCAAATGTTCCTGTTGCAGGGCACCTCGGTGCTCTGCTCCTAGAGAGGAGAAACTGCCAGGGAGAGAGAGACAGAGCCCTGGCATGTCATAACAAGCCCAGCTGAGGGTTGCCAGGGTAACAAGCGCAGCTGCGAGTTGCTGGAGCAACTAAGGGGAGCCAGCTGCTTGTAGGGGGCAGGGCCTGGCCCTTATAAAGCCCAGGGCTGAGGCCAGGCTGGCAGTTCCCTGCCAGTAGCTGGAGAGGCAGGAGCTCCCTTGGCCGAGAGATGGGTAGAAGCCCGATGGCCAGTACAGCTCATGAGAGCTCCGAAGGTTGGAGTAATGGTGCTGAGTTATAGCCAGGCGGCTTACTTTGTAGTGGCTAGGTGCCATAGGTTTTAGTTATAGCCAGGAGGCTCTAGTTTATGTTTGTGTTCAGGCTTTGTTATTACACTGGAGGTTTGGGTGAGGCTGTAGGGGTTGGAGGAGGCCTCATAAAGGGCCCCACGGGAGTGTGGGGTGCCCCGGCACCAGGGAGGGTGCATTATCTTCATAGGTACCCCAGTGGTATGGGGACCCCAGCGCCAGTGCGGGCGCAGCTCACAGTGAGGAGCGCAACCAGTGGATTGCGGGCGCAATCAGTGGGTTGTGGACAGGGGACACAGACCCCAGGTTGTGTGCGGGGTACGTAGACCCCAGCCCCAGAGCGAGGCAGCATTGAGAAGCCCAAGGTGGGCACGGCGAGCCCCAAGGAGGGGGAGCGCCACATTGGACTACTGAGAAGCCCTAGCATGGGCACGGTGAGCCCCGAAGAGGGGGAGCGCCATATTAGGGAGCCCAGGACGGGCGCAGCAGACGCCAGCAAGGGCATCACTTGCGGGGTGCATAGACCCCAGCCCCAAGGAGGGGCAATTACTGAGGAGCCCGAGAGGGTCGATTACGGAGAAGCCCAGGATGGGCGCAGTAGACCCAGGTGGAGGCTAGCGCTGCAGAAAAACCCAGGACAGGGGCAGGGTGCTGCGGTGGACCCAGACCAAAGGGGTTGGCAGCACAGCGCCCCAGGGGAAGGGCAAGGTGCTGCGGTTGTCCCTGGCAAAAGGGGATAGTAGCGCGGTGAGCCCGTACCAGAGAGGGTAGTGGTGCGGTGGGCCTAAAAGACCAGTGGATCGAGAGGACGTCCCAGAGGGGACTAGCCTATTGTAGAGAAGGCCCAAGAGTGGGCTAGATTATAGAAGAAGGGCCCGGGAAGCAGGCGTGCAGACACACCAACGTCTATTACATCTGTGAGGCTTGGGGCGTGGTATTAGGGGTGGTAGGAGCCATGCGTAGCCCATAAGGCTAGGGTGCCTGGGGAGCACCCATTATACCAGGAGACCACAGGAGTCCGGAAGAACCGCGGGGACAGAGGTCCTGAGTAGCCGTGCCCAGGGAGTCATAGGCAGCCTCCCAACCTTATATTTACCAGCAAGACGTGGCGGGTGAGAATAAGAGGGTGCCTTGGGCCTGCCTTGACACGGAGCGAGGGACCTCGAGGAGATCATGGCCCTCCTAAAGGACCCCGTCGTGACAGTTCCAAAATTAAATGGTAGGAAACCCCGGTAAGATGCAAGAATTTAGGAAACATTTGTTTCCAGAGACTGGCTGAGCATTTTTGTAAAGTTATTAAAAGCTGGCATGAGTGGTAGCTGGTTAATTTTTGAGGTGAGATTTGTTTATTCTTGGGAAAGTTGGTGGTAGGCTTTGATTCAAAATCAGATTTCCAATAAGAAACTAGCTTCACCTGTAATTAGCCAGCACTTAGCATTGCTCCAAAATCCATGTGTTTACCTGTGTTATAGAAACAGAAGAAGTTTTTAATTCTTGAGGTGAGGGATTATAGTTATCTTTTATAAAATGGTCTGTGCTGCACAGCCAGGAGAGGTCTTTCCCAGCAGGGCTCTAGCAAAAGCCTGGCTCCAGATGTGCACTGTGGGCAATAGGATTTAATTTTTTTATGCAATATAATTGAGGGGAATCTTCTTTAAAAAAAGCATCAAAGAAAATTATCACAGCTCAACATAAGTGTTTCCTGCTTAATCCCTTATACAATTTCTATATAAGTCTCCCCTTGTTCATCATTAGGATCTCCCAACCTTGTCCTGAGATGGTTGCTTTGGAAATGCAAGAGTTAGACACTGCAGATGGGCTGTTGCTAATAGCTACATTTTCAGTATAACCAAACAAATAGCCCCAGGCATGTCTAGAGAGTACGTACAGTATTTAGCACAGCGAGCTTCCTCCCCCTCACCTCACCTTTCCCCCAGGCAACAGCATACGCAGCCTGAATAACGAACATGCTTGCGTGGGCACATGAAATAGGTTTACAGCAAAATTATCTGTTGCAAATATGAAAATAAAATCTCTTTCATGGTGGGAAAATATTTCAAAGTGGGTTATTTATAAAAAGGGACAGGAGATAAAAATAAAGAAGGGAAAGGAAATTGAACCCAAATCTGTTATCTCTTTAGATGATTACAAAAATTCTTTAACAGTAAAATTGTGTCTGACAGTAACACTTCCCACCTTCAACCAAACATACAGTATTTGTGGCTGTAAATATACCATACCAGATGCAAGGAACTACCACCAACTATCAGTTGAGCTATTATAAGTGCCACTTTTTGGCAATAATCTGATAGGTCACAAAAACAGAGAATTCCCAATCTGATGTCAGAAAATATATTCCAGCTGTAATGCCAACCGAACTTCATTTCACTGAAGGAAATATATCTACATTAGTGATTGGCTCAGCATGGCAAATCACTGGTGAAAAAACTAAGTCTTCATTACACAAGTATTCAATTAGCAAAGTGAAAATAGTCATGCTATGCATACAGGCTAATTTAATTTATACTGTCTTTAAATAAGCTCTTTGTTTTCTTAATATTGTGATAAACATGAATAGTTTGACAAGTTACTCTCAGAAGTCATAGGTGAAAATATGAGTTGCATCTGAAGATAACATAAAGGCAGAAGGCAGGGCAGAGTGACACCTTATAAACTAATTAATTTAGAGAGGCATAAGCTTTCATAAACAATAGATTATTTCATCAGATGCTGTAAATAGAATTTGATGGAGTAGGACTTCTAAAGAGAGAGCAATAATTTAATTACAAAGAACAGGGAACAAGGAAGGAAGGAAACGAGGGGGGCACTGCTGAGAGATGCAAAGGCACCATTCTGCCTTCTGCCTGACTTCAGACTAACCACCTCTCTCATAACCATTAAAGTGCCCTGAAATCATTTAGAAAGAAGAAAGGAAGGTCAAATTCCTTACTTCATCATCTGTACTTGCCATTACCAGCATCATCACCCTAAACAGAAATCTATGAGCAACAGCAACTCCCAGATGATTGTCCAGGTACTAGTAGACATCCTTTAAACAGAAGGGGAAAAAAAGGAGAAGCACTTCTATCCACATGTGTGAAATCATTTGTCAGCACATGGTAAAAACAAACAACATATTATGAAGCTTCCTGTGAAAGTTAATAAGCAAGAACCTATGCAATTTCAAATATTCATTGGCATACTGGCCCTTTGGCCTTAGTGGTTAGCCAGTATTGGGGCTTTTCAGGATTTTTCACAGTTCGAAGTGCAATAGATCATGAGTCAGAGTCACCCTTCAGTACAGTTATGTTCATGAAGTCCTATGTCCATGAAAACAGTAAAAATGAACAATAGGCCTTTCCTTGCTCACAGTTTCCTTCAATTACTCCAGTGCCCCAAGGAGCACAGCCCCTCTGCTTCCTCCTTGGGCCATGTGTGACTCCTTTCCTTGCTATCTTCTAGCTTTCTCCCCTGACACATACACAACTTGCCAAGCAACCTTCTAGTCCCCATATATGCAAACTCTTTAGACCAGTCCTGCACAGGCCTTGCAGTAGCTTTCTACATCAAAAGACTTTTAATTGCAAAAAGGGTGCTTTGCAACAGCCATGCCATGTCTGTGATTCTTGATAGAACAAACCCTTGTTTGACAGCAACCTTTAACACCTTGCAGCATAACAAGCATATACCCATCTGCCTCTCATTTTCCAGTCTGCTATGATCCAAGAAAGCCATTGCAAATCTTCTGATGAAAGTTGGATTAAATCAGTTTTCCACTATCATATGATTAGAATTCTACCCGGAGACCTATTACTCTGGTACAAAATCCTGTAAGCATTTCTGGTAGACTTAATTGTGTCCAAATTCTGAACAGCCAGTGTCAGAATTACTGGCGCCTGGCAAAGCACTAGGCATTGGATCCAAAGGTGTTAAGACAAAAAAATGAAATGTTAATTTGTACCCGTCTAAGGGCATAAGGATGAGGAGCATATCTAATTTTCTCATTAGCATGCCTACCAGATCTGGTATGAACTGGCATTCACAAACAGCCACAATATCATAGAACTCTTCTGATCTGCTATTGCATTGTAAGTCTCGGAAGAAGTCAATATATTTATTCTCTCTCCTAAGAACAATGTGTAGAAGCGAATGAATAGAACCAGAACATTGATTTTACATTGCGGCAGCCCCTAACTTTAAAATTATCTTGTTAGGAGTCCCAGAACAGTAGTAACGTTCAGCAGAGTAAATAGCCATTATAATGTAACTGACTTCAAATTCTCTATCTTCTTACTGAGATACAACATGGTTGTAAAGTCAGATCTGAAGTTCCAGGAAACTTCAGCATAGTTTACATATATAATCAGCTGACCTCACATTCAGTTTAAGGCACAATAAAAGCCAACCATAAAAATGTTCTGTATTATAGGTGGAAAATTTTTATACCAGATTTGCCATATTATGGTGCCTTCAATTAGTTGCACATATAGTACACTTGCCATTTATACTATATTAACATGTTAAATGCAGCATAACCGTAATGTGTAGAGGGTCCCCAAGTGTCATAGGTCTCCGGGGCCAGGTACAGATGTTACATTTTTACAGGTATAAGTTATCAGAAACCAGTTTATATCCATAGCAGAATAGAAGCTCAGCATACAAAACTGGCCCATAACAGAACATAAGTTTAGCATACACGGACTGGTTTAAAAATGGCAGAACCCAGTCTAAGATTTACAAACCCCCCTCCTCCCCCCACCAAACAGTGAATGTGTGCTGTGTTCACTACTGATCTAAACTACACCACGTATTTTATATATATATATATATATATATATATATATATATACACATACACACACATAATTACACCAGGGTGAGGAACAGACAGAAATAATTATGTTGGTGTAGCTGAATTCAGTAGGTGACTATTACTGTGCCTGGCCACTAGGTGGTGAGCAGCAGGTATTTGTCTGTTTGACTTAAGCAAATGACCATGTTGGCTAGGTACAGATATTCAAAAAGCCCAAGGGAGAACTGATCAAAGTTATATGGAATAATGGGAGGGGGGGGAGAGGACAGGAGGGGGTCCCCAGGCACCCGAAGAGATAGATTGCACCCCCCTCCCCCATTTTAGGGCAGGCTGCCCCTGTAGTCACCCACCATGCTTTTGATGTGAAATGGTTATGTAAAATGTGGGAGGCTGCCCCATTTGTGCTCCTGGTGTACTGAGCCAAACACATGGCTCCAAACTGCCCCAAGAACTTGTCCTGTGCCTCACAAATGGCATCCTATTCCATGTACTACTTCCCCAGCTTCACACTGGGCTGCACTTGGCCTCTGGCCCCACTTAGTGGGCCTTGGTCTCTTGGCCCCTTATTGGGCCACACTCCAAACCCTCACTGGGTCATTGTTCTCCGACCCTTCACTGGGCCGCACTTTACTTTCTGTAGGCCTCAAGTCGCTTCTGGTGGATCTTGGTCCCAAGCCTCTTTCCTGTACAGGGTGAGCCACAAGGCAGGGGGGGCTGAGGCTTTCCAGCACCCCATCCCTGCCTTCCACTGGGGAGGTACAGGTCTGGCATTTCCTGGGGGCTGCACCACCACAGGCAATCCTGCCATACCAACCAACTCCAGCAGGGTGCAGTTTTCTTACTTAGGACCATAAGGAGCCTCCTTCATCCCCATAGTCCCTACCCTAACAGCTAGGTGTTCCAGGAGCTTCAAGCTTCAAGCTGTGTAGTGGTACTCCTCTAGCTCCCCAGATGTTACTGTTGCCCCTGTTCCCAGGGTCTGGACTTATGCTCTGTCTCCCCAGCCTTCTTCCAATCAGATGGCCCTCTAAAGTCAGGCTCTAATTGGGCCTCAACCCACCTGCTGGCTGCTCCATAGCCTGTCTGATGATCCTAAAGTGTCAGGTACAAGCAGTGCCCTGCCACACGTGGTTTTCTGTAAGTGGTGTAGTTTAGATTGGAAGCAAACAGAATGCACGTTTGCCCTTTGGTGGTGGGTGGAGGGGTACAAATCCTAGACCAGGTTCTACCATTTTAAAATCAGTTTATGTATGCCATACTTCTGTTTTGTTATGGTATAGGCCAGTTTTGTATGCCAAACTTGTATTCTGTTATGGGTATAGATTGGTTTCTGATCACTTATATCTGTAAAAGTGTGACTTCTGTACCTGGCCTCAGAGACCTATGACACTTGGGGCCCCTCTACACATTACACTTATGCTGCATTTAATGTGTTAATTGTAGGATTAATGGCAAGTGTACTATATGTGCACGCAATTGAAGGCATCATAACATGGCAGACCTACTATAAAAATGCTCCACCTATAACACAGAACATTATTATGGCTGTTTTTTTGGTGCCTTAAACTGAACATGAGATCAGCTGATTGTCATCTCTGAGCCTGTGCTGGTTCATGCTGGATTGTGAACACCTAGCTTTCAATTTGCTAGTGCATGAAAATCCCAGGATCATGATTCTAAAGTCACACTTCCTGCCAGCATAGTAGCTTTAAATAAAGATGTGCCAGGAGCCTTAAACAGGTGTCCACTTAAACCTTTGGAGGTTATTCACCTGATTCTTCTCATGGTATTCTCTGACATAGTAGAAGTTACTTGACTTAATGGACTGTGTCTGCTCATTGCTTTCTTTCTTTCCTTTTTTTTTTTTAAATACACTGATGAAATACCAATTATAATAGTGAAAATTTAATATCTACATATAATTATTCTTTAAAAGATAGGTTAATAAGTGCACTGATATGCAAATGGGTTGAAGTATCACCTTACAGAGTCTAAAATAAGTGCAATTTATGGTACAAACTTTTGTACCATGATTTCAGACTTGGATAGATGCACATTCATTCAGTTCATTCATTCATTTGAATGAACAAGAGCGACAGAAAATTAAAAATAATACAAAGTCAAATACCACTGTTAACCACCATATTAGTTTAAATGCATCATTAAATATATATATTTAAAAAAAATACTTTGCCATCTGTTTTGCAAGTTTATGTTTTCCCATGATATCACCTGGAAGTTACACTCTTGCCATTCCAACAGACCAGTGGTTTCCAACCTATGGTCTGTGGACCCTTGGGGGTTTGCAGACTATATCTAAAGGGTGCACAAAACATGAATTTAATCAATTGAAAATATGTAAATAACCACACTTATTAGTCCATTCAGTGAATACCCATGCACCTCCATTTGAAATTTCAAAGGGGTCTGCACTTTCATTAAAAAATTTTTAGGGTTCTGAAAATGAAAAAGAGTTTGAAAACCTCTGTAATAGACAGATATTAAGTGCTATATCTCTCTCTTTTTCTCTTGCCTTAAAAATATGTTTAAAAGAATTACCTTTATTAACAATGTATCTATACTGTGTGAGAGATAAATCTTGGAGGACTGTTTCTAAAGAACTGCTTTTCAAATCTAACTGAGGACAGGGCTTAATCACCTTGGTAATTAAATGTGGTAATGAAATGTCTTTATTTTATGCTGTGATTTGCTAATACTAAAAGGAAATATATTCTTTTTTTTTGTTGATAATTTTCCCTTCATTCCAAACCATCTGACATTTTTAGACAAATTACAGTTGAGGATGAAATCAATATTAGACAACCCTTCTTCATTGTTTCATAGTTGGTAGGGTCGGAAGGGACCTAAGCAGGTCATCAAGTCCGACCCCTGCCATGGGCAGGAAAGGATGCTGGGGTCAAATAACCCTGGCTAGGTGGTTGTCTAGCCTCCTTTTGAAGATCCCCAGGGTGGGGGCAAGTACCACTTCCCTAGGAAGTTGGTTCCAGCTCCTAGCCACCCTGACTCTGAAGTAGTGCCTCCTGATGTCTAGCCTGAACCTAGTCTCAGTCAGCTTATGCTGTTATTCCTTGTAACTCCTGGTACTGCTCAGGGGAACAGGGACTCTCCCATTGCCTGCTGGTCCCCTTGGCAAGTTTGTAGATGGCCACCAGATCCCCTCGCAGCCTTCTCTTGTGTAGGCTGAACAGGTTCAGGTCCCATAGCCTCTCCTCATAGGGCCTGCCCTGCTGCCCCCTTATCATGCAAGTGGCCCTCCTCTGGACCCTCTCTATGCTATCCACATCCCTCCGGAAGTGTGGCTCCCAGAACTGGACACAGTACTCGAACTGAGGCCTGACCAATGTTGCATAGAGAGGGAGGATCACCTCCTTGGACTTGCTCGTGATGCATCTATGGATGCATGACAAGGTGTGGTTAGCCTTCCTGACTGCATCCCCACATTGGCGGCTCATGTTCATCTTGGAATCAATAATGGCTCCAAGATCCTTTTCTGCCTCTGTGTTAACAAGAAGGGAGTTCCCTAGCCTGTAGGTATGCTGCTGGTTTTTCCTCCCCAGGTGCAATACCTTGCACTTGTCCGTATTGAAACCCATCCTATTCTTATCTCCCCACCACTATAACCTGTCCAGATCTAGTTGTAGCCTGTCCCTCTCTTCTAGTGTGCTTACTTCTCCCCACATCTTAGTGTCATCTGCAAACTTGAACAAGGTGCTTTTTACCTCCTCATCCAAGTCACCGATAAAGATGTTGAACAGTGGGGGCCCAAGGACCAAGCTCTGGGGACCCCCACTGCCCACGTCCCTCCAGGTCGAAAATGACCCGTCCACCACCACTCTCTGGGTGCAGTCCTCCAGCCAATTTGCAACCCATCTGATTGTGTAGGCATCAACACCACAGTCACCTAATTTTTTAATGAGGATGGGGTGAGAGACAGTGTTGAAGGCCTTCCTAAAGTCCAGAAAGACTACGTCCACCACGACACCTGCATTCAGGGATTTTGTGGCCTGGTCATAGAAGGCAACCAAGTTGGTCTGACAAGACCTGCCTCTAATGAACCCATGTTGATTGCCTCTAAGCATAACCTTGCCTGCTGGTCCCTTGCAGATGTGCTCCTGGATAATTTTCTCAAAGAGCTTCCCCAGGACCAGGGTAAGACTAACGGACCTATAGTTTGCTGGGTCCTCTTTCCTCCCTTTTTTGAAAATGGGTATGGCATTGGCCCTTTTCCAGTCCTCTGGCACCTTGCCAGAGCACCACGAGTGCTTGTAAAGCTGTGCCAGGGGTTCTGCAATGACCTCTGCCAGTTCCCTCAGCACTCTGGGGTGGAGACTGTTGGGACCTGCTGATTTTAACATGTCTAGTTCTTCCAGAAGTTGCCTGACTAGGTCATTTACAAGGACATTGTGCCCTTTAAATATAGTGAAAGTACCATGTACAATATTTGCTAGTATAATATATTTAGTTTTTACTGTAAATACTAAAATACAGCATGCTAAAACACTGTTGTTGCTGAGAATAATAAACTGGGTGATCAAGCCTTCAGAAATTTTATTTGACAGCTATATGCCTTTTTAGTGGACTCTCAATATGCTGAGGGCTCTCCCCCAAATGTATTAATTCTTTTAAATCTACAAAACCATTTCTATGAATAATTCTAGGATTGCAGCTTGTTTGTATGCAGGTCATTGCTAGGATCTGAAATTTAGCTTGTTTTGATTGAACATGCCATGTAGTATGCTTTCATTTCCTGCCTGGATGATTACTCTTAGGTTCAGAATTTAAAATTTGCTTTTGCCAGTATTTCCTTTAAATTTGCTGCTTTAGCAAACATTTCTGCCAGTGAATGAATTTACTATGCTATTCACAGAACTTAAACGCAAAAGAAGTAGACACAGTCAAAGCAAAACTGTTATAAGAGCAGTTAAAAAAAATCTATAGATGTTTTCTGCAGTGTGTCCAGCTCTGTTTCCAAGTTAAAAGACTCTTTTAACTTAAGCAGATGGGTGAGATGGTTAATAATTTGAATTCTTTACACAGACTGAAACCCATTCAGGCTGGATAGTGGTGTTCAAAGTGTCTGTGATCTGCCAAAACCCCTGAAGTTAGATGTACCTAAAATTAAAACATCTTTTTTTAAGAGGGAAAGTGCAAAGAATGATAAAATAAAGTAGCTGTGAAATGAACAGCTGGGGAAATATTAGAAATACTCCCAGTGTGCCTGTAAATCTCTGATTATTTTCAGTTATTAGAGGCAGCAGAATTCCTGCTTTGTCATGTGAATTCTCATATGAAGAAACATGTGCTGCTCAGATGAAGTACTGGGAGAAAAAAATATTTCTGTGCTTGTTGCAGTTGCTAATGCTCAGTGTACTTTCCTAAAATATGTCATTAGTAATAGTGAGTTGCATCAATAAGTGGTCTGTACCTACTGATGCCTACAACTAGAATTGTGCCTACAACCTTGGAAAATATAAACCTGAACCATATAGTTGTTGCTTGCTTTAGTATCTTTGAAAGTAGGGTATTAAATATAATATTACTAAACGTCTTTTAGCAACTGATGGAATAATAATTATCCAACGCTAAATGGCAATGCATCATGTCATTTGTATCTAAAATATTTAAAACAACATTAGCTCAGTCCTTCTCAAAGTAGAAGATCTTGCTGCATTTGAAATACTGCCTTAAAAGAACTGCTTCTAAAAGAATAGACTTTGGGACACGTACGCTTTTTCTGTGGTAAAATAACTAAAAGAAGGCTACATGAATGAACTGACTTGTAAAAAAACTTAAGTGTAGACTCAAGGTTGGTCTTTTCTTTCCACTTAGTCATCCACATAAACACCTGCAGGGCTAGACTAGTATTAATGAATGTAAATTTTGGCCATAGTAAGCTGCTTTAGTAGACTAGCAACTGTGACATTTGACTAGAGACAGTGGTTAATGAACCTCCAAAAGGGGCCCTGGCTACCCTTTTTACCACAGACAGCAGAAGCTCATGTTCAGATTCAGTGGTCCCACAATTACATCCTGCTTCTAACAATCCAACCAAAGTTAAATACAGAAACCAGACCTCAGAGGAAAACTACATGATAGTAAACCACATGGCAAAACTCTGTACCACTCATGAACTTGTGTAATACAGTTCTTTCACGCACCTCAGGACATGCATATAGCAGTCTTTGTGGAAGCCCTTCCAGTTCATGTTGAAAACTATATTCAAACACTTAATTGTCAAATAGCTCTTCTCTTGCAAAGTTAATACATGTTTTCACCTATATTCTTCCTTCTATGGCCACTTTCTGGTGAGCACCAATGGTAGATATGGCTACAAGTAGCAGATGATGCTTGCTTCTCTCTGAAATTATCAGCACCTTACATTATAAATCGATGATGTAGTATACCTGTTATTACACCTAGATAAAAATGTTGGGAAAATTGCAATAATTGTCCCTTCTTTTTTGTCAGCACTTAAACAGGAAGGTCAAAGTATTAAAAAGATTGGACCAGACTTAAAGGCATTCATTTATGAATGGATATGTTTCTTATGTGGATTAGTATGCAGTCCCAGCCCTGAGTTAGGTTTTGCATCCACTCTTAAAGAAAGTGACTTTTGCCTTCATAATCATGTTTACTTCCACAGAAAGTGTGGCTGCCCTTATGAGAAGAGAAAAGGAGAATAAGGCTCTATTAAAAACTATGCATGTATGAATAGTTTTATTTATGATGAATCCGTGAACAATTTGAATCAGCTGATTGGTGCTAGGTCTTGAGAGGGGATCTTTAAAAACGTTTTAAGGTTGGTCTTGATGTCAAGACTGAAAATGTTTCCAAGACCCAAAAATATCAATCAGTTATTAAAATATTTACCCCTTCTAAATAAGCACTATTTTCTCTTGCGGCTAATTCCTGTCTGTCCTTGTAGAATTGCATCATTTTTCTGATTGTTAATAAACTTGCAGTACTTACCACCCTAACACCTTTATATTTGGGCAGGTTTCAGCAGATGGGTTTTAGTTTTAGGACATTGACTGGGGAGTGTTTTTTGTTGCATATTATTTTATTTTAATATTTTTATGTCTTTATTCTAAACTACACTAATCCTCTTTTGGGGACAGCAGCACACATCTAATAAATAAGAAAAACTGCTTGTATATTGCAATCTTTTATTATTACTTATAGGAGATGTTTGCATATTGCATGAGAGAGAAATGAAAAGGAAGGCCTACTCCTTCTTGCTTTTCTCCCTGAAACACAAGAATCAGCATCTAAGAGCCAACACATATCTCAACCAATTCTATTTTATGCTGGAAGAAGTCTGGCCTGTCTCTCTCTGGTTTCAATATCTGTATTTTTGTCTATATTTAAAATACATCTATTTGTATTTTTGAGTCTTGTAAATATCTTGTAGTGTTACAAAACCACATGCAACTGCTTTGCATAGCTTTAATTAATTTTACAGCCAAATAAACTATTATTTCTTTGACCTGTGGTCCTGAGGATATAAACAGATGTCACATTTGCTTCAGGAGAAACCATTTTATCCAGGGACAAAGTGTGATTCTTCAGATATCCACGTCCATAGTTCCAGGACAAATCCTAAAAAGGTTGACAGGATAAGAAGTGCTAGGAGTTTGTCTTGGGACATTATGAAGTATACCTGAACTATTATCCCAATATTGCATTATTAAATCAATGGCAGAAAAGCGGCAGGGCATTCAACCGCTCACTGAACCCTGATTGGAAGAATGATTAGAAGGATAATGAGGGGGACTGAAGGGGCAATCTGCCACCCAGGCCCCTTAGCCTGGGAAGTCTTCTGCTTCCCGGGAACCTGTATCTGAGACATTGCGAAGAAGATCCCTGAGCTCCTCCAGCCCACCGACCACTACCCTATGCTCCTGATGCATTGGGGCACAAATGACATGGCTCAGAGCAAATCCAGCCAGGTCATGAAGTGCTACAGGGATTTGGAAGTGTGGCTTAAGGGGTTCGGGGCACAGGTGGTGTTCTCTTCGATCCTCCCAGTCTTGGGCTATGGGCTGAGGAGGGAGAGGCGGATTGAGGTAGTGAACCAAAGACTGCAACGCTGGTGTCATCAAGAAGGCTTTGGCTTCCATGACCACAGTCCGCTCTTTGGTGAGAGAGGCAGTGAGCTGCTGGGAAAGGACAGCTGCTGGGAAGGGACGGCCTCCACCTCTCTCCACTGGGGAGGAGGCTCTTCTCAGCCAGACTGGCTGACCTGCTCCACTGGGCTTTAAACTAAGCCTGCCCAGGGATGGGCGGACTACTGCCACTGCTGGCCTGCTGAGCAACCCTTGCAAAGCCAGCAGGCCAAAGCACTTAAAGAAGCCCACCCTTGCCCCAGCCCTGGATGAGCTGTAGGCAAGGCAAGAGCCTAGGATCAAGAGCTTGACCAGAAGTTCTCCAGGGAATTGGCTGAGGCTGCATGCATGCTCCCAGTGTATGGTTGTCATGGGAGACTTCAACTACCTGGACATCTCATGGAAAGAGTGCTCAGCCAAATCTGAGAGGTTGCAAAGCTTTCTCTCATGCATGGATAAGCTCTATTTGATGCAAGAAGTGTATGGGCTGATGAGCGGTAAAGCGCTGCTCAACCTGGTTCTGGCAACTGGGGACGTACTAATCAGTGACCTAATGATCAAAGGGAAGCTGGGTGACAGTGACCATGAGCTGATCACCTTCACCATCCACCATAAAGCTTGCAAGTCACGCAGAAATACAGAAGTCTTCAACTTCAGGAAAGCTTACTTTGACAAGCTCAGGAGGCTTGTCAGGGCGGCACTAAAGGGCCACAACCCAAAGGGGAGGGGAGGTCAAGATGAGTGGTGCAAGGATTCAAAGGAGCAATTCTGGATGCTCAAACAAAGTCTATTCCATCTCGAAAGAAAGGTAGCAAAAGGGCACAGCAGCCCCCTTGGCTCTCCGGGGAACTAGCAGACCTCCTGCATCTCAAAAGAAAGGCCTACAAAGGATGGAGGACTGGATCCACCTCCAAGGAGGAATACTCTGCAGTGGTCCAGACCTGAAGGGAGCGAACCAGGAAGGCCAAGGCTGCAACTGAACTCCAACTAGCTACAAGTATCAAGGACAATAAAAAGTCCTTTTTTTTAGATATGTGGGGAGCCAGAGGAAAAGCAGGGGCAACATTGGACCCCTGCTGAACCAGATGGGGCAACTGAGAACTGACGCCCAGGAAAAAGCCAACCTATTAAATGGGTACTTTGCATCGGTCTTTCACCAGTCCCATGGGACACCCCTGCCCATTACGGGACAGGGAGGTCTGGGTGAGGGAGATTTCTTACCATCCATCAATGCTGACCTCATGAAGGAACTCCTTGAGAGGCTGGACACCTTCAAGTCAGCCAACCCTGACAGTTTACACCCCAGGGTACTCAAGGAGCTGGCAAGCATCATAGCTCAGACCCTGGCATGGATCTTCAAGAACTCCTGGAGCTCTGGTGACGTGCCCAAAGATTGGAAGAAGGCCAATGTGTGGTGCCTATCTTCAAGAAAGGGAGGAAAGTGGATCCGGCAAACTATAGGCCCATCAGCCTGACCTCTAGGGGAAGTTCTTAGAAAAGATTATTAAAGAGGCCATTCTTAACAGACTGGCTGATGGCAACCTCCTGAGGAATAGCCAGTTACAGGCTTGTTGCTGGTAGGTCTTGCTTCACCAATCTTATTTTCTTTTATGACCAGGTGACCTGGACAAGGGAGAAGAGATTGATGCTGTATATCTTGACTTTAGAAAAGCCTTCGATCTGGTATCCCATGATCAACTTTTAGTTAAACTGGCTAACTGTGACCTCGGCCTCACCACGATCCAGTGGCTGGGGAATTGGCTCTGTGGTAGGACCCAGAGGGCGGTGGTTGATGGAAGTTAATCATTGTGGTGCGTTGTGACCAGTGGGGTCCCTCAAGGCTCTGTCCTTGGGCCTATACTATTCAACATCTTCATTAATGATGTGGACATTGGTATCAGAAGCAGACTGGCCAAGTTCACTGGTGACACCAAACTCTGGGGTAAAGTGTCCACACCTGAGGACAGGAGAGTAATCCAAGCTGACCTTGACAGGCTCATGAAATGGGCAGATGAAACCTGATGGTGTTTAGCACTGAAAAATGCAAGGTTCTCCGCCTTGGGAAGAAAAACCTGCAGCATCCTTATAGGCTCAACAGTGCAATGCTGGCTAGCACTACGGATGAAAGGGACTTGGGGGTCATGATTGACCACAAGATGAACGTGAACCCTCAATGTGGTGCTGCTGCTAGTAAAGCAAGCAAAACACTGGCTTGCATCCATAGATGCTTCTCAAGGAAATCCCAGGACATCATTCTCCCGATGTACTTGGCCTTGGTGAGGCTGCAGCTGGAGTTCTGCATCCAGTTTTGGGCTCCACAATTCAAAAAGGATGTGGAGAAGCTTGAAAGGGTGCAGAGGAGAGCCACGCGCATGATCAGAGGTCAGGAAAACAGACATAACGATGACAGGCTGAGAGCCATGGGACTCTTCAGCCTGGAAAAGCGCAGGCTCAGGGGTGATCTGGTGGCCACCTATAAGTTTATCAGGGTGCTCACCAGGATCTGGGGGAACATCTGTTCACCAGAGCGCCCCAAGGGATGACAAGGTGAAATAGTCACAAACTCCTCCATGACCATTTCAGGCTGGACATAAGGAAGAACTTCATTGCTGCTTGAGCCCCCAAGGTTTGGAATAGATTGCCACCGGAGGTGGTTCAAGTACCTACTTTGAAGGCCTTCAAGAGACATTTGGGAGATTATCTTGCTGGGATCCTATGACCCCAGCTGACTTTCTGCCCCTGGGGCACGAGGCTGGACTTGATGATCTTCTGAGGTCCCTTCCCTTCTAATGTCTATGAATCTATGAATGTGTGTATGCACCAGTCCCGGGACTTCTCTGTTCCAGGATAAACACAGGCACAGCTTGTCTTGGGACAAATGCACTGCCTAGTCCTAGCCTGAGTGTGCCTGACTTAATCCTTCACTTTTGCCCTGAAACTTTTGCAGTCTGTTTAACTGTAGCAGAAAGCTGCATCTTCCTCTTGCCGGCATTTGCTCTCCCTTCTTTGGACAGGTTTCTCCTCTTCTACCTTTTTTCCTTCCTCTTTCTTTCACTATAAGATAAGGAATTGTGTTTTAAAGTTTGTAGGTGTGCATTTTGTATCTCCCCTTGTATTTTGTTATTTTTATCTATTTGTGTGTCGTGGCATTACTCTTGTAGCTTATATTTTATACTCTTCACCTTCTAACTAAATGTGTTTTAGTTTTAGAAGCAATTTATACACTGTAACAATGTTAACAAGGGCAGGAATCAAACTGCTGCTTCCCTGTATCAGGCTGGCCCCTGAAAGAGTGAGTGAATCAGTGATTGAATGCATAACACAGTAACAGGCCTTCAGTAACAAGTGGCAATTAACATCTAGGGAAACTGCAGATCAACCAATGGAAGAAATCAATAGGAGACAATGTAGCAACCGGGAATTCTCTAAATTCACTGTTCAAGGGCTAGAAGTCCTGGTCTGAGTTAATCAATGCTGGGGACCAACTTTTGGGGCTGAATATCTCCAAATCAACCACTCCCAGAGCCCTATTCATGACAGCAGTAAATTCATCAACGGACTCCCAAACCTGCATGAACATGTGGATGACCCCTGGGGCTGATAGATGCCATCCAGTAGCCACTGAGAGAGAAATCCCATGAGGGTCAATGACCCCTGGATTGGGCAAATCTGAAAACTGGGAAGTCATCAAAGTCTGCCAAGGACAGATAAACAGCAGTGAAAAGTGACCCTCAGTGGCGCCCTCTTGTTCTCCGACTTGACCAGCACCCGACCTGTCCAGCCAGAAGGACCAGCCAGTGACCCCCTTCTGAAGGATAACACCACACTGGAAGAAGCCTCGACTGGCCATCGACGCAGACTCCAGCACTTGTGGGATAGGGATACCCAACTCTTATAGCTTGCTACTGTGTGCGTGCATGAGGGGACCAGCCCCAAGGTTTATGATTTGACTTCATTACAGTGTTTCAATCTGCCTAATAAACCAAAATTTTAAGGATCCCGAGCTGGACATTTGTAGCCAACATAATAATAAGTTGACCTAATAACTAGCAGTGAGTCTTCATCCCTTTCAAGAAGCTAGTTCACATAAAAGTATGAAACTGCTTGAAAGTTTGAATTTGCTTTGAACTCCCCCGCCTGCCCAGATATCTTATGCCAGGGGTGTCAAACTCATCTGGCCCCAGACACCAAATGAATAGTGTGTGGGGGGGGAGTCCCCAGGCCAGATTGGGCACACAGACCAACCCCACAGCTTGTCTTGGAGTGACTGGAGGCGTCACTGTGTACAGTCTGTGTTCTGGACCAGCTGCTCTGGGTCTGTGGTGCACACATCTGCTCCAGCATGCGTCTGCTGCATGCCAGATTCCAGAGTGACCAGAATACACACTGCATGCCATACAGTCCCAGACCACCCAGAGCAGGAGCCATACACAGTGTGCAGTGCCATCTGGTGCATCCTGAATGTTGCCTGTGTGTCTGCTCATGACCCACGGGCAACACTTGGGGCCTGATATTAAGGCTCTGCTTGTCAAATCTGACCTATGGGGCTTGTCCGCACATGCAGGAGCAGCAGCTTGCAGTGGCAAAGAAAAGTAGCAGCACAAATTTGTGCTACTACTTTTTTGCTACTGCGCACACCCCTGCATGTGTACTTTGGTGCAGGGCAAAATGCCCCTTTTTGGGGAAACTGCCATTTCCCTGCTCCTGCCAGATCCTGGTATTCCTGGGATAGAACTAGAGGAGAGATGCTCTGGCTGGCAGCCAAAGCATCTTCCAGGAGGCCTGAGCCTCCTTGTCTGCCAGTGCACGCTCCTGTGGTGTGCATTGTGCCACATTTTTTTGTGGGGGAGGGTTTCTAGCAGAATTCCCTGGTAGCAGATTTTGCCCCTGTGCTACAAATTTGTAGTGTGGGGCATGTTTTAACATGCCACATGTGCAATTTGTGGTACCACAAACTGCACGTGCATGCACATCTAGATCCAGCAATGGGCTGCATCTTTGACATCCCTGTCATATGCTATTAATAGCAATAATATGCTTTAGTATCAAAGTCCAAGGTCAATCTCTGTATAACCCAACAAAAGGTGTCATTAGAAACATGTGTCTTCCTCTTAAAAAATGAAATGGGTATTACCCAGGTTTATGCTTTCCTAAGCACAAATGAAGATGTATTAGTAAATGAACAAATGGTTGTTAATATAAAGTTAGCTTTGCAAAAAGCCTTACAAACCAAATATGTTCAGTGTAACTCATCCAGAAAAACCTTTTTCATTTTCTCATGTTCGTGTTTACTTGATGGATAAACATATTTTTTTGCATTTAATTTTCAATATATTGATTTCAGCATTTAACGTATTTACATATGAAAGAAAACATATCATTAATTAGAAGAGGCCTTCCAGACTAACAAATGGAGCTATATTTAGCAGATTTCATCAGCTACTGAAATGCTTTTGCAGTCAGGTTAGAATGTTCATATACCCAGAATTAAAGGATTGGCAAGAATGCCATGTTTTTTATTTTGTTTTCCAACTTTAGCCTAGTGTAAAGACTAACTTGCTTTAACTGGAAACATATCTAAGCAATAAAAGTCGCAACTCAAGACAACAAGGGGAAACTATTCCATTAAAAAAATCCCACCTGATCTTTGGTCACAGATTGTACCTATACAATGGATGGAGCGATGGAGCTCTACTCCAATGCATGCTAATTAGCATGCATCAGAGAAGACTTGATTAATTGAGTCTGCTGGAGTGGGCTAATTAGCCCCCTCCAGCAACTTCCACGTCACATGTATTTAAAATGTGCCTCTGCATTTTAAAATGATTGTGGGGGCATTTTAAGTAAACCTCTTCAAATGAGCTTTAGGTAAAATGCCCCCATCACTATTTTGAAGTGTGCGATGTTGAATGCACATCATGCTATGGGCACTTTAAATTAGAGTGGCTCTCAGAGCACCTTACATCTCTGACTCCTCAATTTACATCTTCACTGACTGGCTTTCTTGCATGTATACCAGCCTCTGGCTTCTTTACTATTCATTCCATCCAGGAAGAGCATACACCAACTAGAGATGCCTCCTCAGCCTGACAAAGGGTAACAAATAACCTTGTCTGCCTTGTACTATGAATAACACTTAGTACCACGTCTTTGTATGTTTATCAATTAAATCTTGCTTTCTTAACCAAAATCAGAGAATCATAGGGCTGGAAGGGACCCCTAAGGATCATCAGGTCCAGCCCTCTGCATGAACATGAAAGACATCTGGGGTCAGACAACCCCAGACAGGTGACCGTCCAGTCTTCTCTTGAAGACTAGGGTAGATGACTGCACCACCCCTGTTGGGAACTTGTTCCATAGTCTGGGTACCCTAGTTGTAAAGACGTTTTTCCTAATGTTCAGCCTGAAACTATCTTCCAGGAGTTTGTGGCCGTTGTTTCTAGTTTTCCCCCAGGGTACCCTGGTGAACAGTTGTTCACCGAGCCCTTGATGTATGCCTCTGATATAGTGGTAAGCTGCAATCAGGTTCCCCCTCAGCCTTCTTGTCTTTAGGCTGAAGAGTCCGAGATCCCTCAGCCTCTCCTCGTATGGCTTGCCATGCAAGTCCCTTATCATATGGGTGGCCCTTCTCTGGACCCTCTCAAGCTTTAGCATGTCCTTGTTGAAGTGCAGTGCCCAGAATTGGATTCAATACTCTAGCTGCGGCCACACCAATGTTGAGTAAAAGAGGAGAATCACTTTTTTGGATTTACTGGAGATGCATCAATTGATGCATGCCAGAGTTTTATTGGCCCTAGAGGCTACTGTGTTGCATTGCTGGCTCATATTCAGGCTGGGGTCTATTGTTACCCCCAGATCCCTTTCATTTGTAGTGCTGGTCAGATTAGCAGTGCCAAACCTGTAGGTGTGCTGGGGGTTCTTCCTTCCCAGATGTAGCACTTTGCATTTCTCTATGTTGAACCTCATCTGGTTTCATTCTGCCCAACATGCCAGTCTGTCTAGGTCTGCTTGTATCTGCAGCCTATCTGTGGGTATGTCCACACAACCCCATATCTTGGTGTCATCTGTGAACTTGGGCAATGGGCTTTTCACCCCATCATCCAGGTCACTGATGAAGATATTGAACAGCACTGGGCCAAGTACCAATCCCTGGGGTATGTTGCTGCCCACATCTCACCAGGATGACACCAATTTAATTTGGACTTTCTGTGTCCTACTCCACAACCAGTTTTGCACCCACTTGATGGTCTCACAGTTAAGCCTGATATCTTACAGTTTCCTTATCAGTACCTCATGGGATACCAGGTCAAAGGCTTTCTGGAAGTCAAGTTATATGATGTTAACTGCTTTTCTGTCATCCAGTTGATGAGTCATCTGATCATAGAAACAAATGAGTTTGGTCAGACAAGAGCTGCCCATGATGAAGCCATGATGCTGTCATTCAGTATCATGCTGTCCCAGGGATGCAGGGTAGACCAAGGGGGAAGCCTCGTCCAGAGGCAAACACCAGTTGAAAGTAAAAGAAGAAAAAAAACTACCTGTTGCAGGGCTCCAGAAAAGTGAGGAGGCATGCCAGGGAAAACCGCACAAGCAGTTTATCAGTCGCGCCTATCTCCAGCTGGAGCCGGGTGACGTTGCAAAGAGACATCACCTGGTGAAGATAAAAACTGGCCCTGAGAGCATGGGAGAGGGGATGCCAAGTGTTGGAGAAGCGGTGGGGATCTGCTGAGCAGAGTGTGTTCAGCCGCTGTGGCTGGCAGTGGCGGGAGCAGTGGGATCCATGGGAGATCTCTGTACCAGGGAAGACTGGTGGAGATCAAAGGGGCCATCAGTGAGGCCAGCAGTGGTGGCGGCAGTGGCAGCTGCAGGAGATCTCCAGTGGTGAGTGTTCTGTTTATGTTTTTCTTTCTTAGTCAGATCTATTTTGTTCCCTGCCTAGAGCAAGGTAGCCTAGCACACCATACCAGGCTTGGGGAATTAGAGACCCCATTAGGAGACAGAAGAGCACGTGAGAATGCGGTGACAACCAACAGCGTCCAGCATGGAATGTGCAGGGCATCGAGAGGGATAGCCCCATAGGCAAAGCATCACCAGACCCTCCAGCTCTGGCTAGAGCCCAAGGTGCCTGTCTGTGAAGGAAGACACGTGGGAACTGAGAAAGACATCAAAAGGGGCTAGTCACAAAAGATCCTGAGGCTCTTCTTGTAGGTTGGCATATGGCTGGGGTGTAGGGGAGGTTGGAGCCCCATAGGCATCCACCAAGACACGTGACAACTCTGGAGGGGACCCCCTCCACTGAAGAACCATGTGAAGTCATGGTAGGCGAGTTTGGGGGATACCCAGAAGGTTATCAAGGAGCCCTCCAGGGTCTACACGAGGGTCCTAGGCAAACAAGACCAGTTGCCCGGGCAAAGGCGGTGCGGGATTGGATCATCAAGCAGAGACAGGCACACATGCCTTCTGCAGGTTTGTCACATATATCCTCTTTGATGAATGTTAGGATTTTCCCTGGAACAGAAGTTAATCTAATTGGCCTGTAGTTTCCTGGGTCTTCATGCTTCCCCTTGAAGATGGGCACAACATTGGCTCTCTTCCAGTCCTCTGGGATTTCTGTAGAGGCCCATGGTTTTTGAAAGACCTTTGCCAGGGGCTCTACAACTACTTCGGCCAACTCTTGCAGCACTCTTGGGTGGAGTTTATCTGGTCCTGCTGATTTATATACATCTAATTTCTTTAATTGATCATACATCAGTTCTATGGCAATGATGAGAATGGTGTCAATCCCGCTCTGCTCATTCTGTGCTCTACTTGGCATGTTGTTCCCCTTGGTCTTGTCAAAGACCGAGGCAAAGTAGTCATTTAGGGGTTCCATTTTTTCCTGAGTGGTAGTGACCAGGTATCCTGAGGCATTGAGCAGTTTTCCTTTTACTCCCTATGTAGCTAAAGAAGGACATCTTGTTGTCCTTGATTCTTGTAGCTAGTTCTAGTTAAATTAGGCAATCTAAGGCAGAAACCTGTTTTCTACAAGTGCAGGCCATTGTTAAGTAGTCTTCCTTAGAGGCTGTCCCAGGCTTCCTATGTTTGTATGCCTCTTTCTTGTTCTCTAGGAGGGCTGCAACTTCCCTACTTATCCAAGAGGGTTTTTTGACCCTTCTGTTACTTTTTCTCCATAAGGGAATGGATTTTCTCTGAGTCTTAAGGATTGTATCCTAAAGGAACAACCATTCTTCTCATTCTCCCTTTACCTGTGGTCCTTGGCATCTCAGGGCATTCTCTACTAGTGACCTGAGCTTATTAACAGTTGTGTTTTTGAAGTCTAAGACTTCAAGCTTGGTATCTTGTGATGGACTGTGAATGTAATGATTTCATGGTCACCATCGCCTAGGCTGCCCTCTATGTTTACATTGGTCACCGGGTCATCCCCTTTGGCCAGGACCACGTCAAGAACTGCTGAGTCAAAAAAAGCTCTTTGGTGCTGGTGAGGAAGGACCTTGATTGATCCAAGCTGGCTGAGCATTCCTCAGAGGAGTTGCCTGGGTAGTTGAAGTCACCCATGACAACCATGTCCCAGGCATGCGTGGCCTCTGTTAGTTCACGGGCAAATGCTAGATAAAGTTAGCATCCCTTTGGTTAGGCAGCCTGTAGTATACACCTACAGTCTTGCCATTCCTCCCCTGGAGCTTGACCCAAAGGGTTTCAAGCTGTTCTTCTTTGGGGCCAACATTGGCCTGTACGGAGGTGTACTGCTCCTTTACATAGAGGGCAACACCCCCACCTCTCTTCCCCATCTAATCCCTTCTGTGAAGGACATAGCCCTTTATGGGTATGCTCCAGTCATGAGAGGAGTCTCACCAGGTCTCCATGATCCCTACTAGATTGCAGTGCCCAGTGGAAAGCAGGAGGACTAGTTCCTCCTGCTTGTTCCCTTGCTTCTGGCATTGGTATACAGGCACCTAAGTCACTGGCCACCTGTTGTATTGCAGGGAAGATGTTTTTCAGCTCCCATAAGAGTGGCTTGCTTAGTTTCATTGTCAATAGAGCTTTCCTGTGTATTGGTCCTCAGGTAGGCTCCAGTTAGTGTTTCCCCATCTCCCTGAAATCTTAGTTTAAAGCTCTATCTAAGAGTTCAGCCATCCTGGCTGAGAAAAGGGACTTAACTTTCCATGTGAGGTGGATGCTGTCTCTCCCCAGGAGCCCTCTGTCCTTGAATTGGGCATTGTGGTCAGAGAAGCCAAAGCCTTCTTGGTAGCACCACCATCAGAAATGTAGGTTCACCTCATCGATGCATTCTTGCCTCCTTGGACCGTGGCCTGCAACAGGGAGCACAGAGGAAAAAACTACCTGAGCCCCTAATACTTTAAGCCCAGCTCCCAGAGCCTTGCAGTCACTCATGATGTGGTCTGGATTGCTCCTGGACATGTCATTTGTTCCCACATGGATAAGGAGCATGGGATAGTAATCTGTGGGCTGGACAAGCCTGGGGATTCTCTCTGTGACATCACAGATCCATGCCGCAGGGAGACAGCAGACCTCCCATGCTGTGGGATCTGAGCAGCAGATGTCTTCCTCCTTTCCTTTCAGCAGGGAGTCAGCTACTACAATTACCCAATGTCTTCTCCTCTGGTTGCTCTGTTGCCTCGCAGCCTGCCTGGTGGTAGTTGTGGGTGTGGCCTCCATTGCTGCACTCTTCATTGCTGCATTCACTCCCAGTGATGCCAGGGCCCCAGATCAGTTCCCCAGCTGCACTGAAGGAGTTGTTCCAGCAATGTGGGGTCTAATTCTGCATTGTCTAGAACTAGAGGTGATCATCTTCCATCCGTCCGTGTCAGGTCTCTCTTGTGTTGCCATCCTGCCATTTGAGTGATCCTGCAAAGAATGGAAGTACCCATCAACCTCATCCTCAATGGCTGTGATCCCACGCAGTTTGCTAACCTCTTCCCAGAGTTCCCTCACCTGCCCCTCCAAGGTCTCAATCTGGGCACATGTGGGACAAGTGAGGGGACTCCTGGCCATTCCACTTCCCCCGGGCCCCACCAGGCAACCCCTGCAGGCAGGACGCCCGGGTACCAAAGGCTCCATCTGAGTGGAGGCCTCAGAGGAGCCTTGGGTGGGAGGCATCACCAGGACAGGATCCCTGGCTGCACTCCAAGTCACCACCCCCATTAAGAATCCCTAATGTGCACTCACCTAAAGACTCTGGAGACTCTGTCTGAAGTCGCTGAATACGATGCATGGAGTCTCAGACCCCTCCTGCTCTCCCTCCTGTGCGAACTCCCATGCAAATTCTGGCATACCCCTAAAGAGCGCACCTGTTTGTGGGGCCTGTTCACATGGCTCGGGAATGTGGCTCCTGCCCAGCGCATTTAAATATGGGCAAGAGGGGAGGAAAACCCCTCAGCTAAATAGGGGCAGGAGGGGAAGAAAATGTTGCTTAAGTGGAACAATGATCCAAATTTCATTAATATATTGTAATTTGAAAAATGCTTAATGAAACAAAATGGGAAACCCACAAGAGTTAGTTACTCTAGTAAATAAAGCAATTAAAGAAAATAATCTCTGAAAATCAAAAACAGTTGGGAATGTCAGTAGCAGATAGTAATTAGCATAATAAAATTATCTTAACTGAAGTCATTAGTGGAAATAAAGGTATACTAAATTTCCCCTAAGCCTTCTATCAGAAAGTAGGAAGGGGAATTGTGAAGCATCGATGGCTGTTCTATGAATCCACCTTTTTTGTATCCTTCCCAAGTGTAGGACAAAAGAGCTCTGAAGAATTTAAACTACGCCTATTGGAGAGAAACAAGTTGATATGGCAACTGCTTCAAAGTCCTCTGCAGAAAACTGATGGCCTGTCAAACCAAAATGAAATAAACAACTTGGGAATTATAGGCAATCCAGAGAGACTGCAAAATTCTGGCATTTAAATATATTTAATATCTGCAAACATTGATATTATTCATGATTTGTGTTTACTAGCTTTTGCTAAAAAATGCTATTTAAAATCTGCAATATATTGTTGCTACTACAAGCCACACACCACTTTTATGTACCTAACTGCATGAACATAATTTAAAAATCAATAAAAAATACTTGACATAGTTGGCAGATCTTTGCATATCTCAAGAAGATAAACAAAATCAAAGAATGGCCTATGGGGTTCTAGTCACATCCTTCGAACTGGGGTTTTCAAAGCCACCCAAGAGATTTAGGAGCAAAAAAAACCACTGTTGTAAAATCCCACTCAATATCTCTGTGCCTCTTATACTCCTTTTTTACTAAATGAAGAATTAGTACTTCTTTCTTCCATCCTTGGTTACATCTGTTCAGATAATTTTTTTAGTGGATGCAGAACCTTAAACAATGGGACCCTGATCATGGATGTGGTTCTTAAGTACTGTCATCTTTCTTGTTGGGGTCACACAAGTCAGCCTGGATGGATGACTAGGGTGGAGTATAAGATATTGCTTGGGCATGCAGGGATGAAATCAGGAAGGCCAAAGTATAAATGCAGTTGCAGCTAGCAAGGCATGTGAAGGGTAACATGAAGGGTTTGTACAAGTATGTTAGCAACAAGAGGAAGATCAGAGAAAATGTGGACCCTTTACTGAATGGGGGAGGCAATCTAGTGACAGATGATATGGAAAAGACTGAAGTACGCAATGTCTTTTTTACTTAAGTCTGCATAGGCATGGTCAGCTCCCAGACTACTGCATAAGGTAGCACAGTTTGGGGAGGAAGTGTGCAGCCAACAGTGACAAAAGAACAGGTTAGGGACTATTTAGAAAATCTGGATGCAATACACTCAAGGGTGATGAGGGAGTTGGCTGATATGATTGCGGAGCCACTGATCATTATCTTTGAAATCTCATGGCAACTGGGCGAGGTTTAGGATGATTGAAAAAGGGCATTATATCTTTGAAATCTCATGGCAACTGGGAGAGGTTTTGGATGATTGGAAAAGGGCAAATATAATGCCCAACTTTAAAAAAAGAAAGAAGGAAAGTTTGGTGAACTAAAACCCATTTCTAAGCAGTTGGAGGAGAAGGAGGTGATTAGGAACAGTCAGCAAGGATTTCTCAAGGGGAAGTCATGCCTAGCCAACCTAACTGCCTTCTATGATGAGATGACTGGCTCTGTGGATGTGGGGGAGCACTGATATACCTTGACATTAGCAAGGCTTTTGATGTGGTCTCTCGCAATATTTTCACAATGTGAGATATGCTGAAGGGTAGGACTAGGATTCAGAGAGACCTAGACACATTGGAGGATTGGACCAAAAGAAATATCATAAAGTTCAATAAGGACAAATGCAAAGTCCTATACTTAGCATGGAACAAATCTCATGCACTGGTATAGGCTGGGGTCTGACTGGCTAAGCAGCAGCTTTGCAGAAAAGGACCTGGGGGTTACATTCAACAATATGCTGAATATGAGCCAATGGTGTGCCCTTGTTGCCAAGAAGGCTAACAGCATACTGGACTGCATTAGTAGGAGTATTACCAGAAGATTGAGGGAAGTAATTATTCCCCTCTATTTAACACTAGTGAGGTCACATATGGAGTACTGTGTCCAATTTTGGGCCCCCCACTACAAAAAATGTGTGGACATTGGAGAGAGTCCAGTGGAGAGCAACAAAAATGGTTACAGGTCTGGGAAACATGACTTCTGAGGAAAGGTTGAGGGAACTGGGCTAATTTGGTCTTGAGAAGAGAAGACTGAGAGGGGATTTAATAGCAGCCTTCAACTATCTGAAGTGTGGTTCCAAAGAGGATGTAGCTAGACTGTTCTTAGTGGTGGCAGATGACAGAACAAGGAGCAATGGTCTCAATTTGCAGCAAGGGAAGTTTAGGTTAGAATTAGAAAAAACTCTCTCAGTAGAAGGGTAGTAAATCACTAGAACAGGTTACCTAGAGAGGCTGTGGAATCTTTATCCTTGGGCATTTTAAAGACCTGGGTAGACAAAGTTTTAGCTGGGATGCATGTGCTTTGAGCAGGGGTTGGACTAGATGACCTCCCGAGGTCCCTTCTGACCCTAATTTTCTATAATTCTATGATTCTAAGTTTTACCCAAAGCATTATTATACAGAAAGATGCATTGGGTGGGTACAACATTTAAATAGCCCACCCTTTCACAGTCAGATCTGGCAAGTCCCTAGGGTAGTTGTAAAATAAACGTAAGCCTGGTCGGCAGGTAGCAACTCACCCACATTGGTGAACTCGGTTCTCTCACCCAACTCCCTCTCTGAACAATTTCATCTATGGCAGTGAGGCTTCATACTTACTAACAGAGACAGCATGCAGTACGTGTAATAGTGTGTGTGTGTATATATATATATATATATAGTATATATATATATATAATATAATAATAGTATAATGTATAATAGTATATATATATACACATATTAAAATATATAAAATAGTGATTTTGGAAATAGTTTAGCCAAGCAACTTGGGGATTCATATTTAAGGACATCTGCCACTCCCAGACACAGGCAAAAAGAGATATTATAGGTAGGGATCTACCTAACTTGAGGAGAGAGCTGTCCAATTTCATGGGCAGATCCCAGGGTTGGAAGCCATTTTTGTGGGCTAAATGTGCTGTACCCTCCCCATTCCTCTCCTCTGAATGGCTGAGAGGACCTTCCTATAGCAGGTACCTGGGCCATTCTGATTGTCCTTTAGGCAGCTCTGGCACTGCAGGTGAGGGAAGGAGGCTTGAACCATTTTATTTCTTTGTGGGCAAAGTGAAGGATATAAACATCATATTCAGCCCTACTTTCCTATGATTTTACCTTCATAATGGGGAAGAGAGGTTTTATTTTAACTCTCCTCAGTAATGTAGAATCATAGAATATTAAGAGTTGTGGGAGGGACCCCAGGAGGTCATTTTGTCCATCATATAGCCCTGCCTCTCTCCGGCAGTTGGTGGAGAGGGGTGGGCCACATGACAGGCAGCCCTCTCAGCCAACCAGTGGTAAGGAGCTAGGTGGCAGTCATCTTGTCAGCAGCCTTTCAAGCCAGCATCTGCCCTCCTCCCTTCCTCCACAGCAAGCTGTGCAGCCAGGCCACCATGACCATGAGGACTGCTGAGTCCCTAGAGGGACCCAGCATTTTATTTTCAGTAAGTCTTTTTTGTTTTCCTCCAGTGAGAGCACCAAAATTGAAGAGTCCTCCCAAATTCTCAGAGCCCATCATTTTATGTAGATCTCATCCAAATTTGCAGAATCTGTGAAAATCGTGCAACCACAAATTTGGTAGGTCCCTAATTATAGGGTTGGGCACCCAAGGCATTGCCTTCTTGTAATGAGAGAAAAAAACTGGACAGTATAAAAGGCATCTGAGAAAAATGGCCCATTACAACCAGGAGTGCTCAGGGGAGACAAGAACATTCTGGAGGATTCTGTGACTCATAAACAATTAGACTAATGCTGATTGCGGTGTGGGGCAACTTGGAGGTTTTTTAGATTCTAGCTAGAATTGATGTCTTTGGATCAAAGTCTTTGGCATTGGAGAGTCCAGGCAGAATCAGCAGGAAAGCTGATCTCTGAAAAAGACTGGCAGGACTCTCAGGAGGGTTAGGGTGTAGTCAGTTGAGAGGGTAAGAAATTTGATATGTATTTTTATTATGTTTCCAAACTTTTCTCCTACATAATAATTTTTTTTTTTTTGGCTCCTTACTGGTGCCTATGGAGAGAGCGACCTCTGGGTAAGTGACATGCCAAACCAGCCCTTTCTATGGAAAGGAGAACTAAACAATTATTTTACAACCCAGAGGAGAGTCCATCTAAGGCTAAAAGATTCCCTTGCTGCAGCTGGGTGACCCAGTATTAGGACAGTGGAACTGAGGCTTGTGGAGCTGAAGAATTATTCCAGGGCAAACCTTGGTCTAGTCCCTTGGCACAGGCAGTGGTACAGTGGGGAGAAACTTGGGGTTCTGGGGACAGCCCTCAGCTGGGTTTTTGGCATATACATGTCAATTTTTTAAATCTAATTATGGAAACTGGTTCTTCTTTTGGCTTATATTCTTTTCTTAGCATTCTTTCAGCTAGAGTTATATACTGTTTCCACATCTTTTTGCTCTGTTACAAGGAAACAAAACCAGTCTTATATTTTAAAGCACTGATTCAGGAGATTTGGTTTTAATTTGGCATATGTTCAGAGTTCCTGTATAAACTTGATTCAAACTTTTCAAGTGATTAATTTACTTGAAACAGTTTCTTGTTTGTAAAATGAAGATGATGATTATAATTCCCTATGCCTCAGGTACTCTGAGAATATGGATGTAAAACTAGAAGGAATTTACTGAATCTAGTTTCTTGCTAATCCAGGTAACTATTCTCCTGTGCTGCAGAGGGCATGAAGCAATGGGTTAAATGGCATCAAAGCAAATTTAAATAAGATATCGGGGAAAAAAGCAAAATACTTGCTGTCAGGAGAGGAAAACAGTGACACAAGCTGTCCAAGGAAGTTGTAGAAGCTTCTTTATTGAAGGTTTTCAAGAAGTAGTTGAATAGGTTTTTGTTCAGGGGGTATAGGAAAGATTTTTGCTGTACTTGTGCATGGACTTGAACTAGATGACCATTGAAGTCCCTACCAACCCAAAGATTCTATGAGGAACTCCTGTTGCTGGGACTAGATTACTTCCTGGTCCTACCATGCACATGTTGTGCATGTACTGTAGACATCCAGGTTCAAAATGAGACTTAAATGATCTAGACCCTTTTTTAGTTGGAATGTATATGTTGTTTCTATAATGTGCAACTCAATAAAGTCCTGCCTAAATGTTTTGGCCCATGTAAAATCCCAGGCATTCAAGCAAATACACTTAGGCTCCTGGCCATGGTCTCAGTTCTGGTTATGCATTATATCAAATTATTATTATTACTATTATTATTATTAATAATAATAATAATAATAATAATAAATGGGAATGGAAATGGAAATGCATCAGCTGCCCCAGGAACAAGGGAAGTGATTCTTCCACTATATTCAGCACTAGTGAGGTCTCACCTGTATTCCTTTGTCCAGTTTTGGGCCCCACACTTCAAGAAGGATGTGGACAGATTGGAAAGGATCTAGAACAGGGCAATAAAAATGATGGGGGCTTGGGAAGCCTGAGGTATGAGGAAAGGTTGCAAGTGCTAGGATTAAACAATTTTCTACAAGAGAAGACAGTCTGAGGATTTGATAAGCCTGCAAATACCCGAAGGGTGATTATAGAGGAGGATGGAAATGAGCTTTTCTCTTTGGCCAGAAGGGATAGGCCTAGGAGTAATGGCCTCAAATTGCACCAGGGGAAATTTATGTTGGATGTTAGGAGGAGGTTTCTGACTATGAGGGTGGTCAAGCATTGAAACAGGCTATCTAGAGAACTTGTAGAATCTCCATTCTTGGAAATTGTCAAAAGTAGGGTGGACAGACACATGGCTGGGATGGTTTAGGAAGGGATGAGTCTGCCTTGAACAGACAGCTAGACTAGATGATTTTGGGAGGTCCCTTCTAGCCCTGCTTTTCTATGAATCTATCAACAAGGATCAGTGCCAGAAAAATAGAGCTTGCCCCTTCCAGGGAACTGCCCACCTTACTGTGGTACAGTGCTTACCTCACTGTGCTCCTTCTTTCTTGCTCTCCTGCCCCACGATTCTTGCCTTCTTGGCTACCAAGAAGACCAGTTTCAACAGAAGTTTTGAGAAGTTCCACCCTGTTGGTTTGGTTACCATTTTAGCCATCCTGAAAGTGAAAGATGTGAGCTCAAAGGTCCTCAGGGTAAGAACGACCTAGAACTGTGTACATGTTCTGACACCTAGATTAGCAGAAACTGTAGCAGCCTCCTCCTCTTACTCACTTAATTGAAACTAGAAAAGGTGATCCCTTAGGGAGATCAAATCCAGGAGGGAATACCAAATGCATTAACAGAAATATTTAACTCAGGGCTACAAGGAATAGTATAGATGCTATATATCTTAAGGAGAGGGGCAGGATTCCCATCCCTTCTGTGCTTCTTGTTTGCTGACTTAGATACCTCTTTGATTTGTGTGCTTACTGTTGTGAATTCTGTCCTAAAGTCACATGCTCAAGATGGAGCCCCAAACCATTTAACATATTTTTTCTTAACATCATGTTAAGTTGCACAGTTGTAAATGTTAAGCTAGACATTGTAAAGAATCACCATGACACTTTTTGAATTTCAGCTCTAGGTCAATTAGGCAATAGTCCATCTAGCCCCTTATCCTTTCTCCAATAGTGTCAGAAGTGGATGCTATACAGAAAGAGCATCAAAACAGATCTCTCAAGTGACCTATCCTCTATCTATCCCCCTAAAAGCCTTCCTTGCATCCACCATTTATTGTGTTAGAAGTGCCAGAGGAAACATTCATACCTGCACTCAGCCTTCTCCTTTCCAAACTGAAGAGTCCTCGCCTTTCTAGTCTCTCCTGGTTTGGCAACTGCTCCAGGCCCCTGATCATTTTGGTTACCCTTCTCTGTACCTTTTCTAATTCTACTACATTTTTTCTGAGATGTGAGGACCAGAACTGCCCATGGCATTCAAGATGTGGGCACAGTATGGATTTGTATAATGCCATGATGTTCTCCATTCATTTTCAATTCCCTTCTTAAAGATGCCCAACATTTTATTGTTTTTTTTGATCACTGCTTCATACTTAGGTGATATTTTTAGAGAACTATCTACAATGAATTCAAGGTCTATTTTGAGAGTCATAACAGCTAATTAGAATCCAGCATTGTGTATGTATAATTGAAGATATTTCCCCAGGTACATTGCCCTGCACTTATCAACATTGAATTTCATCTGCCCACTCATTTAGCTTGGTGAGATCTTTCTTCAGCTCCCCTCCTTCAGCTTGGAATTTGACTATCTGGAATAATCTGGTATTATCTGCAAACTTGGAGATTTCATGGTGCACTCCTGTTTCCAGACTATTGATGAAAATTTTGAACAAAATTGGGCCCAGCACATATCTTTTCGGGACCCTACTTTTGACTTCTCTCCATCCTGGAAAGCGACCATTTAGCCCTACCCTTTGTTTCCTATCTTTTAACTAGCTCTCAGTCCACAAAAGACCCCTCCCTCCAATCCTGTGGTGATGCAGTTTTTTTAAGCCTTTGTTGAGGGACCTTGTCAAATACTTCTTGAAAGTCCGAATATATTAAGTGAACTGGATCCCTCTTGTCCATGTACTTGTTAACACTCTCAAAGAACTTTAGCAGATTGAGGCAGGATTTCTGTTCATTAAAACCATGTGGACTCTTCCCCAGAAAATCATATTTGTCCATATAACTGCTAGTTTTATTTTTTATTATAGTTTCTACCAACTTGTCAGAGATAGAGCTGAGACTCACTGATGTGTAGTTCCTAGGATTATCTCTGGAGCCCTTGTTGAAGATTGGTGTTATGTTGCCAATCTGCAGTCCTTTGGCACAGAGGCCATTTGTAATGATAAGTTATATATTATTGCCATAAATTCTGCAAGTTCACTTTTGAATTCCTTCAGAACTCATGGGTGAATGCCATCTGCTTCTGGTGATTTATTAGTATTTAGTTTATCAATTTGTTTCAAAACATCCTCTGTTGAGAGCAATCCCACTGACTCTGTAGCTGGCTTCCTGCTTCTGATTTTTTTTTAAGTATTAACTTTCATATCTTTTGCTAGATGCTCTTCAAATTCTGTTTTGGCCTGCCTTATTTCACTTTTATATTTGACTTGCCAGAGTTTGTCAGGTTTCCTGTCTTCCTTGTTTGTTTACACCTTCTATTTTTTGAAAGATGTCTTTTTGCCTTGGATGGCCTCCTTAACTCTGCTGTTTATCTATGCAAGGGTTTTACTGGACCACTTGGTCCCCTTTTTGATTTATGGTATACACTTTTCCTGAGCCTCTGATATGGTATTTTTAAACAGCTTCCAAGCTGTCTGCAAGTTTCTTTTTTTTCTCATTTTTTACTGTTCCTTTAAACTTCTTTGTAGGTAACTTCCTCATTTTTGTGTAATTTCCCTTCCTAACTTTGTATATTGGAGCAGTGGGCTTTTTGGCTTACTCCCTCCCACTGGAATGTTGAATGTGATATTGTTATCATTACTATTACAGCGTGACTCACCAACAAATACCTCTTGAACCAGGTCCTGGGTGTTACTCAGGATTAGGTTTGGAGTTGCTTTTTCTCATATGGGTTTCAACATGAGTTGTAGAAAGCAGTCATTTATCACATTCAAATATTTTATTTCCACATCTTGCCCTGATGAGGTATGTGAGGATAGTTGAAGTTTCTCTTTATTATTGGTTGTCCCATTTTAGAAGCTTCTCTAATCACCCTGAGCATTTAAGAAGTCACCTTCACCTTCCTGATCAGGTAGTTGGTAGTACAGTCCTAGTACTGTATTTTTTTAATTCAAGTACAGAATTTCTACCCACAGGGATTCAATGGCAGTTTCTTTTCAGGTACGATTTTTATGCTATTACTAGCTATACTATTCTTAATATACAGTGCTACTCCTCCACTCTGTCATTCCTATATATTTTTAACCTATTAGAACAGTATCCCATTGATTATCTTCCTTTTACCAAGTCTCTAAGATGCCTGTTATGTCAAAGTCACCTTTTAATACCAGGCATTCTCATTCATTCATCTTTTTTTTTAAAGCTTCTGACATTTGTATAGAGGCACTTAAAATTTTTGACCTAATATATCTGCCTCACTTATCTACAGTTATACATCTTAATCCCCTACTATCCTTTACAAGGCAGCATAGAATCTGCATGGCATCCTCCCTTCAGGGTTGTATTAATCCAACCTGTGTGCTCTTCTGTACCTGTCAGCTTTATGTGACTTTCTTTTAAAAACTTCTCTGCTACCTTTTTAATTTTTAGTCCCAGAAGTCTGGTTCAATTCTGGTTCATATGGAGTCCACCTTTTCTGTATGGATTCCTCCTGTCCTAAAAAGTTCTCCAGTTTCTGATAAACCTCAACTCCTCCTCCCTGCATCATTGTTTCATCCATGCATTGACAGTCTTCAGTTCTGCCCATTTCTCTGGTGTACGGAAAGGGAAGCATTTCAGACAATGCTACTACAGAGGTCCTGGACTTCAACTTCCTTTCTGGCAGCCTAAAGATATCTCTTCCACTTTTGTCCATCATTAGTTTTAACCATGGGCCATGACCAGTGGCTTTTCTGCAGTGCCTGCTAGCACCTACCTACTTATATCATGAGGTCTGCTGCCTTTGCACCCAGCAGACAAGTCACCATGTGGTCCTCCTGGACATCACAATCCCAGCTATGTGCCTAACGATCATCTCTCCCCACTACAACCAACTGCTTCTTTCTATCCTGTGGGGTCCCCTCCCATGGAGGAGTATCCTCAGTGCAAGAGAACACTATGACATCAGCTGGAAGGTGGGTCCCACCTAATGGATATTTTCCTTCCTTCCTAGCTTGATGCTCTCCATCCCAGAGGTTCTTATTCTCCTCAGCAACACAAGGATCACTGCAATAGAGGTGGGACTGTTGTTTCATTACATTCATTCATTTTGCATTTATGCCTTTGTTCTCCCTGAATGTGGAGAATTAGTTTAATGAGTAGCTAATCTCCCCTTTTCACCCACAAATTGCCACTTTGCTAATCATTCCAGATCATTTTGCAAATCAATTTTTCTCATCTGTTTGCTGTCTACTCTACTATTGGTGTGTCCCACAGATGTTGTCATGGTTGAGTTTATGTTAAATAGATACTGAGCAAAGACATGAAGAAGTCACCCCTCTTCAGGGAGACCTAGACAAATTGGAGGAATAGATCAAAAGAAATCTCATGAAGTTCAATAAGGACAAGTGCAAAATCCTGGATTTAAGACAGAACAGTTCATGCACCAGTACAGACTAGGGACTGACTGGCTAAGTAGCAGCTCTGCAGAAAAGGACCTGGTGTTACAGTGGACAAGAAGCTGAATATAAGTCAGCAGTGTGCCCTTGTTGTATAGAAGGTTAATAGAATACTGGGCTGCATTTGTAGGTGTGTTGCCAGCTACCTGAGGGAAGTGATTCTTCCCCTCTATCCAGCACTCATGGGGCCACATCTGGAGTATTGTCTTCAATTTTCAGCCCCACCACTACAGAAAAGATGTGGACAAATTGGAGAGAGTCCAGTGGAGGGCAACAAAAATGGTTAAGGGCTGGGACACCTGATTTATGAGGAGAGATTGAGGGAAGTGGGCTTATTTAGTCTGGAGAAGAGAAGCCTGAGAAGGGATTTGCCCATCCCTGAGCTAGACTGTTCTCAGTAGTGGCACATAACAGAACAAGAAGCAATGGTCTCAAGTTGGAGCAAGGGAAGTTTACATTAGAGATAAGGGAAAAAAATCTCACTAGGAGGGTAGTAAAGCACTGGAACAGGTTATCTAGAGAGGTTGTCAAATCTCTGTCTTTGGAGGTTTTTAAGACCCAGATAGACAAAGGTTTGGGTGGGATGATATAGTTGGGGCTGGTCCTGCTTTAAGTAGGTGATTGGATTAGATAATTTCCTGAGGTCCCTTCCAACCCTAATTTTCTATGGTCATATGATTCTAAGATATGCAGGGCTCAGAGACTAATTTGGCTTTGTTAGGAGAACAGAATAGAAACTCCTCCAGAAATCCTAAAACAGCAGCCAGAGCTGTCTCAAGGGGTGTGCAGGGACTGGGGCATCTCAGCCTGTGTGGGGCCTGTGCAGGGAGGGGGGGGGGGTGAGTGGCTGGAGCACGCAGCAGGGGAGGAGAGTGGTGAGTAGCTGAAGCACGGAGGCCATGCAGAGTGGTAGAGCTCTCGGCGAGGCCTGTATGGCACTGTCCATGGGGCCTTCCAAACCGCACAGCTTGGGGCAGTCACCCTGATTCCCCCTCCCCCCCCCCCCCCCAAGGGACAGCTCTGATAGCAGAACTATGCTGCAACTGTCAGGAAAATAACTTGGTAGATAGTTCACTGTTACGATGGAATCAGCTGTGTGGCTTACCACTTATGTGAAGAGTACAGCTGAAAACCACTGTCTTGGAGGTTATTGATCAAAGCAAATATTTTTTAAAGCTTTGAATATTGCTCACTAGTGTCTGTTTTTAAAAGTTTCTGTTTTACTTCTCTAATTATCCTTTGAATTGTTTCTATCTGTAGTGATCACACCATCTCTCTTCCTTCCCAGACAGCTCTTGGTTTCTAAGTGCTTTCTTTTTTCTTTTTCTTTTTCTTTTTTAAATTGATCTTACGTCTATATATTTCTTAATTAACCACATGACCACAGATGCCCCTTTCCCTGTTAAATCCACATTGAGATCAATTTCAATAAAAGATGAGCCCATACCACAGAAATCTCACCTGGATTTTTAACAGCCAAAGCTTGGGTTGTTCATATTTAAGGTTGTGACTCATGCACTTCTCAAACATTAAACACATTCATTCCAACCCATTTTTTCTGCTTTAAATAGTATGTCAAGAACAGCCACTTAGGAACAAAGGGCTAAAAGGAATTTCCTGAGGTACTGGGTGCAGTTACACAAGATGCTACTGCACAGTTGTTACTGAGCATTCATTTAGTACTTCCCTTAGCAAGTACAAATGAATGCACAGAAACTGGAGTTACTGCACAGAAGCATCAGCAAACGTCTTTTAGGTAACACTAGTGCACAGTAGCATATTAGCACTGACCGTGCTGTGATGTACTACTGCACAGTATTTTTCAGCTACTGCACAGTCAGCATCTCATGAAGACATGCCCACTGAGTACAGCTTTTGGTATTGTACTTAGCTATATGATATAAGCTTCTTTCAAAAACTTAACACCAAGTTCCATCTCAGAATTAGTCAGGTTTTTACTCCTATTACTTCTATCGGCAGATTATTCCAGAACTTCACTGACTGAATAGTTAAAAACTTACTTCCAATTTCAGCCTAAACTTACTCATGGCTTGTTTATTACCATTTTTTTGTGTCAACATTGTCCTTTAGCTTAAATACCCCTTCCCCCACCTTGGTGTCTATCCCCAGGTAATCCAGTAGCCTCTCAGCCTTCATTTTGCTAGACTTATGCTGTTTGGCCTCCCAGAAAAAAAATATTTTCATTAGTTTCTTCCTATGTCTTGTAGACTTTCTCCATACCACTAATATTCCTCTTGAGGTAGTTATTCTGTCTGTTGGGCATGCAGTCATTTCCCTACAATTTTCCCCACCGTGTTTGGGATGCAAAGAATGTTTCCTTTCCCATTTAAAAATATCCAGGCCTTTTCTACATTCAAGTTCCTAAGCTACAAAGTCCATTTGATTCCATTTCTTCCCTCCTAGTTGATCAGATTTTTTTCTTCTGAAGTTGAGAGGTCTAAATACAGCATGGTTTATCTTTATCCTCCCAATCACTTAAGTGGAATCAACTTGTAATCAATTGATTCAATGTTATTTTCTACAGCTACTTTTTAAAATAATGTCTTTACTATGCATTCAAACAAAATTGTTAACACACCTACTTGGTTCAATGAGTTTAGTGAAGAAATATGACAGTTATCACATCCAAAAATAATTAGATGCTACCACTACTAGTAGCACCTTCCTCGCAACAGAAGCCTACCATAATTACAATTCTTGATAGTCTTGCAGAGATCCGTATGCATCACCAAAGATTCTCAGAGACCTGTTTTATAGCCTCTTTTATTAACTTTCTACTAAGCAATTTTGGCCAAAGATTCTGTTTTATCCATGGAGTGTCTACATATTGCATGTATCTATCATGTCAGCATCTCACAATCCTTACTTCTATTTCTGTCTTTTCTGAAAAGCACTTAAAATACCATTCCATATACAGGTATCTGCATATAAGTTAGCTGCAAAATAGGTTTTTACTGTGAAGCAATCTAAGCACATGTGGTTCTCTTTCAATCCCTACAATAATGTCCTCAGGGGCTGTTACAGGCTGCAGAAGAAAGGAGTAACTCAGTAGCTTGTAGGATTAATCTGACTTGCCTTATCTCATCCACATGTTCAGTAGAAAGGCATTAAGAATGGCTTCCATGAAGCTTGAAAAGGCAGAACACTATAGGAACACATGCACATATCTAGGTTTCTGAGACCTAGGTTGAACTTAATTGAGTTCAACCTTTGATAGCCTCTTTTGAGAATCTATTACATATATTTACTCTTAGTATGATACCTTACTGGTTACTGTTGTTCTGTTTTAGCTGAACCTACCAATTTACATAGATTTTTATTATTCCTAAATGGTTTAGATAAGATGTATAATTTGAATTAAATTGGATTGTGATACACAATGAAGTTATATTTCTTGGAGGAATTAAGTCATTTTTGACTGGGTTGACACAGAATATATTAATCACACTTAGCATGTTTCTAAATAAATGCCAAAGAGGGACAGATGACTGGTATAGAATGAGCATTAGTCTCCTGATTCCTTCCCCTCCTCCCCACCACTGGCTGCCACCACTTCAGTTTAACCCTCCTGGGTCTACACAGGCTGTTCCCATCTCCCCTCTCCCATGGAGCATAGCCACATTCCCCAAGGCCCCAGGCTGGCTTAGCATCACTGCCCTGCTGACTTGCAACTATCTGCATGAAGAGTGCCTTCAGGGTACTGCTTCACACAATCCATGGCAGAAATGTGCTTTGTTTTGTGGGCTTCCTTCCCACTCATCCTAATCTTAAGTGCAACAGCCAGCTTCACTGTGCTGCATGCACTGTCTCTTTAAATCATCTTGGTCTCCTGCACTGTCCAGTGATTGGACTAATTAGATTTCATAGATTTCATAGACATTAGGGCTGGAAGGGACCTCGGAAGATCATCGAGTCCAGCCCCCCGCCCAAAGGGCAGGACGTCAGCTGGGGTCATAGGATCCCAGCAAGATAAGCATCCAGTTTCATCTTGAAGGTGTTCAGTGAAGGCGCTTGAACAACCTCCGGTGGCAGGCTGTTCCAGACCTTGGGGGCTCGGACAGTAAAGAAATTCTTCCTTATGTCCAGCCTGAAACGATCTTGTAGCAGTTTGTGACCATTCGTCCTCGTCATCCCTTGGGGCGCTCTGGTGAACAAACGTTCCCCTAGATACTGGTGGTCACCCCTGATAAACTTGTAGGTGGCCATCAGATCACCCCTGAGCCTGCGCTTTTCCAGGCTAAAGAGCCCCAGGGCTCTCAGCCTGTCATCGTAGGGTCTGCTTCCCTGACCTCTGATCATGCACGTGGCTCTTCTCTGGACTCTCTCAAGCTTCTCCACATCCTTTTTGAATTGTGGAGCCCAAAACTGGACGCAGTACTCCAGCTGCGGCCTCACTAAGGCCGAGTACAGGGGGAGAATGATGTCCCGGGATTTGCTTGAGAAGCATCTATGGATGCAAGCCAGCGTTTTGGTCGCTTTACTAGCCGCAGCATCGCATTGCAGGCTCATGTTCATCTTGTGGTCAATGATGACCCCCAAGTCTCTTTCTTCCATAGTGCTAACCAACATAGCACTGCCGAGCCTATAAGGATGCTGCGGGTTTTTTTTCCCAAGGTGGAGAACCTTGCATTTATCGGCGTTGAACACCATCAAATTCTCATCTGCCCACTTGCTGAGCCTGTCCAGGTCAGCCTGGATCATCCGCCTGTCTTCTGGTGTGGATGCTTTGCCCCAAAGTTTGGTGTCATCGGCGAACTTGGCCAGTCTGCTTCTGACTCCAGTGTCCACATCATTAATGAAGATGTTGAACAGTATGGGTCCAAGGACAGAGCCCTGGGGGACCCCACTGGTCACAGGACACCACGATGAGTGACTTCCATCAATTACTACCCTCTGGGCCCGACCCCAGAGACAATTTTCTAGCCAGTGGATCGTGGGGGACCCAAGGCGACAATTGGCCAGTTTCTCCAAGAGACGATCATGGGACACCAGATCGAAGGCTTTTTTGAAGTCAAGATATATGACATCAATCTCATCTCCCTTGTCCAGGTGATAGGTCACCTGGTCGTAGAAGGAAATGAGATTGGTCAAGCAAGAATAAGATTGGTCAAGCAAGAAATGTGCTAATTGCTATTACATATATTTACTCTTAGTATGATACCTTACTGGTTACTGTTGTTCTGTTATATTATTATATGTTATATTATTATATGTAATAGCATGCTAATTGGCTCAATCACTGAGCCTAGCTGGAAGACCAGGTGCTTTGGGGGCCCTTGTGCTGCAGGGGAAGATTTCCCATTGTTTCCTTTGCTCCGTGCTTGCTGCCACTCACCTCTAGTAAGTTTTTTTTTTCTCTCCCACCCCCGCCCCTCCCCCAGCTCCTCCAGGTGATTTCATGCACATTTCAGGTGGAAAGCACATTTTCCTGCTCTTCAGGGAAAGCGGGGGATTTTCTGCTTTCCCTGAAAAATGCAAAAGCATGATTTAAATAGATCCCTAATGATGAACTTTAGGCCACATACAGACATTCAGTTTCTCCTGGGAGAGTTTGCGCTGTCCCAGGAGAAGCCACTAGTATCCAGATGTTTAAAGTTTTTCTCCCAGAGCACAAATGGCTGCTCCATGAGAAAAATAACCTGGTAACAACCAGGGTTAAATCACTCTCAGGAGAGTTTCTGCCATGAAGGAAGATGCCTGTACATGTTCTTGGACAGCACAGTCCTCCAACATCCCAGGGTGTTTTCCTCTTTCCCTTCCCCCTCCCCAGGGAAATGGGCTGAGCTATTCTGCTCCAGCTGAGCATTCAGTGGAAGAAATAGCTTCAGCCATAAAAATGGCAGTCTCTGGAGAACCTGCCTCTTCTTTAGTGCTGACAATAATATAGACAATTGTAATTGTATATTTAGTTTGTCAAAATTTCACACAAGTGTACAGGCAGCTTTTCATCAATTATAGATTATTTAAAATACAATTTCTAAGAGATTGTATTCTGTAGGTTTTACAGGGTAGCAAAACTCTGAAGGAGGACTAGGGATGGAGGACAAAATCACTAAATTTGGACTGCATGAGAATCAGTTATAGACAGTGACCCCTGAACACTTACCATTTTTGCCCCTTCTGCCTTTTTTTTTGTGGCTTTGACATAACAGCAAATGAAGACACACAAAAAATGGGAACATAAAAAAAAAGAAAATCAAGCTAGCCCATTGTAAGCTAGTTTGTAAGTGAATAATATCCTTCCTTTGTTTCTTCAGGGAATTGTTTCAGACAATTTAGGCATGTCTCCCCCAGTCCACCATCTTCTCTCCCTACATGGACTTCAAACCTCAGGAAAAACATGGATAGAATTTGTTTTATACCCTACCTATTTACCTGGATAGAAACTCCATATTTGGAATTGTAGGAGCTGCAATTTAAAAAAAGAAATTACTGCTACTGGTGATATATCACGATTTTCTATTTATGTGTTTATGTTAAAAAAAAATTCTAATAACATGTTCTTTAACACATTTAGCTTTAAAAAAAAGTCAGCTATCCTCTAAAGTGCCATCCTGACCTACCTTTTGTCTCTTTTTAAAGTTGTGGATGCCATACCAGAATGTCTTGCATCTACTTAGGACATAGTTTAGGCAAAAAAAATTATTTACACTATTTAGAAAACAGAATCCAAACAAGAAAAAATTGAATGATTTTCTTTGGGTCCGTGGCTTACAGACTACATTTTAAGTGAGTTACTGAACTCAAGGCTAAGTAAGAGCACCACATTTTTTTCTATTCCAATATAATTTCTATTTGAAAAATCTAGAACATAAGCTACAAGTGTGGTTTTCATTCATCTATCCAGGCCCTTTCTAACAGCTTGTTGATTTATTACTGTTCAGTCTTTCTTTGCTTTTTCAGTACCTATAATACTTACCATGTTAACTTCAGTATCTGAAATATAAAAATACTTAAGTACTCATGTTGGAAAATAGGTCTAATGTTAACTGCCATAATGCTTGTGTGGCAAGATTATTTTGGCAGTTTGAGGCGTCTAAATAGCTCCTGGACAACAAGACATCCCAAGGGTCATCAAGGTCAAATCAGAATGGCAAGAGGCTTTGAGTGGAGTCCCACAGAGGTCTTTCTTGGCCCCAGTGTTGGTCTATAAATTTATTAAATGACTTGGATGCTGGAATGAATGTTAGGGGTCAGGGCATGTGCCATGTAGCCTAGTGACTAGGCACCAGAAGCATAAGTGAAATCCAGGTTGATTCCCAGGAGCTGGGGTTATGGAGGGGTCTGGTACTGGAACTGGAATCAAGGGCCATAGCCAAAGTCAAGACAGGGTGGAGTCCGAAGCTGGAACTGGAGACAGCGTAAGCTATGGTTTAATCAGGCTCAGAAATCAAACACCAGAGCCAGAGATCAAGCCAGAATCAAGAGCAGAACAACAGAATCAAGGGATGCCAAGGTCCTACCAGAATCAGAGCAGGAGTTGAAGCCAGGAGTCAAAACCAAAGAATCAACAATATAAGACATGGAAGGTCAGGAGCAAAGTGTGTCTTTGTTTAGATAAGGATACTGAAGGCCTGACCTGACTTTTAAGGGCTTGAGCAGGTATAGCCTGTTGCCTGTGGCTTCAGGGAATTGGCTGTCCCAATTGCCACTGTCCAGCTTGGATCAGGGCACTGCTTGCGGCTTGCTGCAGGTGGCACCTGTTCAGGGAATGAATTGCATTGCCTCTCTGATTTTGGCTGACAAGGTCTGGAGCTCCACTCTGGCCTCATTACAATAGAGAGCTTCTTGAACAAATTGGCAGATAAAATTGGAAAGGATTATGAACATACTGGAGGACAGGAACATTAATTCAGAAGGATCTTGGCATATCTGAAAGTTGGGATGGAGCCAACAGGATGAAGTTCAATCTTGACAAATGCTAGGTGCTGCTTTTTGGGAAGAATAGTCAAAAACACAAATACAAGATGGGTTACACCTGTCTGGGTGCAACCACTACAGCAAAAGAATTAGGAGTCTTGATGGCTCACAGACTTGATCGACCCTGATCATGGGGGAAAAAAACCCAAACTGTGCTTTACTGGAAGAAGCAGCACATTAGTTTCACCTGACTTCACAGCATCTGTATAGAACAGAAACTTGAGTGGGGCTTCTTGGTGCTTTCATCTACAGCAGATTCAACCAGCTATTAGACAAAAGCACCAGATCTATACAGACACTGGGTGAGCTGGGTTCAACTAATAAGATGCCTCTTCTGGGCACGTGCAGGAGCATGTGGAATTTAAAGTAAAGCACTGTTACATTTTGTTTTGGTTTTTTTATGTCTGTAAGCAGCCACTAGGTTTCTGTAGTGTGATGCAGTCACTCAAAAAGTAAATACAATTTGCTACATCAACAGGAACATTAAGTACAAGATAAAAGAGATGATAGTGCCTCTTTACTCTGGACCTGATTACCTCATTTAGAGGGTTGTGTACAATTTTGGAGCTTTAAAAAAAGGACACAGAGACATAGAAAAGTTAGAGAGGGTCCAGAAGTGGGCAAAGATGATCAAGGGCTTGGAAGGCAAGTCATATGAGGATAGGTTGAAAGAAATAGGCATTCATGGCTTGCAGAAAATGTGCATAAGAGGAAACATAAAATCAATCTTCCAACAGCTGAAGGAATATGATCTATTGTGGATATTTCCTGTTCTTATGAACTTTGCTGGTTGCTGTAGAGTACCAGGAAGGAATTATTTTCCCTTCCTGTTGCTACACATGTTTGGGGGGGGGGGGGGGGGGAGAGTTGAGGGCGAGATTTCACTTTTCTCAGAAGCATTGGATATTGGGTGTAGCCAAGGCTAGGGATTTTGACCTGAGTCCCCTCCACTCAGTGTCAACTGACCACCACGTTTGTGGTTTGGTAGGAATATTATTCCATGGTCAGAATGGTATGAATTGTGGGGAATGATATCCTCTGTGTAGTAAAGTGCATGATCCTTTTCCTAGGATCTCTTGAACATTTTTTAACAACCCTTGAAGAAGGAAGACATTGGCCACTGTTGTCCCTGTACTTTACCTGTGGCAGGTACGGGGTCATACTTTGTGGTTATGTGACAGGGTTGCTTATGTAGTTTTAGTAATAGGTGAGATGCGGATTTGTCTGGGATGTTTTGGATAGGCAGGGGCTTGGGCTAGCTGACCTCTAGAGGTCCCATACAACCCTACTTTTCTATTAGTGTCTATAGACATGCTCTGTAATGGTGGGGTGGGCAGGAAGCATTTTAATTAAAGCAGCTCCCTGACAGCACCTCTAATTAAAATGCCTCAGTGCCACATGTATTAAGCATCCTGCATTTCAAAATGGCCATGGGGACATTTGAACTAAAGCATATTCAACACATTTTAGTTAAAGCAACTCCGTGGCCATTTTCAAATATAGGATGCTTATACACATGAGGCATGCTGGAGCATTTTAATTAGAATGCTCCACCAGACTTGATTAAATGAGTGTGCTGTGACCTGTTCTAATTAGAACTGGTTGGAGCATGTGGATAGGCACCCTGTGATTTCCGCCTCCCACCACCCGGAAAAGACATAATTTTAAAAGTTCATTCAATTGTAGTAATCTGTAGTATACTGAATGTCTGGCAATATCATTTTTTTAAACCAACTTGAGGATGGAACAATGAATAATAAGTACATTTGATGACAGTTTTCATGTATATCATATTTGATTATTTAGTCCAGGAAAAATATGAAAAAGATCCAGTCTTAACAGTGAACCAATCTGTGTAAGCTTCAAAAAATATTCTTCTTATTGTATTTTGGTGGTAACTTGTTATAACACAGCTGCAAAATGGCAGTACAAAATGATTATTTAATTAAATAGGACCCTAAGAATTTCAATCCCACCCAAGTTTAATTAGAGATTGAGATTTCTATTATTTAAAAAAGCCTTTTTGTAATTAAATCTATTGAGGAAGAAATTGTTTCTCTTTTTCATAGCAGGATTTTTTTTCTTCTTTCTAAAAATAACAGTCAAATAGATTAATTTTTCCTGGAAGTTAAAGACCTTAACCCATATGAGGTTTTGACTATTTGTCATTTATAAAGGACACTGCTTTTCATCCATAGATCTCACAACATTTCACAAAGATGGAAAATATCACTTCTCCACATTACAAATAGGAATCTGATGTAGCGTTAAATCAGAACTGAACTTGGCTCACAAAATATATAGCTTCACAACTATATTTCCATTTTTTTGTGAGCATGAACTTTTCTCATCTTGGTCTCTTCATCAAGGATTAAGAAGGGATAATCTCTCCATGGCTAAAGATAAAATGCACATTTTGGTTATTTTGAAAGCATACCCCACCCCAATTTCATCCTGCTGAAGCTTATCTAAAGTTCATTATTTTGCCAAAGAATTCTTCTGTCAAAAGATGAGTTTTTGTAAGCTAAGGAGGGAGGCCAGGTAAGGAATTTGAGAAATGGCAATTGAAAGTATCTGATGCATTTTACCATTTGAAAAAAAAAATTTTTTTTGTATCTCAATGCCAAATTTTAAATTAGTTTAATTCAGAAACTTGCATTTTCTTTTATTTAGTTGGTCTCACTGAGGACTCTGATAGCTTAGAGTCTTTTAAGGATGGTTTGTGTGGCTATTTCTCCTAGTTATTTAATTTTAGACTTAGTGACCCAGAAACCATGTCAGAATGGGTCCATTGTGAGCATTACAAAGTCCTGACTCGTTTATGCATCTTTAGTCCTTGAAAGGTTTAGAGAGGAGTTTAGTATGTTGTGCAGAGGCATAGGTGCTCTGAATTCAGTTTCTGTGCAGGCTTAATCATAAGTGAATTGATTATACTTGATAATGCCATAAACATCCAATTGCTTGACAAATAGACATGAAGACAAAGGTATTAAGGGGTTGCCATCCTAACAAGCAATGAATAGATAAATTCTGTGGAACTGTGAGGCCAACTATGTTAAAATAAACATGGCAACAGTATATAATTTTTCTAGTTTATAGTTTATTGTGCTGCACATTTGTGTTTAAAAGAAGCAGTAAAACAGGCAGCATAAGCAGACAAGAGAGAGAGAGACAGAAGTTATGGGGAGCAAAAGGTGATAAGATACAGAGACTTGAATGCAAAGAGATGGGCCTTAAAAATTGGCTTACCCATCTTCAAGCTTTTTGTTTTGTCCTTTATTTTCAGATATGCCTTTATTTTCACTTAGTCCCTTTTGAAGCAGTTGCATATCAAGTAACTTATTCTATGGATCTAACATTTTATCTGTATTCAGATTCTAGTAATTTGTTCTCAATCAGTTGCAAGATCTTGAAATCACTCATAGTTTGTGACCCTACTTTTTGTAGTTCACTGGAGGCAGATCAAGCTATTTGCCGTGATAAAGCATTGATTGGGCTACAGAAGTGCTTAGTTGGAGTAATTTGTTCAGCAAAGTTTTGAGATCTGTGAAGATTTCTTGATAAGAGAAGCTATCGTTGCTATATTTGGCATCAGCAGTTCTTTTCTGTAATGTGCTGCACTTCTTATTATATAGGGAAATTGTTTGGTTTAAAGAACTTGCTCTATTTTTCTGAGTGAGACCTAGGTTCTTTTTTAGCAGGGGTAACTGGTGCATGACAAAACTGAATCATTTACTCTGATTCTTTTATTTCCTCCCCCAGTAGGTAGAAAGCCTGCATAATCTCACCTCAGTTCTCTCTATCATTCAAGGCGGAAGATGATGGAATTCCCTTCCTGATTGCTTTATACAGACAGCTTTAAATAATGCTCGGATTCAGCAAAACACTTATTTAAATGTCTACCTGTAGCTACTTTGAGTCTAACTCTATTTGAAAAGTTATATGGGTCTAGAAAGACATCATAAGTGATTTTATCCGTATGCTTATTTATCAATTCCTCAATAGGGATACATTCATGTAGTTATCTGCCCTTTTTGAATACAGAGTATGTTTTATGCACGTGCTTATCTTTAAGCATATATTTAAATATTCTGTTAATTCAAGACCCAAATTTATGTGCACTAAGGTATAGGTGAAATAAGCAGTTAATTAAACAGGAAAGTTCAAATTTCCGTGACCATAGACATCAATGTAAAATTGTATATGATATTAATACAAAAATTAACACAAAAACACGAAATTGACATTAAAACAATCATAGTTTCATAGTTTCATAGTAGTTAGGGGTCAGAAGGGACCTGAATAGATCATCCAGTCTAACCCCCCGCCACTGTTTGGAGCACACGCTGAGATCACACGACCCCAGACAGGTGTTCATCCAACCTCTTTTTGAATTAATCCTTTTCTTAAAGGCCATTTGTCTAGTACATTTCAGATGGATGATCTTGCAGGTATGCTTGAAAGGATGTCTAACACAGACTGTGAGGATTGACTTCAGCACAAAGCAGCTTTCATTTATAACCATGATTTTTGTGCCCACCTTTTAGATAAATAGCATAATGATTAGAACCTCAGAAATGAGCAACAACTTGGAAGATGGGATGGAGTGCACCCTTAGCAAGTTTGCAGATGACACCAAACTGGGGGAAGTAGTAGATATGCGGGAGGGTAGGACTAGGATTAAGAGAGACATAGCCAAATTGGTGTATTGGACCTCAAAAAATCTCATGAGGTTGAATAAAGACAAGTGCAGAGTCCTACACTTAAGATGGAACAATCCCATGCACAAGCTGGGGTACAAGCTGGAAACTGACTGGCTAAGCAGAAGATCTGAAGAAAAGGACCTGGTGGTTACAGTGGAAAAGAAACTGAATATGACCCAATAGTGTGCCCTTGTTGCAATGAAGGCTAATGGCATACTGGGCTGCATTAATAGCAGCATTGCCAGGCAGACTGAGGGAAGTCATTCTTCCCCTCTATTCAGCACTGATGAGGACACATCTGGAGAACTGTGTCCAGTTTTGCCCCCCCTCCCCCCGAAAGAAAAGATAAGGGGGGGGCAGGGGAAGCATTTTAATCAGAGTGGCTCCCTAAAAGCAGCCGTATACTTAACACACCACATGTATTAAGCATCTCACATTTGAAAATGTCTGTGGGGGTGCTTGAACTCAAGCACATTCAGTGTGTTTTAGTTAAAGCCAATCCTGTGGCCATTTTCAAATGCAGGATGCTTAATACACATGAGGCAAGCTGGAGCATTTTAATTAGAATGCTTCAGGAAACGTGATTAAATGAGTCTGCTCTGACATGTTCTAATTAGAACTGATTGGAGCATGTGTGTTGGCACCCTGCGATAGGAGCCTCTCCTGCCCCAGGGCTGGGCTGACTATAGCAGTCCTTGCTGCAGGCTTTAAAAGTCTGCAGGCATTTTCAGCCCCGGAATACACCAGAAGAGAGCCTGAGGGCACTCCAGGTTCTGTGTCCCTCAGGTAGGCTGCAGCCTAGCTCTGCCAGCCTGTCTGCACTCCAGTGCCACTGCCTAGCAGCACAGTTCTGAGCAGTTGCCAGGAGAGCACTGTTCAGGCCAGCAGGGTGCTGCAGGCTGCTGCAGCCTCTGGCCAGGCCTGTCAGCCCACAGGCCTTCAGGCTGCATCTGACCAACAGGGCCAGCACCATCTGTCCACAGCCTACCCCAGCAGCCTGCCCTGCACCTGCAGGTGCTGTGGGACATTGCCTCTGCTACATGGCTGCCAGGCCTGTACTGTGTCCCTGTGCTGGGCACTGTAGGCAGCTGCCCAGGCCTAGCAGGACAGGGACAGCTGTGCAGGGGCCGAGAAAGCCTGCATGGGACCCACAATGACCTCATCCTCACCCACACACACTCCTGTGTGAATATCCATGCCCATGTCTTCCACCCGGGGCCCCAACTGGACCAAGGAGGATACCAGTGACCTTATGGCACTGTGGGGTGAGGCAGAGGTGCAGTACCAGTTTGAGTGGGGTGTGCATGCCAACATCCACTTCTATGAGGTCCTGTTAAGCTGGGTGTGGGAATGTGGGCATAAGCAGTCAGTGCAGTGGTGACCCATAAAAGTCAAAGGCCTTGTGAGCACAGTGGTCTTCCATGACCAACTATAATCATTGGTCTAGCAGTGCCCGTAAGTCCATACCCTTTATACAGCAACTGACAGCAATCTTTGCAGCCTGAGACCCAGGCTACAGCCATGCTGTACACATCACCAGAGGAGGGTCCCTCAAGTGTCCAGTGCCCTGTCCCACTGAGCTCCTGGCTGCAGTCTCCACCACAAGCTCTAGGAACCCTGGACAGTGCCTGCCTTGTTGTCTCTGCAGGCACAGGGCCAGCTATGAGGTGCAGCTGGCTATGACACCACCAGCTGCCAGCAGCACCAGCTTCTCCCTGGGGGGGCAGGAAGGTGGGGAAGGGGGTCCCAGCTGGGAGCCTGCATGCCGTGCCCTGCCATTGGAGGACACCACCCATAGCTACATGTCCTCACCAACAGCCAGGATGAAGCAGAGCCACCGGCCACATCAGCCCCAAGCACATGGTAAGGTTTGCCCTGCTCTCCCACACTCCCCTGGTCCCAGAAGCAGGGAGGCAGGTGACAGTACAGAATTTTATTGAGCAACCCATGCCCACACAGCTAGGTGGGCATGAGCCTCTCACTTGCCAAACAATATGTTGATGCTGGTGGCGATGTCCTCCTCAGCTGAGAGGGGGAGGGGGGGCAGAGATGTGTAGCGCAGGCACAGGTAGCCCTCCATGTGATGTGCCATGTGATGGCAGAGATTGTGGGGCAGCTTGGGCTTGCCCCCAATGCTGATGTAGCTCAGGGTTCTATGCCAGGTGTGCAGGTGTACCCAGAGAAACATGGCCATCAGAAGCAGAAGGGTGTACAGAGTGGGGCACCCTTCTGTCCATGCAAACAGCTTCTCATGCATCACCCATGATATGCACAGCAGGGGCATACTCAAGGTGCAGCTCCAGCACACTGGGGGAGCTGGCTCCAGGGTGCATCTCCAGAGAGGCCCCCTGCAGGAAGGGTGGAGGCATGGGCAGCTCCTCATTCCACTTGTCTGTGAGCTGCATGCCCCCCCCCCCACTGCCAAGCCTAAGTGCTGGTGCCCCCAGCTCCATGGATGACAGCACAGGAGAGTAGCTAGCCTGCAGGAGGAGGTAGGGGAGAATGGGGTCTGGAGCCATAGCAGCAGATGCTGCCAGGAGTCTAGCCTGTGCCAGACTGGGAACGGGGTGGGGGAGGCAGACTGTCTGCAGTCAACACCCAGTGGTCCACCAACCCCAGGGAACAAGGGGCTCACCTGGCAGCTGCCTGCTATGGGGCAGGCCTGTCCAACTTACCATGGTCCCTGGGCACCCATGCATGCCTAACCCCTGATCTGAGGCTGGGCAGTGCACAGCTCCTGGTACAGAGCATCTTATATGAGAAATGTTGCAAACTCTCACAAACAGTTTGTCTCACTGCTCTGCAGGTCCTGCAGCTGCATGTGGAGGAGAGGCCACCCTTGGCAGCCAGGATGTGGACTCATGGTTGCCACCACACACATCCATGGCCCTGAGGATGCACTGGCTCTGCTAGAGGTGGATGTAGGACTTCACCATCCTCCTGCAGCAGCTGGTGATGGCATCAGAGGCCCAGCTGGAGGACTCACAGGCCTGGTGGGTAGAGGACATCACCTGCAAGAATGCATGGGACTGGGAGGACAGTGAGTTCTGGGCAGACCTCCTGGGCCTGGAGTGTGAGTGACTCCAGCTGCTGCAGGCAGTGCTGGTCCAGGCAGTGCAGGCCACAGACAATGACTGCTGGGTGCTGGATACTGTTCTGGCCCAGGCAGTCATATTCATGCTGCCCACTTCCCAGCCCCTGACCCTAGCCCTGCCTACCCCTCTGGTAGCTGACTGCCTCTGGCTGGGCCTGGGAGGAGGTCATGCATCACCTCCAGCAGCCAGAAGCCTTTGACCTGGCCCCTGTCCTTGGTCCAGCACCACCCAGACCCCCTGCCTGGACCCAGCCTTGTCACTCATACTGACTCCATGTGAGCACAGAGCCAGAGCTGCCTGGAGTGGGGCCAGCACTGGACATTGGCCCTGCTGGCCTTGGCCACCAACTGCCAGAGGAGGAGCTGCCCAGCCAGTGGCTGCTGGTACCCCTGGGTGAGCCCTGCCCCAGCTGCACTTGCCACAGGTTGGGTACCTGTGGGGGAAGAGCCAGAGACTGGGGTGCTGGGTGCCTGTCCCCAGTCTCTGCCCCCTAGGGGGTCTCTCACCCCATAGTCCCCCAACCTGGGATGCCCCACAAAGGATGGTGTAAATAGTTTTCGCAGGGAAGAAGGTATTTTATTATTGGTGGGTGGGTTGGATGGTGAAGGGTCTCTGTTTATTGAGGGGTGAGGGGAGGGAAAGTAGGTCTCTCTTTGCTGAGGTGGCACGGGGCTCTGTTTGTTGGGGAAAGAGAGGTGGGGGTGCTCTGGTTGATGTGAGGGAAATAAAAACTTGTTCTTGTGAGACGTGTGCTGGGGGAAAGGGGTGTGGACAGTGGTTTAGATGAGCTAGCGTGGAGAGTGCTGGAGGAGGTGGTGGTTGGCCAAGGCCTTTCACATCCGGTGCCCTGGCCCCTGCTGGCAGGTGCGCAGCTGTCTTGAGGCCCCGGGGGGGAGGGGGGCCTGGACAGCCACTGCCACCACAGATGGTTCTCCTGCTGCCAGACATCCTCCATACACCACACCTCCTCTGCCCAGGCCTCACAGAAGAGCTCCTCCAAAGCCTCAAAGATGTTTTGCAACATATAGGCTGCAATGATGACCCAGGGGAGGTTGTCCTGGGTGACCTTGAAGCAGGTGGTGAGGGAGCACCAGCGGTCGTTGAGGTGGCCAAAGGTGCACCCCACCAGTGCATGGGTCTGACCCAGGCAGCAGTTAAGTGGGCCTTGTGGGGGTCCAGGTGGCTGGGGTAGGGGTGCATGAGCCAGGGCAGGATCAGGTAGGCAGGGTCTCTGATAAGGAAGAGTGGGACCACTATGGTATCCATATGCAAGTCTGGCACCCCCAGCGTAAAGTGGCCACTGTCCATAAGGCCCACCAGGCCAGAGTTCCAGGAGATACAGACATCATGGGCATTGCCTGCCCAGCCGGTGCTCACATGCATGAAAGCCCTGTGGTGGTCTACAATGGCCTGGAGCACCACGGAGTGAAAGTTCCTTCAGCTGTAATAGGGATGGTTTCCATGGGGCAGGCAGGTGACAGAGATATGGGTCCTGTCCAGAGCCCCAATGCACTGAGGGAACCCCAGGGCACGGAACCCCACCACCACCACCAGGGGGCCATGCACATGGCGAACAGTGTCCGCTAGCACCACACACCTCCAGGACAGCCTCCCCAGTGATGGCCTTACCCACACCAAACATACCACAGGTTGATAGATGTGGCCAGCTTGAGCAGAGCGAGGGCCAGCTCAGTGTCTTTGGAGAGATGCAGCTGCATGCCACTGTTCTGATGCTCCAGATGCAGTAAGAGCTACTCCATGAGGTTTTGGAAGGTGGCCTGGGTCATGTGAAAGGCCTCATCATTAATCATCCAAGGTGTGCTGGATAATGTGTGGCCACCAGTCCTGGCTGGCCCAGTAGGCCCAAAGGCAGCAGGGCTGGAGGCCAGGGTGGCAACAGCATTCCCAGCAGTGGCATCCAGAAGCCCCCTGCTGGTGGCGGCTGCACGGTGGTGGCCCTGGGACAATGCACTGTGGCCAGACAGGCAGTCACGATGCATGAGGGAGCTGTGTGGGGCAAGATGTCTGTGGTCCAGCTGTTAGTTGGTGAAGTGGGTCAGCAGGGCCAGCATGGTGACCAGTAGGAGCCCAGGGCACTGGTCATCACTGCTAGGGGCAGCGGCAGGGGCAGGAGCAGGGACAGGAGCAGCCATAGTGCAGGAAGACAGAGTGGACAAGGAGAGAGCTGCCATGTGCTGCCCCTGCACTAGGTATGCTGCTCCTGGCCAGGGAATTGACTGGCCAGAGAGCAGTAAGTGGGGCTGCCTTTTGAAAAGGGCTGCTGGCTGCTGGCAGCTGCAGCTGGAGCCTGAAGCTCTCTTCAGTGGTGGCAGGAGCCCATTGCACAGATGCAGGAAGTTTGGTGCTGGGAGCAACAAATCTGTTCCCTAGTCCTTGTACCTTTAGAAGCCTGCCTGGGAATACTTACTTAAGTGTTGCTTGCACCTGAATAAACCAAGGCCGGATCAAATGCACTTGTAGACATGTCCCTTATGTCTGAATCAGTCAACTTTCACATGTTGTTGTTGATGTATGTATTTTTTTTTATTCATTTTAGGTTTTTAACTTTTAATTTTCTGATGTTTGTTCTGGATTTTCATCTATAACATTCTTATATTATATTCCTTTCTACTTACTACCCCTGCTCTCTGCAACTCCATTCATAGCATCTGATGAATTAGACTGTAGCTTTCAAAACCTCATGCCTCTCTGAATGAGTTTGGGCTTTGTAGCCATTAATTTTGGGCAACTCAAGGAGCTTTTAACCCCTGGACTGTCCACATATTAATATATGTAAAATAGTTTTAAGTACCCTTTGGACAACTTAAAGTTATGCCACTCCAGGGCAAGTTTATCTCTGACCTGTGTCACCCAGCTCATGTTCCACAAATGTATGGCCACTCCCAAGAAATAAGCTGCCCAAGTTTCAGTCCTCCAGCATCCCAGAATGCAGTGGCCTCTACCCCCACCCTCCTGTTCTGTGTGGACAACTTCCAACCCCTTAACTCTAGAACCCAGGGGGTGGTACTGGCACCAAGCCAACTCCTTCTCCCAGTCCCAGTGATATGACCTGAACAGGCAGCTCACAGGGCATGGGCAAATGGTGCCTCTTGAGTCAGGGTGATCTCACTGACCAGGGCGGGGGCTCCCCCGGTGGCTGATCTCACTTACCAAAAAGCAGTCACGCTGCTTCTGGAAGTCACTGGCAGCCCCACTCCCCAGCCGGTGCTTGCAGAGGGGGCACTGGTGTTCCTGCCTGCCCCCCTGCCCATCACCTAAACAGGGAGCACGGCCTGACAGGGCATGCACCAGCACTCTCAGGGGGTACAAGTGCACCCCCGTGCACCCCCTATGCATCACCACTGTCACATGGGGTGCCCATGAACTGGGACTTCCCTCCAGGGGCAGTGTCCTCATGAGCTGGGGCTACCCAGTTACAATCCCAGTTTAATAAAACGTGAAACTTTCTTTAATTTATTGCCTCTTTATTATTTTTAGATTTTTTTACTTCTTTTTATTGTATCCTTTAGTGGGTTCAGGGGACGACTTCCTTCATTTTACCCCCAAGCCACTGTTCCTACCCAATGCCTTTCCACCTCCCATTTCACTACCCAGTCCCCATCATAAAACTCTTGCCCTTCCTGCCTCATGCTCCTATCCCTACCAACCCATCTCTCCAACCAACCCCCACCTAGAGTAGGGATAGAAGCCTGTCCTGGCTTGCCAGCCCTGTACTGGCAACTCATAGCAGTAGTTCCTAGTCAGGCTCCTGCTTGTTAGCCCTCTAGTGATAAGGCAGAGTTCTTTAGGTCATGGATAATCAGAGACTTTTTTTAGCCTGAACATGTAAATGTTCTAAACTCCAGCTAACACTAACAACATTTGAGAAACTTAAAGTGTAATGTGTAACAAAGTCCTTATTCTATATAGTGCTAATTTGCCCTAGTGTCTGCCTAACTCCAGATTAACACAGATAGCTACCTCTCTGTATCTTATTTAGCTTTAGTTGCTTTTAATATTTGTTCCCTAAATCCAAGGTAATATTCAAGGACATATCTCTATAATTCCTTTCCACTCTGTTTCATACACAGCCAATGCAGTATTCAGGTTTTTGCAACATGCCGATGTCATTGCTTAGGTGAAACTCCCAGCACAATTTTGTCCTTTGTAGAAAAATTACAAATATGTTGTGGTTAAACATAAAGATTTATCAAGAGTAATCTCACATTAATATCAACTGAAGTCAGAATTTGAGGAAAAAAAGCAACTAAGGTCAATCTTTTGTGGTATCTTTTATTGGATCAACTGTATAGTTGGGAGTCCCAAAGTTGTCCAAAAGTTCTCCCGACAATACAGTTGATTCATACAAGATACCACAAAAAGCCTTGCTCCTTGGACAGTGGATTTTCACTGCTAAAACAACACTATCACCCTATTTAATTTAACTTCTAATGTGAGGAGATAAACCAAAATATGAACTTTGAAATGTGAAAGAAAGGTGTTTGTTTATCAATAGTTCTTAAAAAATCCCAGCAGATAACTATGTAACACAGGAATAAAAGTATAAATCCTTTCCATTTTACAGGATGAAATTTCTGTAGGTTAACCTCAGGGCTAATACAGCTTGCAAAGAAGCCATTTTTTCTCTGTAGGAAAATCCTGAGTGACCAACTTAACTGGTAGAGAACAGCTGCCCTTGAAATTATTGCCCCATAAGAAGTAATTATTAAAAATAGTTTTCTAATTAAAGCAGAAGAGCCAAACTACTAGCACTCTGGCATGCATTCAAAAATCATTACAAATGTTACTAGGAACGTAAATTGCACAGGTCCCATACCACTGAATTATTTTTTAAAACTGTCTAAAAAGTTACAATTATAAATAGAAGGAAAGAGTATATACATCAAACATCAGAACCTAAATTATTCAGTGGCTGGTCCTTAATTTGTAGAAATGAGATCGTAAATTTAGGGATGGAACAGCACAGATAATTTGCCCCCCTTTCTTAGATCACAGCACCATCTTGCCTTATTTGCAATCATCTTATTTTCCCACCAGATTTTTCATATATCCATCGTAGTAGTTGAATTAGTTAGCAAAAGTCTGAAATGAGAACTTCCAAATTTGTCTATAATTTCCCCCACCTTTTTTAGGAAGCAGAGAAGTGCAGAGCAATATTTAGATCCAAGTCCTTCAGAATCAGTTCAAGCATAGCTCAGGATGGAATAAACTTATGTGCAACAGCTGACCTCTCATTCCCAAAACTCTAGACTCAAGTCTTGTCAGAACAGAATTGCATTTTCCTTCTCCAAGTTTATTTCTTTGACTTGTTTTCTCTAAAGAAAGAACACGTTCTTTACATCGGACCCCAAACTAGCTGAGACATATTGGCAAGAAGTCATATATGAAACAGACAACCAGAATGTAAACTTACATCTGAAAATGTATATTTTAAAAATGAGCTTCAGGGGATAAACATCTCTTCTACCTTTTCTGCCTTTCACTAAACAGTGATTTTGAATTCAATGAGTTAGGGAACCACCTGTGGAGGAAGGGAAAAGTTCTTGAAGACATTGCTGTTTGTTCAAGGAGCCATCCCAAATCACAAAAGAAATTGCTCACACAATTTCCCCAGCTCACTTCACCAGCCATAGTTCCTTGAGTCAATTGCTTTTAGGAGAACAGTCTGCAAAAGCATCTGTAATAGGAAGTGATTCCACTGCTATATTATTAAAAGATCTAAGTTCTATTACTTGTAGTTTACTGTATCTGCCACCAAGAAGAAGTGATGCTATGACAAGAAAATTAAATAAATGAGAATCTGAAGTTTTGTGTTCTCCAAGCTCACAACAGTATGAGCTAAATCCTGTAGCCTTACTTCAGCACAAACCTTTCGCTGAACTCAGAATGCAATTACCTGGGTGGGGGTTTTCTCTGAAACGAGGGCATGAAGATGGGTCAACAATGATCTCTGATCTGCATTCATGGAAGCAGTGAATAAGCTCCCATATATGGTTCTTACAGTTTTCTACATGCTTCATTTAAAATGAGCAAATAACTAGTTTTGAGTCTTCAGTGGATGAACCTTCATGATAAAAAATCCCATGGGGTCTTTTTTTCAGCATGCAGCCAAAGAAACAGGAAAAATAGGCTTCACATCTCCAAGTACTTTCTCCTCATTCCTCTTTATTTGAAATGAAGGCGTCTTTCAGTTAATTTTTATACAGATGGAGTCCAATTGTTCAAAGAGAATTTGAATGTTGTGTCATAGTAAGACAGTATAGAACTTTAATTTTATGCCTGTGGAGATAAGGCAACCAACAGACACCCTTCAATCTACTGCTTTCTTCTTGGACTACTACATACAATTTAATTCCTCACTCTCTTTCTTGTTCCCTTCTAAAACTTTATTGACTCCAGATCACCTAAATTTTTTTGCTGATTTCTTTCCTCATAGTCTCTGTTTCACATATTGCCTAGGGGGACATATAATATAAAGTGTAATATAAAGAGCTGTCAGTTTAGGATTGCTAATAAGACATATGCTCCTCAGGCATAACTGAAACACTACAGTTGTCTTGTCTGAATTGCTTGCTTAAAAATGAGGGAAAGAACGGAGCTGGGAAGGTGATGGAGTGATTCACCTAAGCATCAAGCTATATGGGATAAGCTTCATTCATTCAATTTGATGCTTATTGAAACATGATTCTAAAATTAGATAGTAGAAACATAAAGTCTGACTCCTAAATGGGACAAATCTATCTAAAAGCTCTCATGGTTTGAAATGCTATTAATCTTTTGGCCTTTAGTAGGGTACTTCTGCACCATTCTTTCTTGTCAATAACATTGATTATTTATTTCAAATAATACTGTCTCTCACTTGGTATGAGACAAAGTGATAACTGTGTAAAAGAAGGAACCATTCATGCAATGATTTGTATGGAACTGCAAGACATTTGTTTTTTCTATTGTTAATGAATATATGTGTACTATGCTTGCTTTGACCATTATGCTGTACATATATTTAATTCAATCAGCAGGTGCTTTTTTGGGTGTGGACTTTTGGAAAATTTCTTCTAGTAACATCTGTGTATTGGCACTGAAAACAAAATTGCTCATAGAAGACATTGTATGGATGGCATGATGTTATGGGAAGAACATAAGGGCTATGTGTCTACAAAGAGCATGTAGGGTGGATATTCATGTTTCCAAATCTCCAGTAAAGGAAATGACATATAAGAAAAATAAATAGAGAATTGGGAAAGTGTACAGAGAAAGGCAAAATGAATAAGTGACCATTGTGGGGAAGAAGGGATAGGAACCATAGGGATCATATTAAAGAGTTTAAATCAACTCTAGATGATATTTTTTAATAACCTCTGATACTTTGTGCCTAAGGGCATGTCCACTGCCAGCCCTTCCAGCTCAGGCAGCAGGGCCTCTTTTCCGGCACTCACCCACAGGCATGGGGTGAAGAGCATCTCTGTGGCTGGCCTTCACCCTGGGGCTGAACCACGCTGCCTGCCTGTGGAGGGCAGGCAGCATGACAGCAGCAAGGCTCCAGTACCAGTAAGGGGTTGGAGGGGCTGGAGGAGGGTGAAGGGACTATGGGGGGAACCTCCACTGCCCCCCCCCACTCCCCCAGCCCCCCAATCCCTACCCTGCCAAGACCCACCCCATGCCTGCCCCCGATTCCCCCCGATTGCTTCCCCACCCAGTCCCCCCGCCTGTCCCCAGCCCCACCAATCCCTTTCCTGCCTGGCCCCACCCCCCACCTGCCCCCCAGGCCCCTCGGATCTGTGCCCTGCCTGGCTCCATCCTCCCCAGCCCCATAAGGCTCCGATCCCTGCTCCCCACCCTAGCTTCCCCACAATAAAAAAAACCCAACCACCCCGCCGGCACTTACTGGCAGTTTGAGCTGCTGTCTGGGTCACAGGGGACCCACCCACACATTGCACGGCACGGTGACAGCCCCAGTGGCCCCAGCCCAGGCTCTCCTGCCCCCCCACTGGTCTGTGCTGCCCAGGAGGGCTTTGCCAGGAGGCCCCAGAGCCCCCATGCCTCCTGCTTGGTCAGTAGAGCCTTTTCCCCACTTCTTTTCTTTTTCTTTTTTTTTAAAGTGCCAGTGCCTGGGGTTGGGGGGCAGTCATGGGGGTGGTTGGGGCAGCCATCATGGGGCTGCAGCAGCTGATGGGGAATGGGGCCAGGTGGGGCAGCAATTGGGGGGCTGGAGGGCTACAGGGGGGCCCTGAAGGGGGGTGGTAGTCCCTGTGGGGGCCATTTGGCCCCTAGTGGGGGGGCTGTCACCCCTGTGGGGGGATGTTATCCGTGTGGGTGGGGGCTTTTACCTCTGGTGGGGTGCTGTAGCCCCCATAGGGGGGCTCTTACCCCTGAGGGGGGGCCATAGATCCTGTTGGGGGAACTGTAACTGCTGTGGGGGGCCCACAGCCTCTGTGGGGGGGCCATGGCCCCTGTTGGGGAGCAGAAAAATATGTATTCATGTATTCATGAAACATGTATTTAGAGTTCCCTTTATTATTATGATACAGACACTGGTAGTATTCCAAACTGCTTTAACACTGTAGATATATTAATAAAATATTGCCCAACTGATTGCTGTCTCTCTGTCTCACACTCTCTCTCTTTATAGTGGTCTTTTGTTTTAATTGTGGAGGAACATGGTTTGGAGGGTATTTTACAGAGTGACTTGGGGATTTTTTTTATCGGGGAATTTTCAGTTTTCCAATAGGGAACACCAGAATTCCTGCTAGAGAGGCCAATGGCAGGACCCTGCCTGCTCAGAGCTGGCACCTTGGACCGAGCTGGCTGTGGCTGCCCTCCTGGCCAAATGGGGACAGGAGGACATGCTTTGACAGTTTAAAGCATGCCACCACACCTGGAACATCTTCTGGGCCATAGCTTCCTAGATGGCCGGGCAGGGGCACACATGGCAGTAATGCCACAAAAAGGCCAACTCTGCAGCTACAGCCCTCTTGCAGTTGGCCCAGAGGGGCAGATGCCTCATTTAGGACTGGAAGGTGCATAGCAGGTCACAGCCTTGCAGCAGCCCCCACTGCCAGACTGCTGCAGTGGGTAAAGGGTGCAGGTAACTCCAAGGGCTGCTTCAGCAGCCTAGCTGGTACAAGGGATAGTGTCCCCAGATACCAATTGGCTGTGCCCCACCCAGAAGCTCCTCACTATTTGCATCACCCAAGTATCATGGGCCCTGAGGCCCCCATGACTAACTAATAGCTCCTATTTCATGGGGACAATAGATAGATGACACAACAAAATACTTTGGGCAAATAATGGAAAAACCAGGATAGGAGTGTTGTGTGGGCTAAAGGGTCAAAATGTGAAAATAAGTGTGCCTGAGGGGGACACCGAGCAGAGCCCCCAAGGCTGCATCCACCGGTCCTCAAAGGCATCCAAGGAGCTGGTGGATGCTGCCCACTGGTGCTCTGCCCAGAGATTTGCATGGACAAGTGAGAGGAAAGTGGCCCCACAGTCTTTGGGCATCTTCCCAGACAAAGCCTCCTTCCTGGTCAAATAAAGGGCCAACTTGGCCAAGGCCAGAAGGAGGTTGACCAGGAAGCCCTGGTGACCAAAAGCAAAAACGTGGGGTGGTGAAATTCAACCAGAACCTCAAGGTGGAGGTGGACGGGCTTCAGCCTGGTGCACGTGAAGGCCATGTGCTCCAGGATCTCCCTCTGCCCACAGAAGTAGCAGGAGACCGGGGTGTCCATGAAGCTCATCACTTACATACCCGTGGTGACGGCTCCATGGAGGAGCCTCCAGATGAGGTTCCCAGTAGCTCTGGAGGGCTGGAGGACACGGGGGGGGGGGGGGGGGACTGCTGCCATGCAGGACCTGGTCAACAAAGGCAAGGGTATTGGGAGGTAGGGCAGATTTCACTTGCTGGACCAGCTGGCAGGTTGCATGTGCCATGGGTAGACCAGCGTGATGGGGTCCACCCATTCCTGTCTATTGTAGTCCAGGAGGTCCCCAATAGGGGTGAAACCAGTCATGATCAACCTCTGTCACAACCAGGGCGCCTCTGCCATCAGCACCTCCAGCTGGAGGTTCCAGAGGAGGGGTTCAATGGGCAGGTTGGCACCCTGGGCAACTGTTGCGGGGCTCCTTGAGGTAGATACCAGCTTCCAGGCCTGGAGGGGGTCCTGGTAGAAATCTGGCAGCTCTCGCAGGTCTTTCAGTGAGAAGCCCTGCAGGCTGAGGAGCTGCCAGTCATATTGGATCCCCCAGAAGTGGCAGAGGAAAGCATGCCCCAAGTGGCCCCATGCTGCATGGCCGCCAACACCATATAGCAGTCACTGCAGGGCCTGAAGGCAGAATGCCAAGACCTGGCTGTGCAGGCAAACCAATCCCTGGCCACCCTCCCACAAGGGGAGGACCTCTGCAGCAACCCAGTGCCATCCCGGACAGAAAAACTCCAACACCCATCTCTGGTGTCCCGCCAGAACCTCAGGGGGCACAGGCAGGGTGTGTAAGCAGTGCCAGAACATGGACAGGATCAGCTGGTTCAGCACCAGCACTCTCCCATGCAGAGAGAGACAACTCAGGAGCCCTGCCTATGCCCAGAGCAACTCCACCACCCTTGCCTCCAGATGGTGCCAGTTCTCCAGTGGGGAGGGGTCTGTGGGGGACAGGCAGACCCCCAAGTAGAGCAGTGACCCCACACTCCAGCAGATCCCATGAAGCATGGGTGGGAGTGAGACCACTGCCACCCGTCACCCACTACCAGGCCAAAGCTCTCGACCCAGTTGACCCAGGCAGTGGAGGCCACCAAGTACAATGCCTGGCAGGCCTCCACCTGCACCAGGTCACCTGAGTCCTGGATCATGAGAAGTGTGTCATCAGCATATGCTGACAGGACCAGCTTCACTGCCAGCTCCCAGAGCATCAACCCTGCCACCTGCTTCCACAGGGAAATGAGAAAGGGCTTTAGGGCCAAGGCGCATAGCTGTCCTGACAGTGGGCAGCCTTGATGCACCCTTCTCCTGAACAGGATAGGCTCCATCAGGGTCTACTTGAGCTCAACCAAATATTCTGCAGAGGTGTAAAGCACCTGGAAAGCCCTCACAAAGTGGGGCCCAAAGCCACAGGACCACAGCATGCCTGTGAGGTACCCATGATCCACTCTGTCAAATGCCTTCTCCTTGTCCCAGTATAGGAGAGCAAAAGACAGGCCGTCCCAGCACACTAACTCTAGGAGGTCCCAAACCAGGTACAGGTTGTCGAAGATGGAACATCCAGGCACCATGTACTCCTTGTTGGGATGGATCACATCCATCAGCATGGACTGCAGGTGCAGTGAGATGGCCTTTGCTACCACCTTGTAGTCCGTGCAGAGGAGGGACATGGGACGCCAATTTCTAAGGTCATGGGGATCCCCCTTCTTTGGCAGGAGGATCAGAATGGCTCTCCGGCATGACAGAGGGAGTTTTCCACTTCCCTCAGATTTAACCCAGACTGCGGCAATGTCCGGGCCGAGGACATCCCAGAAAGCCCAGTAGAACTCTGAGGTCAGCCCGTCGATGCCCGGGTGCTTTGTTGCCAGGCATCAGGTGGAGGGCAGCTGAAAACTCAGCCAGAGTGAGAGGAGCTTCCTGCCGGTCCTGGTCACCCACACTGACCTGCAGGAGTCCCTCCCACAGGGTCTGACAGGTTTCAGCATGGGTTGGATCCAGGGAGAAGAGCTCTTCATAGAAGGCCTGTGTATGCTGGCGCATCTTACCTGGATCCATGAGGGGGGTGATGTAATTCTTGGCCTTCTGCCTCCTCTCCAAGACATAGAAGAAGCGGGAGCCACGGTCCATCTCCCAAGCACAAAGCTCTTCCCGCCTCTCCTGGCACTCTCCACAGGGGGATGGGTTGGTTGGGTCAGTGAGGAGGTGCTTCTCCAGCTCTAGCACTTTGCACTTGAGCTGCTCCTAGACTGCCTCCCTCCGCTGGGTGTGCCCAAGTGTAGCTGCAGCAAAAAAACCATATGCACACTTTCCCCACATCCCAATATCTCTGAGCCAAGAGGGAAGCTGCCCGTTGCTCCCACTAAGCCAGCCAAAACTCCTGGAAGGCCTCCCTGGAGCCCTCATCCTCATTCAGTAGGCTGACCTCAGATGCCCAGGTCCAGCATGGCCTGGGCCCAGACAAGGTGATGATCACTAAAAGGGGTCAGCTGGGCCTGGGCAAAGTGCAGCAAAGAGGAATAAACCCAGTCTAAGAAGGAGTGGCATGCCTTCTCCTCCCCCACCCTAACATAGGTGAAGGCAGGGGAATCAGTAGGGTGACAGGCACAGCAGTTGTCCACCAGGGAGTAGTCCATCAGGGTGTCCCTGAAGATGCTCATGTCAGCCTGGTTTTGCTCCTTGCCTGATTGGTCTTGTGCATCTAGGGTGATGTTAAAGTCCATGCCAAGGACCAGGCACTCGCAAGGGTTGAGGGTGCCAATGTATGTGGCCACCTGGTCTGGGTCTCTTGCAGGGGCGTATACATTCAGAAGGTTCATAGCCAGCCCCTGCACCTGGACCTGGGGGTGCAGCAGGTGGCCTGGCACCACATCAGCCTCCTGAAGAACCTCTGGCCTGGGGAGAACAGGGTGGCCACCCCACATGAGGTGACTGAGAGGTGACTAAAAAAGACCCTGCCTCCCCACTCCAGCCACTAATTTGGTTTGTCAGCTGGAGTCATCAGGGTATCCTGCAAGAATACTGCATGGTACCCTTCCTCCTGAAGGAAGGAGAGCATGTGGCACCTCTGGAGACTCTTTTTGCAGCTGTGGATGTTGAAGGTCATGATCTTAAACAAACTCATAGGTGGGGGGTGAAGTAGATGGTTCAGCAGGGGCCTTGCACATTTCAATGCCCGGTGTGGAGCCCACTGGTTTGTGTAGCACCCTCCAATATGTATAGAGGACATCTATGAAACTGTGGTCCCGCCTATAGATCAGGGCATTGAAGCTTTTGGACCCCTTGCCTTGGCCCACCAGTGGTCAAAATCTCCACAGTGGTCCAAGACTAGCTGTACCTTGGTGGCAGACCAGCAGGTGGTGTCACGGTCAAGAAATGCAAGTAACTCATCCCTGGGGACCACTGAAACTGAGAGGTCTGCAGGCTCCATAAAGTTTCTTGGGCATCCTCCTCCTGGTCCTGGGGCTCAGAGGGCTCCTTAGGCACCATCTGAACCCCCAGGTCTGCTAAGACCCCAGACTCTGGTTGGGATTGGGAGAGCTCTGCAGCCCCCTGGGACAGGGGTGGGGGTAAGGGTGGGGGTGGGGCTCCTTCACAAGATAGTGGGGTAGAGCTGGAGGCCTGAGGGGTTGGTACAGGGTTTCCAATGAGATCAGCCCATTGATTAGGGGACCCCACCACAATACCCTCTGGTGCTGGACTATGGGACTGGCTGGAGGTGAGGTTTTCCTGGGAGGGGGAGGGAAGAGACCCACCAGGCTCCGGGGTGGCTCTGGCATCTGCCTCAGGGTCCTGGGAAAGGGGACCTTCTCCCTGAGGACTCACCAGAGTGAGCCCCAGGGCCTCTGTATCCCCCAGATCAGAGGGAGGAGGCTCTGCTGCCAGGCCTTGCTTTGGGTAGGCCTCAGCCTCAGTGCCTGCAGTTTCAGGGGGTAGGCCTTGATCAGAAGAATGAAGGGCTTCCCCCATGGGCTTTTGTTCAGGACTATCTAGCAGCCCCAAAACCTCCTCCATGGGGATCACCCATTCGATCTTTCCCAGGGGTGGGTTGTCAGGCACAGCTGGGAAGGTCCTTGGAGGCTGGGCTGCTCCTTCCCCCATATGGTGTTCTTGGAAGAGAGAGAGGAGTCTTCCACATCAGAGGGCTCTAGCTGTGCCCAGGCCTACCTCTTGCCTTTACACCCAGAGGGGACCTGCACCCACTCAGCCATGGGGTAGTCCTCAGGTTGACAGGCTCCAGCAAGAGAAGGTGAGGGTTGGGTGTGGGGCAGGCACAATAGGGGTATGACTAGGGACAGGGGGCCCTGTTCCCTCTCTCTCCCTGGTTGCTATTACCCTCGCTGGGACTCTGCTAAACTTGGTTGGGGGACGGGGTCCCTTGAGCTCATGGGGGGGGGGGGGCTGGATCATGACCTGGTGACTGAAAGAGTACACGTAGCAGAAGCCAGGGTCTCGGCACCCCAGTGAGAGGGCCACCACTGGAGAGATAACTCTCCCCAGGGTTTGGAGCTGGGGAAGCAGGGCCCAATTGGGGATATAGAGAGGGATGGAGTTGAGGACCACCCTGGTCCCCAGCTTTTCTAGAGGCTTGAGGGGAACGTACTCATCCTCCACCACAAGCCCCCTCTCCACCACCTTTTGTGCAGTGGCCTCCGAGGCAAGGAAAAGGACCCCCTTTCCATGAAAGTAGGATGTTGCCACAATCTTGGGGGCCCCCACTACCCAAGCCAGGGCCTGCACCCAGGTCTCAAAATGCAGATTCTCCCATTTGGGCAGTTGACACTTCACCCCATACCTGTGGATGAGTGCCGGAAAGGGGGCCCCACTGCCTGAGCTTGAAGGGCCAGTGGTGGAGGGTCCAGGCCCCCTGGCTTTGGGTCTCCTTGCAACTGCCTGTGCATAGCTGCAATTCCCACCCCCCCCAGGGGTCCACATTGGTGGGGCCAGGGCTAGGGCCAGGGACAGGCTGAGTGGGTGTGCTGCCTGGTATAGTACACCTGGTCTCCTCAGGTGCTGGTCATCTAGGCTTGGGGGCAGGGACCAAGCACGTGGGGGGCCCACCCATGCCACCCTGGCTCAGGGATTGGCCACATAGTGACCCCAGTTGCCCCCTCAGGCCCAGAAGGCACTGTTTGGTGAGCTGGAGAGGTGCGGGGGGCAGGGCCCACATGCTCCCCAGTGGACCTGGTTCACTTCCAGGTCTTCTGCTGAGTGCATTGGGGACCCCGCTATGCTCCTGTGGGATGCTCCATCCACCCCAGCATCTCAGCATTCACAAGCCACCTGATACCTTGAGGTACATAGAAAAAACATTTAAAGCTGCATCTATGTCCAAATTGTTGAATCTTTCTGAATCTTTCCAAATCAATTCAGAAGGTTCTAATTCGATTCAGAGAGATTAAAAGGTCTCCTTATTTGATTCGGATTCAGAGATTCAGCCACCAAATCAGGCCAAATCTCCGCTGAATTGAATCAGCAACTGAAGCTTCGCACAGCCCTTCTAAGAACTGATTAACTCAACATCTGTTATATTGTGGACTCTACTTTTAAAATCTCAGCTGTCCAGACAAAAAGTCTGGTCCAGGATCTAAGTTTGCTCTGATGCACAGCCTTCTGGAACCAAACATGGGATAAAGCAGCTCTCATGCAAGTGCTTGAGTACTGGATGATTACTGAAGTTTATAATACTCTGTCCAAGGTAAAATAATGGAAAAACTGATATGCAATTTAATTAATAGAAAACTAGAAGATATAATATATGCCAGTAAATATGATTTTCATGGAACACAGATAATTTAAAAACTGATTTAATTTTGCTTTTCATTTAAAAAAATTTACATGCTTTTAGCAAAAAGGAACTGTGTAAACAAAGAATTAGGCATTTGACTTAGTACTGAATGGTTAAAAAAATGCATAATCGTGTACAAAAAGAGAACACAGTAAATGGTTTAAGTGGCTAATTGACATGCCTTGAAGTAGTTGTTCATCCGGAATCATTATCGAATGGCATTGTTTCTTGCAGGAGTTATTCAGGGATTGGTACCAAGCCTAATCCAGTTCACCATTTTCATTAATGATCTAGAATGAAATATAAAATCACTACTGATCAAAATGTGTAGATTACCCAGAGCTGTCATGCTGGCAAAAGAATGAGGAGGACAAGATGGCCAAATAACATTGCTTTGTAAGATTAGCCAATTTAAACAAATTGTACAAAAATCAGCCAAATGCAAATATAATTAGGACCAAGAATATAGACCACATTTACAGAATGTGAGGGGAATACAGTGAAGCTGCTTCCTAGAAAACAATGGCTCTGTACTTCTAGAAGTACAATAAAAAAGCAACTCTCCATGAGTTCCCAATATGGTGGTGTGGGGAAAAGGATTAAAATAGTTCCTGGATGTGTAGAAAGGGAAATTATGCCCAGGAGAAAAAAAAAAGGGTGATTTTTATCTCTGTCCTGTGGCTATGGCAGATACTGGAATAGGGGGCTCTGTTGAACTGTCCATATTTTTAAAAGGTTCTTGAAAAATTGGATAGAGTATAAATAATTTCCAGTAAGTGTTTCTGAGACTCAAAGAGCACAATATGCTTAGCTTATCAAAAGGAAGATTGAGAGGTGACTTCATCAAAGTGTACAAAGCACCTTCACAAGGACAAAATATGAGGTAGTAAAGGAGCCTTTAATACTGTACAGAAAGACATGGCATAATAAAATGGTTAGAAGTTGAAGCTAGATAAATTCAAATGGGAAATAAAGCACACTTTTTTTTAACTATGAGAGTGATTGGTTACAGAGCAAATTGTTAAGGGAAATGGTGGATTCTAACAGAGATTGGACGCCTTCCTGGAGAAATGCTTTAGCCAAGCACAAATTATGCTTTTGTCAAACAGAAGTTACTGGGCTTGTTATCAGAGTGACTGATATACTAGGTCAGAGTAGACAGTTTACCCATCCATTCTGGCTGAATATCTATGAATCTATTATCAATATTTCTGAATTGCAAGATACTGCACCCCTTGGGTCTTGGCTTGTGGGAAAATGTTTGTTGTTAGATTTTGCTAATCTCTCATCTAAAAACGTGGTAGTAATAATCAATTGGCTTTCTTATTACAAGCAAGTATTACACTGCAGCATAATAATTCTCATGACACTAAATGTAAAGGAAGAGAAAGAATGTAATCATGAATAAGAGCAGGGAAGGAAGCCCAAACAGACTCCTGTACAACAGCAATATAAGAGTAGCTGTCTGGGTGTCACTCAGGACAGACTTTAAGGGAGAAAGCTTTTAGGAATGCCAGTGCTGATGTAACTGAAAATGTATTCTCTCTTTGGTTAGGCTCCATGACAATTTAACTATTATCTGAAAAAGAACATGACTGGCATAACACTCAGTCATAATGTATATATAAAAGTGAGTGGTATTAAGGTTATACATGCAGCTTTTACTTTATCATGCCATGCTTTGGGTGATACACTTCATGACTGTAGTATTGTTTAACTGTTATATTTAATTATTAATATTAATTGCACATTGCTTCCAATTTAAGGTTGTCAAAGAACTTCCAGCCCTAGCTTGATACTACCATGCTTCCTTATACCAACTAAAAATATCACTAATTCCACAAGTAGCTCTAATCAGTTCAAAGAGAGAAACTTCTATTCAATGTAAATAAGATGCCTAAATCACCACACTCATCTCACAGATGGATAAACTGAGGCACAAAAAATTGTTATTATCTTCAATAAGCTCCTCTTAATTATTGTATTTAGTTGTGGTGAGACCTCTACTGGCCCGTATCCTAAAGTAACACGGGCACATATTTATAAATTCATTAAATAGTATATTACAACATAGGCAAAACTATGTTTGTACTATTTAAAGTGGCACAATTTATTAAAAGGGAGGTAAATATTATGTTGTACAGTGTACACTGTTGAAATATGTCCTACATTTAGAAAGACTACACTAGGGACATATTTTTACTGTCCCACACAAAAAAACTTGTAGTAGTTCCTTTGCTGTGGAGTTAGTAACATACAATTTATTGCATACCTGGAGGTTACTTAGGTGTTATAGTATAGCATAATAGCTCCTTATCATGTTACAGTGATCCCTGAATACATACAGAATTAATATGTACAAATAAATGTACCTCTCTACAGTTTCAGATGTTACGTGTAGGTAAAACCTGCCTAAGGAAGGCAAAATTCTTACATAGTGTGGGCAGGTGAAATGGAGATGGAAGAAACTAATTCATTTATCTTCTGCTGCAGTCAGTCATATCAGGAAAATGGAGTTCTGTTTCCTAATACAACCTGCACTGAAAATTTCCATTTGCATGTCCGAGTTATGAAAACACATAGCACTTATGTTCCTGGATTTTACATATTCTTGATTGTTTGCAGTTCTCTGATGTGCCAGACAGATCCTAACGTAACATTGTGGTTTTTAAGGAACAATACTGAATTGCTTGAGAGCATGTGGAGGCATTGTGATCATTATCCATGTAATGAATATTACCATAAAATACTAGAATCATAGATAAGAATGGTGGGAAGGGACCTCCAGGAATAATGTAGCATTTACTCCTGCTACATAGGAACATAGGTCTCACTCAGAAAAATAGAGCAAGTTCTTTTAAACCAAACAATTTCCATAAATAAGTGCAGCACGTTACAGAAAAGAACTGCTGATGCCAAATACAGCAATGATAGCTTCTCTTATCAAGAAATCTTCACAGATATCAAAACTTTGCTGAACAAATTACTCCAACTAAGCACTTTTGTTGCTCAATCAATGCTTTATCATGGCAAATGGCTTGATCTGCCACCAGTGAAATCCAAAAAATGGGATCACAAACTATGAAAGATTTCAAGATCTTTCAACTGATTGAGAACAAATATACTAGAATCTGAATACAGATAAAATGTTAGATCCGTAGAATAAGTTACTTGATATGCAACTGCTTCAAAAGGGACTAAGTGAAAATAAAGGCATATCTGAAAATAAAGGACAAAACAAAAAGCCTGAAGATGGGTAAGCCAATTTTTAAGGCCCATCTCTTTGCATTCAAGTCTCTGTATCTTATCACCTTTTGCTACTCGTAACTTCTCTTCCTCTCTCTCTCGTCTGCTTATGCTGCCTGTTTTACTACTTCTTTTAAACACAAATATGCAGCATGATAAACTGTAAACTAGGAATATTATGTACTATTGCCATGTTTATTTTAACATAGTTAACCTCAAATTTCACTTCCACAGACTTTGTCTTTTCATTGCTTGTTAGAATGGCAAACCTTTCATATCAGGACCTTTGTCTTCATGTCTATATGTCAAGCACCTAGGAAGTTTATTGCATTATCAAGCATAACCAATTCGCTTATGATTAAGCCTGCACAGAAACTGAATTCAGAACACCCATGCCTCTGCACAACATACTAAACTCCTCTCTAAAAGCTTTCAAGGACTAAATGCACAAACCAGTCATTGTAATGCTCACAATGGACCCATTTTGACATGGTTTCTGGGACTCAAAATCAAAAATTAAATAACTAGGAGAAATGACCACACAAACCATCCTTAAAAAGCTCAAAGCTATCAGTCCTCAGTGAGGCCAACTAAATACAAGAAAGTGCAAGTTTCTAAGCTAAACTAATTTAAAGTATGGCATTGAGATACAAAAAAAAATATTTTTTTTCAAATGGTAAAATACATCAGATACTTTAAATTGGCATCTCACAAACACCTTACCTGATCTCCCTCCTTATCCTACAAAAACTCATCTTTTGGCAGAATAATTCTTTGGCAAAATAATGAAATTTAGGTAAGTTTCAGCAGGATGAAATTGGAAGGGTAAGCTTCCAAAAACCCTACCAAAATCAAAAAAGTGTGTGTTTTGCCTCTAGCCATGGAGAGACTATCCCTTCTTAATCCTTGATGATGAGACCAAGATCAGAAATAATCAAGCTCACACAAAAGATATGGGAAACAGTTGTGGAGCTATATATTTTGTAAGCCAAGTTCTGTTCTTATTTAATGCTACATCAGATTCCTATTTGTAATGTGAAGTGATATTTTCCATCTTTGTGAAATGTTGTGAGATCTATGGATGAAAAGCAATGTCCTTTATAAATAACAAATAGGCAACATCTCAAATGGGTTAAGGTCTTTAATTTCCGGGAAACATTAGTCTACTTGATTGTTATTTTTAGAAACATGAAAAAAATCCTGCTATGAAAAAAAGAGATAATTTGTTCCTCAATAGATTTAATTACAAAAAGGCCTTTCTAGAGAATGGAAATCTCAATCTCTAATTAAGTTTGAGTGGGATTGAAATTCTTAGGGTCCCACTGAATTAAAAAGAGATATTTATTTTGCACTGCCATTTTGCCACCATGTTATAAGAAGTTATTACCAAAATACAATACAAAGAATCATTTTTAAGTTAACACAGGTTGAATCACTATTGAGACTGACTCTTTTATTCATATTTTTCCTGGAATAAATAATTATATATAATACACATGAAAACCATCATCAAATGTACTTATATTATTCATTGCACTATTCTTAATTTGGTTTTAAAAGAATGGCATTTCCAGACATTCAGTATACAACAGAACCCTACAATCACATGAACTCTTAAAATTATCCCTTTTGGTGGGAGGGGGGAGGAATCATTAAAAAGTAGGAAGAGACTTTTAGGGCACATCCAGACAAGCCCACATGTGCCTCTTGCAGTATCTCAAACCCCTTTGAGACACCGCAAGAGGCATGTGCAGGAACAGGAAAAGGTTTCCCCCACTGTAAGTTTGCAGTGTGGGGGCAAAATTAGAAAAAACCAGAACTAAAATAAGTGGGGCAGAGCACAGTCCCGGACCATGTGAACCAGAGGTGAAGTCCTCCACAGGGATATTCTGGCTGCTCTTTGGTTAGCCCTAACCCTGGTGCTGAAGCATGCAGGCAGCATGCCAGCAGCAGGGCTCCAGTGACAGTAAGTAAGGGGTCGGGGAGCTAGAGGAGGGGGAGGGGACTATGAGTGGGACCCTGCTGCCCCCACCCACTCCCCCAGTGTCCCCCAATCCCTGCTCTGCCCAGCACCACCCCCTGCCTGACCCCTGAGGCCCCCGATCCCTGCCCTGCCTGGCCCCATCCCCCGCCTGCCCCCCAGGCCCCCCTGATCCCTTCCCTGCCTGGCTCTACCCTCTGCCTGCCCCCCAGGCCCCCCCAATCCTTGCCCTGCCTAGCCCCATCCACCCATAGCCCCCTGAGGCCCCTGATCCCTGCCCCCCGCAGCATCCCCACAATAAAAAACAAACAAAAAACCCCCTGACACTTCCCAGCAGTTCCAGCTGCCATCTGGGTCACTGGGGTCCCACCTGCACAGAGTGAGGCAGGGTAACAGCCCCAGCAGCCAAAGCCCCTGCTGCCCCCCACTGCCCTGTGCTGCCTGCAGGGGCCCTACCAGGAGGCCCCAGAGCCCCCAGAGCCCCTGCTTCTAGGATGAATAGAGGCAGTTTTTTTTCTATTTCTTTTTTTTTTAAGTGCCATTGCTTGGCGTTGGGTGGGCAGCCATGGGGACCTGGGGGTGTAAGCAGGGGCTGGGGCTGGGTGGGGCAGTTATTGGAGGAGTCTGGGGGAGTGGGGGGTGGGGCTGGGTAGGGCAGCCATTGGGGGGCTGCAGCAGCTGGTGAGGGTGGGGCCAGGTGGGGCAGCAGTTGGGGAGCTGGGGTGGGGCATGTGGGCCCTGCAGGGGGAGTGGTAGACCCTGAAGGGTTCATTTGGCCCCTGTTGGAGGGGCTGTTGCCCCTAGTCAGGGGCTGTCACCCCTGTGGGGGGCTATAGCCCCTGTGTGGAGGCAGCAAAATATATTTTCATGTATTCATGAAACATGTATTTAGAATTCCCTTTATTATTATGATACAGACACTGGTAGTATTCCAAATCATTTTAACACTGTAGACCTATCAATAAAACATTGTCTAAGTGATTGCTGTCTCTCTGTCTCACTCTCTCTCTCTTTATAGTGGTCTTTTGTTTTAATTATGGAGAAACATGGATTTGGGGGTATTTTACAGAGTGACTTGGGTTTTTTTTTTATCAGGGAATTTTCAGTTTTCCAATAGGGAACACCAGAATTCCTACTAGGGAGGGCAGTGGCAGGACCCTGCCTGCTCAGAGCTGGCACCTTGGACCCAGCTGGCTGTGGCTGCCCTCCTGGCCAAATGGGGACAGGAGGACATGCTTTGACAGTTTAAAGCAGGCCACCACACTTGGAACATCTTCCAGGCCATAGCTTCTCAGATGGCCAGGCATATCCATGATCTCTTGTGCATTGTACCTAATGCTCCTATTGGTGCAGGCCAAAACCTCATTTGCTTTTTGTGTGGCTGCATCACACTACAGATTCATATGGAGGCTGTGAGACACAAAGACTCCTTATTTATTTTCCATCCAGCCAAGTGACACCCTTCTTGTATTTGTGTTTCAGATTAGCACTTTGCACTTGTCAGCATTTAACTTCATGCTGTTGGTTCCAGCCCAACTTAAAAATCTGTTAAAATTCTTCTGAGTTATGCTCCTGCCCTCATGTATTTGCAATTCTTTCCAATTTTTCATTCTTTGCAAATTTGGTTGGGAAGCTCTCTGCTCCATCATCCAAATCATTAATCAACATGCTAAACAGCACTGGGCCCAGGAAAGACCCTTGTGGGACTCCACTTGAAACCTCTTCTCATTCCAACATGGATCCCTTTATAAATTACCTTTTGCTTACAGCTATAGAGCCAGTTGTCTGTCCACCTTATGTTTATTTTGTGTAGCCTACATTTCCCCAGTTTGTGTGTGATAAGAGCATGTGGGACTTTGTCAAAAGCCTTGCTGAAATACAGATGCACAATATCCAGAGCATTCCGTTCATCCACCCAACAAGTTATCTTGCTGAGCAAGGAGATCAGTTTTGTTTGGCACTATTTGTTCATAGCAAAGGCATGTTTGATGCGCATTATCATCCTTTTGTTCTCCAGATGCTTGCAAAATGCTTCCTTATTATATTCTCCAGTAATTTCCTAGGTACTGGGGTAAGATTAACTGGTCTATAGTTTCCCCAATCCTCCTTTTTTAGAGGGATGTTATGTTGGTCCTTTTCCAGCCCTCTGATAACCTCACTCATCTTCCATAACTTTGTAAACATTATTTCCATGGGCTCCAAAATCTCTGCCAGTTCGTTCAGTGCCCTTGGAGGAAGTTCATCAGCTCCTGCTGATTTCAATTTATTCAGACCTATCAAAAAATCAAAAGTTAAACTATGTTAAGCTGCTGTCATGTATGTTATTTACTGCAGTGCCAAGCATACATAAATATTCTCGTTTACTTCACTAAAGAGCTTTCTGTACACATACTCAATGATTACTACATAAATAAAGGGGAAGAAACTAAAATATGAAGTTAAAACCTTTAGGGGTGTAATCCTTCTTTAACTGGCAGCATTGTAAATTCAGCATATCTCCAAGGACAAAGAGGAAATGCACCCATGGTGCAGTAAGATCATTTTATAGACCACTAATCTAAGACAGAGAAATCATATTATATGTATATGATTGGGAATTCTATCTTGGAAAGTAGTGACCCAGAAAAGAACTTAGTGTTCTTGATAGATAACCACCTCAATCTGAGTGCTCAGTGCAGAGCTTTGGCTGAAAGATCTACTGTGATGGCTGAAAGCCTTAAAGGGGGAATGCTGAATAGAAGCTGCTGCTCTTGCTTCCCTAAATAGCATCAGTATGAATGGCATTAGAATATTGTTTTTGGATCTGGTGTCTATGCACCTGCCTATAGAAATACTGGAAACAGTTCAGAAGAGGGACACAAAAAGTGATCCTGCAACTAGAAAACAAGCCTTATGATGTGTGAACCGTAAGAACTTAAGTTATTCATCTTATTAAGCTATTAATCTTATTAAATAGAAGATTGAGAGATGATCTGGTAACTTTATACAGGTGCCTGCACAGAGAGGAAGACACCTAAGAGGGAGGGCTTTTCAATCTTATAGATAAACCAAATAAGAAAATCCAATGTGGAAAATGAAGTTATACATATTTAGCTTTGAATTCAGGTCTGAATTTTCAACAGTGAGGGTAATTAAACACTGGAACAGGTTGCCAGAGGAGGTGGAAGACCTCACAGCCATTTGGAGTCCATAGAAAGTTATCTAATCTCAATTTAAAAGCCATCCTTTGATTGAGCTTCTGGAAGAAACATAATTGCCTGTGTAGTTAAGAGGTCAGATCATCATGATATCTCTTCATAAGGGATATGACTCAATGAACTGAACCATATCAGTTCCACCCACTCATTGCCTCTTCCTTGCTTTTTTGTCCATTTTTGTGTCAACGAACCTAGAAAACTAAAGAAGAAAGAGTTTGAGAACTGAGTCTGTGAAGAGAATTTCCCTGAACAGTTTTATAATAATCAGAAAAGCCAGAAAGGAACAAAGAAACAGAAGGAAACCAAGTAGAGACTTCCTGAGAACAGAGTTTCCACTGACAAGGAAAAGAGAAAAAAGAGGAACATGACTTCAATTGAGCTGCTTTTTAAATATAATGGCAGCTGGTGTAGTAGAAGTTCATGATCTCTGAGCAACTGCCACATCTAAAATCATTGGTGGCAGTAAGAGAGACTTAGCCAAAATAATGCAGCTGAACAGAAGCTATTGGCAATGGAAAAAGTGGTTCCAGAGATGCTACCAGCTGTCCAGTTTCAACTGAGAAGTGGCAGAGTTAAGACAACATTCAGAAAATGCAGTAAACTCTTCTGCCAAAAAAACACACGGGAAACAAGTCCAAGCACCAGAACAACTTGAGGATGTTTTGAAACATTTCTTGTAAGGCTAATGTTTCAGGCTAGAGACTGAGAACAGAATACTAAAATAAAGAAGACTCCTCAGTTCCATGGAACATTTATATAAATGGTGGTCAAACCATCATCTTCTAATCATTTGCCAATATAAACTGATAACATGCTCAGAAAACACTAAGATACATGATTAGTCATGTTAGGATATTGGATACTCTCCCCAGTAGCCACACCCTACTGAAACTGGCACAACTAAGATGGACCAGCCACCTTTCAAGAATGCCTGACACGCACCTGCTGAAGAAAATCTTCTACAGCCAACTGTCAAATGGCTTTTGTGGTGAACCAAGCAGTACAAGGACACCCTAAAGATGTCCCTAAAGAGTTTCAGCATCAACCCAGAGTCATGGGAGCAAATTGCTTGTGACTGTCCATCCTGGACATCATTGGTCCAGAGTGGAGCACTGGCCTTCAAGCAGCAGTGCACGGCAGAGGCAGTGAGGAAGCGTATGGCCAGGAAAATGAGGACTTCTCATGTCCAGTCCTTGTCACTCTCCTGCCTCTGCTGCAGCAGATTGTTCAGGGCAAAGACTGGACTTATAAGTCACCTGCGTACCCATGTGACCTAGCCTCCACCTCTTTCCTCTCTCTTCTTTCTTCATTTTTCTCTCTTTCTCCCTCTCTCTTTTCTGCCTCCCTTTTTCTTTCCTGCTTCCTTTCTCTCTTCCTCTTCCTCCCCCCCCCCCCAGTGGATGTGATCATCTTCACGTGCAAAGGATAAACAACACCAAGGAGGTGATACTTCCCCTCTATCGGGCGCTGGTCACACCGCAGTTGGAGTACTGCGTGCAATTTTGGGCACCGCACTTCAAGAGGGATGCAGATAACCTAGAGAGGGTCCAGAGAAGGACCACATGTATGGTTAAGGGCTTGCAGGCCAAGCCCTATGAGGAGAAACTAGGGCACCTGGACCTCTTCAGCCTCTGCAAGAGAAGGTTGAGAGGCAACCTTGTGGCTGCCTATAAATTCATCATGGGGGCACAGAAGGGAATTGGTGAGGCTTTACTCACCAAGGCACCCCTGGGGTTACAAGAAATAATGGCCACAAGCTAGCAGAGAGCAGATTTAGACTAGACATTAGGAAGAACTTCTTCACAGTTAGAGTGCCCAAGGTCTGGAACGGGCTCCCAAGGGAGGTGGTGCTCTCCCCTACCCTGGGGGTCTTCAAGAGGAGGTTAGATAGGCATCTAGCTGGGGTCATCTAGACCCAGCACTCTTTCCTGCCTATGCAGGGGGTCGGACTCAATGATCTATTGAGGTCCCTTCCGACCCTAACATCTATGAATCTATGAAACACAGTTGTGTTAGTCTGAAGTCAGACAAAAGGTAGGGCTGTGCTGAAGTAGATTGTTGCCTATGAAAGCTCATGCCTCTCTGAATAAGTTCGTTTCCAAGGGCACTTTTACACATGCTCTGGGGGTGCTGGGAGGTGGTGCTTTAATTAAAGAGGTTCCGAGAGATGCTCAAATTAAAGCACCACCGCATCTCCTGTATCAGTGTACTGAAAAAATACTTAAAATGCTTAAAACTGGTGGCAGGGGTACTTGAACTAAAGCACACCACTTTTAATTGTGGGTACACTGATATATGAGAGGCAGGAGACTGCTGGTGTAGAGTAATTGCCATGCTCCACCAGACTCGATTAATTGAATCTACTCTGACACGCTGGAATTTCAACGTGTTGGAGCAGCCTCTGCACTCATGTATAGGCAGCCCAAAGTGCCACCCTGCCATACCTTCTGCCTAATAAAAAAATTACCCTTTTGCTTACAATGAAAGATCATACAGAAAATTAATAAACTCAAAAATCTACTGGTTCAAAGACTATTTATGTACAAAAGGGGAGTTTGCAGATATATTTGTATTATAAATCCAAGGCATTGTCAATATGTAACAATATCTTACTGTTTCTGTAAAGCAATTAAAAGACCGTGGGTATAACATTTAAAATAAATACATTCTTTTAAGCTGGCAGCAACATGGCTTTATCTATAAATTGATTGTTTATGTGTAACAATATATCAAAAGCAAAAAAAAAAGGAAAAACCTGGAGCGGTTAAAAGATTCAAAATAAATTCTCTGGAATGCTTTAAAAATTCAAATTCACTTATCCATTGATTTTTTTTTTAAAGAGACTTTAAAACCACATGCAAACAATAATTTGCAGATCCTACAGTTTGTTCTATGCAGGAAACTGTATGGAATACTGTGCTCAATAATAGCACTATCGCACGATTGAAACTTTGGATGATAAATTCTTTGCTGCAAAAATTAAGAAGCTGCATACAAAAAGGGCCTTAGAATTCCATAACATTCACCACTGTAGGAACTTTTTTTAAACATTTGCCCCCTTGAATAGAATCCTGAGCTCAAAGTTAAGATGTGGAGAGGGTAGGTGCTTCTGGAAGGAACCCAAAATAAACAGTACGCTCAGAAGGGAGCTACCTGAAGTCAGCATACAACAGTTTAGAAGAGGAAATGCTGTGGACAAAGGGGTATTATAAAACAAAGTTCTCCCTGGAGAATTCCACCCATTATGTGCCTAAGAGGACTTAGGCACCCAAATATGAGTCTTTTCCATTGTTCAAGTCTTCCACTTTTCCATTGTTCAAGGCTGGAACTTTACTGCACCTAAGTGTGTAAAATAAGCATCTTGCCCAAATATTAAGCCACCAGAAAATATTGAAGAGGAAGACCTACTCATCATTCAGAATCATAGAGAAGAAGGACTGGAAGGGTCCTCAGCAGGGTGGCCATCATAGAGGACATTCTGGTTTTCTTCTACTCTGTCTTCTGTCTTCTATTGATAGGAAACCCGACACCTTTATGTGCTCTATTTTTCTCTTGACTGTCTCTTGCCTCCTGGGAGAGGAGGATCTCTTGAAGAGAAAAATAGAGGACATAAAGGCGTTGGGTTTTCTATCAATAGAAGACAGAGGACACCTGGACTGTCCTCTATGATGGCTACCCTAATCCTCAGGGGTCATCCCTGTCTAAGCCCTCTGTCATGCCAGGTTCTAGACAGCCATGTCTGGGGGTTACCTCAGTGTCAGGAGAAGAAGCTAAAGTCTGAGGGGAGCATGCCAAGTCAAAGTGTTGGAAAAACAGGAAGCCAGAATCCCCAAATCATAGATCCAGATCCAAATCAGAGATCTTTAGGGTCAGGGAGAGCATGGGGCCAGAAGGCTAGCTCGGTCAGGTACTCAGGAAATCAAACTAAAATTGTGTCAGGTATCCTAAGGTTCAAGACAGATTCAGGATCCACAGGCAAGCTAAGTCAGGTATCCAAAGAGTCTATCATAGCAGCACAAGCGCAGGGTTCAGTAACCTGGATACAAAATTGAACCACATTGCTCAGACACTTTCTCTTCCAGGTCAGGTGTTTATATCAAGAAAGATGAGGGTCCAGATGACCCTGGCTGGCCACTCCAGTGGCAGGGAGTAGGCATGTAGCTAGGCCTAACTGAAGAGTTTTGGCCACTGCGTCCCCCCACTACGGCCTTGCTGGGAAGGCAGCAGACCAGGATGAGCAGCTGTACCAGGAAGCTTGAGGCCTAACATCCAGCTGTTTTCCTTTCCTTTGCCCCTCCCCCTGACCAAGGTACTTTCCAGGGAGTACTAGTCCAGGCTTTCTTGGGTGGTCTGCATGGAATTTTTTCACTAGATCAGGAGCATGGATATTTTCTGCAGATTCTCACCTTCCTTCCTCTGGCCCATACGCCTCCAAATCCAGAAGGTAATAATATAGTTTTTCTCACCTCCACCTTAAGTCTACAATCTCAGGGACTAAATATTTCATAGATTTCATAGACATTAGGGCTGGAACGGACCTCAGAAGATCATTGAGTCCAGCCCCCTGCCCAAAGGGCAGGAAGTCAGCTGGGGTCATAGGATCCCAGCAAGATAAGCATCCAGTTTGCTCTTGAAGGTGTTCAATGTAGGCGCTTGAACTACCTCCAGTGGCAGGCTGTTCCAGACCTTGGGGGCTCGGACAGTAAAGAAATTCTTCCTTATGTCCAGCCTGAAACAGTCTTGTAGTAGTTTATGACCATTCGACCTAGTCGTCATCCCTTGGGGTGCTCTGGTGAACAAACGTTCCCCCAGATACTGGTGGTCACCCCTGATAAACTTATTGGTGGCTATCAGATCACCCCTGAGCCTGTGCTTTTCCAGGCTAAAGAGCCCCAGGACTTTCAGCCTGTCATCGTAGGGTCTGCTTCCCTGACCTCTGATCATGTGCGTGGCTCTTCTCTGGACTCTCTCAAGCTTCTCCACATCCTTTTTGAATTGTGGAGCCCAAAACTGGACGCAGTACTCCAGCTGCGGCCTCACTAAGGCCGAGTACAAGGGGAGAATGACGTCCCGGGATTTGCTTGAGAAGCATCTATGGATGCAAGCCAGCATTTTGGTTGCTTTACTAGCCGCAGCATCGCATTGCAGGCTCATGTTCATCTTGTGGTCAATGATGACCCCCAAGTCTCTTTCTTCCACAGTGCTAACCAACATAGCACTGCCGAGCCTATAAGGATGCTGCGGGCTTTTCTTCCCAAGGTGGAGAACCTTGCATTTATCGGCGTTGAACACCATCAGATTTCATCCGCCCACTTGCTGAGCCTGTCCAGGTCAGCCTGGATCACCCACCTGTCTTCTGGTGTGGATGCTTTGCCCCAAAGTTTGGTGTCATCGGCAAACTTGGCCAGTCCGCTTCTGACTCCAGTGTCCACATCATTAATGAAGATGTTGAACAGTATGGGTCCAAAGACAGAGCCTTGGGGGGCCCCACTGGTCACAGGACACCATGCTGAGTGACTTCCATCAATTACTACCCTCTGGGTCCGAGCACGGAGCCAATTTTCCAGCCAGTGGATTGTGGAAGACCCAAGGTGACAATTGGCCAGTTTCTCCAAGAGGTGATCATGGGAAACCAGATCGAAGGCTTTTTTGAAGTCAAGATATATGACATCAATCTCTTCTCCCTTGTCCAGGTGATAGGTCACCTGGTCGTATTCTTCTTGACTCTGAACCATTATGGATGGTGGAGGAGGTTGGGGACAATCAAGGAGTGAATTTTCTATGTTGGTCTTAAACAGGCACATGTGAAATACCAAATGGTTTTCCAGTGTTGGTGGGAGTTACAATTCAAAGGTGACTGGATTAATTTGTTGGATAATAAGGAAAGATCTGATGTACCTATGATCCAGTTTCTGTGAGGGTTGGTGGGTGCAGAGGTGTTCTGTTGATAGTCATACCTTTTGATCTCCAGAATAAGCAGGCCCCTGTTGACAATATTGGTCTTCATGTCATTTATAAGTTTCTTTTGCTTTTTCCAGGTGGATGTTTAGGGTTGGGTTTTTTTACCTCCTGCACATATTGTACACAGTCTGAAGCTGCAGTATTATCAGTTATGGTGGTTAGGGTGAGGTGTAGCCAGGGGTGAAACCCACATTTGGCTACACCTCACCCTACACCTCACCCATGGGATATGTCTGGATGAGGCCTGCATGGAGTTGTTGTAGGAAAACACTGCAAATGCCAGCAAGGGAGCCCAGTTGTCCTGTTAGAAATTGAGGTAACACCAGAAATTTGTTCTTTCAGCTTGACCACTTGTTTCTGGATGGTATGTGAACAAGAGCTGGACATGGACCCTCAGCATGCCCAGGGCATTGCACTAAAATTAGGAGACAAATTTGGGACGACAGTCAAAGGTTACATGGTCTGGGAGATCATGAAAGTGAACCACATGATACAACCATAATTGGGCAGTGTCTTCAGATGAGGACAGACCTGTGCATGAGATAAAGTGACCCATTTTGGTTAGCTGATCTGTCACTATTAGGATTGTGGAGTATCCATTGGATTTGGACATCTCTACAATAAAGTCTAATGAAATAGTGGACCAGGGTCAGGGGGAACAAGAAGAGCCTGGAGAAGCTCACATAGTTTTTGTGTGGGTCTTTTAGTACAGGCACAAAGATTGCAGGAACAGATGAAGTCTTGGACTGTCTTACATAGACATGGCCACCAAAAGTATGAAGCAACCAAGAGGTAGGTTTTGTCCATTCTGGGGTGGCCTGCTAACAGTAAGTCATAGCTTGCATACAGCACTGTCAGTCTGACCAGGCCTGGGGACACATATATCCTAATCCACATGAATACTACCCCCTCCTGCAGCTGGTGGGGATGTTGAAAGAGGATAGCCTGCTCCCTAGGGGCAATTTCCTCTTAGGCGGCAGCTTGAAGCAATGTTAGGAAGTCTGTTGGTCATGTGGCACTAATGACATTGTGCAGCTTCAGAATAGGGCTGGGTTTGGCTGGTGCCTGTTCAGGATCTTCATCATATTTCATCTTTCAGGATACAGCATCTGCTTTTTTGTACCTGGACCCAAGCTGATACATTATTTGGAAGTCAAAATAGGAGTAAAAGAGTGCCAGATTCAGCTGCCTCTGTTGAGAGCTCTTGCCTTATGAACATAGTTTAAGTTATTGTGGGCTGTAAGGATCCATATCTTGTGCTATACTCCTAGATAATGCTGCCATTCCCCAAAGGCCGTCCAGATGGCCAGGAGTTCATGATTCAGGACCTCATAGTTCTGTTCTGCTGGGCTAATTTTTGGGGAAAAGAAAGCACAGTGGTGTTCTGGACCCTGCTGCACCTATGATGATGCTAGATGTGCCTGTTTCTACCACAAATGTCAGGGCAGGGCCCAGATAAGTGACCACAGCACCAGAAGTGAAGGCCTGTTTCAGGTATTAGAATGCTTACTGAGCCTTCCTGGGCCAATAGAGCTGGATATTCTTCCACAATAACATAGTGAGAGGATTTACTACCTGGGTAAAGTTGGCAGTGAATCTACAGTAGAAATTCGTGAACTCTAGGAATCTTTGAAGTTCCTTGACATTCCAGGGGAGGTGTTCCACTTGCAGATTGTGAACCTTATGTGGGTCTATCTTTGGGCCTTCAGAGAATAACATGAATCCAAGGAACTCCTTCATTGTTTGGTCGAATGCACATTCCTCAATTGTGCAAAAAGGCCACGTTGGCATGGTCTTTCCAGCACTGATCGGACATGCGTGGAATGTTGGTTAGGATCCTCCAAGAAGATCAGTATATCATCAAGGTAGGCAATGACAAACTTGTCCAGTAGGTCTAACAGTATATCATTAATGACATGTTGGAAAGTGACTGAAATATTTGTAAGCCTGAAGGGCATGACTAGAAACTCAAGTGCCCACACCAGGTTCTAAAAGTGGTCTTCCACTCATCCTCAGTGTGGATTCACACCAAGTTATAGGCTTCCCAAAGATCAAATTTAGTGAAGGTGCATGCCATTTTGAGCTGATCAAGCAGCTCTGGGATGTGGCAGGGTACAGATTATGAATGGTAGCCTGATTATCAATGCATAGGTGGAGAACAGGGACAGTCCTGGAAAGGGCTGGGGGGAGGAGAGGGCATAGCTGTTTACATACAGTGTATATTTTTATCTTCCTTTTGCAGATAACATAAATAAAAAAAAACATGTTTAAGTGGGTATTGTTAAAAAATGAATAAGTATGTTTGGCCAGAAGATGCATAGTGCAACCCTGCAATTTTCTGTCTAGCCCACCTTAGCCCTGCTACCGGGAAGAAGCTGGTGCTGCCACTGGTGGAGACTTTTAATGAACTACTTTGTAATAAATAGGATGGGACTCCCATGCATAAGGTGGACCTGTGTATGCAACCCAGAGTCAGGTTCTCTTCTAGATACTCATGAAGAGTGGTAAGTTTGGGCTCAGACATAGCATAAATGTGTCACAGTGGGATGTTCTCTCCTGGCTGCAGATTAATGGGGCAATCACAGTCTTGATGAGGAGGAAGAACATCTGCATTTTTCTTCTCAAAGACATCCAGAAACTCCTGATATTTTCCAAATAACTTGATTTCAGTTTCTGGAGACGTTGCCTTCTGGGAGAGGAGGGTCACAGCAGGCAGGATTTCAGCTTGGATTGTAAGGTGGTATGTCCCCCAGGATTTCCAGAAGTGTTGTTGATAGTAGTCTGATTTCAAATGGACCTCTCAGGCACTCTACCTGATCAGTAGGTCATTGAGCTCAAGGCAGGGAAACCCTAGAATTAAGGGTTAGTGTGGAGAACACATAGTCCAAAAGGTATGGTCTCCTTGTGCCCAAGGAAATTAATCTCTAGAGTGATGGTCTCCTACTCCATATGTTCTGAAGAGAGGGATGAGTCATCTATGGACTCAATTGTTTTGGGTTTGCATTGTCACCTTAGTGGGATTTGTAGGCCTTGTGCCAGTCTCATCTACAAAATTGTCCTTGTCTCCAGAGTGCAACAGGGTGGTCAGCAGAGGGTATGAGCAGTTCTGCCCTAGGATTTGGAGATGAGCAGATAACAGTAGCTGGGGGTTCTACAGGCTGGATTGACTGCAGACATCATGAACCATGGATGCTTTGGGGACTCTGGATGGCCCTGAGCTGACCCACTTCATCAGGCCTGAGATCATTTATTTACCTTGACCTCCTTGCTGGGGACACATAAGCCTGATGACCTATCCAGCTATGTCTCCACCTTACAGTACTTTCATCTAGATTCTTTTTCTTTATTTTACTAATGAGAATATCATTTTTGCATTATTTTTAATGACTCAGGGTAGAATAGCATTTAGTTGCCTTAGTCTACATATGCATATGTATGTGTGTGTATGCCTAGCATGCTATGGGCACCAAATAATAATGGGATATTTTATTCTTGCTTTCAGTAGAAACAAAGAAGCCAACGACCCTGCTAAGGATAACTATTTACAATTTTCAGTAGAAATCAGGTTTTTTTGTTCTTTTTCAGTGAAAGTATGAATCATATAAACCCAATTGCCTGCATTATTTTTCTTCACAAAGCTCCAAATCCATGAATTAATTTAGTAAGGTTTTTTTGTTTGTAGATATCTAGATAGCACTGGCATGACTAGAATTAGAAATGTAAATATCTCATGTTAATGACTTATGGCATTAATTACCACATACATGTCATATATACATTACTATTCAGTTATTGCTATATCTGCTGTAATAGGGGCTGAGTAAATGAGGGGACTGAAGAAAGGAATGTTTGAAGTCATCAAAAGCCCTATTCACACAATTAATTGGAAAGTCACATCTCACTATATGGAGAAGTATCTGAAATATCAGAACTGTGTTCTTCAATTGTGGCAAATCAGAACCAGACTACTGTGCAATTCAGAACTGATTCCTCTGAAGGCAAAGGGAGATTAAAGCCAAGTTGTCTGACTGATGGCAGTCACTTACATAGCTAACTTTTAAGCAATTTGGCACTTTACTTGGGATCACAGAAAATGTCTCTGAGCCAGTGAATGTGTAAAGTGTGGGTGGAAATATTATTTCTTAATATGCGATAAGCGAGATGTAGAGCTAAAGAGTTCATAGAAAAGCATAAGGTCAACAGGTTCAGAGAGCTAGAATGACATGAATGGATATTTATTGAAAACATATTTTGAATAATTTTGCATACAGAATGCTCATTTATTCCTTTTTATTATAATGTTGTTATATTGGATGGCAGGCGGCTTTTTTCATAAAATGAAAAAGAATCTTAAATTTTCTTAGTGCTAAAACACATACACTAGTGAAGCTTTTTCCAAGAAAAACACCTGAAAGAAAGAAAACATGAAAAATTGATCAAACATTAGATAGAACAATATTTTTCCCTCCTTTTAATTACAAAAAGTAGAGGCATAGCAATCGAGAGCAATCAAAATATATCTTTTCAAGATTTTAAAGTACACCCAGAAAATCACATTGTAAATGTAAAGGGAAGAGATGTTTAGGGACAGAATAGTATTGGTCTGTAGAATCACATAAGATACGGAATATAGTTAGTGCAACTGGAGGTCTGGGTCCACGTCCCTGCTTCACCACACAGTTCCTACATGACCTTGGATATGTATCTTAGGGCTACATTTTAAGGCACTGAAACATTGCAAAGTCTAACCCAGTGATTCTCAGCCAGGACATTGTGACAGCCTGGGATGCCTTAAGATCTTTGCAAAGGTGGCATGAGGTGCCACACAGTGTGAGTTCTGTTAGGTGTGCAAACATTTTTCACAAGAAAAACTCAGAGTTTTCATAGTGTTAACTACATTCTGACCTGTTGTGGTCTTTCTGAGATCTTTGAAATAGAAAAAATAGTCTATTATTTTTCCGTAGTAAAAAAATGCAAGTGGAAACTAAGAGATGGTATTTTCCAAGGAGTGTCTTGAATGTAACAAGGGGTGCGTTGAATGTAAAATTAAGTCTAAAAAGGTTAAGAAGCTCTGCTAAATGTTGAGCAGTCTGCTACTTAGTAGAAATCTCAGCCTCAAATTGAGCAGCTTGGCTCACTGTATAATGTGGTTGGGTGGTGTGAAGGGGGCAAAGTTAAGTGCCAGAAAAATAACTCCTCAGAAACCAGCCTCAAGAAACCAGAGCTGTCTAAGAAAACCTGAAAGGAAATGCAGAGAAAGGGGAGGGACCTAAGCACTGAAGTAGCTCCTGGCCTGAGACAGGTAGCTAATGATCTGGGAGGTGTCTTTCCCAAAGTCATGTAGCCATGAGCTCTCTGCTGAAGTTATATGACTGAGAGAGACTAGTATTTATAGCTCTCACCTGGGACATTTGAGACACAAGGTTCAAATTCTTGTTTTCACAGATTCAAAGCAAGGTCATGAACACAAATCTTCTGAACAACAAATGAGTGCCCTAACTACCAAGCCACTGGTAAATACTCTGCAGTGGGTCTCTCTCAATGCCCTATTGGAACTGTTCCATTTTCTATAAATAATTAAATATCCACTGGGTGAAAGAGACAGATATTATTATCCAGTGGTTGGGACATACTTCTAGAATATGCAAAATTTGATTTCCAGAGTCGGCAGAATATAAATTTGAATTTAGGTCTCCTATATTAAGGTGAAGACCCTGATTCCACAGATCCATTCATTCCCAGTCTGTCTTTTCTAAAGCATTACTCCTCACCTATGAGCGGTCTTAGTATTGTAAATTGGTACAGGCAAGCAGGGCACATTCCCTAGATACCCTCTAGAATCACAGAAAAGTAGGGCTGAAAAGGACCTCACAAGGTCATCTAGTCCAGGCCCCTGCTTGTGCAGGATCTTCCCTGTTCCACTTGCATAGTCAGAAAGTTCCTCCTAATATCCAGTCTAAATTTCCCCTGATACACTTTGAGGGCATTGATCCTAGTCCTATTGCCTATAGCCACAGAGAAAAGCTCATCTCTCTTCTCCCTGTGATCACCCTTCAGGCATTTGCAGACTCTTATCAAATCTCCCCTCAATCTTTTCTTCTTCAGGTTCTTTGAGCCTTTCGTCATAAGACTGAGGCCCCTAATAAATTATGTTGCCTTCTTTTGGATTCTTTCCAAACCATATACAGTACATCCTTTTTGAAATGTGTGGCCCAAACTGGACACAGTACTCCAGGTGAGGTCTGCTCAGTGCTGGATAGAGCAGAAGAATCACTTCCCTTGATTTGCAAGTAATAATCCCGTTAATACAACCTGATATGCTGTTGCCTTTTTTTGCAACAAAGGCACACCTTTGGCTCATATTCAGCTTATGAATATATCCACCATAAATCCAAGATCCTTCTCTGCAGTACTGCAAGGTAACCGGTCATTCTCCAGTCTGTAATTGTGCATGTGGCTATTCCATCTCAAGTGCAGGACTTTGCACTTGTCCTTGTGGAATCTCATCTCATTGGCTGAGGACCATTTCTCCAGCCTATTCAGGTCATTCTGTATCCTACCTCTACCCTCCAGAGTATCTGCAACTCCACCCAACTTAGTGTCTTCCAGATTTACTAAGTGCACACTTGATCCCATTATCCAAATCATCAATGAAAATGTTGAACAACCCCTGCGGAACCACGTTTGATCCCATCTTCCGAGATATTGGGTCATTGAAGAATACTTGTTGACTACAATGCACCAACAATTATGTACCCACTTTAGCATACACTCATCTAGCCTACAGATGTTCAACCTCTGACCTGCGGGCCAAATGTGGCCTATGGAGCATGAATGAGTTGTGCCCCCAGTGGCTGGGGGGGCACGGAGGCAGTGGGAGCACAGAGACAGCAGTGGGACTTGTGGGAGCATGGTGGAAGTAAGCGGGGGAGCTCCCACAGATGCCACCAGCACTGTCAGTGGCGGGGGAGGGAGGGCGAGCATTGACCAAGGGTCAGCGATCACCCGCAGCCACTGCCGGCAGCATCAGCAGCTGCCAGCAGGGATTGCAGACTGCCCACCGTCACCACCCACAGTGCCAGTGGTGGGGTGGTGAGCAGCGACCACCTGCAGTGCCTTTTTGTAGGGGGTGCACTTCTACATGTCACCCCAGCTATGGAGCCTTGGCATCTGGCCTGCAGGGTTCCCCCTGGGTTGGGAAATTTGTCAGTGGGGGGCGCTGTGGCCACTAATACGGCCACCTTTCCCTGCCCCACCAAATTTCCAAACCCCAAGCCTCTCATGGTACATTGTAGTAAAGGTGTGCCCGCTTCTCCTTGTGGGGGCTGGGCCACACCCCCTCCCTCTGCATCTGATTCAGAGCTGAGCCACGTTCCCTTCTCTTCTTTCCTCTCCCCCCCCCCCCGGGGCTGTGTTGGGATCAGGCCATGCCCCCTAGCTTCTTCACAGTCAGGTTGGAGTCAAACCATGCCCCCTTTTCCTCAACAGGGCTGGGTTGGGCCATGCCCCCTTTACTTTGCAGGGACTTGCCATGCCCCCTTCTCCTGTGGGGCTTACTTGGGGCCAGGCTACCCCCTGCCTCCCTCTGCATGGCCAAATAGTGCCACTGTGCCTACCCTGGCTTCTGGATGGGGACCACCAGGTAGATCTAGCCCATGGGTGGATGGGGCACTATCCATCCAGCGCACAAGGAGAAAAAGTTAAGCACCACTGCCCTAGTCTATATTTCCTAAGTTTGTTTAATGAGGCTGTCATGGGAGGGTTTCAAAAGCCTTTATAAGGTCAAGATATATCACCTCCACTACTTTCCCCTCATCTACAGATTCTATCACTTTATCACAGATAAGATATCAGTTTTGCATGGCATGACTTACTCTTGGTGATACCATACTGGCTGTTCCTAATCACTGTTGTTGACTACAATGCACTAGCAGTTATGTACACACCTTAGCATACACTCATCTAGCCTAGAGATGTTCTACCTTTGACCTGCAGGCCAAATGTGGCCTATGGAGCATGAATGACTTGTGCCCCCAGTGGCTGTGGGGGCCACTGGAAGATTGGAAGAAGGCTAATGTCCTGCCAATCCTCAAGAAAGGGAGGAAAGTAGATATGGCAAACTATAGGCCCATCAGCCTGACCTCTATCCTGGGGAAGATCTTGGAAAAGATTATCAAAGAGGTCATTCTTAACAGACTGGCTGATGGCAATATCCTGAGGGATACCCAGCATGGGTTTGTTGTGGGTAGGTCTTGCTTGACCAATCTCATTTTCATTTATGACCAGGTGACCTATCACCTGGATAAGGGGGAAGAGATTGATGTCATATATCTTGACTTTAAAAAAGCCTTCGATCTGGTATCCCATGATCACCTCTTGGCAAAACTGGCTAACTGCGGCCTCAACCTTACCACAATCCACTGGCTGGGGAATTGGTTCTGTGGTAGGACCCAGAGAGTGGTGGTTGATGGAAGCCAATCGTCTTGGTACATGGTCACCAATGGGGTCCCTCAGAGCCCATACTGTTTAACATCTTCATCAATGATGTGGACATTGGTGTGAGAAGTGGGCTGGCCAATTTTGCCAACAACACCAAACTCTGGAGTAAAGCATCCATACCTGAGGACAGAAGGGTGAACCAGGAAGAACTTGACATGCTCATTAAATGGGCAGATGAGAACCCGATGGTGTTCAATACCAAAAAAATGCAAGGTTCTCCACCTAGGGAGGAAACACCTGCAGCATGCTTATTGGCTTGGCAGTGCTATGCTGGCTAGCACTATGAGCAAAAGGGACTTGGGGGTCATGATTGACCACAAGATGAGTATGAGCCTTTAATGTGATGCTGCGGCTAGTAAAGTAAATCTTGCATCCATAGATGTTTTTCAAGCAAATCCCAGGATGTCATTCTCCTGTTGTACTCAGACTAGGTGAGGTCGCAGCTGGAGTACTGCATCCAGTTTTGGGCTCCATAATTCAAAAAAGATGTGGGGAAGCTTGAGAAAGTGCAGAGGAGAGCCACACGCATGATTAGAGGTCAGGAAAACAGACCTTATGATGAGAAGCTGAGAGCTATGGGGCTCTTTAGCCTGGAAAAGAGCAGGCTCATGATGGCCACCTATAAGTTTATCAGGGGTGCTCATCAGGATCTGGGGGGATGTCTGTTCACCAGAGCGCCCCCAAGGGATGACAAGATCGAGAGGTCACAAACTCCTCCATGACTGTTTCAGGCTGGACAGAAGGAAGAACTTCTTTACTGTCCAAGCCCCCAAGGTTTGGAATAGACTGTCACCAGAGGCGGTTCAAGCACCCACTTTGAACACCTTCAAGAATAAATTGGATGATTATCTTGCTGAGATCCTATGATCCCTGCTGACTTCCTGCCCATGGGGCAGGGGGCTGGAATCGATGATTCTCCAGAGTCCCTTCCAGCTCAAATGTCTATGAAATCTATGAAACCCTTTTTCTCCTCTAGGTGCTTCACAATGACTTTATTCAGGACCTGCTTCAGGATCTTTTCAGGTATAGAGGTCAGGTTGATTGGTCTATAGTTCCCCAGATCTTCCTTCACTTCCTCCTCCTCCTCCTCCTCCTTCTTCTTAAAAATGGTTATTATATTTGCCTTTTCCAGTCATCTGGCCCCTCACCTGACCTTCTTGAATTCTCAAAAAGGATAGCCAATGGCTCTGAATTTGCATCAGCCAGTTCTTTCAGTACCCTTTGGTGCATCCCATCCAGGCCTCCCAACTTGAAAATATCTAACTTCAGTAAGGAATCTTTAACCTGTTCTGCCATTACTTTAGGCTGTTTGTCTCCTTTCATATCTCTGCTGCCAACCACATTTGTCATCTGGTAGGTGCCCCTATCTGTGAAAACAAAAGTAAAGTAAAAGCATTAATTACTTAGCCTTCTCTACATCATCTGTGACCAGTTTGCTTTCCACATTCCATTCAGGGACTTATGGTTTCTCTAGTCTTCCTCTTACTTTTGACATACTTATTGCTCCCTTTTATTTATTTCTTTATTTAGCCTTTTATTGTCCCTTGCCAGCTACATCTTAAATTGTGCCTTGGCCTTCCTAATTTTCTCCTCACATGCCTGTGTGATACTCTTATACTCTTCCCTGGTACTATGACCCATTTTCCACTTTTTATAGAGTTTCAAATCCATTTTAAGTTTCAAATCCTTGAAGAGATTTCTGTTTATCCAGGTTGTTGTCCTATTGTACTTCCCAATCTTCCACCTCATCAGGATAGCTTGCTCCTGCACCCTTAGAAGTGCATCCTTAGTCAACTGTTCTGAACGCCTTTTACCATGAGATTTATTTCACAAAGGATCCTGCCCTCCAAGTCTCTGAGTTTATTAAAGTTTGCTTTTCTGAAGTCCAGTGTTCTTATTCTGGTACTCTTCATCCTCTTAGGATCTTGTACTTTATCATTTATTTCATGGTCACTGTCCCCCAAGTTACCTTTCACCTTCACATTTTCATCAATTCCTCTCTTTTTGTGACCTGTAAGTCAAGAACAGTTTTCTCCCTTTTTGGCCTCTCTACCATTTGAGTCAGAAAGTTATCTCCAACAACTTGTTAGATTGCTTGTGCACTCCTGTTTTTTCCATCCCAGCAGATGTCCCAATAATTAAAATCCCTCATGAGAACCAAGGGGAGAACTATCTATGTGATCAACTCTAATGAGAGGGGCACCAGCAAGACAGGGGTCTCTTCCAGTTCCAGATTCCACCTGCACTGAGGACTGTGGAAAGCAAATGGCCTAGGCAATGTTTATCATGGAACTCAAGGTGTTCTGGGAGTCATCCTTCTATAGAGCAGCAGCCGAGTTTGCTGTTGGTGGGTAGAGAGTTGATCCCCATTTTTGATACTGAAATCAGAATTTGTTTTGCCCTTTTGACATGGCCTTCCATAATAAAACATGAAACTTTCACCCTAGCAGCTGCAAATGCCACTGACACCCTATAGTGCTACAACTGCCAAAACACTTTGCACTTTAAGATGCATGATGCCCAGCTGCTATGTACTACATTATCTGGAAGCCAAAAAGAACTGGTCAGAGTAGGTTGAGAGAGAGGAGGGGGAAGAAGAGGGATGACTGGCATCTGGCTTAGATCTGTTCTGAACATGTACAAAAATCAAGCCCTGTTGGTGAGATAAAGTGGTCATCAGCACCATCAGGAGTCCCTTGATCTAATGATGACAGTCTCCCAGTAGGAGGAAAGGAAAGTCATTTGTGAGTCCATAGATTATGGAGGAGGCTAATCTGTGATATGCAATTTAACTGCAGAGGTGACAAATAGTTCTGGGGCAGAGGAGTAGATATCAGGTGATGTCAGATGATGTCAGATTGGTGATATCAGGTGATGTCAGATTGGTGATGTCCGGTCACAACTCTTTCCTTCTGTGTCCCTCATCTATCTACCTCCATAGTAAGATGAGGTTGCTCAAAGTAATCTATGCCTTGTTTGATTCAGTGCCTGGGTAAGATTCAGTGCTTGAGCCATTCCAGGTATTGATGTTAATATTGCACTTCTTCAGGTTCACTTTCAAGGTGTTCTTGAATCTTTGCCCACCTCTAGAGTGGCAACCAGTGGTGAACTGGGAGTATAGCTTCTGTTTTAGGAGATAGTTGACCAGCATCCTTGGAGCATGGCCTGTTGAATGAAGCTGGTGCTATATAAACATGGCTTCATTGCTTGTGGTGTTCATTTGAGCTAGAATGCTGGCATTTGTTTTTGTGTTCTTCCAGTTGATATGGAGAATTCTCCAAAGACATCACTGATGGTAATATTCGAAAAATATGTGTTTGGGACACAGTCCTAACACATTCCTGCTCTGAGCAAGGGGCAGGACTACATGACCTCATGGGCTAGGGATAGACATTCAAAAAGCCTGAGGCTGAATTGATTCAATCTTTTGAGGTTAGTCTAACCTGGCTAGGCTAAATCAGTTTAGTAATTGGACAGACATCCCATAAATGTAGGTACAAGCTGGGAGGTGCTAGAGCAGCTTTCCCCTTGTTTACACAGGGCTGAGCTGACAGGGGTGTGGCCAGGCCCTGGCAGGACACTTTGATTATTCCTCACCCTCCTAAGCCGCTCAGCAGGGAATGTTTATACTCCTAACTCAGTGTTTATCAACCCATTAATAAAACTAATCTCCTCTTCATTAAGTAATGGAGCTCTTTTTAAACAGTTCTTCCAACTAAGGACATTAAGCTACCTGTTGATTAGCTCCAAAAAGCTTGTCTGCCTGTAGTCTCCCATAACATGGACCACAGCTAGCATGTGGTATGCTAGTTAATGCTGAGGTGTCTGCTTAAGGCAAAGGGGAGGGGGGGATAATCCCTGTTTAGTAGGGTGAAGCCAGGCAGACACTCTGTGCCTGCAAGTCTGTGCCAGAGTTCTGGCTAGGAAGCAGAGGGGAGGGGCCAGCTCTGTTGTGGAGCAGAGAGCCACACCCAGCCCAGATAGAATGCTGGGATACTGCGAGGGGGGTGGGGAGTCTGGTTTATCTTAAACCAGCAAGGGGTCTGGGACAGGCATTATATAAACCGGTTTGACCCAAATCAGTTAAGTCATTCAACCAGGTTTATCTCAAACTGGTTTCAGCCATTTTCAAACTGGTTTATGTGCACTGAACGTCTGTTCTGTTACAGATTTAAACCAATTTCTCATCACTTAAACTGGTCTATGTGTAATGTCTGTCCCTATCCATGAGGTGCCTATCGGCCCTACTTTCCTATGATCATTGTTCAATACATAGCAATTTCATCCTTCTGGTGTAGATGGTTTAACAACTTGTTCAACTCCACTTTTCAGTTGATTCCTGCTACCTGTGGTAAATTCCCTAACATTGTGGTAATCAAAATAAGTAATTTGGTAGGAAATTGAAGGACAATGTAAAGTCCTTCCATCCATTCTCTTACCTAAATTCAAAGCAATATTAAGATGTAAAGTTAAAGCCTTTGCCTTGGGTTGTGAAAGATTGAACTCTAAAACATTTCTGTCTTAGAGAATGATTGAAGTTGAGCATAAAATACACACAGAGAAAAAGGAGGGGAAGACAAGATTGTACCTGACCTACCTGGAAATACTTCCATTTTTACAAGCACTAAGAATAACATAAAGAATAAAAAAGGTAAAATGATCACAGAATCAGTTTGCAAACTCAACAAAAATTAATCATCAGTTTTTTTATCCAAAGTGTGGCAGGGTACCTTAGGGTGCCCACTTGTAGCAGGCTCTATGGTGCCTGCCACTCAAAGGACTTGAGTAGGCAGCAGAGGCAGCCAGCAGGTGGCTTCATTCCCCAATCAGGAGTCACATGGCTAGCATGAGACTGAGAGGCGTAATGCCCCAAAGGGCTACACAGAACCTGACCAGTGTAGTTAGAGTAGAGGTCCCCAGTGAGAAGCATGAGTTAAAGGCACAGGCACAAATTAAAGGCCCAAGCACATCCAAAGATGCCTGAGGCCTAGTTTAGGCCAGAGGCCAGAACAGCCAAGTAAAGGGCTAGGGGAATAGTGGAAATTATGGATGTGCTCTGCAAGGCATGGGACAAAGTAAAAGGAAAGGTTCAGAGCTGTGTAATACGCCCTTGGCATTGGGCTTTAAAAATAAACAACTATTGTTCACATCAAGGCATGGCAGAAGAGTGTAGGCAGGCAGGCAGCCCAGACAGGGAGGTGGGCTGGCCTGGTGCCCAGCCCTGATACCTACCCTGTTACACAAAGAATTAACAAAACACTTCCTCCACAATATCTCTGGAAGTTGTCTTTTCTCCTAGTTTCCCCACCTGCTGATGTGATTGCCTGATGAAGAGACATCTCTAGCATGCCACCTGGTCCCTTTCTTCTCTCCTGAATCCCACTGAAGGTTTATTATCAACAGACAGCAAATCACAAATGCAGTTGTATCCAGAGAGGTCCTTCACTAGCCTGCAAGAGGCATATTGTGTTGCCATTGCTTTTATAAACTCTGCCCTCAATACAATTCTATGCCTCCATTATCTAACTCAGCTATAGCAATTAAAGCTTTTGTAATCCTGGGTAGTGCAGGGTGTAATGAAAGTCACACAGCACTTACAGGACCGAAAGAGTTCAGTGATATGAATGGTCTGTCATAAATCCCACCAAATGTTGGGGAATTTGTGGGGTGTAAAGCAGATTTTCTTGTGTTTTCTTATACTGATCTGGTGTGTGGTCTCATTGAAAAGCCAATGTTATATTGTATCCATTTATGCTTTATCATTGTATAGATTATGTTTCTCTATATAACCTTATGATCTTGAGCATATTTTAACCAAAGAAAATGAGGAAAGTATACTTAAGGAAAAGATGGTAGGCAAAACTGCTAAGTATCTCTTACTTTGGTGTACTGGGACAAAGTCAATTGCCATTCCCCATCAGAAACAGAAGGAGTGACTGGTGGAATGGGCATCCAAATTATTGCCTGCTTGTAATGGAAAAACAACCATGTCATAACAGAGGCATCTGAGGAAAATGTCTCATTAGCTAGAGGTATGCCAGCTGTCTCTGGTAGAAAAAAATTCTAGAAGGTTCTGAGACTTGTGGGTTGGGTCCCCATACGAAGGGGTGTGCGCTTGCTGAGGCACAAATAGCAGCAGCACAACTTTGTGCTGCTGCTTTGTGTCCCATCGCATGCCCCTGCACATGCACTTCAACATACAGCAATTGTCCTGGGTAGGGGTAGGGGAGGCTGGGACCAGCATTTGTGCAGGCCCCAGCAGTCTTACATGGTGGTCTGGTGGCACGCTGTTGTAGCAGAGATAGCACAGAAGCCTGGCCAGCAGCCAGTGCATTGCTCTGAATGGCCCGGACTCCATTTGTGCTGGGGTACTCTTGTGTGTGCATTGTGCTGCTTTTAGTTCTGGTGGATTTTCTTACTACTGTGATTTCCCAGTTGCAAATTTTTCCACTGAGCTGCAAATTTGCAGTGTGGCACATGATTTCACATTCCCTGGGTACAGTTTTTCATGCAACAAAGTAGTTTGTGGTGCCACAAACTGCATGCCTTTTCATGTGGGGATCTGCCATGAGGTATTGGGACTATGCTGATGTCTGAGCTGGCTTGGAAGTATTTTAAAGGCTATCTGCAAGGTGATTTAGGATCTTTGGATTTTCTTAGGCTTTGGCATAGTCAAGGTCCCCAGCAGTCAAGGCTGGCAGAATTAACAAGGAGGCTAATTTCTGAAAATATTGGGAGGTCTTCCTGAAAGACTAAGTGGTAGCAAATAAGGGGATAAGAAACTTTACTTGACTTTCTGTTCTGTCTTCAAACTTATGGCCACTTTTTCTTGTATAATTCTTTTTCTCTTTACTGACTGCCTGCAGTAAAGAGCAATTTCTGGACAAGTGAAATTCCAGGCTAACCTATTCTGTAGAAAGGGTGACCTAAAATTGCTTTCACAACTCAAAGAGAATCCACCAAGAGATGGCAGAGATTTTCCTGATACTGCTTTGAGGTCAGGTATAAGGGCAGTGAAACCGAAGCTTGCAGGGATAAGAAGTTAATTCAGGGAAAACCCTGGTTTGCTCCTTGGAACATGCAGTGGGTCAGCAGAGAAAAATGTAGGGCTCCAAGGGTATTCTGTGGATGGGTTTGTGACACTATCCATAAGAGTTCTTGGCATAAAATATAAACCTTGTCCAATTTCCAAGCAGCATTAGGCATCTATGGCCATGTCCAGATAAGCATAGACATTTGGTTCCCTGGGGGCAACTAGCTGTGCTGTTGCTACTTGTCCTCCGGGAACACTTGTGCCACACACACTCTGGTGCATGGCAGGTTACCTTGGGTGGAGTAGGAGAGGCTGGAGACAGCACTTGACTGGTCCCAGAAGCCTTACCTGAGATACTGGGGGCCTCTTGGGGCTGCAGCAGCAGTGATCCTGCTACTTAGAGCCTGGCTGACAGCTGCTGTGTGGCTCCAGCTGGCCAGGCTCCAGTTTTGAGTGGTGCACACTGCCCTTACATGTGCCACTCCACTTCTTTTTTGCACAGGCTTTTTTGAGCCCTGGATATCCCGGGGTCAAATCCCATCCCCCTCTGTACTGCTCCCTTACAGCATGGAGAATGCACAGCTGAATGTGCAATATGCAGTTCTGCAGACATGTCTATAGCTCTACATACTGCATGGCGCATACTCATCTGTATGCGGCCTATGTGTCTGGTGAATTCTCACTTTGATCATATTAAATAAAGCTCTGATAAGATTTTGTAAGGCAGTTAAAACAAGCCATGTTTCATTTCCCCAGCATCCTTTTATTACTTCTTAAATGATTTTTAACCCCAAATGCCAAATATTCATACAGGATTTGTGGGTAACATATGCAAATAAGCTCTTGTAGACTCTGTCTTTTCTGTTTTTTATCAATAGATGGCAGCAGAGAGCTTCTTCCCTCTAGAGATTTAGACCAAAGGTGTACACTGCTCTACCAATCATTCCAACTCTTCTCTACCCTACAGGAGGTTCAAGCGGAATTCGGGACTGACCTATTCTATGGAAAGGGGGAACTAAAATTCCTTTCAGAACCCAAAGGAAACCCACCTAGAGCTCACAGAAATTCCCCTGCTGCAGCTGTGAGGTCAGGCATAAGGGCAGTAGAGATGAGGTTTACAAGGATAGAGTTATCCCAGGGCAAACCTTGTTTTGTCTGCTAAGGGCTACAAAGTTTGCATGCACTGGAGGAGAGGTAGAATTTAATAGAACATCTGAATACCTGGTGGAAATATCCAGGAGTTTAAAAATGTTGAGGTGAGATGATATTTGTCATAAAGTTTCATTACCCAGAGGATTAGACTGGATCATACTTCTCCTCAGTTGGAGACCAAAGAATTGTATTGTAAATAGCAAACAATGCATATTGTTTTAGTGCTTTACTAAACCCACTTCTAGCACTACACTAAATCCAGTTCAGCCAGTGTGGATAAAGAAGTTTGAAGGCAAAAAGGAATATTAATATGGGATTAAAAAATAAGTGAAAATAAGTGTCAGTTTGTTTAACAAACTCAAACTTGAAGTCCTGCATTCATCCTTTGTTTGTAATTATTCCTGCTCATCTTCCCAGTACATTTCTGTAACCAAACTAAAGCAATCCTTTGAGCAAAAGAAAAAAATCAATTTTCTGATGCTATGAGGAAATTGGGAAATATGTTCAGATTCACTAGAAGGTTATCTATAATTGAAATATTTATAACTGAGACAAGCGCATAGAGTATCTTATTCCCTTTCTATGTATAATGATGTGAATGGTCACAAGGAAAAAAATGTCTGGGTGTTGCAGAATTTCTGGCTTACATCTTTTATGCACCTCAAGAGTATCTCCACAGACAATATTTGATGTCTTACACATGTTTATTACCAGTATATATTCTTTCTGATGGTTGAGATAGGATCTTAATGGGAGCAATGAGGGGTCTTTAACCATTATTTCTAGTTTTTCTTTATAGGAAAAACATATATACCAGTAAGTATTTGTCCTACTTTATATACCTCAACTTTTAGCTCACTCACAGATTCACCAAAGTACATAGAAATACACCTGGGTTAGTGGAGATAAATAGACATCCTAGACACTGTAAACCCAAAGCAGTAAAGTAGAGACTATTTTTCTGGGTAATTTTTGCCTATTTCTGGTAGTGTGATGTTCAAGATCAAAGGTCCAGGATATTTCATCACTGAAGCAGGTCAATCACATCTAGAAGGGCAGTTACTTTTGGCCTTTTCAAGCCACAAAATGGGCTCTCTGCATAAAAAGAGAACTTGTCCAACCTTGGCATGGACTGGTAGTTCTGACATACAATCATAGGGTGCATCTACATGAGACACATTAATGCACATTAGCCTAAGTTAATGTGCATTACGAGCACACGTCTACACATGTGTGCCCTTAATGTGCATTAACTTAGGCTAATTGTGTCTAAATTTGATACCTGCAAGTGCAGGTATCAAATTTAGTTGCAATTAATTAATGTGCAGTAATGTAAGTGTAGGTGCAACTTGGCACTAACATTAGTGCTGGGTTTGCCCAGCCACTAGGGAGCCTGCCTCAGACCAACCCAGGACTCCTGGCTGGGTGCTTTTCCTCCTCCAGGGCCAAATTGCTGATTCTCCAAATCAGAATCGAATCTTCAAATTCAAATTTGGCAAAATCAAATCAGGACAGTGATTTGAATCAATAAATTGAATCACTGTCCCCCAATTTGGGCCAAATCCAAATCAAACACAGCACGTTTTGCACACCCCTAGTTTTTAGGACTCCTGTGCCCCTATGTTGTATTGAATTGAATGTTGTTGTTGTTTACAGGTTGGGATCAATTGGTTTTATTTCTATTTTATTTGAAAGATGGTCTATAAATGCAGCAAATTGGAACAGATAACTAGAAATGCTAATAATGAAATAAATGATGGTTTTAAAAGTCATTGCCACTTTAGAATTGTGTTGTGACGGGGGAGGAGGGATGTACTATATTTGTGAGGTGGCTGGAATAATACTGTCTTCCCATGACCTAGGTAGGTCTACACACCTTTACATGATGGTAGGGAACACTGCCATGAAAGCTTCTCCTACCTACTTGCTCCCATTCTAACTAGGCCTGTTTCAGCTTTTGGCAAGTGCAGAGCTGAAGTGAGTGGGTGGGGCAGTTTTTTCATGGTTATACTCCATCACTGTCTGAGGCAGTGTAAATATACCCAGGGTTTGTGCAGAAGTGGGGCTTACTAAACTTTGATATAGAGGAGCATGTACACAGTGCTCAAAGCCAGATAGTGCAGTGAGGCAGTATAGTCTCACATTCCCTTCTCTACGCAGACTCTTACACCATCTTATCACCACAGTTACTTAGTATTTTCCATTACTCCATTTAATGACATGACCAGCATCTATCATGTGTGAACCACTCTCTTTATCTTATCATTTCCTACTCAGACCCCATAATGGTGAACATCTCCACTGACAGCATTATGAGTTCCCTGTCATCCTTGGGTATTTGACCCTTATGCAAGAGAAAAAGAGGGAAGGAAAGTGCATTTTTTGCTCTTCTTCCTCCCTTTTACAAACACTACAAAAGGAGAAAAATGGCTTGATATTTTTCCAATAAAACTAACAAAAAGGAAATTGATGTGAAAAAACCCACCATGTGCTTCTGGAAACAAACTGTCTTTCAGTGTTGGTTAGAATATTGATGATCACTGAAATTAGTTTCAGCTGTTTTTCTGTCTGATTAGCATCCTGGAATCTGTTATGGGGGTGACTAAACAAAAAGGTCAGGAAAATCATGATGATGCAAAATGAAGTGTGAAATATGGGATTTGGAAAACAAAGCTTTTTAAACAGCTGCACATCATTCTCAGAATATTTTGGCATGATGTCTGCTTCTTCAAATATTTTGCTGATTATTTTCAGAAGTATGAGGGAGTTTTCAGTTTTCACAAGCATGAAGGAGCAGATATAAAACTTTTGCACAGAATATAGGATATAATATCTCCATTGTATCCTGTGACAATATTAAAATCTGAAAAATACCAAAAATATCATATGTGAGAAGGCCAATTTATGAAAATATATACTAAGTTTTGGCTTTTTGCGCAAATATAACAGAAGTGTTTAATAATTTTTAAATCTGATACTGCCCATTATATATCAATATTTGTTTCGATAATTCAGGCATACTAAATGTTATTGTTTTCATAGATTCATAGATTCATAGATGTTAGGGTCGGAAGGGACCTCAATAGATCATCGAGTCCAACCCCTTGCATAGGCAGGAAAGAGTGCTGGGTCTAGATGACCCCAGCTAGATGCCTATCTAACCTCCTCTTGAAGACCCCCAGGGTAGGGGAGAGCACCACCTCCCTTGAGAGCCCGTTCCAGACCTTGGCCACTCGAACTGTGAAGAAGTTCTTCCTAATGTCCAATCTAAATCTACTCTCTGCTAGCTTGTGGCCATTATTTCTTGTAACCCCCGGGGGCGCCTTGGTGAATAAAACCTCACCGATTCCCTTCTGTGCCCCCGTGATGAACTTATAGGCAGCCACAAGGTCGCCTTTCAACCGTGCATAGTTAGATGTGAACTTATTTTGTTAGATTTATTCCATGTTTAACAGTCCCAAAGATACCTCTTTATCAAGAAACATACCTCTTTATGAACTAGATTAAAAAGACGAGTATGAGTTTTTAGCACATATATGACAAATAAAAGATCAACTCTTTAAAAAGAGAAGTCAGAACTCTTCTCTTATCAATGATTTATTATATTCTCAGTTATTTGGCAAAATACTAAAACCTGAAGTGAATATTTTTACAGATATATAAAGAAAACTTAATTTTAAGTTTATAAATGGAATAGTTTTCTAAGAGTTTGAAAGCCTGAATGCCTACAAGGAAACAGTTCAAGTTGTGTACATTAACAAATAGTCATTTGAAGAGTTAGCTAATCACTTTTGCTGTTTAAATATTTTGCCTAGCAATTGCCATTTCATTTTGTGACAGCTAATTTTGTGACTAACACAATAATAGACCAGCATGATTATTCCTTGATTCAATGTCAATAATTTTTCAATATCTCTGTAGAATCTTTTGCAGAAATGTAGCTAATGAGGAGATAACCCTGTATGTAAAAAGTAGTAGTTTTAATCCTGTGAGTAAATACACATGGGGGATATTTGTGGGGGTGGAGGGAGGATATTTTCCCAATGGGTGGGATTATATTAGTCTTTCATAATTTATTGTAAAATTACCTTATTTACAGCACACAGTACAAAATTAGGGAAAAAAATGTAACAGTCCCTTGATTTGGGAGAGATGGCAATGGAGGTAGGGATTTGTAAGTTGTCCAGTCATATTAATCATCAGTCAATTTTGTGTAATAGTATTTTTTAACTATTATTGAGCTGCTGATTTGAAAACAAAGTCTTCACATACTCAATTAAGAAGAGAAACAAATCATTGCATAAATCAAGAAGAGACAAGCATATACATTTACAAGTTTTGTAATAATGCAAATTATTACATATTTTGTAATAAATGGGACTTTGAAGCAGGGCTCTGGGGCCTAGTTATAAACCCTTAACAGAGAGGCTTATAATGGAAATGCCAATGTAACCTTAACTGCAGTAATGAGAACACAGTGGTGTTACAATATGTATTTTATTCCCCGCCCCTCCCCCCTACAGTTGTTGCCACAAAAAGGATACTGCTTTTTAGTAAAACATTTCACTTCTATGCTTGAATGATATTGGGTTGCTACTAAAAATGTTGCTTAGGTAGATGTTTGATAGTGGATTATTTAACCCAGTGACAAAATGTATTGAACAAATCCCATGAAATACGTTTAGAACAGCTTGATTGAGAGCCTGTTTGCTTTCAACTTCCAAACTGCCCCTATCTAAATGTACTTATATAAATCCTCTGAGCTGTTTCTGTGCACACTGATTTTGGATGCCAGTAAGAATAATGTTGAGTCCTGAGGGAACCATGCATCTATAAAGTGTGCAGTTTATAGCTACTGCTGTATATCCCATACACATTGTTCTCATGGCAATAGTGTGGAATGTAATTTGCAATCCTTTATCCCCATTGGTATGTTGACCTAATTATGTTTTCTCATCTGAATTCCTGACAGAGAAAGGAAGTAAAAGCATTCACCTCCACTGCAGTCTTGCCATCAAGTGGTAGACTCATTTACATGACTTCTCTTATCAACAGGAAAAGTCATGTTGAGATCTCGGCTCTGTAAGTGCTGGGATATTTTGAATACCTTCATGAAAATCATTAGATTTACTCCAGATTTACATTAGTATAACTTTGATTCTCAGTCTTTTATGGCTTTTAACTTCTTTCGTGTTATTTCTCATTTCTTCCATAGTGGTGAGAAGGTATCATGGTAAAAAATAAAATAAGACAATTATCTGAAAACTGTGAATGAACATCCCTGAGATAGGGAGGATATCAGAAAATAAACTCTTACAGTTTGACTCTAGTCATGCTTATAAATGTAAATCAGAAACAGGACCAGCTAAGTCAACTGAATAACAGCCAAGTAAATCTAGTGAGAAATGAGACTCCCTTAATGCATCACTCTATATTTACATTATAACCAAACAGGAATTTAACTAGAAGAATTCAGATTTAAGGACAGATATAACTTAAAGCATATTCTTAGTCCCAGGAAAAATAATGTGTTGAGCATATAGCTAAGTGCCTTGTTGATTTGGAGGTAACTCTGTAATAAATTCAAGTATGAAAAAATCAGCTGAGGGATAAGGTGTAAAGAATGAAAACACAAAAAGCTACAAAGCTGAAAAACATATGACTTCAGAAATAAATAACGAATATACTGGTAAGATAGGGCGAGGTTCCAGCAGATGGTAACGTTTTAATTCCATCTTCTAAATGAATTTAATTTGGGAAAATGGAAAGTAATACATTTGTTTAGAGATGGGAAAGTGCACACATTATTCTGTTTTGTGAAAAGGGAAGTTCTAATGTGGACCAATTCACTGAGATAGGGCAACGGTTAGCAAATTTTTAATGTGACCCAGTTCAGGTCAGAGGCACACGACTGCATCAGTGGGCAGGTGCCAGCACCCTTCCATGACTGCCATTTTTCCTCACTACCAGCTGCCACTTCCTCTGCGCTGGCATAGGAAAAGTGCCTGCTGCTGCCACTATTCTCTGCTGCCACTATTCTCAGCACCCACCAGTGCTGCTTCTCCCAGCATCTGCCCTCTCACTGGCACAGGGACAGTGACTGCTGCCAAGCATGCCTCACCATCAAACACACCATCCAGTACCACCAAAGTACTCAGTCCATGATCCAGATCAAAAGATCTCATGGTCCAGATGTGGCCCATGGGCCCTATGCTGCTGACCCCTGATACAGGGGATAGCAAAAATACAGGTGTCAGATGGCACACTTTGACCTATTCCCTATCTTCAGTATTAGGAGCAGAAGATTATACTTGCACATAGAAATCACGTACAATATGGAAGCAGGAAGTCTACCATTGATGTGGAAAGACAGATCAAAACAAGATCTTTGGCTGAATTAAGTAATAAGGAGTGTCTTGCCTTTACTAAAAGAAAAAATAAAATGTGGAAAGGCAGAGGTTCCTAGTGTTTCTTGGTGGCTTCCCTCAGAGATAGGGAAAGAGCTCACATATCCTTGAAAAACAGGGGGAAAAAAACCACTCCTAAATGTATCAATCTAGTAACCTGAGAAACAAAGTAAAATGCTATTAAGATTTTGGTTTTTTTAATATTTTGAAACTTGGAGTAGACAAAGAGGGAAAACTTAATAAAAATGGAAAGCCTAATCTCTCCAGATAATGGAATCCAATCAAGTTTCACTTCTCCTGAGCCTTTGGTGTGACAGGTCCCCATTAGCTGGGAAGGAATGCTTCATCTGCTGGTTAAAGCACAGGAATGAGATTCAGGAACTGACTCTGACTGACTCTGTGACTTTCGGTAAGACATTCAAGGCCAAATTGTGCTCACCTGACACACATCTCCTATCATAATTACTTCATAACTTTTTTTTTTACCATTTCCTAAATAAATATTTTCCAGAAGAAAAGGTAAATGACTCTGTACAGTATTCCACATTCTCTGCTATGGCAACATTTACACAGACATTTGATTTTTATTATGTTTGACTACATGACACTGTTCACCAGATCCAGTCAATCCTCACTGAAGTGGGGTATCTAGTTCTGCTCACTTGGAAATTACATAACATCTTCCTCCTTCCTGTGCTTGCAAAGAGCACAAATAAATGTAACACTATACCCTGGAAGTTCACTTATCTATAGATGGAGTTCTCTTAAGTACTTACCATGGAAGTGATGTCACTCCCTTGCAAGCAAAGTATTTGCAAAAATATAGATTGCAACGATAGTCAGAAAGCTGAGTTTCGTAGAATCATAAAATCATAGAAGCAGGGTCAGAAGGGACCTTGTAGATCTTCAAGTCCGACCCCCTGCCTGGGCAGGAAGAAAACTGGGCTCAAATGACCCCAGCCAGGTAGGCATCGAGCCGCTTCTTAAAGACCCCCAGGGTAGGAGCCAGCACCACTTCCCTTGGAAGTTGTTTCCAGATCCTAGCCACCCTAACTGTGAAGTAGTTCTTACAGATGTCTAATCTAAACCTACTCTCCAACAACTTGTGGCTGTTATTCCTTGTTATCCCGGGGGGCACTAGGGGAAACAAGGTCTCCCCCAAACCCTTCTAGTCCCCCCTACTGAGTTTATAGACGATCACCAGGTGCCCCCTCAGCCTTCTCTTGTGAAGGCTGAACAGGTTCAGGTCCCGTAGCCTCTCATTGTAGGGTCTGCCCTGCTCTCCCCGGATCATGTGGGTGGCCCTCCTTTGGACCCTCTCAATGGGGTGCCCAGAACTGTGGCCTGACCAGTGTCATGTAGAGGGGGAGGGTCACCTCCTTGGCCCTACTTGAGATGCACCTGTGGATGCACGATAGGGTCCAGTTAGCCCTGCCGACCGTGACCTCTCATTGTCGGCCCATGTTCATCTTGGAGTCAATGATGACTCCAAGATCCCTTTCTGCCCCCCTGCTCTCAAGAAGGGAGTTTCCCTTCTTATAAGTGTGCTGCTGGTTACTACTGCCCAAGTGCAGCACACTGCACTTGTCAGTATTCAAAAGTATCCTGTTTTTGTTAGCCTGCCCCTGCAACCTATCCAGGTCTTTCTGCAGTCTCTCCCTCCCTGCTAACGTGCCCACCTCACCCCAAATTTTGGTATCATCAGCAAATTTGAACAGGTTGCTTTTCACCCCGTCATCCAAATCGCTGATAAAAAATTGAACAGTGTAGGCCCAAGGACCAAGCCCTGGGGGACTCCACTGCCCACTTCCCCCTGGGTTGAATATGACCTGTCCACCACCACCCTCTGAGTTCGACCCTTCAGCCAATTTGCAATTCATCTGACTGTGTAGGCATCAATGCCACAGTCACCTAGTTTTTTAATGAGGATGGGGTGGGAGACAATGTCAAAGGCCTTGCTGAAGTCCAGAAAGACTACATCCATGGCGACACCTGCATCCAATGCTTTTGTGACCTGATTGTAAAAGGCAATCAGGTTGGTCTGACATGACCTGCCCCTAATGAAACCATACTGGTTGCTCCTGAGCATTATCCCTGATGCTGGCCCATCACAGATATGCTCCTTGATGATCTTCTCAAAGAGTTTCCGCAGGATTGAGGTAAGACTGATGGGCCTATAGTTGCCCGGGTCCTACCTCCACCCTTTCTTAAAGATGGGGACCATATTGGCTATCCTCCAATCATCTGGCACCTGGCCTGAGCACCACGAGCGCTCATAAAGCTCGTAAAGTTTCATCTTGACTTCCTTGGTACACACATGCAGTACTGGTGCTGTTCAAGGGTGGATACAGACAGGTGCAGTGGTGTGGTTGTACCCAACTTTATTACCGATTCACTGCCAGGATCTCTGGACTCTGCTGCCATATGCATATTTAGTGAGCTCACTGTGTGTGTAGAGTGAGCTATCCATCATCACTGCACTCCCCTTTTTGCCATACTGGGTCCACTAACAGTGCTGCTCACAAATGTATTCTCTTTCTAGACATATTGTATGTAATGCAAGGAGGAAATAATGCTTCTTTATGGAGGTACCGTGAAAATGCAGCAGGGACACAGTCATATAAGAGTGCTCTCTATAGCTAAACTGCTCTTCATAAATTAACTGGTTCAACCTTCATAGCCCTTTCTGTAAAAAAAATCAGCACTTGATGCAGTTCTTGTCCTTTCAACCTGGAAATATTAAGACAAGTCTAGAAGAAGAAAAAGAGAAGGGTGATAAAAGGACAGATGGCATGGCAGTTAAGCCATAAAGGGTGAGATGGAAAATTGAACATGGTCTAGCAAACAGAAAGGCTGGCGAGAGACATGGCTAGAGTGTGTAAATGCTCAAATATTTTATATAAAAGGAATTTTTGATAATCTCAGAAAATGGCAGGAATAATGATCTGAAATTCAGAGGAAAATACTAGGGAAAATGTTGTATTTTTAAGAGAAATCAGATATCTAGTGGAAATTGTTAGATCTACTGTTTCCCTTCCCTCTTGCCCCTTCTGCCTTAAATGTGCTACATATACGTATACATACATGTATACTAAAAATAATCTAGCCCTCAAGTGAAGCAAGCTAGCTCTGTTAGAACCTAATTTTCTGCATTTCCTGGCTTTTGTGATTTCCAATGGGAAACCATATTAATTGCATTGTCAGGGGTTTTATTTATTTAATCTGCATTTGATAAAATCTATTATTGTATAAAGTAGCCTAAGGTCCTGATCCTGCCATTAAGGTTCTTTGCTGACATGCCCCTCTGCAGACCTGATTACAGGATCAACAGCTAGAATGAAACTTTTTGTTCCCATATGCTATTACCTGATGATGTTAAATTAGACCAGAAAAGTGGTAATGCCAAACTGGAAGAATGACTTTATGCTGACCAAGTACAATGCCCAAACAATGTATAGCAACAACTATATAGGAGCTGGATTGCAAAATGAATACAATAAATCAAAATTTAATAAAAGCCTAGATTTGCTGTCAACAATGACAAACATTTTGATTCAAGTCTATAGAGACTGGAAAACTTTGCTAGAAACAGCATATACTGAAAGATTTTTTTTCCAGAGTAATAACTGGAGATCATATTAGGAGAGGACATAATAGCAGAATCATCATTATAAATCTGTGAATATACTAACTAGTATGTGTCAAACATTGGACATCAACAAAAGGTTATGCCAAACTGAACTATGTTAACAACAGTTTCACGCGCTAGTACAAAAAACAAAATTCCTTCTTCATACTTAAGGCCAATAACTCTAAGGGGTGGAAGTTAGTTATTTTGTGGGTTTTTTGTTGATTGGTTGATTTGTTTTCTTGTTTTTAGTCATGATTTTGTTTTATTTCTCTATTTGTTACAAATGGCTTTATTGACTTAAAAATGACTCCACTTTTTAAAACATTACCATTTAAGAAATACATGTTACAGGTACCATCTGGGATTATAAGAACTGAAATTTTATTTAAAATCTAGATGCACATAGTTGCCATGGTTCTGCACATTGTAGGACCTTGTATAAACAATCCCTGTGACTAGGAAGAGACAATCTGTAATCCTGGGCTTCAATTTGCACAGCACTGCTTGCATTATTCTGCATGCATTTTTCTGAATTTGGACAATGAAAATGGACCAGTCTCATTTGCTTTGTGGACAGATTGCAGCATCTAGTCTCTGTCCTATAGCAAGTGCAGTTTACAGTGGAATTTTGCTTTTGAAGGCATAATTGCTCTTTAAATTTTCTTGTGTGAAGTTGAAGAATATATGTTTCCCACAGCATACTCTGCGATGCATGAGGGTGCATTTCATCTGATCTTTTATGATAGTATATTCTTCTCAGTCCAGTAACAGTATTCACAGATTTTAAATCCAAAAAGGACAATTATATTTATATATTCTATGGCCAAAGTCATAGAATTTCAGTGGGTAGATCCTACACCAAGCAGATAACTTCTGGTTGACTTGAAACATCTTTTTTAGAAAGACCTCCAACTGAGGTCTACAACTTCAACCCATAAAAGATGCACCACATCCCAAAGTAAGTCACTCCAAGAGTTAGTCCAGTAAGTGTTCTCTGCACTTTCAGAGACCACAACTGGTTGGTATGCAGAGTGGTCAAGGGGCTACAGGAGTACAGTTCATGCTAGGCCAGATTTTAAAGGTATTTATGCATGTTCATATGTACAAAGATGCCTAAAGGGATTGTCAAAAACACAAAATGAGGTGCCTGACTCACAAGCTATAAATAGATATTGCATCTGAGCTGGTCCCAGGGTTTGACCTAGAACAAAACAAGCATGACTCAGCAGTTGTGCTCAACCACACAGGAGGTGAATGCAGTTTTGGGATGCATGAATAGAAGCATTAGGTGCTAGACTTGGGAGGTGATAGCGTCCCTCTACTTGGCACTGGTCAGGCCTCATCTGCAGCACTGTATGTAGTTCTGGGCTCCACATTTTAAAAATGGTGTGCAGAACTTAGAGAGGGTCCAGACACAGACAGCAAAGATGATAAGGGGCTTGAAAAGCAAGTCATATGAGGAAAGGTTGAAGGAGCTAGGCATGTTCAGCTTGTAGAAAAGACACTTAAGAGGGCAAATGATAGCAGTCTTCAAATCCTTGAAGGGCTACCATAAAGAAGAGGAAAATAATCTTTTCTCTCTTGCTGAAAAGAGGAGGACATGGACCAATAGCTTGAAGTTCCAGCAAAGTAAGTTTAGATTGTATATCCAGAAAAACTTCTTCACTGTCAGAACAGCAAGGTAGTGGAATAAACTGCCTAGGGAAGTTGTGAACTCTCCATCACTGGAGAGTGAACTAAGGATAGCTATACCTGTGCTCTACTATGACTATTTCCCATGCTTCTGGGTTTTCTGGTTGCCCCTGCTTCCTTCTGCTACATATACTGGCAGGTTTTAAACCTTGTTCAGAGGCACAGGATGTTAGCTACAGCCAATGCTGGGGACTTCAACTTGGGTGTGTCAATGCTTCTGCTGGGAGCAAAGCTAGAGATTCCTGGCTAGAAAGTCTTGCCCCTCCACTCAGTGTCAGACCAATCATAATATTTGGGGTCAGGAAGGCATTTTACCCCATTGTCAGGTTGGTACAGGCTGTGGGGATTTTTGCCTTCCTTTATAGCAGGAGGCATGGCACTCTACCTGGAATCTCTTGAGCACATGTTGGTAATATTTCATAGATGCAGGATGTTGGCCACTGTGGTTCCCTTGCTTTACCTGTGGCAGGTTAGGGTTTTAGGTCTGTGTTGTGTTGATGGTAGTCTTATGTAGAGTTTAGCTTGTGGATTGTATAGATGGTTTGGATAGAGATGATCCTGCCTCAGGCAGGTGGTTGGACTAGACAACCTTTAGAAGTCTCTTCCACCCCTACTTCTCTATGATTCTATGATTTATGCACAGCTTTCCAACTTACATTGCTGTTCCTTTGCCAGTCTGGCTACCTTGTCCCTGGAATGGCCTGTAATATCCCTATAGACACATATGGCTACATCCCAGGAAAAAAGTGTTAGAACATTTTATCCCACATACTAAAGAGAGATTTGAATTTGGGCAATGGACTTCTGTAGGTTCCCAAGATAAAAAGCTTTTTCCTGCAACAAATGCAACATTTACTTATAGTCATACTGAAATAGCTGGTAGGAGTCTTTTTTAAAATCCTACCAAATTTGCATCTTGATTCACCCAAATACCTTAATAAAAGTGAGTCCCAAGCTGCTTCCCCCCTTGCCCACAAGCCTATGCAAGGCTAGGAACCTGATGGCATTCCTGCATTCTTCCTATAAAAAACTGATTTATATCATTTATTTTTCTGACATGGCATGCTGTGACTCTGTTTGGCAGTACATTTTTCCTATTAGCCATGTACAAAAGTACTGCAGCTTTTAAAATCATACAGTGACCCAGAAAAAAGAATAACTTTCCAAGAAAGAAACTGGAGGTGCACAGACAAGGAACAAGATTTTTTCAGCTGAAAATCTGCATGAGACAGAGAGATGAATAACTGATAAGAGAGATATAGAAAGCGAGTTCTAGACAGCGGGAACAGTTGAGAAGATTTACACAGCAACAGTGACTGTAAATAAGGAATAATAAGGAATAATAAGGTAGGATACTGTGATAGGAAATAGATGGAGATAGAGAGGGATAGGGATAGAGAGGGACTGGATTGCTCAGAAAGTATGGTGATTGCATGACATACAGGTAAAAAGATGGAAGGGCTCAGAAGGAGACTGGAAGATGACCAAAGGAATGGTCAATGGTACTTTTGGCTTTCATGGTTAAGGCATGCCAGTTTCAGTAGCAAATGGCACAAAGAGACTGATAGGTTAGCTTCACATACAGCTGCTCTTGATTCCACAACTTAAATGATCAGCTAGGTTGATTGGGCCTTTGCCAAAAGTGTGGAGCAAGCCTGAAACTCACACCTTTGTAGCTGCAGAGAGACACATTAATTGCTCTGTCACCTCATCACTTGGAAAACAACCATTTTTAAGTATCAGCAGGGTGATTTTTAATTGGTAACCTGAATTATTTATTTAAAAAAAGCTACTTCAGTATTAGTCTACTACTACTACTATTATGCTTCTTCATACTGGGATAATTCCATCTGCTTTAATGTGAATTCTCTGGATTGTTAACAATGTGGCTGAGCAGAATACAATCTAAAGCATATTACATGCATATTGCATGATAAAAGTAACTGTTGGTTGGGTTGATTGATATTTAGGCCACAGAAAAAAAGAAAGTTCAAGCACAAACAAGTTCTTTATTTTAGCCCCAATCTAAAATTGAATACTAAATCTTGCAAAACTTTGGGCCAAAATCAAAATTAATGGTCTATATTCCACACTATGAATCCCCCAGAATACTGGATTTTCTTGAATAAACCACACACCTTTCCCCAAAAAATCAGCTCCCCAGAGGCATATTTTTTTGTAACTGGGGAAACTGATTTTCTGCCTGGGATAGAGGCAAACTTCTTTGATTCCTGCTCCACAGTGCAGCAGCTGTTGCTTTACTATTCGGGTATCTGAGGGATCCAATTGATTTAATAGCTCATTGTCCTTCACTCCAGAGGTGTTGGCAATTGTCTCTTCTTTTTTTTAATGGTCTCGACATTCCGCTAATTAAGCTAACCTTACTTAGGGCTCTATTGCTGTCTGCTATCTGCTCCTGGTCTCTCATCTGCTGTTTCACAGATTGGGAGACTCTTTAGCTCCTTTCAAAAATCATAGATCCACCCACAGAGACCAGTCTTCAGCAACAGCTAATGCTCCAGCTTTAGTTAAACAAGAAAGGGAGAGCGAGCCACCTGAACATTAGGCTCTGTCCCTGCTATATGCAGCCATAATTTTGGGGGAAAATATTCTTCATTCTACCTTTCAAAACAAGGTGTGTTTTATATTCTGGGACATGTCGTATGAGAGAAAATATAGTAATAATAATAGTTATAAAACCTACCAAAAATCCACTACCCCATAACAATAATTTACTGTTGTGTAATAAATTAGCATGGAAATCAGGGCATGGGACTGATTGTGAGACTGGTATAAGCAGCAATACCTAAACCTGTAAAAGTGGGCTACAAAAGCCCTATGTTTCAGTCTTCACTCTGGCAAAACTCCAGTTGAAGTCCATGGTCCAGATCCTGTAACAGGGCAAACACATCTTTTTGCTTCAGCATATAGCCCACATCAAAATTGTACCTGAAAAAAACCACCTCTAAGTCAGGCCCTAATATCTGTGTCATCTGTCATAGAGAAGATTTATATTTGTTATTTTAATTTACTTTGTTGAGCTAGATTTTCAGAGGGATGGGACCTGTGAACTATAGCATGAGAAAAACAGAGGAGCAAGAGAAAGTTGTAGAAATTATTGGGGCATAATTCTCTCTCTATGGAGACAAAGACATTGACTTCAATGGAGCTCTTACACTCAACATCAGTAGAGAATTTGGCTCTGTGTTTTCAAACCTTGGTTTTGGCAGCAATATCATAGAGCTGAGCTCACAAGAATGTGTGCCAAGATATATGGGCAGAGCAGAAGCACAGCTAAGAAAACACGCCTATATTCAAATCTGTAGCTGAGCACAGCTGAAAATAAGTTTTAATTGAGGTGCAATTATCTCATAACAAGAATTGCATGACAATTAACGGCTGCTGGAGACAAACATACAGCTGATACCCTGTATTATTGCAAGCACTCAGTTATAAAGCAAACCATAACATTTGCACACAGATTGAGCCTACTAACTTTGAGAATGGCATGGAAGTTGGAAGGGAGGAGCGAAGGTTGCAGGAAGAGTTTAGAGGGGTTAAGAAAACTAATCTGTATGCATTTGGGTCGAATAGGTGTAGTACCTACGGAATAATTCCCTTAATAATAAACCATCTTAGTCATAAAAATAGGGAGCCCTTTCATGTTGTTCCTTTATAAGAGGAACAGGAAACTGATTGGTAGCAGTCAGTCTAGTGAGACCCACAGCAAAGAAGAAAGTGAAATTCACAGAAAAACGGAACAACAAAAGCAGAACAGACAGATAGCATGGAGGGACTCACATTACTGGATTCAGAGAATCATATAGCTGCAGGGGACCTCGAAGGTTGTCTAAATCCAAACTTCTGCACAATTGCAGGAATGCTGGATTTTTAGACAAAAAAAACTTTTAGAAACATGGAGATGGTGAAAGCTCAATTGTATAAAGAACTGATCATGGCAAATATAGATGAGATAATGAAGGTAATTTTTTCACTGTCACATTGGGGAATAAGGAGAAGAAAAGAATGAGAGGGAGGCTGGCTTTTGCATAGAATAATACCTGAAGAAGCTGTTAGAAGTATTTAATGAATACTATACAGAATGAAACTGTAGGGGAACCTTCATTTTAAATTACAACCAAGAAAAGGCGAGATCATTTGTGGAACAGAGAACTAGAGTGCCTACATATCATTTGTAAACCATAAAAACCGCAATAATCAAAAGGCAAGATTATAACATAATGATTTCTGTTTATAGGAGATATTATTGAGACGGAGCTGGTACTAAAGAAAATCTTCCAAATGTCAAAGGCAACTCAACTGTCCAGGGGCAGAACTAAAAACAACAATATCTATTGGTACAGTCAAAATAAAAGATTTCTGGTGTAGATCAGGGAAAATTATTTCACCCTTTTTTTAAATTTGTTTTTTTAGTCAACCTAAAATATTTTTTCCTAAAATCTTTGTAGAACCAAGAGTCAAGAAAATTCATTTTGTGTAAGGCAAACATTTGACAGTTGAGATCCAGTTGACACAGAATGAGGTGCTCTCAGAGAGAAAAGCAACTACGTTGTCAGGGTTTGAATTAGAGGATAGCTCCAGGGGTCTGAGCCACCCCATAAGAGACAAGAGCCCTCTTCTAAGATTTGAAAATCATAGCCTGGGGGCACCTCTGATTTTATTAAGGCATTGTGATGGGCAGCCCAATTTGTTTCCCAGACTTTCCCTTCCTCCCCTCCAATGAGTCAAAGTGTAATTTGAACTCTGCTGGTTGTTCTATTTGGGCCCAATACTGAAGTCTTATCACAAGCTGTCAGCAAGCCACTGCTTAATGCACCAAAATGATTACAAGCACATATCACTGAGAACACAGTTCTGTGATATGAAATTAAGAAAATCACTACTGGTGGCTAAAATGCCGAGCAGGACATGCCTTTCAGAGTACAGTATATATGCCTCTGTGGGCCAGGAGACAAATCCTTGCAACCTGTTAAAGTAACCTCTTACCTCTAATGGGATGCTTCACTCAATTCAAGAAAGCACAAGCAGGAGGAGACACTATCAATTCTGCCAATCCAAACCTGGGAAAAGACCAGTGCAGACCTGTTTACTTTTAATGACAGTAGGAATACAGTCACAGTAGGTTACTACTCCAGTTTTTGGGACTTGAACTACATAGAAAACAGATCATCAAGTAACCATCAATGTATTTTGCAAATTGTGTAATACCAACCAGATTTTCCTTGGAGTGGGTCATGCTATAGTAGAATGCAAACAATTCATGACAATATGGGAATTTGGAAATACAGCTTCCACAGCTACCCACAAACCAATGGAACGGGAGACAAGAGTCATTAGTAAAGATGGTTATGAGACTAATGGAAAGGCAAAACAGACAAAGTCATCCTTATCTTGCAGTCTTGGACCACAGCAGTTCACCTTCCTGGGGCTAGGCAATAGCCAAAGGATTATATAGTCTTCTGTGGCCCAGCGCAGTGGTGATACACAGTATAGCAAGACAGTTAAGGGAACACCAAACTCAGCAGACAGCTTGTTAAAAGGAAGCCAAGGACCTGAAGCCTGTCCACCCAGCTGAACAGTTCTGTGTCCAGCCATCAAATCGCACACAAACAAAAGTGTGGACAGCTTGGGCCTGGTTTGAGCCAGTGAGGTGTGTGGGGCACAACAGCCCTGCTGACTATTTGAGGCCGATTTGACCTATGAAGCTGGCAAGTGGCTATAGCAGGACCCACCGATACCAAACACTGTATTAGCTGATGTGAACATTGTAAAAATGGCAGCTAAGTTTGCCCTTCAATGGCTCTAAGGGCCTACTCCCTTTATATCAGAGGCATGACAATTATCTCATCAGCATATCATGCAGACAGGCTCCCAGAGGACAGCAGACCATTCAAGAACTCTGAGCCTGCTACAATAATGCCAAAAACTGCAGCTTGATGCACATCATAAGGCATAGCTACAGGCTCAGGACAGTGCTGAGGACAAAACTAAAGACAAATATAAAAAAGAAACAGACAGGCTCAAAGACTAGACTAGAACATGAGGCCTAACAGGGTCAGTAGAAGTTATCAGCAAAGGTTATATTCCTAGGGTGAAACCAGTACTAGTCAAGTTTGGCCATGCTGGCAAGTGAGCAAACATTACATAAAAGACACAAAAAAAAATGCAGAAAGGAAAAATATAATAATCTGCATTATACTGGAAGACTGGTACACAGATTGTAGATAGGAAGAGGAGTATCCAGGAAGATAGTCTGCATGAACTTGCCTGGAATGCTAGCTGCGATTAAAGTGCTGCCGTAAACAAACTTCTTAAAAATAGGACAGGGTAGTTCTGTAGATATTTAGTAGGGCTGTGCGAGGCTTTGGTCAGAGCTTTGGGTCCAGAGCAGCTTCGGACTCTTCAGTGTCTGAAGCAGCACATCTAGGTTGAAGTGCTGGCCTTGTTAGGCTTCCCAAAGCGGCTCGGAGCTGCTTCAGAGATCTGACCATAGGGTATAATGGGACATCAATAATATATCTATAACTTTGTTGGTTTTTGTCCAATTTGGATGAAATTTTCAGGAGTGGTAGACTCTGCAGAAAGCATGAAGCCTGCCAAGTTTCAAGAAGATCAGTGCAGGGGTTTTGGGGGAACTGTACCCCAAATTCTTGAAAGCTAAACTCATGTCATGTCTAGGTGTTATAACATAGTGGGGTGAAAACTGCAGGAGTGGTAGCCTATGCTGAGGCCACAAAGCCTGCCAGGTTTCAAGAAGATTGGTGCAGGAGTTTGGGGGGAACTGCCCCTCAAGCTGCGGACAAGCAAAACTAGTGCCATGGGTGACACTGCGTGTGTTAAGGTGCAGTAGGGTGACAGCTGCAGGGATGGTGGCCCCTGCTGTGATGCCTCCCAGCTGTCACAGAGATCGGTGCAGGGGGGTTCTGGGGCCCTGCACCCCTAGCTGCTGACAGGCAAAACTCATGACATGGGTGCTTGTGTGACTGACTGTGTCTGCCTTGGGGCAGAGAGGGGAGACTCTACTGCAGGCATGGCTGCTAAGCTACTGTTACCAGTTACCAATCAATCATGATTCACTCAGGGACCAGCTCAATACACAGGATCTAGCTAATGTAGCCACTTAATTACCATCAATTAGCACCTACAAAACCAGGCTAAGAAGAGGAAAGAATCAATACAATCAACTGCCCCAGGACAGACACAGTCAGTCCCACAATCACCCATGGTACGAGTTTTGTCCGTCAGCAACTAGGGGTGCAGGGCCCCAGAATCCCCCTGCACCAATCTCCTTGACAGCTGGGAGGCATCACAGCAGGGGCCACCATCCCTGCAGCTGTCACCCTGTTGCGCTTAACACACACAGTGTCATCCATGGCACCAGTTTTGCTTGTCTGCAGCTTGAGGGACAGTTCCCCCCAAAACTCTTGCACTGATCTTCTTGAAACTTGGCAGACTTTGTGGCCTCAGCATAGGCTACCACCCCTGAAGTTCTTACCCTCCTATCTTGTAATACCTAGACGTGACATGAGTTTTGCTTTCAAGAATTTGGGGTGCAGTTCCTCCAAAATCCCTGCACGAATCTTCTTTAAATTTGGCAGACTTCATGCTCCCTGCAGTGTACCAGTTCTGAAAATTTCATCCAAATTGTACAAAAAACAACAAAGTTATAGATATGTTATTGTTTCCCCGTTATACCCTATAGCTGGATCTACGAGGTGGGTCTGAAGCTTTAGAGGCACTTCGGCCAGATCGAGATGGAAACCCAGTCTGGAGCTCCAAATTGGATTGTGGCCATCCAAAGTGGCCAGATCTGAAGCAGGATCGGATCGCACAGGCCTAATATTTAGTGCTTTTGTATCATTACCTAACACATGATACCACATTGCCAATAACAAGCACAGAGGAAATAGTCAAAGAAGAAATCCAAAAAGAGCACAGAACACACCAATATGTGGAAAACAGGTTTACCAGCAAATTGTTTAATTTCCTCAATGACAGAAAGGAATGTTTTCAGAGCTGTATAAATGAGTCTAACATCTAATTGTTTCAGATAAGGCATGAAGGTGCTTCACCACCACTTAAGCTCCACTGAGATCTAGATCAGGTCTGGGAAATAAATAACCTGCCTATACACATGCTCAGAGATGGAGGGAGAGGGGGCATTTTAAAAAGAGCAATTCCTGGGAAGCTGCTCTAATTTAAATGCCTCGCTGTCATGTGTATTAAGCCCCCAGACATTTAAAAATGGCCACAGGACACTTTATCTAAACTTCATTCAACATGGTTTAGTTAAAGCTCCCCACAGCTATTTTAAAATGCATGGGGGCTTAATATACATGACACTGCAGCAGCACTGCAGCATTGTAATTAGAATGCAGAGCAGAATATGCTTCAATGTGCTCTAATTAGAATGTCAATAAGCATGTGTATAGGCAGCCATGAAGACTGTACAAGGTACATCTACAGAGCCTGTGTCCAGATGACCGACTGACACAGCACTAAATTCAGCACGAAGTACAATACCCACTAACTCTCTAACAGTGATGGTGATGGTGGGACTGCTTCCCCTCTATTGTACATTGGTCTACTAGTTAAAGAACTCACCCCAAATTGGGAAACCTGGATTTTATGCTTTTCTCAACCTGAGGAAACAAACCTCTATCATCTACTTCTCAGGGAATTCCACACTAAGGAAAAGCCCAGTGAGAACATCTTCAAACCCTCCTCTTGAAGCTGGGCCACTGGGCAACACAAAATTCAAGATTTATAAGGTGACAAGGACAGTAAGAATGAGGGAATGCAACTCTTTAGTGATGGAGTCAGAATAGGGGGAAAATTTAGACACTTAGGAAATTAATTTATATTGAAAGTCATCAACATAAGCTGGAACATATCTACCTCACTTGTGAAAATGGGACCTGAGATGCTTTTTCACCTGTCAGTTGGTCATCATGGTTACTGACAGATGTGAAACAAAAAACAGTGCTCTACCAGAAGAAGATGTGTGTTATTTTGACCTGGCTCCCCAGTGTCCGTATAAATCAGGCACTTTGGTAGCACTTTTTGGCACTTTTATCTAAACCCAATTGAGAAAGTGTGGGTCCTTACTGAATGGGGGAGGCAACCTAGTGACAGATGATGAGGAAAAGGTTGAAGTATTCAATGCCTTTTTCACCTAGGTCTTCACAGGCAAGGTCAGCTTCCACACTACTGCACCTCACAGTACAGTTTTGGGAGAGGATGGCAGCCCTCAGTGCTGAGAGAACAGGGTAGGGACTATTTAGAAAAGCTAGACATATACAAGTCCATGGAGCCCAATGCAATGTATCTGACAATGCTGAGGGAGTTGGCTGATGTGACTCAGAGCTGCTGGCCATTATCTTTGAAAAGTTGTGGTGATCGGGGGAGGGCACAGACAATTATAAAAAGGCATTTATATCAGCCAACTTTAAGAAAGAGAAGGAGGATGCAGGGAACTACAGACCAGTCAGCCTCACCTCACTCCCCAGAAAAATCATGGAGCAGGTCCTCAAGGAATCCATTTCTAAGCACTTAGAAGAGAAGAAAGTGATCAGGAACAGTCAGCATGGATTCACCTAGGGCAATTCATGCCAGATGAACCTCATTGCTTTCTACAAGGAGATGACTGGCTCTGTGGTTGCAGGGAAAACAGTGGATGTGATATACCTTGACTTTAGCAAGACATTTGATACAGTCTCTCAAAGCGATCTTGCAAGCAAGCTAAGTAAGTATGGGTTGGATGCACATACTGTACGGTGGATAGAAAGCTGGCTGGATTGTTGGGCTTAATGTGCAGAGATCAATGGCTCGAGGTCTAGTTGGCAGCTGGTATCAACTGGAGTGTCACGGGAGCTGGTCCTGGGGTCAATTTTGTTCAATATCTTTACTAATGATCCAGAAAATGGGAAGGATTGCACCCTAAGCAAGTTCATGGACACCAAGCGGGGAGGAGGGGTAGTAGAAACACTGGAGGGTAGGGCTTCAGAGTGACTAGGATTCAGAGTGAGTAAACAAATTGGAGGACTGGACCAAAAGCAATCTCATGAGGTTCAATAAGGACAAGTGCAAAGTCCTGCACTTAGGATGGAAGAATCCCATGCACTGCTACAGGCTTGGGACCAACTGGCTAAGCAATACCTCTGCAGAAAAGGACCTGGGGGTTACAGTGGTCAATAAGCTGGGTATGAGTCAACAGTATGTCCTTGTTTTCAAGAAAGCTAACAGCATATCTGGCTGTATTAGTAGGAGTGTTGCCAGCAGATTGAGGGAAGTAATTATTCCCTTCTATTTGGCTCTGGTGAGGCCACATTTGGAATACTGCGTCCATGTTTGGGTCCCCCACCACAGAAAAAATCTGGACAATTTGGAGAGAATCCAGTGGAGGGCAACAAAAATATACATGACGCTGTTAAGGTGATGGGGCACATGATTTCTGAAGAGAGGCTGAGGGAACTGGGCTAATTTAGTCTGCAGAAGAGAAGACCGAGGTGGAATTTGATAGCAGCTTTCAACTACCAGAAGGGTGGTTCCAAGAAGGCTGGAGCTAGACTGTTCTCCATGGTGGCAGATGACAGAACAAGTAGCAATGGTCTCAAGTTGCAGCAAGGGAGGTTTAGGTTGCATATTAGGAAAAATGTTCTCACTAGGAGAGTGGTGAAGCACTGGAACAGGTTACCTAGAGAGGTGGTGGAAACTCCACCCTTGGATGTTTTTAAGGCCCGGCTCAACAAAGCCCTGGCTGGGGATCATCCTCCTTTGATCAGGGGGCTGGACTAGATGACCTCCTGAGGTCCCTTCCAACCTTAATTTTCTATAATTCAATGATTCTATCAGACTAATGAACAAATACTTCAGGGTAAGCAAAGATTATTCAGGTAAGCAACAACAACAACAAAGTCCTTTATTACTAGAAAATTTTCAGGGCAGTGCAGTGTCCCATTATAGAAACAACATGCTGTCATGTAGGTTCCAAGAAGAACAACTAATATTATCTCTCATAACAGAACTACTTTTATGAAGTTATCTAGATACAGTTTTGTTCCAAAGGATATTCATGTGGCTCAGAACAAAAAGAAGCCATGTGCCAGATAAATCAAATGCTCAGACTCTTACTCATTGCTTCTTTTTCCCTATCTGACAAGGTTCCTCTTCTTTGTTATGCCATAGAAGTCTGGTCATAGTTACCTTTTAAAAAACAATTTTAATGAAAAAAATGGAAGGAAATGTTTATCTTTGAAATCATGGCAACATGTTTTGATTGGTTAATGTTAACAGAATGAGGTTGCTGCTACTTCCATTGTCTCTTTGGATCGTCACTGCACGGGAGCATTTAGTTGTTGGAGTGGTAGGAGAACAGTGATTAGCTATATCAGTCTGAAGTCATGCAGAAAGTAGGTCAGGGTGGCACCTTAGAGACTAGCTGGTTCAGAGAGGCATGGGCTTTCATAAGCAACAAACTACTTCATCAGGTGCTATGAATGGACTCACAGAAGGAAAGGGTTGTATACAGAGGGGAAAAGGACAGGAGTAGGGGATGCTGCTAAGAGAGGTAAAAAGTGGGTTGACTGGATCAGAGTATATTTGCATCTTGTAGACTAAATAAATCAGAGATGCATAAGTTTTAACAAGCAGTAGCTTCCTTTACCAGATACCATGAAGAGACTGTAGGGTATTTTTTTCCTGCAGTTTCACATTCAAGTTGATTTTTATAGATTCATAGATTCATAGATGTTAGGGTCGGAAGGGACCTCAATAGATCATCGAGTCCGACCCCCTGCATAAGCAGGAAAGAGTGCTGGGTCTAGATGACCCCAGCTAGATACTCATCTAACCTCCTCTTGAAGACCCCCAGGGTAGGGGAGAGCACCACCTCCCTTGGGAGCCCGTTCCAGACCTTGGCCACTCGAACTGTGAAGAAGTTCTTCCTAATGTCCAGTCTAAATCTGCTCTCTGCTAGCTTGTGGCCATTGTTTCTTGTAACCCCTGGGGAAACCTTGATGAATAAATACTCACCAATTCCCTTCTGTGCCCCCGTGATGAACTTATAGGCAGCCACAAGGTTGCCTCTCAACCTTCTCTTGCGGAGGCTGAAAAGGTCCAGTTTCTCTAGTCTCTCCTCGTAGGGCTTGGTCTGCAGGCCCTTGACCATAAGAGTTACCCTTCTCTGGACCCTCTCCAGGTTATCCGCATCCTTCTTGAAGTGTGGCGCCCAGAATTGCACGCAGTACTCCAACTGCGGTCTGACCAGCGCCCTATAGAGGGGAAGTATCACCTCCCTGGACCTATTCATCATGCATCTGCTGATGCACAATAAAGTGCCATTGGCTTTTCTGATGGCTTTGTCACACTGCCGGCTCATGTTCATCTTGGAGTCCACTAGGACTCCAAGATCCCTTTCCACCTCTGTGCCACCCAGCAGGTCATTCCCTAGGCTACAGGTGTGCTGGACATTTTTCCTCCCTAGGTGCAGCACTTTGCATTTCTCCTTGTTGAACTGCATCCTGTTGTTTTCTGCCCACTTGTCCAACCTATCCAGGTCTGCCTGCAGCTGTTCCCTGCCCTCCGGCGTGTCCACTTCTCCCCATAGCTTTGTGTCATCTGCAAACTTGGACAGAGTACATTTCACTCCCTCGTCCAAGTCACTGATGAAGACATTAAAGAGTATCGGTCCCAGGACCGAGCCCTGAGGGACCCCACTGCCCACACCCTTCCAGGTCGAGACCGACCCATCCACCACGACTCTTTGGGTGCGACCCTCTAGCCAATTCGCCACCCACCGGACTGAGTAGTCATCCACATCACAGCCTCTTAACTTGTTCACCAGTTTGGGGTGGGATACCATATCGAAGGCCTTCCTGAAGTCTAAGTATATGACATCCACCCCTCCTCCTGTGTCCAGGCGTTTCATAACCTGGTCATAGAAGGAGACTAGATTGATCAGGCACGATCTGCCCGCCACAAACCCGTGCTGGTTTCCCCTCAGCATAATTTGCCCTGCCGGGCTCTCATAAATGTGAGCCTTGATAATTTTTTCAAAGACTTTACCAAGGATGGAGGTGAGACTGACTGGCCTATAGTTGCCCGGGTCCTCCTTCCTCCCCTTCTTGAAAATGGGGACCACGTTAGCCCTTTTCCAGTCCTCTGGGACTTGGCCCGTGCGCCACGAGCGTTCAAATATTCCTGCCAGTGGCTCTGCAATGATGTCGGCCAGTGCCTTCAGCACCCTCGGATGGAGCTCATCCGGGCCTGCCGACTTAAAGGCATCCAGTTCTTCCAAGTGACTCTGCACCACCTCAGGATCTACGTATGGAAGTCTGGCACCTTGCTGCTGCCTCTCTACAACCCCAGTGAGAGACTTGTCGTGCCCCTCACTTAGGAACACTGAGGCAAAGAACTCGTTGAGGAGTTCAGCCTTGTCCCCCCTGTCTGTCACCAATTGTTTCTGCCCATTTAGCAGGGGTCCTATTCCTCCCTGGGCCTTCCTTTTACTCCCAATATATCTAAAAAAACAATTTCTTGTTGTCTTTTACTTGGGTTGCCATCCTCAGCTCCATGGTAGCTTTGGCCCGCCTAACTGCCTCCCTACAAGCACGAGCAGAGGAGGTATATTCATCTTTAGTGATCTCACCCTGTTTCCACTTTTTATGTGCTCCCCTTTTGGCCCTTAGGCTGCCCTGGATTTCTCTGGTCAGCCATGGAAGCCTCCTGGCCCCTTTCCCTTTTTTGCCTCGCTGGAGGATCGTCTTGCTTTGTGCCCGAAGGATCGTTTCCTTAAGGCACAGCCACCCTTCTTGGGCTCCCATCCCTTCAAAACTCCTACTCTGCAGTGTGTCCTTGACTAATCACCTGAGTGCATTGAGATCAGCTTTCCTAAAGTGTAGCACTTTCACCCTACTAGTTACCTTACCCACTCAACGTCTTATGTTGAATTCTATTATTAGGTGATCACTGTCTCCCAAATGGCTACCGATCTGGAGGTCCCCTACCATGTCATCCCCTGTTGCCAATACCAGATCCAGTATGGCATTCCCCCTAGTGGGACCATGCACCTCCTGTGTCAGGTGGAGGTCCTGTACACAGGTTAGAAACCTGCGTGAGCGATGGGACCTTGCTGTCTGCATCTCCCAGCAGATGTCCGGGTAGTTTAGGTCCCCCATGACTACTGCCTCTTTAGCTTTTATGGTCTCCGAGAGTTGCCTCAGGAGCCCCGCATCTATTTCTTCCCCTTGGTGTGGGGGTCTGTAGCAGACCCCTATCACCAAATCCCTTTCTCCTTGCCCCCCATGTAGCCTAACCCACAATCCTTCTACTTCCTCAACCTTGGATTCTGTCTTGATGAGGGTTGATGTATATTGCTTACTGACATAAAGTGCAACCCCCCCCCCTTTCTTCCCCAACCTGTCTTTTCTGTACAATCTATAGCCCTCAATATGTACCGCCCAGTCATGGGATGAATCCCACCAGGTCTCTGTTAGCCCTACTAAGTCATAGGTGTTTAGTGCAAGCAGGAGCGCTAGTTCATCCTGCTTGTTCCCCATGCTCCTAGCATTAGTATATAGGCACTTGAGCCCTGCGACTGGTGCCTTTGCTGCCCCCCCGCTCCGAGTCCCCAGGGGCCCATTGTTTCTTACCTTCTTGTTTCTTACCTGTTCTGTGGTGCTGGTCTCCCCATGGCTTTCAGGTTTCCAATGTTCTCCTTCTTCAGGCTGGGCTGTCCTTGTGGGTGCCACATGGTTTGGTGGTCCACAGCTTCCCCTGCCCTCGTACTCCCCTCCCCCCGACAAGCCTAGTTTAAAGCCCACCAGAGGAGATCTGCCAACCTAGTAGAAAACACACGCTTACCTTTGGGGGACAGGTGAAGCCCATCCCAGCTGAGCATGTCCCTCGTCGTGATGTGCGGGTCATTGTCCAGGAAGCCAAAGCCTGCCTCGAGACACCACTGCCGAAGCCACCAGTTGGTTTCTCGGATGCAGTTCTCCTGCCGTCTTCCTCGTCCGGTCACTGGTAGGATGGAAGAGAAAACCACCTGTGCACCGAACTCCTTCAGCACGCCGCCCAGAGCATTTAAGGTGTCTTTGTTTAAGGATGACTGTTCTGAGGTCAGTGATGTCCAGGAAGATAAAAGCATTCTCCATGGGCTTTTGTGTGTTACTAGAATTGATACTGAAGTGATGTCCATTTATTCTTTTATATAGGGATAGCCTCATCTGGCCAATGTAGACAGCCAAGGGGCATTCTAAGCAGGTGATGGCATATATGTTGTTGGTGGAGGAGCAGGTAAATGGACCTCGGATGTTATAACTAATGTTGTTTGGACCAGTATGATGTCTGCATTTGCCCAGCAGCAAAGCTGGCATCTGGACTTGTGGCAAGGCCTGATCCCATAGTGATTATTAGAGTTAAACACACTTGCTATACTGGAAGTAATGAGCTATGCCTACTGTCTCCTTGAATTCACCATGATGACACATTTGTAGCCCTGATTCTGAAAACCATGCTAACCAGACCAGGCAAGAGAGGGTACTAATGACCTCATCACTCATTACTAACTTCAGCAAAATGTTAACTGTCCCCTAAAATGTGAAATGTGGGTCCCATGCCCACCCTCCAGTTTGATTTTCCATTGCCAACTTCTTTTTTTCTGTCCCTTTCTTTGTGCCTTTTCTTTAGTAATAGAAACTTGTTTAGTCATAGACTGCATGATTTGCACTGTTGCTGTTAGTTGATGGCTAATGAGGTGTCTAAAAGCAATTCCCTGAAAAGTTCAATACCAATAATACATTTGCCAGATCTTGAAGGGTCTGATAAGACTATGTTCTTTCCTGCATCTCCTCAAGTAAGTCACAGAAAGAAGATGCATCTACTATTTCTGATATACCTTTTCCTCCCATTTTGTAAGCTTCTGTATCGTGTTCTGTCTTCAAGAAAACAGGATCCAGTAACAAGACCTCCAGCCCGTCTCAATTACATTCTCCTCTTTTCCCCACAAAAGTATTGTTGTTACTAGGCATCATATCATCTAAAACGCAGTCAAATAGCATGTTTCCCCTTAGAAAACCTCTTTACAGAAAAAAGAGAGAGAGTAACTGATATTGTTAAAGTGAAATGCTTTATATTTCGAACATTTTAACTGTTTTTTCTTGTTTTTCTGCATCTTTATTCATGACTCTTAATGGTTAACATTAAAATGGGAGTTCAGGACAAAACCATTTAACATGGCAAGCATGAAAAAGGTCTTTATTAATATCTTATCTCTTGTTGAAACTGATCTGAGACTTATACTGTGCAATTACAAAAAAAATTACTGCCAATTAGGTACAAATTATTCACTTATTTGGCTAAAAGATATGCTGAAGGAGGAAAAACAGGGACCAATTTTATGTATGAAGATACAGCTATTGCAAGAACACATGCTCATGGACACAGAAAGGTCTGGATAAGGAGTGTCTGATGCCTGAATTAGCAACATGTTCCCCTCAGAAGCAGTTGTGAGGCCAGTCTCCTTCTCAATGCAAGAGGGATCTATCTTCTAATTCATAGGTGGCTAACCTAAAGCACACATGCCATAAGGAGCATAAGAAGACACTGCATGTGGCATGTGACAGACTAAGGAGGGGGCAGGCAGTACAGAGGAAGATAGGGCTGTGTGAAACAGCACCGTTTCATTTTGACTTGCATTCCACTGTTTTGAAGGGACAGTGTTTTGTTTCAAGTTTTGTTTAATTTCAAAAGCACTGTTCCGTTTAGTTTTGTTGAAACTGTTTCACTGTTTCGACACTGTTTTGACGTTTCACCCATAAGCTGTAATGAGGAAGCACAAAACTGCCTATAACTTTGTCATTTTTTGGCAGATTTGAATAAAAGGAGGAGGAATGGTAGCTCCTTTCTGAGGGCATTAAGTCTGCCAGCTGTCAAGGAGATACGTGCAGGGGTGGGGTTTCTGGGAAACTGCACCTCAAGCTGCTGCCAAACAAAACTCATGTCACGTGTGTGTTAAGGCACAGCAGGATGAAAACTGCAGGCATGGAGGCCCCTGTTGAGGCCATGAAGCCTGCCAGCTTTTAAAGAGGTAGGTACAGGGTTTTCTGGGAAACTACACCTCAAGCTGCTGACAAGGAAAACTCATGACATGCTACTTTGTATGTGTTAAGGCACACCCTCGCTGGTGCTGGGGCCTCTACACAACACGGTAGCATGCCCCAATGAGGTCTCCTCCTCCCCTACAGCCTCAGTCCGGTCCACCACTTTAAATGACAACAGGTAATACCTTAGTAAGCAACCCAGTAGCACCAGCAGCATCTCAGGCAGCCAAACAGTCACAGTCAATCTCAGAGCAGTCCTTCCCCCCTTGTCTCCCTCCTTCTCCTTACTTTCTGTTTCCCTGCAGGCAAGCCCACCTTTGAAATTTTCAAAATGTTTTAACTGCCATTGTTTTGTTTTGAGGCTGTTTCAAAGCCCTTTGTTTCATTTCGATTTCTCTGTTTTGAGCTCGAAACATGTCTAAACAGTATCAAAAGAAAACAGCCGGCGAAATTTTGCGCAGCCCTAGAAGATAGGGCAGGAAGCATGAAGCAAAGCAGCAGATCAGGCAGGGAGCAAAAAAACAGAGCAGCAGATTGGATGGGAGATGAGGATCAGAGTGGCACTTGTGAAGGCTCAGGGCTTAGTTTCTGGGGTCTGCTAAAAAGTTTGGCCCCATTGTTCTAATTTACCTTTGCCTCTGATTCCACATTAGGCCTAGGTATTTCTGAATAAACTAACCATACCATTTTAGATGACAAGGACATTCTTTATAACTCTAGCTCTTGAAATTTATATTTCTACAAATGATTCACTGCACAATGCACAGATCTGTTCCCATGTTGCGTTCTCATCTTGGAATGAACTTCTTTGTCTTAAAATATGGCTCCTAGTATTATTGTGATCTATTTTCTACTTATAAAAAGCTTAAATTATCTTACATAAACATCTTATTAAAAACACTGCTTGATTTTGTCTATCATTTCCAGAAGTTGGTTGCATGCTACTTGAATGCTTCTACTTACATATTTTAAAGCACTGGAAGTGTCCTTAAGGTGCTATTAAAATTAAACTTTTTCTTATTTTATAAAATAATTTTTCATTATTTTCTATTTCCAAAAGCAAAAACAATACAAGGAGCTCTATAAACAAACAATAATGTGCAAAATTTATCTCAAATGCAAGCTCACTGAGGTCAGTTATCTCTGAGATTAACTTTAGTCTAATATTTGCCACTATAAGAAGAGCTGAGTATTATTAATTATATGTATTACTATTGTGCCTGGAGATTCCAAATGACAGAAGAACCCTGTTCTAAAGAGTTTACATACTACAGAAGCCAGATAAAGGGTGGTAAGAGAAACAGAGGTACATAAAGATGTAGTGACACGTCCAAAATTAGACATTTGTCAGAAATAAGAGTATAGTCTATGTTTCCCAAGTCCCTGTTCAGAATTGTATCTATTAGACAAAGCTGACTTTCACGTTTATCATATAAGGTCAGTCCAAAGGTCTTGAATTTTCCTATAGTTTACATACTATTTCATATTTTATATTCCAGTTCTCATAGGTTTTGCAGCATGATGCCTTCCCCCACTGTTCATTTATTGGTGGCCCTCTGGGCTTTCTGCTTTTGGGAAATGCAAAGTCTGTCATAGGAAAATAATACATTAAGCAATTTTGTCATGTTAATACACTAGTTATCTAAATTACCTGGCGCACTGCCTACCAAACAGGTTATGCAGACACGTATAAATAGTCTTCACTCCTGACAATATTCACTGAGTATACTTCCTTCAAAAATATCATATTTTGTTCTGTCCTCCATTCTCTAACAAATGTTTCACCTGTTATCATCATCCGGTACCAGTGACAAATCTTGGCTTCATTTTCATCAGAATTTTAAAAATAATCTGGATCTGGAAAGAAAGGAAGATGAAGCACTGATCTCTGTTCTCCACATTAATCAAAATTTCTTTGTAATTGCTAGAAATTTGCTCACTACCATCCCCTTTTCTGGTTACAGTCAGAGTAGTCTGACGGATATCTCAGAGGGTGGAGGCTTGTGCTGGATTTAATTTAACCATTTTGAGTCCTGTGCACCAGAAGAATTGAGTTTAAGAAATGGTGTGGGTCTGAGCGGGGATGCTTTTGAAGTATGCATTTTCCAGGTCTCAGTTATTTTCTGAGGTAAACCCATATAACTCCATTCAAGGAAGGTAATGCATTTTTTGAAGCAAAAGAATCTTTTGACCTAACCAGAATTTAAAGCCATTCTTCCTTGAGAGACTATAGTTATCTCTTGGTGGTGGTAGTGGTGGTAAATATCTTCTTCTCCATGTGTGCTAGATCATGTATGCATATATATATATTAGATTCCTCGCATCTAAAAGGAGGCCATGATAGCAGAGCAAATAAGGGGTTTTGCGACAAATCCAGAAGTGTGAGAAGTGTGCGTAAGAGGCTCACTCTAGACTTGTGCCAAAGGCTACGCTCAACTATGAAAGAGTGCTTGGCCCTTTGTATTGAAGAGTTCAAGGCAGCCAAACATGAAGGTAACCACATAATTCCATTGTGTGCTGCTGGCTACAGAAACCAGTGTGTCATAACATGCTAGTCATCAGACCTTGGCAGGTGCAGTACTGAATCTGTCCCAATAGTATTGTACGAGCTTAACAGAGATCAGATTTTGTTCCTAATTCCTTTATTGAAGGTCTGTTCTTTGTTTTAGCCTGAGCTTCTATTTCCATAGAGAATGTTTTGAATGTATCTGTCTGTGAATGATTTTCACAGGGTACATGGTAAAGGTTAGCCAATTTAGAAAAGATCTGTGTATTCACAGTTTTCCATTGAATAGGCACATTTTTGATACTTTGTGAGACATAATTTCAGATGAGTCAGCAGGGAGTATTCTCATGCTATGGAGTCATGCCCATAAATAGGTTATTTGATTCCTATGTCTTACCTAGTCTGGGTGTGGCTGGCTGCACTAAAGCAATTGAGAAACGATTTGGAACAGATTGGTGAAACAGAAATTTCAGTGAAAACCATTTTCTCATCATTTGTTTGTTATTGAGGACAGACTGATATTTTAATCATAGCGGTATCAATATTGTCAACTTGTGGTCTTGATTTTTCCCTCCCCTTAAAGCTGAGTAGTTCCATATAGAAAAGGTCTCCTGGTCTTATTTTTATCTGACATTATAGAGGAGTCTGCTATGTCCTTTCTTTGGGGAAGTAATTGCTCATTTAGATTTGAAAGAAAGTTTATCCATTTCACTTTAGAATAGTTTACCCTTGCTTAATATTTTATCTATCCTGCACCCTTTACTATTCAGTTAGGTTCTTCTGTTTTGTGGTCTTTGTGGCTGAGAACCATACACAGTGCCTCATAGGAAGTAGGTTCAATCAAAAGGCTGATTTCCTATAAGACTGCGTATTGACTACATAAAAGGCCATTGCTGAAATTGCCTATGGATCAAAGATATATTCAATGGAGAAGGATCGAAGGCTAGGACTATTAATTAATAGTCAATGATTCACTAAAGGAACATAGGACAGCTAAGACTTAGCACAATGGAACCTTTCAAGAAAAGTTGATACAATTGATTTCAGAAGAAAGCCTGTTTGGCCATCTGAGGTTGTATAATCACAAGCAGCAATTTAAATGGTGCAAAGGAAATGGAACTGGATTGAGACTCAAGCCCACCATCTCACCAGAATCCCTGATATTATTGGTTAGTTTAATCAATTAATTACTTATAAACTTTGGTTCATATAAAACCACATTTAACAGATATTTAAAAGACAATATCTATTGGACAATATTTTAATCATGGATATAAGAATAATATCAATTTGTCCGCTTTAACACATGAATGTTAATGACCCCAGCTAGATACTCGTCTAACCTCCTCTTGAAGACCCCCAGGGTAGGGGAGAGCACCACCTCCCTTGGGAGCCCGTTCCAGACCTTGGCCACTCGAACTGTGAAGAATTTCTTCCTAATGTCCAGTCTAAATCTGCTCTCTGCTAGCTTGTGGCCATTGTTTCTTGTAACCCCCGGGGGCGCCTTGGTGAATAAATCCTCACCAAGTGTTAGGGAACATAAGTGTTAGGGAACATAAGTGTTAGGGAATGACCTGCTGGGTGGTAGGGAATGACCTGCTGGGTGGCACAGAGGTGGAAAGGGATCTTGGAGTCCTAGTGGACTCCAAGTTGAACATGAGCCGGCAGTGTGACGAAGCCATCAGAAAAGCCAATGGCACTTTATCGTGCATCAGCAGATGCATGACAAATAGGTCCAGGGAGGTGATACTTCCCCTCTATAGGGCGTTGGTCAGACCGCAGTTGGAGTACTGCGTGCAATTCTGGGCGCCACACTTCAAGAAGGATGCGGATAACCTGGAGAGGGTACAGCGAAGGGCAACTCGTATGGTCAAGGGCCTGCAGACCAAGCCCTACGAGGAGAGACTAGAGAAACTGGACCTTTTCAGCCTCCGCAAGAGAAGGTTGAGAGGCGACCTTGTGGCTGCCTATAAGTTCATCACGGGGGCACAGAAGGGAATTGGTGAGTATTTATTCACCAAGGCGCCCCCGGGGGTTACAAGAAACAATGGCCACAAGCTAGCAGAGAGCAGATTTAGACTGGACATTAGGAAGAAATTCTTCACAGTTCGAGTGGCCAAGGTCTGGAACGGGCTCCCAAGGGAGGTGGTGCTCTCCCCTACCCTGGGGGTCTTCAAGAGGAGGTTAGACGAGTATCTAGCTGGGGTCATTTAGACCCAGCACTCTTTCCTGGGGTCATTTAGACCCAGCACTCTTTCCTGCTTATGCAGGGGGTCGGACTTGATGATCTATTGAGGTCCCTTCCGACCCTAACTTCTATGAATCTATGAATCTATGAATAATAGTGCTAACAACACTACACAAATAAATAAATAAATAAATAAAGCAACACTAAAGAAAATCTGCAATCATGACTGCAGTGACCTTTCTGTATAGATTACTGATTTAAATAGTTGTAACTGAAATACAAGCCCCGCCCTCAATTACAAGCACATAGGGTTTGATTCTCATTTCACATTCACATTTCACATTCTCATTTCACATAGGATTTCATTACTCATTTTAATGCAATATCTCCATGTTCACCAATGGATTTACACAAATGTAAAGCAAGGTGAGTGAGGGGATAATCAGTCACCCACAGGATTCTGCTACACCCACTGATATTTTAATGGCTATTAGAATACAATGTTCTTAGGAAACTAATACCCACCAATCTCATATGAAACTGTGTAGCCAACTGTAACAAGTCTGGGGCCAAATGGCAGGCTGGCGCCCTCCTCTGGTTCCTGTCCCCTGAGTGCTTCCTCCCACTCTCCTGCCATACCTTGCTGTTATTTTAGAAAATGGGTGGGAGGTTGTCCAAAACTCAGGGAGATCTACCAATGGATTTACTTTTCCTATGGTGCCTTATGGGCTGAATTTGGGGCCTCTGACCTCCCCCTCCCATACAGCTGTGCCCTTGCCTCACAGTCTTTATCACTGCAGTGCTTCTTCCCTGTTCCTGAAAGTACTCTCCATCCTCTAAGTAATTGTGAGTGCCACGGCCCTCTTGGCCTGGGCTTCTTTTACTTGACAGATCCTTTTTACCTCAGGCCCACCCTCTAGTCCCTCAGCTTCTGGAGCTAGTACTGATGAGGCCATGTTCTACCTATTCTTAACACCCCTGCCCCCTGTTCAAAGTCCAGTGTACCTTTCTGGCTCCCCATGTGGCATCTTCCTCACCACCTTCTGCCACACCCTTACCTCTTGCACTGCTATCCAAAAAAGAAAAAAAAGAATGCAAGCTGTGACCTTGCAACTCAGACCCCTCCCTCTTACTAGGGTAATGATTCTCTACGAGCTGACAGCAGGATGCTTTAAGTCCCATTTTCTCCCCTTCTGGAGAAGTTAACTGTCTTTCCTAGGCTTCCTCCACATAGCTCCTGGAGTCCTGGCTTTCACCTACATCCATCTGGGCTGTTGCCTTTCTGGGTCCCTCTTTCTCTCTGTCCAGGCAGATGCACTTCTAGCTCTTCCCATCCTCGCCTCAATCCAGAAGTTCCCTCTTTTTATCTATCTCTGGATTGCCTCTGGTGACTCATCCATCTCTGCTGTCAGTCCTCAGAGTTAATGAATGACTGGACTCTGCCTCCTGTCATCTGTGTTCACAGCTTATAAACCACATCTCTCTCTGAGTCTCACTCCCATGAAGAGTGAGAAAGAGAAAACGGGTCGGAAAGAGAAAACTGAAGCGCTTCAGCAGTATTTTCCTTTTCCTATAGCAGGGCGTTCAAAGCCCTTGTTACACACTTCCTCTTCTTTCAAACTGTTATGGTTTAGTTAGGGTCCCTTTTGGTCCGTACTTCCCCTGCTTGTTGTCTGAGCTATGAACACCCTCCATCTAAAATATGTCTTTTGGTAATTACTATTCTCCCATCCTTCACTGGGGCCATGCAAGAGATCTCCATTACCTGGTCTTGTTTTTTCCCCAACACAGATGGCATGTTCTCTCAACCCTCTGCTTCCATCTCAGACCTTCAGGAAAAGAAGTCTGCACTGGCATTTTCTCTCCCAAGACTATATAGAAACAATAAGGTTGTAGGCTCAGTGCCCCCCTCAAATTATCTGTTATTGATGACTGTAACCATCATAGTGGAGTGTGGTCTGTAACCAAAAGGAATTTGCTGCTTAATAAATTATATTGGAATATTGTCATAGCCCACTTGATGGCCAAGCACATCTCCTTGATGGTCGCATATGCCTGCTCTGGCAGGCATAACTTCTGACTTACATAGGTAATAGGCACCTCCACTTCCCTTCTCTTCTGAGACAGCACTGCACCTACCATTATGTTTGAGGTGTCCATCTATACTACAAATGGCTGGTTGAAGTCAGGGGTGTTTTAATACTGGGTAGCAGTACAGGGTTTCCAAGGCCTTCTGGAATGCATGTTGTGTCTCTTGGGACTACAGTTCTGTCTGTGGTGTGCATCTTAGACAAAGATGTGGTTATTCCCAAGACCTGGGGAATGAATTTTCAGCAATAGCTTGCTAGCCCCAGAAATGTTCAGTCCTGTTTCTTCATTGCAGGCCATGGATATGTCTTTAAGGCCTCCATTTTATTCCCTAGTGGATGTATCTGCCCCTTACCTACCTGAAACCCAGGTACTGAGTTTCCTCTTTCCTCAGCATGCACTTCCCTGGGTTCACCATCAATCCAGCTCTCCTCAGCTCCTGCAACATGGCCCCGAGCACTCACATGTGATGCTCCCACTGGGTCGAAAAGACAATCACATCTTTATATCATCAGCAGTGTAAACCTGATGTGTAACTAATAACTGATTTTGAGGGATCCTGGTTTTCTCTGATTTAAAAATATACCAATTTTCATCTTAAAAAAAAGTAACCCCGAATCCAAATTTTTCCATGATTAAAATGAAACACCGCTATATATAAAATATAAATATAGTGGTGTTTCATTTTAATCATGAAAAAATGTGGATTTGAAATAATTTTTTTAAGATGAAAATTGAGGACTTTTTTTGAGAGAGAAAACCAGGATCCCTCATCAGTGTTTGAAAAATAGCCATGACCCCATGTAGCCTCTTAAATTCAAATAATCCATGAGGCATGCTAAATGCTGTCTTTTCTTGGTCCCCCATAGCCAGCAGGATTTGCCAGTAACCCTTTGTTATATCCACGGTGGATGTATACCTGACTTACCCTTTCTTCTCCACCATTTTGTCAATTGGTGGCATGGGGAACCAAAATCATTCCTGAAATTGCTACATAACCTGAGGTTCTCATCTACCTTTGGCACTCCTCCATTGGCTCCTAGATTAAGTTATCACCCCCTTTTCTATCATCTGTCCGGTCTTCGTCCTAACAGACTTTTTTGGTTTTTGTGGTATTTGCCTACATGTTTCTCTCACCACAACCCTGGGTGGGGTATGTACCCAGTGTTTTCGTGGGAAATTCCAGGTTCCTTTCAGAACACATCCTTAAACTCTTCTACCAGCTGCCTCATTTGATCTTTCTGGGCCTCTGTTAGCTGTGCTGCCACCTACTTGCCTCCTCCTTTGGGGATCTTAGCTCTAGTCTGGGCATGGTGCTACTTAAACGCCCTCCTGCTCTCACCAAATCTTCAGCAATTTCACATGATAAACTTGTCTTTGTTTCTTTCTATCCTGTTGAAGGATCTCATAGTCCATGGGGTCCACTTGCCAGCTTACCTCATAAGGCTATTATGAATTCAAATTTCTGTTTGCATGCTTTCAGGTCATAATGTGTTTTTTGACATTCTTGAGCCTTTTGTAAACTATCACATGCCATCTTCTGAGTTACCTCCAGCCTTTCCCTTAGCTGTATTACCTATTCCATTGGGGTTTTTGCTTGAGTTACCTGACCATCCCATCCTTCTCTCACCACATCCAAAAGTCCTTGTGGTTGCCTCTCATAAAGTAGCGCAAAGGGTGAAAACCCCAAGGATGCTCAGGGTGCTTTGAATGAACATTAAAGGAGGTATTCATTGGCTCCATTTCTGTGGCTTATCCGTTATGATCTCTTTCCGCATTCCCTTCAAAGTACAGTTGAACCACTCAACCAATCTGTTGGTCTGTGGGTGATAGACCAGTATCTGTAACTGCTTTATCTTCAACATTGCATACAGGTCTTCAACAGATTGGGCATGACATTAGTCCCTTGATCTTTTAGGATCTCTTACCCAAGTGAAGATTTTCAGGAATTTTTCATCATCCATTTCCAGTATTGGCACTCAGAGTTAATGAATCACCAGACCCTCCCTCCTCCTGCCTTTGTTCCCAGTTTATAGCCCTTATCTCTGCCTGAGTCTCACTCCCTTGGGGATGCGAGGGGAGAAAGAGGAAACTCTACCCTCAGCAGTATTTTCCCTTTTCCCATAACACAGTATTCAAAGCCCCTGTTATAGCAGCATATCCCTTGACTATAAAATAAATTATACCTGGTATGGCTCAAAGGTTAGTAGAACAAACCATTCCAACAGAATATATTTAATACAAAGTATAAAATAAGTCTATTGTTTCCTTTTATTTTGGATAATTTTATGCAATTGTAATGTCATTTTGGCAATTACAGAATTAAAAGACCTTGCATCTAATTATGCCCATTCTGTATATCATAAGCTAATAAAAAACACCACTGACAGAAGTGGTTAGCATTAGCAGAAGATAGTTTTGAACAATTCAGTGCTTAAAAATTATAAATCCCTAAATTGGTATTCTAATTGTGGCTAGAAAAGTGCTCCGTCCATTTAAACCAAGCAACATCAAGCCTAACAAGACCCATCTAACAAACCTAAGACCCATTGAAGAAATTATGTACTTGAATATATGCATTGGATACCAACAGTAGTGATGAAATATAACAAAGGAATAAGCAGCATAGTATAGCTTGCACATTAAACCCAAGGGTTACCATACATAGATACCATCTTTCCCATACTCTCTTAGAGAAAGGAGATCTCCGTGTGAAAAGAATATTAAAATAGTTGTTCTGATGCTGCACTACATAAATGCTAGCTATTAATGACACTGACTTCCTTTGCAAAATGATGCAGAACTTGCTAGGCTAGGGATGGACATTCAAAAAGCCTGAGCCTAAATTGATTCAGTCTTTGCAGGTTAGTCTAACTTGCAGAGGGTGAAACAGTTTGCAAGTGGTTAGACATTTAGCACATGACTGCAGTGGCTGAAGCCACAAGCCCGGGGGTGCTAAAGCAGCCTTCCCTTCCACAGAAAAACTGAGCTGAGGAGGGGGGGCATGGCCAGGCCCCAGCAGGCCTGCCCCTGCAGCTCCCTGACAGCCATGATTCCCAGCACACAGGGATGCCCAGAGGGGAACTTGTCCCCCTCCTCCCTCTGCCCCACTGCCACTGGGCCGGGAGAAGAGCCCTGTTTGGTGCAGGGCTGGGGGGTTCTTTCTCTCTTCCCCCCCCCCCCCAGTGATGTGATGGGATGGGGGCCTCTGTGAGGTTGCCTGGCCCCAGAAAAGGACTCTTCCCTCTGCTTCTCCCCCATCACTGTGGGTTGGGGAGGTGGGGCTCTATGGGATGCTGCCCAGGCCCAGAGGGAGACTTCTCCCACTCCTCCATTCCCCAGGGCAGGAGGGGACTCTGTTCCATGCTGGGGGAAACTTTTCCCCCTCCTCCTCTTCCCCACAAAGGGGCAATGGGAGTGTGGATCTCAGCTGGGCAAGGTGTATGTGTGTGGGGTGGGAGGGAGGGTGGCGGGGTGTAGGGGTCCTCACACAATCCCCACATGGTGTGCATCTCCTCCTTCCTGGCAGCAGCAACAGGCGGGGAGGCCAGAACTCTTGTGTCTGGTGCACGCGTGGCTCTAGCCAGTACTGCATGGGGAGAGGGAGCAGAGCCTGACTTATCCCCATGACTCTGCTCCTTGAGCCTGCAGCTCCAGCCCTCTCAGCAAGGGAAGACCTGCACTGGAATCAGCTGCTTCCCCCACTCCCTGCCATGTAGGTCCCCCATTCCCTGCTTCCCCACAGAGTCCAGTGTGGGGCTTCCCCTATGTGAATGTTGAGCTGCAGGTGCACAGCACAGAGTCGCAATAGAGGCAGCCAGCCCTGGACTGGGGACAAGGAGCACAGCCCTGTGCAGCCTGCCTGGCCACTTCTATTCCTGGGGATCCATGCTGAGCACCTGCAGCTCTGCGCTCACAGCAGGGAAGCCCCACAGCCTGCACTGGACTCTGTGGGAAAGCAGAGGGCAGGACTCCTGGCAGAGCGTGGGGACCTGCAGGCTCAGGGAGCAGAGCCATGGGGATAAAGCAGGCTCCACTTTCTTCCCCTGTGCAGTGCTGGCTGGAGCCACACCTGCACCAGGCACAAGTGCCCTGACCTCCTCACCTGCTGATGCTGCCAGGCAGTGGGGACTGCATGCCATGGGGGGAGTCTGTGGGGGTCACTACACCCTGCATCCTACCTCACACCCCACACACCCATGTCTTGCCCAGCTGAGATCCATGCTCCTGCTGCCCCTCTGGGGGAAGGAGGAGGAGGTGAAAAAGTTCCACCCAGAGCCTCCCCCTGCCTCCCCCCAGCTCTGTGGCCAGGCAGCATTGCATGGAGCTCCCCACCTCCCAGCCCTGCCGTGGAGGGGGGGAAGGGAATCAGGAGGAGGAGTCCCCATCCAGCGCTTAACAGAGTTCCCCTCCACAACCTGGGAGGAGGAGGGGTAAGACTCCCACCCAGCATGGAACAGTGTCCCAGCCTCACCCTGCAGGACAACTAACTCAGCATGGCCCCGTTAAGGTGAAGGGGGCAGGGAAAAGGGTTAATTCCTCCCTCCATACCGTCCCTGCAACTGGGGTCTACCAGCTCCAGGGGCCACCATTGCAGCCCCCTCCTCTCAGCTCCCCAGAACACAGGCTGAACCAGGATGTGGCTAGGGAAGAGTCATAGATTCATAGACATTAGGGGCTGGAAGGGACCTCGCGAAATCATTGAGTCCAGCCCCACTGCCATAGGTAGGAAGTCTGCTGGGGTCAAATGATCCCAGCAAGATAAACATCCAGACACCTTTTGAATTAGTCAGGAGTAGGTGCTTGCACCACCTCTGGAGGGAGTCTGTTCCAGACCCTGGACACATGGACTGTAAAGAAGTTTTTTCTTATGTCCAGTCTTAACCAGCCTTCCAGGAGTTTTATAGATTCATAGATTCATAGATGTAGAGTCAGAAAGGACCTTGCAGATCTTCTAGTCTGACCCCCTGCCCCTCTGGGCAGGAGAGAAAATGGGGCTCAAATGATCTCAGCTAGGTAATCATCAAGCCTCCTCTTAAAGACCCCCAAGGTAGGAGCCAGCACTACTTCCCTTGGAAGTTGGTTCCAGATCCTAGCTGCCCTGACTGTGAAGTAGCGCCTTCTAATGTCTAGTCTGAACCTACTCTTTAACAACTTATGGCCATTATTCCTTGTTACTCCGGGAGGCACTTGGGGGAACAAGGTCTCTCCCATTCCCCTCTGGTCCCCCCTAGTAAGTTTATAGATGGCCACCAGAAGGCTGAACAGGTTAAGGTCCTGTAGCCTCTCCTTGTAGGGTCTGCCCTGCTGTCCCCGGATCATGTGAGTGGCCCTCCTTTGGACCCTCTCAATGCTGTCCACATCCCTCCTGAAGTGCAGTGCCCAGAACTGGATGCAGTACTCCAATTGTGGCCTGACCAGTGTTCAATAGAGGGGGAGGATCATCTTCTTGGCCCTGCTTGTGATGCAAGTCATTTGTGGCCATTAGCCCTTGTTATCCCTTGGAGATCCCTGATGAGCAACTTTTCTCCAAAGTCCTGATACGCACCCCTTACATACTTGTTGACTGCCACCAGGTCCCCCCTGAGCTTTCTCTTCTCCAGGCTGAAGAGTCCCAAGCCCCTCAGCCTCTCCTCATAAGGCTTGCCCTCTTGGCCTTTGATCATATGCTCTCCTTTTCACTCTCTAAAGCTTATCCATGTCCCTGCTGAACTGGAGGGCCCAGAACTGGATGCAGCACTCCAACTGCGGCCTCACTAAGGCTGAGTAAAGCGGGAGGATGATGTCCCTGGTTTTGATTGAGATGCATCTGTGGATGAATGCCAGTGTTTGCTTTGCTATCATAGAATCATAGAAGTAGGGTCGGAAGGGACTTTGCAGATCTTCAAGTCTGAACCCCTGCCTGGGCAGGAAGAAAACTGGGCTCAAATGACCTCAGGCAGGTAGGTATTGAGCCGCTTCTTAAAGACCCCCAGGGTAGGAGCCAGCACTACTTCCCTTGAAAGTTGGTTCCAGATCCTAGCTGCCCTAACTATGAAGTAGTTCTTAGAGATGTCTAATCTAAACCTACTCTCCAACAACTTGTGGCGGTTATTCCTTGTTATCCCAGGGGCCACTAGGGGAAACAAGGTCTCCCCCAAACCCTTCTGGTCCCCCCTAGTGAGTTTATAGATGGTCACCAGGTCCCCCCTCAGCCTTCTCTTGTGAAGGCTGAACAGGTTCAGGTCCCGTAGCCTCTCATTGTAGGGTCTGCCCTGCTGTCCTCAGATCATGCGGGTGACCATCCTCTGGACCCTCTCAACGTTGTCCACATCCCTCTTGAAGTGGGGTGCCCAGAACTGGACACAGTACTCCATCTGTGGCCTGACCAGTGTCACGTAGAGGGGGAGGATCACCTCCTTGGCCCTACTTGAGAGGCACCTGTGGATGCACAATAATGTCCGGTTAGCCCTGCCGACCGTGACCTTGCATTGTCGGCCTACGTTCATCTTGGAGTCAGTGATGACTCCAAGATCCCTTTCTGCCCCCGTGCTCTCAAGAAGGGAGTTTCCCATCTTATAAGTGTGCCGCTGGTTACTACTGCCCAAGTGCAGCACCCTGCACTTGTCAGTATTGAAACACATCCTGTTTTTGTTAGCCCACCCCTACAACCACTCCAGGTCTTTCTGCAGTCTTTCCCTCCCTGCTAACATGCCCACTTCACCCCAAATTTTGGTATCATCAGCAAATTTGAACAGGTTGCTTTTCACTCCATCATCCAAATCGCTGATAAAGAAATTGAACAGTGCGGGCCCAAGGACCAAGCCCTGGGGGACTCTGCTGTCCACTTCCCCCTGGGTCGAATATGACCCATCCACCACCACCCTCTGAGTATGACCCTTCAGCCAATTTGCAATCCATCTGACTGTGTAGGCATCAATGCCATGGTCGCCTAGTTTTTTAATGAGGATGGAGTGGTTGACAGTGTCAAAGGCCTTGCTGATGTCCAGAAAGACTACATCCACGGCGACACCTGCATCCAATGCTTTTGTGACCTGATCGTAAAAGGCAATCAGGTTGGTCTGACATGACCTGCCCCTAATGAAACGGTGCTGGTTGCCTTTGAATATCATCCCCAATGCCGGCCCATCACAGATGTGTTCCTTGATGATCTTCTCAATGAGTTTCCCCAGGACTGAGGTAAGTTGCCTGAGTCCTCCCTCCTCCCTTTTTTAAAGATGGGAACCACATTGGCTATCTTCCAATCATCTGACACCTGGCTCAAGCACCACAAGCGCTCATAAAGCCGTGCCAGGGGCCCTGCAATAACCCCTGCTAGATCCCTCAACACCCTGGGGCAGAGAGCATCTGGACCTGCTGATTTGAACACGTCCAGCCCCTCCAGAAGCACTCTAATCCGGTCTGCCTCAACTTTAGGTCTTGAGGCATTCCCCTTGAGTCCATCTTGAATCATGGTGGGGGAGTCCCAGTCCCTGCACAAGAAAACGGAGGTGAAGAATTTGTTAAAGAGGTCTGTCTGCCTTCTCCTCAGGCGCAACCACCAGATTGCCCAGCGTATCTTGCAGGGGCCCCACATTTCCCGGTGCCTTCTTCATCCTCCCTATATATTTGAAAAAGGACTTTTTATTATCTTTGATCTTGGATGCTAGTCCTAGCTCTATGTCCTCCTTAGCTTTCCTAACAGCCCCCCTACAGGCCCAAGCAGTGGAGGTATATTCTTCTTTGGAGATCGCACCCCCCCCCCTTCCACTGGTTGTACGCTGCCTTTTTGGCAACCAGGCATTCCCAGACATCCTTGGTGAGCCAGGGAGGTTTTGGGGCACTCTTGCCCCCCTTGCTTCTTGTTGGGATCGTCACCCCTTGGGCCCTGAGTATTGTCTTCTTAAGGAACGACCACTCATCTTGGGCACTGAGTTCCCCTGCCCTCAAGAACCCCAGCGCCTCTCCCACCAATCTGCTCAACTCTTTGAAGTTATCCCTCTTGAAGTCTAGGGCTACCGCCTTACTGAAGGCCCTTGTCACCCTGCGCTGGATGATGAATTCCAGCAAGCGATGATCTCTATCACCCACGTGGTCAAGGACCTGGAGCCCCCTTACCAGATCATTGCCTGTGGCCAGGACCAGGTCCACCATGGCATTTACTTTGGTGGGACTGTGCACCTCCTGTGTTAAGTGGAGGTCCTGTATCTCGGCCAGGAACCTCCTAGAACGGTCTGACCTGGCTGACTGCTCCTCCCAGCAGATGTCCGGGTAATTTAGATCACCCATGACAACTACATCCCTTGCCTTAAGTGCCTCTGCAAGCTGGCCCGAAAATTCCCAGTCCAGCTCCTCCCCTTGTTTGGGGGGTCTGTAGTAGACCCCCACTGTTAAATCCCTCTCCCCACGACCCCCTTGTATCTTGACCCAGAGCACTTCAGTTTGCCCCTCCTCTCACCCCATTTTGCTGGCAGAGGCCAGCCGGGAAGTCTGCTGCTTCCCAGGGGCCCGCACCCGGGACATTGCGGAGAGGATCCCAAAGCTCCTCCAGCCCACAGACCACTATCCCATGCTCCTTATTCATGTGGGCACCAATGACATGGCTCGAAGCACTCCCAGCCAGGTCATGAGGCACTACAGGGATTTGGGAGCGGGGCTAAAGGGTCTGGGGGCACAGGTGGTGTTCTCGTCGATCCTCTCAATCTCAGGCTATGGGCTGAGGAGGGAAAGGAGGATCCACGTGGTAAACCAAAGACTGCGGCGCTGGTGTCATCGGGAAGGCTTTGGCTTTCATGACCACAGCCCACTCTTTGGCGAGAGAGGCAGCGAGCTGCTGGGAAGAGATGGCCTCCACCTCTCTCCCCTAGGGAGGAGGCTCTTCTCAGCCAGACTGGCTGACCTGCTCCATCGGGCTTTAAACTAAGCCTGCTGGGGGAAGGGGGGGGACTACCGCCACTGCTGGCCCACTGAGCAATCCTTGCAAAGCCAGCAGTTCAAGGCACTTAAGGGAGCCCACCCCTGTCCCAGCCCTGGTAAAATCTGTGGGCAAGGAAGGAGCCCCCCAGGGGACACTTGCCTGCCTGTACACAAATGCCAGGAGCTTGGGGAATAAGCATGAGGAGCTCATCCTCCTGCTCAATGCAAATAACTATGATGTCATAGGGATAATGGAGACCTGGTGGGACTCCACCCATGACTGGACCACGGGTATAGATGGCTATACCTTGTACAGGAGGGATCATGTAGATAAAAGGGGCAGGGGTATGCTCTCTATGTTAAGGAAAGCTACACGTCCCTGCAAGCCGATATTGGCGACCAGGGTGGATGACTGGAGACCCTCTAGGTTAAAATCCATGGGGAACACGGCACAGGGGACACAATGGTGGGAGTCTACTACAGACCTCCCACCCAAAGTCCTGAGCTTGACCAGGAGTTTGCCCAGGAACTGGCTGAGGCAGCTTGCTCCAGGACCATGGTTGTCATGGGTGACTTCAATTAGCCGGACATCTCGTGGGAGGATCTCTCAGCAAAATCTGAGCAGTCGCAAAGCTTCCTCTAGTGCGTGGATGACCTCTACCTGACTCAAGGAGTCTATGGGCCAATGAGAAGCAAAGCGCTGCTCGACCTGGTACTGGCTACTGGGGATGACCTAGTCGGCGACCTAGTGATCGATGGGAAGCTGGGTGACAGCGACCACGAGCTGATCACCTTCACCATCCGCCGAAAAGCTGGCAAGTCAGTCAGCAACACGGAAGTCCTTGACTTCAGGAAAGCCGACTTTGACAAGCTCAGGAGGCTTGTCAGTGAGGCCCTAAGGTCTATTCCATCTCGGAGGAAAGGCAGCAAGAGGACACAGCAGCCCCCCTGGCTCTCCAGGGACCTAGCAGACCTCCTGAGGCTAAAAAGAAAGGCCTACAAAGGATGGAGGATGGGAGTCACCTCCAAGGAGGATTATTCTGCACTGGTCCGATCCTGTAGGGAGCATACCAGGAAAGCCAAGGCTGCAACTGAACTCCAACTAGCTTTGAGCATCAAGGACAATAAAAAGTCCTTTTTCAGATATGTGGGGAGCCGGAGGAAAAGCAGGGACAACATTGGACCCCTGCTGAACCAGATGGGGCAACTGACAACTGACGCCCAGGAAAAAGCCAACCTATTAAATAGGTACTTTGTGTTGGTCTTTCATCAGTCCCATGGGACGCCCATGCCCGCTAAGGGACAGGGAAGTCTGGGTGAGGGTGATCCCCTGCCCTCCATTAATGCTGACTTCGTGAAGGAACATCTTGAGAAGCTGGATACCTTCAAGTCAGCCGGCCCTGACAATCTTCACCCCAGGGTACTCAAGGAGCTGGCGAGCGTCATAGCCCAGCCTCTAGCATGGATCTTTGAAAACTCTTGGCGCTCTGGTGTAGTGCTCGAAGACTGGAAGAAGGCCAATGTGGTGCCTAACTTCAAGAAAGGGAGGAAAGTGGATCCGGCTAACTATAGGCCCATTAGCCTGACTTCTATCCTGGGGAAGATCTTAGAAAAGTTTATTAAAGAGCCCATCCTTAATGGACTGGCCAACACCAACATCTTAAGGGATAGCCAGCATGGGTTTGTTGAGGGTAGGTCTTGCTTGACCAATCTCATTTCCTTCTATGACCAGGTGACCTATCACCTGGACAAGGGAGAAGAGATTGATGTCAAATACCTTGACTTCAAAAATGCCTTCGATCTGGTTTCCCATGATCACCTCTTGAATTAACTGGCCAATTGTTGCCTTGGGTCCTCCATGATCCACTGGCTGGAAAATTGGCTCCGTGCTCGGACCCAGAGGGTAGTAATTGATGGAAGTCACTCAGCATGGTGTCCTGTGACCAGTGGGGTCCCCCAAGGCTCTGTCCTTGGACCCATACTGTTCAACATCTTCATTAATGATGTGGACACTGGAGTCAGAAGCGGACTGGCCAAGTTTGCCGATGACACTAAACTTTGGGGCAAAGCATCCACACCAGAAGACAGGCGGGTGATCCAGGCTGACCTGGACAGGCTCAGCAAGTGGGCGGATGAAATCTGATGGTGTTCAACGCCGATAAATGCAAGGTTCTCCACCTTGGGAAGAAAAACCCGCAGCATCCTTGTAGGCTCAGAGGTGCTATGTTGGCTAGCACTATGCAAGAAAGAGACTTGGGGGTCATCATTGACCACAAGATGAACATGAGCCTGCAGTGCGATGCTGTGGCTAGTAAAGCGACCAAAACGCTGGCTTGCATCCAAAGATGCTTCTCAAGCAAATCCCGGGACGTCATTCTCCCCTTGTACTCGGCCTTGGTGAGGCCACAGCTGGAGTACTGCGTCCAGTTTTGGGATCCACAATTCAAAAAGGATGTGGAGAAGCTTGAGAGAGTCCAGAGAAGAGCCACGCGCATGATCGAAGGTCAGGGAAGCAGACCCTACAATGACAGGCTGAGAGCCCTGGGGCTCTTTAGCCTGGAAAAGTGCAGACTCAGGGGTGATCTGATGGCCACCTATAAGTTTATCAGGGGTGACCACCAGTATCTGGGGGAACATTTGTTCACCAGAGCACCCCAAGGGATGACGACTAGGTCGAATGGTCATAAACTACTACAAGACCATTTCAGGCTGGACATAAGGAAGAATTTCTTTACTGTCCGAGCCCCCAAAGTCTGGAACAGCCTGCCACTGGAGGTGGCTCAAGTGCCTACACTGAACACCTTCAAGAGCAAACTGGATGCTTATCTTGCTGGGATCCTATGACCCCAGCTGACTTCCTGCCCTTTGGGCAGGGGGCTCGACTCGATGATTTGGTGGTAGGGGTCTGCTACAGACCCCCACACCAAGGGGAAGAAATAGATGCGGGGCTCCTGAGGCAACTCTCGGAGACCATAAAAGCTAAAGAGGCGGTAGTCATGGGGGACCTAAACTACCTGGACATCTGCTGGGAGACACAGACAGCAAGGTCCCATCGCTCACGTAGGTTTCTAACCTGTGTACAGGACCTCCACCTGACACAGGAGGTACACGGTCCCACTAGGGGGAATGCCATACTGGATCTGGTATTTGCAACAGGGGATGACATGATAGGGGACCTCCAGATCGGTAGCCATTTGGGAGACAGTGATCACCTAATAATAGAATTCAACATAAGACGTCGAGTGGGTAAGGTAACTAGTAGGGTGAAAGTGCTAGACTTAAGGAAAGCTGATTTCAATGCACTCAGGCGATTAGTCAAGGACGCACTGCAGAGTAAGAGTTTTGAAGGGATGGGAGCCCAAGAAGGGTGGCTGTGCCTTAAGGAAACGATCCTTCGGGCACAAAGCAAGACGATCCCCGAGTGAGGCAAAAAAGGGAAAGGGGCCAGGACGCTTCCATGGCTGACCAGAGAAATCCAGGGCAGCCTAAGGGCCAAAAGGGGAGCACATAAAAAGTGGAAACAGGGTGAGATCACTAAAGATGAATATACCTCCTCTGCTCGAGCTTGTAGGGACGCAGTTAGGCGGGCCAAAGCTACCATGGAGCTGAGGATGGCAACCCAACTAAAAGACAAGAAGAAATTGTTTTTTAGATATATTGGGAGTAAAAGGAAGGCCCAGGGAGGAATAGGACCCCTGCTAAATGGGCAGAAACAATTGGTGACAGACAGGGGGGACAAGGCTGAACTCCTCAACGAGTTCTTTGCCTCAGTGTTCCTAAGTGAGGGGCACGACAAGTCTCTCACTGGGGTTGTAGAGAGGCAGCAGCAAGGTGCCAGACTTCCATACGTAGATCCTGAGGTGGTGCAGAGTCACTTGGAAGAACTGGATGCCTTTAAGTCGGCAGGCCCGGATGAGCTCCATCCGAGGGTGCTGAAGGCACTGGCCGACATCATTGCAGAGCCACTGGCGGGAATATTCGAATGCTCGTGGCGCACGGGCCAAGTCCCAGAGGACTGGAAAAGGGCTAACGTGGTCCCCATTTTCAAGAAGGGGAGGAAGGAGGACCCGGGCAACTATAGGCCAGTCAGTCTCACCTCCATCCTTGGTAAAGTCTTTGAAAAAATTATCAAGGCTCACATTTGTGAGAGTCCGGCAGGACAAATTATGCTGAGAGAAAACCAGCACGGGTTTATGGAGGGCAGATCGTGCCTGACCAATCTAGTCTCTTTCTATGACCAGGTTACGAAACACCTGGACACAGGAGGAGGGGTGGATGTCGTATACTTAGACTTCAGGAAGGCCTTCGATACGGTATCCCACCCCAAACTGGTGAACAAGTTAAGAGGCTGTGACTTGGATGACTACTCAGTCCGGTGGGTGGCAAATTGGCTAGAGGGTCGCACCCAAAGAGTCGTGGTGGATGGGTTGGTCTCGACCTGGAAGGGTGTGGGCATTGGGGTCCCGCAGGGCTCGGTCCTTGGACCAATACTCTTTAATGTCTTCATCAGTGACTTAGACGAGGGAGTGAAATGTACTCTGTCCAAGTTTGCAGATGACACAAAGCTATGGGGAGAAGTGGACACGCCGGAGGGCAGGGAACAGCTGCAGGCAGACCTGGATAGGTTGGACAAGTGGGCAGAAAACAACAGGATGCAGTTCAACAAGGAGAAATGCAAAGTGCTGCACTTAGGGAGGAAAAATGTCCAGCACACCTACAGCCTAGGGAGTGACCTGCTGGGTGGCACAGAGGTGGAAAGGGATCTTGGAGTCCTAGTGGACTCCAAGATGAACATGAGCCGGCAGTGTGACGAAGCCATCAGAAAAGCCAATGGCACTTTATCATGCATCAGCAGATGCATGACGAATAGGTCCAGGGAGGTGATACTTCCCCTCTATCGGGCGCTGGTCAGACCGCAGTTGGAGTACTGCGTGCAATTCTGGGCGCCACACTTCAAGAAGGATGCGGATAACCTGGAGAGGGTCCAGAGAAGGGCATCTCTTATGGTCAAGGGCCTGCAGACCAAGCCCTACGAGGAGAGACTAGAGAAATTGGACCTTTTCAGCCTCCGCAAGAGAAGGTTGAGAGGCGACCTTGTGGCTGCCTATAAGTTCATCACGGGGGCACAGAAAGGAATTGGTGTGTATTTATTCACCAAGGCGCCCCCGGGGGTTACAAGAAATAATGGCCACAAGCTAGCAGAGAGCAGATTTAGATTGGACTTTAGGAAGAACTTCTTCACAGTTCGAGTGGCCAAGGTCTGGAACGGGCTCCCAAGGGAGGTGGTGCTCTCCCCTACCCTGGGGGTCTTCAAGAGGAGGTTAGATGAGTATCTAGCTGGGGTCATCTAGACCCAGCACTCTTTCCTGCTTATGCAGGGGGTCGGACTCGATGATCTATTGAGGTCCCTTCCGACCCTAACATCTATGAATCTATGAATCTTCCGAGGTCCCTTCCAGCCCTAATGTCTATGAAATCTATGAAATCTATTAAATTAATGGCTCTTGTTCATCTTGTGGTCAATCAAGTCTCCCAAGTCTCTTTCAGTCGTGGTGCTAGTGAGTGTAACACTGCCGAACCTGTTAGTATGCTGCTGGTTCTTCCTTCCATTGTGGATCACCCTTCACTTCTTTACATTGAAGACCATCAGGTTTTGGTCTGCGCCCCTTGTGAGTATATCCAAGTCGGCCTGTATTCCCAGCCTGTCTTCCAGTGTGACCGCCTTCCCCCATAATTTAGTGTCATCTGCGAACTTCGCCAGTCTACATCTGACGCCGGAACCCAGATCATGAATGAAGCTGTTGAAGAGTACTGGTCTGAGTACTGAGCCCTGGGGGACACCTCTGATCACCTTGCACCACATTGATTTGCTCCCATCAACTAGTACTCCTTGGGTCTGACCGCAGAACCAGTTTCCCAGCCATTGGTGAGATGGCCAAGGCGACAGCTCTCCAGCTTAACCATGAGGACATCATGAGAGACTAAGTGAAAGGCTTCCTTGAAATCCAGATATATGACATAAACCTTGTGTTCCTTGTCCAGATAATGTGTCACCTGGTCATAGAAGGAGATGAGGTTGATCAGGACAGAGCTGCCAGTAAAAAATGTATGTTGGCTAGCATTCAAAAGGTTGCCTTCCTTTAGCCTGTTGCTGATGGATCCCTTGATGATTTTCTCCGAGACCTTTCCAGGGAAGGACATAAAACTGATTGGCCTGTAATTCCCTGGATCTTCCTTCCATCCTTTCTTGAAGATTGGGACCATATTGGCTCTTTTCCAGTCTTCCAGACCCTCTCCCAAGTGCCACAGATTTTCAGATATCTTCACCATAGGGAGAACTACCATGTCCACCAGCACCTTCAAGACTCTGGGGTGCATTCCTTCCAGGCCCACAGACTTATGGTTGTCTAGCCTCTCGAGATGTTCTCTCACCTGATCCACATCATTTGTGGGCCCATCACCTGTTTGCTGGGTGTTTTGTATCCTTTCTGACAGTGTGACCCCCTTGGGAGGGTGGAAAACTGACACAAAGTAATCATTTAGGAGATTGGCCATTTCTTGGGCATCAGATGTTAGCTGCCTGATTTCATCTTGCAGGGTTCCAATGTTTCTTTTGTTCTTTCTCTGGCTTCCCCCATATCTGAAGAAGGACTTTTTGTTGTCCTTGATTCCCGTGGCTAGTTTGAGTTTGGTTGATGCCTTGGCTTTTCTGGACTGCTCTCTACATGTGCGAGCTAGTGCTGAATAGTCCTCCTTGGTGATGCTTCCCATTTTCCATCTGGTGTAGGCCTCTCATTTAAGATTCAGGAGTTCCCTGTTTAGCCAAGGGGGCTTCCCTGCCTGCTGACTGCATTTCTTGTGGGATTGGATGGGCTTCCCTTGTGCTTTGAGGATTAAATTCTTAAGGAATAACTATTCCTCATGGACTCCCCTTTCTAAGAGGGCATGGCCTCTTGGTGCCTGACTGACTAATCTTCTGAGTTTGTGAACATCAGCCTTCACAAAGTTGAGGATTTCTGTTTTACTAAGGGATTTGCCCACCCTGCATTGGACAGAGAAAGTGATCAGTTCATGATTGCTGTCACCAAGCTTCCCCTTGATCCTCAGATCACTTACTCAGATCATCCCCTTTGGCCAGAACCTGATCCAGCAGTGCATCTCCCCTAGTCAGCCCATAGGCCTCTTGTGTTAGGTAGAGGTCATCAATGCAAGCAAGCAAGCTACGTGACCAGTAAGACTTGTCCATGTGCTCTTCCCACATGATGTCAGGGAGGTTGAAGTCCCCTATGATGATCATACATTGGGAGCATGTGGCTTCAGCCAGTTCCCTATTGAATTCATGGTCCAGTTCTTCTTCTTGGTGGGGAGGTCTATAATAGACTCCTACGAGTATATCTCCTTCCTCATGCTCTCCCTATATTTTAAAAGGAGAAGCAGGAAGAATGAACCCCTTCCCTGCCCACTTTGCCCTAACAGGGCTATGCCACCAGGGAAGTCCCTGCTCTGGCTAGAAAGCATAGGGGTGTGGTCAGTCCTGTGGCTGGAACAGAGAGAGCCCTGCCCATTCCAGAGAATGTCAGGATGCTGGGGGAGTCTGTTTTATCATAAAGCAGCAAGGGGGCTGGGACAGACATTGCATTAACTGGTTTGAGCCAAATCAGTTAAGTGTGATACTACATTCAACCAGGTTTATCTCAAATCAGTTTTGGTCATTTTGAAAATAGTTTATGTGCACTGAATGATCTGTTACAGGTTTAAACCAGTTACTGATCATTTAAACCAGTTCATATGTGTAATGTCTGTCCCTAGCCCTAATGAAAAACATATGTTTAAGAGCTAAGCATCTATATATACAAAGGGCTTTGTCTGTCTGTTGTCTGTCTGTCCATAACACTCTTTAAATGTGAATAGTTTGAAAACTGTAAGAGATAGAACATTTATGTCTTCAGATACATTTCTTTGCTAAACCTTACCATCTGTTTAGTGACCATGTCAGGATGATCCCAACTTCCAAAATTGGGAAAAAAGTCAGAGGCCAGGGCTGTTTCTACTGAGCTCCGCCCAGGAGGGTTCTGGGAGCCCGGTGTGGCAGGCAGGGCAGAGGAACAGGCCAGCTTAGGAAAAGCAGGAGCTGGACAGAGGTGTGAGGCAGTAGGCGAGCAGCTGTGGCCCTGTCCTGAACCCTGAACAGGGAAGGAGGTGCCTGGGAGTGGTGCAGAGGAAGTGCCCGGGTGTGGAAGGCTGTTGCAAGGCATGGAGCTCACCTGCCCTTGCCCGTGCCCTTGCCCTTGCCCAGAAAAGAGGCATGCAGGTGGTGGCTGGGTGGCAGCATGGGCAGATCTGCCTACACCCTGCTGAACCAGAGTAAGTGCAGGAAGGGATTGGTATCTTCAAATGTTCAGCCTATTTTATTTAAGTTTTATAAATATTTAATTTATTTAATAAATATAAAAGTAAAATCTACCTGTTTGTTTTTGTTATTTGTTTCATAGTTTCATAGTTGGTAGGGTTGGAAGGGACCTGAGCAGATCATCAAGTCCGACCCCCTGGGCAGGAAAGAATGCTGGGGTCAAATAACTCCAGCTAGGTGTCTATCTAGCCTCCTTTTGAAGACCCCCAGGGTAGGAGTGAGCACCACCTCCCTTGGAAGTTGGTTCCAGATCCTAGCCACCCTGACTGTGAAGTAGTGCTTCTTGATGTCTAGTCTGAACCTACTCTCAATCAACTTGTGGACATTATTCCTAGTTACTCCTGGTAGTGCTTAGGGGAACAGGGACTCTCTTGTTCCCCACTGGTCCCTCCCAGTAAGTTTATAGATGGCCACCAGATCCCCTCTCAGCCTTCTCTTGTGGAGGCTGAACAGGTTCAGGTCCTATAGCCTGTCTTCGTAGGGCCTGCCCTGCTGCCCCCTGACCATGCGAGTGATCCTCCTCTGGACCCTTTCAATGGTGTCCACATCCCTCCTGAAGTGCAGCACCCAGAACTGGACGCAGTACTCCAACTGCAGCCTGACCAATGTTGCATAGAGGGGGAGGATCACCTCCTTGGACCTGCTCGTGATGCATCTGTGGATGCATGACAAGGTGCAGTTAGCCTTACTGACCATGTCCTCACACTGGCAGCCCATGTTCAGCTTGGAATCAATAATGACTCCAAGATCCTTTTCTGCCTCTGTTCTGATGAGAAGGGAGTTCCCCAGCCTATAGGTATGCTGCTGGTTCTTTCTCCCTAGCTGCATTACCCTGCATTTGTCAGTATTGAATCCCATCCTATTCTTATCCGCCCACCTCTGTAATCTGTCCAGATCTAGTTGTAGCCTGTCCCTCCCTTCTATCGTGCCCACCTTGCCCCACATCTTAGTGTCATCTGTGAATTTGAACAAGGTGCTTTTCACCCCCTCGTCCAAGTCGCTGAAGAAGATGTTGGAAAGTGTGGGCCCAAGGACCAAGCCCTGGGGGACCCCACTGCCCACATCCCTCCAGGTTGAAAATGACCCATCTACCACCACTCTCTGGGTGCGGCCCTCTAGCCAATTTGTGACCCACCTGATTATGTAGGCATCGACTCCACAGTCACCTAATTTTTTAATGAGAATGGGGTGAGAGACAGTGTTGAAGGCCCTCCTAAAGTCCGAAAAGACTATGTCCACCGCAACACCTGAAATTCATCTATCATTCTTGATGGGCAATTCACTAGTTATTAATAATAATGAGGTTTTTTTTCTTTAAACAAGTTATGCAATAAGACCTGGTATGCACTTTGCCCCTCTATGATGGGGCTGTAGAGCTGTGAGGAAAACGATATTCTCATCCTGTAAAATGTTTTGAGATACCAAAAATTTTAAGAATGTTTTTGATATTTTGGGTACTATACTTGGTATTTTGTGCCAGGGAGCTGTTCCCAGAGTTTAAGAACAGGTTAAACAAATACTTTTCTAGAATGGCTGAGACAGGGATGATCCTGCCATAAGCAGCAGTAAGATTAGATGACTTCCTGAGGTCCTTTCTAGCCCAACTTTTCTATAATCTTATATCTTTGTCCTTTTGTTCCAAATCAGGATGAAAAGCTGGAATTCTGAAAATATTTATGCTCCAAAATAAAATTTTTAGATCAAAACTGTTACTTTTTTAGCCTTTTAAAAAACATATTCATTTAACTGTTAAAGTATTATGTATTAACTGTTATTAATTTATTTATCTTTAATTTCAAAGCAAGAAGTTGTTTGAATTTGAAAACTAAAATTAGGAAAGGTTTTTTTGAGTTTAGAATTTCATTAAAATTGTTGCTTTCCCAGGAAATGTTTTGGTTCTGATGCAGTGAGATTTTCTGACAAAATATTATGTTGATCTATTTTGGCAAGCTATATTCTGTATATCACTTTTTAACTCTGCTGATGCTTCTCTTTTCTTTTAAGACGTGAATACTTAGATTGAATATTTTTCTAAAATGTATTACTACAGCATTATGCATATTAAAAAGTTGTATTTTAGAAACAATGTACCAGGAAAATATAGCTGCTAAACGTGTAGGAGAAAGGATTAGACTGATATAGGCCTCATTATAGTGGTCAGAAGAACCAGGTCAAATAGAGGGTAACAAGTTCAAATTAATATTAATTACTGATATGGGTGCCACCCAACTTGAAATACTTCAAAAGAATTTTATTTTCAAATGTGCTTTTGCATTTTTGAAACTGAGCGCCTTTAATATGTTTCATGATAATTTCCAAAAATGTATCTAGAAAAACTACCATCTCTTGGCTATCAAAGCCTTGGCTACTATATCCAAACTTTTCTCAAAGAAAAAAGAAAAATTAAGATTAATGAAGTAATTTTTTGTTTCCTTTGCCTGGAAGTGACAATTCACATGGTAGTTGTGCACATCTCCATGGCAGAGGCATATAACATATCATGTAGTGAAGTTAGCTTCTCATCTAGGACAGTATTTCATTTGCCTTTTCAGTTACAACAGTAACTCCCTTTGTGAGGGACATATAACAAGATGTTGCTTTAAAAACTTAAGAATTTGGATCTATAGGCTTTTGGCTTTTGACATGCACATTTGTACAAAACTATTACTTTCACAGCCCTGGAAACTAAATTTTCCATCTACTCTGCAGGTACACCATAGAGAACCTATGCTTATTCTCAACACTGACACAGGTGAACTTTCTTTTTAGAACTGATAGGGGGACTTCAGTCTCTAACTTTGTCACTGTTACCATTCATGTCTCCAGGCAGAGCTTTTGGCAGGGTGGTGTCCTTGAACTCATTTGAGGGCCAGTGGTTGCTAGCCAGTGTATTCTGCTTTGTGTCCTTGCTTGGACCTGCACTCCTGTCCCTATTTCACATTTGTTTTACCCCAGAATCAGTTGTTGTTTCCCCTGTAGTCTCCCTAATTAAGTTTCTTGGTGGACTTAGGCAGTATGCCATGGTATAACAAATCAGCCTTCTCTGCCACACAAAAGTTCCTCCTGGCTTCACCCAGACTGTCTCCTGGGGTGCCACACTTTCTGGAGACTCTGTGTATCCAGGTGGACTTTCTTTGTCAAACAAGGGACAGATTGTGCAATTTACTGCTTATCTGTCTGGATAAGAAGTTTCTTCCCTAGTTTCCAGGTTGGCAGGGTATGTGTATATGCTGCCTGTTCCCTTTAGATGGAAGAGCACTCTAACTCAGGCCCCTGAATCTTCATGCAGGTCTGCATGAGGGCTAGAGGCCTACTTACTCACGGTCTTGCAGTTGTCTTGTTCCTTCAGTAGTATTAAGAAGAGCTCTGTGCTCCCCCAGCATTTTTCCCTATTTCTTGACTTACAAAAAAAAAAAAAAAAAAGGGAATTAAATAAGCCTATCAAACAATGCTACAGAGTTGAATCAATCCTACAAGAGTCAAGCCATTCTGGTAACTTTAAAACCTTCATTTCTGTGGAACATTTCTTATACAAGTAGAGCAAAATTAAGCCCGTTAAATTAGAGGCAAGATCAAAAGCTAACAAATAAATTGATATTCCACTGCCTGGATCACGTACAAACTTACTTAGTTTAGATTTGTGAAATCAAAAGACATGCACTGTCCTACTGCTGCACACAGTATATATTACAGTGACTAATACTGACAGACATCTACAGAGCATTGTTTTTTTCCTTTTAACCTGTAATCCAAGCAAAGTAGGCCAAGTCCTAGTTGAGGAATCCTAGTTCCAGTTTTTGAAGGAGTTCAACCAAGTAGCTAAACAGGAGCAATTTATTTATTAACATATAGGTGGAGCTCTTTCTTTCTCTGTCTTTCCTGAAGGTTCTAATGTTTGACATGGAGAATGTAACATTTCTGCACGTGAAGAGATGGAAAACTAAAAAGAAAGTATAAAAGGATATGCTCACTGAAGGAACAAAATAAAGTTGCGTCAGCTGTTTATAAACTGGCCACCTAAGGACTGTCCCTGCTTGTCTCTGACAAATTTAAAGGGACTGTATGCAAATAAATATACTAGGGAACAGTTCCTTAAAAGGGTCATGTACTGGTGAAAGTTAATAGGGACCAAGGACCAAATCAACAAAAGGACTTGAATAGCATAGTTTCCCTCATAACCATCATTTAAGACATCTTAGTCCAAAATTGTTCTCTCTAAAATCCCTAGTCAGATGTTGACTAACCATGGAGAGACAAAATCCAGAAGTGCATCACCTTTCAACCTTAAAGTTCTCCAGAAATATAAATTTGTAAGCAGATCTAGAAGCACTTCAAGCTTGACAGGGCAGATAGGTATCTTGCTCTAATCTACAGCCCACAAATATCCATCCATTCATCTGAACTGATATGTTTGAACCAGTAGATATTTTTCAGAGTATACAAGGCAGATTAGACTCCATGGAAGATGAAACTCAAAAAGGAGGTCATGTTCTCCTTACTATTATTTTATAGCTCATTGATTACATCTCTCACCTGGGATGTGGAAAGCCTTGGCCCTTAAATCCCTCCTCAGCCTGAATGGAGTTTGAATTAACAGCAGATACCTCTCTAGATAGTGCCCTGATTACCAGGTTATAGGTTTCTTTTCAGACGGTAATTCCCTATCCCTCCTACTGAAGTTGTTTTGCTCCAGGATAGACTGTAAGGACAGTGCACCTTAGCAAAGCTCAGGCCATCCAATGAGGAGAGAAGAATCCTGGATTCCAACTCTTACTTCTAACACAGTCTTTGAGTTTTGTTCAGTGACTTGTTAATGTAAAATACAAAGGCATTGTTGAGAATAAGGCCTGCTCCTCCCAATTGTAAGCAGTCTAACTATTTGGGCCACAGTCATTCAGTCTATATCAGGAGCAAAGAAGTCTAAACTCTTTACAGCATAGTGGCATATCTTTAGCATAAGGGGCAGAGAGTACTCCTTTCCCCATTCAGCCAAACTTATCTGGTGATTAGGGCACTCTTCTAGGAGAGAGGGGAGGAGGGTTTTTATCTGCTTAGGATGAAAAAAGAATTGAACTGTGGGTATCCTGCTTCCTAGGAAAGAGATAACTGTTAGGCCAGTATAGAAATGATGGATGGTACCACCAGTTCCTCCTCCTTGGGTGGCTATATTTTTAAGTGAAAGGAATGAAATCTGATTCATTTATTGAAAGAGTGGTGGTAGACAGAAGATGCCTAAGTTCTGGACAGCTTAGGTGCCTCAAGTTGAGATCCAAAAAACAGCATACTAAGCAGGGAAGCATTGATAGCTAGACAGTCAGAAACACTGATGACATGGGTGTTTATTAAATTCCATCCTTCCCTGTTGCTCAAGCACCTCTCTTGGGCCATAGGGAGTTGCCATTATTTACTTGGGTCCACATCCTGGAACCTCTTACTGAAAGCAGACACTTACTCACTTCCTTTCTATGAGCTGGGAAGAGAATTGTATTTGGGTCTTCCATTTCCGGCATAGCTTTTGTAACTAATAGAAAATGGATGGCATCATCACTAGTTGTATTTTAAAACAAAGCAGAAGCTGCCATTGCATTTTGTGAGAAGCCCAGGCTTTCAATATGACCTTCATTGAATCCCTCAAGGGTCTTAGGCAGAGAAATGCCTATTTCCTTTCAGGCTTAAGTGTAAAGTGACCACTCATCCCTAATTGGGTGGGACAGTCATAGATTCATAGATGTTTGAGTTGGAAGGGACCTCAGTAGATTGTTGAGTCCGACCCCCTGCCCTGGGCAGGAAAGAGCGCTGGGGTTAGATGATCCCAGCCAGGCGCTGTCTAGCCTCCTCTTAAAGACCCCCAAGGTAGGGAAGAACACCACCTCCCTTGGAAGCCCATTCCAGATTCTGGCAACCCTTACCATAACGAAGTTCTTTTGATGTCTAATCTAAATCTACTCTGTCAGTTTGTGGCCATTGTTCCTAGTTACTCCAAGAGGTGCCCTGGTAAACAGAGTATCTCCTATTCCTTGCTGCCCCGCCTCCCCAATGAATTTGTAGGCAGCCTTCTCTTGCAGAGGCTGAAGAAATTCAGGTTCCTCAATCTCTCCTTGTAGGGCTTTGCCTGCAGGCTCCTAACCATATGAGTGGCCCTCCTCTGAACCCTCTCAAGGTTGTCCACGTCCCCCTTGAAGTGCGGCACCCAAAATTGGATACAGTACTCCAACTGTGGCTTGACCAATGCTGGACAGAGGGGAAGTATCACTTCCCTGGACCTGCTTGTCATGCACCTGGTAGTGCATGAGAAAGTGCAGTTAGCTTTACTGATCACTTCGTCAGATTGATGATTCATGTTCATCTTGGTGTCAACAAAGACTCCAAGATTCCTTTATGCTGCTAAGCTTCTGAGAAGGTCCTCCCTCATTCTGTAAGTGTGTTGGTAATTCCCTCTCCCTAGGTGCAGCAATTTGCACTTGTCTTTGTTGTCTGCATCCTATTCTGTTCTGCCCACTTTTCCAACCTGTCCAAATCTGCCTGGATTCATTCCCTACTCATTATTGTGTTAACTTTACCCCATAATTTGGTATCATCTGTGAATTTGGACAGAGTGCTCTCTGCACCCTCATCCAAGTCACTGATCAAGACATTGAACGGCACAGATCCAAGGACCGAGACTTGCGGGACTCTACTGCCCACATTTTTCCAGGTTGATACCAACCTGTCCACCCCCACTGTCTGGGTGTGACCCTGAAGCCAATTTGCCACCCAGCTGACCATGTAATCATCTACATCACAGCCTCTCAGTTTATTTGTGACAATAGGATGAGATACCATATCAAAGGCCTTATTAAAATTCAAGTAAATGACATCTACCTTGACTCCTGCATCTAAGCATTTTGTGACCTGGTCATAAAAAGGAATGAGGTTAGTCAGACAGGATCTATCTGCTATGAATCCATACTGGTTGCCCTTCAACATTATTTTTCCCACTGGACTCCCAGAAATGTGATCCTTAAAAATTTTTTCAAAGGTTTTCCCAAGGATAGAGGTGAGACTAAGCCATCTAAAGTTACCTGGATCTTCCTTCCTCTCCTTATGGAAAATAGGAACTACACTGGCCCTTTTCCAGTCCATTGAGACCTGAACTGAGCACCATGAGTACGCCAACAGCCATGCCAGTGGCTCTACTATGACACTGGCCAATTCCTTCAGCATGCTTAGATGAAGATCCTCCAGGCCTGCTGACTTAAACACATCCAGTCCTTCCAAGTGTCTCTTCACCAAGCCAGTGCTAACAGTTGGTGGGATGGTGTCCCTTTTGTGCTTGTCTGTTATCCAGTTGGAAGATTTGTCTTGATCCATGTTCGAGAATACAAAAGCAAATAAACTCATGGAAGAGCTCAGCCTTGTCCCCCTTATCAGTCACTAATTGCCCTACTTTGTCCTGTAGGGGTCCTATGCTACCCTGTGCCTTCTTTTTACTCCCTATATACCTGAAGAAGGAATTTTTGTTGTCTTTAATTTTTGTTGCGAGGCTAAGTTCCATTTCTGCTTTGGCCTTTCTAACTGCCTCCCTCAAAGTGTGGGCCAAGTAGGTATACTCCACCTTGGTAGCTAATCCTTGCTTCCACAACCTATATACCTCTTTTTTTGCCCCTAGGCTTTCCTGGATTCCCATGTTCAGCCAAGAGGGTTTCTCGGCCCATTTGCCCCCTTTCCTGCAGAATGGGAGTGTCTCCTTCTGCACCCGAAGGATTGCTCCCTTTAGGAATGACCACCCTTCCTGGACTCCCATCTCATCAATGTTCCTGTCATTCAGTGCCTCTCTAACTTATCTCCTCAGCACACTGAAGTTAGCCTTTCTGTAGTTGAGCATTTCTGCCCTACTGGTTATCTTTCCTACCATACGCCGGATAGTGAATTCAATCAAGTAATGGTCACTGTTCCCTAGGTTACCTTGTGTCTTTAGATCCCCCACCAGGTTATTCCCTGTAGCCAACACCAAGTCCAGTAAGGCATTTCCCCTATTAGGACCATATACCTCTTGTACAAGGTGAAGATCCTGTATGCAGGTTAAGAACCTATGTGAATGGTTGGATCTAGCTGACTGCTTCTCCTAGCAGATGTCAGGGTAATTTAGGTCACCCATGACAACCATGTCCCATGACTGTACAGTCTCTGAGAGCTGTCTTGAGAATTCCAGGTCCAGTTCATCCTCCTGATGTGGTGGCCTGTAGTAGACCCCCACTACCAAGTTCTTTTCCCTCCCAACACCCTTGTATTCTGACCCACCATACCTCAATTTGCTCCTCCTCTGATCCCATCTTGATTATGGAAGATGTATATTGCTCCTTAGCATAGAGAGCAACACCCCTCCTCTTTACAGTCCTGAAATGTAAAGATCAAGTCCCTGTCCTGGGCTGAATGACTCTGAGACAGCAGTTGTCTCAGATTCCCCTTGACACAGTCAAACCATTGCAATATCATTGGCAGGGATCAGGCTTTTCTGCTTGCTGCTTGGGGGTGGAGGTAGTGGGATGCAGGGGGTGCCATGTGCTGGTGTGCACATGCACACGTGTATGTGGTCAGTAATACAGCCAGGCAGCAGTGGAGAGCAGCTCCCTCAGCTGCCTACAGGTAAGTCTATGGGGCGGCAGGGGAGGGGGAGAGGGAGGGGCATAGGCAATGCAGGGGAGGTTAGGGACCAGATTGAGGCCCCCACAACGAGGGAGGGTTGGTGGATGGGGTCTGGGGCCAGGGAGGCAATGCCAGCTGCAAAGTCCAGCTAGGGAGCAGCAAAGAGCCATGGGTGGCTGGTCTAGGGAGCAGCTGAGGGGCTGGCTCCTCACTTCCGGGCATACTCCTGGGGAGGGGAGCATGGGGGGCATGTGCCTCCCCCCCCAGATTTGTGCACAGGGTGGGGGTGGATGAGGGCTGCCCACTGAGGGCTCATGGTTTCCCATCCTGCTGCCCTCCCCTGGGGCCTCCATGGCTGATCAGGTGGGATCCGACATGGAGGACAGAGCAGGGTGTGGGGCTCAGTGTCCTGCTTTTGCATTTAGAAAAGGTGGTCACACTGTTTAAGGGTGAGCAAGGCTCCTATATACTCAGACCTGTCTGAATATTGGCAGAAGTAGAAATATAGGCATGGGAGAACTTTAAAATGAAAAAGGAATGGGGGTTCTTTATGAATTTGGGGACTACATCCACACCCACACCCAGGTAGGTGGTAGCTGAAAAGGGTATTCCGGGATTGCAATTTTTGACTTAGGCACCTTAATTCTACCTAAGTTCCTCATAAAAATCTATTTTTTAAAAAATATGGCCCTATCACTATAGGTACCTAACTGTATCATTTAAAAACCTGGCCCTAAATTCTGATCTGATGCCACACAGAAAGACTGTGGAAGAACTAGGAGCTGGACCCAGATCTCCTTAAACAAAATACCACCCTTCCTGAAAATCAGGAAGCAGGATTGGGTCTCTCTCAGGTATACCTCAGGGTATTATTTGTCCCTGTGCTATTTGGTGTACCAGCTGGAACTTCTAATATTAGCTGGAAGTTGGGAATACATTATTAACTACATTTTACAGGACACAGAATCAAGGTCATACACAGATTGTTTTTTTTTTCCATATTCATCTAGAAAATTCTCAATATATTAAGGCAATACACAGCATTTCCTCGATAATACACAGTGATTCAAAAGAGCATATTATCAGGTTCCTATTTTTCTATTGTTCTTCTTATGATAATTGTCCTTCTTATGCCTCTGTCATAGTCAGATTAAAAGCAAATTAATTATATGTTTTTATGTACCATTTATTTTTAATTGCTTGCTTGCCAAACTAAACCTCAAAGCAAACTTCCCATATTTAATTTTGGAAGCTGTTAAAGGGACATCTGAAATCCCTGAACTGTTTATTGGCATTCCCTTAATCTGAAATCATTCAAGAATTTTGTCAGGTCTTTTAAAAAAGAATGCTGTTCTATGGACTGTGAATTGTATTTGGATAGTAAAGCAGCTTTGGGAACAGTAGCAGTTTGTACAGCTTAAGCAAATTTATAGTTTGTTATAGTCTTAAAACTTCTTATAAACCCTACAAACACTGGCATGCAAGTGGTGCTAGCCATAGTCGCTACTGAATCAGCTGTTACTGAGGCAGTACCTAAATCTCAGTGTGTTGGGATTGGGCATTTCTTTAGGAAATTAGTGAAAATGAAGACATATATGCAAAGGTGACTTAAGCAGCAAACAGGCATTTATTTCTAGTGGTAAAAGATTTCCACCGCTGGAAATGATTGTGGGAGAGGGAATAGTATAAGTGTTCAACCCACTCCTCACTCCTCTTCCCCTGCTCCTCTTGTCTTCCTCAGTCCACTGCGATATGGAGAAAGCATGGGCAGCAGAACTGCAACCTTCCCCGACCTACTTCTCAGACCAGAAACCCTACTTTAAGGAGCTGGTAGGGAGCAAGGAGTGGCTGCTTCTCTGCTGGCTTCCCAGTGTCTGGGAGTCAAGCAGAGTGAACAGCATGAGAAACCCCCACCAGATCCTCAGATCAGGGATCCCAGTCAGGGGAGCAGGCCCAGAAGGGGACTGGAGCAGTGAGACAGTGCCCCCAACTCATTCACCTGACTGGGCAGCCACAGGGAGCAAATGGGAGGCATTGTCTCATTGCTCCTGTCTGCTTCTGCCTTGCTGCTTCATTTCTCTGCCTGACCAGACCAGGAGAGAAGTGTACAAGTTCTAATTCTTGCAAAGAGGAACTCTCTTGCAAGGGAGATCTTCCAGGCTGACATGTGGAAGATTTTCTTCTTGAAGTAGTGAGTTTTCCCCAGGAGAAATTGTATGAACGTTCCTATGCTTGTCATTTGTGCTGTCCAAACTGAGACTCTCCTAGTAGAAAAGTCACACTTGGACATGGCCTTTGTTACACTGAATAAGGTTTATGGAACATTTGTGTTAAAGAATCTACAGAGCCCCTTGCATGGGTAGGTTATTAATAGGTAAGCTTTGTTTCAGGGACAAGCTTGACTTTTAGACTGTGTTTTCATAAATAAAACTTCACCCTTGCTTCAGCTAGAGAATTTACAAATAATTTCCCCCCCTTAAATTTTTCTGCCACCTTGAATAGCGACTCTAAAAATATCACTGGAATCATGAGGGACATGATTAAATATCTCTCTGATATTTAAGTGTAAATTCTCTGTTCACAACCATCTTTTCGCCAACAATAATCTACTCTGGAATGTGTTGCATGGTTTTGTGCATTGCTATGAGTCATAAAGATTTTGGAAAAGACATTGCTAAGTATTTGGCTTGGACAGCACAGAATTCAGATCACTTAGGGCATTTATACATGTGCTCCAGGAGTTGGGGGGAGGTGCTTTAATTAAAGTGGCTCCAAGAGATGCTCTAATTAAAGCACCCAAAGCATCTCATGTATCAGTGTGCCTGTACTTAAAAATGGCGGTGGGGGTACTTTATCTAAAGCTTGTTGAATGACCTTTACATAAAGTGCCCCCGCCACCATTTTGAAATGCAGGGATGCTGATACATGAGACGCTGGAGGCTGCTGGAGCGCAGTACTTACCATGCTCCAGCAAACTCAATTGATCGATTCTGCTCTGATGCGCTGTAATTACAACACATTGGAGCAACTTCTCTGCTAGTGTATAGGTGCCCTTAGTATGGAATTTGATCTTTAATGTATATGTTGTGTCTACACATCAGCATAGGGCAGACATAGGGCGCATCTACATGTCAGCATTCGGTGATGTAGCAACACACTACGTCACTGTATAGCACACTACGGTGATGTAGTGAATACATGTGTCTACATGTGATCACCAGCTACATCACCATAGTGATGCACTCCCGAGGTATAGCATGCCGCTATGGTGATGTAGTGGTGAAATCTAACCGTGCACCATTTGCATGGTGCGGTAACCACTTGTACTTCACTGTCTGTCGGTACTTTCAAAAGAAAGTACTAAAGCATGGCACCATAGCAACATTGCCATACAGCTATGTGTAGACAGTCATATCCAAGTAGAAAAAATGTTAAGGCAGATATAACCAAATACAAGTGGGCAGTAGAAGGATTTGTGGAAGTGCTGGCATAGCCTGCTGATTGCAACTGTACCCCTGGGTGATGTATATTAAAGGTGTTGTGAGAGGCCCCTGTCTTTTAATGTACAATGCCAGGGGGAGGGAGGAATGGGTGGTGCATATGACAGTTCATATACCCATTGATTTGATGTGGTTTCAGCAGGAGGAAGCTCAGCAGTTCACTTGCTTGTTATATATTGCAGAATAGGGGCCTTTTGTCAATTTCTGAGGCTTGTAGCTTTTTTTTAAAAAACAATAATTGTGCTCAATATGGAAAACTTGCCTATACTTTCTAGTATTTTACTTGTAATCATAGCTTGCTTCATACAAGGTCTGAGAATTTGGCTTCTTAATTGACAGCAATTTGAAGTGTGTCAATGTACACTTTGCTTGCCTCAGGCACTTGGGAACACCATTTTTTTCTTTTTATGGTAGTTTTCTTTTAGTTAAGAACTCTATAGAAGTGTATCTAACTATTGTGGCATAAATACTCTAATCTGTATTTTTTCTTAGATTAAAATATTCTAAGGATTTCAAGGGCATTAGCAGTTTCCACTACTCCACTGAGAAATATGGTATTTAATTACTTAAGAAAGAACATATTGACATATGTTCAAAAGAACACTTCTTAACACTTGAAGCAGATGAGGTTTGCAAGATCGTACCTTTTGTACTTCATATAATTATGGAAACTAAAGCAGGTTGCAGTGATGCAAGGAATTATTTAAAATTAAAGAAAAACATTTTGATCTTAGAGAAAAACGTGGTAAGCTTGGATATTTATTTTCAGAAAAATAACGTTTCTGTGTAATGCTTGACTCTGGTCTTAATTTAATCCACCATTTATTAAAGATTTATTGCTCAGACTTTCTCAAACTCCCTCCAAGAGTCAAATACACCCTTGAGTATCTAGTTATGCCAGGAATGAGTTTCACCCCAAAAGTTTTCCATAAAACTGAAATATCACATGAAAATTTTCTTTAGAAATAAATTCACTCCATATGACTGATATTTCTAGGATAAAATGTTAAAAGCACATAAAGAATTAGGCCAAGATTTTTGAAAGGCATTCTGATGGCTAAAGATACAGATAGGCATATACTGGAATTTTCAAAAATGTATCGGTGCCTGAGTCCCATAGGAAGCTGAGAACATTCACTTTTAGATGCATTTTTGATGTCTAAATGCCTTTAAAAGTGTGTTGTTATCTGTCTGTGACTTTTGATATTATCTGTGATTTTTATCTGACTTTTGGAAATGGAATTTAGATCTCTAAATCACTGAGATACTTTTAAAAATGCCTCATATCTGAGAATAATGGTGTTGTAATTCCTGCTGCTTATTCTCTTTTTTGGTAACAATAGTTTTTGGTAAAAATAATACATTTAAAACGGGCCTGTTTTTGAGTGCTGGACTTTCTTTATGGAAATGTATATCAACCTCACATATTTGGATTTTGGCTCATAGCTTCCTTGATCTGGTTTGATAGTGCTTGTAGAAGTATATGTAATCAGCAGACTAAATTGGATTCATGCAGCCAAAGACCAACTTAATTTACTGATAAGTTCTCAGTGTCATTCAATATACATGGCTATAAACAGTTGATCTGAAAAGAATGCACACAAACTATTGCCTTCTACAGTGAATAAAATATTGTCTGTTAACTCCAAGATTAATGGCAGTGAATTCTACTCTAGGAATATATTTCTCCCTATAGAATTTTATAACACTCTTGAATCTGATTTATGTCACTGGTAATGATCACGCTAAAAATCTGTGTGACCTTCTAAGTTAGGCAAGCCTGGGCAATATGATGGATACTAGCTCTCCCTAAGGCTGTCAGGAAAAAAGGTTATCCTGATAGAGAACTTCTTCTACAAAACACAAAGGGCCAAATTCCATATATAAGTAAATGGCAGTGCAAATGATATCCCCTATGTAAGTCAGGTAAAAGACAAACATTATTGGTTGCAGGTAGCTTGTACCCATGTGTCTTTCAATGGATATGTAAAAGAGGTGGAATAACCAGATGAGGTTATCAAGAAGAAGAATGGATGGGGGTGACATTATCTTTTGCTCTCCCATTAATTTCTTATTTTGCATTCTTACCTCTTTCTCCCTTATTCTGTATGTGAGGAATATATTAGGGTAACAGCAAAGCAGATATTCTGTTAATAATGCCATGAAATTCAATGTTACATTGGTTGAAGTGTTTTTTTTGCTCCAGATCTGCACATAATATATGACAAAATTGTACCAAAGTAAGATAAAAATCATGCCAGAATGGAATCTCCACTTCTGCAGCCTGTAAGGTAATACAGAAATCTCTCTTGAGAGAATATAATTGTTCCTTTAGATGCAAGATTTTTAATGCTAGGCCTCGTTGGTGATCTCAAGATTCAAAGGACAGCTCTGTTTTGACTTTATTTTCTAGTACTGTTCATTCATAAATACATCAGGACAGGACAGCTCCATAGTAGATCAATTTGATTGAGGACTACATGCCTTTAGAACAAATAATGATTAATTCCTAGCTGAGCTCTTGAGGCTTCAGTGCAAAGTAGTGTTTCTATCTGAAACAGAAGGAGGAAACAATTAGATTTTTGCATTTGTTTTTCCTTGTAAAGCACTACTCAATATCTGCTTTCAGTTTTGCTGTCTGCTTAGTGTCAATGTATTTATTCTTATGCATGCACTTATGTTTGCTTGAAAATTATATGAAGGTGCATCTGAAATGTAATTTCCTGTCTGACAGATCTGTTATGCTCAACCAAATAATGGTTTTTACTAGGGGCGTGCAAAGCTGGCCCTATTCAATTCAGATTTGCCCTGCATCAGGAACAGTGATTTGATTAGTTGATTTGGATCACTGTCCCTGATTTGATTAGAGCTAATCCATATCTGAAGATTCGGAGAATCAGCGATTCAGCCATAGACACAGCTTTAAATGTTTTTTCTACATACCTCGAGGTACCAGCGCAGCTTGTGAATGCTGCGATGCTGGAGTGGATGGAACATCCAGCAGGAGTGCAGGGGACCACCCCATGCCCTCCCGCACCCCTCCTGGCTCAGCAATCAGCTGCAAAGAGACTCCGGTTGCCCCTGCAGATCCAGGAGGTACCAGTCGCTGAGCTGGGGGGTATGTGGGGGACCCCTGGCGCGCTCCCTGGCAGACCCAGAAGTGGACTGGAAATACTTCTGGTCCACTTCCGGGTCTGCTGCTGAGTGCACTGGGGAGTCCCCATGCTTCTGTGGGACACTCCATGCACCCCAGCTTCGCAGCATTCACAAACTGCCTGCTACCTAGAGGTATGTAGAAAAAACATTTAAAGCTGTATCTATGTCTGAATCTCTGAATCTTTCTGAATCTCTCTGAATTGATTTGGTGGGCTCTGATTCAATTTGGAGGGATGAAAGGGTCCTCTGATTTGATTCGGATTCGGAGATTTGGCCACCGAATCAGGCCGAATCTCTCCTGAATCGAATCAGGGACCAAAGCTTCACACAGCCCTAGTTTTTACCAGCCACCCTTGATTTCTTTCATGTTTTCAGTAGGAAAGAACTTATGATCATGTGGGAATTCATGAGTTGTCCTGGCAGTGTGACAATGAAGGCCATTCATGGGCTACTTTCTAAATAGTATAAGTTATCATAGTTCCACTTACTTCAATGAGATTACACCAATCTACAGCAGCTGGAGACCTGACCCATGGTGGGGAATGAGATGCTCTGAATGAGGAAAAGAGCCTTGCAGAATGACTGCTGAAGTAGTTGCTTTTGATGGGTTTGAATATAAATATATAATTATATTTATGGTGAATATACCAGTAATGATAAAATATTAACAATGACTGTTATTGCTAGTAACCATTCACCATGTATGGCCATTACCAGATGGTGAGACTGAAAACACTAGTATATTTCACTGGTTCTCTTACATACATGGCGTAGTAAAGGTTGGCTATTTCGGGAAGTGGAAGGTGAAGGAGTTATGAGAACAGTGATTAATATGTTAAATTAATCTTAAATTAAGGTCTTTAGAATGATCAATTTTTTACTCATTTTGAAGAGGCCTGATTTCCAGTTGATATGTGCTCAGTACAGTCTGAAAATTAGGACTGAGTTCAAGTACCTGAGAAACGAGATGGCCAAAGTCATTCCTAATGTTTGAACATTTCAGGAACTGACACCAAAGACACGGGAGTTAGGAGATTTTGGTTATATCTCTAGCCCTGCTGGAAATCCCTGCTTGAGATCATTGGTGAGTGATACCTATGCTTCAGTTTCCTCATCTATAAAATGTGCAAGTCATGCTTATTAATAACACTGTAAAAGGCACATTTACCTACATAGAGTACTTTGAGTTCTAAGCATTTTTATACCCACTTCATCTTGATTTTGAGCATTACATACCCAGGGAGGTTATGTGGTCAGTTCATATTAATTACATTCTTGTTTAATTTTATTTGAGCTGTTGTAGAGTAAAAAGATGAAAACACAGAACTCTGCCTTGAAGAATTTAGTCTAAGTTAAATTTGATGCTAGTGAAAAAATTTTAAAAAAGGAGAAGAGAAAAGGTGGGGCAGGAGTTACCGGTTTAAATTCATATGTGTATTTTTAGATACCTACATGGGGACACAAATACTGTGTGCGCATATACATGTACATGTAAACACATGTGCACAAATAACCATTGGGATGTGGTACATACCATAACCAAGTAACTACCTGATTTTATTTTATTAACCTTGTCTCTATCTATTTCTTTCCTCTCCTCTTGTTCATTTTCTTCCCTTGTTAAGTCTAAATTTAGATCACAAGTTCTACAGGGAAGGAGACTGTTTCCTGCTTGCTTCTCTAAAGCAACTAGAACATATTTAGGATTCCAAATTGATTCCTCATTAGACATTCTGTAGGAGTGCACACTCATGCACAGAGAAGCATGTGAAGCCAGTCTTTGTAAGCAACCTGACAGAGGTATGGCTTTTGAAGCAGTTAAATGGGGAGAGGCTGCATGTGAGGCAAACCAATTTTGAAAAGGCATTTTATATAAAGGGCCAGAAAGAAATTTAGTGCAAAGGTGGAGGTGGAAGAAGGAAAGAAAAAGAATATGAAGGCTGTCATCAGTGTCAAGGTAGAATTAAAATAAAGCAAAACAAAACTGGAGATATTGTAGGAGCAGAAGGATATGACGCCCTAGCATTAAGCACAGAAGTTGGACATAAGTGACTTCATTGATAACCATGTTTGATTCTTGATATTTTACATTAAAATGATTTAATAAATCTTCAGTCCTGCAATTCACTGTTAACAGGTGGATTGTCAGTTCTGGAGGATTCACCACAGAATTCAGGGATGCTCCATAAAGACTCAATGATGTGCTGTCATATGGTAAATTGCAGGGAGACCCACTGTACTTTGAATTTAGCAGTGATTAAATAAAATGGATGGAAGTTTCTGCCCCACTGAGAGCAAAGGTACAGAGGAGAATCCAAGGCCACATTCAAATGTGCTCTGTTCACATATGTGATTACTTGGTGATTTGCATCTAGTATATATGTAGGGAAATAGGATGCTGTAGTATGTTCTGCCAGTATTTTAACAGAATACTCTGATGGAAATACTTCTTCCTAACCTGTGCTGAACTGACCTGTACTTAAAAGAGACCTGACATAAATTTTCTCAACTGTACCTGAGTAAGGAAGCAGCACCAGTTGGCAAACATATGTAATTTGACTAGAAAACAGTTTTTTCTTGAAAAATATTTGAATTTGAAATGATATATTTCAACATTCAACTTGTGGAATATATAGGAGTGGAGAGAAATGTGAAGTCCAGGGACTCTTTGGAGGGATTTTCAATTTAGATTCTCCTTTTGGAATGTTTGAGTAAAACTTTTCAAAGTTTCAGTAGATTTAGGAGCCCAAGTCCCATCATTCACATTGATTTAGGCCTTTAGGGGCCTAAGTTGTTTTGGCTTTCAAACATATTAAGGATATTAAAGGTGCAGACAGAAATGCAGCTCCCCACTGTAAAAGAATGATTTGCAGGAAGCATTCTGAGTTATAACAATCCCCCGGACAAAACAGAAGTTCACTGTTGGTTCCAGTGGGGAAGGGAATCTAGCTGCTGGCTAGGACCCTACAGCTGGTTTCCCCTAGCAATGGCCCCTTTTCTCTTCCAGCCTGTCCCACTTTCAGAATGGGAGGGAGGAAAGGGAGCAGAGGGAGCTCATTCTAGGGGTTCCCCAGCCAGTGCTGGAGGGTGGGGTGGGTTAATTGAACCTTGTGGGGAGGCGCTCCAATATACCACCTCATCCCCAGCCGGGACTGAACAAACCGCAGACCAAACTCCCTCCCCTCTCTTTCCCTCCTCCCATTCTGCAAATAGCTCAAGGCTGGGAGGCAGCACAGATAGAAGTTACAGAAGCTCTGTTTTGAAATGTCTTCATCTACCCCTTCATACAATGAGGGGTCAGATTTTCACCTGATCAGCCATTTTTTAAGCTGTCTGCAGCTGTGCACTTGTGTTTGGCTATAAACTGCTTTCTGTGATCAAATTGGGTGAAAACTGTCACTTCTGTCTGTGCTCTAAGTGCCTAAAATATTAAAAAAATAGGTTTTAGCTAAGTCACTTTGGCTAGGTAACACTGAGTGAAGCAATGCCAAAATACTTTTACAAATTTCAGTCCTAGAGCCCCTATTTTTAGGTATTGAGTGGTATTGGAGTTAGGCCTCTAAATTAATTTTAAAATCTGGGCCTAACTTATTTCTGGAAGTGGGATTTACTTTTAAAATTCTTACTCTTTATGCCAGATGCATAACTAAAGAGGGGCAAGTGACTGGGGCTGGAGAGGGGAGCAAAAGTAGCAGCCGCTGCAGCTGCTGATCAGCTATACCACCAATGCCTAGCAATTGCTGATGCCCTGTGCACTGACACTGCCTATGGTGCAGAGCTATCCTATTATGCCTTTACTTCAGGCAAAAGAATTTAAATCCACTGACTTCAATCAAATTACTTCTCATTTACATGGTCATCTAGAAAATCAAACCCAACTTCTTAATTTCTCAAAGTATTTTATACAAAATGGGGAAAGCTCACATTTTATCAGTGCTATATACTAGCAGAAATTAAAGGAAGTCTAATCCATTTTAAGATACCCCAATGAAAAGAAAAGAAAAAACCCCCCAAACTGAACACATTCCCTAAATCATGTGTAAATCCTTACCCTTTTTTTTTATTGGGGATTGAAAAGAAAAGATTTGGGCTTATAACTAATTGGTATCTTTGTGTAGAAAACTGTAAGAAATCTCAACTCATAAAGAAGACTTTGAGAAATCTGTGCCTGAAAATAGGGAAGTAGAATGGAATGGATTGGCATTATGGTATATATAATATAGAGGCTAATTTTTCACCACTTGTATAATTCAAAGCCCTCTGAATGAGATGTGCACATATGTAAAACAAGTTAGAGAACTTGGCTGAAAAGGCCTGATTTACCACCATGTCACTGTAGTTGAAGTGCGTTTATGAACCAGGGGATGAACCAAACCAACATGAAATACAGTGAATATGAAAAATCCATTTACAGCTGGTATAATTGTTTTATTGATCTGAATGTTTTACTCACATTTCCAATGGCACAAGCAGATTATGCAGATGTTCCCACAAGTGGTAAGAAAACATTCATATTACCACACTAAATATATGACAGTTTTTATAGAACTAAGAGGATTTATTTTGCAATTCATTTTGACGTGGTTTAACAGGTTTTTTACATTATACCTCCTTTTATCAACTAGACCGCTGTGCTAACACATTAAGAAAACTTTAATAGTTTAGAAAATTGTATAGTGATACAATATAATTATTCTGTAAAAGGTATTATTTTAAGGCCAGAGCACTTTGCTCCTGCTAGCAAAAGACAATGCTTACCATTATGAATTATGCCTTTTCTCTTATCCAAAGGAAAATAAATTATTTTAGCCTCTGGAATTAGAACCTGACCCTGCTGCTGGTCTAAATTTGAATATTTGATTTAGGTTAATTCTTAATTCCTTCCTATCCTGGATTCACATTTGAGACGGTAACAAAAGAAATAATTTGGAGGGCAAGTTAAATTAAAACAATAACCACAACATTTTGTAAACTGGTAGTAAAATGTGTTTATTACAAAATTGATTAAATGAAGCAATTTCTTCAATTAATATTATGATGATAAATCTGGTGTGTTTATGTAATAAATATATGGCATGCTTATTATATATAGAGTTTGCATTTATTAAAGTAATGTTGGTTACCTCACCTCACTCTGCCCACATCTCTCCCCTGCAGTTTTTAATGTTCCAAAACTTTGATCAGCTTTCACATAACCACTGTTTTATATCCACTAATTTTAATTCAGCTTTAGTTAAGATGGAAATGAAATGTTCTTTTTTCTGAGTACCACAACTCCCAAGCCATTGGGCTAAATGGTTGTACCGTTCAGCAGTAGTTATTAGTTGCAAAACTTGAACACAGGGAGGGAGGGTGTGTGTGTGTGTGTGTGTGTGTGTGTGTGTGTGTGTGTGTGGAGTAACTAATAAGGTATGGGTCTATCAAATATTTATAGGATCATACAAAAGTAGGACTGGAAGGGACCTCATAAGGTCATCAAGTTTAGCCTTGAGCCCAAGGTAAGATCATCCCTGACTACTACCCCAGCCACACTAACATAACGTTTTGCTAACAATATGCTTGTTCCTGGGACAAGGAAAAACAGAGGGAAACCTTTGTAATGATGAAACTGTAGTACAGGTGGTATTGTTCCTTCAAAAATTTGTCCTATGTCTATGCACATCCCCTTTCCCCAATCATCTCTTCCTTTTCTCTCTCCTAGGACCTGATCCAAAGCCTCCTTTTACCATGGAAGCTTGGATTTTCTCCATGTGTGAATAAGGCACCTCTGGTAAGAATGGACAAGCAGTGCTCTCTCTCTCTTCATCCAGGCAGGTAATCTAGAGCTAAAAATATTATGAATGCTCATCTTGTGTTAATGTTCCTACACAGGGGGTGTTCCAGAGGCAGATGCAGAGTGGTAAGTCCCTGGTATCACAGACCCCCATGGCAGATCAACCTTGGTGAAGTCCATCCCTGTTCTAAAACACTGATGTCAAGTCAATAAATGTCTGAACCTATTTCCATTAAAGTCAAAGGTAGCCTTTCTCATTCACTTCAGCTGGTATTGGTTCAGGTTATAATGCAAGGTACTGGAGAAGTCTGAGTAGATAAACATCAGTTTTAGCATGAAACCTTTTTTGAACCATTCAAGGATTATGAACAGGCTCTTATATTGAATACATACATATACTGTATTTAAACCTGAAAGGGGATATCTATATCATGTTTCAGTTCTAAATCCAATATACATACAATAAGAAGACAAACATCTAAGGTCTGCTAAGCATCCAAGACTGGCATTTTTTTGAGTACAGTGCTATCACTAGTTAATAAATCTGCTTATAATAGTAGAAAAAAGTAAAATATTTCCCCAAATGCATAAAAACAATACCCTAAGATTCTCTGCAAGTGTGTACAAAAAGAACTGCCACTTCTGGCACTTAAAATGGAAACCCCAAAATGAAAATATGAGTATTTCCTGGAGGTATGCTGCAAAGCTGTCTAGGGCAAGAAAAGTGTAATGACTGACTTTCCAGAGCCTACACACCTGATTTCTACCAACTCGGGAGCTTGTGTGTGTTTCTGAAGAGTCCTAAACAACTTTTTCTCCCAATTATAAATGACTACTTACAGCAGAAACAATGTCAAATAATAGTGCTGCTCTCTAGGGAAGTCCTAACTGACTAGACCTCTAATATCCTGAGGAGGCATTTTTTGTGTTGAGAGAACCAAATTTGATGTCTTCTCCATGGCAGCTCATATTACAAAGAGCAAATTAGCACCAGTTTTAGTAAAGCTTATGTGCTCTTCTAGTACCACAACTAAAGAGGAATAGAGAACTTTTTGCATAGAAGGACATAAAGATAGCACCAACATATGATCAAGACAGAAGAGCTTTAGTTTCTACTAGCTATAAACATACCATCTCCAATATGTAATATTATTGCTATTATGCATTATTTTACTTAATACTGGGGTAATGCACATTAACATTTTTTGCCAGGTGTCTACATGTGCAGGGATTTGGCACCGAAGTTAGTGCACTGGGCACTAAAGGTAGTGCCAAGTCCCTGCCATGTGCCCCTAGTAGCTGGGCAGACCCAGTGTTAAAGTTAGTGTTGGTCGCATCTACATGTGTGTTAATGTGCTTTAACTAATCATGCCTAAATTTGATACCTGCATTTGCAGGTATCAAATTTAGGTGCAGTTAGACTAATTTCAGCATTTTAAATGTGCATTAAAGGCACACACATGTAGATGTGTCCTCTTAATGTGCATTAAATTAGGCTAATGCTCATTAATGTGTCTCATGTAGATGTGCACACTGTTCCCTGAGGTTTTTTTTATTGTGTTTAATTAAAGGCCTGATTCTGTCATTTGAAGGAGAACAGGACCGAGTTCTAAATGAGGCTTATTACATCACAATACAAAGACTCCCCCCAGATTCAAGGTGGGAGGGTTTTGGCAGAACAAATAGGCTTCTGACCAAGCAGATGAACAAAATAGATTAAAAAAAAAAAAAAAAAAAGGATGATGCCAGGGCCTTCAAAGATCCTTATGGGAACTTTTGAGGAGTAGGATGAGGTAATGCCTTACACATCAACCAGTGATGTTTTTACTTCATCATTCTGACTTCATGTCCCCATCTGTTGCCTCTGAAAATATAGAAATCAGCCAGGCAGGAGATGTAACCTTTGGGTTACATCTCCTTTACATTTCAAAATTACCAGTAATACTCAGTCAACTCCTAAATAATCATCACCATATTAAATTGTAGAGGAACATAGGGCCTGACCCAAAGCCTAATGGAAAGACTTTCAATGATCTCTGGGATTAAACCCTGAACATCCTCAATCCTTACATCCTGTTATAACACCCCCTAAAGTTTAACTGCTGTATAAGTGATAGAGCTGACTTCACTATGAAGAAGAACAATACAGGAGATGGAAGACGAATCATAAAGACAAAATTTAGCTGCCCAAGACACTGGTTTCCTATCTAGGAAGGAAAGTTGCCTCCTAAGGAAAGGAAACTATTCTCTGAATAATCCTTAACTAAAATGGACTGACCAAAAATGTATCTTCCTGGTTAGATTCTTGTATGATTTATGCTGATATAAATCAAGAATAACTGATGTGACTTATGGTACATGGATACTACAGTGACAGAGGTCCTACTTGTTTTGTGTCAGGAAGATAAAGCTTTGATCAATGAGCTCAGTCATGACCTCTCTGTCAAAGCAATAGTGGTAATAAAGTTGCTGCATTTTTGAAAATGGAATTAGTTATTAGCACTGCTGTTTGGAAGGCTGTTACTCTGTACACCACTACACTAGTCTTGTTAAAAATTTCTCCTGATGAGAATGAAATGGAATCAAGAAAATAATCCTGCTCTCATCTCAACAACTGGTTCAAACATAGACATTAATAAAGGGATGTGAATATTAAAAGACAGGATCACTCACGTGCCTAAGTCTAAGACCAGTGCCTCATTTCACATGGACCTAAGTTTTTATTAGTAAAGCTTCCAAGCACCAAAAGTTGTGCTACTACACAGAGAGGGGTGTGACCTCATTTTTGGCAGAACTGAATGTCTTCCTGCCATTCTCATACCTAGGTAGTCTTGGAATTCACAAATGAATATTCCTGTGCCTGTCACCTGGCAGTTGTGCCATGGACATGGCTAATACACACTGGGCATGTCTACACATACATTTATGTGGTCTTAAATTTACTACACAGTAAATTACTGCACAGTAAGTGGGAACAGGCCAGCGTCTACACATGCAAGCATTAAAGCACATTAATGCTATGTGTGGACTGACTTGGGAGTAAGGTTAGCGTCAAGTCAGTCCACACACACAGTGTTACTGAACAGTAAGGCATCTACATGTGTATTACTTTGCTACAACTAATCAGGCATAAATGTTATACCTGCATGATGCAGGTATCAAATTTATATTCAAGCTGGCATAAGTCACCATACTTACTGTGCAATACGGGCATGCACATGTAGACATGTGCCTGTACTGCACAGTAATTTCAGTGTAGATGTGCCTACTGACAGCATTTACTTCAGCACAAAACACAGCAACCACAGTCACTTTTCTTCAAAAATGGCCCAGCTATATTATATATAAAAAGCCTAGGTGTTAAACAGTCAACTTGGAAGTAGGAAATTTGAGTTAATTTCCCTCCTTATGCTGATAGGGTCAAAACACACATCTCACACCTCCAGGGAGAGTGCCCAAACCACCAGGCTGGAGGCAAGGTGCAGTGGAAACAAAGGCCTCTCCACGCCTTCTGCTGAAGATGTGCCACTGTGAAGCCAAGAATTCAAGATACATATGGCCAGAGGAAGAGCAAAGAAGAGGGAGTATAACCTCAGAAAGTTTGACTTAGATTCTAGCTCTGAATACACTGCATGAATTTTAGCAAAGGCTTTTTAATGCAAAATGGATAAGCACTTAGGGCTTCTATACATGTGCAGGGCAGTTTCTCCAATGCACTATGTATTGGAGCAGATTTGATTAATCAAGTCTGATGGAGCGTAGTAATTACCACACTCCAGCAGACTCTAGTGTCATGTTTATCAGTGTCCTCGTGCTGAAAAATGACAGCACAGTGCTTTAAACGGAAGCTTGTTTGACAAACTTTGGTTCAAAGCACCCCACAGCCATTTTTCAGTGCTGTGACGCTGATACATGTGATGATCTGGGCACTTTAAACAGCATGGCTTTCGGAGCTGCACTAATTAAAGTGCCTGCCCTCCCCCATCTCCTGGACCATGTCTATAAATGCACTTAGGGCGCAGACAGAGTGGCAATTTCTGCCCAATCTGGACACAGAAAGCAGTTTATAGCCATGATGAAATACAAGTACACAACTGCAGACAGCTTAAAAAATGGCTGATTGGGTGAAAATCTGGCTCCTTGTTGCATGAGGTGTCAGATGAAGAGTTTTCAAACACAGTGTCTTCTGTAACTTCTGTCTATGCCACCCGCCATCCTCAAGCTGTTTTCACAATGGGAGGGGGGAAACAAATGCAGGGAGTTTGGTCTGGGGGTTTTCAGCCCCTGCTGGAGGGTTGAACAGGTATATTGGAGCCCCCCCAACATGGAGGGGGCTGCCATTTACCCACCCCACGCTCCAGCACTGGCTGGGGATCCCCTAGAATGAGCTTCCTCTGCTCCCTTTCCTCCCTCCCATTCTGAAACTGGGACAGGATGGCCATTGCTAGGGGAAACTGACTGCAGGGTCCCAGCGCGCAGTTAGATTCCCCTCCCCTCTGCAACTAACTATGAACTTCTGTTTTGTCTGGAGGATCGTTGTAACTCAGAATGCTTTCTGCAAAGTGTTCTCAGTTACAGCTAGGAGCTGAACTTCTGTCTGTACCCTTAAGCACTCACCATCCCCTTGAGAGTCAATTTGTAAGCTGCAACCTTCTCTGTTGGGTAGTTTAGACAACTTCTCACTTGGTGTGCTGAGTTTTGTGAATTCTTTCCTTATTTGTCCTACTCTCTCAATTATTGTATTAGGAGCCTAGGCACCTCAACTTTGAGTTGTGAATTTTACAAAGTGGCAAGAATCCCCAAAAATGAACACTAAAACGCTGAGCCTAAATCCCATTTGTGAATAGAGATGTCTACAATTTTTTTAACCATATTACTGAAGTTCAAATCACAAATACATCTAGCAATGCTTACGTAGAATTATTTCATCCAGAACTTTCTTAAATACTTACCTGAGAAATTCATAGACTAGTTTTCTTGTTTAAAGCAGCAAATTTAAAATGCAGCAAAAATGTTTCTAAAGACACAATATTGGCAAGTGTAGTATAAAGTTAATTATATAGTTCAGGTGAAATTTCAACTGTCACTATTTTCAAGGAATCCTGATATATCAATGTTTTTTAAACAGCTGACACTATAGTCACACAGTCATAATAGTTTAAAAATATAAGTGGGTACATCATATCCTGGGTAAAGTAAATTTTGATATTTGTGGTAATAATAATATACAAATTCAATATTAAATACAATATTTGCTACATTAAGTAAGGTTTTCCACTGTTGTCCTAACATTTCCATATTGTCTATGGGAAAAATTGGTGACAAGAAATAGCCTGTAAGAGGCTTTTCTAAATTAGTTTAAAAGGCTAAGTAACATGTAATGGATTGACAAGAGCACATACATGCTGAAAATACACAGCAGGCCATTTATCTCAGGACCACCCTAATTTTAAAAGACATATTTTGAAAACATTATTGGCTGAAGTTTAAAAATAATCCTGCATCCTTTTCAAACTTTCTTACAACATATTATTACATACTTTCTGTACAACGGAAAGTATTTCAAAATAATCTTACAGTATTTGTGCTATAAATATCTCCTTTAAAATTGACTGTAGATACATATTATCTGTAATGACTTAAGTGTAGTAATTCTTGTTTCATCATGTAAAAACATATACATTAATTACAATGTTCTAACACGTGCAGAAACCCAAGTACAAAAGTTGCTCATTGATCAATTCCAGTTAAGTATTTACAACCTTGCTGCCCTGGCTATTTTACAAATAATCCTCAGTCCATTTAGGTCATTTGTTTTTATGTAGTAAATTCCCAAACTTTTGCATAAATCCTCGGAGCTTGTTTTCATTAGGCTGTAATGGATGGTATGCAGCTGAGTTGTAATTAACCATCTGATTACCCCTGGCACGGTTGTTCTCTAAGGGTTTGTTTTTCATTTCTGAGGGATATGAACTGCTATTTGTTGTGTTTTCTGAAAGTTGACCAGATCTTTCCACTTTACAGAATTGCTCATAGCGACTATAAACACGTCTGTCATTCAAATGAGATCTTAATAACTCCTCTTTCTGTTTTGCAATTGTAAGCTGAGGAATCACTGTATTTACTCTTTGTGAAGGGGTTGAAATAGGTGCAGTTTCATGGGTAGCATTTGTTATCATTTCTTTCACATCTTGGTACTGGATCTGCTCAGTATTAAATCTAGGAGCAGATGCATCTCCTGCAGTTTCTATGAACTTATTTTCTTTGGGGCACAGAGGAGGACACTTTTTATTGCTTTCATCAGGTAGAGGTGTTGGTGACTTTGGTGACTTAGGAGACTTTGAAAGGTTTGCAGTAACATCTTCTTTACTTTTATGCAAGCTTCCTTGTGAATTTGAAGATGTAGTCCTTTTTCTTCTTGGGAAAGTATCAGTTTTAGTCTCAGACATTTTTGGCTTTTGATTCTCTTCACCTTCAGAAGTCAGAGTATCAGAACTGCTACACATTCTGTAAAAAGCAGGAGCTTTGTTTTTTGACAAATTTTCTTTCTTGTCTGGTGTGAGATTGAGAAATGATTTCAGTTTCTGGGATCCCTTTTTCAGGAAACTCGGGGAATTTTTATTTTCTTTCTTTGAAGTGCAATCTTTGCTAGACTCCTCTTTGCTAGCTTCAGCAAGAGCAGCCATAGAAATTGCCTTGGCAGTAGTGGGGCTCTTTGATTCTCCTTTGATGTTTTTATCTTCAGGTGGTACATGGTTGGTCACATTGTGTAAGCTTTTGGAACTTTTAAGTGTGTCCTCAGGAGGCTTCATATTGACTGGTTGTTTAATTCTATGCCTAGTCAGTGTGCTATATACATAGCTACATTCCTGTTTTTTGACACCTGGATCCAGCGTGAATTTTGAGTTGTCAAACATAGGGAAACTTCGCCTTTTTAATATATTTTCATTTTGTTGGTTCTTCATGTTTTCAGCTTGTTTATCTGCATACAGGGTTGTGTACAAGAATGCTGATGAGTTCTTACTAATGTTTGGGTTTAAACTAGGTTTTTGGTCTTCTACAGTCTGCATTCCATGGCTTTTTGCTGCATCTGGTTGAGGTGGGACTTCTGTGCTGAGTTTTGGTGAGCTTTTGTCAATCACATTTTTCAGACTTGGGGCATGGTTGGATACTGCTTTAGGTGTTTCACTTCCCTCTGAATCAATTATAGTTGAATTTGAAGAACTTGCACAGCTGCTTACTTCCTGCTGTTCTGGCAAAGTTGGCTTAAATACCAATGATGACCTCAGACGAGAGTGAGAATAAAGGGCATGAGCTTTAATATTTTCAGCTGCATCATAACCATTATACCGGTCTCCCACTGCTGATCCATTAGAAGCTGCTGAGTAATCTAATTGATCATTTAAGTATGACTCGATTCGCCAGTTACGTAGAAAAGACTTTGTAGTGTGTTCAAGGGTAGGCATTCTCTGTTGCAAATGGCGGATCTGATGATCTGTTCCGTTGAAAGACCTCCGTATGATTGAATTTCTTTCTACAAGATTAATCTTTGGTCGGGCAAAATGGTCAGCAAAACTTTGTTGGGGTGCATTGTGGCTATTTGTATAGCCTTCTCGTAATGAAGACACTATACTAAGGTTATCAGGTGGCATATTCCAAGTATTTGGTGGATTATTAACCCAATTCATTGCTCTGTTGAGCAGAAAATAAGGAGTCCTTTCTGGTTTCTCTCCAGCATAACTATGTCTCTTCCAGTGCTCAATTCTTTCAGTGGGTTGACACTGGTTGATTTGATTTTGCATATTCATACCTGAATGAAAGGGTAGCTTATTGTAGGTTTTATTTCTCAAACCATATTTATCTATTTCATTAACTGCATATCTTCCTCGAGTTTTCAAGTAAATTGGGTCTAAATTGTGAATTTTGTCTTGTCTACCAAATGGGTTTCTCTGGCTAGAAACTGAAGCTAAAGATGATAGTGAATGCTGGTATGTGTCATTCTTCCAGAGTATCCTGCGACTGTTTATCCTAATTAATTCTGGTGTGAATGAACTAGGAACAGATGATCGAGCATAGAGTGTCCTAAACTCTTCATCAAAAGATTCAACGAGCTGTCCTGTGATAACTTGAACCATACTGAGGTTGGTTTTTTCAAATGACCACATAAAGCTGAAAGCATAAAAAATGACAATTAGCAATAATGGAAAACTTTGGCCAAGTGGATCTTACCACCTCATCAAAAAAACACCTGTCTGATTTTTCAAACCAAGTTTGAAACATGCAAATAACTGTCCACAAATTAATTATGGACATTTACCAAGGCTTTTGAATAGTGGAAGTCCTGTTCTGTTTGAATTTATTAGGAGATTTGCTTGATTTTAGTGGGAAATGCATATGGCTTATACCTACTCATTTATACTTACAAACACTATGCACTAAAAAAAAAGTATCTATCCATAAATCTGTTAAACTATGGGCACATTTATATGTGTGTACAAAATTATCCATGACAAAGCCAGAGTCCATATTTGGAAATTAGCTCCATGTATTTATCTTTGAGAAATAAATTTAATTGGAGTTTACTCTGAAAAAAGTAAATTAGGAATATATACAGAAGTGCTTACACAGTTCTGAATAAACTAAATAAATTATTATTTTATATATACAAAGAGAAAACATACACTGAGCTACATAGGCTCATTTTTGTAGTTATGATATAACAAGTCTTATGGCATAATGACATTAATAAAAACAATGTTCTACAGATTAAATTTGTAACAAACAAATTCTTATTTTATGATTCCATGCTGGGTTTTGCTCTTGCCAAAACAATGCAAGAAAACTGAAACCAACATCATAAAGAATTAGGACTTGTATAATTGTATTTGTTCATCAGTGAAAAGGATTGTTGCGTAACTTAAATATTTTATTATTTAAATCAGTTATTTTTATATATTCCAGGAAGAAATTAGAAAAAGAAAATATGTTTAGATTTAAAATAAAATTACAATAAAGCACTATTTAAAACTACTGCTTTTTGAAACATTAAATAATATCTTTACTTTAAATTGAGTTTACAGTGCAGAAATTGGAAAAAGGGAAATCAGCTGTTGTAAAAGATATTTTTTCTTTTTTTTAAAAAAAAAGATAATTTCTGAAGGATTTGATGATGGGGCCTCCTACATGGCAGATCAAAAGAAGTACTATCTTCCAAAATGCTTGAAAATTACTTTCTCTTAGAGAAAGTTGCATTCTCACACTGCATACAGCCACTTGCCACTCCTGGGAACAGCACAGGGACACTGGTGTAAGAAACTTGGGTAGGGAGGTGGCCAGAATGGGGGGGGGGGGGGGGGGCAGTGATTCCACAGTGGGGTTGGGTGTTGCCTAGTCTGGGGAAGGTTGGGGAGCTAAAAAGAACCCAGTCAGGGTCAGGTGGTGGGAATAATGCAGCTTTAGGCCTGGGGTATGTTGCTGGGATTCCTAGCCCCAGGATTGTGTTGTGAATATATACAAACAGGCATTCATGAGATCAGGTTAACCCTTTCCTACACTGAATTAACCAGATTTGAATTTAAGTTAGTGCACCTATTGTGGTAAATTAACTTAAGTCATGTACACCATTTCATAGGTGTTTTAAACCCTCTGAGCATCTGCACTATCTGGCATTTAGATTGACCTAACCCTAATTGGATTCATCTAAATGTAACACCTGTGCATACCCGCAGACTCAAACTTACATTATTAGTTGGAGATATCAAACTAGTCAGAAACCCTGTGACCTGGATTACACTGACTCACTTAAGAACTTGTAATTTACCTTAGCACTCTTTATACATCTTTTCCACACTTGTCTAAGTATTAACAGACACAAATTACCTTCAAATAGTGTACATCAGAGGAACTCTATTGATATATAGTAGCATTTCCCAAACTTTTGATACCTGAGTCATATACTCTTTTTCCGGATTAAAATGGATGGTACACTTCATTCACCAATTTACAGGTTGGATAAGGTTGGTAGGCCCCATACCGCCACGCAGACCGTCTGCCCCCATCCCATTCATTTTTTCATGATACACTCCTGCCACTTTCATGACACATTAGTGTGCCATGGCACATCTTTTGGGAATGACTGGTATTGGGAATTCAAAAAAACCAAAGGAATGAAGATAGCAAGAAAGGTAAGTAAACTATCTAGTAATGTGTTAGACAAATTTAGCCATCCCTAAGTTAATTTACCACATTTTTACGGTTGTTCAGTATAAATTGTGTCAGTTGACATGCTCTTAAGTGTACTTATATGTTAGTAAGTAGCTGCAGGGATATTTAAGGGAATCTGTCTGTGAGAGACCCTACCTGGCTTATATGGCATGTCTAAGACTAGACTACGGTTAGGTTGACAATATGGAAATCCTGGAAATCCAGGACATCATCTTGGAAATCCAGGGCACTGGCCTCCTCCCAACCATGCTCTCACAAGTTAGCAGGGGTGAGGCTGCATGCCAGGCAGGCAGGGGTGCCTACCTGTCCACCTGCAAGACACTCTGCACCTCTCCAACTCAGGCCAGACTGTGCCCCATGTCCCTGCATTTCCAAGATGTCCATCATAATTCTCAACAGCCAGCTGGGACCAATTTCTGAAATCTGGGATTGTCCCAGCTAAACCGGGACATATGGTCATCCTAACTACATTGTATAATGTCATGACCCAAAGGTCTGATTTTTTTGTGTGTGTGCTTCAGCACTCGAATTATCCCCGTGGGTTTACCACTTTGTTGCACGGAGGAGTTCTGCTGCGCAGAGAACCCGCGTGCAGGGGAGTGTTCCCGCCACTTTGCAGCGATCTTTGCAGGGTGCATTTCCTTTGCAACACAGAAATGCACGGTGCAAAGAGTTCCCGCTCGTCGTATGCAAATTCATGCCCCGCAATTGGCTAGTTCTAAATTATTCACACGTGGCGGCTAGCGATTGGCCTGCTAGCCGTATAAGAGGCTTGAGCAGTTTCCGCCCAAGCCGAAGAGGACCCCGCATCCATCTCGTGGGGACTCTGGGTGTGCGCGGCAGGGTAATAGAAACCCTGTGTGTCGCTCAGAGGGGTTTGGCGGCCTGATCCACCGCCCACCTCTTCCTGTCTTCAAACGGAGCCTACTATAAGACGTAACGATGAGTTTAATGCGCGCTTGTCCTGGACATCCGGAGTTTGTCTGCGTGGAGCCTGGCAAGCTCCACGTGATTGTTCATGTTCTGTCTGCGTGGAGCCTTGCAACCTCCATGTGTGTTCATGTTTTCTGTTGTAACCGCAACTCAAGCAAGTTCTCAGCCTACACCACAACCATCTCGGTGTAAGTAAAATAATCTTAAAATCAACCGTTACGTGTCTGTGCCTAATTCTAGCTCGGCGCCCGCCCTCTCTGATCTGGCCTGCCCGGGCTGCTGGCCACAGCCCGCGTGCAGAGCGACGAAAGCGACCCGGGGTCAGACCCGGCGCGCACATATAACACCAAATGTCAAAGAACATTTTAGCAAAACAAGTTATTGAAGGACTATTAGAAATAGAAGTTTAACAAGAAGGCTTACAAAATATACTTCGGCAATCTTCTTGAATTCACAGAACAATAGGAATAATTCAAAAAGTTTAGTACAAGTATTAAATTTTTACTGAGTTCTTTCAACTGAAAGAAAACTGAGTCTGCTAGATTCCCTATGCATAACCTCATATAAAATTAATTATTCAAAAATCCCCCATGCCTTCTGTACTTAATAATGCATGATGTAGATGACATTAAGCATTACAATATGATGAAAAAAATATAAAAAACAAACAAATTACTTATAACGAAGGGATGAATTCATATTGCCTTGATTTTATGGAAATATATTCTAATGATAGCTCTGATCTTACCTGTAAGTACCATACATGACTTTTTTACAGTCAATTAGAAGAAATTTCTGTTCCATCTTTCCATGGAATTTTGCTCCTGATTTGGAATAATAATCTTGTCCCTTTACTGTTCGTACCCTCATGTTCTGAAAAAGATTACAGAAGACCTTTAATGTCTACATATAACAGTCTACATTTAATATTTTATGTATCAATACTTAGGGGAAACAGGGAGAAGGGATTATTACTGCTACCTGTAGCCAAACTCCCACCTTGGAGCCAATTCCAGACTTGAACACTGAATACTGTTCCTTTGTGTCTCTGTGGAAGACTTTTGAGATTTCCTAAACCACAAATAATGCAAGTTTCCTATTTGGACTGTGCATAAATCCCCACTGCAAGAGCAGTCTGTGACACATGAGACCTTGGCTGGTAGAAATAGAGAGAATTTCACAAAATGGCACTTAGTGAAATGGCACTCACCTGCACAACTGCTGTTTGGGGCAGGTATGCACTGTTACAGGTGCACGTTCAAACTTTCAGGGGCTGGTGGGGAGGAAGGAGCCTAGAAACTGTTTTTTCATTTTCTGGGGAACTGTCCTAATCACTGAGTTACTGGGCTAAAACCATTAGGCTATTGGGCCCTGTAACAGGGGACCCCTACTCCTGTTACTGAAAGCAAGAGGGCAGGGCAGGTTAGGGAGAGCAGAGCCAGTGGAACTTGCAGAAACCCAGGATGCAAGGGATGGCAGGTGCAAGCAGTATGGGCTACAGGGCCAGTGGAATTCTGGGATGCTGATTAGGAGGTAACTTCACCTGGGAGCTGTTACCAGAGAGCTGGGTCACATGATCAGATCAGAGGGAAGAAAGAGGCCATATAAGCCTGAGCCCGTGGCTAGAGGTTCAGACTGGTTTGGATCTTCAGAAGTGCTGTTGGTAGGGCCAATGATCCATGGTTTTGTGTTATGTACTGGATTACCATTGGCTTTTTGCTTACCAGAGGCTTCAGTTGTAGCTACAGGGGTGGTTTGGAGGCCACAGAGAATACCTGAAAATCATCTAGGGCTTTAAGCACTGCAAGGAGCAAGGAAAGGGAGGGAGTAACTCTGCAAGGGTTAGAGGCCTGGGGTTAGGGTAAGCTGACCTAAAGAGAACTAGGGGCCCATTAACTGAAATCAGAGTAATGCATATGAGACATGGATATAGCTATGGGGGTGACTGGAGGCCACAAGTAAAGACCTTAAGGCACAGTCAGGGTCAGGAAGGCCAGTAGGACCAGGACTCAGCACAAAAGAGAACGTACTAGAAGGGCCAGAGGCTGAGATGCCATGTTTGGGAGCAGAGATGCCTGAGAGGCTGTGTTTGGGGACAGAGAAGCCCTAGGTACTTTGCCAAGAAGTAAGGTACTAAGGAAAAAGCTGCTCTGGCATCTAGAGGCAGTCTCTGCAGGTAAACACATTAACATCAAAGTGTGGCAGGGGGTCTAGAGAGTGCAGTATTATCAGTGGGGCTGTTAGGGGTGTCACAACCACCTTGGAAGCTAGGTCCTGTTACAGCACCATCTTCTGCTTCTCTTCCTCCATTCATGGATTGTTAACCTCCTAAAAATTTGGACTAAAAAAGACAGTTACATGGCTATAGAAATATAACTTGGGAACATAAAGCAAAATAGGATTCTACCCAGAGTTTGCAAACAAGTATAGCTTTTTTTTTTTTTGGTTTCTATTACTTTTTTCTCAGTAATTTAGTTTAGCTATGATAGTTGAGTGATTTTGTATCTGGCATTAGATAAGCGACTAGTACTTGGACAGGAGGCTTAATAGTCAGTGAATATTAGATTAGAGAAGTCAAAATCACCAGGAAGATTTTACTTGGTCCAATTGCCATGGTTGAGCTGAGAGATGGAAATTAAAAAAAAACACAAGTAGTCATAATTTCAAATACAATTTTCATCAGTGCATTAAAAAACCCAAACATTAAATTTAAGGTAAAAAAAGCAATATTTTAAAATCACCATTTGCTACCCAATCTGTTCTCTTTATTCTTGGTCTTCTTCTCCAGTCTTTTGCTCTTTCTCCACCACTTTCATGCCTTTTCTCCTTTCCTATCCAAACATCACAATTCCTTATTTGACCACTTCCTTATTTAAAAAAAAAGAAGATGGAGATAAAGATAAGCTAAGAATTACTTAGTGAGGGGCATTTCCTATGGAACACTTATTTTTTTCTAATGTTCACTTCTGTTTTTTCTGGATGGTGTTATATTTGTGGTACAACTAAAATGTGAATTGTACCATAAATTGCAATATGCCAGATGTTCATTGAATTTATGGTGTTATGAAATGGCAAAAAACCAGAAAGATGTTCTGCATTTAATGCAGAATATCTTTGTGGATTGTTTGTCATGCTTTAATTTAAATGTATCACCAACAGCACTGGGCTGCCTGGTATGGCTTTAGATGTCCCTCCATGGGAAACCTATGTGGTCTCCACATGAATGCATTTAAAACTATGCTGTGCAGCCTGATTCTGGGTCTGTGACAAGGGCAGTTGGGGACTCTGGCTTCCTAATGCCCAATTGTACACATCCCAGGATGAAGCTTTGGGGATGAGGCACATGCAATTAGGCATCAGAGTGTTCCCCAGTGGAGGTAGTACCAGGTCCTGAGTCTAGGACCAGGGGTACTCTCTCACCTGATCTCTGGAAGTGGCCCTAGGTCCCAGTTCCCTGTGCACTAAAAGACATGCTGTTGCAATGTGGTATTGGTGAACCAGTTCCCCAAACGCTGGGCTGCTCTGGCACTACCAGCATGGGGAGCCTGGAATGGAGGATTGGGTATCCTGTCCTGGACACCCTGCTCTGCAGTTGGGCAACTGAAATCTGAGGAATGCCTGATCCCCAAAATAGTACGTCTTGCTATGTATATATGGCATGACAGGATCCACAATTTCTGGGATCAGGCATATGTTCTCAGATCACAATTGCACAATCATTTTAACATCTTCCAGGATCATTTTAACATCTTCCTTTATGTAAAACACTGAATTTACATGTTCAGAAACACTATATAAAGTCTGTCTATATGTATATTTGCAAGTTTCTTCATGCACTTACCAGGTGTCCCCTGGGCTAGGTAGACATTACACTTTTACTGGTATAAGTGATTGGAAACCTGTCTATACCTATAACAGAACAGAAGTTTGGCGCACACAGACTGGTTTAAAAATAGCAGAACCTACTCTAAGATTTGTCCTGTTCCCGCACCAAAGGGTGAATGTGTGTTCTGTTTGCTACTGATGTAAAGTACACTGCTTACAGAAAACCACGTAACTGAGAGTTTGTCTTAGGCTGTTTGAATGTCTGTACCTAGCCCTAGACACTGTGAATGCCTTCACAGGGAATCAGATATGGGGTAAATATGAATGGAACAGGAATGTGGCTGTTCAATTGTGGATTGCAGCTCTGAGAAACAAACGCTAAATGCCGTGTCCGCACCCTTAAAGCGAGCCCCGACTGTGCCTCTAAGTCTTAGATACCACCAGATACAGTGACTGAGTCCTCTGGGAACAAACTGGTGTCAAAGCAATTGGTTTCAAAGTGTTGCATTTCATCACACTGTATTTGTGAAACCTGCTTTCAGCTATGTTCATTTACTCATTCTACACTTGATGTCAAGACCATGTACAAAGATCAACAGATGACTGGCCAAAACTGAGCCTGCCTCGTTTTTATGAAAAAGTCTGTTTCAGACAGAGTAGCAACATGACCTGACATCTATTGAACAAATCAGTTCACCCGAGTATTATAAACCATCCTCAGAAGTTATGTTTGTTTATTTCTTTAATCCATTATTAAGCCGTCAAATCAGAAGGGGTACAGCTCCCCAAGATCTAGGATGGTGGTATTCAGTTACTGTTTTTTTGAGTAAGCCAAAATTCCTTTTCTAACTGTAGCACCAGGCAATAAACCAGAAACAAAGGATTAGTACTTTGAAAATAATTTTTACCTACTATTTTCATAAGACAGTTTAGTTGGATTCACAGTACCTTTAATGACTCCTTTCCTTTCCTCACATATAAGAAATTATGGATCTCCAAAAGTCAGAGGTTTAAATAGAGTAATGGGGAAATTATTGGGAGAAAAAATCATTCAGTGAGTGAAAAAAGAGAAATAAATTGAAGAACAGGAAATGAAAGAAGGGGAAATAACTTAAAAGACTAAAATGGGAAGAATGAGAAGAGTAGAAAAGCAAATGACTTAATGTTGAGTTTCTCTTTCAATTCACTTCATGTATTTATCTCGCCACAAATTTTGAAACGTCTCTCAGTTTGAAAAAACAAATGTTGCAAAAGATTTTTTCTGCCAGGGAAAAAAATCAAATTAAATCTCTGACGTACATTCTTCTGTACACAGGCCACCATCCTTCAGTAATATATATGCTATAACTTTTCTTGGTTATGCTTGACAATGGAAAGAGAGAACAAGTCCTGATATGTAGTCAGCTTACAAATGAGTTCAGTTCTCTGCATGGATATTCAATGCTGCTTGTTGAATAAATTCCTGTTCTCCATACATAAATTAGGCAGTGGTAAAACATAACTGGCAAGATAGGGTCAGACTGAGCATTTTTTAAATTCAGTTTTAGGTCAGCTGAATTTCATTTCAATGGGAGTAAACAGAAGCCAAAGGAAGATTTGAGTGGGGTAGGGATGCTTTTACAAACACTACCTGCAGGCAACCTAAGTCACCAGTTCTTAGGAGGACAGACATATGTTCTTGTAACTTTGAGTTATGCCACATGAGAGAATAACAATGGCTGATAGGATAGCCATACAGCTCTCTGCCTTTTTAAATCTCTTTCAATGACCAGAAGATGGTAGGACTGAGAGATAATGTAGACCTCTATGGATGTAGAGGTAATCGTGGCCCACCTTTGGGAACTCTTTAGAAATAGAGAAAACAGAGAAACAGAGGGAATAAGGCAATTCTCCAAAGCCATGGATGCTCTCATGGGTACTCTCCATTCCTCTACATTCCCATGGTAGCACAGAATAACCACTGTGGGGGAAGTATTTGTTGTCAAAGCAAGAACCCTGTTACATGGTAAATTAAGGTGGTTTCTGGAGCTCTTAACCTGTCGATTGGCTGTACATTAACACCTTTGAATATTTTAAAGCGGCCGTTATTCTGTTTAAAGTTATGCCACTCCAGGGCAAGATTACCTCTAGTTTGTCTAATTATGCTCCTGTTTCATCAAGGTGTGGCCACCTTCTACATCTGCTCCACCCAAGTGGAAGTCCTCCACCATCCCAGGATGATACAGTGTCTCCTCTTGATTCAGGGCAAGTGGGGACACCAGGGCTCAGCATGACTGAGCACAGCATCTCACACCTTGGACACACTGGGCAGAGCGAGTGCTGCAGCCCTGGAGCACTCAGTGCCTGCAAGTACATCCTCCTGCCCCCTGAATCAGCTCGCTGCTCCCACTGGTGGCTGTGTGGGAGGAGTAAACTCCAGAGGAAAAGAGGATCAGGACCCTCAGAGCTCAGGCCCAATCCTTTGTTTCTCTGGGGTCCACTACCCCATGCCACCAGTGGCTAGCTGGGTGCCACCTGAGCTCTGAGGGTCCTGATCCAATTTTCTCTGGAGCCTGCCCTCCCATGCCACCCTTATCTAGGCTGCTAGCCAGCTGGGCACCACCTGAGCTCTGAGGGGCCCAACCTTTATTTTCTTTAGGGCTCACCCTGCCCCCGCACCACCCCCTTCCAACAAACTACATGCAGACTTGCTGTTAGAGATACAAATGCAAATATGTAGGCTTCTAGTCCTGTCCCTGCTCACCAAACCACCAGTGGTTAAGTCATAGCTGTTCAGGTGAAGGACAGTCAGAGATTTTTTTTTGCCTTAATGTGTGACTGCTCCACTAAACCAAATAACACTAAGCTGACTAACATCTGTGCAGCTTTCAGCATAAGGTGGAACAAGGCCTCACTCACAAAGAATGGTAAATACAGGAACTTTGTAGTAAACAAAACTAAAAATATGGTAAATACAACGATATAGTATATAGCTAAGAAAGGTAAATGTCCACGGATATCTGTTTATTATTACTTTATTCTTAACCATATATTTTGTTTCTTTTAAGTAGGCTTTTGGGGCATGTACAGATGTTTGCTGCACCCAGGCTGCAGTCATGCAGCTTGCTTTAAGCCATGAGATCACAGAACGGAAGTGGCATGTGCAGATCTTTGCCAGTTCCCAAAGCCATGCTGGAAACCTAGTGTTAGTAACTTATGATGGGAGGTGGAAGAGGCAGGATTGTGGGGACTAGTGGATCCACAGGGGGATTGGTAGATCAGCTGGGGCGGGGGGGATAGCAGGATGCAGGGCAGTTTGTCCATCCTGGGGTGGCGACATCCGGGGGCTAAAATTAGTCCAGTTAGATTCAGGGAGGTAGAAAGAGCACAGCTCTAGGGCTGGGGTGAGTGGCTGGGCTTTTCCAGCCCGAGGGCTATGCTCTGAACATATTCAACATATTGGGCTAACCCAGAGGTTCCCAAACTTTTGTTTATTATGTACCTGCTTCCAGATCTGCCAGCTGCCCACTTACCTCTGCCCACTTACCTCTACCTGCATATGTTATATATTTTAACTCCTTAAATGCCAATTATGATAATGAAAATTAAATCTGCCAATTATATAATTTCTCCCAGGTACCCCCAGAGATGTCTTGTGTATCCCCAGGGGTATGCATACCACAGTTTGGGAACACCTGGGTTCACCCATTCCCAATCTAAGGTAGTTCATCTGAGTTCACTAACTTAGATTGGGCTGGATATTTTTGCCCTCATTTAAAACCTCCAAGTGTTTACACACATGGGCATTTAGGTCAACCTAACCCTACTTAAATTGATCTAAATGTAACATCTGCATGTACCCTTGGAGTCTATTATCCTTTTAGCGAATACACACACGATACCCAATGCTGTTAAATTGCCTTGCATAAAAAGTGATGTTACTACACAGGCCTTGCCCAGATACTTTCTAAAGGGCACATCCCTTTAATCCATGCTAATCTGCAGTAATCTACGTTGATTTAAATATATTAATTTTGTCAGCCACCATGCAAGTGATTTTGAGGTCTATAAAACCAAAACAAAACAGAAAAACAAGCCTAAACCCTACTAAAACAACTGTAACAAAACAACTGAAACAAACCCCAAATTAGGGCAAAAATAAAGAAAATACAAATAAAAAGATGTTGCTGAAGTTTGCTAATTCATAAATGAAGGAAAGCTTAGATGCTCAAAGAGCAATGTCCTCAGTCTGAAAGTAGAGACTTACACCTTTGTGCTACATCTTGCTTCCATGACAATATACAAAGCAACCTTGGAGTTAATTCATCTATACCTGTAGCCACTTTTAAAGCTTTATTTTCTGTTACAGAAGCAGCTGGTGAAGCTTTCAGTATGGCATTGTATGAGGCTGCAGACATTTTTTGATCCAAATGAATGTTTTCAAGATAAAAGTTCTTTCATATGAAAAAGGTTTTTTAAGCTAATCACATGCTACACATGTTTTAAAAGATTCTTCTCATAAATGAACCATCACCTTCTTAATGTCCCTCATTGGTTTAGCTTTAATTTTTAGATGCTGTTTAGATTCAAGCACTAGCATTTGGTTGATGACAGTCCCTCGTAATGTTTTTTATCTCTTGTAAATTGAGATTTCCTACAGAAAATGGAGCTTTTGAAATTATTATACTTATTTCTCAGAATTATACCCAAGATATGTGATATCATGGTTCCAAAAGGCTTCTTAAAATGTTGGCACTTATTTTTTATTATGATATGACATTGTAACTAATCTTGTAACAGTTGTAAATGTACACATCATTTTTGTTTCTAGTAGTGAAAATCTCCATGTATATTTCTACTGGAAAATACTATTTCATGTCAATCACTATTAGGGTTTAGAAAAATGCCAGATTACCAGAAGTATGTGTGTGGTATGTTGGCCATTGCTATTCTTAAGCACATCCCTTATCTCTCCCTTAGCTAGCCACTAGAGGGCAGTATCACACATTCCTAAACATAAAATAAGTAAGTAATATGGCATTACGTCAAAGAATACATAAGCTAATACTTCCCTTCAATATACAACAGAAATTGCTACATAATAGAAGTCTACTTGCAATTTTAAAGGAAACCTTAGGCAACCCATGTGGACATCATATCATACAGCTCAATTTAGGACTGGGCTCTTGTCAAGCAGTAACACTTTGAATAATTTGGGGGATGCTTAGACCTTTTGCAACATTTTTGCCAGATGCATACATTAACTAATAGTTATAGAAATAAGTAATTGCAAATGAGCCTACACTAAAATTCATCTAAGGAAATTGTATAGAATCACAAATAAAATGCTGAAAGCTTTCTTGGAACAGCTCCAATATTTTTTAGCATTGTCCTTGGTATGACAGACTTTTATAAGTACATCTAACATATTTGTGTCAGGCCAAAAAGCACATTGGATTGGATTGTGCTCCCAGTGATATACTGAGGGCATATAGTCTGATTCTGGAAAATGTAGACTTTAATTCTCCATAATCTAACTGGAAAGAGACCATTTCACTCATCTAACTAATTATGGGACATAGTTATTAGGTTAAATATCAGACATTGGTACAAATTTTCAGGAAGACACTAGAAAATAAAGTCCCATGCCTTCTCAGTGAATTGTAATTTAAAAAAAAAAAGTCTTGAATCTGTATTTTTAAACAAGAACATATTTTGGTTTTCCAAACATTCATATTAAGTCCTCATATCCTGCAAGATTCAAAAATATATATGTAAAATAATAACACTCAAAAATGTGTATTTTGATTGAATTTTTGCCAGGTCCAGAAAAAGCAAAAAATGTTTTGAAATTCACAAAAATAGTATACAGGATCCTTTTTCTAACACAACAGGCATGTCTACATGAGACACTACTGTGCAGTAGCAGAAGCTAATGTGCAGTAGCGTCAGGAAAAAAACATATGACGACGGTACTAAGCAGTAATACCAGTTCTGTGCAGTAACAACTGTGCATTCCTCCACTCATGTAGATGCTGCTACACTGCCATCTGGTATGGCTCATAAATTAAATTACATATTCAATAAAAAAGCTATATTGAAGGGATTTTATACCCCTAAAATAATAACATAATTTCACTGAGTTACAAAAAACTATGCAGTAAATATGTGTTTTGTTGTGAAATATGAAGCCTTACCCTGAGCCTCTGGACTTGACAGCCCTGTTTTTCTGTCATTTTAAGAAAGTGACTGAACTTGGACTCATCAAGAAGAAGATATACAGCAATTCCTCTGGTAGATGCCTCAACAATTTCTCTAAATATATCCACATCTGTAAAAATATCCATGACTATGGCAATGGCCTGTAAGAAAAAGAAGAGAAAATATTACAATATTTATTTAGTGATAAAAAAATTAAATATTGTTTATATAGTGCAACTAATGAATTTGTAATCTTTCCATACAAAAAAAGCTCTAAATGTGTTTTTAAACATAGGATACTCTTTAAGACAATTTGATACTAATTTGAGAAAGGTACAGTAGGGGCCATGTGACCACTTGTCTGACATACTGGTGACATATTTAAAAAAGTGTGGAAAGGCTGTTTGTACATTAATAAAAATAAAGGCAAAATGAAAATAAACACAGTCAAACCATTAGTCAAGTATTACTGTAGTTTGGCTGCAGAAAAAAACCCAAGAATTATGTTGTTTCTGTATAAGGAACTAGCCAATCTTAATTTGAAATATTGTTCTAAGTATTGGCCACCTCCCCCTCCCCACAGTATTTTAAGAATCAACAAGAATGACTCTATGTTTCATCACATAGTTCATTTTGTACTCTTAACTCAGATGAAACTCCCACAATTCAGTGAGGGTTTGGCTGAATAAAGAAGGCTGAATCAGCCCACTGCTAGACTTGACTAACTAAAACAATACAGATAAGTCTGAATAAGGAAATATAATGCCTAGCCTACAAGTCACTTATACATTATTGATAATTCCAGAATTAATACTGAAGTGCAGAAGAAGGGCAGAGAAAAAGAGAGTGCTTGAATATCTGTAAAAAAAACTTTTAATTTTGAAAAATATTTCATTCTCTTCAATTCCTCTCTCTCTCTTTCTACATATATAGATTTATAAAGCTGTAAGATTGCACACTGGGTACAATGAACATCTGCACGTACCCTAAGGTGGGTTTTGGCACTACACGTGATTTACCATTGTCATTAACTTTATTGAACCATCTGCAGTTTTGGTTTTTATTGTTATAATTATTATACTATATTGGAACTGCTAATCTCATCCCAAAACCAAGAACTAAGCCATTTAGCTCATTCATAAAATAAAGGGACCTTATCATACATGCCTGGTCCAAAATCAATTGTATCTCCAGTCAGCCACCCCAGTTACCTTGAAGAGCCCTGCTTTTTAAACTAAAAGAATCTCTCATATAAAATACTTAGGTATAAACATTAAATGGTTAGTGAAAACTAAATCATTAAGAAAAATGAGGGGACCATTAACAATCATGTCTTTTGGGAGGTCAGATGATACAAACAAAGAGCTTTAGTGCAAGTTCTCAGCATTTGAAACATTCCTTGTATAAATAGGGTGAAAAACAGTTAATTAGGTAGGAATCATAGAACCTTTTCATGTACCTGTGAAATGAATTGTAGTGACAATTTTTTTTTTTGTTATTAATGCTCACTTGTTAGCAGTAAGAAGTATTTTCTTGCTCAAGTTTTAAAGAAGATGCTAAATACAATTTGAATCTTACATCTAGAGTCTTGTTCATTTGGGAGTTTTCTTTTGGTTGACTGGTGGATTGAGATGGGGTTTTTTTCTTTTTCTTTTTAGAGGGTTGAGGGGGAGCCCAGAGATATTTTTGGTTTAGGTTTTGGGTTTGTTTTTTTGGGTTTTTTATTGCTGTTCTTGCTTGGCCTCATTTCTAAGGTAGGCAGAACTGTATAAGCAGGGTTGCCATATTCAAGTTATCTGTCTGGTTTCACTACCATCTGAAAAGACAGCTGCCAACACTGGCTGGGCCTGTTGGGTGAAAAGATTAAAGGAAAACAGCTCATCTCAAACAACCCTGTTGTTTCAATATGGAACTAAGCCCTTTCTATGTCTCTTAGAAGTAGATTCTCATTTGATTTCAGACATTTGTTTGAAATAAAAGAGCTGTATAATGAATGGATTCATCAGTACACATTGAATCAACTATATTATATATTCAAAACCATCATCACATCCTTCAGAAATCACTCTCATCCACTTGTATGCAGTATCTTTGGTTACTGCAGCCCAAATGATGAAGAGATTTAAATTGGAAGCTAGTTTTAAAAATATTGCTTTAACCATGTTTTCATAAATGCAGAAACAAAATTGCAGTATAACAAAAGTGGTGATGTGTGTATATGTTTACTCTTTTTTTGTAAATATCCCAAATATTTTTTCTAAATTCCTAGAGATCAGCAGCATATTGTGTCCTTTCCTCCTCCCTAATATAACTATTTTAAAATACTTTTGTTAACTTTCACAGTGAATTTATCCACTTGACAAGCTACACTTTTTCAAGGAATGGGAAATCCTAGTTGAAGATTTTCCACATGTGCTCTTTTTTGGTAGTGCCTGTGGGTAGCCTAACACTTCTGACCGATGAAAGCTCAAATATCTTTAGTTTTAAGAATAGTATAGATTGTTGCGGAGCTCTCTATCTTACAACCTTGGGCATATCTCTTTCTTCCATTCCTGCATGGCCATAAGAGGGCAACTCTTACCATACTCTCCATCTGACCTGTGCATGCCTGTCCATAGATCATTAATCTTGCAGACAAAGCACATTTAGAAGTGGAATCTTGCCAAATTCAAACAATTAGCAAATTATCCATTTTTAATAATGAACTAACCAACCCTTAGAACATCCAGGATTATGATGTTTTCCCTATGACTTGAAATCTTTAAATCAAGGTTGCGTGATTTTCTTAGTAGCTGAAAATCTATGGATGTGGGATGCAGACGTTGAACTGAATGACAGTAATAATCTCTTCTCATTTTAATATTTATCAATCTTCCTTGCGTTTCTGTTTCTTTGTCCATATTTTTCTGCTCCTTTGCACAGTGGAAGGGAGTATGTTGTCCAAAGAAATAAGAAGGTAAAGAGTACTTCTGCCTCAGCTTGATAATATAACTGGAGATCTACTTATTTTTTTCTGAGACAAGAGAAACATTGTGGGCCACTCGCAGTGCATGGCACCATTTTCACAGTCTTTTTCCAGTGGCCTCCAGCTGCTAATTGGTCCCAGTGGCCCTGCCCCTCACCACTGGTTGGCCAAGAGGGCTTCCCATGACCTTTGACCCCACCTCTTGTTGCTGACTAATAGAGCAGGCTGGGGCCGCAAGAAAGGCAGCACTCTGGGGCAATCAGCGGTGAGGGATGGGGGCTGGCTCTTATCTTTGTTGTTCCCCTTCTTGCCAACATCTCCCTTTCCCCACCCCAATCCCAGCAGGTCGCTAGGCCAGGCTGCAGCATCCCCAGGCACCACTGGCTCCCACTGGGAAGCCAGCATTTTACTTTTAGTCTTTTTTTTTTCCTGGCAATTCTATGCCAAAATTGTGGGAATTGCCATTTTCTCAGGGTTTGCGGAAACTTCTTTTTTCATGGTTTCCATGAAAAACACAAAATTATAAATAGGGAAGATTTTTATATATAACTAAAAAGATTGAGATTACTCTTCTGACTAACAATGAGCATTAAATACACACATTTAATTAAATGTATGTATTTGTTTAAAGCTTGAATTGATAACATTTGCAGCTTCATTTACATACTACATCAATTGGGAATAGGTTTCATTATTGTGTTTTAGATGGTTTCTAAACCATCTGTAGAAATGACCCTTATATTGATAAGTGTAGCAAGCAGCCAACGTAACAATGAGATCTAATAAAGGAGTGGGGAGATAAACAACTATTATTATTTCACACTGCATACAGAAACTCATAAAATTGCTTGTTGCATAAATTCAGTTCTTTTGGTCTCACTGAGCGCATCTACATGAGACACTTTACATGAGATTAGAGCTAATTATTATGTGGTAAGCATCAACATCTACACATGCAGACACTTACTGTGCAGTAATTTGCTCTAATCATGAGTAAAATTGCTGCCTGTAAATACAAGTAGCAAATTTACTCCCGATTACTTACTGCACAGTAGCGCATGTATAGATGGCTGATCAGGAGCAAATGTGCTCCTGGTCAGGCAGGCAGCAGGGGGCAGGAGATTGCTCCCTGCTGTGGAGGGCTCTGCCACCAGAGCCCAGGCAGGGACAATGTTCCCCTTTCCCTGCAGCAGGGAGCTCCCAATTTCCATTTCACAATCATGATCAGGGAGCGGAGGCTGGGAGATAAGAATACTTAGATATTAAGATTCTTATCTCCCAGCCCTATCTCCACAGTCGTAGGGCCCAGGCTGGCAGATTCTTATCTCCCAGCACTGGCTCTGTGACCGCATAGGTGGCACATGGAGAGAAGAATCTCTCAGCGTGGCTACCGTGATGGCAGAACTAGGGCTGGGAGATAAGAATCTCCTGTTCCTGGCCCTGTGATTGTGGAGTAGGAGCTGGAAGCTCCCTGCTGCTGGGACAAGGGGCCATTTACCTGCCTGGTCTTCAGTGGTGGAGCCTGCCCCAGCAGTAGGTAGCTCCTGGGGGCAGGGAGCAATGTCCTAGCCCCTGCAAGGAGGCAGCTGTCTCCTGGCCCTGTGTTCCCTGCCAGCTCCTGGGCTAGCCTCCAGGGGGAGCCTAGAGCTCCCCCAGGATACTGCAGAGGAATGGTGCAGGGGCCAGAGGACATGGGAGCACACTCCTGGCACCAGCAGCAAATCTGTTCCTACTTCCCCATACATGTAGACGCCTGCCCAGGGTGGGTTTACTCTGAAGTAAATTACTTTAAAGTAAAGTCACCCCAGAACATTTTCACATATAGGCATGCTTATTGAGATCTACTCTATGGCAGTGAAATCCCATTATCTTTGGGTGTCTCTACACGTGCATTGATGTGGGAGCAGCTTATTCTCTAGTAAACTACTTCCAAGTAAATGCTCCCAGGCAGGCTGACTGCTGCCAATGTAGGGACAATGTCCCCCTGTCCTGGCAGCAGGTGTAGTAAAACCGCCAGTTTTTCTTTTGTTTTAATTTTAAAATGCATTCCCTCCCCCTCCCCAACCATTTATGACTTTTTCTCTCCCTCTCTATTCCCTATAGATAAGTATAAGTAAGCTAAGATATAGAATAAGCTTTAACATTTTATTTTAGGTAGTAAGTTTTATTTTTCTCTCCCTCTTTGCAAATAAGTGCCCTGCTATTTTGATATAGATACTCACTGTTTTATAAGTGATAATAAGTGATAATTATTATGTTTCTAATGATTTTTTTACTGCTTTTATATTGTGTGATTACTGTTTTAGGCCTACATATGTAAGTTAGCATAAGTCATGTCAAGTTTCTATCTTGTAATGTCAAGCCTCCATCTTGTGTCCCCTGACCTATGACTCACATATACCCCTCCTATGTAACTTGATTTCTGAATGAATGGGGATGAATGTAGGTGCTTGAGAGACAATGGCAGTAGGTCTAAAAATAGCTCTCTCTGAATGACCGAACCATCAACACCAATACCGGAATCAATTACCCAGCCTTTGGAACCACTCTCAGCATTCAAGACACAAAAGATGAGGCAACCCACCATTGTCCCAGGCTGCACATGCCCAGTAAGAACACCCGGAGCCCTCTGGAACAGGAATGACCTTGCCTGGACAGGCCCTCCCCATAGGAGATCAGAGGTAGTCTGCCCCATAAAAGGGGTAGTGAAGACTGACTCCTTGGGACGCCCTCTCAATCTGGAGCAGCACCATGCCACATCACCTATTCACCCAGAGGCCCTGCCAGCAACTCCCCTCTGGACAACACCTACTGGACAAAGACCCCTTTCCAGCCTGGATAGGTAGCTATCACCCCCACCCCCTCTTCAACCAAGGACTTGGACTCTGTTTCTCTTCCCTACCTGGACTGCAACCCTTCCACTGAGTCTCTTTCTCCTGCTGCCATTGTGAGTGTGTGTGTGTGTGTGTGTGTGTGTGTAAACCAATAACCTCATGGGGCTGTGTAGTGTGCTGTCTATTTAATAAAACTGTTATTTGGACCCCTGAGTTGGGTTTGCTTTACTACAGTCTGGCCTTTCTGCAATCTCTGCTCCTCGCCCCTGTAACTTCTGTCTCATTTCTCCCTCTCCTGCTTTTGGCTCATCACCACCTCCAACACCTGTCCTGAGCTCCTCTCTGCCTGCAAACCCCCTGTTTCTTTGCCAATGTCTTATCCCCGCTGCCTTTTCCCCTGAGCTCCCACATTTCTGCCTCAGTTTCTTTCCTGGCTGTCTCCTCCTTGCCACTACTTATCTGCCTCTCCCCCCAATATCTCAGCTGTCTGCCTCAGTTTCCAGCCCCAAACTCCCAGGTTTCTGCCTTTCTCTCTTTCCTGGCTGTCTCCTCCTTGCCTCCAAGGCTTCTTCCCTTGCACCAGTGACCTTGAGTAACCCTGGGGCCACTTGATCTTAAGTAAACCCAAGCCTCAGTTCCTCAGCCAGCTTCTCTCAAATCCACTGGTTCTAATCCTGGTTCTGGTAACTTTAACTCTCTCTCACTTTAACCTTCCCTCAAGTATCCGAGGTACCCCAAGCACACATACACATACCATACCATCCAAGTTAGGAACTTACCTTTGTGTATGTGTAGGTGGGTTGTATGTGTGTTAACTGGTGAGTGTGTGTGTGTGTATATATATATATGTCATTGTGTGCATGATATACAAATTAGTGATCTGTGTATGTGTACTAAGTGTATGGGTATGGACAATTTGTTTTTGGTTTAACTTTTGGGGTGTATAGTGTATGTGCTTGAATTTGTGATAGGTATGCATGTGCCTAGGCTAGTCTGAATGTGTATGTGCCTGAGTTGGTAGTGTGTGTGTATGCACCTAATTGATTTGTGTATTTGTATATATGCAGTTGTGTCACACTCACCTGTCTAACAGTGCAATATTACAATCCTGAAAGTTGGCCTGACCCCACAGGGCAACACAGGGAGTTCCTGGTCCTGGCTCCCCCTAGCTGTCCCACCAGTGGATTGGGGCAAGGGCCTGGCAGCTACCCCACCCCTGCAGCTCTTTCTGACTGGGAGCAGAGTTGCTCTTGGTCAGGTGTCTACATGAGCGCTACTGTGTAGTAAGTAATCAAAACTACATTTTCTACTTGATTTTGCAGGTAGAAAATGTACTCACGATTAGTGAGGTTTACTACACAGTAAGCATGTGCATGTGTAGATGCACACACTTACTACATAGTAAACTGCATAACTGCGCAGTAAAGCATCTCATGTAGACACATCCTTTGTGTACTACTCAGATTATCTGCTACCTTTACCTATAATTTGTCTTTGTTCTTTAAGGAAATAAGAAGTGTGGCCTAAAAGAGTTGTACTGCTTTGTAAAATTTATTCACATCTTACAGTAAATACTGAATCATTAAATGGTAGTTTCCAGCCAAATACTGCCAAATTCAAGCCTCCAGGAGAAATCTTTACATGCCCTATCAAAATTATCACCCCATAGCAATCACAAGTAACCTTAAACTGAAAATGCCTCATAATTTTTCACTGCCAGAGGTGGAAGGTAATTGACAAGGCAGGAAAAAATGCCCTTGCAAAAAAAGGAAAAGTGAACTAGTCTGATTAAATTAAGATTACATAGAGCAACTCATTTCAGTGACATGTCTAAAGCAGATGCTATATTAAATATAGTCTTTACAGTTATTTTCTCACTTAATGTTCAGTAAATGCCCACTTCCAAACTTAACATTATAGGCTTTTGTGGGTTTGGGTTTTTTTTAACTAATTTGATTAATTTGGTAATCTAAATTCTAATCTAAGTTATTTTCGCTAACCATGTAACCCAATGAAGTCTTTAGGCTCAAAACTGTTTCCACTGTAATCAACAGTTTTTTGTTTGAGATACTAGCAGACATGTGTTTTATGATCCACATTTAATCTGATAAAATACAAATAATAATTTGACTAAATGGTAAAACATCATATACTATATTAGACAATTTTTTGATAAACTTAACTAACCATAGATTGATAAGTAAAAACAGTTTAATTGAACAGAGATTTTCTTAGGACAGAAATTAAATATATGATGTTTACAGAAAAGTAGATGGTTTTAAAAGTATATACACTATCTGGCAGATAAACATATTTAAAACTCAGTATGTCTTAAGTACTAGTATACAATGATTAAATTATTCAAAGACTTCTTGATTAAAAGAATGTCTTTACAAATTCTGGGTATGTACAAAATAATTTCTTTTTAAATAAAAACATATGAGCTCTAAAACCGAAATACTATGACTAGTATACATGATATTGCAGTGCTTTAGGAACCTCAGAGAAGTGAAATATTTGTTTATCAGTTAAAAAGTCAGGAAAGTAATTTTGATGTGGAAAGACTGCTGGCCTGTGTTGGTTCTGGTTTCAGGGTAAGCGAAGATAGTCAACAAGAGACAGTAGATTAGGCATTCAAAGAAGTCAAAGATGTGTCTTAATATATACAAGAGGCATCTGTGAATTTACGTGGAACTGAATGAACCATGAAATCTTGGAATTGGAAAGAGATTTCCTCAATGTTAATATTGGTGGAAGAGTGAAGTTGTGGCCATAGAGCTAATTCCTCATTTTATGGTTATATTGGAGGAGTTCTGCATGAACCAAACCTATCCCCATGTCAGCTTGACTGGCCTGTTGATATGGGAACAAAATCAAAAAATAAGTTTGTTTGACTGTTTGTGGTTAACTGACATCCTCCCTGGCAGCAGGTTGTAAGATTGGCTAACATTTCCAGAAGAAACTAAAGAAGAGTTCAGAACTCCAGCAAAAATGTTATCATGGCAACAGTTTAAAGTAGGGATTTGCACACACTGGACAGGGATATCCCCCTTTTTACCTTGCTCACCTACACAAGACACTTACTGTGCACTAGCCTACTGCACATAACACTGCACAGTAGTGCATTACAGCACAAACCGTGCTAACAGCCTACTGCAGAGTGTTATTAAGCGAATGCACAATAAGCATCACTAAATAACCATGTGCCGGTGCTACTGCACAATAACTCTAGGTACCGCATGTTTAGTTAGTACTTTATTAAGGAAGTATTAAACTAAACACTCTGTATCTAAGGTGCATTAAAGAACATGTAGATGTGCCCAATGATGACCCAATCAATCAACTTCTACTGAACTAGGGTGAAGGGAGGACTAGGACATAAATAGCTCCCTTACCACACTAGTGAAAGTGGTGAGTAACTTTTGCAATTCAATAATAAAATTATATGTTCTGTACAGCACATGTACAGCCCCTTTAGAAGCATAACAATGTGTTTAAAATGCTAAAAAGTTAGATGCTTTTTTTTAGATTGTTAATTTTCTATTAGAAGATACATATTACCTAAGCTTAATACTCTGTAAAATTCATGTGCATTGAAGTGATGGGCAGTTCTGGCTCAAATGGAGTACCAAATTGGAGCTTTTAATAATCTTAATCATATTACCCTTTACTTTATCATACAGTGGGTATAGAAACAAGGTCCATAATTCCTTATGCTCAATCATAAGTAAATCAGGAAGTGTGAAGTTACACTTTACTCTTAGACCATACTAAGGGCACTTAACAAGCTGTAATGCGCAGATGCTCACATATTAACTTGTGCTAAGTGCTGTCTGGGCATCTCAAAGTTAAACACTTTAGGCAAGGGTTAACTCTGGATTGTGCTACCTAGCTCAGGTTAAGGTAACTTCTGCTCCACAGAGATAAAATGAGTAATTTGCAGTATTCCAGCATCCCAGGGTGCACTGCTTCCCCACCAGATGCACCCAGGATGCACCCAGGATGCACCCTTCCCCACCAGAGTAAGGATAGAGCCAAGGTGTCCTGGTTCCTAGCCATACCCTGCTCACCAGCCCTCTAGTGGCAAGACGGAGCTGTTCAGGCAACAAATGATATTAACACTTAGCAACTCCTCACAGCACATTCTAACACTTACAGATTTAACATTGCACAGATTTAGTATAGTCTAAGTGTAATGTGTAACTTCACCCTTATAAGTGCTAGTTTTCCAAGTAGCTGATCATAAAAATCTGTTATATTTCTGTATGTATTTCTATTACATTAGAAAAATAACTTTTTTTTTTCTGTTACCACTTACTCTTAAATAACCAAGCAAAGGAAGCGTAACGACCATTAAAAGAGTTATTTCCAATAAAAAGGAATTGCAGGACATACAGTGAAAAGTACAATCATTTTCTTCTGCTAGCAAAATTGAAGCTAAAGGCCCCCAGGAATCACTTGGGTGGGAACAGTGCCCATGTCTACATGAGTGGTGGACTGCACAGTTGTTAGCAAGTAATAAATGACCGTGCAGCAACCAGTGTTATAGCACAGTATCATCACAGCACATTTTTTTCCGACACTACTATGCAGTAGCAATGAGCTACTGTGCAGTAGCTCATTACTACTGCGCAGTATTGTCACTGCACAGTTAGTGCCCATGGTTAGTGCCTTATTGCTACTGCACATTAACGTCTCATTTAGGTGCACCCAGCAGGCACGTCTATATGTCATCATATGGCAAAGTTGCTACAGCAACATGTTTTAGTACTTTCAAAACAGAAGTACTAAAACATGGTGTAGTATGGGCTGTTACTGCACCATGGACACTGTGCAGGAGTAAATTTCCCAGCTATGTTGCTGTAGCAGTATGCTATAGCTGGGGAGCGCGCTGCTATGGCAATGTAGCTGGTGATTGTGTGTAAACACACATGATCACTATGTCACCATAGCACACTGTACACCACCGTAATGCATTGCTACGTGATCATAGGGTGATGTGTCCAGTGAGACTGCATTAGATGTGCCCAGTGAGACTATTTAGGCTGGACTGGCCAGGAGATGACCTGATTGATGGCATTTTCAAAGGCATCCTTCCTGGGTAAACCTTGCAGTAGAGGATGAGTTCAGCCACATTTGAATTATTTAGAAGTTTTTAACACTAGAACCCTCTACACATTACAGGTATTATGCAATTAACTGGTTAATTGCATAATTACCTGGAGAGCAGCTACATGTGCAATGTAGCTATCACATAATAAAAAGCTCCAACCAGCTATAAAGTTAGACCTTGAAAATGTGTATTAACTTTATAGCTGGCTGCTATCGAGCTTTAATTTGCATGTGTAGCAAGGTCTCCCTGTGAAACCCCCAGAACCTGGGGATCACCCTGAGATGATCCTTTTGCTCTGGTAGTTTCCCTGCACCCCTGGGGTGGGGAGATCACTGCAGTGGTGATCCTCCTCCCCTGGGGCTTTCCTGTACCCCTAGGGTGGGGAGTGGGGATCCTCCAGTCCTCAGGGTGATGGGGCACCCCCATGGCTGGGAGTCTCTCAACTGGTGTGCATAGGGTCCCTAGCTACAGAAGCCTACTTCTTATTGGTGCAGGGGGAGCCCAGGACCAAGCTGTCCCTACATGGACAATGAGGTGCAATGGGATCTAATCCACAATTGTGTCAATCATGCATTAGATCCTATCGTGCCTTTACCTTCATGTGTAGAGGGGACCTTAGATGGGAGATTCAAACAAATAGCATGGATACAGTCAAGAATCTGAGTCTTGGAGAACAAGGAAGACATTGGATCCATAGAAAAATGGACTGTAACAGGGCACTGGGGACTCACCTAAACTTACAAGAAGTCCCAAGCTTATGACAGAGATAGGGCTGTTGTTATTTTAAACTCATGTCTCTTGCTTGTGACATCCCTATGCATAAAAAAAACCTATTTGATTTTAATATGGTCTTTTCCATCACTGTATTTATTAGCTGGCCGCCGTTTCTGCAAAGAAATTGGTAAAAGGTCCTGAAACTAGTTGCACCTGATGGATCAAATATGATTGGGAACACTGCCCTAACTCCCTTTTCCCCACTGTCAGGAACTTCCTGACATTCCCACTGCACTGTTGGCAGCTGCTGTTCAGGGACACTGGAAACAAGCAGAATTATAATGTTCTTATTTAGCTCTTCAGAATGTTTGTAGGGTGGCTCTTTAGAATATTCTTTTGGAGTTGTTATTTTGGTAAGCTGCCAAAATGTTCCAACAGAAAGGAAATGACAGTTTTTGACAATTTGTAAATCAGCTAAGCCACAGTTAAATTTAATATTTTTAAAAGATCTTTTAACTGGAAACTTTCTCCAGATTGAATTTAAAGGGCCAACTGCCAAAAAAGAAAGTGAAAGAGAAGTGGAAATGACTAAATAAAATAAATTATATGAGGTATTCTACATATATGGGTAAGAATCATTTGTATCTTATTATTTGGATTTTTAAAACTACACCAACATGCATAAGAAGAGCAATCTGCCTAAAAGAATTTCAAGTTTGATTTTAAATGTTTAACTTTATCTGTCTCTAATGATTTTGGATTTTACTAAGGGGATATTGAAAATTATATAATGATATAGATCTATGTTATAATCTTTGTTATAAATTAACCAGAGTTGCTAATGTATTTAGAATGTACTATATACTAATCTCACACCAAATGTAAGCTTTTAATTTACTATAGGATTGGAGAAATATAACCAAAAAACCCCAAACGCCCCACCATCTAGTACTAAAGCACAGGATAGTTGGATTTGTTCATTATATACTTTAAAGGAGTAGAAAGCTTTGGTGTTTTGGTTTCCCCCCTCAATTAAAATCTCTGGGTGATCTTTAGACCATTAACTAAAATTAGTGGGTGTTTCTCTTTCATAATTCACTTCTGAACAACCGTTACTCACCATTTAGAGTTTGAAATCTTAGTTCAAGTTACTGATTTTTTAAAAGTGATTGCAGTTTGAGGATTGCAGTTTGAGTATTTTAATATAAATCTGAATGATATTGAATAAAAACTATAATAGAGGCCCCCACTTTTGTAAATGCATATAACCCTGCTCTTTACTTCCAGAAGTCCAGTTGATGACAATAGGACTTGTAATCAAAGAATTTGATAATCTTTGATTGTAATCATAGGATTAGAAAGGACCTTAAGGGTCATCTTGTCCAACCCCTGAATGGATAATTCTTCTTTAAATATTGTGTAGTCTTACTAAAGTCAGTATTGCTACTGTGGTGCTTGTGCATCTTCGTCAATTGGGAGTATGGGGCTCAGTTTAATATGAATTAAATACTTATATATTTAAACTTATATTTCGTCTTTTTATATTTGTATAGTGGTTTATGCAGTTTTATTTAATTAATAAAATTAGAATATTGTTTCATATGAATATGCAAGTATATTTTAAGCCAGATGCTTTCAAATCACAGAACAAGCTTCACAACAGACTACAAATGTGATAATAACACAGATGGTATGGTAATAATTGGCTGACACTACAGAGGTCCAATACCTTCATTCAACAAATTTCACCAAGGGATTAACCTGCGGGTTTGTGTACATGTAAGCATGTAGGTGTATTAGGCAGGGCAAATCCCTTGCCACAACACAAGAATTCATTGAGTGAATTAAAACTTCTGGATTTTCCTGTCCTCTGTTTAGGTAGTGGCTTTAAATGGAAAATGATTATTTTGAATTCAGACAAAATAAAGTAATAAAAATCTACAATGCAGATGTAAAATCAGGTTACAGTATTCATCCCTTATCGCACTGCATATGCAAAGATATAAACTGAGTCTACAATCACAGTACTAAACAACATTAGTATATGATAATAAAGCAGCATGCCATTAAATTAGTCAACTGCAAATGCAAGCATTTGCTGATTAGCCGTATGAAAAACACTGAAAGCTTTTATTTAACTAGGTTCAAAAGCTGATTCACTGAATGAAATTATGCAGCATAGGCATTTTTTCAGACTCAGGACAATTTCTCTCATGGTTTGCTTATGCTACGACTATAGTAATGACTGTCATCTTTAAGGCTTTAGCAGAAAACAGACGTTTCTTAAATTACCCAGTAACAGCCTAACCTGACTGACTTTTATATTATTTTAGTAAGCAGCATATTTTATAGTATTATATTCAATGCTCGGTACTGGTGTTAGGGTATTCTCTTTGTGATACTTCTTCATTTAAAACATGTAATACATTCAGTTATAAACTGGAGCCTCTCCCATTGTTTTATTATACAGGGGTTGATTTCAGATGTTATTATATTCCAGCAGGCCATCTGCCCCTCTCTATTTTACAGAAATAAATTAAGATTCCAAAGTCTCAGGAGTACTACATTATTACTACTAAAACCAGACAGCAAATCAGAGGGAGAAGCAATGATATCAGTTCCTCCTCTTCTGAACAGCCATAATATTCTCAGTTAAAAAAATATTGGGTGTCCAAGAGCTCCCAGTGAAAAGTAGGCTTGGGATAAAATGGAGAACGGCATGCTCCATAGTTTTAAAAAAAGGTTATTGAAGATAAAGGCAGCTTGATTTTTGTGGCTCCAATGCCCTTGCTCCTTTTATAGGTTTTTCATTTTCTCCCCCATAATGAAATGTAAATTTTGTACTTAAGAGACGAGCTTTGGTCTTCCATACATCAGTGATAATAAACTCTACTGCAATCTGATGTTCCAAATGTTTCAATTTGTGCTTACTATAGGTAACATGCTCTACAGTGCTTTGGCTTTGAGAACAATGTAGAACATTAGACAACAGCACAAAATATCTTTACAATTATTGCTAATTAGAGCTGGATCTAGAAAGGATATGGAAAGCATATGGATAGACAGAGCTGTCCCTTGAGGGGTTTGGGTGAATTGGGGCGACTGCCCCGGGCCCTGCACTTTGCAGGGTCCTGCGAACAGTGTTGTACACAGGAACAGTCCTGCTGGCCACCGTGCACTGCCAGCTCCACGCTCCTGCCACTTGTCATCCCCCCTCCCCCAACCCCCTGCACAGCCTGATATGCCCCACACACCCCTAAGGGCGGCTTTGTGGATAGATGCATTGACTGGTAAAGTGAGGGAGGTCTGTTGCAAAGAACCAAATCAAAACAAAGAACAAGGGAGTTAAGGTAAGATACTTCTTTCTAATGTATGAAAAGGATCTTTACATTGTTATGGGAAATTTAAATTTGGGAGACATATGCTGGAAAAATGGCTATAACCAGTAGTAAATCATAATAAGAAATTATTCTAAAATGTAAGTAGTTATTCTAAAAAAAACTTAATTTGAAAAATATAGACAATGATTTCCTAACATTAAAGGTAGTCAACCTAACATAAGGTAGGTATGTATTTGAACTTCACAGGGCATGTGTACATGAGATGGTACTGCACAGTTGTTTCTGCACATTTATTTAGTACTTGTATTGGCAAATACTAAATAAATGCTCAGTAACTAGAGTTACTGAGCAGTAGCGCTGGTGAACATCTTTTAGGTGACACTGCTGTGCAGTAGCCTAAGCATACTGTGCAGTAGGGTATTAGCACTGTCTGAGCTGTGATGCACTACTGCACAATATTTTCCAGCTACTGCGCAGTCAGCATCTCATGCAGATGTGCCCACTGTCAGGAAAAATGAATCAACCATTAAGGAATTTAATGCTAAGAAAACAAAGTTACTGAAGAGATTCAATAATGGGAAACAGAGGATAGTCCCAAATAGCAATATTACTGACTGGAATATAGGTTTATACATAACTGATATTTAAAAAAAAAAGATAATTTCACTAAGCTGAAGAAAATTACTAGTGAGATTGACTAAGAAAAAAACCTGGGAACAAAAATGTGTATGATAATGGGTATTCCTAGGAAAACAGTTTATTAGATAGTCAAACCTCATGATGTTACAAAAAAGTGAAATATAAAAATTTTGTTTTAAAGCCTATCTATTCCAGTAGAAAAGTGAAGGCAACAATTGAAAAAGGGACAAATAATTAGTAGTAAATACAACAATAGGTATAGAAAAGAAGTTAAAGACAATAAGCAGGTCTAATGACAACAATATTTATGTGAGTGTAGCAGGCTTACCTTTCAGAGCTTGGGTTGAGTCCCAGGCTTGAGATTCTGCTTTTTTGATTCTTGGAGCCCATCTACCAATCAGGAGGGTGCAAGAGAAATAAAGTCAAGCCCCTTTCCTGAGGAGAGGGAAGAAGAGCTCCCCCAGACCTGATTGAAGACTGCAACACTGTCAGGTCCAGAAGATTTCGGGGGCGGAAGAGTATAAAAAGAGCTACATGCTGAGCATGAGGAGATGCATCAGGGATGGAGAAAAGAGAAGAGTGGGGCTTAGAAGAGCTGAGGAGAGCTGCTCAGCAGGGCAAAGCAGTAGCCCAGAAGAGCCCCTGAAGACTTCCATCAGCGGGGAGCTGTGGACAGCTCCAGCGGTTAGGCTCTCAGTGTGTACCACAGTGCACAGTGTCTGGACCTTGCAAGCTGTGTGAGGTGGCTTGGATCTGTAACCTTTGGAGTGAGGCCAGAGACATGATGCACTGACCGGTGCATAGAGAAGGATCTTTGGAGCCATTTGGGTGGCTCAGGTCCCCAATCTCTGCATGAGGCCAGGAGCTCAGTGCAGGAGGTGCTGCATGGAGGTTGAGAGACCCTGGGAGCTGCTTGAGGTGGCTCAGGTCTACAGCTGCTGGCACGGGGCAGCAGCTCAGTGCAGACAATGCTGCACAGAGGGTCTGGGGACAAACCGAGCCCCGGTGCTGCACAAGGCTGCCCAGGCCTCCAACCCCTAGCACAAGGCAAAGCACCCACTACACACAGTGGTGCATGTGGCCCTAAACCGGGCCGGCAGCAGCAGAGTTGGGTGGTAGGAAAGCCTGGTGGGGAACAGAGCTTGACCTGGAGAACGGGAGGCAACTGTCCGGGACTGTGGAGAAGTAAGTTACCCTGGAGAGAATGTCCCCACAGGGGAGGAACCCTCAGGGTTGTGAAGGGGCACCACGTGGGCCGCTCCTGGGTGATAGCGGGGGAGCTTAGGAGTCTTTGAGGTCTCAGTCTCCTTCTCCTTTCCCCCCACCTCTTTTCCTGTAGTGGTACCTTGGGAGTGGGGCCCTGCCCTGGAAGGCACCCAGGTAGTCTAAGGATTGTTGGTTATATTTGTAGACTGTGCGTTATAGTTTATGTGAATAAGTTGAAGTAATAGTTTGTATATTAATAGAGTTATAAGGTTGCCCTATCATCTGTATTTTTTAATAATAATTGTGTGTGTGTGTGTGTGTGTGTGTGTGTGTGTGTGTATATATATATATATATAGATAGATATATAGTATAGGGTTTATTGTTTTGTAAATGTATATTTGTGTGTGTGTCCGTCCTTACCTTTTAATGGTTTTGTTATAATAATACATTTGTATATAGGTAAGTAATTGATTGACTGGGCCTGACTCCATAGGGGATGAAGGTGGGAGCTGGGCTGTAGTGTGCCTCTGCAGCACACTGCCCTGCCAATAATTTCCTCAATTGGAGAGGGGAGTACAAACCCATGTACACCTGGGCCACATAAGTGTATCAGGAACAACAGAAATTGTAGCAATTATATAGAGCTATAACAGATAAAAAAATAATAAAGCAGGAAAAATAGTTTTAAAATAAATATTCTGTTCTGTTTTTGAAAGGAAAAAGAAATATATGCTTGCTTCACATAAGGATTAAGATATTTCTGGTCCATTAGAAACCAAGGATTTTTGACAACGTCTGTTAAGGATAAACAGTTTAAAATTTCAAGGCCCAGATACCTTGAAACTAAGAGGCCTAAAAGAAAAAATCTCTTTCTACTGATGTTCATTATTAATAAATCTTTTTTATATGTTTGACTTAGTACTAAATGTAATTCTGATTAAAAACTGGCACTGTACAGTGCCAGCAGAACATTTGTTAACTGGCTCAAATCTCCAAACTGGCTGTTATGGATAATCATCACTACATTGGAGTTTCTTGTGGGTTTCTATTATTTCATGAGATTGGTACTTAGCTTATTTCAACATTTTCAGCACCTATCTGGATATAAATGTAAAATCACTGCCGGTGACATTGAAAATGACACAGTGAATGGGAAAACAGTAAATAATGACAAAGATGGTTATACGATACAATGCAGATCATTTGGTAAACTGGATCCCTTCAAACAAAATGGTTTACAGATGAATGTAAATTTGTTAATTTAGAACTGTGATTCTCAACTGGGTTGCCATGGTCAGATATAATTACTCTGCATGCTTCCTTTGGAGGTACATTGGGAAGTAGGCACTGATTCAGCACCACACACTCTTCCCAGAAACACAGGAACATGGGGCAGATGGAACCGTCCTCTGTTTCTGGGAGGAGCACGATGGATCAGACTGGGGAGGGCTACGGCAGGAGGTTATTAGATAATCCTAATGCAGGTAGGAACATGCAACCACTTCCCAATCTGGTGCTACAAGACATGTTCTACATTGCTGCTGTGGTGGCAGCAGCTGTACCTCAGTTAAGAACTACAGAGGTAAGCTGTGGCAGTAAAACAGTGGTTCTCAACCAAGGTGCTGCCAAATTCCAGAAAGTTATGGTAGAATGCTTTCAAACTAAAGAGGGTGAGAACCACTGATTCAGATACAAGAAATCTTGGCCATGACTAGAAAAGGGGGACCATATTGTAGAAAACAATGACTCTGAAAAGGATCTTGGGGTCATAGCAGGCAAACAACTAAACACTAGTTTGTAATAGGATGTTGTGAAAAACAGGTCGGAGATTTTTGGGTATATAAACATAAGCATTATCTTTTTAAAACTGAGGATTATTAATCACTGGAACTAATTACCAAGGGAAGTATTAGATTATCCATCCCTTGATGTCTTCATATCAAGACTGAATATGTTTCTGGAAGACATGTTTTAGTCAAATTCATGTTAGTAATTAGTCAGACATAATAAATTCAAACAGTAGGTCAGACTATTTTATCTAACAATCTCTTCTGGTCTTAAATTCTATTGACTTACTTTAAGGAATTATGTTCCCCATTTTTATATAGGTTTTGGGATGATTTCCAACATGAAAAGGTGGATAGATAAAACCTAGAGCTCAAGGATTTGCAGATTCCTAAATCTTGGAATTCAAATGGTTTGCAAAATTTGTTTGAGCTTATAAACTTATTTTTTCTTCAGTTTAAACCCATTTTTTTCTGCAGTGAGGTTTTATATTTTATATATTGTAATACTAGGCAACTGTCAATCCTTTGAATCATGTTGTATGCATAAGAGGTCCAGTCAGGTGCCTGATGAATCCATTTATATGGAGTCCTGTGACCATTACTCCAAGACTTTAGATGTGTATGCCTAGACAAAAGTCTAGAGGAGTGGAGGCTGTCCAAGACCTGTTATCCCCCCGTTTTGATCCTTGGGACAGAATCCAAAGGCCAGGCCAAGTCCAGATGTTCAGTGCCCCAGTGGTTATAGCTTCTGCCAGACAGCAACAGATAAGAACTCTACTGCTGACTGCCTAACACCTCAGCAATGGTGTGTTTCTGTCAGGGTGATATCCCTTAGCCTTTCTTCAACCAAAGAATAATCATAAGTGGATGGGGCAGAAGGGAGGGCTAGGATTTTGAGGTGCCATATACTTGCCTTATTGTGGAGGTTGCAACATTGTGGTATTTTATAGGAGCTACCCCACCATGAGTAGCCCTGCATTGCCACCAAGCCCTCCAACAGGACGTAGTTTACAGTCATACCCAGGACCACTTGTATATAATGCAATTCTAACTAAACAGAAGTTTGTGCTCAGAATTATGATGGAAGAACTTGCCTAAAGTTAAACACATATTACATAGTACATTTACTTTTATTCATTTTTTTCCATTCCACTTATCCTTCCTTAGCATATAGACACCTTAAATTTTTCCCATGTTTGTTTTCTAGTTTTTATTCTTACTGACCTCTTTTCCCCTTTAATTTTTTTCTTTCTCTTTTCTATTTCTTCTCCTGTATTCTCTCAAGTATAGTATCAACCCAATTATATCTGAGACTGAATTAAACTTTCAAAAGTATAATGAGATCTTAATATAGGTCTTTGACTTATTGTACATCTTCATTTATGATGTGGACATTGGAGTCAGAAGCGGACTGTCCAAGTTCACTGATGACACCAAACTTTGGGGCAAAGCATCCATACCAGAAGACAGGAGGGCGATCCAGGCTGACCTGGACAGGCTAAGCAAATGGGCAGACAAGAACCTGATGGTGTTTAACACTGAAAAATGCAAGGTTCTCCACCTTGGGAGGAAAAACCTGCAGCATCCTTAGGCTCGGCAGTGCTACACTAGCTAGTACTATGGAAGAAAGAGACTTGGGGGTCATCATTGACCACAAGATGAACATGAGCCTGCAATGTGATGCTGTGACTAGTAAAGCGACCAAAACACTGGCCTGCATCCATAGATGCTTCTCAAGCAAATCCCAGGACGTCATTCTCCCCTTGTACTCGGCCTTGGTGAGACCACAGCTGGAGTACTGCATCCAGTTTTGGGCTCCACAATTCAAAAAGGGTGTGGAGAAGCTTGAGAGAGTCCAGAGAAGAGCCACGCGCATGATCGAAGGTCAGGGAAGCAGACCCTACAATGACAGGCTGAGAGCCATGGGGCTCTTTAGCCTGGAAAAGCACAGGCTCAGGGGTGATCTGATGGCCACCTATACGTTTATCAGGGGTGACCACCAGTATCTGGGGGAACGTTTGTTCACCAGAGCGTCTCAGGGATGACAAGGTCAAACGGTTACAAACTACTGCAAGACCGATTCAGGCTGGACATAAGGACGAATTTCTTTACTGTCCAAGCCCCCAAGGTCTGGAACAGCCTGCTATCGGAGGTGGTTCAAGCACCTACACTGAACACCTGCAAGAGTAAATTGGATGCTTATCTTGCTGGGATCCTATGACCCCAGCTGACTTCCTGCCCTTTGGGCAGGGGGCTGGACTTGATGATCTTCCGAGGTCCCTTCCAGCCCTAATGTATGCAATGTTTACAGTCATTTTACATTTCAGAGCTATGTGTCTGTTATGAGATAATAAATCGGAAACAAAATGATCTGTAAACCCATTTTGTTGTATAAACACACAAGATAAATCTCAAGCTGTTTCCTTATTTTTTATTCCAGCCTTACTCAGTCCTGACTTAATATAAACCATAAAGGGATCACATTTTAAAGTTTTCCAATCAGTTAAATGAGTTAATGGTCAGCAAATGTGGCCTCTATAAGGTACACACAGATATAAAAACCAAAAATATTTCTGACTCTAAACAAAGAACTTTTGTCATCAGTTCTAAATCCAGCTTGGAGCTCTGGAAAATAGCTGTTAGATATCTAAATACTGTACTCTTGGACAAAGGGAAATCTGCTGGATGTAGTTGTGCTGGTAGTCACTTTGCTCCCCAGCCATTTTTATCCCTCTCCATTGGTTCAGGAAGGCGAGAACAGGACCTTTATGTTTCAGACTGTCAAAAAGATTTGTGCGATTAGGTCTGATCCTGTAAATGCTAGGAAATTACAACTCAGTGGGAGTGGCACATGTTTGGGCTAAGTACAGACATTCAAAAAACCCAAGGAAAACTCAACCTAAGTTTTTTCTGTAAGTGGCCTAGGTTAGATTGGTAGTGAACAGTATACACGTTTGCCCTTTCATGGGTGTCAGGGGTGGGTGGGGAGGAAGGATGCCTCCACTGGCTGAGGCCTGCAGGTTGGAAGCACTCCCACATGCCTCCCAGCATACCCCACAACCCCCCACCCAGCTGGCCAGAGACTGCTGAATGCAGCCAAATGTATTGTTAACCCTGACTGGTTGCCAGAAATGGGCAAGTAGGCCTCCACCCACCTGCCCTGACCTAAGACTGGCTGAGGGCCAAAAAAGCCTTGCAGTACCTCAGGTACCCATAGCCTGGGTATCTGCCAGCAGTGGCTGAGCTGTGGAGGTCAAGGGTTACCTCTGCGTAGGACCAGTTTCAATATTCTGCCTTCTGCTACCCTGATCACTGAGAGGTGAGCTGGCCACACTGGCCTGCTCAGGGTTGCAGAGTCCATGCTGGGGTCTGGGTGGCAGGGCACCTGTTTGTGGCCTGTATGATGTGGTGTGTAGGTGCTAGAGTCAGGCTCTATGGGGCTGTGCCTGAGCATGGGGACAGGGTCAGGCTCTGCGGGGATATGCCCAAGCATGGAGGAATGGGGTTCCCTGGCTGGGTGTGCAGAAGCCAGGGTCAGGCTTCATGGGGCTTTGTCTGAGCATAGGGTCATTGGGGTCCCTGGCTGGGTGTGAGGGAGCCAGGACTGGGTTGAGAAGTTCTATTCACCATTCTAAACTGAACTAATTAAATCTGAGTGCACACAGAACCAGATCTATCTTAGACTGAGTTCTGTCATTTTTAGACCAGGATATGTGTGCCAAACTTCTGTAGTATTATGCGTTTAGATCCATTTCTGATCACTTAGACTGGTTTATATGTAATGTCTGTACCTGGCCTTAGAAAATGCTAGATGAATTGTCAAGTGCATGCTGTTGTCTAGTTTCATCTATTTGTGCTAAAAGGAAATGTCTAAGGGTCCTCACTAATTACTCTCATGGATAGGAATCCACTTTGGATCAGGCCCTATGGACATTGTGTATGTTGCTAAATTACTATGTAGTACTGTAGAGTGTGTGTGGTAAGCAAAGTAAGATCTCTATATGCTTCTTACCTGTCTCTAAAGATTGGTTAGAATCATACAGTGATAGCACTAATATATTGCACTAATTAAGCTTCATCAGTGATAGAGAGCACTGGTACAGCTTAATTAGCTGAGAATTGTCTGCAAGTCTCATTGAGATCCTTGTTTGAAAATGCCAAGTTATCTATTACATTCAGAATTGTAATAGAAAAATAATTACAGAGAAATCAAAAAGCATCAACAACATATCTTAAAGACAAGGAAGTTTTGATGATGACACTTGCTTTTTTTCAGAAAAATTCAATTTTTTTATACACACCAACAAAAATGTGTATAAAAGTTTTGAGTTAGCTAGTGATAGAAAAAATAACTCCAAATTTCTTAACTAACCATGGATGATTGAAATGTGGCAAATAGGCAATTCAAGATTCTTTGTTAGGTTTTAAGTATCTCATTTCTGAAAGTGGGAAGGTATAGTAAAATACAGTCCCTCAACAGCTAAACACTGAACTAAATAAAATCCAGTTTGCAGGTCAATGGGCATGTCTACACGAGAAGCTGACTGCACAGGAGCTGAATATTATTAAGCAGTAGCATGTCACAGCACTAACAGTGCTAATACGCTGCTGTGCCTTAGTATTAGGCCACTGCAGAGTCGCATCACTTAAAAGACATCCACCGGTGCTACTGTACAGTAACTCCTGTTACTGTGCATTTATTTAGTACTTGCTTATAAATGTACTTAAATGTGCAGTAACCACTGTGAAGTGGTGTCTAGTGTAGACGTGCCCAATAAGTAGCATTTTAAAATAAGATTCTTCAAAAAGGAGAAACCATTTTGCAAGCAGTTTTTCAGTCACCTCATGCAGCTCAGTTTTTTTTTAAACATTATATTTTAACTAAAGTTTTATGAAAACACATTTTCAATTTTAAAGTCTATTGTAGGATTTTGTGAGGAAAGATGATCAATTTTTCCCTGGAGGTTCAAGTTCTCTGGTTGATTTTGTGTTTGATGGGTAAGAAGCTGCTGGAAGAAAAGGACAAGAGAGTAGAAAAAACTTAAAAAAAACCCTTAAACCCATTGCTTGCTATACCAGGTTTTTGTTCTTCTGATCTTTTGATCTTAGTGTGAGCTGAATTTTGAGTGGCCATGCCTATCATATAGCAAGTTTTACAGCACAACAATAATCATTTTTTTTTTTGCATTTGCTAGGCATGGCATTTAATTCCATTCCATTGATATTTACACAGCTGCATACCAATAGAAGTAAAATGAACATATCTGGTTCATCATTTGTAACTTTTAACTTTAATTATACAAAATTACAAACTAATATTCTTTGCCTGAGTATACACGTCAGAGTAGATAATTACTGTCATATAGCTCCCTTCTTTAAAATCTAGGAATCGATTATTTAGATACAAACCTAGTTAATTTTTAGAAGTTTTTAAAAAGAGCTAGATCTTTCTGCCCATCCAAGTCTTATAAATTGCTGGTTGCAGTATGATGTTGTGTACAGAACTGGTCCTGTGGTTAGATCTAAAATTGAAACTTAGTTTAATGACAGAAGAGGAGTGTGATATTCATTAAGTTGATGTCTCATGTTCTCCATTGGTAAAAAAAAATGGATATTTTTTTCCTTATAGCATTCTTGTGAGAAAGCAGATATTAGAGTAATGAATGCCAAAGAACAGGCAATACCATATTTTTTTGGCATACCACTTGCCCCCAAATAAGACCCACATCTTATTTTTGAGAAGACACAATGAAGAAAAAATGATTTTGTCCAGAGTCATGGCTGCTTTCAGCAGGGACAGAAAACAATCTTTAGCTCCTTTTTCTGCTCAGGCAAAAGCTACAGTTTTAACCCTTTTACACCTGAATAGGCTGCTTTTGCCTGAGCAGGAAAGGGATGGTGAGTGAGCTGAAGATTAGCCTCTGTCTGTGACCCAACTTGGTGCCAAAGACTAGACTCCACTCTTTCTTCTAGGAGGCTGCTGAGGGAGGAATATAGAAAAAGAAAGAGCAGCCATCTTACAGGGTCTCTTTGGGTGCCTATACAAGAGCAGGGAGGCTGCTTTGATGTGCTGTAATTAATCGATTAATCGAGTCTGGTGGAGCATGGTAGTTACCATGCTCCAGCAGCCTCCCATGCCTTGTGTATTAGTGTCCCCGTGCTTCAAAATGGTGGCGGAGGCACTTTATCTGAAGCTCATTTGATAAACTTTAGATAAAGCACCCCCACTGCCATTTTGAAGAGCGGGGATGCAGATACACAAGGTGCTCTGCGTACTTTAATTAGAGCGGCTCCAAGGGCCCCTTCCTTCCCCTTTGTGTGTATAAATGCCCTGTGCTTCTGTTCAGCTTCCCCACGCACTCTAGTTTTGGAGGACATATTTTTGTGAAAAAGGCATGCCTGGTAGGTGAGTAAATAGGAAAAATAAAATAAATATGTCACCCTTCTCAGGGTACTCTGTGCATTAAGCAGGCTATTACCAGAAGTGATAAGTAAATGGGTACCCAATAGGGGTGTGTGAAGCAGGCCCTATTCTATTTGGATTTGCTCCGAATCAGGGACAGCGATTTAAATCATTGATTCAGATTGTTGTCCCTGATTCGATTTGGTTGAATCCAAATCTGAAGATTTGATACTGATTTGGAGAATCAGAGATTCAGACACAGACATAGCTTTAAAAGTTTTTTTCTACATACCTTGAGGTAGCAGGCATGGCTCGTGATTGCTGTGATAATAGGGTGCATGAATCATTCTACAGGAGTTTTGGGGGGGGGGGGGGCCTCCACGTGCTCAGTGGTGAAGTATTTCCAGTCCACTTCCAGATCTGCTGGGGAGTGTGCTGGGGGGGGGCCCACACCTCCCTGGCTTGGTGATCAGCTGCAGGGGGACCCCGGGTGCCCCCCCAGATGCAGGAGGCACCAGTCGCCAAGCCGGGAGACCACGGGGGGGGGGGGAACCCAGCATGCTCCCTGGTCGACCTGGAAGTGGACCGGAACTGCTTCTGGTCCACTTCCGAGTCTGCTGTCGAGTGTACTGGGGAGCCTCCCATGCTTCTGTGGGACACTCCATGCACCCCAGCATCGCAGCATTCATAAGCCCCTGCTACCTAGACATATGTAGAAAAAACATTTAAAGCTGTCTCTATGTCCAAATCTCCAAATCTTTCCAAATCGATTCGAAGGGTTCCAGTTTGATTCAGAGAGATTAAAGGGTTCCCTGATTCGATTTGGATTCAGAGATTCAGCCACCAACTTTTTTTCCAAGAATTTTTCCCTTCCACCCATGGTTCTGGCTAGCTACTGCTGGCTGCAGAGTGAGGGAAGCCACATGGTAGTTTCTCCACCTCTGAGTTGTATGCTATCCTTCCTGCCCCTTTCCCATCTAAAAGTAAGAACAGAATCGTGGCTCTTTTCTATACCCTTGCTCATCAGACTGTCTAATGTTAAGTCACTGCTAGGCAGGTTTGAGATCGTATTAAGCCTTAACCTGTGACTAATCTGAAACTTAAAACTTTTTGACAGCATAACGTTCCATGGACTTAAAATGTTCTAAAGGTAATCTGTAACAGAACCTGTAAGAGTCAAATACTGAAAAGGGCCACACTTGCTTAATATGCATAGTTCCCACTAAAGAAAATGGAAGTGGTACGTCTCATAGATTTCATAGATTTCACAGACATTAGGGTTGGAAGGGACCTTGAAGATCATCAAGTACAGTCTCCTACCCCAGGGGCAGGAAGTCAGCTACGGTCGAAGGATCCCAGCAAGATAAGCATCCAAGTGTTTCTTGAATGAGTCCAGAGTAGGTGCCTGCACCACTTCTGGAGGGAGTCTATTCCAGGCCTTGGGGGTTCAGACAGTAAAGAAAATTTTCCTTATGTCCAACCTAAAACAGTCTTGGAGGAGTTTATGACCACTGGTCTTTGTTTTTCCTTGAGGCGCTCTGGTGAACAGATGCTCTCCCAGATCCTGGTGTATACCCCTTATGTACTTATAAGCAGCCACCAGGTTCCGCCAAGTCTGCACTTTTCCAAGCTGAAGAGTCCCATGGTTCTCAGCCTCTCTTCGTAAGACCTATTCTCTTGCCTTCTGATCATGAGTGTGGCTCTGGACTCCCTTAAGCTTCTTGATATCCTTCTTGAATTGTGGAGCCCAGAACTGGATGCAGTACTCCAGTTGCAGCCCCACCACGGCCAAGTACAGCAGGAGGATGACATCCTGTGATTTACTTGAGAAGCATCTATGGATGCAAGCCAGAGTTTTGTTTGCTTTACCAGCTGTGACATCGCATTGGTGGCTCATGTTCATCTTGTGGTCAATCACGACCTCCAAGTCTCTTTCAGCAGTGGTGCTAGCAACTGTAGGTAGCATTGCTGAGCCTATAAGTATGCTGCAGGTTTTTTTTCCCCAGATGGAGTACCTTACATTTATTGGTATTGAACATCATCAGGTTTGTATCCACCCACTTACTAAGTTTATTCAAGTCAGCCTGGATCACTAGCCTGTCCTCAGATGTGGACACTATGCCCCAAAGTTTAGTGTCATTGGCGAACTTGGCCAGTGCACTTCTGACACCAATGTCCACATCATTGATAAAGATGTTAAAAAGAACCGGTCCAAGGACAGAGTCTTGGGGGATGTCACAGAGCGACATAATGATTTGATGCCATCAACCACTACTCTCTGGGTCTGACCTCAAAGCCAATTTCCCAGCCATTGGATTGTGGTGTAGCGAGGCCAAAGTTGGCCATTTTTTCCATGAGGAGGCCATGGGACACCAGATCAAAGGCTTTTTTAAAGTCCAGATATATGACATCAATCTCTTCTCCCTTGTCCAGGTGATATGTCACCTGGTCTTAGAAGGAGATGAGATTGGTCAGGCAAGACCTACCCATGACAAACCCATGCTGGCTGTCCCTCAGGATGTTGCCCTCAGCCACCTTATCCAGAAGGGTCTCCTTGATAATTTTCTTCAGAATCTTCCCAGGGATTGAGGTCAAGATGGCTGAACTGTAATTCCCAGGATCTACTTTCTGCCCTTTCTTGAAGATGGGTACCACATTGGCCTTCTTCCAGTCTTCAGGTACTTCACCTGAGCACCACAAGTTTTTGAATATTTTTGCCAGTGATTGGGTTATGACACCTGCCAGCTCCTTAAGTACTCTAGGGTGTAATCTTTCAGGATCAACTGACTTGAAGATGTCCAGCCTCTCAAAGTGATCATTTACTAGATCAACACCAATGCTGGGTATAAATACTCCCTCACCCTGGCCATCCCACATCTTACTAGGCAGGGCAGTCCCATTGGACTAATGAAAGACTGACACAAAGTACCCATTGAGCAGATTGGCCTTTTCCTGGGTGTCGGTTATCAGCTGTCCCATTTGGTTCAGCAGGGGTCCAACGTTACCCTTGCTTTTTTTCCGACTCCATACATATCTGAAAAAGGACTTTTTGTTATCCTTGATATGTGAGGCCAAATGGAGCTCGGTTGCAGCCTTGGCTTTCTTGATTCACTCCCTACAGGTATGGACCAGAGCTGAGTACTCCTCCTTGGTGGTACTTCCATCCTTTCATCCTTTATACATTTCTCTTTTGAGGCCTAAGAGGTCCTCAAGTTCCCTGCTGAGCCAAGGGGGTTGCTGTGCCCTTTTGCTACCCTTCCTCCAAGATGGGATGGCCATCCCTTGTGCTGTCAGGATCGCTCCCTTGAGGAGCAACCACTCCTCTTGGACTCCTTTTCCTGTCAAGTCTTGGTCCCTTAGGGCCTTGACAATGAGCCTCCTGAGCTTGTCAAAGTCAGCTTTCCTGAAGTCGAGGACTTCTGTATTGCTGACTAACTTGACAACTTTGCGATGGGTAGTAAAGGTGATCAGCTCATGGTCACTGTCACCCAGCCTTCCATCGATTCTTACATCATTGACTAAGTCATCCCCTTTGGCCAGTACCAGGTGCAGCAATGCTTTACCTCTTGTCGGCCTATAGACTTCTTGAGTCAGGTAGAGCTAGTCCACGCACATGAGGAAGCTTTGCGACAGATCAGATTTGGCTGAGTGCTCTTCCCATGAGATGTCTGAGTAGTTAAAGTCTCCCATGACAACCATTCACTGAGTGTGTGTAGCCTCAGCCAGTTCCCTGGTGAATTCCTGGTCCAGCTTTTGTTTCTGGTTAGGAGGTCTGTAGTAGACCCCTATCATGATGTCCCCTGTGCCACATTCCCCACGTATTTTAACCCAGACAGACTCCAGTCATCATTCCTGGGTGCCAATGACAATTTGCAGGGATGTGTGGCTCTCCTTGACATAGAGCTACACCCCTACCAGTTACCAGAGCTACCAGTTCCTCCTGTTTATTCCCCAAGCTCCTGGCATTGGTGTACAGGCAGGTAAGTGTCCCATTGGGGGCCCCTGCCTTCCCTAGAGATCATTCTGGGGCTAGGATAGGGGTGGGTTCCCTTAAGTGCCTTAGCCTGCTGGATTTACAAAGGTTGCCCAGTGTGCTTGCAGTGGCAGCAATTCCCCCATCCCCCAGTTGGCTTAGTTTAAAGCCCAGTCAAGCAGGTCAGCCAGTCTGGCTGAGAAGCGCCTCGTCCCCAGTGGAGTGAGGTGGAGGCTATCTCTCCTCAGCAGACCACCACCTCTCTCACCAAAGAGAGGACTGTGATCGTGGAAGCTGAAGCCTTCACAATGACACCAGTGCCACAGTCTTTGGTTAACTACTTCAACCCGTCTCTCCCTCCTCAGCCCATGACCCACAACCAGGAGGAGCGAGGAAAAGATCACCTGCACCCCCAGCCCTCTAAGCCCCATTCCCAGAGCCCTGTAGTCTCTCATGACCTGGCTGGGATTGCTCCGAGCCATATCATTCATGCCCACATGGATAAGGAGCATAGGGTAGTGGTTGGAGGGCCGGATAACCTTTAGGATCCTCTCTGCTATGTCCTGGATGCGGGGCCCCGGGAAGTAGCAGACCTCCTTGGCTAGGGGATCAGGGTGGCAGATTGCCCCCTCAGTCTCCCTTAGGGAGGGAGTCTCCCATGACGACCAGTCTGTGTTTCATCTTAGGGAGAATAGGGATAGGTAATCCTCCCTTGCCTGCAGGAGCTGGCATATCTGTAGCTCTAATGGGGCTGCAAGAGATTTGTACCTGTCGCAAAGCCCCAGAGAGGAGGGGACTTTGGTGCGGCAGGCCTTGGGGCCCTTGACCACCTTGGTCCAACCCCCTGGCTAGACAGTATGGGAGATCCCTGAGACCTCCCTTGTCCTGGAGGGTGACCTTGGTCTACCTTCCACCTCCAGGGGGTGAAGGGTCTGGCAGTAGGAGTCTATCTCCTGCTCGCCATCCCTGATGGCACACAGTCTCTGGACTGCGACCTGGAGCTCCTCTATCTGGTGCTCCCGAGACTCCGAAGTGGAGCAAACCTCACAAGGGGAGGTGGCCATGCTCCCAGTCCCATGAGCCTGGAAATGTCCCAGGCAGCTCCTGCAGCTGAGAGCTGGGTGGAGGCCTCTGAGGTGCCAGATGGGGAGGCCGCAGACTCCGAGGGTACCCTCTGGATGTGGTGTGTGCCTATCCGCATCGTGCCACTGGTAGGCCAGCTACTAATTGGACTACCTTTCCTGGGGCTCACTGGCAGGGCCTCAGGCCCTCCCGCTCATGCTTCTGCATGAACTCCTGTGCTAACTCTCACACCAGGCCCAGAAGTGCACCTGTTTGTGCGTCCTGTTCGTGAGGTGTCCACTCTTTTTCAAAAGATCTCAGGAATCACTTGGAAGAAAGAGAAAACTCAACCCAAAAGCACCTATTAAGTTTTAAATATGATTCTAAAATAGTTTTGTGATAGATCTGTTGCCTACATTAAAAAGCTGCTGCCACAAAAAAATCATATACTGAATAAATACGTATCTCAGGAAAGTATGCCCTGGCAGAGAGGAGAAGACAGGGACTGGAACCTATTTACTAGTTTTCCCATTTCAAAGAGAAAATCTCATGTAATCATAAGAAACAAAGGTAGCAGCAACACAGAGCAAACCAGCCATGGACTTGTACTGAGCTACATTTTTGTACGTTCTGTTAGAAACTTGTTCTTGAATGAATGGACAGAATAACATAGTACTCAACATGGCACTGGAAATACGCATGGACATGAGAGAGTGAAATACCTTGGAAGCTATATTATTTTAAGAGTATTTTAGAAATAGCTGTCTTTTGATGCAAATGCTGTCCTTCTAAGGAAACATTTTCTCTCCTGAAAGGGTTTTCTGAGCTCAAGATATATAAACTCATGAGTAACTCAGCCATCTCAAACCAATGACATTACAAAACTTCTCCTATCTTGCACTATTAGTATATATGTATTTGCTTATATATGCATGAGCATTATATCGTTTATAAGCACTAAGTATGTGTGTACCTGTGTAGATGTATTTCTGTACACACCCATATGCACACACATTCACCAGTATCCATACTACGTGGAAGTGATAAATTACATTTATGATAAGCCTTACACTGTACCTGGCCATTAATCTTTCCATAGTTGCACCCCTAAAGTTCTTAAACCTGGAGTGACACTTAAAACATAAACCTGACAGAGAAATACATTTGTCCTTCTATGTGGAATTTCCCACTAAATCATATTAGCCAAAGGCACAGGATAACTGATATTAAATTCTGGTATAAGTTTAATATAATTCTTATTCTAATTAATAAAAGGCACCGTGAATTCTAAATGCTCTCTTTTGTTCCTCATTTTCCCCTTTCTTTCTGTTTTTTTATTCTTTAACTGCTGCATCAGTGCCATCAGTATTCACTGCAACACACTTGGTGTAAGATTCCCTCCAGCAATCATTTTTCTAAGTAATTTCTTTGAATTTCAAGCAGGCCGTCTGCAGCTTTTGGAAGTTCCTTACATATCTGATGAACTAATGACTACTATTTTGGTAACTGGCAGACATTTCAATCCCCTCTTGTAATGATTTATAATATACAAGATCTTAAGTGATCTGGAAATTTTTTTTTGGTCATTATTATTATTAGCCTATAGCAGGGGCGGGCAAAATATGGCCCACAGGCCAGATCCAGCCCAGCAGGCAATTCCATTCAGCCTGTGGAGCCCCTCTGTAAGCTACCTTGTCCTGGGCTGTCCCTCTGCAAGCCACCTCTGTGCAGGAGGTGCAGCTCTAAGCCAACCCCTCCCCACCCTCCTCCCCTGGCCTGTCCTGCCCCACCCCAGCCCCAGGGTAGGGGACACTAGAGACAGGAAGCCTCTATCTGGCATAGGCTTTTGCCTGGTCACCACATGGCTGTTCCCAATCCCCCTGCCTGTGAGCCTAGAAATGCAAGTAGGGGCTCCACAAGGTTGGGACCAGGGACTCCCATTAGGGGAAAGGGGACAGGAGCATGGGAAGCCATGTGCTATGGAGTCCAGCTGGGGTGGCCGCTCATGCTGCAGGAGCAGAGCTGCATGCTATGTCGCCAAGTGGAGCTGGGCCTGCATGCTGCCACCATGAGTGACTGGGGACTTGGGTGGGAGCACTATTGGGCTGGATGGGACCCACGTGCTGCTCTCACCTGCAGCTAGGGACTGGGGTGGGAACACAGGGAAGGGAGCTTCATGCTATGGGGTGGGGTGGAGCTGGCTGCACACCCTGCCACCATGTGCAGCTGGGGACTCAGGCAGGAGTGCTATTGGGCTCGCCCCACATGGTGCCGCCACCTGTAGTGGGGACTGGTGTGAGAGTGCGGGGAGCTGTGCACCATGGGGCTGGATGGGGCTGGCCCTGTTTGCTGCCACCATTTACAGCTCCAGGGACTCGCACACTCTGGGGACTCCGAGTACTGTCTCCAGACACACAAATGCACACAGCCCCTCTCACACCCCATACCCCCCCACCATACCCCCAAGCACACACACCATCCCACAGCCCCGATATACACTCCCACACCCCACCATTACCGCACAGCTCCCCACACACACTTCTACACTCCCCAGCCTCCACCATATCCATATACACACCCACCCACCCCATCGCCCACCATAACCCTCCCACACACACTCTCCCACCCCACACCATAACCCCAGAGTCCAAGATGGTGACCTGGAGCAGGGCACCTATCAAGGAGTGGGGCTACCCTTGTGACCCTCAACAGCTCACCAAAACTGATTAAGTGGCCCTCCATCTGAAATAATTGCTCACCCCAGCTTATATAATCTGAACAAATCGAAGTCACGTCATGTTTGAGGTACTGAAGAATACTCTGCTATACGCAATTTGCAGAGTTCAGATCAGATTCTGCTGAAAATCCCACTGATGTCTGCTGGCATGTAGCTGGCTTTTGACCAGTATAGAAGTGATTCAGAAGAGTTCAGTACTGCAGTGGTACATTAAAGCCGTGATTTGCTTAAAGTCACAGTGCCTTTCTATGGTTGAACCAGGAGTAGATTCTAGATCTAGCTTAACCAGAAGACTATTTTTCCCAAGAGTCATTTCAGAATTTCATCTGTTATTCAGTTGTATAGCAGTTGGATAGAAATATAAAGAAGTGCTCGGGGGGGTGTCTACATGTGCATTTACGCAGACTTAAATTCACTGCACAGTAAGAGGGAATAGACCGGCATCTACACATGAAGGCATTAAAGTTCATTAGTGCTTTGTGTGCCCACACACACAGTGTTACTGCGCTGTAAGGCATCTACATGTGCATTACTGTTCAGTACTTATCGAGTATACATTTGATACCTGCATGATGCATGATGCAGGTATCAAATTTATGCTCTAGTCAGTGCAAGTTGCCATATCTACTGCACAGTAATTTCAGTTAAGGGTGCACCAATAAGGACTTTTTTGGCCAATACCAATGGCTGATTATGAACCAGCCATATCAGCCAAAACTGATCCAATTTCTGATATACAGCCTAACAATTTGGTGTGGGGGAAAGGGTGTGGGGGAGGGAAGAAGAATGTGGGAGGCAGATTGAGGTCCCCATGGTGAGGGAGAGAGTGGAGCTGGGGCAGGGGCAGGCACTGCCCAGGTGGCGGAGGGCATGGGGAGGAGCTGTTGATGTCTTTTCCAGGAGTGTCGGGGGGTGGCTCCTGGGTGCTGCTCTCACACCCGGGGGAGGCATGGGGACATGTTCCCCTTGGATTTGTGCACAGGGCAAAAGTGGGCTGCCTGCTGTGGGCTCAGGGCTGAGGGCTGCACCGGCCTCTTTCCAGGGTGGGGTGCTGGGCCTGGGATACGCTTAGGGTAGGCAGCAGCAGTGCTAGGAGGGGGACTGTGGGGTGGGCTATAGACACCCCAAAATTTGCTGCAGCCCTCCGTCTAGCACTGCTGCTGCCTGCTCTGCCCCTGCCTATCCTGAGCATAGTTGCAGTCCAGCCTCCCCACCTGGAAGAGGCCAGTGCAACCCCCAGCCCCAAGCCCGCAGCGGGCAGCCTGCCCTCGCCCCACTCACAAATCCAGGGGGCACATGCCACCCCCAGGGGTGCGCTCAGTAGTGGGAGCCACCCTCCCCATACCCTCCAGATGAGCCACCCGCGGTTCTGTCCTGCACCCCTCCCTGCCTCAGCTGGGCAGTGCTTACCCCTGCCCCAACTCCTCTTCCTATGCCATGCTGGGGGTTTTGATATCCCACCCGCACGCCCCTTCCCTCCCCCATGACCCTTCCTCTCCACAGACTTACCAGTCAGACACTGCTCTCCAAGCTGCCGGGCTGCATTCCTGACTGTGTGCATGCATGTGGAATTTATTGGTGACATTATTGGCCACATCAGCCAAAAAAAGCGAATTGCCAATAATATCAATTTTCCTTTTGTCACTGCTAATATGATATGGACCGATAAATCAGTGCATCTCTAATTTTGGTTACTGTACAGGAAATGCACATGTGTAGACATGCCCAGTGACTCTCAATTGGACTGTCTCTACCAACTGCATGTCACTGAGGAGCCCCAGGAAGAACAAGCTGACCACAAGAGGTGGCAGGATTTCAATGGAGCTGGAGAAGTTAATGAGATCCAAATGGTTCAGAAGGTTGTGACCTTTCAAACTTGCCAACATTTTGGCTTCCTAATGAATGTGTGGCAGGACGATATTGTGGAACACAACCAAACAGGGTGAAGGCATGGACTACAGACTCCTTTATGTGATGTCTACAATCTCATGAAGCTGAATGTGGGAAACAACCATGTATTGAGATACCCATGCTGGAGTTTACTGTTCAGCTGCCAGGTCGCAGAGCAAGAACAGATGTCTGAAGAGTATGAATATTAGGTCTTCTCATACAGCTGACAAGCTCGCCAGTTACGTTGATAGAGATCTTGATTTTGGCAGCCAATTTTATCAGATGGTCATGGTAAGTTAAAGACCTATCAGGAGTAATGTTGAGATAGATGAGATAAGAAGACTGTGTTTCTGAGAACACTCACTGAGATTGATGTTTAGTCCCTAACTTCAAAGGGCATTATGGAAGTAGAAATGAAAATAAACTGAATTTGAAGTGTTACACTTACAGCAACAGCTGGATATATCTACCAGATCAGAATCGATGTATCCACAAGTCAGAAAAGACTTGATATTGAGTACCCAAGCAGATGTTATTAGCATAGATAAACTGAATGGATATAGTTTTAAGTAGATTGTTGATGTATAAGTTAAAAATCAACTTTACAAGAGAATCTTTAAGTAGGTCACTGAGTTGGGGTCTTCAGGAACTGGTTGTGTTGATCCTGTGGACCCTGAAATGGCAGTTGCAAACAAAAAGTGCCACAGAGAACAGTCCATGGTCATGTTTTACACTAGAGGCCAGCAGCCTTTAACAAGCTACAAGACAGAATAACTCAGTGTTGGTTTGACACTGCCAAATGGCTTTAGTGGCATAACAATAGTAAGCCAGGCAGCTGGGAGCTGTGCCTGTACTGCCACCACTTCCCCCAGCCATCTGTACCCCTCCCCGCCCCATCTGTGGCTGCACCTGTGACAGCTTCTAGCTGGTGAGGAGCTGCTCCAGGGCTGGGCAGTTGGAAGCCGCATACTCCCTGCTGCTGCTTCCCCCTGCTCCACAACTTCTCCTGTCAGAACCTCTCAGCTGCAGCACAGTTCCTTACTGGGCAGAAGCTTCACCCACTCCACAACCAGAAGAGAGGCTGGAGGAGGCAGTGGTAGCATGGGTGAAGCATCCAGCTGCCCAGCCCTATTGCAGCTCCTTGCTGCTTGGCTCCAGTGTGGGCACAGTCACAGGCAAAATTTTCTAATGCCACAAGCCAGATCCAGAGGTTCCACAGGCTAGATCTGGCCCCTGGGCCTTATGTTGCCAACCCCTGTTATAGACAGTTTCACTAGGAAGCTAGTATGCCATACGGCTGTTGTAAGTAAGGTCTAACACAAATTTTTCATGCTATGTAGAGCCAGACTTTATTAGATGTTTTATTGGAAGTGCTCCAAGTGCTTTTGATGTGCTCCAAATGGCAATGGTGCAGACATTCCTATCATGATCTGCTGAAAGATACAAATGTTTCAAGAAGTGTTTCAAAGGTTTTCCTCTCTTTTTGAGGGTCATTTCTAAAAAGACAATTTGACCACTATTGAAGAGTTTCTTTGGGGCAGTAATTAATAGATTCATAGATGTTAGGGTTGGAAGGGACCTCAGCAGGTCATCAAGTCCAATTCCCTGCTCTTTCCTGCCCAGGACAGAGGGTTCCCTCTAATCTGTGGCATGCACGGCTGCACAGGCGGCTCATGCCGTGCTGCTAGGTGCCCCTGCATGGCCACACACGTCACACAGCTTAGAGGGAACGCTGCTCCCCACTCTTCCCATGCAGGAGAGCAAAGGATTAGGCAGAGGGGTGGACTGCCAATAGGTGCTTGGCTGTCCTCAGGAACCTTCACAGACAGAGACGTGTAGGTCTGTAACGTGTAGATTGTAACATGTAACTGTAACGTGTAGATTCCCGCTCTCCAGCTCCACCAATACAGGCTCTCACAATCAGTTTGATGTACTCCAACAGAGGGGAGAGTTGAGGGGAGTATGGCAAAGAAGGGATATAGTCTAAATTAGAGTAGGAATTTGAAGTACTTATAATGAATGTCTGTCCATACTTTTACTGGGTTTAACTATATTAACTATAATAGAAACCAGGGGTGCCCAACATTTGGCCTACAGGCTGGATCCAGACCACATAGCCATTTCATCTGGCCCAACCCTAGGAGGGGCCAGGAATTCGCGAATAGGGCAAGCTGGGGCAGGCGTACCACTAAATTCTCAGCTACAGAGCCCTGCTCAGAACCCATATTTGTGGTGGGTAGGGGGAAGGGAGAGAGCGAGAGATAGCTGTGTTAACCCTCATGCTGTTGTTAAACCTGCCACTACCACCACGTCTGGATCTGGCCTTGAAGGGGCCCAACAATCTGGACCAGTGCAGCAACTCAAGTGAGTTTAACTTCCATGGCATTTACACAATAGTATTTTCCTGAATGAAGGCCTAATGGATGGAGTACAGTGGAACTGTAAGTTTTAGGATGTCGACTGGGGAGTCCGTTGCATTTTATCATGGAGGTTCTTTGTCATTGTAAGCCAATAGCTGAGCCTTTCTGGATAGGGCAGGATATAAATCTAAATAACAACAATAACAACTGTTATTATTGGTAGTTGTTGATAATGATGATGATAAATCAAAGGAATTCTGATGGAACCATAGTTTTGAAAAAGGCCTCAGTGATAGTCAGACAGAAATGTATTACTCACTGCTCTCTTCATATATTAAAATTGCTGAATTGCTTCTGCTTGACTTCTCTAAGGCAAATCGTTTTCCTTGGGTGCACTTCATTTCAATAGGAGTTAGATACCTGCATATCTTTAAAATTCTGGGCTTAAGTGACATCCTAAAGGCCATGCAGGAAGTCTGTGGCAGAATAAGCACTCAAACACAGGGATCCCATATCCTAAACTAACATTTTAGTCACTGGCCACATTACTTTTCAATTTCAAAGCAGGAACCAACTGTACAGAACTGTACAACTGTATGTTTGTTATGTATTACATCACAGAATCTGTGTCTGTATGTGTGTGTGTGTGTGTGTACGTATACATGTGCGTGTGTGAGATATATATTTATCACGGACACGTATACATATATATACACCCACATATATGGATGGATGGCAAAACACTGTATCTAAATATCAAGATGAAATGGTATATGAAGTACATATAATGTTAGCTTAGCCCCAAAATCAATTAGCATAGAAATAGATCTTTTACAAGGAGACACATTATTTATGGCTTTTCAGATCAGATCATCCACAGAATAACTAAAATATTTGAAGCTTTTAAAAGTCTTTTTTCAGATTTCTATTGTACTCTTCCAGTGTTATAAAAGTCTCAGAAAAAATCTATAAGGAAAACAGCAGATTTTCTTAATCTATTTAAATTATATATACCACTTTTTGAACATACATGGAGCTCTTCATTTGCAGAACTCAGTTTTATAAATATGAGTAAAACATTATTATATGCTTTTTAAGATAAAAAACTGAAAACTCACAGGATGTTAACGACTTAATGAGCACTTAAAATTCTCATTGACTACAACAAAAAACTGTATAGCTGACAGCACTAGCAAGTTATATAAAGTAACAGAGCAAGTCAGTAGCAGAACAAAGTGAAGAACAAGGATTTCTTGATGCTCTATCTTGTATTCTATTTACTGGACTCACTTTGCTGCCAGTTTTATGTATACAGTGTTGCAGGTTATGAAGTTAGTGGCAACTAGTAAAAGAGGCTTTAACCCAGGATACAGTTTTGCATTCATAATACCTGCACATAGTGTGTTTACCTCATTGTAATTTCATATGAAAGAAAGTATGTACCTAAAACCAGGCAAAAGGTAGGGTAGGTTGGGTGGCACCATAAAGACTAACTGGTTCAGAGAGGCATAAGCTTTAGTAGGCAACAGCCTACTTTATCAGGTGTTGATTTTGGCTGATTACAGATGTGAGTCTGTAAGGCCCTCAGTACAGCTGATACTGATCCTAGTCATGTAGTGGCTTATCAGTCCTTGGGAAAAAAAAAATCATCCATTCATGCCCACAGTTGTTTAGTGTTCTGAAATACCTGATGCCTGACAACTGATTATGTTCATCTGGCATGGTATATTTTTATACCTGTCTTTAGTAGTCAGTAGTGATAACATAAATGTTATGAGATCAAATGTATTTTTGGTGATACAAGCTTTGAAGATATGATATTTTTAAGGCCTCTTATGCAGGAGGTCAGAGTTAATGATCACAATGGTCCCCTCTGTTTTAACAAAAATATATCTATGAATCTAACCTAAATAATCTGAGCTGATGTTAGGCTCTGGAAATGATTAAACAAAGACTTATCAGGAAAACACTGGGCATCAATAATGACCTATAAGAATTTAATGGTTGTAAATATTGAAGATAAAACTATATTATAGCAGCAGTTTGTAAGATATCTTCCCGGAATCAGTTATGATTAATACCTAAAAATTAATTATACGACTGCTCCTATGGAGAGAGATTATAAAACAGTGCAAGTAATTGGAGAAAATCAGGAAAGGAAAAAATAAGTCTAGATTGAATATTAGTGGAAAAATCTATATTTTGTACCCCATTACAAAAATGGGAAGAGGATCCAAGGGCACCTGGCCCTTTTCCCTTCCTTCACTCCCCCTCCATCTACCTTGTCCTCTCTTATCTTTGGTGTGTTTGCTGGTTCATCCTTTCCCTGGATTTCAAATATTGGGCACCCCCTGCTTTCCTGGTTACGTGGTTCTCATTCCCCCCTCCCCCCCTTGCTTCCTTCCACTTCCTCTCTGTCTCCTGCCTGTGCCCCGGTGGTGCTGCTAGAGGCAAACTCACAGGCACAGGAGCCTGAAGCAAGATAGATGTCAGGCTCAGATGCAGACAGAGCCTGATGACCCAAGGGACAGAAGTATGGACATATGACCCAGAGAGCCCTGTATAAGCCCAAGCTTCTGGCCAGGGTGGGTAGCCTGGCTGTGGAAGCTACTGGGGACAAAAACTTCTCTGAAAGGCATGAGGACTGGAGCCCAGGCTGTGGTATGAGGACTCAGGAGGTAGCCCTGAGTAAAGAGAAGCTGGGGACATGCATAGAAAGCAAGCTAAGTACCCTGGACATTTTCTGTTCTGTTTTCCTTTCTACTTGGAGCCCACCACCAAGGGGTATGAGAAATCCTGTGCAGGACATTCCTTTCAACTGGGACTGATGTTTATATTTGGTGGTTTCATTTTCTTCTGGAGGGTCAGATTGTGGCTGTCGGGTAGGTGGAAGCCACTGAAAGGGGTGGCTGGAAACACCCCAAACTTGAAATTCCACTGAGTGGACAGAGGATAAGGAATAGAGCAGTGGTTCTCAACCTATTTGCCATAGTGGGCCACACTTGCAGCTCTGAATGTGTTATGTGGGCTGCACCCACACAACTTACTTCCTGCGTATCCATTTAAAAAACGTTTTAACAAGATTTTACATGGGCCACAGCAGTATGCTGACTGGCCTGTATGTGACCCATGTGACACAGGTTGAGAACCACTGGACTAGAGTATGTTGTATGGCCAAATGAGACTGAGCTTGCCTGGACTATAAGGCAGGAGGTAGCAGGGGCAAAATAGGACTGAGGGCCCCTAGATACCTACGTAGCAGATATTGTGGGTTCTGGAACCTGTGGTCATGGGGCATGACCAGAGCTGAGCTAGGAGCTTGTGGTTCTGAACAGTGCACCTGAGCTAGAGAGCTCAGTGAAAGTAAAGTTGGGACAAGGCCAGGGGGAAGCCTTGGAGCAGACAGGACCCACCTCTTCAAAAGCATGTCTTGCCCTCTGTGCAGTCTCCCATACTAATGTTGACATCAAGACATGGCAGGAGAGACTACTGAATATGAGAGAGAAGAGAGGATGCAGGTACTAGTAGACCTCTAGGGGCAGGTACCCTGTAGCAGAACTCATAAGCAGGTCTATGTAGGATTAGGATCAGTCTCCCAAAGGAAGAGGTACGTCTAAACACAACTAAGAGATTTAAAATGTAAAGGCTAGGATATTTGAAAAGAAGCATTAGGGAGTTAGGTTCCCATATTTCAAGCCTTTCAAAATCCCAGCCAAAACAGACAAAGCAAGCAAAACCTTTACTGAAGCAAGAGCCCTGGATAAGTGGAAAGATGAACAAAGAGTTCTTTTTTTGTGTCTAATCTGCATGATTCTATGAAATACTGAGAAACACAAGGCAGGTTGAGTAGAAATAAAATATTTACTCCGGGATTTTCTTACTTGGTGGATTTTTAAATAAATCACAGAGAAGAAATAAAAATGACAGCATGGGCCACTAAGTAATAATAATATCCTTCTGTCCAAGGAATTGATCTTGCTGTGTTTGAACAGTCAGCACTAGCACTGGCCTTGTCAGGAATTACAAGTACATTAAGGCTAAACTTGTATGATTATATCTTAACTGAAATTACATTCTCATTTTCATTTGTGATATTTTAAAAGGCAGGGTTATAGCTTACAAATTATGTAAATATTTAGACTAAAATTAATTTTACAGAAGTTACACAATATACCAATTCAGTTTAATGAATGGTAATAATCAACCTAGTCAGATTTTTTTTTCTAACAAATGTTCTGTCAATAGGTATTCTGCATCTCAGCAAATGCTTAGTAACATGCACTGTTGCAGCTGCTTTATGTGATCTTTTTAATGAAATCCCAGTGGATGCACATGGTCAAATGTCATGCAACCTGTTTGCACAGACAGATTTGAATTATTTAATATCAGTTTTTGTTGAGCAAATAGATTTCCTCTGTTGAGATAGTTCATCTTCACAGAATTAAATACTCAGATTGTTTTTTGTTTTAATGCTGAAGACTAGAAATCTTGGGCATATTTACACATGGTCTGTTGGGGGGGACCAGTTTAATAAGAGCAGCTCCAAGAGTTGCTCTAATTAAAGCACCCGGAACGTCTCGTGAATCAGTATCCCCATGCTTCAAAATGGCTGTGGGGCACTTTATCTAAAGCTTGCCAAATGAACTTTAGTTAAAGTGCCCCCACCACCATTGTGAAGTTTAGGAATGATGATACACAAGGCACAGAGGCTGGCTAGAGCATGGTAATTACCATATTTCAGCAGACACAATTAATCGAGTCTTTTCTGACATGCTGTAATTACAGCATGTCAGAGCAGCCTCCCAGCTTATGTATAGGTACCCCTTGGCTCCATCAATTCAACAGTTCAAACCATTTTTTATAGGGAGAAATTCATACGGACTTTACTTATTTTGCAAACTTGTAAATTATATGTGCTGGCTTGAAAACAAAACTAAATTTATATAGTAAGATGCAGAAATTTAAACTCTTACTATATAATTAATGTCAATGAGAACTTTCCCTTCAAAAGGACTGCTATTTTGATTTTATAAACAATGCTAATCTCCACTCTATACTGACGTCCCTCCTGTTTCAGGCATACCATCAGAACAGAATCCCATTTATTTTTGCTGTAATTTTCAAACTTTTTCAGAGAAAAGTACTTATTATAATGGTCATAAGCAGTTCTTCACACAACAGAAGAGGAAAGTGGTGCAGATTTAAAAAAAATGAAATGCTAAATCAGGCGTTTTGCATAGTTTTTTACTATATTATGCACCTGATTTCAGTCCAGGTTTATCAAAAAGCTTACTAAAAAGTTTTAAGTTCTTTTGGGAATAGCCCAGCTAAATTTTGAATAAAAATATTCCAAGATTTTAGGGAAATCTCTTAATATATTCAAGGTGTCTGTCCTCCCATGCAAACCAGATGCAGCTTTGACTGAATTTTATTCTGGATATTTTGTAATGCAAATTCAAAAGGGATAATCAGGGTTAAGTGATGTGAACTGAAGCAAAATTTCATGTTGTGTTTGAAATGCCTTCAAAGCAAGACCACAGAGTGGGGCTTTGTTTATGCCTTTAATCTGTATAGGATCACTTTTAAAATAGCGTATTTGTTATAGGGAAAAGAACTCACCTCTCATTCTCACAGCATAATCTATTCATATTTGTGCATAATGTTATATAACAGATAACTAGTAGGAACAAAACTGGGTATGGCATTTAACCTGATATTTTTGCTGGCAGTATGAAAAAAAAATTAAAATGTTTCCCCGCTTTGCTAACTAATTAAACTGACTGTGCTCCAAATACAACAAAGTGATCTAAGATTGCACATCTCAGAATGAAGTTACAGTACTAGGTTCCATATCAGATGTATTGACCAAGATCCTAAACTGAACATCTATACCTGATTTAAAGACATTTCATAGAAATGTCAATAATTGAACCTCTTGTAACATTTTCAAGGTTATATGTACTTCTTCGAATTATGAGATAAAATTGTTATCCCACTTGGTCTGCTATCCTAAAATTAATACTACATTAGCTATAAAAGGTAATATTAAAATGTAGTCTTTTTTTTCTTTCTTGATCACCTTATACCTCAAAACAGATCATTTAACTTATTTCAGTGTTTCAGTTTAGATCCTCAGTTAGTCTAAATGAGTGTAACCATTAATGTTAACACAGCTATACAGACTCTGTTTAGTCTCCCTTTGTATTAATTATTATTGTATTAATATTAATTGCAATTAGTATTGAAATATAGAGCAGGAGTTTTGAGTTGCACCATATATAGTTAGTTTTGGCATTAGAATATTTGCTCTTAATTCCTTCCTTCCTTCCTTCCTTCCGCAGTACAATTAACATTGAAAATTATGGTTCTGACTCTGGAGCTGGGCTTTTAAAAATGAAATGGCATATTTTCCCCAATGGTTGCATGTGCTTTACATTTATACAATGAATGAACATGAACATTATGAACATTATGAAATGTTTGCAAGAAAAGTAGTAGTAATCAGTAGAACAATAGCAGGGAATGGGAAAAATAGTAGGCTGTCCAATGTTAGATTTAATTTTCCAATGGGAAACTGCCACAAACCAGTAACAAATTATTTATTTTTTAACTTTTTGTACTGGTATAATCAACCTGAGATTCTTACTCATTTCCCAGGAAACAAAATACAAAATATAGCAACATGTTTTAAGGGAAGGATTTCATTAAAATATTTTCAACCAGACCCCTGATGTTATGTATTCCAGTCCTTAGGCATGAAAAGTCAATGGGATTTCTCATGTACTTAAATTTTGGCATACTTAAAGCCCCTCCCTGCATTATAGGCACTTTTTTTTTAAAGCGAAGTGTTTTTGCACGGTAAAGATAAAAACCACTACTTGTCATCACATGTGCATAAATGTTTTTTTTTTCCTTTATTAGATACACAACAAAATTTGATTCCATTACATAAAAAGCTGAAAAATCAGTTATGTGCAATTAATTTTTGTAGTAAAATAATTCCTGTATTTCAGTTTCTGCTAAATTAATTTCTGTCACTAAACTTACAGTTTATATGCAGATTAAAAGTAGCAAATAATATTTTAAATTTCACTATACTGCAAAAATAAATGAGATCATCATTAAGCATTCCCTTTTTGGTTCAGTATTTATTATAAGATATTTACTTAAATATCCAAACTAACATAATTGCAATTGCTACTAGAGCACCAGAAAGCACTCAGTAAAAGTCTGTGAGTACACGCAAGCATTATATTTAGATGACCCTAACTAAATCTAAACAGCTTGTATACAAGAATTGGCAGGGCTTATGTTGCCCTAAAAATAGCACACGTGATCTAAAGTTAGTTCTCATCAAATGAGAGCCAACTTTAACCAGGGTTCAAATTATACCTGGACTCTTGCGGGGGTCTGCAAAAACAATTGGCCGGGCTCGGGGCTGTGTGCACAGATCCCTGCCAGTACAATGGGGTTGGTGCCAGTGGCAGCTGGAAGAAGCCGCCACTGCCACCTGGGCTGCTTAGAAAGGCATTGGGTGGGCTGGGGCCTGACTGGCCTGTGAAGGGGTTCTCATCTCTTATGGGGGGGGGCTCTTGTATCTTATGGGGGGGGGGGCTCAGCCTCCCTGAGCTCCCCCATAATTCAAACCCTGACTTTAACCTCACCTAAAATGTGTTAATCCAACTTAATGTTTGCAGCACATGTTCCCAGCAGAGCCCAAGGACTGTGAAAGCCCAGCTGCTCTCCACAGCCCTGGGGCTGTGTTGTTTTTACAGCCTACCCCCCACCCCCAACCATGAACAACCTATTTTCCTCCCCAAAAACTAGCCACTTCCTGGATTAAGCAACTCTGATCCCACCTCCACAGGCCAGCCAACCCCATTCACAGACCTGCCAGCTCCCCTGGACCTTCCAGTCCCTCTCCATGGATCCACCAGCCCACCCACTGTAGACCCATCCATCCCACCATCTTACTTACCTCCAGCTTCCCACATCTTCTCCCAGCAAGCAGCACTTGCACGTGGCAATCCCGACAGCCCTTTAAACCTGAGATAGGTCTAGTGAACATGTGTTTGGACTCTAGGGATATGTCCCCATTAGCGGGAACATGCATTTCCGTGGGGACAACTAGCAGTGGCACATATTTGTGCCGCTGCTAGCTGTCCCCGGGGAATGTCCCTACATGTGTACTCTGATGCACAGCAAGTTGCCCCAGGTGGGACAGGGGGCGCTGGGGCCAGCACCTGGGCTGTCCCCAGCAGCCTAACCTGGGATTCTGGGGGCTTCCCAGGGCTGCAGCAGTGGTGATCTCAGCACACAGAGTCTGGCCAGCATGGCTCTGGCTATCTAGTTTCTGGTGAGGGTGGGGTCGGCAGGCATGGGGTCGGCCAGCCCTCCTGACGTGTGGCCAGGTGCTCCCCCATGGCTGGGAGCTCAATCAGGTGATGAGACTCCCAGATACAGGGGTGTACCATTTGCTGTGAATCCTATAGCTGAGGGGCTTGCAGCTGCAGCAACACATGAAATGCTGCTGCTGCCATGGGTCCTGTCAGCTGCAGGACTCCTAGCCATGGGAACTTGCTACTTGCTGGTGCACGGAGAACCCAGTATCAAAATGCTAGAACTGACAGTTGATCTTATAGTCCCGCATGCACGTATGGCATGGCAGGGGGCACGATGGTGCAGATCATGCAACAGATCCTATCATGCCTTTACCTGAACATTTAGAAGGGCCTTTAGTGTCTCAAGATTAGCAAATCCTTCCTGCCTTTCCTCAGAAAGCTTTTAAAGCCCTAGCTAAACAGAAGTTTACAATTAAGTGCTTCTATGGGGTTGTCATCCTGATGTTCTTTAACTCCTTCTGCACTTCAAATGTATGGGAGTAATATAAGTAAGACTTCCTAAAATGCAAAGTAAAATGCTGCAACACTTTTCTTCAGATCAGAACGCCAATCTCATCACTTAAGTTGAACTAAGCAAAAAGAAAATAAACAGTTTAATTACTAGTTTCTAACAGCTGCATCTCACCAGATTTCAATAGGGTTAGAATCCATGAACAAAATGGATAATTGAATCATTACAACATATATATATATATATCATATTTACTCAAATATAAAATGACCCTTTCCCCTCCTCCCTACTGTCAGACCCTGGTCTCCCTAAGAACATGGAAGTGAGGAACACATTTGAAAACTTTGCTGGAGGCAATAAACATGTCTGAAAAAATCTGCATATAGGCAAATAACTACAAGTACCCATACATAGATTTAGTTCAGCCAGAATTGAGGTGTTTCATCTTTTTTGAAATTGCTGCAAGTTTTAGCACAGGTATTCTATAAACTCACTTTTAAATAGCATTTCTGAACCTACATATACATAATACAAACCAGGTGCATCTACATGTGCGTTAATGCACTTTTCCTAATGCGTATTAAATTTAGTACCTCCATTGTGAGGTACTACATGAATGAGCATTAGGCTGCCCTGATGTACAGCAGTGCAAGTGCATGCTTTTTAAGTGATACTTAATGTGCAGTAGCCTATTTTACTGTGCATTAGTTTAGCAGCATGACTTTTTATGCTCTGTTTTAATACGCAGTAAAATAGGCTACTACTCATTAAAGTACATGTGCAGACACACCCACTAATGATGATATTAGTCTAAAGCCAAAAGGCTAATCAGTTATCATATAGCTCACTGGGTTGGGCCTCAGCAGAACCAGCAGCATTTCAAGCCATGGTGACTCCACAGCTTAAAACTGTTCAGTATGTGTGTGTACTCCAGATCCCTCCTTGCAAAGGAACCATATGCTCAATAGCCTCCCACTAATGACTGGAACTGGATGTTTTTATCATGAATCCCAGGACCAGTCTAAAAATGTATATGCAGATGAAAGGTAGGGCATCCGGGTCCAGTTCCACATCATGGAGGGCAGGGCCACAGTAATCATATGCAACGGGCTAAGATAGGAGGCAAAAGAGCGATTCTGGGTGAACTGTTTGGGGACCCATTTGGTGATGTTTGTCAGATATGTAAGGCTAGCGAAGAAACAGGAATTATTGGAAATGGGAAAGGCATAGCTCAGCTGTGGAAACAAAGAAGAAGTCAAAATATACTTAATTTAGTGGTTCATCATGACTGAGGGGGCACACAATAGGTAATATCAGATATCTTATGCAAATGGGATGCACTAACCTATCCTTGGGGTAGATTCCAAAAGGAGTGGAAGCCTGTTCTATGCCTTAAAAGCAGAGAAAGGGATCAACAGAGCATTGAGGTGTAAGGAGTCCAAGAAAGAGACCCAAAGATCAAAACAATGGCAGTGGTGGCAAGTAAGCATGTGGTGGAAAAAAAAGTTGAAGAATGGAAATGAATATCTGGAGACAGATGGAGAGTAGACACAAGTAGAGAAGGAAGAAAGAAGGTGACAGCAGGAGCAATGGCAGGGGCAGCAGTGATGAGAGTGATGATGCCAGAAGGAAGACAGAAGCAGAGGAGAATGTGAGATAGATCAGGACCATTAAGAGAAGGCACATCAGGCAAGAAGCAGAGGATGGCAGGAACATGATGACAGGCTGGCCCACTGGGAGTGGCATGGCAAGAAAACACAGAATAGTCACCCAGAAAAACTAAGGAGGAGTGGAAGCTGTGGATAAAGGCAACTTTAACAGGTGATAGGATGCAGACTGGATCAACAACGAACAGATACCATTTCCTGGAAAGCTGGGGAGAAAAGTGCATCAGAAGAGTCATGTCAAGAGTCATGTCAGTAGAGAAAGTAACGGACAAATATGGTATCTGGATGCGGTCTTGGAGGGCATGAGTAGTGTTACAAGCAGACAAATAGAGCTCAGGTGGGGTGCTGCACCTCCCATCAGTGATCCAGGTTGGGGCACACGAAGGTTTTCTAATGTACCATAGGCAACCAAAAAGGTGCATCAAATGCAGAAAAATGGGGCAGCTGTCTGCTTACTGTCCCCTCACGGTGTACTACAGGTGTGATAGGATGAAGCATAGAGCAGCAGTGTGCCAGGAGTCCCTAGAATTCACTATTTGTAAGGGAGAGGGACACTTGTATTGTAGGTGCCCCAAAACCTTCGCAAGTATAATCAGACCCCTGAGGCGCAGCAAAACCCAGAGGATGATAGCAGAGAAAAGGAGAAGTTAGACACTGAGGCAGAAGTAGTGGAAAAAACCCTGCAGGAGGGTGAAACAGAGAAGGAGGAAGGCAAAATTTCTGTGACTGAGGCATTAGAGGAGGAGATAGGAGATGGAATGGAAGGGAAGGCACATACAGCAAACAGCTCAGATATGGATGTGGGGGTGGGGAAGAAAGAAGACACCCTACAGACAACAGAAATGGAAACAGAGCAAGATAAGAACCAGAGAGACCAGTCAGGAAAAGAAAAGAAAATGCAGAGGCTGAAGACCAGGAAGAAGAAACCTGCTAATGAGGGAGGTGAATCAGAGGAAGAGCCAAAGAGCCATTTCCTGCTGCTAACACCTCTGGGCTACAGCCCAGAGTTGAGACCAGAAGGCAGGATGTGACAGGGAGGTAGGCATACGCAAGCCTTCCTAAATGTGAAAGTGATCCAGCAGCTTGCAAAAGCTACAGGAATGAGAGCGAGGCAGGGGAAGGAGTTGACCACCCTGAGCATAGCACAGATGAACCTTAAAGGGAAAGGCGTGCTTATTTTAAAACAACCATAAATGGCATTGGCAACAGTTTCACTTAATGTCAGGAATACCTTAACAAGGCAAAGATTGGAACAAATTGAACTGGTGTTGAACCAAGTAAGGGCAGACATAATCTGCCTACAAAAATGTGGTATACCAGAGGAAAGAGATTATAAACATTTTGAGAAAATGTGGAGATCGGGACCATCTTGGTGGTAAGGGACAAATGAGAAAAAAGTGGCAGGGCTAGCAATATTATTCAAGAACACAGAGCTGAGAACAACACAGGTAGAAAAAGTCATCAGTGGAAGATTGCAATGAATGATACTAGCAATCAGGGGAACAGAATTAGAAATGTTTAATGTATATGCGCCACCAGAGAGGGAGGGGAGGAATGTACAGCTTAGAAAGTTAGCAGTTTATGTGATCGGAGGGAGACTGCACATAATAGTGAGAGATTTCAATTGTATAATCAAAGTGGGCAACAGAACAGGTGAAGAAGGAAACAAGACTTTACACAGCTCATCCAGACTGTTCACAAATATAATGAAAGAAGAGTTGCGTGGACAGGAAAGGAAGTTTTCACTATAACAGACTCCAGTGGAAAGAAACAATTAAGAACTGACTTTGTGCTAGTTTCAAAAGAAATATGGATAAAGAAGAAAGAAACCATACATGTGGCTTTTAATGATCACCAGATGCTAAAGGTGGTAATGAATCTTGGTAAGTGCCCCATGAGTGGAAAGGAACTGTAGAAGTTAAATGTGCAGCTGTTACAAGATGAAGAGATATGTCAAACATACTTGAGGCATTATGAGGGGTGGCAAACACTGAAGAAATATTTTGCAAGTACCAGAGAATTGTTTATGATGGTGAAGAAGAGAACAGGATAATCCTTTAGAAAGGAAGGCAAAAGGTGTGAAGGGAAAAGAACAAAAGAGCTAAGACAGCTGCAAAGAAAGATGCAGAAGCTGCTAAAGGAAGCCACAGAAGGAAGATGGATATAAGAAGAGCTAGAATAAATAAGGCAAGAGTTAGGAAGCTGTTTAAAAAAAAAAAAAAGATGAGGGAGAAAAAGTTCTTAATATAAGCACCCTGGCTGGGAGAAAAGGAAGAGTGGCCCTGATACTTATTGGCCAGAGTAAAGGCAGCAAAAGGAGAGGTAAAGCAGTGCGGGAAGAAGGTGATGCCCAGGTGGAAAAGCAGGAGGAGGTGTTGGAGGCAATGAGGAGATGTTATAAAGAGCTATACCAGAAGAAGGAAACAAGAAGGAAAAAGATGAAGGATTTCTTGGAAGAGACTGATGAGAAAATAGAAGTGGAGGAGGCAAAGTATATGAAAGAAAACATATGTTTAAAGGAAGTAGATATGTGTTTAAAAACCTTTTAGAGAGGGGAATCACCAGGAGCAGACAGACTGCCTAGGAATTTTATGAGAAGTTTTGGACATGGGTAGGGAGGGATATAATGGAAGTGTTCAAAGAAATAGCAGAAATAAGAGTGGCAGGGAAAAATTTTTACAAGAGGTGCTGTACTCTTACTCTTCAAGAAAGGGGAGAAGGAACTCCTGAAAAACTGGAGACTAATTACACTCCTTAATATGGACTATGAGTTAAAGGCCAAGATGTTGGCTTTGAGGATGAGGAAAAACTTCCAAAAGATAATACATGAAGACCAACTGTGTTCAGTACCTGGTAGAAAAATCTCCGAAGCATCAGAGTGATCAGAGATACACTGTCCCACATTCAAGAGAGGAATACAAACACAGTTATAGCAGACCTAGATTTAGAACAAGTATACCACAGAGTGGATCATAATTACTTATTCAAGGTGCTAGAAAAAATGGGGTGCCGAGAGAAATTTATATGTTGGATAAGGTTAATGTATACAGAAGCAGACAGTCAAGTCCAAATTAATGGGCACCTAAAAGGGGCCTTTAAAATCCATATAGGGGTGAGACAAGGATGCCTCCCATTGCCACATCTATTTGTGTGCAGCATGAAACCATTAACGCAAAGAATAAGAAAAGAGAAGGTCAAAAGTGAAGTAAAGATACCCGGAACAGGTGAGTTAAAATGTGTACCATACATGGATGATATAAATGGAGCAGTTAGAGTCTTTCGATGGAAAGGGTGCTAAAGCTGGAAATCATACAACAGATTATGGAAAAGGAACAGGGGCTAAACTAAATAGATCAAAAAGCACTATAATGGGAGTAGAAACTGGAAGGACTTGGAGAAGTTGGGCCTTCAAATAAGAGAGAGAGGAATCACGAGTGTTGGGATCCTAATGAATGCTGAAGAGAAAGGTGACAGCAAGACTGGCAAATATGGGAAAAGGTGACAACAAGACTCCAGCAAATATTTTGGTTATGGTCTGGAAGGATGCTGGTGACAGTTAAGATTGTGATACTGCCAACTATTATATATATGGGAATTGTTTCCCCCTGATGTGGCAGCAGACAGCAAAAATACAGAAGAAAATATGTGTGTTCTTCTCAAATGCCAAAAGAGAACAGTTGGCTAGATCCTAACTGTACAAAGCCAGAGAGGTGGAGGGATGGGGGCTGCTGGACTTGGGATTGTTCACCTATGCAAAATATGTAAGCATGATATACAAGGCGGTAACGGAGGGAGAGGGGACAGCATATCACCTGATTTCACACAGCTTCAATTTTGAGGAAATGGGGAGTATATCAGACTTCTCTGAAGAGTCCATGGGTGTGGCAACCAACAATTCATTACATTAGGATGGAAGGATTCATGCAGAGGTATAAAGTAGGGAAGGTAGGGATGGAGGTCCTGAAGGATCATAAGAAATTAATGAAAGCAGTAAGGGAGAGTGAAAGTGGGAAACTTTACAGAAGGACAAGTGAAGAAGATGTAGGGACCAGTGGCAGGTAAACATCTAAAAGTAGAGCATGCTGGATGAGCATGGATGTTTGTATGAAATATCTTGCTGATGAGAGAAGTAAAACACAGATGGGGCTTGACAAGCTCATTGAGGTGCCCAAGGGAGAGCTGTGGTGAAAAAGCAATGGTGTACAGGTTTCCATCAGTTTATGTGGGATCTGTATGTGCAAATTTGCTTTTCTGCAATGACCCTTTTTATACCAAAAATTTGTTATATGCAAGGTAAAGTCACTCTAATACTATTGGTGTGGTGGAAACCCACAGTCAGCTGCTTTGTGCAGTGCATTGTGGGAGTGACACACACCAAAATATAGTCTCCTGTGTGGATCTGTGCTCCTTGCTCGTTATCTGTGACACATGTTTCTGTAGTTGCCATCCCCATTATGATAGTACCCTGTGCTTGTGTGTACTGTCTGCTGTTGGTGACTACCAAAATTGTATTTTAAAAGTGGTAGAAATGGGTCTGGGGGTCAGTAGTTGAGGTCTTAGAATGGATCCCTATTTGTTACATTATAAAGTGGGTTCCCTTTATGCAAATTTGAGTTATGCACTGTTTTCTAGGAACGCATGTACAGCATAAAGCTAAGGAAACCTGTACGCATGTACACTCATGCAAAGGGGGTGTGGGAAAGGGCCCACTGCTTTCTGTGACCAAAATAAACCTGTCATTAGCAAGGGAGATGGTACAATATGTACTCATATCAAAGGGACTGTAGGAAACATTATTAAGGACTTCATTAGCGTGTGTTAAAACTAGTTTATGGAAAGTAAGAAACCTCTGAAAGAGATAGGAGAAAAAAAGGCAAGGAAGAACTGAAGGAAAAAGGACTGGACACTTGTTTCACTAAACCAAAATGGAAGACTGATGGGAATGGACAGGAGTTTCAGGTGGTTACTGAGGTAACAGTTTTTTCATGGGGTTTTGTATAAAGAAAAAGATTTCTGTACGGGTTTAATATATGCAGCAGTGCATTTTTGATGTGTAGTTGGTTCTGTTTCATGAAGTCTTGGTAAAACAAGGATGTTCCGTATGTATAGATTTATAAATGTAGGGTGATAGGTGTATTTTTAATAAAATTTGTAAAAAAAAAACCAGCAGAAAAAAAAAGGTTCCCATCAGCATCTCAGCCTTTTTCTAAGATCAAATGTAGCACATGATGGTTGAGGCACTGATCGTTAGGGCACTTGGAGCATGGGACCCTAGAAATGACAGCATCCTGTGCACCTGCCGCATATCACACCACTATGCCAAGCTGATGCAGCGCCTCATGGTGTCCAACACTATCCACTGGTCCAGGGGCATCTACATGAAGGCTATCACAGGACAGTCCCAGTACATGGACCCCACCTGACATCAACTGGAAAAGACTGCCTAACCCTTAATACCTAGTCTTGAAAAATACTGTATTTACTCAAATCTAAGATAACCCTGACTTTAAGATAACCCCCCAATAATTACATTCTATACATAGAAAATTGATACATTTGTTATAATTTTCCACCTATAAAATCTAATTATTGGAGGGTCATCTTTAATTAATCCCCCACCACTGCAGTAGGGCAGGTAGTGGTGGGGCAGGTGCTGTGGGGAGGCCAAACAGCTTGCCCCCTGCTTGTACCTGCCCCTCTGCCACCTCTTCCCCCTGCTACCACACCTCACAGGCTCAGGCCCAGCTCCCTCCCAGCAGGAAGGTGCTTATTCAGCTGCTGGCCCCAAGCAGAGAGCAGCTGCAGCTGGGCGAGGCAGACCCTGCTGCGGTGCCAGGGGCCAGCAGCTAAATAAGCCCCCTTCTGCTGGGAGAGAGCTTGTCCCAAGCAGAGAGACGCTGCTTGCTCCGCAGTGGAGTCTGCCTGGCCCGGCCACCGTTGCTCTCTGCTCGGGGCCAGCTTCTTCCCAGCAGGAAGGGACTTATTCAGCCACCAGCCCTGAGCACAGCCCCAAGCTGCAGCCCTACAGCAATGCGAGTGGCCTCTCTGTGCTCGGGGCAAGGCCCCTGCTTATTCAGCTGCTGACACCACAGAGGGGTCTGCCCAGCCCAGTCACAGGCGAAGCTGGTGCGGAATAATGAAGTGGAGCAGCCAGCAGCTGGGAGCCCAGGGGCTGCAAGTTAACCCCGCCAGGACCTGCCCCAGCACAGAATGAGCGGCAGGGGCCGGGCCCTGCCCCCAGCTGGCAGCTGGAGCAGCGAGCAGTGGGTGAGGTGACAGGCATCAGCCCATCACAGCTTCCCAGAACGTGAGCCCCTTCCCAGTGTTGGGGAGGGAACATGCTGTGGGACTGGCAGGGCTGCTGTGGAGCATGGTGGCCCTGCAGGGGCATGACCAGGCAGGGCCCCAGGGGGTGCAGGAAGTGGGGTTATTCTTCCAGTGAGGGGACAGCCGGGGGCCTGTTCCGGGCAGGGAGTGAGTGTTGCGGCAACAGCCAGCAGACCTGGCTGCCAGTGGGGGTGCAGGGGAAAATAACTCTCCTCCCTGCCCCCTCTGCTTCAGGGGCCATGGTGCCCAGTGCTGCAGAAAGACAGCAGAGCAACTGGCAGACCTGGCTCTGGTCCCTACTGGTGGCACAGGGAGGGGAGAATTAAACCCCTCTCTGGCCAGACCCCTGCCTCTGCCTGTCCATGCTTAGGCTGGGGAGCAGAGGAGCGGAGCCAGCCTGGCTGAGCTGGAGCAGAGAACTCCTCCCAGAACAGATAGCATGCCAGGATGCTGGCAGTCTCTGGTTTATCTTAAACCAGCAAGGGGTCTTGGACCAGTTTGAGCCAAATCACTTAAGTCTGATACTGCATTCAACCAGGTTTATCTCAAACCTGTTTCAGCCATTTTGAAACTGGTTTATGTGCACTGAATGTCTGTTCTGTTACAGGTTTAAACCAATTTCTGATCACTTAAACCAGTTTATGTGTAACGTCTGTCCCTAGCCCATATTTTCTAGGAGGACTTACTCGATGTCTAAGCTTAGGCCCCAGACCATTCCAAAGGCAGTAGCAAGACTGTTCATTCTTTACTGTAAGTAGTTTTCTATACAAGTTCTGGTATATAAAGTGTTGTTTCAATATCACAAACTTCATCAAGTTACTACCAACAGCTCACCTGCTGCACAAGCAATGCTGTTCAGCCAATAGGAGGAAACTGCAGCAGGGTGAGTTGGCTCAGAGAATAGCAGGTAAGGAACTAGTTACCCGCTAGCTGAGATGTTGCCAAAAACCAGCAGTAACAGGCATAGGGAAAGACAGACAAGGTTCTCATGGGCTAAGAGCTGCAAACAGAAGCTAAACAGCTACAAGGGAAGCAGGCAGGGCCTTAGGGTCCAAAACTGAACATACCTGTGATAGCTACTGAATCACCTGACCAGAAGGGGACAGGGCTTAGTATGTATATAAACTCACCGCCTGAGCCTATACAAGTAATCTGGCCCTAGATGCTGCAAAGGAAAGAGTTCCAGAGCAGAAGAGGCCAAGAGAGCTCCTAGCTGACAGTGGTGGTACTTTGGGGGAAGCAAACAAAATGCAGTTGCCTTGCAGAGGAATATGACCCAGGATAAGGGGTAGCCCTGTTGTACAGACAGGCAGCAACTGTTTATGTTGGGACCCAGAGTGGGTTAGTTGGTGTTATAGCCAGAGAACTTATTCCTTTCTTATAGTTTATACCAATGGTTTGGGTTGGACTGTGAGGGGTGGTTTTGGATGTCCCAGTGATGCCTGAGGGGTACATGAGTGTTTTGAGCCAGGGGCCTGACAGGGTACTGACTGGTGGCATTTTAGAAGGGGTGAAGCCAAAATTTGAGAAAGCTGCCACTTGCTGTGGCTAAGCAGGGGCAGGGACCCACCACCCAGGAGGGTTGTTGATAGGGCCAAAGGCCCAAAGCCCTAGAGGGGTGGAACAGTGTTGAAGAGGAGCTAAGATCAGGGCCAAGGACCTGAAGCCTGAGAGGGGAAGAACCAGTGCCCAGGAAGGACAAGACCCAGGGCCAGGGAACCCAGTGCCCACAAGGGGCAAGAACAAGGGCCAGGGGCCTGAAACCCGAGAGTGGCTAAGCCAGAGCACAACAGGGCAAGACTAGTGCTAGAGCCCAGAAGCCTGGTCTAACACAATAGATCAGAACTAAGTGGCCCAGCAAGAAAAAAGGGGCAGAAGTCAAATGGGCCAAGTTCCCAACAAAGGAGACTGATTGGACAGGAAACATCTGCAAGGCTTGGGTGTGGCTCAAAGGGGAGATAAGGCAGCCATGAAATTGCCCTTAAGGCCTAACTGCTCACTGCCTTATCTCATGAGCAGATGAGATCTCGCTCAGGGATCCCTGGGCCAGGATGCTCAAAGGATAGGGTGAAACAGGAACTAAGTGGCCACCAGGGCATGTCAAGGCCACCCTGGGGCTGGCCTTTGTTACTTTCTGGCTGTAAGAGGATTACCACGAGACTCTGCATCTTCAGTTTCCTGCACAGTGTGTTCTGGAATGTTCCTTTTTCAGTGAAGAAATCAGTTCCTCCACTTAAGGCATGCACCCCAATTTGGGGGGTAGGGGGGAAGGTGTATTTTATATTTAAGAAAATATGGTATTTTTCCAGAAGAATACAATGTACCTATGAAAAGAGTCCAAGAGGAGTTGGAGCTACAGTTTGCCAAACTCCTGGACAAGAGGTATATTGTTATTCACAATGCTTTTGCAATACAGTCAGGTTTCTGCCTGTATGTCTTCCTGATGAAAACAAGAGGTTTTTCCATGTCCTGTCTATAAGAATTTGTGCTGACTCCTTTATACCTCATCCTTTGGGCAGCTAGTGTGAGCATTCCTGACAGACAGACTGCTTAAGCAATTACAGTTACTTAAAGTTACCAGAACACTTCACATCCATCCTGATAAGTGTCACAACCCAAAGTTGTGGTTTTTGTTTGTGTGTGTTTCGGCACCGCTAAATTATTGTTCCCGCCCAAATTGTAGCTTTCTTTGCACGGTACAGTTCTCTGCTGTGCGAGAGAACTCTGGTGCAACGGGGGATTTCCCGCCAATTTGCAGCTTCTTTGCATGGTGCATTTCTTTTGCATCTCAGAGATGTACGGTGCAAAGGAGTTCCCGCCATTTGTATTTAGATTCGCGCCACATTATTGGCCGGCTCTAAATGTAGGCACACATGGCGGCTAGCTATTGGCTTGCTAGCCGTACAAAAGGCTTGAGTGGTTTCCGCCCAAGTTGGAGGACTCCACGAACACCAGGAGGAGGAGACTTCACCCAGTGTGAAGATCTCTAAGCGCTGTGGATCCTTACGGACCCAACGCTTTTCTCAAGCAGGCAATAGAGGCTTAACAATCGAACCCACAGAGCTTTAACTACTCCAGAGGGGGGAACAAAAGAACGAACCGCCTCTAGCCTCTCCTCGTCGCCAAGCGCAATCCAAGACGTATCCCTTTCCTGTAAGCCCAATTTTCGAACCCACGGAGCCTTAACAACTCCGGGGGACCAGGGAACCGAACCCAACCCAACCCGCGGAGCCTAAATAACTCCGTGGGAAAGAATTTGTCGTAGTCCTCCAACGAGGATTTAAGCAGAGCTGCACCTGGAAAGCTGTCCAGCCTACACCACTACCATCTTTGGGCGTAAGTAAATAAACTTTTCAATCAACCACTACTTGTTTGTGACTAATTCTAGCTCGCCACCTGTTTTCTCCTACCCCGCGTGCCCAGGCTGCTGTCCACAGCCCGCGTGCGCAAAGACGGGCCGTGGATCGCCCCTCCCGACTCGCACTTGGCAGTGGGATTGGGGCCCAGCCCGCACAATAAGTACTCCCTATCTAAAGATAAGATGGGAGGTTATACTTGCACAAACCTTTTGAAAAGGAAGCACTATGAAGTCAGTCAAGCACCAATTTAACTATTTTGAAGGGACACTGATGCCCTATTTGAATTCAGGTTTCTATGTTGTAAATACTTGTTGAAAAGCCTGGCTGTATATTAAAATTACAGACACAAGTATATAAGCCCCCTCCCCCCATGGAAGCTGTCAATGTAAATTATGCTTAAGATTTTGGCTTACATTTTTTTCATTCCTATTGAAAGCTACAGGTGTTCATTTAATGTTTCTGTGGTTCAGTTTTTAAGGATTTGGGGGGTATTTTTCAACACACCGGGTGTGTCTACATTTGCATCTATGCTGGCTTAAATTTACTGTGTAGTAAGTAACTGCGCAGTAAGTGGGAATGGGTAGGCAACTACACATGTAGACACTAAAGCGTATTAAGGCTGTATGTGGATTGACTTGGGACTAAAGTTAGCTCCAAGTCAGTCCACACACACAGTGTTACTGCACAGTAAGGCATCTACACATGCGTTACTGCGCAGTAACTACTCGGGTGTAAATTTGATACCTTCATGATGCAGTTATCAAATTTACGATCAAGTCAGCATAAGTCGCCATATTTACTGTGCAGTACGGGCATGCGTGTGTAGACATGTGCCCATACAATGCAATAATTTCAGTTACTGCATAGTAAATGCACGTATGTCGACACGCCTACTGATATCTAAAGATGAAAAGCAGCGGTGTAAGCTGTGTTACCATTTATATTCCAGTAGCACTAAAAGAATCCTATAAGAATCAAGACAGTAGCTTCTTCATCTGTTTATAGAATGACATAATGCATGCCCCAGTAACTTTACATTCGGGGGTGGGGGGAGCATAAAAACAACAATTACAAAAATTCATGCAGGAATGCATGTGGGGGAAGTACAAAATAGAAATGATTCAATGTGGCAGTCAAATATTGCAAATTTTATTATTCTGAGTAGCTCTTACTAATGTGGGTAATCTCTATTGAAATCAATGGGACTGCTTACACCAGGAAGGGTTGCAAGATTAGACCATTACAGTTGCTGACTGAACTCTCTTTTCTAAGATAAAAAATGTAGGGTGAAATTTTTCTAAAGAGATTAGGACTCAACAGTTCCTATTGCGTTGCATTTTTTGAAAAATCCATACTTAAAATTTACTTAAAAGAGTAACATCTAACAGTAGTAGTACCAGTATATTTTATTCTTACTAACAAACTAAAGGTGAAAATCTGGGTTCATGGTAATCAATGGTAACATATTTTTCTTTTAACGTGCAAAGCCCTGGAGCGCAATTTGATTTGAACTCTTGTATTACTTGCATGGGAGTATTTGCAGTGTGCAGAATAAAGCTTCGGACAGTGTTTTAATGTAATTTGAAGTAAAGAAGGTATTGGTAACATGATCTTTTATATGAGAAAACATAATAAAAAGAATTCAATGTTATCATGTAATCAATAATCACTTTCTCTCTCTCAAAAGCAGAACGGGAGATTCTGTACTGTGAAACTCCCTGTTTTCCAGGAATATTTTTCGCTACTTCAGTGATACACCATTTTCCAGATATTCCATGCTGTGCTGTTTTATGCAAATATTATTACAGTTAGGCTGTAGGTATGATACTGAGCAAAACTGTTTTTAAATTTTATCTTTGATATTCTAAGAAGTGCATCAACGTAGTATGGAAGTGCTAGTAAGCAGCAAATGGATTTAAAATATGCATTGTGCAAGTGTGGTTCCCCAGAGCATTGCTTTCTTGACAGAAGGTGACTACAAGAGTTCAAAAAGACTCATGGCAAGAGGGAAAGGAAGAAGCCTTACTTACTGTTCAGAATATCTTTGGGTCAGACTGTTCCCTCTGCAAGGAAAGAAAATGGGAAGAAAAATGGGGAAAAGGAGGAAAAGTATAAAAGAGCATAGTACTTCACCTGTATTAACTTCCTTCTCCCAACAGAGCAGAAATGCTGCAATGGAAGTGCTAAACGGAACAGAGCAGCTTTCAGTGAGACTAAAAGTCATGATTAAAAATAAGTTAAAGATCAATATTTTTTACTATGTGTACGAAAATGTTCCAATAATATTTAATATACTCAATGCACTAAAAGCCCAAATTAAATCATCGAAAACTTGGCTGGAAGGGGCCTAAGGAATTTATGTAGTCCAGCTACCTGTTCAAGACAGGATCACCTTGGTTTAAACCTTTCCATGTAAGTGCTTATTTACTCTGCACGTAAGAGTTCTTAATGATAGAAAGTCCATAACCTCTCTAGGTAGTTTGGTCCAGTGCACAAATTATTGCTACTTCTTGTCCTGTGCCCTATGGACAAAGACAATTGATCACTGTCCTCTTCATAACAACTTTTTTTTTTTTGTATTTAAGGTCTAGCATCTCATTCCCCCTCAGTCTTCTCGCTTCCAAACAAAATAATCCCAGATTTTCCAACTTCTTTTTTTACATCATCTTTTCTAGACCTATGATCAGTTTATTTTTCTCTTGGCATTCTAATTTGCCCATTTTTTTTTTATTTTTTTTTAAGAGTGGTGCCTCAAACTGGATTCAGTACTTCCCATGATTTGCTTTATACTATTAACTTTTTGGTAACAATATTCCATATTCTGTTTGTGATCTCCTTTAGCTCCCAGGCCTTTTTCTGCAGCACTACAGCCTAGCCAGCTGTTATCTCTCTATTTTTGTCCTTTTGATTTGTTCCTTCCTACATGTAACATACTGCATTTGTCTTAACTGAATTTTATTTTATTTCATGCCACTTTTCTAATGTATCAAGGCTATTTCAACGGGGAATCCTGTCCTCCTTGTCTGTTCTTTCACTTAGCTTGGCACTTTCCACAAATTTAAAAAGTGAACACTCAATTTAATCCCTTAACTCATAAATGAAGATACTGAATAGTACTGGATCAAGAACAGAGCTGTAAAAAGCCCATATGAAACTTTCTTCCACTTTGACGATGAGACACTGATAACTATTCTTTGAATCTGATTATCCAACCTGTCATGCACCTACCTTCATTTCCTCTGTACTATATTTCCTTAGCTTACTTATGAGAATGTCATGAAATACACTGTCAAAAGCTTTCTAAAGCTGGGATGTATCTTGTCCACTATCACCTGATCCACAAAACCTGTCACCTTGTCAAAGAAGGAAATCAGGTTGGCTAAGCATGACTTCCACTTAATAAATCCGTTAGTTCTTCCTTATCAGCTTATCATCTCCTAGGTATTAACAAACTGTTGATTTTATCCTAGAGTTAAGGACTGTTTGATTATATGATAGAGTATATTTCCTTGCTAGCTGTAAATAACATTTTAGTAGCAGAGATTTTTTAAGTGACCGTGATGACTCAAAGAAAAAAGATTGTTTAATACATATGAAATTTTAGGTCCTGCTTCTGTAAAACTTGTTCACAGGCTTATTAACCTTGAGCATATGAGTAGTTGCAATGACTGAATTGAATATGCACATTAATAAAGTTAATTGTTTGCAGGTCCAAGGCTTTATTCCTTCTCCTCCTCCAGGTTTTTAAATTTTTTTTTAACTAAGGCTGTAAAATAGAATAAGATGCTGTAACTGTACTGGCATTTAAATATAACACTATCTAGAAATTAGGCTGTTATACATTTTGTTTGGAAGTAGAAACACCATACATTTAAAAATCCTTTTTAAAACATTAGCTGATTTAAATGAATGACTTGCAAAAAACTACATGATTTAAATCATAATGTAAATCAATTATTTAAATAAATCCTAGCAACACCTTTCCTCTTGCCACCTCTTAACTCTAGAGATAGTCATTAGTAAAAGCCATAGTATCATCCACCCACATTATATTCTAAACCTTTTCCCAAATAATAAAAGAATTATCAGGAGAAACTATGAGGTTAACATTAGACAGAGAAAGCATTTTACAAGCTTCCTAGCTTTCCCAAACAATTCTTCTTGAATCTTCTGTTAAAAATTACATTTTGTGGTTATGTTCTTTTCACATCAAGGGCTCATTAATAAAAGACTTTCTTATGCCAGTGTGGCTGAATCATCTTCTAGAGCTAATACTTCAGAACTGTCATATAAATTGTATATTCAGGTGATATTTGAGGTATTTAAAAAAATGCAACCAAGCCAGAATGTCCCATATATCACAATTAAAGTTTTAGAAGATAGAGAATTCCTTATTCTCCTCCTACCTTTTGGACAGTCTATTACAAGGGTCTACTTAGGGTGCATCTAGAGGAGATGCTTTACTGGAAATTAGACCAAATTACTGCACAGTAAACATCACCATCTACATGTGTAGATGCTTACTGCACAGTAATTTGCACTAATCACGGGTAAATTTGCTACCTATAAATACAAGTAGCAAATTTACTCAGGAGTAATTACTGCACAGCAGGGGCAATGTGTAAGGGGTGCACGTGCACCCCCTGAGTATGGCGGTGCACCCCCTACAAAAAGGTGCTGCTGACAGTATCAACAGCTCATGCAGGTAGTAGCCGCTCACCACCACCCCCGACTGCCGACACCGCCAGCGGCATCTGTGGGCAATTAGCGACACTGCAGCATCTGTGGGAGCTCCCGCTTACCGCTGCTGCTGCCACGTTCCTGCCACTGCCATGCCCCCCCAGCTGCCGGGGGCATGTTTCGTTCATGCTGTGCAGTATGACATGTGTTGTCAGCTATTCAGCAGGGGATGGAAGATTGCTCCCTGCCCCCGGGAGCTACCTGCTGCCGGGGCAGGTTACGCCACTAGAGCCCAGGTGGGGACAATGTCCCCCTGGCTGCTGCAGGAGATTGATGCAGGGCTGGTGGAGGCAGGGGCAGACTGATGCCTGCCAGTAGCAAATTTGCTCCTGCTTCCCCGCACATATTGACACCTGCCCAGGGTGCTTTTACTCTGAAGTAAATTACCTCAGAGCATTTGCACGTGTAGACACACCCTTATTTACTAAATGTTTGTTAGTTACTATTAGTTTTGTATTCACAACAATGGGCAGTTGAGAAGATAGCACAAAGATTTCCAAAACAAATCAAAACAGACAAAATGCCTGAAAAGTTTTTATCATTTGGATGATGAGGATGAAGGTAAATAGATACTTAAGGGACTGAATAGCTGATAAACTCTTTTTCCAAAAACTTAAAAAAATTATAATTATAAAATAGAGCCTAATATCCCAGGGAGGAAGTACCAACTTCTTAACAGAGCCTGAGCAACTGTGCATTGGGTTTTAGATATGCCTTGAGTGGAAATTAAGTAGATAGAAACTCCTATAATTTAGAAGGCAACCTCTTAATTAAATACTGACAGACATGTCTCAAAAGGACATGGCCCACTGGGTTTTACAATCTAAATGAAAGAGTATACAAGGGAATAATGAAATGACAACCAGGTAGGGGGCTCACTCCATTCCTTCCAGGAGGGTTTCCTGCCATGGTAGCCACCTAAGCACAGCCATGCCCACTGTTCCATTCTACATAGACAAATCTGAAATGATTGTTTTCCAAACCGCAGCTTCACAGCATCCTGTATGCCCCACAATCACCTCAATTTGTGGAGAAGTACTGTAAGGGTTGAACAGGATGGAGGGACCTTATCCAATGACTGAATCTAACTCTAAATGACTAGAAAAGCCTCTCTCCCTCCTAGCATCCCAAAATTCTATAAAAAAACTGACAATACACATTTTACCTGGAAGCTGGGGACATGATTGCTATGTCAGTTTTCAAATAACAGCAAATCATTTAGTAGAAGAGAGATGAACTGAATGGTGAATACATGTTTAATATGCATGTTTCATAGAAGTTGAATCTACAGAGCTCTTGCTGAAATTCAGTACTTGTTGGAACCTTTTAACAGAGTTGAATTTTGACTTGGCCTACATTAAATCAACCTCATTTGAAGGCAATGGCAGTTGCAATACTGGTAAGAGTTGTTACTAACCATCTGGTAAAGATAAATTTACTAGTGTTTCTTACATACTATACAAAAAAACTGGAGAATTTTTCAGTTGGCTGATTAGCTTGTTTATGTATTACTTTCACTAAATTCAGTCTATTTCCATATCTTCCATGAACCATCAAAATGGCATCTTTCTCCCATGTAATTGGACGTTTGCAATTAATGAGCCAAGACAAGCATTCCCTCAAGCTCAGTTCCTTACTACCATTCCAGTCTTTTTTCCCTAATTATACTGAAAGCAGCTGGCAAAGCGGATTGCTGACAGGTTAAAAAATTTTCTCAGTCCAGTCTCCCATGCCCTTATGCTATAATCTTCTTTTTTTTTCCTATAGGTAGGCAAAGGGCTTGCTATTGTTTTAAGTTTCAGAAAAAATCTTGCATTAGACTGTGATACTAACTATTGGTATACTCATATGCATTACCAAACATGATAAGGAACAGCAAATAATCAGTTTTTCTCATAACATAAAGAGCATATACATTCTCTCAGCAGGGTTATAAAATGTTGCAATTGCTTGGATCTACTTAATTAAGCATAGTGAACTGGAAGACAGAATAACTGACAATTATATTTTGTGCGTACTAGTATTTTTCCGCAGGTCAACAAAGATGGCATTTGTGTTTCAGTTTATTTTACTTTCATTCATCATGGGTCCCACACAATTTTATAAAAATCATTTTGTAGTGGAAGTTAACTCTTTTCTAAGGATCTGGTTTGGTTTTGTTTACCCGGTACCTTACCAAGGTAGACCTGAAAGCTACTGTCACAATATTCAAACTTGGGACTCCAAAGTCAATTCATATTTGGGTTTTAAATAGCTCTGTTTTAAAAACAGCAGAATTACTTAGCTTTCATTAATATTAGAAACCCATTTTGGAAGTGAAATAAAATAACTAGCTTGTAACTAATGCACCAATTCCTCTTCTCCACCCACAATAACTCTAAAAGGAAGGCTCAAATATATAAGCCTTCATTAAGCTAAGTTTCTAATTTTCCTTACTATAGCTATTTTCACTATTTTGTAACATGTTAATATAGTAAGTATTCTGTTACACAAACATCATCATTACAATCACAGTATTCCCGATATTTAGCATCATATGCAGTAGGTTGCATTGATAAGGAAAAAGTTATTGGCAATATTCTTTTCTGACATCATTTCACGGGCATTGTTTTTTCTCTAGCACAGCTTGACCTCTCATCTTCCTCCAGCTAAGTCGATTCATCACCAGTCAGCAATCTGCCTAACATTATTTACAAAACACACCTCTGTAAAAAAAAAAAAAAAGCAGAGGCTAGTCATTTTAAGGAGACACCTTTTGCATCAAGCATTGCAGAAAGAGGTCAGAAGAATGAGTTCACCATTAAAGATCATCAACAGCCTCACACAATTTCTAAGAATCTATGTTATTTGCTGAATTGATCATAATCAACATTCCTCGGGCTAGTATACCTTGAATGGTAAGGGCAGAATTCTGTTCCACCGAATGGATGACCAAAGTACAGTTTGAGACTAACTCTGGGTTACCTGAATGAAGTACAGGAGCAATTCTATTACCCTCATGGATGTGTAAGTGCCCCAATTTTAGGAACATGATCACCTTTTGGAGAGACAGACACACACATACACATATTGCTATAATAGAGGGTACTAGGTGAAATAGAATTCTGTTGAATATGTCTTCTGTTCCCACTAAGGTTTTCTGAAGTTCTCATTAATTTCAACAGCAGTAGCATGAGGCCTCATATCTTTAGTTGTATGGAGTTTACTGAACACTGTGTTTAACTTCTCTTTTCTTTTTTTATAACTCCCCTCTGTGGACTGTTGCCCCCTTCTTCCCTCACTGACTGACAAACAGCTAATTTCAATGCAACTACCTCATCATAGCTTGCTCAAGAGAAGCAAGCTGCCCTGTCCTTGTCCAGTATTCTAATTCTTGCAAACTGAGATAAGCTGCAATAGAAATGTTTTGAGTACTTTGCCTGCAATCCACCTTCCTTTTAAGTTTAACTGTATATGTGACATAGAATCACAGAATCATAGAAAGTTAGGGTTGGAAGAGAGTCCAACCCCCTGCTCAAAGAAGGACCACCCCCAACTAGATTATCCCAGCCAAGGCTTTGTCGAGACAGGTCTTAAACCTCTAAGGATAGAGCTTCCACCACTTCACTAGGTAACCTGTTCCAGTGTTTTACTACCCTCCTAGTGAGAAAATTCTCCCTAATATCTAACCTAAACTTCTTTTGCAGCAACTTGAAAGCATTGCTCCTTTTTCTGTCATCTGCCACCACTAAGAACTATTTAGCTTCATCTTCTTTCGAACCCCCCTTCAGGTAGTTGAAGGCTGCTATTAAATCCTCTCTCAGTCTTCTCTTCTCTAGACTAAATAAGCCCAGTTCCTTCAGTCTTTCCTCATAAGTCATGTCCCCCAGGCCCCTCACTATTTTTGTTGCCTTCTGCTAGACTCTCTCCGATTTGTCCACATCGTTTCTGTAATGGGGGCCCCAAAACTGAACATAGTACTTCAGATGTGGCCTCACCAGTTGTGAAAATAGGGGAATAATCACTTCCCTTGACCTACGGGCAACACACCTAACAGTGCAGTCCAATATGCCATTAGCCTTCTTTGCAACAAAGGCATGCTGATGGCTCATATTCAGCTTATTGTCCACTATTATCCCCAGGTCCTTTACTGCAGAGCTGCTGCCCAGCCAGTCAGCCCCCAGCCTGTACTGGTGCATGGGATTGTTCCATCCTAAGTGCAGGACTTTGCACTTGTCCTTGTTGAACCTCATGAGATTCCTTTTGGCCCAATTCTCCAATTTGTCTAGGTCACTCTGAATCCTAGCTCTACCCTCCAACATATCTACTACTCCCCCCAGCTTGGTGTCATCTGCAAAGTAGCTGAGGGTGCACTCTATGCCATCTTCCAGGTCGCTGATGAAGTCATTGAACAAAACCAGCCCCACGTCTGACCCCTGGGGCACTCCACTTGATAACAGCTGCCAACTAGACATCGAGCTATTGATTACTACTCTCTGAGCCTGATGCTCCGCTGACATATATCAGCGAATACCAAAAGACACAGTCAAATATCACTGCTGCTTTCAAGAATAAATAATGTCCTCCTGAAGCAACCAATCCATATCACCACAAGATCCCAATTTTATAAGGCTGCTATTTCATTTTTACTGTTTGGTAATGTGTTGGTTGATTTTAAAATCCATTCTGCTGTCTCATCATTGCAGAGTGATGCCATCACCAACCAGAAATCATTCTCTTAATTAATATGGAAGTGACCTAAATAAAACATTAGGACAGAAATTAAACATAACTGATATAAATGATCAGAAACTGGTTCAAATATGTAACACAACAGAAGTTAATTACACATAAAATACTTTCAAAATGACCACAGCTAGTTTAAGATAAACCTGGACGGATGTAGTATCGCATTGAACTGATTTAAGTTAAATCAGTTTAGTGAACATCTGTCTCAGGTCCCCTCCAGATTCCAGTTAATTCATTGTCCCCCAACATCCCAAGATGCTTTGCACCTACCCTGCAAACCCTCAAACAATTCACCCTCAGGCTTTTTGCCTTTGTGTACTTAGATAAAAGGTCTAAAATACTATGAACTATATCTCCTTTAAAAAAGGTTAAAGGTAATGTCGAACCTTTCCTATATAATAATACATAAAACACCCACAAAATACTGAGCCTTCATCTGGCAGCATTTCCTGCATAGGACAGGAGTGGAAGAAGCATGAATTGTAGGCAGGCAGAAAACATGTAGAAAATTTACTGCAAGAATCATTGTCTTTTGTGATTTTGAAGCTTCAGATTATAGACAGTATATCTTTATGGAGTCCCAAACCTTCCTCAAAAGGAAAATAAGGGTTGGAAGGGACCTCAGGAGGTCATCCAGTCCAACCCCCTGCTCAAAGCAGGACCATACCCAACTCAATCATCCCAGCCAAAGCTTTGTCTAGCTGGGTCTTAAAAACCTCCAATGATGGAGATTCCACAATCTCTCTGGGTAACCTGTTCTATAATTCTGTGATAGACCAGACCTGGTAGAATGGCAAACTGTTCTGTCAACGGTGCTCCCTAAGGTGAACATGTATAAAGCACAAAACATCTAATGGGGGAAGCAATTCATAGAGTGTGCTGGCAAAATAAATGCTGCTAAAAGCAATGGTCATTGCTTTTAACAGCATTTATTTAAAATATGTACAGTAGAAAATGCTGATGAAAATTTGGACCAATTCAGAAAAAAATATGCCATGATGGACGAATCTTCCTAACTCTTTCCTTTCTTGAAACTGGAGGTCCTCTTTCAAACATATAGCAAGTTATCATATACCCCAGCCAGGGTTTGTCCTGGGTGGGGGCAGCCAGCCAGGGTTTGTCCTGGGTAGGGACAGCCCCTGCAACTTTTCTGCCTGCTCCCACCAACTCTCTGCTCAAGGAGGGGAGAGGGCAGCTCTTGTCATGGTTTGTTCTCTCACTCAAATGGACAGCAGGTGTTGTGGCCATGTCCTGGCCTGGGGCTGGCATGTTTTAAAACCCACTCCCTCCCCACCTGAGCATCAGAGCCCCGGGCCAAGGTGTGGCCATGCCCCTCCTCCACTAGAGTGAGTAGGGAGGGGAGGGAAAAAGCCTAAACCCCCTTCCCCCCGTCAGTCAGTGAGCCCCTGGCTTGGGGGTGCAGCTATGCCCCCCACTCTCTACTAGAGGTGGGGGTGGGGGCAGGGGCCTGGCAAGGACCTCAGGGACCCCTTCCCCCCTGAAACAAACCCAGGCTGTGATCTTCTGCAGTAAGGGAGAGGGTTTAATCCCCATCCCTCCCCACCTCAGCCTGCAAGCTGCTGGCCAGAGTGTGCCCACACCCCCTGCTCAAGGGGGGAGCACAACCCTAGTAGGGGTTGCCCCCCACTAGGTGGGCAGCAGGAGACAGAAGTCTGCCAGAGGCTGTCACCCCAGGCAGACAGGGGCTGGGGTCCTGTGAGGGCCTAGGAGGGGGTTTAAACCCCCCCTCCCCCACCTTAGAGTATTGGCCTCAGGCCGCAGTCTGGCCAGATGCCCCAATCTCTGCGTAAACTGGGGGGGAGGGGGGTAAAAGCATGGTAGAGGCTGCCCCCATCAGACCCTGGCTGGGGTCCCATGTGGACTGGGAGGGGTTTAACCCCCTTCTCTCCCACCTCAGTGTGTGAGCCCTGGGCCGACGTATGGCTACACCCCCCACATTTGCTGCTTGAGGATGGGGGAAAAGCCTGGCAGGGACTGCCCTGCCTCCCCGCAAGCAGGCAGACCCCATTTAGGGTACACTGTGAGCCAGGTATAGGGTTTAAACCCCCCCTCCTCCCTTTTCAGCATGCTGGCCTGGGCCAGGAGATGGGGATAAGCCTGGCCTATGCGGACCAGAGAGTGGGGTTTAAAGCCCCCCCTCACCCTGGCCTCAACATACTGGCCCCAGGCTGGGGTTTAGCTATGGCAATGGCTGGAAGGCCTGCTCTAGCACCCCCCAGCTTCTGGCCTGAACCAGAATGTGGCTGCATTTCCAGAATTGGAAGTGAATGTCTGTTCTCTTGCTTATTGGTTCAATCTATCCAGTTTAGACTACCTTGCAAAGACTGAATCAATTCAGGCTCTGACTTTTTGACTGTCTGTATTTAGCCTGACTGTCAGGCACAGCTGTGCTCCAGCTTGGACTGGGCGCCCTCCTGTGCATGAAGCACATGCCACATAATTAATATAAACAGAGGACCTTAAAGTTATGCCTTTTGTGTAGACATTGTTCTTAAGTTACCATTAAAGAAACATTTGATAGGCTCATACATCACTCCTTAAACACATAAGCATTTTATGTTTCTGCTTTCATTTTAAAGACTCTAATTAAACTGTAAGCAATTTCTACTGTGCAGGTACTTCTCTATAACATTACTACAATACACAATACAATCATAGAACCATCAGAATGGAAAGAATCTCCTGGTTCATCAAGTACAGTCCCTTGCTGTACATTGATCAAACTCTATATTAAAATTAGTTAGGTTTTTGTCCCTGCTACACTCATGGGAATGCTGTTCTAGAAGCAAATTGGTCTGAGATAGAAACTTTTTTTTAACTTCCAGCAAATGGAAACATTTGTTAGGTGCCAACAACATACTTTAATAAGCAGTAGTTTTTTTCCCCTCCTTTGTTTTACATGCAACTACTTGATGGATCTTGTCTATGGATCAGGAAGTATTTTTTCCCACTGTAAAGTAAATCAAGCAGTTTGCGGAACACCATTCAACTTTCTTTGATGCCTCATGTATTACCTATTTCTGGAGGCAGGATACCAGATTTTATCATTTCTGTTCCCTAAATTCATATTAACATAATCCTGTTTATATTTACCTCTCTTTTCTGCTCTGTTTCTGTGACCAGGGTTGGTATGAAAATAATAAAGAAGTCTTACTTCTTGAGCACCTGAAATATAGTACTGTAATGCACATGAAAATGTTGCCTGCTTATAAAAACAGGCCAACAGACAAATCCTATTCATGAATGATCCTATAATTACAGAGGGGAGGTAGGGAAGAAAGTGGGATGATATTGGAGCTAGACTGAAATACACCAACTGAGAATCAGGCCAATTTGTTTTTATAAAGTCATAGGCAGGAATGTATACTGAGGTCAAAGCAAGGATCCACCAATAAGCTATGGATTTTGCAAGCATTAATCAGCATCACGCAGGGGTCTCATTACAAGAATTCCATCTTCTTTTGGTCCTTTTATAAGTGGGATTATAGGATATGTGGCCTGTGATAACAGGCAACTGGAAATCATGATGCAAGGTGACCCTTCATTTCCATGATAAACTTTTTGTGCAGCCAGAATTTTTTTTTCTACTGATATTATGAACAAAAAAATTATTTAACATATCAACCAAAGTGTTTATTGCCATAGTCTTTAAATATAAATTATTTACCTTTCTTGCTTCTCTTATCATCTTCCTAATGGTTTCCTTTATTGTGAAAGGCTGTACTCGTGGTGGGTGAAAAAGCAGATCAATGTTTGTGCCACCAGAAATACCAGGCATGAGAAAGGGCCAACCCAAATCAAGGTTTGGAGCTTCTACATCTGATTCAATAGGCCAATAAGTTCCTGAGGAAGAAGCATCATCAACTGAATTGTCAGAGGAATAAACAGTGTTTGGAGGAAGTTTCTGAACAGTGTTCAAAATATAATTAATTTCCTCATCTGCAAGGAACTCTGTACATCTCTCCTTGGAAAGGAATTCTTTGTAGGCTTCTAAACCTCCTTCAATTAAAGCGTCAATGGCTACTCGGTACCATTCCTTGTAATGAGGTTCAATGTAGTTCTCTGATCTGCAGTCTTCATGTAGGGATGAAAGCAAAGATGAGGTTTCCATTTTCACAGATATTTAGCAACAAACCTTTTAAACTTCCATTCATGTACAGATGAAATGTATCTAAAAGGATATAAAAAAATGAAAAGAGTATTTTTTGCTAATTTGCAATCCAGAGAAATATAAAAATAAATGTAACAATGTATGATTCTAATGATATTATACTAAAACTCTCTAGGTCACCTAGGAATTTCAAGATCCTTTGAAAATTGTCTTGAAGTAATTTTCTCAGACCCAAGTTTAGGTATTTTTGTCCCTTTTTACTGAAGGAGAAAATAGCTAAGTGATTTGGTTATGTTCATATGTGAAATCTGTGGTAGAGTTGACACTATGTCCCAGATTTCCCAGTGCTATAAACCAAACCATACTCTATGAAAAGATAATATATTCAGTTAGCATTCATTTAATATGTTTCAAAACTTTATCTGTGGTAATTGGAACATTGCTAGAACAGTCAAGAAAAATGTTTCACAACCCTCGCCTGTCTCCCATTTCTTTACACTGTTTTCCATTCCTCCCTCACACACATACCTCCTCTTTGGATTCTCTGAAACCACAGTCGTTGTCTTATCTACTCTTTTTCCCATGATGAGCTAATCCTTGTGTTGCTTATAACCGGGACTAGCCTGCCTCACTTCGATGAGTTATGAGGAACTCTAGAGAAGTTTCTCCTCCCACATCTTGTATCAGGCTCTGAATCAGCAATTTGGTCACTAGTTTCCACCCAGCTCACTCAGTGGAGTTCCTGCTTGTATCTTACCATGTTACCAAGAAAAAGAAGGAGAAGAAGAAGAAGAAGAAGAAGAAGAAAAGAGATTTTTCCCTTTTTTATTTCAATTAAATTTAAAAGGGATGCTGGTGTTACCCACTTAAAAACTCAAACCTGTGCAAGAATAAAGGATCACATTATCCTTCTTCATTTACCTACATGAAGAGCCACTGAATTTTCATAATTTCACAATTTGCATGAAAACTAAGGTCTAATCGCATTCACGCACTGCACTGCATGGAGGTAAGTAAAAACCTGGAAATTCCATGAGAATGACAAAGAATTTGCCAAGCATAACAGAGAGAAGCTATATGGAAAAAAACTTCCTATTGCCAATGACAATGACATGGGAGCTCACCTCATAGTGAAATTCAGAGAAAGTTATCCTGAGGGGAACAGAGGCATCTCTCCCAGCTATATAATTGATCCAATAAACGATAATTACAGAAAGGCTCCATTCTTCCCTCAGTGTATGATGAGCAAATTAGGATACATATACACAAGCACCAATAGAACATTAATATGAAAACCATCATTTGAAGCCAATTTTGCAATAGTAAATCATTTAGGCATGTTGAATACATTTACACAATGTGTAAATATATTTTCTCTTTATATGCAGATATTACAAAGATGTTTTTACAATTTGTGAAATGTGCATTTTGGTCTGGAATTCATACTGGTAATATCCTAACCAATATTAAATGAAATAGAAGTTGCTTTCATTTAACACTTAAACTAAGCCTGGTAGGAAAAAAACGTTAAAAAAACTCTCTACAGAGGTCTGTAAAAAGTGAATTGAATTCCAGTGAATTCCAAAATCCAATTCAATGTTCAAACATATTGTCAATTCTGGATATTTGTGTCTGTGGATTTTCTGATCCTACACCCAAAGTCTTGTGATGGAGAAAAAAAATTACTGAATAGCTAAGAATAAGATAAGGGCAAAAATTCAGCCAAGATCACTGATGAAGAGTTTGCAAAGTCTGAGGTTTAACCAAAAAAAATGGAAAATGGCCAATCTGATATTGCCATCAACCTTTCACATGAGGGATTAAATCTGAATCATATCGCTGAGCCAGCGGGAAAAAAGATTGCTCCTGAGCCTGGGGGGAAGGAACATTTTTGTCTGCTACTATAATCAAGCAAGCAAACTAAGGGGGCTTGATGGCTTTCCAGAGTGATAATTTGGATCTGTTGGAGGATCTGTCCATTCATTGACATATGAAGCAAGTACAAAACGTTATGAAAGATGCGCAGTAGCATTAACATACACATTACATGTGTGCAGATGATTATACAGGGTGTAAAGGGTGGATACTCAATTCTGTGGTGCATAAAAGAGTACAGTAATTAAAAAGGACAAAATGAAACATGGAATGAAATTGTAATATTGAAATACTGAAAACAATGCCTCATAAATGAATTAACTGGAACAGTTTGTTTCAAAATTATTTGAGACTTAAGAGTTAAAAATGACTGAGAAAACAGTAATCATACACACGGGACTTGGTATTTGGGCAATGTACTGATGAGGCAATGAATAGATATTAAGCTGACCACCTATAAAACTCTTCTGCAAGAAATCCACTTCTTGTATGATATTAATGACCCAATCCAGTTTCCACTGAAGTCAGTCAATCTCTAGTATTTCTAGATCTGATTATACTGTGGCATAGGGCTGCTGGGAGTGGGAATTTTGCCACTGATTTTATGAGCTGCAACATGATTGCGCCTGAGTCTGCAAAGATGTGTGGGAAAAGAAATCCATTTTATATTACATAGCTATTGTGGCAATTATTAACTCGGTAATACCCAGCAATAAGTCAAGCATTTATATTTCTGCTAATATATTTTCTCTACAGCTCTAATCTTTGTCATGATATTCTGTCTTAAATTGTTTTTGTTGGCATCCATTGCTATTCAACTTATTCTGGGTACTCCAGGCATGGTGACTGATATGCGGTATATGAAGCCCCTGTTCTGGGGGTTTCACTGAAGGTTTTGTTTTCTTTTTTTCTTATTTCTTTTTTTACTTAAGCATTAATGGGCTATATCTTCATTTGGTATTGATTTGTAATACTGCATTGAAGTTAAGAGAACCTCAGGATGATATATTTCCCTATTTTAAAATTTTAAATGAAGTCATAGTAAATTGACTTGTGCTTACTGTTTTTTATCAAAGAAAGCGAATACATTTAATGTGGCACACAGATCAAATGAAATAATCTGTACTCAGACATGAAAGAAGGATGTGAATATGATACAGTTTTTTATCCAGGGAGAGCTACAAACTTCTGCTTTAGTGAATTCTGTCCTACATGAGAGTAATTATTTCCATAGAAAACAAATTCTGCTTGCAAAAGATATCAGGAACATTATATATTTATTTGAGAGCCAAGATTTCCTATTCATTATCAGGAAAAAGATAGACTGCAAGACAGGTCAGACCTATGGAAAATTATAGTGCTGAATTAAGAACATGACTCTATGGTATGGTACATGAATTTAGTCAAAAAAAATCTCAAATTGAAGTAATAGCATCAAATAAATATGGTACAAGGTCCAACCCTCTTGAAACCCTTATTTTCTTTCCTGGAAAGTAATAATTACTGTGTTGAAACAATATCCTAATAGAACTTTTATAATTATTGGAAGGTAAGAGAGAGAAAGAATGAGGAGAATTAGGTAGCTGGCTTGGACCTGTTGTGTCTTGTAGTTTAAATTTCACAATAAAATACAGGTATATTTTAGCTGTCTTTATGAGGGTTGTTTTTTACTATCACTCATGATAGAGATACAATTAAAAAACAAAGTTTACTAAATTTTTGAGAGTTGTCTTTTATTTTTAATTTTAAATGAACTTTTTCAAGTCTCTCTCTGTCATGTATGTTGATTTTTGTAAAGCGGGCTTGATTCTTGAAACATATACTCTCCAGATTAATACTTTCTCATGTCAGCAGCTTTATTACTAATATAAGTAGGGTTCCGGCAGAATCAGGCTGATGGTTTGAGTTTTCAGTAATCTACTTACACCCATCTATTGCTTATTGTAGGTGTTGTCGTGACTGTAAATTTGCAGACCTCATGTATGTATTTATATGGTTGACCAGCTGCTAGAAATTTGATGTCAACTACTTTTTAACTCCAACATCTTCACTATATCTGTATAAGTCAGATTCTCAACCAGGGTGCCATGGCACTCTGGACTGCTTTGAGATCCTTTCAAGGGTGCCAAGTAAAGCAATGTTAGCACTGTTAGGTATGCAAACATGATTCTCAAGATAAACCCAGAGACTTCAAATAGGAATCTTTAGTGTTAAAAACATTTTGATCCATTGCGGTCTTTCTCAGTTCTTTGCAACAGAAAAATTTCTCTATTATTTTTCCATGTTCAAAAAATGAGTGAAAACTAAAAGCTGGCATTTTCAAAGGGAAGCCTCAAGTCTGAGGGGTGCCATAGTCTAAAAAGTTTGAGAACTACTGATTTAAGTAATCCTGATGTCCACTGCATCAGACATCTTCATTTTGTAGATGTGGGCATTGTAAATATAATGTTGACCAAAGAAGTATTTTCCTCCACAGAGTTGAAATGCACATATAATTGAATGACGAAAGGATTTGTGCTTCAGAGCATGTGCTCAGGCTAAAACAGCTGGTAAGCTCTGCATGGATCCTGCACAGACTTGCTCATCACTTGCTTTATATTAACTATGTGCCCTGCCCTTTCCAGTGCTGATACAAGGAATATAGCAAGAAAAGACCTGCACTTTGGGAGGCAAGTAGAATTGTGTCTTTGTGGGAATGAATTTCCACACCATCTTAGCTTTCAAAATGGTGACAAATGAGTGATAGACAGCCACAAGTACACCCAATGGAAAAAAGTTGAGAGTTCTACCCCTGCTTCAGTCATGCTAACTTCTATACACTGCACTCTAATTTTCTATGATTGTATGATTCTATACACTAAGGTAGAGATGGGTGGGAAATGATTTTCCTATCCCACAAAGAATTTCAAGATTTCAAAAATGCTCCTCTTCCAAATTGGGACAATTCCTGGAACAGTCATTTGAAGTCAGAATGATAGACTCATATAAAATTAGGGTTGGAAGGGAGCTCAGGATGTTATGTAGTCCATCCCCCTGCTCAAAGCAGGACCAGCTCCAACTGTATCTTCCCACAAAAGGCTTTGTCTACCTGGATCTTAAAAACCTCCAAGGATGGAGGTTCCACAACCTCTAAAACCTCTAAGAATGGAGATTCCACCACCTCTCCGGGTAACATGTTCCAGTGCTTTCCTACCCTCCTGGTGAGAAAGTTCTTTCTGATATCTAACGTAAACTTCCCTTGCTGCACCTTGAGACCATTGCTCCTTGTTCTGCTATCTGCCACCCCTGAGAACAGTCTAGGACCATCCTCTTTCAAACCCCCATTCAGGTAGTTGAAGGCTGCTATTAAATCCCACCTCAGTCTTCTCTTCTCTAGGCTAAATAAACCCAGTTCCCTCAGCCTCTGCTCAGAAGTCTTGTTCCCCAGACACCTAACCATTTTGTTGCCCTCTGCTGGACTCTCTCCAGTTTGCCTATATCCTTTCTGTAGTGGGGGGCTCAAAGATGCACACAGTACTCCAGATGTGGCCTCAGCAGCCCTGAACAGAGGGGAATAATCACTTCCCTTGATCTGCTGCCAGTGCAGCCAGCATATCATTTCTTATATCCAAAGTGAGGCCTTAACGACTAGGTACAAGCAAGCATCTCTCTCTCTTTCTCTGCCCTCCCCAAGAAAGACATACATTTCAGACAGGTTCCTGCCAAATGTATCCATTTTGGTGAAATCAGCATTTTCAGAGGACAGTACACCCAGCTGTGTTTACCCAATGGTGGGTCTGAAGGAGACACAGCAGGCACAAACCGGTGGCTTGCCCCCTCTCTCCCATGTGGGTATGTGAGGGCTATTCCAGCAATGTGCCATTCACCTCTGATTTGTGCAGTGAGAACCCTGGGCCTTGTCCAGCCTGTCATGAACAGAATTAACAGGGGTTTGATGTACCCTCTGCTCTATAGTCACAATCAAAAGGTGTCGGGGGCACTAAGCAGCACAGGAACACTTGCCTTCCCAATCCCTGTGGCACAGAGTTTGAATTACACTTTGACTCTTGGGTGGGGGGGCAGGGGAGGGGGGGTCTGAAAGAAACTATGCTGCCCATCACAATGCCCTAACACAATTGGAGACACCTACCCCCCCAGCAGCACCATACCTAGACTCCTGGCGGCCCTGGGGTGAACTTTTACTATCGGGCTCTCCTTCACCAAAGATAACGATGATAATAATTTTTAAATTAACATTTTGGGGCCCCCTTTGTGCCTGGGCCCTGGGTGGCCGCCTCGTTCGCCCATACCCATGTCGAGCCCTGCCATCCAGATTATGATTTTCAAATCTTATAGGGGAGCTTTCATTTCTTATTGGGGGGCTCAGCCTCCACCCTCGAGCTCCCCCAGCATTCAAACCCTGCCTGTGGCCCAGGGCAGTGGTGGCTTTAGGGTTGTTGGGGCCCTGGGAGAGATCAGATGGCCATCATAGAGGACATTCTGCTTTTCTGCTGCTCTGTCCTCTATCGATACAAAACCCGACACCTTTGTGTCCTCTATTTTTTTCTTCAAGAGAATAATAGAGGACATAAAGGCATCTGGTTTCACGTCAATAGGGGACAGAGGACAACCGGACTGTCCTCTATGATGGCCCACCCTAGCAAGAGAGTCATTTGGGGCTCCTTCCAGGTATGTGCTCAGGTAAATATTACCTGAGTTGTACCGTGACTCTTTTTGCTATTCTTTGGGGGAATCAGATAAATAGGCAAGTGTTAAAACGCAAATGCAGCCACTTCCTTGCAAAAACTGCACCTCCCCCCACCACCAAAATCTGAGCTGCTAAAGTGTGGAGCCCCGAGCTTGCAGTCCCCTGCCCAAGGCGACTCTCCCACACCCCAGGATCCAAGAGCTGTAGCGAAGCCAGAGAAGGGGCGAAGAGAAACTTTGTAAGCCAGGACACTTGGAGGAGCGGGGAACGGGAAGAAACGCCAAGTGCTGCCCGAGTCCAGACCTCTGGCCTCACGGGGTTAGCGGCTGCCAAGCGGGGGTCGCCTCTCCTGGGGGGGAAGAGCGCGGCAGCCTGCTCCTCGGCTGTGGGAGCGGGAGAGGGCACGAGCCGCTTCTCTGTGCCATGTGGCGTGGGGGGCACCCCGGCCCTCCGCGCCGCCCTCGCCCCCGCCCAGCTCCCGCCCGCGCCTCCCGCAGCCTCGCTCCCCGGCGGCGCGGGGCAGCGGGCAAGAAAAGCCCCACTTACGGTGCTAGTTCCCCGCGGTTGCAAATCGCCTCTGAAGCTTTTGGGGTTTGGTTTTTTTTCCCCCCCACCAGTTTCTCCCCCTCCCCAGCCCGAGCCCGCGCGCTCACCCCGGGCGGCTGGGACTCAAGCTGAGACACAACCCGTGGCAGGTATTTCCCGTCGCGCTCGGGAGCGCCCTGGGTGTGGAAACCAGTCGGAGCATGTCGGCGCGGCGCGGCGCGGGGCTCGGGGCAGCTGCGCGCGCGGCAAGGACTCGTTTGAACTCGGCAAGACACGGCGCGGCCGGCTCTGCGCCGAGCAAAGTCCAGGGCTGCTCGCACAGGGCTTGTGCTTCTCGGGGCCAGGCTGATAAGAAGCGGCGGTGACACCCTGGCAGTCCTGGCCCGCCTGGCTTGTGCCTGGCACGGAGCAGCAGGCAGGGAGGACACCTGCAACAGGCTGCCTGGCACATGGCTGCTGTACCCCTGAAGAGAAGTAGCCCCCCAACCTCCAGGGCCGGATGAACGCATAGGCAAACTCACTGTTGCCACTTCACATAGGGCCCTAGGCATTTGCCTAGTTTGCAGCATTGCCAACTCTCATGATTTTTGGTGTTGGTCTTCAAATCTATGCTTCAGGAATGCATTGGCGACACGTAGGGGGTGCACGCAGGTGCATGTGCACCCCCTGAGATTGGCGATACACCCCCTGTGATTGGCCGCCACTGCCGGCAGTGCCTGCAGGTGGTCACCACTTGCCATTGGCTGCCACCGACCACCAGTCGGTGCTCACCACCCCCAGTCACCACTGACACCACTCCTGCCACCCGTGGGGCGGTCGCCCAGCCTCCAGGGGCACACGTTATTCATGCAAGAATGTGAAAAACTTAGTTCTTTCCTAGATAGATAGATAGATAGATAGATAGATAGATAGATAGATAGATAGATAGATAGATAGATAGATAGATAGAAGAAAGAGCTACGTTTTTCACATTCCCAAAGTGTAGACTTTAAGAACAAGGCCAAAAACCATGAGAGTTGGCAATACTGCAAACTAGGCACATGCCTAGGGCCCTAAGTGAAGAAGGGGCCCAGTTATGCTTATTTTACATATTATAATTCTTGAGTGAAAATGTAATATAAATATATACAGTATTAAGTACGGGTCCATGAGTTTGTTTGCCGAGGGCCCACTAGAGGGTTAATTGAGCCCTGCCCACCTTGCTGTCTGCACCCTGAAATGCCTCATGCCCATCTTTTGAATTATGAAATGCGTTGATTATATCTAGGCAGACAAGGTTCTTTGGGTAGATGTGATATCTTTATTAGACCTGCTAAATAGTTGGGAAAAAGTTCTTTGCAAACTTTCAGGGACAAACACCCATGCACTTGTTCCAAAGCCTGAGGAAGGGCTCAATTTTCTCCCAATGGGGGTGCACATGTAGACAGAAAATTCAGGAGCGTCAGTTGCACGTTTAGACGTGCCCCATGTTAACCAATGTACTCCAGATTGTTTTTCTTTCGACCTGAAATGTTTGCCACAATTGACTTAGGCGTGTGCCTGTTTTTGTGACTCCTTTATTATCACTGATTGTTCCTGTGCTTTCTGAGCCAGTCAGGATTTCCTTTATGGACTTCCTCCATGTCTCAGCAGTGAATCCTTAGACAGCATTGTTTCCGCAGCATGACAGGGGCCAGCAAAGTATACATTTAAAATTGATTAAGCTATAGGAAGAATTTAATGTAAGCTAGCATTCACACAGGAATACAATGGAAGGCTGCAATTGAATACCCTTGGTACCACTTCACCTAGGAACTGTGGCCTTCCCTGACTTGAGAGTTCAAAGCAAAGACATTGGTTTGGGATTTGTTTTTCCCATGAGTGAACCTTCCTGCTCCTTATAGCATCATACAAAAAGAGAGTTGGAAGGGAGGTCATCTAGTCCAGCTTCTTGCTCAAAGCAGGACTAGCCCCAACTATATAATCCCAGCTGAGGCTTTGCCTACCTGGCTCTTAAAAACCTCTAAGGATGGAAATTCCACAACCTCTCTGCATAGCTTGTTCCAGTGCTTTATTACTCTCCTGTAAGAAAGTTTTTTCTCATATTTGGGGGTACAGGGAAATTTGAACTTCTGTATGAACTTCTTTGTGTGAAGTACTATCCAAGTCATAGACTATCAGTCTAATATTTAATATTATACATATGTGTGTGTACACGTGTGTCTGTGTATATATATATATGTATGTATGTATGCGTCAGATAAAATATATGTCTATATCTATTGCAGCAAACCTCTGCAGTATCACGCACAATCGCTGCATACATGACACTATAGACAGATATATAGATATAATCAGGGTTGTTGGTTGTAGCCCTGTTAGTCTAATAACATAGACAGGCAAGGTTCTTTGGGTAGATGTGATATCTTTTATTAGACCAACTAGTCGGAAAAAAGTTCTTTGCAAGCTTTCAGGGTCAAGCACCCATGCACTTCTCCCAATGCCTGAGGAAGGGTGTTTGTCCCTGAAAGCCTGCAAAGAACTTTTTTTTCTGACTATTTAGTTGGTCTAATAAAAGATATCACATTTACCCAAAGAACCTTGCCTTGCCTATGTTCTTAGACTAACAGAGCTACAGCCAACAACCCTGATTATATCTGTATATCTATATATCTGTCTATAGTGTAATGTATGTAGTGACTGTGTGTGATACTGCAAGGGTTTGATACAATAGATATAGTTATATATTTATCTGACATATACACACACATATGCATACTATTAAATATTAGACTCTGATAGTCTACAACTTGGGTAGTGCATCACAGAAAGAAAGTTTAAATTTCCCTGTGCCCCCAAGTATGAGAAAAAACTTTCTGACAGGAGAGTAGTACAGCACTGGAACAAGCTATGCAGAAAGGCTGTGGACTTTCCATCCTTAGAAGTTTTTAAGGCCCAGGTAGACAAAGCCTCAGCTGGGATGATATAGTTGGGGCTGGTCCTGCTTTGACCAAGAAGTTGGACTAGATGACCTCTCTTCCGACTCTCTTTTTGTATGAAGCTATAAGGAGCAGAAGGTTCACTCATGGAAAAAACAAATCCCAAACCAATGCCTTTGCTTTGAACTCTCAAGTCAGGGAAGGCCACAGTTCCTAGATGAAGTGGCATTGAGGGTGTTCAGTTGCAGCCTTCCATTGTATTCCTGTGTGAATGCTAGCTTACATTGCATTCTTCCCATAGCTTAATGAATTTTAAACCTATACTCTGCTGGCCTCTGTCACGCTGCGGAAGCAATGCTGTCTAAGGATTCACTGCTGAGACATGGAGGAAGTCCATAAAGGAAATCCTGACTGGTTCAGAAGGCACAGGAACAATCACGGATAATGAAGGAGCCACAAAAACAGGCACACGCCTAAGTGAATTGTAGCAAACACTTCAGGTGGAAAGAAAAACAATCTGGAGTGTATTGGTTAACACTGGGCATGTCTACACGTGCAACTGACGCTCCTGAATTTTCTGTCTACATGTGCATCCCCATTAGGAGCAAATTGAGCCTGACAGCAGCAGCCCATCCAGGGCTGCTCCTGCTCTGCTCTGCCCCCTGCAGCAGCCAGGTGGAGCTCTAGGCTCCCTTGGGTGCCAGCCCTGGACTAGCAGGGGGCACAGGGGCTTAGCCCTTATCCCCAGAGAAGGGGAGCTGTCCCAGCTCAGTGAGCAGCTCCAGCCCAGCTAGGGAAAGATGGGGTTGGCCCTGAGCAGAGGGAGGAGTTGTCCCAGCTGGGTGGGCAGCTGCCTCCCAACCTCATGGAGATCCCCTGCCCCTGCCCAATTTGTTGGTCTGCTTTCTGCTCCCTATTTTGTGCTCCCTGCCCAGCCTTCTGTTTCCTGCCCTATCTGCAGCTATGCTGCTAACCCTTTCCCTCACCTGCTGGCATGCCACACAGAAGCGGTCTACACCACTTGTGGCACACATGTAGCCCATGAACACAGAAAAAACCCAACAACATTGATAACATTTTCTGTGAAGAACAGCTGCTGGTAAGTTTAAGGCCAACTTTTGGTTTGGGTGCCACAATCTGACTATGACTGAAGAGTAATCACATCCTAAATAGTAGTCAGCACATCTGACCTTTATTTCCAAGCTGTGCCATTGGCTTTCTAGTAAGTCATTTGGCCTTTGGATAAAACACCTCAATAGTAGGATATAAATTAGAAAGTTAACCATCATTTATAAAATGTTTTGTTTGAAAAAGTTTTTCAAATAAAGATCTCAGAAGCTTATTCTCTTTTCAATGTGTACTTTGACCTTCAATATTAGTGGCCCACACAATTGCATGGCTTAACACTTAAGGCCTGGGTTATTTTCAGTTTAAGATAATGACATTATAATGAGATTTCAAGTAAATTATCCTTGCAATCCTTTGTCCTAATTACACTTTGCAACACATATCAATGTGTGTAAATACAGCCAGGCCTTTTCTTGGTGGGATAGTCTGATATTGTGTCATTCTGGGCATGTCTACATGAGACTTTACTGCAAATGGGCAGTAAAGTTTCACCATCTACACATGAATAGAATTTACTGCGTAGTAAATTAAGCTAATATGCTGTTTGCTAGTACCAGGAAATATAGGTATTAGATGAATAGTGCATTAGCTACTGCACAATAGCACACGTGTAGATGTTGACCAGGAGCAAACTGTCTGCTGGGGACCCACTGCTGACTGGCTAAGCCCCGATGCTCGGGGTGGGGAGCTGTGCCAGCTGCAGGGGCAGCTGTCTCCCGTCTATGTGGGGATTGGGACCCATCTGAGTGGGGACAACTCTCCTGGACACATGGGGATTGGGACCAACCCCCATACTATCTGCCAGCCCCAGGCTGCTGCAGGGGGGCAGAGCAGGGCAGGAGCAGCTGTAGACTGGGTTGCTCCTGTCTGGTGCAGTTTGGTCCAGATGGGAGTGTATACGTAAACATGTGCTCCAGATCACTTTAATGAGCCTGCAAAGAAAATTCAGACATTAATTCCACATGTAGATGCACCCTCTGACAAAGGTATTTTATCAGAAGTAATTCATCATGTCTATCTTGAAGCAGAAAAGTTTCCTTGCAACCTTATAACACCCAGTTTTAAATGTAGGATATGGACAAGCTAAGAATGATTCAATAGATACATTTCTTGAATGGCAGTCTTTAAGGAAAAAAAATTGGGCAGTAAATGTGATAAAGTTACTGACTTAATTTTATCAAAATAAATACCTGAGGCAGGGATCCAAAGAAGTGACTGGCAGCCAATAAATTTCTGCTGAGTAAGTAGTTCAGTTAATGGCGTACTTAAGAAAAAGTAGACACGTGCTATGAACATGTTTCAACTACTAGCACTATAAACACCACTAATAGTACCCTTTGTACCAAATTCTGCTCTTAGTTGCCTCTGGATGAAAATTCCATCACTTTTTATTTAAAAAAATTAACATTTTAATTAGATCCATATTACTTAATAGTTAGCTTTGATATAGTGCATTATATCCCTATGATGATTTGTGAAGAAGGTGAATGATTTTCTAGGCAAACTCATTCAAAAAAGTATAACGATAAGGAGTTATTTTCTACGTTTATACAAAAATGGGAAAATGGCACTTAAAGCTCTTTCTATACCAAGTAAATTGTTTAGATCTCTTTTTGTTATATTGTTCTTATTACTAAGACTTCAAATGAGATACATGAATCATTGAACATAAGCACAGCACTAAAAGAAAAAAGGGAAAAAAAGGCTATTAACTTCTCGGGATCTAGGGACCTGGATGAGGAAAAAGGAAGCAGGTTTGTTCTGCTACCAGCCTTCTAAATTAAGGCTTACTTATTATTAGGTATACGTACAATGCCTAACACAATGGGACACTGATCCAATATTGTGGCTTTAGGTACCACAGCAATACATACAGGTAATAATTAATATCAACAACATATGTTTTTAAAGATATATCAGATTCACAATATTTAAAATCAAATAATTTTCTATTTAAGACAAAAGTACAGAGGTTTGAATCAGCTCTCTTGGAGCAAGAGAAAAAATGTTTTTATAGATATCTTTTCATGTAAAAAAGCCATATCTTATTTATGCTAAACTTTTAATACAGCTGAAACAACCAAACTTTCATGAACATGTAGGGAGAAGAATTGCTGGGGAAGAATAAAAACAAATCAATTTGGAGACCAAAGGCCAAATTCTGTTCTACCTATTGTCACAACCCAAGGGTGTGATTTTTTGTTTTGTGTGTGCTTTGGAGCCACTGAATTATTTTCCCGCCAATTTGTAGCTTTCTTTGCAGTGTGCATTTCTTCTTTGCAGTTAAGAAATGCTCATTGCAAAGAGTTCCCACCATTTGTATAATAATTCGAGCCCCATTATTGGCTTGCGTGAAATTATTCACACGTGGCGGCTAGTGATTGGCTTGCTAGCCGTATAAAAAGCTTGAGTGGTTTCCGCCCAAATTGGAGGACTCCACGAACACCAGGAGGAGGGACCTTCACGCTGTGTGAAGATCTCTAAGTGCTGCGGAGCCTATCGGACCCAGCGCATTTCAAGCAGGCAACAGAGGTCTGATCAGCCTCTAGCCTCTCCCCGTCGCCATTCGCAATCCTCGACGTATCCCTCTCCCTGCGCGCAAAAGGATCCACGGAGCCTCAACAACTCCGTGGGAGAGACCCGAGCTTGTCGTAGTCCTCAAATGAGGATTTAATCGGAGCTGTGCATGGGAAACTGTCCAGCCTACACCGCGACCATCTTCGGTGTAAGTAAACAATCTTGAATCAACCACTAAGCGTCCATGACTAATTCTAGCGCGTTGCCTGTTTTCTCCAATCCAGCGTGCCCGGGCTGCTGGCCACAGCCCACGCAGCGCAAAAAAGGGCCCGGATCGCTCCTGGCCCGCACACCTATTAGGCATCTAAGTGGACTTAATACCTAAATGCTATTCTATTACATCCTGTTCAAGTCCTGAAAAATCTATCAATGTATCATTTCTGACACATGATCACCTTATGCATAAGACTGAGACACAAAAATCAAATCAAAGCAAAATCAGGGAGAAGATCCCCCCAAAAATGCACTTACCTTATGCATTACTTCTTTTTCAGGATCAGGAACAGAATGAAACAGAATTGTACTTAGGCTCCTAATACCACATACATACCTGATAGGTGGAATAGAATCTGGCCTTAAGTGTCTTATTTCCAATACGTATCATTACAAAATAAACTATTCTGTCCATGATACTGTACTGTATCCCAGTTACCTTAAAAAACATATCTTTGTCCTGAAAAATGGGGTGTCTTAAAAAAGGTTTAAGAATTATAGCTGTATGAAGCTTCAGTCACTGATTCGCTTTGGAGAAGATTTGGCCTGATTCGGCAGCTGAATCTCCAAATCTGAGTCAGATCAGGAGACCCATTAATCTCTCCAAATCGAATTGGAAGCTTTCACTTCCATTCAGAGAGATTTGATGATTCAGACATAGACACAGCTTTCTATTCTTTTTCTACATACCTCAAGATACCAGGTGGCTTATGAATGCTGAGATGGTGGGGCAGATGGAGCATCCCATGGGAGCGTGGGAGGATCCCCAGTGTGGTCAGTGGTGGACCCGGGAGTTGACCAGAAGCATGGGGGACTCCCCCCCCCCCCAGCTCAGTGACTGGTGCCTCCTTGGTCTGGGGGGGCACCCAGGTTCCCCCCGCGGCTGATCTCCAAGTCAGGAAGGCGCAGGGGAAGTACCCTGCACACTTGGCAGCAGCCCCGGAAGTGGACTGGAAGTACTTCTGGTCCACTTCCAGGTCCACTGCTGAACACACGGGGGGCCCTGCCACGCTCCTGTGTGACGCTTCATCCTCCCCACCATCTCAGCATTCTTGAGCCATGCCTGGTACCTCAAGGTATGTAAAAAAATCATATAAAGCTGTGTCTATGACTGAATCACTGATTCTCCGAATCAGAATCAAATCTTCAGATTTGGATTTGCCCAGATCAAATCGGGACAGCAGTCTGAATCAGTGAATCAAATCACAGTACCTCAAATCGAGCCAAATCCATATCGGAATTGAATATGGCCTGCTTCGCACACCCCTAGTGCATAATAGTACCTGAAAATGGAAACGCTTTGGAAACTAATTTAACACTAGTCCAGCTGATCATTTTAAGACTTCACAAAAAAAACCCAACCCAGCAAAAATATAAGCAAAGAATTAAAGCTGAGATTTTCATAATTCCCTACCCTGAGTTATGCATATACCCAAATGTAGATACTTAAATTGCTTAACTTTTAGCAAAGTCACACATCTAGCAGCAGACATTAATATGAATTAAACTGATTATTTGGGGCTGACGTGGTGCAGAGTGGCTAAATTACTAGAATAAAATAAGTGGCCAGTATGTACAAAAGCTAAATGGAATCCTTGCTTACATTCTACTAACAGCATTCAGAAATACAGGTAATCCCTAGACTGCTTTATTCCTTGCACATGTCACTATTTCAAGACAGTCCATCAGACAAAATGATTACCTTCCATATATCTGTGGTGAACACCAGAAAAATTACTATAACTTAGTGATTTCACAAGATTATGAGATGTGTTTAGGACTGTATAATTGTTGTATTCTATTAATTTTGTGGTGTTTTCTTGTACAAATATGCCTTTCTCAAAGAAGTTCTCACAAACTGCAAGTATCAGACACTTGGCTTTTCTATCTCTTGGAATGGAATTTCACAATTTATTTATTCTAAAACCAGAATTGGGATGTAATCCCCTTGGGTCGTAACACTGAGTAGTTCAATGTGCCTAACGTATTGAATCCTGCCAGAGTTTTCTTACTTTGGCTTGTGGTATCAGATGTTATTGTAACTCACAAATAACATCCTCAAAGCATCATTTACTTTCCCACACAGAGGTACAGAGCATGCAGCCCAAGATATTAAATCAATCAACCAGCAGATAAGTTAAAAAAAAGTAAGGGAATGTGTGTCTAGGACTAAGTTTAAGCTCACTATCCATACCTCAGGTTGGTCCAGTTGAGTTTGGAGAACTGGCCTCCCAGTAGGCAACTTGTCTGTCTGACCTTCCCCAGCCTCTCAGGTTTTTGTTCACTAACCCTAGGGCAGCCACTTCTAGCTCATCCAAAACCCCTCTTTCTCCTAGGGTTTGTTTTTTTTTTATTTATTTTCAGATCTCCTTTTGATCCATGGCCTTGGAAGGGTACCTATTTTTGTCTGGATGGAACTAACTGTTATTATCTTAACTCTTTTGATTGTGTGTGCCTGAGGCTGACTTGCCCAGGCCATTGTTTTATTCTTCCTGCTAGGTTCTTTAACAATTTCTTTACAAACTCTATTCCTTTGACATAATTTTATACATTGAAGAAGACAGTAATGAATCATAGGGTGAAACAGAATCACATATAACTTTCATAAAAGATAATTCAAATATTTGTGCACTTTGCCACAAATATGTCTTATTTGTTATCCTCCTTCATCTAAATTATCTGTATCTTTTCTAGGTGAATTTTACCTCTCCATTCCTTGTAAACCTGATAAAATATATGAAGTATAAAACTGGTTGTGTACTTTTCTGTGATTGGGATATACATAATCATTATTCCAGAATCTGTGGTTAGGAATCAGGGTGGAATTTCTTTTGAGGCACTGACTAGTTTTGGGTTGTTTAAAACTATATACAGTTAAACAGATTATAGGGTTACTTTAATAAAAGGTGTGGTACATTAAAAAGTATTCAGCATTGTATGGGAAAGAGAAACACCTACTACTAACTAATCAACTAATGCATTCAAACCATAATATTTGGATGCAGTTTTTGAAAACTCCAAGGTTCAGGTATATGCAAATTTGGAGATCTGGTCTGACATATTATCAGTGAAAATATCTCCCTGATCTTGACACACAATGTTTTTCTAGCCAAGTTCCATCATTAACCAGATTGCAAAATGCAATCTTCTGAGAAAAAAAACCACGCTTTCATAAACTTCATTGTTTATTATTATGGGTTGTAGCCAGGTTAGTCTAAGGAAATAGGCAGGAAAGGTTCTTTGGATAGATGTGATATCTCTTATTAGACCAATTAAATAGTTGGAAAACATGTTCTTTGTAAGCTTTCAGGCACAAGCACCCTTCTTCAGGCATAGAGACAGTCTTGGTGAATCATGTGCTTTCCTGGGTAGAATAGAAGCCAACATGCAAAAGGTAGGTCTGTAAAAATGCAAATGTGTGGCAGGGAGGATCAGCCTATGAACATTATTTCATAAATCTACTGGATACAAAAAAACATGGACTAAATATAGATATTGGATTTATGGCACAGTATAACCTGCCTGACATCTGATAACCCCAGGTAATCTGTCTGTATTTTACCAGCTACATTCTTCTATCACCAGTTCAACATTCCCCCTTCCCCTCCCCCCTTACCTGTCTCACATCTGTTGTCTCCTATCCCTCTGATCCTCACTACCATGCATTTGCATTTTCATAGACCTGTATTTTGCATATTAGCCCAAAAGCTTGCAAAGAACAATTTTCCAATTGTTTATTATGGAATGATGGTAATAAACCCTATATTCTGGTCTATGCAGGCAGATGCAAACCATACATTGACTGTAGTGAGACAGTTCATAAACATAAAGATCCACCAGCCAGGATCATATTGTACAGTTGAGGCCTCTATTACTGTGCTCCTATGCTGCTTTCTGCCTTTAACAGAAAGGTGAGCATTTTAAATAACTTTGTAAGTAGGGAGGAAATGGCATTAGAGATGAAATAAGGAACTTGATAAACTGTTGCCAGATTTACACATGGCTCATTTTCAGATGTGCAACCAGATCTTGGATAAGTGTAGGTATATATAGAAACCAGCTGTTGGGATAGAACTTATCTCTGTGCTAGTGCAGAAACTAACGAAAGGATGATGGGAAGGCAATTTGTGTCTTTATAGACTAAGGACTTCTTGCAGCCAGATTGGCTCTTAACACCAGTTAAGAGAACTTTATAACAGTGGTATTCAATCAGGGTGCTGTGGCATGGGTGGAACTAACTCATGTGTTTCTTGCGCAGCTAAACAGACAATGGCTGCAGCACAAGCATGCACTAAGCTGGAGCACCCAGGCCTGCCACGCAGTCCTTCCCATTCTGGCTGTGCACAAGATGTATGGGGAGGTTCCACTTGGCTGCAGTTGTGGCAGTGGCAGCATGAGCACCACATAGAGGGCCACTGAGATAAGCTGAGGTAGTACAAGAGGGGATCTCAACTGGGGTGCCTCCAAATTTTCAAAAGTTATGGAGAGGTGTCCTGAATCCAGAAAGGTTAAGAACCACTGCCCTAGAGACCGCCTTAATATATGATTAAGTGTTTGTGTCCCCCTCACAAGCCCCATAGAAAATGAGACCATCTTGTTATACCCGTCTCCTAATGCTGTAAAACCTATGGTATGGGAGGCATATGTGAATTTCACGTTTTTGTAATTTAAACTTGGGAATAGACTAAAGGCTTCCCAATTACTTTTATAGGTTCTGGCTATTGATACCAACACTGGCAGTAGTACAAGGGTAAGGAGATCTTTTGGAAATCTGTGAAATAAAAAGAAGCCTTTCTCAAAAGATCAAACCATATAAAGAGATAAAAATATGTATGAAACAAACCTTTTAAATCCCAGAGATATTGACAATTCTGTTATCTTGAAGGCAATTGCTAGAAACAGCATGCTTATTGTTTTGTGTATAGATTTTTCATGTACATCCAGGGAAGCTATAACCAAAATTTATAGTATAGGCTGGAAAGAAGCATTAAAAGTATATCACTCAAAATGAATTTTTAAAACTCTCATGCTGAGATAGCTGACTGGATCACACAAACAAGCTGTGAATATGGATGATCTGTTGGCACCAGAATTCAAGTCTGAACTCAGTCTATAATCTCCTATGGGCTTTGATTTTTGTTATCAGTTTGCAGAACAACTGCTGAATCAGTTACTCTGCACTTGCTGGCTTAGTTGCATCCCTAAGGTGGTTGTCCTTGAACAGTACAGTGCTCAGAATCTAAAGTCCACAAGGATTTTTTGATAATCCCTGGACATGTCTACATGAGACCCTTAACTGCTCAGCAGCGTAGTTTACTGCACAGTAAGTGCACATGTATACATGCATTCATTCTTACTGTGCAGTAAAAAACCCTAATTGTGAATAAAGTTGATACCCGCATTTGCATATGCAGGTATAAAATTTATGCATGATTAGTTACTGTGCAGCAACACATGTGTAGATGTGACCCTGAAGCAAATTTGCTGCCACGTGATCAGCCCTGCAACTAGGGGTTTGGCCTGAGGCAAGCACCAAGGCTCTGGGTTGGGAGCTTTCCCTGCCCCAGGGCTGGGTTGCCTTTATGGCAGCCCCTGCCTCAGGCCTTTAAAAGCCTGCAGGTATTTTGAACCTTGGGGCCCACCAGCAGGCAGCCTGAGGAACTCAAGGCCCTGTGTCCCCCTAGACAGGCCACAGGCTAGCCTCACCTGCTTGCCTGCAGCCCAGTGCTGCTGCCTGGCTCTGCAGTGTTGCATGCGTGCCAGGCCCATGCTGTACTGGCCTGCAGGCTGCTGCAGGCTCCAGCCATGTCTGCCAGCACCAAGGCCCAGTTGCAGGAAGTTTCTGGCTGCCAAGGCCAGCTCCACCTGCCCACAGCCCATCCCTAGCAGCCTGCCCCAGCCTGCAGGTGCTGCAGAGTATTGCCTCAGCTGTGTGGCTGTCAGTCCCATGCCAGGAGCCTGCACTGGGTGCTGCAGGCAGCTGCCCATGTCCATGTCCATGCCCATCACATGGGGCTCCAACTGGTTGCAGGATGAGACTGGTGACTTCTTGGTGCTGTGGGGTGAAGCAGAGGTACAGCAGCACTTTGAGCAGGGCAAGCACTCCAACACCATGTGTATGAGGGGCTGTTAGGCTGGATGCAGGAGTGCAGGCACAACCGGTTGGCATGGCAGTGCCGCATAAAGGTCAAGGCTTTACAGGCACAGGGGGTTGCCATCACCAAACACAGTTGTTGGTTGGGGAGTGCCGAGAAGTCCATGCCATTTATGTGGCAACTGATGGACCCAAGCCTCATGTCCTGAGACCCAGGCCTCAGCTGTGCTGTGTACAGCACCATGGGCAGGTTTCTTGAGCCCCTGCCCCAGCCTAGCACCCCGGGGAGGGGCCCCTTGGGCCTGCAGCTTCCTGTTCTACTGAGTTTCCAGCTATACCCTCCACCAGCAGCTTGGGGAGCCCAGGCCAGTGCCTGCCACACTAGCTCTGGAACCCCAGCCCCCACCCCAAGATGTGGCTGACCATGCAGTGCTGCCAGCAGTGCCAACTCCTCCCTGACGGTGCCCATGGCTGGGCACTTGCCTGCCATGCCCTGCTGTCCAAAGACACCGCCCAGAGCTGCAAGCTGTTGCTGACAGCTGTGACTATATGGAGCCACCAACCACACCAGCACCAGCTACATGGTAAGGCTTGCACTAGGGGAAGGCCCCTCCCCAGCCCCTGTCCGTCCCCCCCCCCCACACCTGATCTTCCCTGTCTCCAGGTTCACCCCCACAGAATACAGGGAGGTGGGAGATGGTGCAAGACTTTACTGAACAGTCCATGCTCCCACAGCTAGGTGGGCATGGGCTTCTCACACCCCAGAGAATGCATCAGTGCTGGTAGTGATGTCCTCCTTGGCAGTGGAGGGTACAGACACATAGCACAGCCACAGGTAGCCCTCTAGGAAGTGGTGGAGGTTTTAGGGAAGCCTGGGCTTGCCCCCTGTGCTATCATAGTTCAGGGTCCTGTGTCAGGAACACAGGTGAACCCAGGGCACCATGGTCATCAGCAGCAGCAGGGTGTAGTGCAGAGGCAAGCAATTATTTCAGGTGGAGGGCCACTTACCAAGTTTTGGCAAGCTTCCAAGGGCTTCATGGGTAGCCCCACCCCTTGACAGGTGCCCTGCACCCTGATCATCATCTTGTGACCAGAAGTCCTGCCCCATAACCCCTGACCTTTGCCACCCAAAGTCCCTCCTCTTGCCTCCAGAAATATGCCTTTCAGCAAGGGCTTTTGCCATCTCAGAACCAGAAAAATACCAAATTATATTCTAAAAAGGAAACATCTACAACATTCATTAATTTGATTTCAGAAAATATTTTTGTCCTGATTTACATGTGTTTGTGCGATACACATAGAGGTGATTGCACAATAACTTAAAATGAAGTTTTCCTCTTGTATATTGTGAGGAGGTGGGAATAAATTTGGGGGGACTGTGGGTGTTTGGGTATGTGGGGTGAGGGAGCATGTGGGTATGTGTGTGGATATGTGGGGTATGGGATTTGTGAGGAGCTCTGTGGAGTGTGATGGTGGTTGAGGTGTGTGAGGGGGTGTGCATGCGGTGGTCTGCATGTATTGCAGTGAGAGCGGGGTATGGGTGCATGGGTATGGTGGGGTGTGCATATGGGACTTGCCCTACAAATGTGCCCACACACACACACACACTGCCCCTGCCTGCACACACACGTACCCCCACTCCAGACAGGCATGGCCCTGTGCTCCCAGTCTGGTAGTGCAGCCGGTAGCCACATGGTGCTGGAGCAGGGCAGAGGCTCTCCCTGGGTCCTACTGCCCTTGGCTCCTGTCATCTCTGATAGGCAGCCAGGAGCAAATAAATATTAATTCACTAAATTTTTTAGGGGCAATGTGGGCTGCATCATATGGTCTGGCAGGCTGGATCTGGCCCACAGGCCGTATTATGCCCACCCCTGGTGTAGTGAGTCAGGAACTTCAGCCCATGCCAACTGCTCTTCAAGCACTGCCTGGGGCCCACACAGCAGGGGCATGCTCTGGATGCATCTGCGGCATGGGGGGGTTGCTGGCCCTGGGGTGCCTTCCTGGAGAGGTCCCCTATGGGGAGGGCAGGGACATGGGCAGCTCCTCATCCCAGTCATCTGGGAGCCCCATACACCTCAAGCCCAGACACTGGGTTGAGGGGCAGGACCAGAAACAGGCTGGCCTGCAGGAGTGGGGGGGCAGGGAAGGGAGCAGGGTCTCAGGACCTGGGATCCTGACCTGTTTTACCCTGGGAATGGGGCGGGGGAGGCAGGCAGCCTGAAGCCAGCACCCAGCAGCCCACCAGCCCCAGAGGAATGATTGGGGACAGGGGGATGGCTAGCAGCAGCCTGGGCCTGGGCCTGCCCACCTAATCTACCATGGTTCCTGGGCACCCGTGCATGCCTGACCCCCAATCTGAGGCCAGCCACCAGATGGCCCTTGGTACAAAGCATCTGATCTCTAAAATGTTGCAAACTCTCACAACCAGCTTCTTTCTCGTGGTTCTACAGGGTCTACAGCTGCACGTAGAGGAGAGGCTGCACTTGGTAGCTTAGATGCAACTTCAGGGTCATTGATGCCCACAGCCAGGGCCCTGCAGATGCATCAGCTCCACCAGAGGAGGATGCTGGGCAGTACCCTGTTCCTGGACTGCCTGGTCCAGGCGTCAGAGGCCTGCCTGCTGGTTACTTGAGCCTGGCAGGTGGAGGATGTAGCCCGCCAGGACAGGTGGCAGGTGGAGCACATGGCCCAGGAAGATACATGGGACCAGGCTGACCAGGAATTCTAGGTGCAGCCACTGGCCCTGAAGCACAAGGGGGCAGAAGCACTGTGAGAGCAGACTATGGTCCTGGGCAGGGCAGTGTTGTTAGCTGTCAGCTCTGTGTTCCTGAGGGAGCCCTGGCACCCAGTCTGCCAGACTTACAAAGGACTTTTTCTATTTCCCACCCCACACCTCATCTACTCAGAACTAAGCAAAAGAAAAGTTTAATAGGCATCTTGGGCCATACATTTCCCGGTCCCAGTATGGGATGCCTATTTAAACTTGATTGACTTAACTCGGTCGCTGAGGCAAGAGACCGAGTCAGAGTGGGTATGGGCAACGTTTGAACAATGGTTAAGGGTTCATCATAGCATCCAGCCCGTTGGAGCCCTGGCCACAAATGCTGTCATACTTTTCCTGGGATGACTAGTAGAAGTCCTCCCACAAAGTTTATGAACACTCCAACTAGTCCCCTTGAGTTTGTTAAAAGACTACAGTAAAATCTGAAAATCATGCTAAGCTGAGGCTTATTCACAACAGGTAAAATCCAAAATACTGATGCTGACCTCACAGTGCAAGTATAGCTAGGCCATCTGAGAAGATCCCTTCCAGTATATTCATAATAATTTCAAGATGGCTCCTAGGTGTCTGGTTACTCCTTAAAACTTAATGTTTTTCCTGGTTGTTAATCAGTTTCTTGAGATGTTCCAAACCAGATGACCCCTTGTCACTGAAAAAGGTAATTCATTTAAATTTAAACTGTTTATATAACAGGATTTCCCCTGTCAATTATGGCTTGGGACCCTCTTGATTTACACAATTAAAAGAATGCTTTGAAGAGGCTAGACTAAGGGTATAAGAAAGATGTAAAGCAGCAAACAGTCTGCTTCAAGAGAGAGAGAAATCACTCTGACACCATCCGCTGTTGTTCTCAAGAAGCTGGGAAAAACAGATCATTTCCCTTCAAGGATCATGCTGAGAACTTTGCTTGTCAACAAATCACCCGAGTGCCTTGGAACGGTGAGATCCCAGCTCTTGCTCTCTCTCATTCTCTCTCTCTTTTTCTTTTTTCTCTCTAGGCATAGCTTTCTGAACCTGAATTTTATTAGTTAGTTATTAGTTAAGCTTGAGCTAGGTTTCCCCAAATACTCAATGAAACCAGGGTAATATTGTAATTGTTTTTGTTTGTTTTCCCTTGCATGTCTATTACTACTAGTACCATTATAAATTTCATATACTTAGCAATAAATAACTTTTGTAGTCAAACTGGTGGTAACTGGGCGCATTTTTCCTTCTCTACTTTCCTTCCCCACTTGCTGTGCAGCAATGCTTCTTTTACCTAAGCCAAAGATCCCTGTGAAGCCCAGAAATACTGTTGGGTCTGCTTATCAAGAGGCTACCACTACTAGGACAGTTAGGGCAAAAGATTGGGATGTGCTCAGTTTGAGACACATAAGGGGATCAGCTTGTATAGGCTGATTGACCCAGTTTGGCTCAGACGTGCCCTAATGAACTGAATGCTGGCCCATGAGGGTGTCGGCTAGATACCCAGCCAGATCTCAGAGGTATTCTGTTCACCTGCGTGCTTGCGTCTGACTGCATTTTATTGTTACCTTAATGAACTGATTCCTGGCATATGAGAGTGTCAACCTGTACATGCTGATCAACCCAGCCAGGTCAGGCATGTCACATTAATCTGTATGTGTGTATGTGTATTTGACTGATGTGGTGGCTGGAGGAACCCAGCCCCACTGAAATCGAGTCCTGAAAGATAGCTCTACTGGGGATGAGGACTTGCAGAAAGGAGAGATACAGCTCCATATAGAAACACAAGCAGCACACTGATAGAATTAAAAAGACCCTAGAAATGTGTCCCTAATAAATGAGCATACCCCAAAGTGATGGGCAAATCTGGTAACAGTGTAGGACATAGATGATGACTACTGGGTGCTGGACATCATTCTAGTCCTGGCAGTCACCTTCATGCTGGCCATTGCTTGGTCCCTGACCCTATCCCCACCTGCCCTCTAGCAGCCTCCTGCCACCCAGAAGCAGGGCCCAGCCTGGGCCTGGAAGGAGGTCCTGCACCACCTCCAGCATCCAGTTGCACCTACCCTAGACCCTGGTCCAGTTCTGGCACCATTCAGCCCCCAACCTAGGCGCCAACCACCAATGCCCCCAACTTTATGTGGGCACACAGATGGAGCCACCTGCGATGGGACCATGATCACATGTAGCCTCTGCTGGCCCTGGATGCCAGCTGCTGGAGGGAGAACTGCCAATGGCCAGGAAAGCACCAGCTGCCATCACCTCTAGGAGAGCCCGTCACACTCACCACGGCGTGTGCACCCATGGGGGAATGGCCATTGGCGAGGGTGCTGGTCACCTACCCCTGGGCTCTGCCCCTTAGACACCCCCACCTCACAGCCCCACACCCTGGGATGGCACATGAAAAATATTGTACATGGAGACCATAAAAACTAAGGAGGTGGTAGTCATTGGGGACCTAAACTACTCAGACATCTGCTGGGAGACGCAGACAGCAAAGTCCCACCGTTCACGCAGGTTCCTATCCTGTGTACAGGACCTCCACCTGACGCAGGAGGTACATGGTCCCAATAGGGGAAATGTCTTACTGGACCTGGTATTGGCAACAGGGGATGACATGGTAGGGGACCTACAGATAGGTGGTCACCTGGGGGACAGTGATCACTAAATAATAGAATTCATCATAAGATGTCGAGTGGGTAAGGTAACTAGTAGGGTGAAAGTGCTAGACTTTAGGAAAGCTGATTTCAAGGAACTCAGGCGATTAGTCAAGGAGGCACTGCAGAGTAGGAGTTTTGAAGAGATGGGAGCCCAGGAAGGGTGGCTGTACCTTAAGGAAATGATCCTTCGGGCACAGAGGGAGATGATCCCGATGCGAGGTAAAAGAGGGAAAGGGGCCAGAAAGCTTCCCTGGCTGACCAGAGAAATCCAGAGCAGCCTATGGGCTAAAAGGGGAGCATATAAAAAGTGGAAATGGGGAGAGATTACCAAAGAGGAATATACCTCCTCTGCTCGTGCTTGTAGGGAGGCAGTTAGACGGGCCAAAGCTACCATGGAGCTGAGGATGTCATCCCAAGTTAAGGATAACAAAAAATTGTTTTTCAGCTATATAGGGAGTAAAAGGAAGGCCCAGGGTGGAATAGGACCCCTACTAAATGGGCAGAAGCAATTGGTGATGGATAGGGGGGACAAGGCTGAACTCCTCAATGAGTTCTTTGCCTCAGTGTTCCTAAGCGAGGGGCAAGAAAAGTCTCTCACTGAGATGGTAGAGAGGCAGCAGCAGGGTGCCAGACTACCATGCGTAGACCCTGAGATGGTGCAGAGTCACTTGGAGGAACTGGATGTGTTTAAGTCGGCAGGCCCGGATGAGCTCCATCCGAGGGTACTGAAGGCACTGGCTGACGTCATTGTGCAGCCACTGGTGGGAATATTTGAACAATCGTGGAGCACGGGCCAGGTCCCAGAGGACTGGAAAAGAGCCAATGTGGTCCCCATTTTCAAGAAGGGGAGGAAGGAGGACCCAGGCAACTATAGGCCAGTCAGCCTCACCTCCATCCTTGGCAAAGTCTTTGAAAAAATTATCAAGGCTCACATTTGCAAGAGCCTGGCACGAATAATTATGCTGAGGGGAAACCAGCACGGGTTCATAGCAGGTAGATCATGCCTGACTAATCTAGTTTCTTTTTATGACGAGGTTACAAAACACCTGGACGCAGGAGTAGGGGTTGACATCATATACTTAGACTTCAGGAGGGCCTTCGATACGGTATCCCACACCATACTGGTGAACAAGTTAAGAGGCTGTGACTTGGATGACTACACAATCTGGTGGGTGACGAATTGGCTAGAGGGTTGCACCCAGAGAGTCGTAGTGGACGGGTTGGTATCGACCTGGAAGGGTGTGGGCAGTGGAGTCCTGCAGGGCTGAGTCCTAGGACCGATACTCTTCAATGTCTTCATCAGCGACTTGGACGAGGGACTGAAGTGTACTCTGTCCAAGTTTGCGGATGACACAAAACTGTGGGGAGAAGTAGACACAACAGAGGGCAGGGAACAACTACAAGCAGACCTGGACAGGTTGGACATATGGGCAGAAAACAACAGAATGCAATTCAACAAGGAGAAATGCAAAGTGCTGCACCTAGGGAGGAAAAATGTCCAGCATACCTACTGCCTAGGAAATGACCTGCTTGGTGGCACGGAAGCGGAAAGGGATCTTGGAGTCCTAGTGGACTCCAAGATGAACATGAGTCGGCAATGTGACGAAGCCATCAGAAAAGCTAATGGCACTTTATCGTGCATCAGCAGATGCATGACGAACAGATCCAAGGAGGTGATACTTCCTCTCTATTGGGTGCTGGTCAGACCGCAGTTGGAATACTGCGTGCAATTCTGGGCGCCGCACTTCAAGAGGGATGTGGATAACCTGGAGAGGGTCCAGAGAAGGGCCACTCGTATGGTTAAGGGCTTGCAGGCCAAGCCCTATGAGGAGAGACTGGGGCACCTGGACCTCTTCAGCCTCCACAAGAGAAGGTTGAGGGGCAACCTTGTGGCTGCCTATAAGTTCATCACGGGGGCACAGAAGGGAATTGGTGAGGTTTTATTTACCAAGGCGCCCCTGGGGATTACAAGAAATAATGGCCACAAGCTAGCAGAGAGCAGATTTAGACTAGACATTAGGAAGAACTTCTTCACAGTTCGAGTGGCCAAGGTCTGGAATGGGCTCCCAAGGGAGGTGGTGCTCTCCCCTACCCTGGGGGTCTTCAAGAGGTTAGATAGGCATCTAGCTGGGGTCATCTAGACCCAGCACTCTTTCCTGCCTATGCAGGGGGTCAGGCTCAATGATCTATTGAGGTCCCTTCTGACCCTAGCATCTATGAATCTATGAATAGTTTCCATGGGGAAGAAGGTTTGTTATTGTTGATGGGTGGGGTAGTGGAAGGGTTCTGTTTATTGGGGAGGGAGAGGTAAGGGGGATCTGGTGGATGTGAAGGGAATAAAAACTTGTTCTTCTGAGATACGTCTGCAGTAAGCGTGGTGCTGGGGGTGGGCAGGGTGGGTGGGGGGTGTGTTGGTGATGGTGTAGGCAGGCTAGAGTGGGGAGTGCTGGAGGAGGTGTTCAGCCAGCATGTTCTGCACCCAGTTCCCTTACCCCTGCTGGTGGGTGTGCAGCTTTCCTGCGACCTTGGTTGGGAGGCCACCACTGCCAGTGCTACTGTGGGTGGTGCTCCTGCTGCTAGGCATACTCTACATGTCATGCATCTTCTGCCCAAGCCTCACAAATGAGCTTTCCCTTGGCCTCACAGATGTTATGCTGCGCATAAGCTGTGACTATGGCCTGGGGAGGTTCTCTACAATGAACTTGAGGTGGGTGATGAGGGTGTGCCAGCGTCCCTTGAGGTGCTGGAAGGCTCACTCCAGCTGGGTGTCATGGGGAGGGGCAGCCACGTGGCAGTGTCCTGACGCTCCAGGTGTGGCCAGAGCTGTTCCTGGAGATCCCAGAATGTGACCTGGGTCATCATGAGGGCCTCCAGCCACCACTCATCATCCCAGGTGTGCTGGATGACATGCCACCACCAGTCCTGACTGGCCCGGTGGGCCCAGAGGCAGCAGAGCTGGAGATCTAGAAGAGGTACGGTGGCCCCTTTGGTGGCATCCTGGAGCCTGTTATCAGTGTTCCTGCCAGAGTCTGGCCAGGCAAATGGGGTGGAGGTGACAGGTGCACAGCTGCAGCCCTGGCATGGTACATAGAGGGCAGGCAAGTGGTCACTGCATGTGAGGGATCCAGGGTGGGTGAGATGGCCATGGGCCAGCTGGCAGTCAGTCACTGTGGTGGGCCAGCAGGGCCAGTGCAGTGGCCTGCTGGAGTATGGTGCACTGGTAGTTGCTTTTAGGGACAGGGGCAGGGGCATAAGCAGTCATGGCATGGGGAGACAGAGGCAGTGAGGAAAGTGCTGCCATGTGCCTTCCCTATGTTTCACATTGTTCCTGGCCAAGTAGGTGGATGACCAGAGTGCAGGGAGCAGGGCTGGCTTTTGAAGAGAGATGGTGGCTGCTGGTAGCTGAGCTGCGGTTGGAGCCTGGAGCTCCCCTTGGGCAGTGGCCAGGGCCCACTGCAGGCCCCCAGGAAGTGGTAGCAGATTTATAAGCCATTTTGATCAAGAAATTCTGTTTACATCTTGAGGTGTCAATAACAGTAGCAAGTTATTAGGAATACAAATTCATTTTTCTAACAGAAACCAGAGAGACATAGGATTCATACAGTAAAAAATTGCTGGAGTTACAAATGTGGAAATTGATGGGTTACCATTACCAAAAGAATGAATTTAATTTAGAGCAAAAAATGGCAAAGAGCCATGTTTAAAAGACACAAAATGACTGATCTGTACAATCCTATTGAGCTACAAATATATAGCATAGCAATATAAGATAGATTATAACAAATATTTTAATGCAAAAATGTTTATCAAAGCTTCTATAAAAGTGAAAACATATGGTATTCCTGCAGCTTAAAATCTATACAAAAAGTTATTTGAACTTAAATAGCTTTTGGATAGGCCCAGTAAAATATTTAGGTACTGAATCTGGGACTTAGGTGGAATTCAGGAGACAAAGTTCAAAATACTATCACAAAAGCCTTGCTTATCTGCTACTTAGCCCTAGAAGTGCCTAAGCTCATGGGTGACTTACCTGTTGACTCTAGTTCCACTGGCTACATATGTGATCTCACCTAGGATGGGGTCAGTCTGAGCAACTTGGCACTTGGCTCAGTCCAATCAGAATCCAGAAATTATACATTCTTCCCCCTATGAGGGGGTTTATTCCCCATATGAGGGGTCCAATCTAATGCATGTTCTCAGAGAATGCTGACATACATGGGTTCTAGCCTGGTGGTAGGGCATCCTCCTTAATTGTGGGAAGTGGAGCTTGAGTCTGGGAAGGGAAATAAGCCCAAGTCTCCTGTTTCCTAGCAAACTACTGTTATCACTTGCACAATCTTTAATACAGGATAACCAGGAAACTTTTGTGGCAAAGTACTAGTGTTACTAAACTCAGAAACAAAACTGTCATTGACTTTGATCCAATCAGGATTTCATGCTTGAAAGAGTTTGAGAAATTTAGTTATCTGTGTCAGTCTGAAGTTGAGTGGAAGGCTGGTTGGATTTGCACCTTATAGACTAACCAAAGTACATCTTTAGCACAAGGTTTCAGGGACTGAAGCTCACTTCATCAGCTTCAATACATTTTTAATCATGTTCTTAGGGCTTGTGGAAATCAGCTAGCATAGGGTTGTTAGTGTTGCTAAAGAACCTGCAGATGTCCCTTTTTAGGGATTTCTAAGGATTTTGGAGTCTTTTTTTCCCCAGAAATTTCTTGGAAGACTGAGGAAAGCATTGATCCTAGAAGAGATATGGGAGAATTGGCTACCACATTGACCAAGTGGCAACCAGATGCACCACAGGTTCTAAGGAAAGCAAAGGCTCCCACACTCTCCAGATAAAAATGTGTGAGACTTATGAAAACACATACATATAAATATAAATAGGATGATCTCAGGGTATTGTGCCAGATATGGGAATGGAGAACAAGATCCATGGATGTTCTAATTCTCAACACTATAAACTTAATGCTATAAATGAAAAAGATTTAATTCAAATAAAATTTGTTAGTCATTTTTCGTTATTAAATGTTTTGTGGACATTCATTACCTGATAATCAGAGACAGAGTAGGAACAACTGACATCCTTGAGGGTGGAAAATCACAATTGGACTGAAAAGATTACTTCAATGCTCATTAACCTCAATCAAGTTATTCAGCATATTAAACTGAATTATCCATGGAGAGCTTAAAGTAATCAAGGAGGTACTGATAAGCAAGAGCTTATCATAAGAAAGGTATTAAACATGAAGTAGATGAAACCATTAGTGTTAAGTAAATAAATTAAAAGGAATAAAATAGAAATTATGTTTCATTTGATAATATTTCTTAATAAATATTAGTAACCTGTCCCAAAGAACTTTGTCAAAAGAATGTTTATGTCCAGACTAAGAGTATTTTAAAACATATGTATGTTAAAACATATATATGTAGGGCTATCAGAATCTGAACCTATTTATGTACAATATAAATCAACCAATCTTAAACGAAAAGGAAAGCATTCTCTGTTCTATTCAAGTTCTTATGCCACTTTCCTCAGTTGTCATATCTCAATCCCTTCCAGTAGTGCACTAGATAAAATGACTAACATTAGTTACACACAGGGTATGTCTATACATGTGCATTTAATGCACATTAGACTGATTTAGGATGCATTAAGGGTGCACTTCTATACATGCGCACCCTTAATGAGCCTTAAAAATGGTGAATAAAGCAAGTACAAAGCATAAAGCAAGTATCAAATTTAGGCATGATTAGTTGAAGCACATTAACACAGAGACTTTAGTGCTCAGGCCCCTCAGTCCCTGCTGTCATGGCGGCACTCTGCCGTGTGTCTCTGTCTGTACAGAGCACTTTGGCTGGCTGCCGAGACAACCAATCAGAGTGCAAATAAAGCATTACGGATGGACAGACTAAGGCTTTTATAATATTAGAATTTCAGCTGGGATGCAGTCAGATGGTGCGGCAGCCAGGTCTTGTGGGTACAGTGGGTGGCCATAACTGACTTCAATTGTGGGTCCAGTCATTCCTAGAAGACCATGCCCTTCATGTGGAAGCTGACCCACATTTTGGTGCCCTAGGAGACAGACTGCACCCCTGCAAGTGCCACCAGCAGGGGAGGCCCTCTCTCACCCACAACCTGCCCTGACACCTCCAGTGATGAGGAAGGGTGGCAGGCAGAGGAAGGGACCAGGGCCTTCAGCACCCTGCTTACTGGTTGCCTCACCCTTGGCCCAGCCCCACACCCCACCACAGAGAGCGGCCAGCCACACTGCTGCCGGCTGCCAGCTCCTCCCGGGGAGGGGTGCCTGGGGGGCGCTGGCCTGCTGCACACCATAGGCTGTGGACACTAACAGGCTGTAAAACTAATGAAGGTAATTGTCATGACCCAATGATTGTGTGTGCGCTTCAGCACTGCAGAATTATTTCCCGCCACATGGAGCTTTCTTTGCACGGTGCAATTCTCAGCTGCAGAGAGAAAACCCCGGTGCAAAGGAGTTCCCACCACCCGTATGTAAATTTGTTTCCCACTATTGGCTGTTTCTAAATTATTCCCACGTGGCGGCTAGCGATTGGCTTGCTAGTCGTATAAGAAGTTTGAGCAGTTTCCGCCCAAGTTGTAGAGGACTCCACAACCATCTCGTGGGGACTCTGAGCACGCGGCAGAGTAATAGAAACTTTGTGTGTGTCTCAGAGGATTTCGGCGGCCTGATCAACCACCAACCTCTTCCCATCTTGTTCGTTAAATTTTTAAGACGTATCTACGGTTTTTGCGCGCTCGTCAAGGGTATCCAGAGCTCTGTCGTGTTTGTTTTCGTGGAGCCTAGCAAACTCCGTGTGTGTCTTCAGTGGAGCCTAGCAAACTCCACTTGTGTTTGTCTGTAACTGCAACTCAAGAAAGTTTTTCCTGCCTGCACCGCGACCACCTACAGTGTAAGTAAAACAATCTTTAATTAACCGCTACGAGTCCGTGCCTAATTCTAGTCTGTTGTACAAAAGTACCTGCCCTACCGTTGCGGGCTCCCGGCCACAGCCCGCCGCGAGCCCCCGAAAGCCTCGGACCGCTCCCGGCCTGCACAGTAATGAATCCTCTTATCAGAAAGTCAGGATATAGACTTATATATCAGGAATACATAGTAAAGATAAAAGACAATAAATAACATATAATTTTAATCCAGCAGTTTTCAAAAATGATGTTTCAAATTTTAAGTAAGAACAGCTTAAAAAACTGAACTATGTTCAGCTTCTGTGTATGAAACCATTCTTTATGTGAATAAGTAATGTTGAAGGGGTTTTTTGATCCAGAAGTGTAGACTGCACTCAGATATAAATATAGATTTTCCACAGTGTGTCGTAAGAGCCTCTTTATGTGATTGAAAATCAAACTAAAATAATAGAACAGACATAGTGTAAGAGTTTTATGGATGCTGAAAGTTAGGTCCTAGATTTTATTCAACTTGCCATTTGAGTCTTACGTCAAATACAAAATTATCAAATGTCTTCACAGACATTTTAACAGTGCTTTCACCATAACATATGAATGTTTCAGAAACATTAATTATTCCATCTTCCCAACACATTTGTGAGAATGGCTGTTTTATTATCCTCATTTTAGAGAGTAAAAAAAGTCAGCCAGAGGTAGATGCCCAGTGCATGAAATTTCTGCCATTTATAACAGATTGAAAATAAGATCCGATAACAGGAAGAGCAAGGCAACATTAACCATGGGTGGAGCTGAGTATGACACTCACAACAAGGTTTTCAGATTTTCCAAGAACTGTGGATGGTTGTATGTTCTTTACAGTGATCCCACAAAATATTTAAATCTTTAGAACCACAGTGAAGAAAGGAGAGAAGCCCACAGGAAATATGTGATAGGAAATGTCAATAGTACTTCCCAAAGGGTACTTACAAATATTAAACAATAACTTTTAAGTCTTCCATATACTGACAAACAGCTACTTGGGGAATAAAGTCTGACCAATTAAGAGATTTAGCAAACATTGATGAAAATATGGGGGTTTTGTATTATTATTATCAGATTAGCTTTAAAGGACAGGATTGGGAGGGTTTCAAGCCTAGGCCTTGATTCTACAACTGGACCTGTGAAAGTGTGGCACTAATGCTTACATCAGGGAAGAGCTATTATGCCAAGAATGGAAGACTGAAAAGCTAAGAAGAGTGTCTCAATCTTTTAGCTCAAAAGCTACATGTCAGGAAATTCCTGTCTAAGGAAATGGATGGAAGAAGGAAAACCCTTTCTGTATAAATGAGTAAAGAGCTTAATGACATTTCTTATTCTTTAATGCTATAATGTGGCTAACATGGAAAGAAATGATCTATTGATACCTGTTGTCAAAATTCATAAGCAGTTTAACGGCATTCAATGAAGTGGAAAATTTGCTCTTGAGTAGAATTTATTAGATTTACTTTGTCAATTATATTAGTGCATTAACAAGCTCAGTTAAGCTACCTTCTTGATGAGAGCAGGCAAAATCATCTATGCTTTTGTTGCTTTCATTACGTGCATGAAGACAGTTTTCTGTGGGGCAGATTTATTCACAGAAAACTATCACTACAAAAAAGTGATAGGAATTTAGCTTTCTAACTAAAATCTTCATGAGGAAAAATGCATTAAATAAATTAGTATATATAATTAGGTAGTCTACCCAACTTGAGCAGGCAGCTGGATGATTTAATGGGCAGGTCTTGGAGCTAACTGGCAGCCAGTATCATGTGGGGTATCCCAGAGGTCAGTCCTGGGGCTGGTTTTGCTCAATGTCTTCATCAATGACCTGGAATATGGCATAGAGTGCACCTTCAGCAAGTTTGCAGATGACACCAAGCTGAGGGGAGTAGTAGATATGCTGGAAGATAGGGCTAGGATTCAGTGTGACCTAGACAAATTGGAGGATTGAGCTAAAAGGAATCTCATGAGGTTCCACAAGGACAAGTGAGAAGTCCTGCACGTAGGACAGAACAGTCCCCTGCACCAGTACGGGCTGGGGACTGACTGGCTGAGCAGCACTTCTATGGAAAAGGACCTTGGGGTTACTGTGGACAATAAGCTGAATATAAGCCAGCAGTGTGACCTTGTTGCCAAGAGGGCTTACGGCAAACTGAGCTGCATTGATAGGAGTGTTGCCAGTAGGTCAAGGGAAGCAATTATTCCCCTCTTTTCAACACTGGCGAGGCCCCATCTGGAGTCCTGTGTTCAGTTTTGGGGGCCCCATTACAGAAAGGATGTAGACAAATTGGAGAGAGTCCAGCAGAGGGAGACAAAAATGGTCAGGGAGCTGGGGGACATGACTTATGAGGAAAGACTGAGGAAACTGGGCTTATTTAGTTTAGAGAAGAGGAGACTGAGAGGGGACTTAATAGCAGCCTTCAACTACCTGAAGTGGGGTTATAAGGAGGATGGAACTAGACTGGTCTCAGAGGTGGCAGATGACAGGACAAGAAGCAATGGTCTCAAGTTTCAGCAAGGGAAGTTAGGTTACATATTAGGAAGAATTTTCTCACTTGGAAGGTAGTAAAACAGTGGAACGGGTTACCCAGAGAGGTGGGGGAATCTCCATCCTTGGTTTTCAAAACCTTGGCTGAGATAATCTAGTTGGGAATGGTCCTGCTTTGAACAGGGGGTTGCACTAGATGACCTCCTGAGGAGGACTCTTCCAACCCTAACTTTCTATTATTCTAGCTGCCATTTTCCAGGACTTATTGTGACCACCCTCAGCCACTGATTGGTTGCAAAGGCTGTCCATCATGTGGCCATGTCCCCACCACTGATTGGTCGGGAGGGCTGTCTGTCATGAGGCCCCACCCCATGTTGCTGATTGGTGTAGAGGGGCAGGGCCACATAACATGCATCCCTCTCAGCCAATCAACAGTGAAGGATAGGGTCAATAGCCATCTTGGGCTCCCCTTTGTGTTGGCAGCCCTCTCTTTTCCCTTCCTACACAGCAAGCTGAGCAGTTGAGCCGTAACACTGTGAGGACTGCTGGCTCCCCCTGGGGTGAAACCATTTTATTTCCAGTAAGTTTTCCTTAATTTTTGTTTGTTTGTTTGTTTTTGCAGATTTCAGTAGGCCATTAGATATAATTGTTGATGAGAAAAACATACTTAGGCACATTAAAAAAGTATGATTTTTTAAACCACTAAGACAGTGAAACGCATTCCCACTGCCCTCCAGCTTCTTATGTGAATATTAGTAAAATAACTGCTTTATTCTCTGGTGTTTTCAGTCCTGTTTTTCTTGATTTTCCTCTCTCTACTTACCTCAGAACTATAAAACAGCTTCCGCATCAACAAGCACAATGATCTATGCCCGCTATTTTCTTCTCTTTAATTATTCCCTATATTTGTTTTTTATTCCTACTTTCCCATTGATACCTACACATTTTGAAAGTGTTATTTTGATCATTTTCTTATTTTCAACTTCTCCCATACATTTATCCAAAATTTGCTTTGTAAGCATTTAAACATGTTTTTCCTTCTCTTCTAGGCACTCATGGGATTTTAGATTTTCAGAGTAATACATTGGATTCCTGTTCCAACAACTTCTCCGTTTATCCTTTTAGGCCCTCACTCTGTGCTTTTACGTAAATTTAGAGCTCCCTTTTCTTTTGCTCTCTATAAAATGCTATGGGAATTAGTATGTGGTTACAGTGCACAAAGTAAGGGTCAGCTCAAAAGCATACCATTGAAGGAGAATAGAAGAAAGGATTCTGCCTTTGAAAGTTCCCAGGCTATTCACCCTGTGTCCACTACTATATCCTTTTGTGGGACATGGGTTACCTTTCCTTGGATGGTAATCTCCCTCTGCTGAGCAGTATGTGGAAGGAATAAAGCCAAGCCCAGGATGTTTCTTCACATCTCTCTATAGAATTTAAGAGGAATTCTATCCTCCTAAATGAGACTGATAATGGAATACCTCCTCTGTGCCACAAAGTGTAAAGGCTCTTTGTCCATGCAGACTACTCAATACTGATAACAAATCTTACAATCTCCCTGTCTCACCTCTTTGTATTCCTGAATAAGAGCTAGGATGAATCTGATCCTTTGTAAGGAATCTATCATAATTCTTGTACATAAACATGCTACAGAGTGCCTTCTTTTATATCTTTCAATATAATGATTCATAAATGTAACCCCCCATGGTGATGAGTAATCAAACTACATGGCCCTCCATTGTTGGGGGTGAGAGTTGCTTTTATCATTACTGCTGCTTGATGTGTAGATGAAGCTACTATTAGAAATTACAAGGAAACGCAATCATGTTATCAGTACACCAGTACTCAGAAGTAGCTATACAATGAACCTGTGCTGATCTACAGCCACTGAAGATTTTTCTTAGTGATTCCATCTTCATACTGTCCAACTGCCCACAATGCAAGGCACTGTACTTGAAAAAAAAAATCTTACTAGAAGTTGGTGGAGTTATTACTTGCAGTATGTTGAAAATATCTGGGGGATCTTACTTATTATATTGCTGTCCTGAATTGCTGGGGGGGTTTCAAGGAAACTGATAAAGTCTGCATCCTGAGAGATGATTTATCCTCAGCTGCATGGTATGCAAGTACAGGTATAAGAAAGGAATTTGTGCCAGTGTTCATGGCTCTGAGAAAGTTATATTTCAGCAGTGCTAGAGCAGTTTCTGGCTGTGCCATGCTCTAAATCCTACTTAGGAAGTATTCAAAAGGTTAGCTAGCATGGTATGTTGTCAGAACTTAGTAGCTACTATTTGCTTAATCCTTTTTCCAAAACATGGATGCTTAGAAACAAGGGACAGTATTTTGGGTTGATTGTTTCCTCCTTAAAAACTGAACAAACTACTATATTTTTCAATACCTTTTGTAAGTTTTTCTTTGATGGAGAGGTTCCCAATTTCCATTAGGAAAAAGTTGTTGTTTATGGATTTTGCCAACCAGGGGGTTATAAATCACTTTCTCACATTTTTTCAGGATTTAGGTTTTAATATGTGTAGTTGGTAAGGGTTAGAGACTATGGCCTGACTGGGTAGAATGTTTTTTTCCACGCATATTCCAGTTGATCTTATCAGTCAAGTATACTGATAGATTTCTACAATGTTTGTCTTTATTGTCTGGGATAAGCAGTCTGGATTGATTTGCGGGTTTACTATGTAAAACAGCTTTGCTCTGTGTGATTATGATGCATTCATCATGTAGGCATAGAACACTTGCTTTGCCTCTAACTGCAGTGCCATGGTCACATAAGAGTAGTTTGTGCTTCTGGCAGATGAATTCAGAATGTATTTCATGCCACTGGCACTCTAGCATTCTGGCTATGCTTCATGTACCTAAATAAATTTCTGAAGCTTAGAGATCTTTGCATTCAGTGTGTATGTGGAGGGAGGAGGCTGGGGCAAACATATATAACTATTAGGGCTGTTTGACGGCCATTTCGTTTCGTCACTGTTTTGACTCATTTTGAGGTCGAAATAGCAAAATCAAAGGCCGTCAAAATAGCCTCAAAATAAAATGAGGCTAGTCAAAACATTTCAAAAGTTGAAACATTTTGACCATAGTGCTGGGGATGGGAAGTCAGTCCAGCTGGGCTGCCTTCCTGCCCCAGGAGTGATCTAGCCCACTTGGGGCAGGGAGGCAGTGATCTAGTGCGGAGGATGGCGAGGCAACCCAGCTGGGCTGTCTCCCCACCCAGCCCCCGGCATGATCTGGGCAGTCAGCCTGACTCCCTGCCCATGGCTGGGGTTGGGAACTCAGCCCAGCTGAGCCAAGTTCTTTTCCCTAGCCCCATAGTCTGGCAAATGGTTGAAACAGTGTCAAAACAGTCTCACTGTTTCAATGAAGTGAAACAGTGAGGCCATTTCGACTCAAAATTATATTTGATACAAAACGCTGTTCCATCCAGACCCCGAAACTGAAGTCGGAATGGAACAGTGCCATGTCACACAGCCCTAATAACTATGTGGGCAGGTGTCAATGGTAGTAGACATCACAGCTAAATACAGATGCTAAGCCCAGTTGAGCAGCTGACCACCCCTGATTGGCCAGCATGAATACTCTCCCTGTCACTGCCCCCTGCCAGCTGGTGGTGTTCAGCTGCAGTGGCTGGAGGGGAATAGAGCCTCCCACCACACAGCCCTCCCACCCCAAGCGTGCTAGTTGGGTCTTAGGGGGGCCCGGGCTGGGCCTGAATGGCAAGGGGGTTCAATCCCCCCCACCACCCAGCTGCAGTTCCCAGCACAGCAAAAAGTCAGACCCAAGCTGAAGTTGTCAGGAGGCTGAGGTGTGGGGGAGGTATGGAGCCCCCCTGCCATCCTGCTCAAAATGAGTCGAAACAGTGTTGAAATGAAACAGCTGTTGAAATTACGCACAGCCCTACTGGGTAACCTGTTCCAGTGTTTTACCACCCTCCAAGTGAGAATTTTTTTTCTAAACTTTCTTTGCTGCAACTTGAGACCATTGCTCCTTGCTCTGTCATCTACCACCACTAAGAACAGTCTAGCTTCATCCTCTCTGGAACCACCTTTCAGGTAGCTAAAGGAGTTGTCCAAAGTATTTTGTTGTAGCATTCACCCCCATACAATATGGGCTACAAGTTAGCCAAGTGGGCCTTAGGGCCCACGGTATTTGAATGTTACAAATAGGTAGCTGAAGGCTGCTATTAAATCTCCTCTCTGTCTCCTCTTCTCTACACTAAATAAGCCCAGTTCCTTCAGCCTTTCCTCATAAGTCATGTGCCCCAGCACACTTACCATTTTCATTGCTCTCCACTGGACTCTTTCCAAATTGTCCACATCCTTAGTGTAGCAGGGAGTTCAAAACTGAACACAGTACTCCAGATGTGCCCTCACCAATGCTGAATAGAAGGGAATAATCACTTTTTGATCTTCTGGCAACAATCCTACCAATGCAGCCCGGTATGCCGTTACCCTTCCTGGCAATAAGGGCACACTGTTGGCTCATATTTAGCTTACTGTCCACTGTAATACCCAGGTCCTTTTCTGCAAAGCTGCTGCCTACCCTGTCAGCCCCCATCTATAGCCATGCATAGGATTGTTCCATTCTAATTGCAGGACTTTGCCCTTGTCCTTACTGAACCTCATGAGATTTCTTTTGGTCTAATCCTCCAAGTGTCCTACTTCTGTGAATCCTAATCCTACCCTCCAGCATATGTACTACTTCCCCCCAGTTTGGTGCCATCTGCAAACTTGCTGAAAGTGGACCCTATGCCATATTCCAGGTCATTGATGAAGATAATGAACAAAACTGGTCTCAGGACTGACCCCTAGGGCACTCTACTTGATTCTGGCTTGATAGACATCAAGCCATTTACTGCTACCCTCTGACCCAATGCTCTAGCCAGTTTTCTATCCACCTTACAGTCCATTCATACAACCCATACTTCCTTAGCTTGCCTGCCAGAATGTTGTGGGAGACCATATCAAAAGCTTTGCTAAAGTCAAGGTATACTACATCCACTGGTCTCTTCTCACCCACAGAGCCAGTCATCTCATCATAGAAGGCAATCAGGTTGGTCAGGCATTATTTGCCCTTGCTGTATCTATGCTAACTCTTCCTAATCCTAACTGTATCTATTCCTAACTCTTCCTCTTGTCCTCCAAGTGCTTAGAATTTTGATAGAGCACTCTACCCTAAACAACTTTAGGCTGATACTACAACCATCCTTGTCTATCCTAGACTAGGATCTGCCATTTTTAAGAGGTCTAAGTGTGGTGAATGTCTGTTAAGTTATGGCTGTAGAACACTTTCTGAGCACTGTGTGATAAGTGTAATATCTGTACCTGGCCCAGGTGACTATACTACCATATTCATTCATTACATATGTATAGCTTGTTCTACAGTATGTTGAGAACCTGGAGCATTTAGGACCTCTAGGGAACAGATCAAGACTGCTTACGTCATTCCACAAGTTTACAGCACATTTCCAAATAAGCATAAAGGTGTAGAGTTCTTTTTGTATTCTCTTGTAAATATTTCTCAGTTTCTCTAAACTCCTATAGACCGCTGTCAGACAGGAATGAACCCTCTGTCCTATTTCATATTGTCCAGATTAGCAGGAGTTTTGATTTTTTACCTATAAAAATAGCTGTTAAAAAGCTAAAATATTAAAAGTGTTATTAAGAATAGTTTTAATGTAATAGAAATGAGTTATTGCCTGTCATTTGAAATGTTACTCTTGATAATTTTACAACACCAGCATGGTGATTTAGATGGTGTGATAGGAGCAATATAAAATCCTAAAATAGATTTCTTGATATGACTGGCTTACTTGATCTGTTCTTTCTAGAGTGTGACACAAGGAAATAAAGTTAATTTTACATATTGAAAAAATCAAACCTGAAAATGTTAATCAAATGATTAGTCTCATTATCTTTAGTTGAAGTCAGAATAAGAGTTAGCAGAATTGTATCCTAATTCACCAAGATGATAATAGTGAACAAACACAACAAAGTCATAACTATAATCCTAGTCAACAACTATAGAAATGAAGTACATTCAAAAACATACAATAAGATCATTGTTTCTGAGCTTCAGATTCCTTAGGTACTTTCATATAATATTCATTTCTTTCTAAATTAGATTTCTGGTTGGAATCTTCACCCCACTGAAATCAGTAATTTTGTCATTGACCTTAGTTGGGAAAGGATTTCTCACTATTCTGTTAGTTCTAAAATACAACTCAAGTTGTATATTTCATGCTTAAAGATGCAGATTTGTATAACAAATAACTGCCAGTTTAGAACACACAATTTAGTTTTATTATAAGCCATTATTAGTTCAGTGGGGAATAAAATTAACATATAAGCTTGCATCCAGACAAGTACAGTTGTGCAGTACGTGGTGCTGCAGCTATGTCTGGGCATATCTGCAGCCCAGTTATGCAGATATGGGCTGGGGGATTTTGTTTTTTTTCTTTGACCCCGCAAGATCCTGGAGTCAAAAAAACCTGCCAAAAAAAAAAAGCAGAGTGGTGCACACGGGGCTAACATATGCCACTCAAAACCAGAGCCTTGCTCGCTGGGGCCACACACTGGCTGCCAGCCAGGCTCTGAGTGACAGTGCTGGCCCCAGCCTCCCTTAGCCTACCCAGGGTAGCCTGTCACATACCAGAGGGCATGTGGCATAGGCATTCCCCAGAGACAAGCAAGAGTGGCACAAGGTGTGCTGCTGCTTCTTGCCCCCAGGGAATCAAATATCCACACTCATGTGGATGCAGCTATAGGAGGTAAAAAATGTTGTGAAACACTGAGATACACAGTATGAAGAGTGAGATGCTCACTCAGGGCATGTACCAATGAGAGTGTACATGAGGTTTGTGGTGCCTCAAACCCATTTATGGTGCCACCAATCACACGCAGCACACAGGCACCCATTTGCCAGGCTGCTAATTTGCAGCGTGGTGGGGTTTTTTGACATTAGGAGATCCTGGTGTATAAAAAAAAAAAAAAAAAAAACCTGCTAAAAAAAGCAGTGTGGCACAGGCGGCAACATAATGTGCCACCAGAAACAAAGCCTGACCAGCCACAGCCATGCTTTGGCTACTGCCCAGGCTCCAGGCGGCTGTCTTGGTGCTGCTGCTTCCCTGGGAGGCCCCCAGGATCCCAGGAAAGGCTGCTGAGGCCAGCACAGGTGCCAGCCCCAACATCCCCTACCCCACCCGGGTCAATTTGCCACATGCCAGCACACTCACGCAGTAGTGTGCCTGGGGATAAATAGCAGCAGCATAAATGTGTGCCACTTCTATTTGCCTGATGGGAAAGGCATGCCTCTGAATGTGTGTGCTAGTTGGGATGTACCCTCAGTGATTTCAGACTGATATGTAGTTCTGACTTCTTTTAGCAACTACGACCAAAACTGCAGTGGGAATAAAAGTTCAAGAAGATAGTTACTAATGCTTAATAACTGAGATAAAAAGTTACTGCTGTCCCCCCAGAGAAGCGTAGCTCATCAAGCAGCAGGCAGCTCAAATAACTCTGTAGTCTCAGCATAAGCCAATACAATCTCCTGATATCTGTTCTTCTGCCATAGAGATTAGATAAAGGCACAGGACACCAAAAAGACAAATAAAGGAATATTAAAAACTCTAAAATAAATTGTAGAAGTTCATGCTACATTTGAAGATTTTACTGCACATCTCAGTAGTACCTAATAGCACAGTTGCCAACCGATTAAAATTTGTTTTGCTGACAATCTTCAAGGTTTTTACTCACAAACTTTTTAATGACATGTTTTTACTGATATATGTTTTACATAAAATAAATGCAACTCTTCCACCAGATCCTGCCCTGCTGCTAGGCCCTACTTAGAAGTCATGGGTTCAAATATAGGGATTAAACATCAACCATTCTAAAAAAGTAAAAGATTTTGGTTGTCAGGAAAAAGTTTTCACTGATTTTTTTTCTTGGGTTGGCAACTTTGCTTGACTGCAGCAGTGGTTTTACACTGTACTGTCCCCATCCCCATGACCCACTCTCATACTTGGTGCCCTCACCTGCACCCTACACCATGAACCTCCAGCCCATCCCCTACCTTTACTTCTGCTGGCTCTATTCTCCTGTCCTTGTTCAAAGCCCCAGAGAAGTCTCCCTGTGACCCAGCAGTATTACAGGCATGTGGGATACAGAAGCACATGGCTGAGAGAACACCCTATAGGGTGCTGTGCTCCCATTTGGATACAAGGGGCATGTTCAAATGAGCCTGCACATGCCTCTTGCAGCATCTCAAACTCCTTTGTGATGCTGCAAGATATATGTGCAGGAATGAGATTATGTTCCCCACAAATTTGCAGCGTGGCGGCAAAATTAGACCTCTGGATATCTAGGGGGTCAAAAAAACCTGCAGAGAAAAAAAGCGGGGCATGTCATCTGCACAGTAGGCAGTACACCAGCTGCAGGGAGCTGGACCCAGGCTCCACTCCAGGTAAGTAAGGGGTGGCGGGGGCTGAAGAAGTGGGGAGGGGATCCCTGCCTCACCCAGCCCCATCTGCCCAGCCCCCTGAGTCCCACCATGGCTGCCCCGCCCAATCCCTGAGCCCCCTGAGCCCTGCCCCACCTGGCCCCATCCCTCCGGCTCCCTGAGCCCCCCGCGATATTTGCCCCGCCTGGCCTCACCCCCCCACCTGTCCCCCTGAGCCCCCCCGATCCCTGCCCCACCTGGCCCCACCTCCCAGGTCCCCAAGCCCCCCTAACTGATGCACCCCCCACCACAGCATCCTGGCAAAGAAAAAAGACCCAACCCCCCTCCCTCACTCACCAGCAGTTCCAGCTGCCAATTACAGCTAGTAAGATTTTTTGTAATAGATTTTAAATGACTTTAGGGTCTTATGTAGTCCTTTGAGATCAATGGAAGAGGTTCCATATTTTTTAGTATATTTAATTTAGGACCTTAATAAACTATATATACTCTCCAGATACACTTTTGATGAATGCAACACACCTGAAAAGTCAAGAGCAATACACTCCAGAACTTAAAAGTTACTTTGTTACCTAAAAGCACAGTATAGTGATAGCCTGCCACTTTGTCAGTTTTACTTACTTATCAAGCTCTGTGGCTCCTCAGTCACACAACTAGCAGCTCTTGTTAAAGGAAAGCTAATGTGGGTGTACGTACACAAGCTGCGGTTATGGCAGAAGCAGTATAATGCAGGGTATATACGACCCTTTATAGTAGCAATGTAGATACAACTCTAGGCTTTGAGATTTTCCCACACATACACGCTAATTATAGGGAGAAAGCAATGTAAACATATTAACACAAAACAGTAATAAATATAATAATAGAATAATTTGTCATCTAATCCAATTTCCTGCTCAAGGCAGGAATGTCCCCAGCCAACCCAGTCAAACCTATCTAACCTGATCCTAAAAACTTTCACAAATGGAGACTCTACAACCTCTCTGGATAGCCTGCTTCAAAGTTTATGCACACTCATAGTGAAAAAAATCCTTTCTAATATCCAAAATAAATGTCCCTCTCTGTTATTTAAAATCATTGTCCTTTTCCTGATCCTGCAGTCACAGGAAAGATTTGATCCTCCATGTAACCAACCCTTCAGGTATTTAAAGACTTATCAGATCTCCATGCTCATCTCCAAGTCTTCTTTTTCTCCATACTACAAAATCTCAATACTTTCAGCCTTTCCTCATAAGTCATGTTTCCAGACCTGTACTCATTTTTCTCTTTCCACTGTAGAGTCAACATCTTTCTTAAAGTGAAGGTCCCAAAACCTGGCAGAGTACTGCAAGTGAGTCCTCACCTGCATGAAAAGAACAAAAAAGAAAAGATTGAAAGTGATACTCTTATTGGCAAGTAACACTTCTAATAATACAGCCCAGTATGCTGTTGGCCTTTTACATAAGAACACACTATTGACATATATTGAGCTTGACATATATTCCCTGTAACACCCAGTCTTTCTGCAATAAAGCAATCTAGCCAGTCACTCCCACATGCAACCAGGCTGCATTTGTGCATGCAATTACTCAAGCCCATCCAGCCCTACCACCTTGGTAGTATCTGGCTTCTATAAGTAATCCCTAACCCATGTAACCTTTGTCACAAGTACAGCATGAGGGGGAAAGAGTGTAATAAAGAAGGGTATTTCCATCTATTTAGTGCAAAAATGCTGCCAGTAAGTTTTCTCATTCATTCAGGTTTTTTCTAAGAAGTGTAGATTGCGAGCAAACAAGAAAAGAACCTGAATCACTATTTTGACTTAAAAACATCATGAAACAGAAGATTTGACATAAAAGAAAAGGATCTCTATGGATCACAAATCTTTAATACTGTAAAAATATACTAACTCAAATTAGCTTTTCAAGTCAACCTTAAATAAATAAATTACCTCAATTAAAGTAATTAATTAAACAGTTAACTTCTGACAAATGTAGTGGACAAAGTCTGGAAGCTACTATTATAACTAGCATCTTATGAGAAAGTCTATATTTTAGTTTCAATTTACTAGTGCCAAGAGAAAAATAAATGTTAAACTAAGCAATATTTTACTTCAAAGAAATACAAATACCAGGATATTATAGAGTTTCTACATAACCAAGAATGAACTGCACAGGAATAATTTAAAATCTCTCTGCTAATATTTAATAGGTCTTATTACTAAGGAAAAATGAAGATTTCTAATTGGTGACAAGACTACAAGATGTACACAAAGCATTTGTCTCCTTGTTACATCACTTATTTTCATATTTTCATATTTCTGAGTTGGATGAGGGGGTAAAAAGCACCCTATTCAAATTTGCTGATGACACTAGGATGTGGGGGGAAGTGGGCACGCTAGAAGAGAGGAATAGGCTGCAATTGGACTTAGGTTACAGGGGTGGGAAGATGAGAACAGGATGGGTTTCAACACTGACAAGTACAAGGTGCTGCACCTGGGGAGGAAGAACCAGCAGCATACCTACAGGCTGGGGAACTCCTTTTTTGTCAGTGCAGAGGCAGAAAAAGATCTTGGAATCATTATTGATGCCAAAATGAACATGGGCCAGCAGTGTGGGGATGCGGTCAGGAAGGCTAACCACACCTTGTCATGCATCCACAGATGCATCTCAAGCAGGTCCAAGGAGGTGATCCTCCCCCTCTATGCAACACTGGTCAGGCCACAGTTGGAGTACTGCGTCCAGTTCTGGGCAACGCACTTCAGGGGGGATGTGGACAGCATTGGGAGGGTCCAGAGGAGGGCCACCCACATGATCAGGGGTCAGCAGGGCAGGACCTACGAGGAGAGGCTAAGGGACCTGAACCTGTTCAGCCTCCACAAGGGGGGATCTAGTGGCCTGTTACAAACTAGTCAGGGGGGACCAGCAGGCATTGGGGGAGTCCCTGTTCCCCTGAGCACTACTAGGAGTAACTAGAAATAATGGTCACATGCTGGCAGAGAGTAGATTTAGACTAGACATCAGGAGGCACTACTTCACAGTCAGGGCAGCTAGGATCTGGAACCAACTTCCAAGATAAGAGGTGCTGGCTCCTACCCTGGGGGTCTTTAGGAGGAGGCTAGATGAACACCTTGCTGGTGTCATTTGACCCCAGTGCTCTTTCCTGCCATGGCAGGGGGTCGGACTTGATGATCTGCCAAGGTCCCTTCTGACCCTACAAACTATGAAACTATGAATATCCAAGGAAACAAAGCACAATGATAGGTAAAGTATATTTCAATGAAGATCTGGTGTTGACTTAGTTTCAAGGCCAATATACCTTATTTCTTCACACACTACCATTTTTTCCAAAAATTAGCAATCAAAAATGGTTGTGCATGAGTTACTTATATGAGTAAACGGATTCTGAACATTTTGGTTAAAAGGAAAATCTTTTTTCCAGCCTTCTGCCTTTCCAAAACCTGTCTTGTTTGGAGGTAGGAGGTATATAGCATGTGAATAAATACAGTCTTTTATATGTCATTTTTATAGAGTCACCAGATGTTTCTGATGATAGCAAAGTCTTTGCATATAAAAGGCAAATAGATTGGGCAGTCCCATTTTTCTGCTGAAACTGACATGGAATCAGATAGAAACGATTCAAGTCCTCTATATGTAACCATATGAAAACTAATACTGGATGATTCCTTCAGAGAAATTAATCTACCATTACTTTTGCAGACTTCATCAGTCTATGTACATTTCAAAAAGCTGACACTGAACCTAGAGGGCTTATCACACTACCATTTCTTACTGAAATTTCCATTCATAAGCAGTAACACATGGGATATTGGCCAACATCCTAGTAACTTTAGATCATGGGACACAGAACATAGTGCTCTGGTAGCACAAAAAATTACTTCTGCATAGATTCACATGCAGGCAATATCTCTTTGTTCATACCGTTGGACTTTATTCAAACTTTTTACACAGGTGACTTGAGATGCTGTTAATCCACCAGTATTACGCTGCTGCAGTAGTTAGGTGCAGTAATTACAGTGCCTTGTATCTCTCCTGCAGAACCCAGAACAGTGATGGGTTAAGATTGGTATGCTCTCTACCAAGATCTTTTACACATCACATTTCTTCAACATCTGTGTTAAACCATTTGGGCAGGCAGTGACAACTGGTCACAGTGGCAACAGTGTGACAAAGTCCATTTTTCCTTTTCCACAAATGTAACCCATCCATACTAGAGTAGCACAAGACCTGAAAAAATATTTTCTCTGGAAAAGCATGACTGACTTAAACTAAATATTCCAATTTTAAGCCAGACTTCATACTACATTTGTAATTATGATAGCTTATTCATGAGTGATGTACTGGAAACAATCACTGATGCTCTTTTGGTATCTCTGTGGTCAATAGGTAGATCAATCTTCCTGTTTCTTAAATATCTCTTGTATACCACACATTTCTTTCTGCCCCACCATTAAGCATCCTGGGCATAGATAGCAGTACAGAAAAGCTGGAGCTGACAGCATGAACCACCCAGTATGTTTACCCTTGTTTGGGATTTTTTGCTGCACATGAAAGAACTCCCAGTACTTGAGAAGGGTTGGGCATAGAATCACAAGTGGGACAGCCACATGCACATGCCACTGCAGATGTCAGGGACCAGTAAAATTGTTCTACCTAAATGTCATCTATACTTAATACATTTATGTTGGCTACTGTAAGCAGACATGGCATCTGTACTGGGGTTGTTCATCCCTTTAAGAAGAGGCAGCCAGCCCTATTAAGGACATTCAGCTGTGAGGCATTCTGATAATGAGGGAGTGTCCCACTGAGAGTCATAGAGAAGTAGGGCTGGAATAGACCTCCAGAGGTCATCTAGTCCAACCTCCTGGCTGAGGCAGGACCTTCCCTATCCAAACCATCCCATACAAACCATAATCTAAACTCTACATAAGACTATGTTCAAACCTGACACAACATAGACCTAGCATCCTACGAGTAAAGCAGGGGAACCACAGTTGCCAATGTCCTGCTTCTATAAAATGTTGTCAGTATACACTTAAGAGGTCCCAGGTACAGGGCCACACCCTCTGCTACAGAGGAAGACAAAACCAAAGTCCGTACCAATTTGGCAATGGGGTAAAATGCTTTTCTCACCCCAAATATGGAGATCAGTCTGACCCTGAGTGGATGGGCAAGACCCTCTAGCCAGGATATCCGGCTTTGCTCCCAGCAGAAACATTGACATATCCTAGCCAAAGTTCACAGCCTTAGCTGTAGGCAACACCCAATGCCTCTGGGGAGGCTTAAAAACAGTCTGATACATATAGCAGAAAAAGGGGATTTGTGGGCTGGGGGACGGGGGCAACCAGCATAGCCCAGAAGTATGGAAATATGAATGGTAGAGCATAGGCATAGCTACACATAGACCATCCCTGACCAGTGGCTGTTCAACCTCTTCTTGAACACTTCCAGTGCTAAAGAGACCGCATCTTCCCCAGACCAGGCAGTCTATTCTACTGCCTCACTGTTCTGACAGTGAAGACATTTTTTTCCAGATATCCAATATAAACTTACTTTGCTGCAACTATCAGCCATTGGTCCATATCCTCCTCTTTTCAGAAAGAGAGAAAAGGTGCTTTCCTTCTTCTTTATGGCAAGTATATGAAGACTTCTATCATGTCTCTTAAGTGCCTTTTCTGCAAGCTGAACATGCCTAGCTCCTTCAGCCTCTCCTCATATGACCTACTATACAAACCCTTTATCATCTTGGTTGCCTGCCTCTGGACCCTAACTTTTCCATGTCCTTTTTAAAATATGGATCCCAGAACTACACACAGTGCTCCAGATGAGGCCTAACCAGTGGCAAGTAGAGAGGCATTATCACCTCCCATGTCCTGCAGCTAATGTTTCTGAGGGATTTATAAAGGTTCCAGAAGAAAAAGTAGACACACAGACTGACACAGACAGACTTAGACAAAGAAAGGGAAGCAAAATGTGAGGGAATAGCTTTCTGAGTGGACAAGCCTGAGTGAAACCTGGCTCTTTCCTAATATCTGGGGATGAGAGAGTATTTTGGTTTAGTTTGCTTGTTTTGTAGGATACTCAGGCTTGTGTTGTGGGGAATAAAGATATCTGAAGGACTAATAATGCAGCTACTCTTGTGGCAAGAGGCAGCAGGATAAGCATCCTATTTATGACATCAAAGCATAAACCATGCAAAAAATAGACATAAATCTAGTTATTAACCAAATCTTAGTCCCTAAGCAGAAAAATACCTTAAAATATAAAATGGATTTTATTAAAATAATGGCCCTTCAAGAGGGAGTTTTGCAGTTGCATCACACCCTTTAATGTTTTCTTTCCTGTAGTTATGCTACAAGGACACATTGAAGGCATACTTCAAGAAAACATGCTTACATCAAGAGCAGGGAGGAACTGGCTGCTAACCAACTCCAAAGTCACCATAACCTTAACCAAGCAGCAGCCCATTTTGAGGTAAAGCATCTTGCCCTTGAAACAGAAAAGAGAGGGCAGAAGAAGGAAAAGGAGAGGAATACCAGTCTACAGCCTACTCCCCCTGCAGAAAGACCTGCAGTTCTATAAATCAAGGACTAGACTCTTTAGTCAGCTCAAGACTTATTGATGAGCTATCATAGAGATCATCCTTGAATTGAGGGATTGCTGATGAGGAACTTTATGGTTCTCCTATTCTGTGCTGCTGTTGTAGAATTGGCACATCTTACTGTGGCCTTTTGAAGCAATACACTCAAGACATACTGGTTAGTTTTCAAGAAACATGGGTATGTAGCAAGAGGGAAGTTATTAGAAGACAGCAGAAAGGCTGTTTTTGTCACTGATGAGGCAAGCTGAAGTAACTAATGAACTGAGTAGCACTCAGGCACGTGTGTGCCAGTATTTGTCACTATGTGTGAGCCTTCAAAGTTGTGGGTGTTTATGTGTTATATGTGGAAACTCATGAGGACACTGGAGCAGCTGTACAAAATGTCAGTGCTTCTGCTTATTTTTACTTAACAATGAGCAAATGACTAGGTAGTGTCTAATTAAGCTAAACCAATGCTAGCTAGTCCAGGAGTGGATCTTAGGGCGGCAAGAATGCAAATACTGACCATGCTGTATGAATACTAAAATACGTCAACCTGCTATGTGAATAGAAATGTCTTAGGTCTCCAAGAATACTCAAAATGTTTTCTCCTTGGAAATAGTTGTTTGAGAAAGAGCTGTTTGAGAGCTCCTCCATCCCATGGGACTCTCTGATTCCACCTTTCTCCAGAATTCCTTCTTTTCTCCTCCTCCTATGCCAGGTATCCAGAATGCATTTCCATGGGTGATGAAAAATGCCTTGCATTTGAAAGCTTGTCTGACTTTATCCCAACTATTCAGTTGGTCCAATAAAAGATTCTCAGAAATTCTTGCCTCTTCCTTAAATCCAGAAGTCAGTGGCAAAGGAATAGAGCTCCCTATGGCTAGTTACATGATTGAATTGTCCCAGTGCTAACAAATGATTTAGATTTATCTTGGAATATTTGGTTATACAGATTTACTTATCTATTAATAGTTTACATTTACTATTAAGCAATGTATAGCTATGGTTTAAAGTATATTTTAATAATGTATTATACTATTTATGTAGGTATAAAAAGAAGCACTTAAATGATTACTGATTTCATATATATGCTATGATCTGTGAAACAGGTGAAAGCAATGGGATCTTCTTAATTTGTATCTAAGGTTGCAAAGATGGTGGGTAAAGAGGCATGAATAAACATTGAACAGTTTTAAATTATCTTCTGAGGACTAAAGAAAACTGGATTAGTGCCCAGGTCTGTAAAGACACTTAATCTGAGGTACATTTCATTCTGGGTACACATGTGGTATTGCACTCCATGAGCAAGGTAGCTGTGCAATATTTATTTTATCCTCACCATTAATTTAGTAGTCGCTTATTAATTGCACATTGTCTTATGGGTGGATAGAAAATACCATTTTATTCGCTATGCATTGTCAGTTCCATAAACTTAGTTAAGAGGTCAGGTTTACCGCTGAAAAGTCTGATTAAATCCTTTAACTTGACAGTTTGTATATCAGATTACCAGCACTGAAACTACAAATAGATTTTTGCCTAAAATGAAGACCAAATCTTTAGGACTCTTATCTCTTTATCCCGTTGTCTTCTCTGTGCTGGCACCATGCAATTTATGTAGTGAATGGGGCAAGAGCTCTGAGGAGATAATAGTGTGTGCTCATACAATTAAAGACTGTATTGTAATGCAAACCTGCGTTAAGGTGGGGTTACAGTTGCAACAGCAAATTTGGCCTTGTATAGAGACCAGATTAAAAAATAAACATGCCAAAAATGAAAGTTTGAGAAAAATATGAGCAACTAATAAAACTTGTTTACATCCAAAATGATTATGTAACCTGGCCAGGGCTGTCACTACCCATTTCAATTATTATGTAAACATGAGAGCGTGTCTCTATATTTACATGCACACTCATAAATGTGCGTGCACATGGGTGTGTCTCTCTTTAAATATCAATATACTCATAGTCCCACAAATCTTCCTTATTTCAAACAGCACTAGTCTTCTTTTGGTACTGCTTATAGTCATTTCTGAACTATGATAAGATGATTCATTGAAGGGACAAAAGAAACAAAAGTAAAAGCAAAGCATTAACAAATGCAAATCTGTACACAGATAAAAACTGATTTCCCAATGACTATTCCCTGACTTTATCATCCCTTCCCCCGCCCCTAAAAAAACCCGCCTCTGAAATGAAAACATGGGGAAGTGCAAAAAGCACTCTAACTCCTGGCTCTGCCCCATCCCCCGCACCCCTCCCCCTTTCCCGGAACCTCTACCCTTAAAAAAAAGTCAAGGATTTAGCCCAGGTATGATCACAGGAGAGAGCAGGACCCTGCAAGTGCTACAAGGCCAGCGGGCCTCCCTGAGGGTGTGTTGTTTTGGAATACCATCAAAGAGCAATGATAAAGGGCCCCCTTTGGTGTTGCCCTTTGGTGGTGACCCAGGCAGAGACCAAGGGTCTTTCTTTTTCTTTTACTTTTTTGTTAGGGTTCTTTGGAAGTCTGTGTTATTGTTTGGGAAGGAGGGTGATAGTGCAGCATTTCTGTAGGAGGGGGCATGACCTTCGAGTGGGCAAATGGGAGAGGGTGGGAGGATGTGTAGGTTGGGAGTGAGGAATGATGTGAGGAAATGGCTTCTTGTAACTAGATGTGAGTGGCAGGTGGGAGGTCTGGAAGAGGGCTTGCTTGTGTGGTGGTTTAAGCAGAGAGGCAGTGACTGGGGGATGGGGAGGAGCTGGAGTTCTCATGTTTTAGGCTGTTGCTTGAGGAATCCTCTCTGTGGCTTGTTTCTTTATTATAAACTACTCTGAGCTATTTGGCTAGAGAAGGATATATATATATATATCCCACAATATATATCAGTTATCTATATAGAGATGTATCTATATATCTACAATCATAGCAAATTAGGGTTGGAAAGGACCACAGGAGGTGATCTACTTCAATCCCCTGCTCAAAGCAGGACCAGCCCTAACTATATTATCCCAGTCAAGGCTTTGTCTAGCCAGTTCTTAAAAACCTCTAAGGATAGAAAGTCCACAACTTCTCTTGGTAACCTATTCCAGTGTTTTGCTACCCTCCTAGTGATAAAGTTTTTTTTTTTCCCTAATATCTAATCTAAACTTCCCTTGCTGCAACTTGAGCCCATTGCTCCTTGTTCTGTCATCTGCCACCACTGAAAACAGTCTAGCTCCATCCACTTTGTAACCACCCTTCTGGGAGTTGAAGGTGGCCGTCGAATCCCACCTCAGTCTTTCCTTCTCCAAACTAAATAACCCCACTTCCCTCAGCCTCTCTTCCTAAGTCTTGCAGGTGTGCATGTGTGTGTGTGTATGTGTATGTGTGTGTGTGTGTATATTACATGTGGGTAAGATACCCACACATACACATACCCACACATACACATATGTGTATATATTTCCCATGTATACATACATACATATACATATATATATACAGATATACATATGTATATACATATAAAATGTGGGTGAAACTAAGACCATGCCTGAATGGCTGCAGGACTGGGACCTATATCTGTACTAATTACATTAAGTTAGTAATACATGGGATTTTGTACTCCAAATTGTCTGACATCATGCACATATATATGAGGGTATCATACATCATTAAGAATGATTTATGTGTGGAAAGTATGTATGTGCACACACACATTGCATACACACACACACACTGTTCACATTTTGGTGCATATTTTTAAACAAATATTTATGTCAAATTGTGCAGAATCAATTGTATACAGATATGGGGATATGATATTTAAATAAACAATTGTTTCTATGGCAAGAATGCACATGGACACATTCTGTGCATTCATTTATGCAGAATTTTTCATAACTTAAACTCTACTTTTATCTTCCTCCTCCTTTTTTGTGCTCCTCGACATTTTCATTTAATTGTTGCTTTTGTCTACTTCCATCATCCTGGAATACATTTTGTGCCCTCTTTGTCAATCTTTCTTTTCGCTGCCTCCACACTCCTCCTCTAGATACATTTCTCCAAGCAAGCACTCTTGTCTATAATCCTCATCAATAGTCCTTACATGCTCACTCCATTGGACTGTAATCCTATGTCTTGACTTGTTTTATGTAGGCTGTAAACTATTTGGGGCAGGGAACATCCATTATCTCTTTGTAAAGAACTATGCAAATGTGTAATGTTCCATAAATGCTCTATAATAAAAATGCATAAAGTGATCTTGCACAGACCTTTTTACTTAAGCTTACCATGGTAAGTACCTGTCTGTCCTATTTTATATTGCTAACATGACTTAAACTGCTGCAGTTATTTTAAAACTAATGGTTACACAAGATACCGTAGAGAGACATTAGCTTGTGAACTAGACGGCTCTTTAAGATATCTGACAAAATACCAAAGCCCTGTTAGGAAAAATTACAAACTTGGTTCTTTCTTCTTAACTCATCTTTTAATTGCTTCACAAATAAATGAAAGCTCAATGTGCCCATCATGAACAGAGTCTCATCATAGTATGCAATCAGACACAGATTTTTGTGACCGGATTGTGACAGAAGCATTTGTCTAGCATGACACAAACAAATGTCTGGAAAACTGTAATCTTTTCTTCCTGATGATTTGGCAGTCTGTGAGCCATAATCAGTTCCAAAACATTACACAATATACCAATGTTCAACCCTATTTTATAGCCTTTTTGATTTGCTCAGGTTATTGTCAAGTGAGCCAGTTTCATGTTTCATGTTCATTTTCAGAGAGTGGTATTAGTTGCTATTAACAGAAATGACTTTATGTATAGTAGAGCTAGTACTGAAACTTCAGGCCATTTTCTTATTCTTAAGATCCAGATATAATTCTCAAATTTTCCAGATCACAGGCTCTGGTTCTCATGGGAGACTTCAATCACCCTGACATCTGCTGGGAGGGCAGTACAGCAGTGCACAGGAAATCCAGGAAGTTTTTGGAAAGCGTTGGAGGCAACTTCCTGGTATAAGTGTTAAAAGAGAGACCAGTCAGGGGCTGGGCTCTTCTTGACCTGCTGCTCATGAACAGGTAAGAATTAGTCAGTTGTTTCTGCCTTCTACCAGCAGGGTTGCCTGGAGCAGTTTGATGGGCATCTCTGCCCCTCTCTGTTTTTCCACGCCTGCAGGGGAGTGCCAGATGAGTTATGCACTAGTTCAAATCCCTGCACTCCTTCGGTAAGTCTTTGTGGAAGATTTGAGGGAAGTCTGATAGTTTTGCAGGAAGGATATTTGGAAGTTAATAAGATATCCAGGCTATAATTCTATTCAGTCTTGATTTTTTGACACATCTGGCTGAGCTATAGCAACAGTAGATAAATGTTAGCACTGGAATATCAGGTCAGGAAGCAATTCAGGCCTAAGGATGGGAAACGGCTACAGAAAACAAAAGCAATATGAGTTAAAAGAAGCCTCACATTTAAATTACTACAAGCAGTATAAAATTCCTGTTATGCCTCTTATTGAGAAGTAGCATCAGTATTTGGTTGTGCCAGTTAGCAAAGTAAAAAAGAATGAAGAGAAGGCAGTAAGCTGAAAAAAAAATGGAATTCCTTTTTGTTAATGATTTAGCTGAATATAAATAAACACAAAATAATTTGATCTAAAAAACTTGTATAAAACAACGTTTGTTTGGTTTTTTTAACATCAATGTAGGAGAATTGGTTGGTATCAAATGAGGATGCTGTGCAGTCATGCTGAATTGTGGGAAATAGAAGATAATTGTATGATATGGGATTCAGCCAAAAGTCACTACTTTCATCCAAGCTGACTAAGCAGCATTTGTACTCGGGTCACAAGAGAAATGGAAGTTAGAGTTTTTCTGTTGGATGATGTTGAACACTATGGCCAGGTACAGACATTATGGTCTCAAAATGGTGGAACCTGGTTTAAAATAGATCTGGTTCAATGTGCATTCAAACTTAGTTGATTTAGCTTAGATTGGTCAATCAAACTTCTATACCATAACCCCTATCGATTCAAATTAGGTAACTGTCTGCCAACATCCCAGCCTCCTTTGCGGGCTCCCACAACTCCCCCTTGTAGGGAGGCACACTAGCACTCAGCCCAGGCTCAATTTCACTGGCTGAGCACCCAGTGGGCCCCACTCCTGAGTCTTTCCAGAGCCAAGCCAGTACAGACCTCCCCCTTAGCTCTGCTTCCTACCTCTGGGCATCTGTCAGCTGGAGGCAGGCGAGTGAAGTGGGGGCAAGGGAGGTGTCCCTGGGCTGTGCTCCATACTCTATCATGAAGCACACCACAATATACACACACCCACCTGACACTAAGCCAAGAGTAGCCCCTGGGTTCAGGCACAGCCCCATGGAGCCTGGCCTGGGCCACACACCCAACCAGGGACCCCCATGCTCTCATGCTCAGGCACAAACCCACTGAGCTGATCCTGGCCACACACCCAGCCAGGAAACCCTGCTTTCATGCTCAGACACAACCAAACAGAGCCCAACCCTGGCTGCACACAATATCTCAGTGGCCAGAGCCAGGTACCTTGCTGCCCGGACCCCATCATGGACCTCCCCTGAGCAAGAGTCTGTGCAGGCAACTTGCTTCTGGTGGGTCAGGGTGACAGGGAGCCGACCATTGGAACTTAACCTGCATGGAGGAAACCCTGTGACCTCCATGGTTTGGCCACTGCTGGCAGGTACTCAGGCCATGGGTATCTGGGGTGCTGCAGGCTTTTTTGACCCACAGCTACAGGGTCCCAGAGTATTAGGGCAGAAGGGGGTTGGAGTCATGCTCACTCATGCCTGACAGCCAGTCAGGGGTGGCTCAGATACTTGGCAATGCTTGGCGGTCTCCAGCAGCCTGGGGAGTCCACAGGACCTCCTGGGAGGAATGTAGGAGTGACCCCAACCTGCTGGCTTCAGCTTGTGCAGGCAGTCTACATGCTCCCCACATCAAAGGGTGAATGTCTGTTCGGTTTCCTACTGATCTAACCTAAGCCACTTTCAGAAACCTGCGTAAGTTAGATTGATTCCTACTCAGGCTTTTTGAACATCTGTACTTGGCCTGTGAGCTGTTCAGTGGATATGGAGCAGTTTTACCTGCCATTGCTTATGCAGAATATGCAGCATTGCTGGTGGGGATAAAATCAGCAGGTTCACTGAACTAGAATTCTTAGAAAGTACAGAAATGCACAAACTAAAGATACTATTTGCCAACATTTTCTTAAGGAGTCTCCCTGACCATGGTGTTACTTAAAACAATCTGTCGGTTTGTTAAAACAGTGAATTTCTTCAATGTCACAAAAAATCCACTTTATCCTTGAAGTTACAGTCTAATATGCCAAACAAAATGGTTTTGATGTTGTCTTTTACTTAGTTCAGCTCCTGTTTTCTTATTTGTGCTTTCTTTTTTTAAATCACCAACAAGACGTATATTGAAATTCCCTGTTTTCACTAATAATGCCTAACAATTTGAGCAGTTCTTATTATTCCAATCTTACTGGATCCCATTCCATAATTAAATGTTGGTAATCCCAGGTATGTTCTGCAAGTGAATTGTAGACACCTGTACATCACAGTCAAAATATAGTTTTTATTAATTGCACACTTGAGAAAGAAATTGTTCACGCAAAGTTGTTTTCAAAACCTGAAATATGCAATAGCTAAAACATTGACCAAAGATGATTTTGGTTTGACACACTGAAAAAGTGATATGAATGGGATTACAAAAATCTATTCCATCAATGGAATGATTTATAATTAGCTTTATGCTCATCATGTTTGAAAATGCATTTTTAAATGTCAACTATTTTAAGAGCTGTCCCTTTTCCTAAATAATATTTATTGATAGTGTAACAACTTGCAGGTTTATGAATGTTGGAGCATAAGTTGGAGTAGGGATGATTTGGAAAGGACACTAGCTAGCTCAGTATACTTGGAGAATTTTGCAAGAGCTCTAAGGAACACACTGTACCTCATGGCTGCGAGCAGCAGCACTGAGCAGACACAGCTCTTCTAATAGAGATCAGAGGTCTCGCAATTGAAATCTAGTCCCTTAATTAATGCACAGAGTTCTGTGCATGAAACAGATATGGTAATATGTTTTTTGCTCTTGAATAAATGTTTTTTCTTTTGTTTCGATATGGCACCCTTTTCTGGGTATTTTGTAGTTCATTCTGAGAGGATAAGTACAGAAAAGCACCTAGGAAATCACTGACCATAAAGCATGGCTCTTTGGTGACATTAAGAATTTTATGGGACAGGTGACCCAAAATTTAAATATCAGTTCCACAAGAAGTGCATACAGACCAAACCTTCTTTAACTGCAATAATATCCCAAACTTCAGTTGAGTGACTTCAGCTTTATATATTAGTGTGAATCAGATGATAATTGGTGATGATGGAACCTGACATCATGAGTCAGTAGACCTAGTGGGAACTATTCCCCATTCTAATATTGGCTTGTTGTGCATCTCTGGGCAAGTCATAATGCTTCTTTGTGCTGTGGCTTTCATATCTGTACACTATGATTAATCATACTTACCTGCATTTGTAAGGCACTTTGAGGCCAGGTTTTTAAAAATCATTTAAGCCCTCCCGTACAATTGAGAACAAAAGAACAAGACAAGTTTACTCTGAAAGAAGAGTGTCTATACATAGAGTTATTCAGGAGTACCTATTCCTGGGTAACAGTATGTGCAGAGACTCCCTGAATATAAACTTTATGCGATGAATCAAAAAAATACAAATCCTTTCTTCCTACGTAACGGTTTGATATTTCTAACTTTCAAGTATAAAATGAGAATAGCTTTCACCAGAATTACCCAGTCAAAATATAGTTTGGGGGTTCACAAAAATTCTGGGCCTGTTAGAGTATTTCTGGGAAATAAATCACTGATCAGAGTTTCATTCATTCATTCAGCTCCTCATCTATTCATGTTCCATTTCTACGGACCACTAATCTGCTGATGCTCTTTTCCCCTGGTAGATTGCTTAATAAGCCCTTTAATAAGCTGTGACCTTTATCTTGGGACTTACTAATGGGAAAGGTTGGTACTAGAAAGAAATCTCAAAGTTTGTTTTTGAGTGCAATGTTAGAGGGGGAAGAAAATAACTTTATTTGCTACCCCTGAGTACAATTTACGCAAAATTTTCCAACTCCCTGGGGACAGCTGTACATTAACAATTTCACCATGGAATAATTAAGTGAGTGAGTAAAGTGATTCATAATGACTGAGGCAGACTGTAAATCTCTGTGCACCAGGGTGTGACTGTGTTCCGCTGTGAACATGTTTCTACAGATCCTTGCTGAATGCTTTTAGAACTGAAAAAACACATGGCTACAACATCACTCCAACAGAATTTAAAACTGAATACATTTTTAACAATGGAATGAACTTAATGAGTAAAAATGCTTCTGTGTTATTATAGGCAAAAATATGAGCTTAGAATTTGGGTTGTTGGCATTTTTAGTTTTCTTTAATGGACAATATTTGCTTGCTGATCCCGTTTATCTGTTCTGAGGGTTGTTTTTTTTAATGGAGTCTGAAAAATAGCTAAGAAGTCTAGCAACGTAAATCAACCCTTTCATTTCCAGATCACCATCCTGACACTAAATTAGGCTGGAATAATTAAAGACAATTACCATATGACAATTGCGTAGAGATTCATTTAAAAATGACTCATTGTTACATGTCTGTTCTTGGTGGACAGGCATTCACCTCATGAAAGCCAGCCTTATCACAATTACACTTTGGGACTAACTAGAACCTTTGTCAAAAGTCTTAGCAGACGAGATAATAGCAACACTCCCAGTTAATTCAATGGAATTCTGTCATGATGTTGAATGGACATCGTTATGACACTCCTGCAGGTAATATCAGCATTGAAGTATTATAAATAGAGTTAACTTTTACTTATGGTGATGCCTAAGCTTTTATTATCCAAGGCCTGCCAGTTTAGTGCTGCCCACAAGCACTAGATCTTGTTTTAAACATGCCAAACCTGTTTGAGGCATAGCAAGGGCAGAGAAATGAGCTTTGATCCAACAAAGCTTTAAAGTAATTGTGCACAGCAGCTGATTTTTCAATTGTCAGGTTCTAATTTAAAAAAGAAAAGACATTCAAGCTCATTGTAGAGTGATGGCTAAGAGTCAAGCCTGTGAAAACAGGGGTTTGTATTGGAAACTCTACTTAGCTGAACCTTTCCTTCCAACATAAAGACACACTATACTGACATTTTGTAAGTACTGTAGTTATGGATCATGACTCTTCTTGAATATACCCTCAGTTGTACCCTGAGCCTACTATGTCCCAGGGCTTCTGTTTCATTAGAATTTACTCATTCAGGTTATCTTAACACTTAGTTAAAGATATTTCAAATTCATATTATAACATGGAAGGGATATTTCTATAACAGTTGCATTTCTCTAATGGAAGAAGACTTTTCTGCATCAAAACTCTTCCCACAATTAGTGATCAGATTTACAGATCAGATCCTGCCACACAGTAAAAACTGCCCTATTATGTGGTCAGGCAGCATCCACAAGACTATTCAACTTTCTAACAAAAATGATGGTATGTGAGTTACAGGCACACAAGACAAGTATTAAAATAATAAGCATTATAGAATTGTAAAAAAAAATCCCATATAAAACAAGCTGTACTAAGAAGATCTCCAACAAACATATAGTCATTATTCCATTTTACAAACTTAGCAGAAAATATTATTGAAAAGCAGATTACACATGGACACACACAGAAGAGTTTCGTTGGCAAAAAGTGGATAAATGGCAGTGGCATTAATTTTGCAAAGTACTTAGGGCGAGATCCACAAATGGACCTAGGCATAGTAACGCTCAGGATTGTTACACCTAACTTCTGTGTGCTTAGATCTTGGTCTGGCTATCTAGGACTGTGATTTGCAACAGCTAGCCTGGTAATCAGGTGGACCAGCCAGTAAGAGAGGGCTGGCTCTCTGATAGTTTACCCAGCCACCAAGCTCTCAGGGAACCCTACTGGGGTGTTGCTACTGCTACTACTACTGCCACATCACTGATTTTTGCTGGCATTCTGACATGGTGACAGCATTTCAGGAAGAACTGCCACTGCTGCCTAGGCCCAGGGTAGTGGAGCTAAAATTCGCTGTTGCTGCCAGAGCCCCAGCCAGAATGCAGTCATGGGTGTACTGACAAAACAGAAGTCTCTGTTACCATTACCACCAACACTGCCACTTATAAGCTGCTGCTAACAGGTGACAACAGCTGACAGAGCTGCAATGGAGATAGTGGCAGAGACCATCTGATGAACCCTTTCCATCATAGATGATTTGCAGATATCTTCAATCAGCTGTTGCTATTGTGGCAACAGCTAATTGGATAAGCCTATAAATGAGTCTGTCGGACTCGCTCACAAGCTTGCTTAAGGGCATAGGGGCTAAGGACCAGACCAGACATCTAGTGCATTAATCAAGTCTGCTGGAATGTGCTAATTAGCACACTCCAGCAGCTTCCATGTTTTGTATATTCAGCATCCCTACATTTCAAAATGGTGGTGAGGGTGCTTTAACTAAAGTTCATTGAACAAGCTTTAATTAAAGTGCCCCCACCACCATTTTGAAGTGTGAATACATAAGTCACTGTGGGCTCCAAGAGCCCACTCCAAGAGCCCTCTGTGGGCTCCAAGAGCCACTCTAACTAAAACACTCCCCCTCCAACCCCTGAAACATGTGTAATGATGCCCCTAAGTGTTTTTTGGATCAAATGACTGCCTTCCTACTATTGCCATAGAACTGGTGTGTGATCAAGTAAACAAATTAGATGTATATAAGTCAGCAGGACCAGATGAACTTCATCCAAGAGTGCTGAAGGAACTGGCTGAAGTAATTGTGGAACCCCTGATGAATCTCTTCCAAAACTTGTAATATTCTGGGGAGGTCCCCAAGGACTGGAAGAGGGCCACTGTTGTGCCCACCTTCAAGAAGGGGAGGAGGAAGGACCTGGGTAACTACAGGTCAATTAGCCTAACTTCTATCCCAAGGAAAATCCCAGAAAAATTAATTAAGGAGTCTATGTGTGATAGGCTTGCAGAAGGTAGGATTCTGAATGACAGCCAGCATGGCTTCATCGCAAGCAGGTCTTGTCTTACCAACCTCATTTCCTTGTATGATCAGGTGACTCACCACCTGGATGAGAGAGAGGAGGTTGATATTATATACCTTGACTTCCAAAAAGCTTCTGATATGGTATCCCACGATGTACTCATGAGAAAATTGGAGGACTGTGGGGTTAACTGTACAATGGTCAGGTGGGTTGGAAGCTGGCTGCAGGGTAGGACCCAGAGACTTCTAATGAACAGATCTGGGTCATCTTGGTGGGAAGTGGCCAGTGGTGTCCCAAAGGGGTCAGTGTTCAGTCCAGTGCTATTCAATACCTTCAAAAATGATTTGGATGTGTGGGTGAAGAGCTCACTGGCCAAGTTCACAGGCAACACCAAGTTATGGGGAAGCATGGTCATGTCTGAAGATCGGCTTCAGATACAGGTGGACCTAGACAGGCTAGCAAGTTGGGCAGATCAGAACCAGATGAAGTTCAACATCGAGAAATGTAAAGTGCTCCACCTGGGGATGAACAATCCCCTGCACACCTACAGTCTTGGCAATGCCAACCTGACCAGCACTATGAATGAAAGGGACCCAGGGGTAATAATAGACCACAGTATGAACGTGAGCTGGCAGTGCAACACTGTAGCCAGCAGGGCTAACAATACCCTGGCATGCATCAATCAATGCATCTCCAGCAAAACCAAAGAAGTAATTCTCCCACTCTACTTGGCATTGATGAGACTGCAGCTGGAGTACTGCATCCAGTTTTGGGTGCCCCACTTTAACAAGGACAAGAAAAGCTTGAGAGAGCCCAGAGAAGGGCCATCCGTATGATCAGAGACTTGCGCGGCAAGCTATATGAGGAAAGACTGAGGGATCTGGGACTCTTCAGCCTGAGAAAAAGAAGGCTGAGAGGGGACTTGATAGCAGCTTACTGCTACATCAGAAGTGTTCATCAAGGGCTCAGTGAACAACTGTTCACCAGGGCACCCTTCGGGAAAATTAGGAGTAATGGTCACAGACTCCTGAAAGACTATTTCAGGCTCAACATTAGGAAAAACTACTTCACAACTAGGGTGTCCAGACTGTGGAATTAGCTCCCTCCAGAGGTGGTGCCATTGGCTACCCTGGAAATCTTCAGGAGGAGACTGGACAGTCAGTTTGCTGGGGTCACCTGGACTTTCCTGCTTGGTGCAGGAGGCCAGACCCAATGATGTTTCGAGGTCCCTTCCAGCCTTACAATCTATGAATCTATGTTAGAGCATTTCCAACAGGACTATTCGTGGGATGAATATTAAGTGTAGAAGTTGTCTACCTTCCTCCCACTCAAATCAGGGTAGCATGTTGAGCACTTTGCACAATTAAGCTTAATTTGAGCACTTTATATTAAGGATGTAAATTTTAAAGTTGGGTATATCAGATGTACAAATGTATTTGCTATATTATGAATTAAGCCTGTAATAACTACAATATTAATAAATATTCACATTTTGAATCTTTATAAACTGACAAATTCCTCTTTTTGATTTCACCTGGTACTGTCCTCACTTGACTGTTTACATGACTACTGTATTTTTAACATGTCCATTATAGTATTTTTTTTTATCTCAGGATGTATTATGGTTACATGGTTTTAAACAAGGGCCAATTTTTGCTTACACTAAAAAAATAAAAACAATTGCATTCATTTCAGTGCAGGTTCAAAGTTGAGAAATGCAAGACTTGCTTTTTTCTATCATAAACTACCTTTTAGAAACACACAATAATGAAATACATTTTTCATAAGAAAAAAGGAGCAGAAAATATGACTTGTATGTAATATATCCAAAGCAATAAGGGGCAGAGTTGGCTGGGAGCATGAGGGCTCAAGGAAACTGACAGGCTTGAGACATGTTGAGGAAAATGTCTTTGTTTAGGAAAAAAACCCTAAGGTTGGAGCAGGAGGCCAAGAAGATAAGTGGGTACGGAGGAAGGAAATTTCCCCTCTCCATAGGGAGATTCTGAAGGGTGGACCCAGCCCATGGAGGGAGAATGTGTGCACCCAACCTGTCCAGCCAGAAGGACCAGCCGGCGACCCCCATCTGGAAGATAACACCACGCTGAAAGAAGCCTCAACGACAGACTCCAGCACCTGTGGGATAGGTATACCTGACTCTTGTAGCTTGCTACTGTGTATGTGTGTGTGTGTTTGTGGAAGGACCAGCCCCAAGGTTTATGATTTAACTCATTACAATGTTTCAATCCGCCCAATAAACCAGAATTTTAAGGATCCCGAGTTGGACATTTGTAGCCAACACCATTGCAACTGAAGAACCTGTAAAACTAGCTTCCGCAAATCCTACCTTTTCTCTGATCTTTTGTACCAGCACTGATTCCACAGAGTTCCTGTGTTGTGACAAAATTGCCCTTATCTGACCACTCAAAAAAGTAACAGTAAAATGTAAAAGAACAATGCCAATGAAATTTAAGATGCATAGCTCACCCTGTAATTGGATTATTCAAAGGCATTCAAAAAGCCTGAGGTAGAATCCAAGTTACACAATTTTCTGTAAGAGGTGTAGTTTAGATTGGTAGCAAACAGACCACACATTCTCCCTTTGGTGGTAAGGGGCAAATCTTAGACCGGGTCCTGCCATTTTTAAACCAGTCTCTGTGGGCTAAACTTTTTTTCTGTTATAGGTATAGACCAGTTTTGTGTGCCGAACTTCATGTCGGTTACCGGTACAGACTGGTTTCTAATCACTTATACTGATAAAAGTGTAATGTCTGTACCTGGCCAAAAGGACTAGGGACACTTATACACATACTTTTTCATGCTGCCAAGAGCCAGAGATCTGGGGCACTGGAGCAGACTTGATTAATCAAGTCTGGTCCGTACACCTATGACATGCACCGTGCTGCGTTGCTCGCAGTTGTATAAGTGGTGAAATGCACATCAGCATGGAGAAAATAATGGCAGTGTGCTTTTGAACTAAAACACGTTCAATGTGTTTTAGTCCAAAGCAGACCACCATCATTTTCTGTGCACTGTCGTTCATTTCGCTGTTTATATAACTGCACGTGTCGCAGTGCTGGATGCTGTTCAAAGCATCTAGCGCTGCAGTGCATGCGTGTGTAAAACGGCCCTAGGATGCCAAGTTCCCAGTGCCCTGTGTACTTCTTCCATGCTTTAAATCATGGTTGCATTTGAAACAGCATAAAATTAACAGTATTTCATTCCTTTTGCAGTGGTGTGGTTATAGAAAATTAAGATGACAAAACACATACACATGAATGTACACACAAAATAAAATAAACTTTGCAATAACATTGTTTCTTCCCTTTTAAGAATCAAACTTCCTTGAAATGGATCTGTCTTTTCATGTTTAAATGGAATGCATATAAACCCAATTCTGACAGATGTTTTTGGGTTCTGATACGAGATAAGTGGTAACAGAAGAGCTAACCAATACATTCAAACTAGGGTCTACCAGTCCAGAATTTTGCTTGAAGTTCATGTGTCCACTAAAGATGAATGAACATTTTGCACTTGAATTAGTGTTGTAGGTATTAACCCAGGGTTAGATTGTTTATTAATGAGCCTGATAGAGCAGAACAGCTATGAAAGTGTTCTTCATTAAACTAGAGTTTCAATGCACACTGAATGTATGACAAGTGCTAATACTCTGTCACCATTTTTAATTACATTCAGATTAGTTATAATATGACAGATAACACCTAATTTAGGTTGGAAATTAGGATGACTTTCTCACTTTAATGGTGGTTAAGTATTGGAACAGGCTACCCAGAGAGGTTGTATGATCTCCATCCTTAGATGTTTTTAGGAGCAGCTTAGACAAACACTTGGCTAGGATGGTTTAGTCAGTAATGACCCTGTCCTTAGCAGGAGGGTAGAGTGGTATAAGTGGGAGGGGACAATAGGGGCAGCTGTCCCAGAAACTGACTTGGGGAAGAGGAGTGGGGAGAAAAAAAGAGGCTGCTGCTAACAGCTATACATTTGCATTCACAACCATGGTGGTCACTTCCACTTTGCCCTGGGTACCTGGCTGTATCCCTGCACTGCTGTGGGGTCGAACTAGATGAACTGCTGAGGTCCCTTCCAGGTCTATTTTCTATGATTATGGTATAAATAACATTGCTCTGTTTTGTATCAAATGTATCATCAAATTGCAGATACTGTTTGCTGAGAAAACAAACATCCAGCAACAATCAGTGCAGCTTTCCCAAAGCAGTTTATTTTATATAAGAATGGTATTGTATCCTAGTGCCCCACCAGTAAGAAAAGTAGAATATATTTCATGCCAAAGAGGAAAATTGACACTATTGGTGAGACAATGGTTCGTGGTATGGAATCAGCCTCATCAGCAGCTTTATATCATGCCCAATGAATACTTATTCAAGCATAATCCATGCAGTAAACAACCATATCAGTAGTATTTCAAAATTCTATACCTAATTCTCTCAGTCCTATCTTGCAAGTGTATTTATGGCCAAATAAGTTTAACAGATAAGCATTAGGCCTGTGCAAAGCTTTGATCGCTGATTTGATTCAGTGGAGATTCAGCCCAATTCAGCGGCCAAATCTCCAAATCCGAATTGATTCAGAGAGATTCAATGATTTGGACACAGACACAGCTTTATATACTTTTTCTGCATACAACAAAGTACCAGGCAACCCGTGAATGGTGAGATGGTGGAGCAGATGGAGTGTCTCATCTTACGGGAGCACACGGAAGTCCCCAGACTGCTCAGTGGTGGACCCGGAAGTGGATCAGAAGCACTTCTGGTCCACTTCTGGGTCCACCACGGAGCATGCGGGGGACCCCCATGCCCTGGCTTGGTGATTGGTGCCCCCTGGGTCTGGGGGGACACCTGGGGACTCCCCATGGCTGATCGCCAACCTGTGGAAGTATGAGGGGAGTCCCCTGAACTCTTAGCAGTGGACCCAAAAGTGGACTGGAAGTACTTCCGGTCCACTGCCGAGCACACAGCGGGGCTACTGTGCTCCTGTGGGATGCTCCATCTGCCCTACCATCTCAGCGTTCACGAGCCATGCCTGGTACCTCAAGGTTTGTAGAAAAAACATATAAAGCTGTGTCTATGACTGACTTGCTGATTCTCTGAATCAGAATTGAATCTTCAAATTCGGATTAGACTGAATTGAATTGGGACAGTAATCCGAATCAACGAATCGAATCACTGTCCCCCAAATCAGGCCAAATCTGAATACGGCCTGCTTCGTGCACCACCAGTAAGCATCGCTTCCTTTTCTCTCTGTTTCCTTGTGACTACATCAAAAATATTCTGCAATTTATGACCCTCATTTAAAGCCTATTAAAATTGATAGCAGGCTTCTACTTGATATGAAAGGACTTTATCAGGCCACAAATGTGTCTTCCTTAACTTTATAGGAGAAAGGCTGAATGAATTGCAGGATGTCATAGAACTAAGTATTTCTGCAAAGGATAAGGCTGTTTTTATGTGTGATGAAATGCCTCTTTCATGTACCAAGTGAAAAAGTTTAAGCAGGAAGAGAAAAATCTAAGCTACAAGTTGGTTTTTGCTTAGATTTCTCTCCCTGCTTAAACTTTTTCACTTGGTACATGAAAGAGGCATTTCATCATGCATACAAACAGTTCCTTACTTTTGTTTCACTTTAATGCTCCTGTATATTGAATACAGATTGTCACAGAGTTATTGTTTTCATCTCTTACTCCATTAAAAAGTAAAACCATCTCATATCTTGCTGGGGGGGGGGGGGGTTCCATTAGAAATATGGCCTCTCTCCCCTGTGTTTGATAAAGGGTCACAACAGGATCACTGTACAGAACCTCCAGAGAAAGTACACAAAACTGTCATCTGAACAGCAACTCTCATTCGCCTCAAAGAGGGAAGGGAAAGGAATAGCTTATTTTCCTTAGACTTTGAAATTTTAATATTTTACATGTAAAAAAAAGCAATAAAAAGAATTCTAAAAGTCTAAAATCTGCTTCTATGTGTCAGAATGAAATAATAAAAGGCAAAATAAATTATGTTTGTTTGCTCTATATTTAACTCTTACTAACATAAAAAAACAGATGAAATAGGGGTTTTCTACATTGATTTTGCTGGTGTTTTAAGTATTTAACAGAAATGACAAACATGAGACAAATATTAACCAGGCTACCTGCTTGCATGTATAAAATATACTTTTCTTTGGAAGATATACACACATAGACAAAGCAACTAGAACTTTATTAAAAGGAATAATAACTAGCTTCAATCACACCACCACTTCTAGAATAAAACCAGTACTCAGTGGTACAGAAACCTAACTATTATGTAGCAATGTTTAAGGTATTTAAAGATTTTGTAAAAGAAATCAAAGAACTATGAATGTAGCAAATTAAACTCCCATGCAGTCTCCAAGCCAAGGCTATTGTTACTCAAAATTTGTGAGCTATGTCAAAGGGCTGGAAGGGACCTCACAAGGTAGGAGGTAGGAACATACCTGACTGAACCATCCCAGCTTGGTGTTCATCCAGCCTGCCCTTGAAAATGTCCAGGGGTGGATATTCCAGAACTTCTCTAGGCAGCCTGTTCCAATATTTGACTACCCTCATAACCAAAAAACTCCTCCTAGTCTCCAGCCAAAATTTCCTCTGCTTCAGCTTGAGGCCATCGCTCCTGTTCCTGTCCTCTAAAACCATGGAGGAAAGCTCTCTATAATCACCCTTCAGGTGTTTGAAGACTGTTATCAAATCCCCCCTCAGGCTTCTCTTTTCCAGAACAAACAGTCCTAGTTCTTTCAGCCTTTTCCTATAATTAATGCCTGCCAGGCCCTTAATCATTTTGTTGCCCTGCTTCTTCTTCCAAATTGTCCACATCTTTCTTGCAATATGGGACCCAAAACTGGACACAGTACTCCAGATGAGGTCTCATCAGTGGTGAATAGGGCAGAAGAATCACTACCAATTTTTTGTAAGTGTCACTCCTCTTAATACAACCCAGTATACTCTTGGCCTTTTTTTGCAACAAAAGCCAACTATCAGCTTATATGGTATACTGTACTGTACTTTAGGATCTACTGTAACCCTGAGGTCCTTCTCTGCCGTATGGGAGTCTAGCTGGTCATTTCCCAGCATGTGCAAACAGATGGTTTAGTCAGGAATTACTCTGCTTTCAGCAGAGGGTTAGCCTTGACTTCTTGAGGTCTCTTTCAGCCCTACTTTCGATGATGCTAAATCTGTCCTTTCAGATAGATCTATGAAGGTCGTGATAGGCAGTGACATCTCCCAAAACCTTCTACCTGTGGACTGTACAAAGCCTGTTCCTGTCACCTATTTCCTTTAATATCCCAAGATCATTTGGAAAGACAGAAGACAATAATGCATCTAGTTTTCATCAAAGACCTGACTTAATTCCGTTGCTACCTAAGTCATTAGACCTTTGGATAGCGCTCAGTGGCAACAGGATCAGCTCCAAAATGTGGAGAAAGCCATCTTCCTATTATCTGTGTGCCTCATGGAAACATTAGCCTGAAACATAAACAATCAAGTCTCAACTAGTCAATGTGGTAGGAGAGTTTTTTTCTGATAAGACAGGGGAAGTTTTATGAAGAATAATGCATGAAAAATGTATGCATGTTGAGTTTCATGCATTTGGAAAGCACAAGAATGTGCTCTACCTGGACACAAAGATTAAGGAACCCAAGAAATTAAATCTGATCTTTCTATCAAACTTTGAATAGGTTCATCCCAGTCATTTGAAAAAAAATCCTCTGAGGCTAAGTATATATATAATCAAAAAGCCTGAGGCTGAATCAATTTAATCTTTGCAGGTTAGTCTAAACTGCATAGATTAAACTGATAAGCAAGTGAACAGACATTCACTTTTGATTCCAGAAATGCAGCCACATGACTGCAGTGGCCTAGGCCAGAAGCCAGGGGGTGCTAGTCACTCCTCCCTGCTTGGCTGGAGCAGACAGCTTGCGCCAAGGCTAGCTCACACACCCTGCAAGGTGGGATCTGTGGGAGAACAAAATATCCTGGGATGCTGGGGTACTCTCAGTTAATGTGAATGTGGGACAGAAGTTCAATAAACAAATTTCACTTAAATCAGTTAAGTTTGATACACATCCATCCAAGTTTATCTTAAACCAATTTCTGCCATTTTGAAAGTGATTTATGTGCACTGAACTTCTGTTGTGTTACAGATTTGAAAAGGTTTCCAATCACTTATACCAGTTTATGTGTAGCCTGACTGTTCATCACCTCCATATTGCTTGCCTTAAACATCACCTTTGGGCATCTATTTTTTTTTTTTTTTTGCATTACCTTCTACTGCAGTTGTACAACTAACAACCTAGGTTTGAATCAGTGAGACCAGAGGCACAGCATTCTTTGTAAGGGGCTTACAGCTATGGAATGCATTGTTACTGGAGGTGAGGCTTATCCTCAGTTTTCATGCCATTGGGTCACCTTGTTACAGTCATCTTCCTGAAGAATTCTTCCTAATGACAAAGTTGTACTTGGATACCTGCTGTGGGAAATAATGTACTGTAGATTACTTTTTCCTAAGTGATGAATTTGATATTTTTAATTTCATGTTATGTTGCCTAGACACTATGGCTGATTACTTTAACATTCAAAATAATCTATGACATTCAAAATAATACAAAAGGCACTTTAAAAGAACACAACAGACACTTTAAAAGAACATTAATACAGTTGCAAAGTCAAGTACTCAACATCAGGAAATACCATTATTTAGGTTGTCCAGGCAACCTCAATTTAGGCCTTTATGCATATGCATTATGATACAGTCATTAAATTATATGAGCACATATTATTTCCCCCCTGCCTCCTGTAGTGCTCAATACACAAGGTAACTCACTTATTGAGTTAAATTTGTGGGCTCTGCCTTATTTATCAAACATGATTCAAAATATCCTTTAAAAACAGAATTATTAATAACTTCACAGTGTTCATTATTTGTTAGCTAAGGAGATTGCATTATTCACATTTTACAAATGGGAAACTGGTATACAGAGAAATCAAGGTCAAAAGTTTCCACTTCTTTTGTGTGACTGATATATTTATGCACAGTTCCCACTGCCAACATTTTTTCCCTTCCATTTAGATCTCAGGGTCTATTCATTTTTTAAATTTTTTCTTCTATTTAGATCTCAGTGGGTGCATCTACATGAGCTATTAATGCATCTGAATAAATTCCAATACAATTCACACCTGAGTCAGCTGCTCCTGGGCTAGCATCTATACATGTGCCCGGGACCACAGCACTTTGAGCCAGGAAGAGCAGCCCTGAGTTGGCAGCAGGTTAAGGGAGTCAACCCTGGGCTCTGGGTGGTGATGTCAGGCAGTAGGACTAGTGGCTCAGGCTAGAAGCTGGGGGTGGTAGAGCAGCCCTCAATTCCCTTCCATAGGGCTGAGCTGAGGGGGTCATGGTCAGATCCTGGCAGGACACTTTTATTATCCCTCCCCCCCCCCGCCCCGCCCCTTCAGAGCAGCCCAGCTTGGGATGTTTATCACCCCTAACTCAGTGTTTATAAACCCATTAAGAAAACAAAGCTTCTCTATACTAACTAATGGAGCTCTTCTTAAACAGCTTTTCTAAGGAAGGACATTAAGCTACCTGTTGATTAGTTCCATAAAGCCTGTCTGCCTTTATCCTCTCCCACAGCACAGACTGTAGCCAGCATGTGGTCTGCTAGCTAATGCTGAAGTGTCTGCATAAGGCAGAAGGGAGAGGGGAATAATCCCTGTTTAGCAGACAGACACTCTGTGACTGCAAGTCTCTGCTGGAGCTGCAACCAGAGAGCAGAGAGGAGAGGAGAGGCCAGCCCTGCTGTGGAGCACAGATCCCCTCCCAGCCCAGAGGGCCTGCTGGGATGCTGTGGGAGTCTGATTTATCTTAAACCAGCAAGGGGTCTGGGACAGATATTGCATCAACTGGTTTGACCTAAATCAGTTACGTCTGATATGACCTTCAACCAGGTTTATCTAAAACCAGTTTCAGCTATTTTCAAACTGGTTTATGTGCACTGGATGTCTGTTCTGTTACAGGTTTAAACCAGCTTCTGATCACTTAAAATGCTTTATGTGTAAATTTGCAGCATGGGGAACATTTTTTTGTTCCCACATATGCATCTTGCAGCATCTCAAAGGGGTTTGAGATGTGGCAAGAGGCACGTGTATGCTAATATGGACATAGCCTTATACTTTTCATTTTCATAATAGAAAAAAAATGGATGCAACCCATCTAATTTCCAATGGGAATGTCTCTAGGCCTCAGTGCTGATGTAACTGTCATCATGTCATTTATGAACAGTTTAATAAAATCTGCTTTGTGTGAAATATGTCATCAGGAATGTTCATTAAAAATGAAGGTTGAGGTGAGAAAAAAGAACATGGAAAGAAAGAAAGAAGGCCAAAGGAGAGAAGATATACTTAAAGCCCTTTTGCAGGCAGGGGTTCCTTCTGCTTCTCCTGCTTTCCATCCCAGGAATTGCTGAAAGCATGAAAACACTGTTAAGTTATTCTTCTAGGGATCCCATTGCCAGCTGTGTCCCGTATAGGGAATCTGTTGTGGGCAGCAGCACCCTGGAGATTTTGGGCAGTTTTTATTCTTTAAGCAGACTAGGGGGTTCCCACAATGCCCAGGTCTCCTTCATACACCCAAAACAGAAAAAGCAAAGAAGATACCTTAAGAGCTCCACCTTGCCTCATGGTGCCTCATTCTTAGACTGTGCTTTGACTTGTTTTGTGAGGGCTGTAATGTTTGCTGCATAGAGGATTACTCATTTAAACATTGTTTGCAATGTTGAATACATCTACTAGAAGAATTGGTGATTGCCCTTGCTGTATTGTATTTAACAAAAGTAACATATTGAATTGTAGATAGAGATGACCCTAGTTACATGAGAACGAGCATAAAATCAAAAAGGGAATCAATGTTGGCACAGTTCTGAGATTTTAATTCTCAACAATAGTGTTTGAAAAGAGAATATGCATTATAGCTGAACTGTGTATTTTTTTTTATCAGTAGGCAAGTCTGTCTTAAATTACAAATGCCTGTTTCAGGAACCATTCTTCATTCTTGTATTTAGTTGCAAGTTGTGATTCCTTTGAAAGAATTTTGTCATCATTCTACCTACAAGCTGAAAGAAAAGGTATATTACTTTTTCAGCACTGAATTCTTTATTTCTTATACTGTTTCCAGTTATTGTTTCAATCCAAAGCTTTAGAAATGATTGTTTGCCTTGTGTCTATTTTTTTTCCTTTGACTTCTATTTTTTTTCCTGCTATCATCTTGGTTCACTTACCCTGTCAGTGTAAAAGTCTTTCTTTTCCTTTCCCATGGATAATAGGCTTCTCAAATTATATTTTCAGAGAAAAAAATAAACTTGTGTTGTACAGTAAATGTTTCGTTTTGTTAAAGCAGTTTGTAGTTTTAAATACTTGCTTTGTGTCTTGGTGTAATAATTCTGGGGAGTGCCTAGGCCATCTTAATTAAGAACATGGGGACTGATTATCTTCTCCCATTCATTTTGTGCTGGCTGCAATGTCACTGCTTTCCATAGAGTTAGTATGAATTTATCCCAGTGTAACAAATGGGGAATCAGGCCCTTGATGTGAATTGTACAAGAATGAAAACATATTTGCATAAGGAATATGGCTGCATAGTAGTCATTTTTGATTCTAACAAGACATCCACAATGTACTATAGAAAATTGAACTACATACACTTAGCTGCCAATAGCTCTTAGCTAAACAGGGAAAAGATATCTGTAGATAGTATATCATATTTTGAAGTTAATGACTCCCTGGAACCATATTTTTTCATACTGCCATCTAGCTACCCACATGACACCCAGCTGTCCAGGAAATTATGATATATCTCAAAAAAGAACATGATTTGACTAAAAGTGAATTCAGCAAAACTCATGTCCCCACCAGCTTGTTGATTTAAACTGTCAAAACTGCAGGGAAGTGTTTTCAAATAATCTGTTCTAGTCCTCTCAACTAAAATATATATTGTAAACAGCAAAGTAAACTTCCAAAGGACATGTATAACTTTCATAACCAACTGCAATGGTTTTGGTTTATTCTACAGTGGGCATGTCTACACATACATTTAAGCATGAATAAATGTAATATGCATAAAGATAATGCACATTAAGTGATTTTTTTCAGGTGTCTACATGTTCAGGGCTTTGGTACCACGTCTCTGCAGCCCTGCCATGTGCCCTTAGTGGCTGGGAAGACTCGACACTAAAGTTAGTGCTGGCTCATGTCTACACATGCATTAATGTGTTTTAACCAATCACACCTAAATTTGATACCTGGGTTTCAAATTTAGGCGTAATTAACCTAATTTTGCCATTTTTAATGCACATGAAGGGCATGCTCCTGTAGATGCTCACCTGTAATGAGCTTTAAATTAGGCTAATTAGCATTACTGCATCTCATGTAGACACACCCAGTTAAGATGGAATTTTTATACAGTAATGTCATTTTTCAGAGCTTAGAAAGCTTGAAGAAGTTATAGTGGAAAAGGAAGTCTAAAAGCATCATTGTTTTCCATGCTCCGCAAGATAACTATCTTCTCATCTGACTTTGAAATTGTTGTTTCTGAAATTCTCTTTCTGGCATAAGTGAATGAATAGTTTTCAAATCTCATGCATCAAGGTTAAAAAAATTGAAGTGTGTGGTGTCCTCTTCTCCAGCCAGGTGTGCAATGTCTTCTCAGCATTGCTAGAATTTGGGATTAGGCCAAGAATTACAAATTTCTGCTTTGTTGGAGGTCAGCAAAAAAGATTCAGTGGGAATCACCACTGCAAGATGGAGATCTGCAAACTCAGCTAAAGCTTCTGTGAAGTGAAGCATCATCATGCTTCCTCTCAGAACTGCATTAACCAAGAATCTTTCTAACAGAATGAAACAGAGTTGTCAGGTTGTGCAAAAGAAAATAGTAAAAATAGAAATATAAGCAGAAAAAGTATAACCAAACTTTATATAGTGTGAATTAATACATCTAGGAGCAAATACAAAAAACAAAAACAGTGTTAATCTCAATGACTTCTGGTTGACCTATTGGATGACAATTTAACACACATAAAGCAGGGGGTAAAAAAACACTGCATTTGGGGCTGTAAGCATAGAGATATCAATAGTTCCATCCAGGATGGCTCGGTACAGCTGTTCCTGTAGTGTTTTAGTCATGGATATAGAGCTTTGTGCCTCCTAATTAGGGAGTAGAAATATTACTCTGTAAGTTAGATGACAAGTCACAGAAAATGGTCAAAGATGCTGTGTAAAGTAAGTTGTTTACAAATGACTAATGGCTGAAACATTTGTCTAAAATGTTCATAGAACAAACTGTAAATAAATTATTAAAGTATGTTTATGGATTCTTACTTATTTTAATTACAGTAGTACCTCAAAGTTTCAACTAGCATCTATGACCATATTTCTAGGCAATGTGTAAAAGGGAGTAAAAGGTAGTCTTTATCATTTTAGCAAAGAATTTCAGTAGAATCAATGAATAAAAAAAATGTACTGAGATGCTGGTTTTTAAAGAGTGAAATAGATGCAGAGAACCATGAGAAATTATTTCCCCAAAAGATGCTAAGACCATACAGAAAAATTTGCATTGATAATTTGAGGAGCTTCCTTCTGGTTTTCTCTACCAACTGAATTCATGGTTAGTCTATAGATAAAAAAAGCATATTAAAATACAGTAATGGAAAAATTTACTCTGATGAAGAATACTCATGATAGTCCTCAGATATTTCCTGTTTTGTTGGAAACATTTGCAAAGAGATTACATACATCGTAAAGGTGTTTGGTTCTTATAAAGATAATCCTAAATGCTTTTGCTAGATGAAAAGGGACTATATGGTTTTGGGGGTGGGGGGAACAACACTTCTATTATTATCAGAGCCTTCAAAAGGACCATCATTTCCATTTGAAAATTGAATTTTCTGCATTATCTGTTCTCTGTCAAAGATATGACATTTTGCCCAATGACCTTTCATTCCATTTGAATATGAAAGCTGATTAATTATATGGCTTTAAAATTTGAACAACATTTGATAGACTATGATATGAATGTCCAAAGTACTGAAAAACTATTATAAAATGTTGAATGTTTTCCCAGAATTTGATAAATGGACATCCAGGATGACAATACATGTAGTAGGAAACAGTTGTTTTTCTTCTAAAAGTGTGGAATTGGGTAAAAAAGTGGTATTTCTGATGGGACTAGAACAACACTGAGAAACACTAGCTGAGCAGTCACTCTTTATCATGACTTAAATTAAAGCTTTGCAGATAGATCAGGAAGAATATGAAGCAACACGAATAAGAGAGAATGCTTTTAATTAACTATAATTCAGAAGTGAGAAGATGGAGTACACTGAGGAAATGGAGGAAGAAAAAGGTGGGATTGGACATGGGTAGAATAATTTACTTTTCTAAAATATCTAATCCTTTCTTTACATTTACATAAAGAAGTTTTGATGTTAGGACTTGAGATATTGGCTCACAGCTCCACAACATTCAAAAAATGAAGATAATGAGATTGTAGCAACTGGCAGTAGCTATGATAAACTTTTCAGTCATTCAGTCCCAAGGCTGCACCAACAGTTGGGACACCTTTCATGTAGCAATAGCTTTCCTCCATTTTTCTCAGTCTTTTGCACTCCTTGTACAATCAGTCAATTTTAATCCCATCCAGTCTTTGATGCTGGTGGTCCAGCTCATCCAAGGTCTTCCTCCTCTTCTTTGTCTATCCACCGCACCCTGCAGGATAGTATTGGTAAGGGTGCTGGGCCTTCTTGTTACATGTCCAGACCACTGCATCTTTTTTTCTTCTTATGATTTCAAGTAAGGGTTTGTATTTGTCAACTTTGATTGATTGATTTACATTTATTCTCTAACAATTTGTTAGAACAGTGATTATTAACCAGGTTGCCACAGCACCTTGGGGTACCTTGATATGCTTTAAGGTGTTCCAGGGGATGTCACACAATTTTAGCACTGCTAGGTGTGCAAACATGATTCACATGATAAACCCAGATACTTCAGATAGGAATCCATAATGTTAAAAATATTCTGCCCTGTTTTGGTCTTCCTGAGTTGTTTGAAACAAAAATTTGCTCTACTGTTTTTCTGTAGTAGAAACTTCTCCACTTGGGTCTTGGAGGGAGCTAGGCCAGATCCCTCCCCACCCCCTCCCCACATAGCACAGGGGCTCCTTTTCCACCCCTGCCTGCCAAAGTTCCCAGTGCAACAAAAAGTGGCATAGCCCTGTGCTGCTACTTCAGCTGGCTTTTTGTGATGAGTGGAGCTTGAGGAGGGGGAGGGGGGTGCCTGCATGTATGGGTCTCCAGCCTGGCCTTGAGCAGGACCATGGTGTGACAGGGCAGGAAGCAGAGCTGCTGCCGCTGCTGCCACTGGCATTCAGTGGGTTGCAGGGCTTGTGTGTGTCCAGCCTTGCCTGAAGTGCTCTTGCCCTGCACCCCTTCTCTCTCCTCCCCTGAGTCCGTAACTGATCTAGGTGGGACAGGTACCTTCAGCCCGTGGCTCTGGGAGAGATACAAGTATACAGAATGCCCCCACCAGCACTTTGTTGGTGGGTTCTTTGCTTGGATCCCAGCCCCTAACTGTCTCTAGCCTCGGGCAGATGTCCCTTCTAGTTCTGGTACTCTGTGATTCTCTGATTCCTGTTGCTGCCAGTGACAGAACAGCAAGGGGGGGGGAATGCTTTCTCATGCCAGGCAGCCAATCAGGGATTGCTTGCCCATTCAGCTGTGCTCAGAGTTTTCCCACAGCCTGGGGACTCCATGGGGCACGCTGGGTGGCATGCAAGTGCTCCCCCTATCTGCTGGCCATGAGCACTGTAAGCCCCACACACTGAATAGCATACATCTGTTTGGTTCAAATGTGCTCTAACTTATAGCACTTTAAGTGAAGTGTGATAGAGCACTTTCACCACAGGCTTTTTTGAATGCCTGTACTTAGTCACATATGCTAGACTTGCTTTACTGGCTATTTTGTATTTGTTTTCAATGGATATGTAATTGTCAGAGAGGGTAAATCTCAACTAGTAACCAGAAACAATGAAATGGAATCGGTTATGTACTTTTTATAGGTACAAATGCATTTATTACTGAATCCTAAGTACATGAGACTAGGGTTGTGTGAAGTTTTGGTTGCTGATCCAATTCACTGCCCAATTCGACAGCCAAATCTCTGAATCCAAATCAAATCAGGAGACCAAGAAAAAGGTCCAAATCGATCCAAAACCTCTGAATCAATTTGGAAAGGATTCAGAGGAGATTCAGAAATTTGGGCAGTGCCCGCTCACCGCCACAGGGAGCTGGACCCAGACTCCATGCTGGAAAGTAGGGGGCAGGGGGGAGGCTGGAGGAGAGAGGGAGGGGACCATGGGAGGACCCCAACCAGGCCCCATCCCCTACCTGCTCCCCCAGCCCCCCTGTGCACCCCCTGACCCTCACCCACTCTCCCAGTCCGGTCAATGACTGCCCCACCTGGCCCGAGCATCTTGGCGCTTTACAAAAAACCAAAAAAACCCACAGTCACCAGCAAATGCAGCAGCCATCTGGGCCTCTGAGGGCTTGTGGCAGAGCCCCCACATGCAGTGCGGGGCAGTGGGGATCACCCCTCCCCCCCTCCCACCCGGCAGGAGCCAGTAAGTTCAGGAATTTTGTTTTTCTTTTTTTCTTTTTTTTTTAAGTGCCAGGATGCCGGGGCCGGACTGGGTAGCCATTGATGGGTCTGGAAGAGCAGGTGGGGGATGGGACCTGTTCCATTTGGAGATTTGGCCGATTTGGTGGCAGTTGAATCTCTGAATCAGATTCAGCCGAATTAATTCGGGACAGGGATTCAAATCACCAAATAGAATCACTGTTCCCCAAATCAGCCGAATCCAAATCCAAAGTGAATACTAGCCACTTCGCACAGGCCTACATGAGACTCAAGTGGATTTCAGTGTTAATAGCAAACAATAATTTCTTCAGAACAGGGATGCATCCTTCCCTATTTCTCCTAAAAAATATTAAAAATGCCATACTGGGTTAGACAAATGGTCTTTCTAGCCCAGTATCCTGTCTCTGACACCAGCAAAATGGACGCATAATGGATGCTAGGGAGAGTACCAAACCAGATCTTTCTCAAGTGATCTATCCTCTATTTAATCTTAAAAATTTCCATAGTAGAGGAAAATGTTTCTCATCCATGTTAACACAATGAAAAAAAAACACAGTGAAAAAAAACACTTAAAACACAGTGTGGGGGAAAAACTTCTTAGATGTGTACAACACAAGGTCTTTCAAGGATCTTGATGTCATTAGTTGCAGGTGTCATTAGCTGATAGCATTTGTTTTAGAAAAATCTGGTATTCTTAAGTATGTGTTCTTATACTTCAGGTACTATCTGGGTATCCTTTTCAATTATTATCGATTATAACTTTGGCAATCCATAAAATGTATAATAATTAATATCAATAACATAGCATATTGGTGTATGTGTAGGAGGGCCACTCTCTCTCCAATCTCTCAGTCCTGATCCTCAAGGGAAATGTACACAACACATCCCAGAGACGAGCCTATGAGCTCCATTTCATCAACCTGCTGGATACTAGAGATCAGGGACTAAACATAGACATTGGATTTTTGATACATTACAATCTGCCTGGCAACTAACTCCCCAGCCCAGCCCAGCCCAGCCCCTGGCTTGTTTACTTTTCATTCCATCCAGGAAGAGTACGCAGCAACTGCTGCAGCTTCCTTAGCCTGACGAAGGGTTTTTGAACCCAAAAGCTTGCTTAATAACTATTCTCCAACCATTTGGGTTGGTCTAATAAAAGATATTAAATTCACCCAAGGAACCTTGTCTGCCTATATCATTAGACCAACATGGCTACAACCTAAACCCCTATAATATAAAATATTATTAATATATTATAACACTATAGCATAATAATAAGAAAAAATTATATGGAGCACTTTTTCAACCATGAAGTCAAATATTGTTTTCTTCTATCTTGATCATTTAGACCCTCAGAATCTCTTCTCAGCTGCCACCTAAACCTGGAATCACCTAACTTTCCCAGACTACAAAAGTTTCCTAATGACCTAAAGATCTGCTTCTGAATACACACAAAAACTGCCTAAGACACAGCCACACCAGAAAACTGATGATCCTGATCTCTTAATCATTCTTGGAGCATGTGTATCATCATGTGGTGCAGAGAGGAGGAAATGTTGGTGGCACCCCCTCTTCTACCCAATAGCCCAGTGGTTTACATGTGCAAGACCCAGGTTGAAATGCCCTTTTTTACCTGAGGCGATTTGCTTACATTTCCCCCACCTCCCAGACGCATGTTCTATTTCCGTACCTGCCTTATATTCCAGGGTGCAGTGTTCTCAATTTTTCCTGTTGAAGATGTTCCACTTGGCATAGAATAACCAAATCTCTGGTCTGGAAACAGAGAAGAAGTGACTTTATAGCTAGTGGTTAGGGGCTCGCTTGAGAAGAGTTCCAATCTCTGGATCAATGAATAGCTTTATATTAAACATTTTCAGCAGGAACCAGAACTCAAGGCTCCCACTGCCCACCATCCCCTTGTGAATGCTCTAAATCTCGGGATATCAGATAAAATAGACTAATTGCATAAACCATAGGCTATAGAATCTCCCTCCCCCTTTTCCTTTGTCTGGCCTGATTGATATTTAAATAGTTCATGAAAAGTGGAACACACTCAACAGCAAGGATTGAGTGCGTCCCAACCCTGAATACCTTAGGGTTAGAACATTCCTTGAGAGGTAGCAGATGTTCGTTCAAATCCCTCAGACAAAGAAGGGACACAGTTCATGTTTCTGATACCTCACATAAGTGCTATAACCATAAGGTAAATGGATAACTCAGCAACAGTGTTTTTCTTCCATTATGTAAGAAAGGGGTGGCTTTTTATCCTAAGTCCAAAAAAAAGTTCATGCCTATGAATGCTAAAAAGAGGCACCTTCCTCAGGCCCAGAATTCAGTGCTTAAATCCCTGAGGGATGCAGGAATCAAGCCCCACCATCATTTCCTATCAACTATCTTAGGCAGAACCTCAGTTAGCATGGTGTCTGTTGTAAATATCAATCTGAGGTGCCCAGTTCTCCCCACATGTTGTGTAGGAAGCATAGAAGTGCCTAACCTGTGACTGTTGACCTAGCAAGGCACCTATCAATCTGACATTGAAATATTCAAGTGCTGTTATGGGTCGAGTCTGCAATGTATGCAAAATGTACATTTCCAATACAGTTCCTTCTGGAAAAAGTCATGTATAATATGGATGTCCATATAGTACTACTAAGATCTGAAGATGAAATCAGTAATTAAAGATTTTTCCAACTCTAAGAGAGTCTTTAAAGATATTTGATCTAGGTTGGTTTCTGTCCTAAGCAGATTAACACAATCAATAGCAAGCAAGAGTTAAAAATATAGCAATCCAGGCCCTCTCTTAGCAGTAAACAGAAAAAGCTTAAGGAGCCAGTATCTTCACACTATCTATTTCCAGCAAGTTAAAAGACGTCCTTCAAAAAGCAACAGTACTGAAAATATAGAAAGGGATATCCATTGAAAACACTAACACATTCCTGTAGAATGAGAATGCTGTGCCTATTAAGTGAAAGTCCTTTTATGTTCTTGCTGAGAAGACAAGGGAACTTGAAAAACAGATTACTGAAGGAAAAAAGAGAAGACAAAGCAGAGAACAATTCATTCAATGATGGAAGCTGAGGCCCTGGATAGGCCAAATGTGAAGGATCATAGAAGTTGTCCCAGAAGTTGGATGCCTGCACAACAAAAACTAAGTTTAATTCTGTTGATTCATTATTACTTAATCAGTATTTCAATGGCTGCAAGTATTTGTGAAATAGTGGGTGAATCTACAGAGGACACGAAATATGCAGTAGACAAATTCTACTGTACATCAGTGTGTCACAGCAAAAGCCGTGCTAATGCATTAAGGTGCAGTAGATTTAGTCTACTGCATATTAGTGTCGCTAAAAAGGCCACTGCACAGTAGAGCCGGTTATTGCGCATTTAGTACCTTTTATTACAGGCACTAAACTTATGCAGTAACTACAGTGCATTAATACATGTGTAGACGTGTTTAGTGAATCCCAGAAGCCATAGAAATGTTAACCTATATGGTTACTCACCTAAAACTTTGTTAGAGGGAAAAGCTTCTCTTCATGGCTTTTAGAAATAACCACAGACATATTACCATTTTTGGTTTGGGAGTTTCCTTTTCCTTGGTTCCTTGATATATATAGAATTGGCAGGCTGCTACCCATTTCTCTGTGGAAACCTGAGAAAATAAAATTTGAAGGGACCTTAGCAAGTTGAAGCTCAAGGGGTTTACTGACTCTACTAATCTGTTTCCTATACTTCCCAGGGGGCATGTCTACAAGTGTGCCAGATCATGTAGTTGTTACTGCACAGTCATTTAGTAGTTGCTTAAACAAGCACTAACAACTGCGTAATAACTGCCATTACTGCACAGTCCAAGCGCTGCATGGGTTATTTCCAACACTACTGCACAGCAGCATCAACATCATGGCTCGTGCCTGCCAATGCTATGTCGCCATAGCAATGAGCTACATCGCCATAGCAATTAACTGTGTCACCATAGCTCATCACTATGGTGACATAGCATCTCATATTACGTGTCCACAAGGTCCAATTTGAGGTTTAATAGAAGAGTTAAAAAAATCTCTAGTGTCAAAAAAATCAATATGAATATTAATGATGCTGAAGAGGGAAATAGACATTGATTAGCAGTTAGTAATGGGATTAACAAAATCTCTATTAGTCTGTAATAAGCAGCAAATCCAGACTTCTGATTTTAATTGAGAGCTTGGCGTATGTTAGGTAAGCCCTAGCAGTATGGGAAAGCCAAAAAACTGGCTAAACCTGTTTGCTGTCTCAATATCCTTAGGGAAAGTATGGATAATTCTGGGCTTGTCTTGTTCTTGTTTTGCTGCAGTTACAAAAGTGATGTAACCCCCCCTGCCCCCCCAAACCCTCAAACTAATGCTCCCTTTGAGGGGGAAGCCCCCCCCCCCAATGGTTTTTGGCTCTATAAACATGAAGCCTCCAGCAAATGTCTTCCAACTTACATTATATAATCAAGTCACTTCCCATAGGAATTATCGGAGAGTTTTGAGCCAAATCTCCCCTCCTACTGTCTGGAATGGACTCAAGTCTAGAGATAGCCTGTAAGAGATGCAATATAAAACATATCTGAACTCCTGTCACTCCTCAGTTTAACCAGTTTCCCTAGGCCTACAAGAAAAATTCTTCTATCATAGAAGGGGAGGTGCCCACCTTCACACAGTGACAGTGAAAAGCACAGCATCCACAGCAACTTTCATGATCAAACAGGGCTGTAGGTGCTGCCCATTTTTGTTCCAAAGAATTTAAGATGTGCCATGCTGAGTCAAACCAATGGTCCATCCACTCCATCTCAGACAGTGGCAAGTAGTAGATGCTTTAGAGCAAGAGTGTCAAATATAAGGCCCACACATTGAATCCACCCAATGGGGCTTCTTGCTGCATCAATGCAGCTCCAAAATCTAGGGGTGCCTATATATAAGCTGCGTGGCTCCTCGGCGCATCAGAGAAGATTTGATTCACATCCTCCATGTTTTTTTCTTTTACCCCATTATATCACTGCTCAGCCTTCTACTTTCCAAACTGAAGTGTCTCTTTATAGTTTTTGGTTTCTTCTGGTGCAGCAGCTGCTTCATTCCCCATAATCATATTTGTTGCCCTTCTCTGTATCTTTTCTAATTCCAATACATCCATTTAAAGAAGTTGAGACCAGAACTGCACATAGTATTCAAGATGCAGGTGTGTCATAGATTTATACAGTGGCATAAAGTTGCTTTCCATTTTGTTTTTACATTGTTTCTTAATCATGCCTAGTGTATTATTGCCCTTTTGGTTGCCACTGCACAATGAGCTGGTATTTTTAGAAAACAATCTGCAATGACTCCAAGGTTTCTCTCACTTGTAATAGTTAGTTCAGAGCCCAGCATTGTGTATGTGTAGTTGAGGTTATTTTTCCTCTGTTCAGTACTTTGTACTCTTCAATCTTGAAGTTTATTTGCCTCTTTATTGCCCACTCACTCAAATTTTGAGAGATCTTTCTGCAGTTCCACAACATCAGCCTGAGAGTTGACTACCAAAAACAATTTTGTACCATCAGAGAACTTTGCAGTTTCCCTACTTAGTCCCTTTTCTAGGTCATTTATGAAAACGTTGAACAAAACCAACTCCAGCACAGATCCTCGGGGAGCCTTGCTACTGAACTTTCTCCATCATGAAATATGACCATTGCCTTACCCTTTGGTTCCTATATCTTAATAAGCTTTGATCCACTAAAGGACCTTCCCTTCAATCCCATGGCAGCTCAAATTTTAAGAGCCTTTGGTGAAGAACCTTGTCTAAAACTTTTTGAAAAATCAAATATATTGCATCAGCAAAATCCCTCCATATCCATGTACTTATTAACATCCTCAAAAACTGAAGAAGATTGGTGAGACAAAATTTCCCTTTATAAAAACCATGCTGATTCTTCCCCAGCATATCATTTTATCCATGTGACTGCTTATTTATGCTTTCTTCTTTATAGAGTCTACCAATTTTCCAAAACTAGAATAAAGAGACTCACAGTTTGTAATTCCTGGGATCATCTCTGGAATTCTTTCTGAAGACATGTATTATGGTGGCAACCCACCAGTCCTCTGGCACAGCCTAGTGGTTAGAGAAATCACCAAGGAACTGAATGCCTAGGTGGTTCATATGAACATATTTAAACTCACAAAGCTTTCAGCTGAATATGGGCCACTGGGCAGCCAATAATGTAAGAGTCATGGGGACATTAAGAGAACAAGCCAGAAGGAGCGTGACTTTGTAGCCCAATACTAAGGAGAGCCACGTGGATTCTAGGTCCTATTGCTACGACTGTTTATACATTTTACATTAGACAGTCATCAATTTAATTACTGCCCATGTTCAACTATGGAAGAGGCTGTGAACACTATGCTTTGATTTAGACTGAATAGTGTTATCTGTATCAATCATGCTTTAGGTATACTCTATGGAGGCCTAAAAGGTTAGGGACTGGATTTGATACAGACATCTCCCAGATTGAACCTGGATTACAAATAGAGGTTCTCTGGAACTGAGTTTTTGGAACAAATTGCTTTTAAGCATGCACAGCAGCTTTTAGGGCTCAAAGCTTTCAGGGCTCTTTGTAGGGACTTTTCTAGGACTCTTAAATGCCTAATGAATCTAAGCATTTAAGTGCAGTTGCTGGAGAGGGGTGGCAATCTGGAGAACTGTTTGATTTAGGTAGAATCTAGGACTGCCTATACACATGCTCAATGGTGGGGGGCATTTTAATTAGAGTGATTCTCTGAGAGCCACTCTAATTAAAATGCCTCACCATCACATCTAGTAAGCCCCCATGCATTTAAAAATGGCCACAGGATCTAAACCTCATTTGATATGGTTTAGATAAAGTACCCCCGCAGCCTTTTTAAAATGCACAGGGCTTATAACACATGACGGTGAGGCCACAGTGGAGTGCTCTGATTAGAAGATGGAGCAGACTTGATTAACTGAGTCTGCTCTGCTGTGTTCTAATTAGAAGGTGAACCAGGATGTGTATAGGAAGCCTAGATGCCTAAGTTCCATTTAAACTCCTATGAAATGTTTTGGGTTTGGTCATTAGGGACCACATACTCTGTCTCAATCCATGCCCCAAACTATCCACACAGGGTGCTGACAGACGCATCTTGTTGCAGTACCTCATGGTGCTTCCAAGAAAGCACCATGAGTTACAGTGTACCCATACCCCCCAACCCAACAGATCTCCTCTGTTGGGGCAGGGGGGAAATTGAGCTCTACTTTGGAGATGGCTGAGTATCTGCAGCCTCTTTCATCTAGCTCCCGCCCTCCCCCCCTCCTTCCAGCTCCAGTGCTGTTTTCTGGATGGGAGGGAGCTTGGGATGGGGTTTGCCCAGCCTGCACTGGAGGGTGAGGCAGGTGGATTGGAGCCCCCCTGAGTAGCTCCAATCCACCCTCCCCAACCTCCAGTGCAGGCTTGGCAGACACGAACCTGAGTTCACTCCCCTCCCTTCTCCCAGCCCAGCTCTGCTCCTGACATTGATAGATGTGTTGCCAGTAGGTCAAGGGAAGTGACTATTCCTCTCTACTCAGCACCGGTGAGGTCACATCTAGAGTACTGTGCTCAGTTTTTAGCCACACACTACATAGAGGATGTGGATAAATTGGAGAGAGTCCAGCAGAGGGCTACAAAAATGATGAGGAGGCTTATAAGGAAACACTAAGGGAACTGGGCTTATTTAATCTAGAGAGGAGAAGACTTAATAGCAGTCTTTAAGTACCTGAAGGGGGGTTTGAAAGAGGATGGAGCTAGATTGTTCTCAGTGGTAGCGGATGACAGAACAAGGAGCAATGTTCTCAAGTTGCAGCAAGGGAAGATTAGGTTAGATATTAGGAAGAACTTTCTCACTAAGAGGGTAATAAAACACAAGAACAGGTTACCCAGAGAGGTGGTGGAAGCTCCATCCTTGGGGATTTTCACAACCTGGCTAGACAAAGCTTTGGCTGGGATGATCTAGTTGGAGATGGTCCTGCTTTGTGCAGGGGCTTGGACTAGATGACCTCCTGAGGTGCCTTCCAACCCTAACTTTCTAAGATTCTATGAAAGAAGATAATGAAGGTGTTCTGCTTTGGAGCACCTTCATCTGAACCCTTATGTAATGAGGGGTTCAGATTATTGTGCTATTGGGCACTTTTAAAGTGCTCTGCAGCTGTGCACTTCTGTCAGGGCATGGCTGTAGTGAGCTTCCAGGGGGCTGATCCTACAATAAAACATCACTTCTGTCAGTGCCCAAAGCCAGATGGAACTTCTGCATAGCTAAATAAAAAATATATAGCCCTTAACACTCTACCATCCTGTGTTTTCCAAATCTCTTTATAATAAAAATTCAGCTTTGACACCTTTATGACTAGAAAGAGACAAACTAGGTTTGGTGCTTATCCTGGTCCCTTAAAACACCTGTTGTTTTAATGATACCCATATTTTAATTTGAAATCATCAGTTAAGTCATATTTTTTAAAACCTTGTTCTCATATCAGTTAGTGTTTTACTATTTATTCTAGGTGTTTTTTGTACCAGTGTGACAGTCACCATACAGCATTTAAATCTTTTTACATAGGAAACATGAAGATTAGCTTCTCAAATCCACTTAAAAACCAAATAAGCTATATGAAAGGTGTTACTCAAGCAATACAATGTTGCTTGCACATCTTTCCAAATAATGCCATTGTTCTATCACTTACATAAAATGTACTTGTTGTAAAATTGTTTACTTTATGGAGATTCTTGATTATATCATGCACACATGCATGCATGGAACGTACCTTTTAAAACACTTCATGAAAAAGGATTGTGTAACAACAAACAGCAACTTAGAAGACAAACAGCATATTGGCAGTGCAGCCACGAGACCACACAGGAGAATCAAACCAAAAGGGGAATGAGCAGGGAGGAATCAACATCCCTCCAAGCCATTTGGAGCTCAGCCCTGAAACAGCCAATTCTGTAGTTGTAGGAGGGGGCTTCTAAATAGGCAGAAAAAGAGGCAGTAGCCAGTGGGCCTCCAAAATACAACAGGCCTCCAAGATCACATGCTAGTAGGACACAATATGTCAACACTGCTCCTTCAGATCATAAGCATTCCCCGAGGGCCAGGTTAAAAGACAGGAGAAAGGTATTGGGCCTTCTCTTCAGTTTGGGCTCATACAATTTACATTTGCTTAGGCCTTTTCCTGAGAATAAGAATGTTACCAGTAATTATATGTCCCTTTATTTTAAAATAAAAAGCTATGATGAATGAAGGAGGGGCAGATACAAGGAGATGCTCACTGATTTTCTCCCCTGATTCCCAAGTGGCTCTAAACTGCATCAGATTACTCCTCCCCAAGCAATGCATGCCACAACCACATTCCTGTCCTCCTATTTCCACCTTAGCTCCCCGCCTTATATATGACAGAGACAAACAACAAACTATTGGAGACTCTTGCACTCCTCCTCAGACTAAATGCAGTTTGCGCCGCCTGAATAGAATGCTTTCCAAACATGTTCAAACACAGACAGCCTCATTGACTTTGACATGAGTCAGTTTCCTCCTCTTTAAAATGAAGATAATACCTACATATCTTTCTCACAAAGGAAGGGTTAATAAAGTTTGTAGAGCACTGCGATCCCGGGATGGAAATTATTTTATATGTGCCATGTGCTTGTAAAATGCCAAGTTTCCTATGAGACTGTAATTATTTTGTAATGTGGGGTTTAGAACAGATTGCACTGCTAAGCAAAATATATTGCCTAGAACTATAAGAAGCTCCTTTTGTGAATTTACCATTAGGGGAAAATTTTGTGGATCATCTATTCCAAGTAACTTATTTTTATATTGTTACTCCAGTTCACAATAGAGTTGCATACTTATTTTATACCCCTTGCATATAGTAATTCAAGTTTCTGTCAAGTGTGCTTAGTTACAGTTCAGGTTAAGACAAATCTGGATTCTGTCAGCTCATGACTGCTTCTGCTTTTAGAAATCATAAATGTAGGGCTAGAAGAGACCTCATCAGGTTTTCTAGTCCATCCCTCTGTTCTGAAGCAGGATGAAGTATGCCTTGACCTTCCCTGAAAGATGCTTGTTTAACCTGTTCTTAAAAGTCTCCTGTTATGGTTCACTTAGGTTTCATAATCTTGAAAGCTGCCATACATCACCACCACCATGTATAAAATACTTATTGATAATTTAATGACCAGGCATGATAAGCAAACATATAAGAGAAGATACTATCACATTGTAGTAGGGTGAATCTGAAAGTTAGACTATTTGCAAAAGAAAACCTACCCCTCAGAAAGCTTGACATTGAAATTAGAAACTAGCAACAGTGTGATGGGCTGGCTGGTAGTGACTTAGCCCAGGGGTTTTGAAAGGGCAAAAGATGATTGGAGGACTTGGGATTCCCTTTCCCCACCAATCTGGTAATGATTTGGCCCAGGGGTTTTGAAGGGCTAAAAGATGATTGGAGGACTTGGGAGTCTCTTTCCTCACCAGGCAGGCCTCAGAGACTCACCCTCCATGTCCCCTGATTGGCCCCTTGGGTCACCTGGAGGGGGATAAAAGGGGCAGTGCGGCTCACTCAGGGAGAGACCAGTGAGGGACCACAAGAAAGGAGCTTCAAAGAGCTGAGCCAGCGGGGTGGGAGCAGTTGCCCCAGAAGACCCTGAAGGAGCAGGACCTGCAGGCAGCATTTGGACCCTCAGTAGCATGATGTGCAGCCGGCAGGAGAGGCTTCCTGCTGGGCTCCAGGATCCCCTACGAGAGGCTGTGGTCAGCAGGAGAGGCTCCCCTGCTCCAGCAAGGATCTGAGCAGCGACCTGAGAGGTTCCCAGCTCGGCTTTCAGCTCCTCCAATCAGAGGCCACGCAGCTCGACATGAGGCCGGGGATCCGGGAAAGTCAAGACCCCTAGCAGCATGGAGCAGTGCTATCAGTGGTGGCTGTGTGGCAGTGTTCATGGGGGAGATTTGAGTTCAAGTCCCATCTGGGGTGACTTGGGGTAAGCAAGCTAACAAGAAGCAAGTCTTCTTGTAGTGGAAAGGGGCCATTGTGCTTTCTCCCCTTCCAGGTACCTAGGCCCTTTATTTCCTTGTCATTTGACATCTTGTATTTTGTGCCTTTTTATATTTCCTCAACCAGTATTGTTTGCTCTGCTGTTTGTGTTTTATATTTTGTTAACCCTGTCTTTTGTCAATGATGGTAAGTGTCTAACTTTTGTTGAATCCTGCCCCCTTGGGGCATTGTAATGTCCACTATACCCCCTTATTTATGCCTGTTGTGTTCCCAGTATTGTTCCCTCATTAAAAAGGTATATGGTTAAGTCCGCATTGGTGGCCTGGCTTTGCCCTATAGGGTTAGGAGAGTCCCTACACCTCCCACAGTGCTTGTGCACTTATGTGGCTGGGACTTTGTGGCTTAAGCCAGGAACAGTATCCTTACAGGGGTTATGTGAACGTGAGGCTAAAATTCCCTGCTGAAATAACTGGGGTGAAGGAAGAAGTGTTAACCATCGCTCTAGTATACCCTGATCCAGGGTGGATGAAAGGGGCCACTCTCATTGTAGGGACCAACTCCAGCCTTTTCCAGGTTCTTGCTCACTACTGTAAACAACAAGCTGGCCCAGGTTACCAACAATGGTTAACGATGCATGCCTTGTGCTCAGAGGCATATGACCAATGGGAGCATAGAGAGATGTGGGGTCACCCTGAGGTTGTGGGGACCCTGCATTTCTCTGGAGCAAAGTCCCAGCGAGTCCCTGCACAGGGCAATGGGCTTTGTTTACTGTATGCAATTGGATTGAGAATAAGCTGCTGGTGGTGGAGACCCCCACTGGGAGAGAGAGACTCAGTGCGCTGAGGGTCCCTGATGGCGTGATTGAGACAAAAGGGCTCAACCAAGACCTGGTTACAGTAATAGTGGTTAACCCAACCTTGAAAGATATTGTGGTCCACCCGGGACAGAAGGTGGCCTTGATGATAAAGGAAGCTGAAGTGGTGAGCCCTGATCAGGAGGGAAACCCCCCTCCAACTGACCGTTCAAGGTTTTTTGGGGGGAACTCCCTGGTGCCCGAAGCCTGCAAAGCTCAGCTCAGGGACAAACTCAGGGCTCGAGCCCATGTTTTCTCCCTGCATAGCTGTCCCCACATCCCAGTTAACGGGGTGGAGCATCACATTCGTCTGAGCAACCCCTGACCCTTTTGCAAAAGTTCTTGACGCATTCCCCTCACTGAGATGGGGGAAGTAAGACGTCATCTGCAGGAGCTCACTGCATCATCACGGAATCTAAGATCCATTATGACTCTCCCATTGTGATTGTGCAGAAGAAGAACGGCCAACTCCGTATGTGTATTGATTACCAGACTTTGAACGCCCGGACTATCACAGATCAATACACTGTCCCACGGGTGCAGAAGGCTTTGCGCTGTTTAGTAGGGAGCAAATGGTTTTCAGTACTAGACCTCTATGGCAGCTACTACCAGATACCTCTGTGGGAAGAGGACAAAGAGAAGACTGCTTTTATTTGCCCCTTGGGATTCTATCAGTTTGAGCGAATGCCCCAAGGGATATCTGGGGCTCTTGCCACCTTCCAGCGCCTAATGGAGAAGGTGATTGGGAATATGCATATGACCCAGGTACTGGTTTATTTAGATGATATTATTGTTTTTGGAAAGACCTTGGAGGAACACAAAGAACGGCTACTCCGGGTACTCAATTGGCTGGAAACCTCTGGACTTAAGTTGGCCATTGATAAATGTAAGTTCTGCCAGGCCTCTGCAAAGTACGTAGGACATATTGTATCACAGTAAGGGGTCAGCACTGATCCAGAGAAAGTAAGTGCTGTGAACACCAGACCTCAACCCAAGAACTTTAGGGAATTGAAAAGGTTCTTGGGATTTGTGGGTTTCTATCAGCGATTCATTAAAGACTATGCTACAATAACTGGACCTTTAAATGCCCTGGCTTGCGGACACCAGGTGGGAAGGTCGCCCCGCAAGAAGGGGCAAAACAATGGCTTAAATGGGCTTCCTGTGACATGAAGCCCCACAGAGCCTTTTGGTCCATGGTGGGACTCACAGTGTGAAGATGACTTCCAGGAGGTGATCCGGCGGTTGACTCAGGCACCTGGCGCTGGCATATGCTGATCCCAACCGCACTTGTATTTTGTACATGGAGGCTAGCCTGTCAGGACTGGGGCCTGTACTCTACCAGGAACATGATGGACACCGGCGACCGGTGGCTTTTGCCAGCAGGGGATTGTCACCCAGTGAGATGCGCTACCCGGTACGTAAGTTTGAATTCCTGGCCCTCAAGTGGGCCGTGACTGGGAAATTCCGGAACTATCTGTATTGGACTACCTTCCAGGTGTGGACAGACAATAATCCCCTTACCTATGTGCTCACCAGCGCTAAGTTGGATGTGACCGGCCAATGTTGGATCGTGGCAGTAGCCAACTACACCTTCAGCCTGCACTATCGAGCGGGACGAAAGAACGTGGAGGGGATCCCACAGGCCTGGGTTCAGTACACGACTCTGACTCCCTCTTCATTGCCCCAGGTCATGGCCACAGAATGGAAGACAGCATAAGAACAGGACCCAGATGTGCGAGAGGTGCTGCATGCCCAGAGATCAGGGAATACCCACCCCGCGACCCTTAATAATGCTACCCCAGCAGCCTGCCTCCTGTTGAGGGAGTGGGAAAGACTTTGCTTGTTTGATGGCGTGCTACATGGGGAGGTGCAGGACCAAGAAGGATGGAAATAGTGGCAGCTGATCCTCCCTCAGAAGTATAAGGCCCTTGCGTTACGGGCCTTGCATGATGACTTCGGGCACATGGGGGTGGAGCGCACCCTGGCGCTAGCCCGTGAGCAGTTCTTTTGGCCCAAAATGCTCAAGAAATAAGAACTAATGCTCAAACTGATCGGTGTGTGTGGAGGAGGGTGGTACTCCAAGAGGTACCCCCTCTCCAATTGAAGGGATCAAAGCAGGTGCACAAGCACTGTGGGAGGTGTAGGGACTCTCCTAACCCTATAGAGCAAAGCCAGACCACCAATGCGAACTTAACCATATACACTTTTAATGAGGGAACAATACTGGGAACACAACAGGCATAAATAAGGGGGTATAGTGGACATTACAATGCCCCAAGGGGCAGGATTCAACAAAGGTTAGACACTTACAATCATTGACAAAAGACAGGGTTAACAAAATATAAAACACAAACAGCAGAGCAAACAATACTGGTTGAGGAAATATAAAAAGGCACAAAATACAAGATGTCAAATGACAAGGAAATAAAGGGCCTAGGTACCTGGAAGGGGAGAAAGCACAATGGCCCCTTTCCACTACAAGAAGACTTGCTTCTTGTTAGCTTGCTTACCCCAAGTCACCCCAGCTGGGACTTGAACTCAGATCTCCCCCATGGTAGGCAATAACACTGCTACACAGCCACCACTGGTAGCATTACTCCATGCTGCTAGGGGTCTTGACCTTCCCAGATCCCCAGCCTCATGTCGAGCTGCAAGGCCTCTGATTGGAGGAGCTGAAAGCCAAGCTGGGAACCTCTCGGGTCGCTGCTCAGATCCTTGCTGGAGCAGGGGAGCCTCTCCTGCTGGCCACAGCCTCTCGTAGGGGATCCTGGAGCCCAGCAGGAAGCCTCTCCTGCTGGCTGCACGTCATGCTACTGAGGGTCCAAATACTGCCTGCAGGTCCTGCTCCTTCAGGGTCTTCTGGGGCAACTGCTCCCACCCCGCTGGCTCAGCTCTTGTCAGCTCTTTGAAGCTCCTTTCTTGTGGTCCCTCACTGGTCTCTCCCTGAGTGAGCTGCACTGCCCCTTTTATCCCCCTCCAGGTGACCCAAGGGGCCAATCAGGGGACATGGAGGGTGAATCTCTGGGGCCTGCCTGGTGAGGAAAGAGACTCCCAAGTCCTCCAATCATCTTTTAGCCCTTCAAAACCCCTGGGCCAAATCATTACCAGATTGGTGGGGAAAGGGAATCCCAAGTCCTCCAAACATTTTTTGCCCTTTCAAAACCCCTGGGCTAAGTCACTACCAGCCAGCCCATCACTACAGCAATAGACAAAAAATAAACCTCATCCCTATTACTCCAATACACTTTAATAAATGCAAAACCAAAAAAGGTTTCCAAGAAATAATTTAGAAAAAAAAAATCAATAGAATGTCTGGACCACCTGACAAAATTTAAAAGAATTCTTATATTTTAAAATGTTCTATACAAAAGCTATTCATATTTTAATATTCCAAATGCAAGTTCTCTTTGAGGCTAGATTTTTGGGGGCAGATGTTGGGTGAGTGGGCAGGGTATGGTAAGTCTTTCCTACCTCCGACCTCCATCCCAACCAGGGTGATCCAAAAAAAGAAACAAACAAACAAACAAAAACTCATACATAAAAATCCCCATGGTATTGTTACTGGCTCTGAAGAGAGCTACATCAAATGTAATTTTTCCAATTTCCATTTCTGCCCCCATTTTTATCCTGGCAAAGCATGTGGGTAGAAATACTAAAAATCATATATATAGAACTCAACAATCAATTACTCCTTTTTAAAACAACAAACAAACTAAAAGGTTGTTTCATAAAGCATTTTCTCACCCAAATGTTTCCCACCCAACTTTGTACTGGACATGTCATCACTAGCACTTTCTCAACAGGTTCTTTCCTAAATCAAACAGAGTTTCTAAAGAATTACATTACTTAGGCCTCTGGACTGAAAGGCATGCCACTCCATTTTTAGTCTCTGTCCTGCAACTAGGGTGTATCTTGCTAGTTCTGTCTTGCACAGAATTGAATACATAACTTGACCTCATTGATATGCCACACACCACTTTGTGTTGCAAGATGTTTTTACAGTATCTGCAAATACACAGAGAGAGAGACACGCAATGATGGAGGTGAAAGGAATCAGGGAGGTGGCTAAAGTTCAAACTGACAAGCGACAAGCTATTGTTCAACTTGTATACCGTTTTCAAGAGAATACGTTCCTATTTGATTGGGTTAAATGTCAACTTTCTTTTCACAGTCATATCATATCAAATCATTAATGAGCACACAAAAATGGTGAATACAAGAAGGATATCCTCCAATTCAATCTGTTAGGGCAAAAACCAGTTTTAGAAAGGTCATAGTCCTATATTTTCCTCTTCCATCCCACACGCTCATCAGCACAGATGCATTTTGATGGGGGAGCAATATCCAATTTCCTGATTTTTAATGATTGTTCCTTGCTACTTACTCCTAGGTCACAAGCCACTCTAGAAAAGGAACTGGCTTGGCATGTGGGGCATAGACCTAGACTCCTCCGCTTCATCAGCTAGCATAGAGACAAAGAATACACATCGCATCCTTTAAAGGTGTAGCACAGTATCAGTGCTGTGCAGGACCTGCAGGACGCAATGTATGTGTCTGAAAAGGACCTCCCATGGTTTCTGTGATAGGAAGTTTCAAGGCCAGAAGAAACTTGTGACTATCATGGGCCACAGTGCTTAGCTGTAGGAATCACTGTTCAAGTCTAACAGCTGGGAGCCAAAAAAAAGATTTAGAAGATTACCAATTATTTAGAATCCACTATTAGTGCTTGTCAAGATGTTTATGTAACCCTGGGTGAGACACTACATGCACCCTCACCTAAATAATGGGATCCTGGGGTACCTGGTAGCCAGTAGCCCTGCCCAGCCCCCCTGAGAAGCTGCTGCAGTGCCCCTGAGCAGACAGCCTCCCCTTACAATCAAGCACCCTCGCAGACAATTCTCAAACTATTGACAAGATTTAATTATTTACAACATAACAAATAATCATTAAATAAGCACATGGATATACCGACTAATAAACCCTCAAAAACTTATTTACACAGTCTCTCACTTGTACAAGGGTCTCCAGGCAGCAAGTGGTGGCTCCTCTTCTGCAGTTCCTGCAAGATAGCCTCCCCCTGCTTTTGACCCCCTTCCCCAGCTCTGCTGTGAACAGTCTTGGCTGCAGCAACCCTCCTGTCCCACACAGCCTCACAGCCCCAGTAAATGCAGCCCCTCCCTGGCCTTTGCCCACCCCTGGGGCCCCTCACCCATCAGAGAAACTAGGGCTGGCTCTGGCAGTCCCCCCAAGCCTCTCAGCCAATCCCAGCTCAGGGCCCTTCCCAGGCTTTTGCTAAGGGCTCTATTTCAAAACTTTGCTGGGGTTACATCACCCCTCCCACTTCCAACAGGGCTACTTCCAAGAGAGCTTCACTTGCCCTCAGAGCCTACAGTGTCCCCTCTGGGACAAACTCTGCTTCTCTGCCAGGTAGCCCTTCCCATTCTGTTCAGGTGGGTCCATTTTTTAAAGGCTGCTACATTTAAATTTTTGTTCAGTCATCATTTACAGCCAAAAAGTCTGACAGTGTGGGGTTTGAGACCTAAATGATTAGCATATAATATTTAAACCAGAACTACAACTATTCTTGTGGGAATCACACATCTTCCTTCTCAGGGAGACATCAAAACAAATCACATTCACATAATACAAATTTTCAAAAATTCAAAAATGGATACCTGAAGTGAATTAATTGTTGTATAAGCTGAGGTACTGTGCACTGCAGACATGAATGCATTTGCCATTCCATAATTTTACATTGCTAATACAGATCAGAATCTGACTCTGCAGGCTTTTTCAATAGGCACTTATTTGATAGATTTTTCACCAGCCCATTACATTTGGCATAATTAGGATGGCAGAAAATAACTAAATTCATTCTTCACTTAACTCACCCCAGTAAATTATGCCCATTGTCAGATATTACTACATTAGGTCTACCCCTAATGAAAATAGGTTTACAATTCACAATAAACAGTTGCCTTAACAAATATACTACCATCATCTTGGAAAAGGAAAACAAAAATCCAGCCAAAAGAAACACCCAACCTTTTCTAACCTTACTTTGCTTATCTATGCTTACTTTGTTCCAGGGGACCATTTTCCCTGTACCATGAAAATACAGTCCTTATCGGGTATGTTCACAAGAACAATTCAATTATTTTCTCCAGAGACCTAAGAGGGGACATGTTTTTCCGTCTCTGGAGGGTGATCCAGTTCCTATAATGAGCCCCCAGACAAGAAAATAGAATTGCTTCCATACTATATTTGGGTAACAGATGAAGCTAGAAATAGACCTCATGGGATGAAGCAGATCGTCTGTGCTGCACTGTGTTGTGACATAGCTGATCTACTTCACTGGGTGCAGTATGTCTTCCCTTGTCATGGCCTTGATGGTGTGGAACAAGGGGTGATGTGATCTTCCCACTTTCCCTACTCAGCCAGACCTGTGCCCTGGATCTGGCTCAGCAGGAAAACAGAATCATAGAAAGTTAGGGTTGGAAGGGACCTCAGGAGGTGTTCTAGTCCAACCCTCTGCTCAAAGCAGGAAGACCCTCAAGCAGATCATCACAGCCAAGGCTTTGTCTAGCTAGCTCTTAAAAACCTCCAAGGATGGAGCTTCCACTACTTCTACAGGTAACCCAGGGGTGGACAACTATTTCAGATAGAGGGTCGCTTACTGAGTTAGGGCAAGCAATCGAGGGCTGTATGACAGGCAGCCAGGGGCAGATACATATTTTCTTAATTCTTTAGGGGCCCTGCAGGCCAGAAAGAATGGCCTGGCAGACTGCATCTGGTCACATTTTGCCCACCCCTGGCGAAACCTGTTCCAGTGTTTTACTACCCTCCTAGTGAGAAAATTCTTCCTAATATCTAACCTAAATTTCCCTTGCTTCAACTTGAGACCATTGCTCATTTTTATATCATCTGCCACCACTGAGAACAGTCTAGCTCCATCCTCTTTTGAACCCCACTTTAAGTAGTTGAAGGCTGCTATTAAACCCCCTCTCAGTTTTCTTTTTTCTAAACTAAATAAATCCAGGTCCCTCAGTCTTTCCTCATACATCATGTCCCTCAGCCCCTCAGCACTTTTGTTGCCCCCTGCTGGACTCTCTCCAAATTGTCCACATCTTTTCTGTAGTGGGGGGTCCAAAACTGAACACAGTACTCCAGATGTGGCCTCACCAGGCGTGAATATAGGGAAATAATCACTTCCTTTGACCTACTGGCAACACACCGATCAGTGCAGTCCGGGATGCTTTTAGACTTCTTAGCAACAAAGGCACAATGCTGGCTCATATTCAGCTTATCATCCACTGTAACCTCCAGGTCTTTTTCTGCAGAACTGCTGCCCAGCCAGTCAGCCCCCAGTCTATAGCAGTGCATGGGATTTTTCCATCCTAAGTATAGGACTTTGTATGTATCCTTCTTGAGCCTCATGAGATTTCTTTTTGCCCAATCCTCCAAATTGTCTAGGTCATTCTGAATCCTAGCCCTACCCTCCAGCATATCTACTACTTCCTCCAGTTTAGTGTCATCTGGAAACTTGCTGAGGGTACACTCTATGCCATCTTCCAAGTCACTGATGAAGATTTTGAACAAAACTGCCCCAGGACCAATCCCCAGGTCACTCCACTTGACACTGGCTGCCAACTAGACATAAAGTCATTAATTACTATCCATCCTCTGAACCAGATGCTCCAGCCAGTTTTCTATCCATCTTAGCGTACATTCATCCAGCCCATACTTCCTTAGCTTGCCTGGGAAACTGTTGTGGGAGACCATATCAAAAGCTTTGCTAAAATCAAGGTGTGCCACATCCACCAGTCGCCCTGCATACACAACGCCAGTCATTTCATCCTAGAAGGCAATCAGGTTGGTCAGGCATGACTTAGCCTTGGTGAATCCATTCTGACTGTTCCTAATCACCATGATTCTCCATTTAGCCAGACCCATAGATTTCATATACGTTAGGGCTGGAAGCAACCAAGAAAATCATCAAGTCCAGCCCCCCACCCCAGGGGGAGGAAGGCAGATGGGGTCAAAGGATCCCAGTCATATAAGAATCCAAACATTTCTTGAATGAGTCCAGAGTAGGTGCCTGCACCACTTCTGGAGGGAGTCTACTCCAGCTCTTGGGGTTTCAGACAGTAAAGAAAAATTTCCTTATGTCCAGCCTAAAATGGTCTTGGAGGAGTTTATGACCATAGGTCCTTGTATTTCCTTGGGGTGCTCTGGTGAACAGATGTTCTCCCAGATCCTGATGTACACCCCTTAGTACTTATAAGCATCCATCAGGTCCCCCCTGAGCCTGCACTTTTTCAGGCTGAAGAGTCCCATAGCTCTGAGCCTCTCTTCATAAGGCTTATTCTCTTGCCCTCTGATCATGCACATGGCTCTCCTCTGGACTCTCTCAAGCTTCTTGACATCTTTCTTGAATTGTGGAGCCCAGAATTGGATGCAGTACTCCAGCTGTGACCTCACCAAGGCCAAGTACAGCGGAAGGATGACATCTTGAGATTTACTTGAGAAGCATGTATGGATGCAAGCCAGAGTTTTGTTTGCTTTGCCAGCTGTGACATTGTGTTGGTGGCTCACGTTCATCTTATGGTCAATCATGACCCCCAAGCATCTTTCAGCCATGGTGCTAGCAGTGTAGCACTGCCGAGCCTATAAGCACACTGCAGGTTTCCTCCCCTCCCCGAGGTGGAGTACCTTACATTTATCAATACTGAATGTCATCAGGTTTGTATCCACCCACTTACTAAGTTTATCCAAGTCATCCTGGATTACTAGCCTGTCCTCAGGTGTGGACACTGTCGCGGCGCACCTCACTGCCCCAGTCCTAGAGAGGGGAAAACTGCCAGAGAAGAAGCTCTGGCAGTGCATAAGGAGCCCTAGTGGTGATTAGGGAGTACAGGTGTGGGTTGCCAGGGCAACTAAGGAGAGTCAGCTGGCCAGAAGGGGGCAGGGCCTGGCCCTTATAAAACCCAGGGTGGAAGCCAGGCTAGAAGTTCCCTGCTAGCAGCCGGAGAGGCAGGAGCTCCCTCAGCCAGGATATAGGGAGAACCCTGGTCGCAAGTATAGTTCACGAGAGTTCCAGAGGCTGGAGCAATGATGATGACTTACAGCCAGGAGGCTTATGTTGTTATGGCCCAGTGCCTTAGGTTTTGGTTATAGCCAGGAGGCTTATATTTGCTTTAGTATTTGAATTAGACAGGTGGTTGGGGTGAGGCTATTAGGGGTTGGAGGAGGCCTCATCGGGGACTCACAAGGGAGTGTGAGGACCCCAGTGCCAGTAAGGGCGCAACTTACAGGGTGCATCGACCCCAGCCCCGAAGAGGGGTGTTTTGAGAAGCCCCAGCGGGGGCACGACGAGCCCCAGGAGGGGGCAGTACCAGGAAGCCCGAGCGTGGGCGTGGCTAGCCCCAGGAAGGGGAAGCGCACTTTAGAGAAGCCCAGCGTGGGCACAGCGAGCCCCAGAGAGGGGGCGGCACTATTAGGGAGCCCAGCGGGGCACAGCGAGCCCCAGAGAGGGGGCGGCATTATTATTGGGGAGCCTGGTGCGGGCAGGTAGAGTCCCAGAAAAAGGGGGGACTATTGAGAAGCCCCAGCACGGGCACTGCAAACCCCGAAGAAGGGGAGTGCCTTATTGAGAAGCCCGAGACGGGCGTAGCGAGCCCGGTTGAAGGCTAGCACAGCGGTAGACCTCAGACAGGGGTAAGGTGCTGCGGTGGACCCCAGGAAAAGGGGTTAGCAGCACAGTGCGCCCAAGAGAAGGGCAGGGTGCTGTGGTGGACCTCCAGGAAAAGGGGTTAGCAGCACGGTGCGCCCAAGAGAAGGACAGGGTGCTGCGGTGGTTCCCAGGAAAAGGGGATAGCGGTACAGTGTCCAGGAAAAGGGGAAGCAGCGCGGTGGTCCTGAAAGACTGGAGGCTCGATATAGATTCCCAAAGCGGGCAAGGTTCCCTGAGCGGGACAACACTTTTAGAGGAAGCCCAAGGTGGGCACGGCGAGCCCTGAAGAGGGGAGTGCCCTATGTAGAGAAGGCCACAGAGAAGGGGGCAGCAGTAGAGAAGACCTGGGAGAGCGGGCAGGTATTTTGACAGTCCAACGTCCAGTACATCTGCGAGGCTTGGGGCATGGTATTAGGGGTTGGTAGGAGCCACGTGTAGCCCATAAGGCTAGGGTGCCTGAGTAGCACCCATCGTACGGGGAGACCACAAGAGTCCGGGAAAACTGCAGGGACAGAGGTCCCGATACACCGTGCCCAAGGTGTTATAAGGCAGCCTCCCAACACATACTGAACATCAAAGACGTGGCAGGCGAGAAGAAGAGGGGGCCCTTGGGCCGGCCTTGACACGGTGAGAGGGACCTTAAGGAGATCACTGCCCTCCTGCAGGACCCCGCCATGACAGACACTATGCCCCAAAGTGTGGTGTCAGAAGCGCACTGGCTAAGTTCGCCAATGACACTAATGTGCACATCATTGATAAAGATATTAAAAAGAACTGGTCCAAGGACAGCGCCTTGGGGGATGCCACTGGACACAGGGCGCTATGATGATTTGCTACCATTGGCTACTACTCTCTAGGTCAGACCTGAGAGTCAATTTCCCAGCCATCGGACTGTGGTGAAGCTGAGGCTACAGTTGGCCAATTTTTCTGTGAGGAGGTCATGGGACACCAGATCAAAAAGTTTTTTAAAGTCCAGATAGATGACATCAATCTCTTCTTCCTTGTCCAGGTGATATGTTACCTGGTCATAGGAGGAGATGAGATTGGTCAGGCAAGACCTACCCATGACAAACCTGTGCTGGCTATCCCTCAGGATGTTGCCTTCAGCCAGCTTATCCAGAAGGGTCTCCTTGATAATTTTCTCCAGAATTTTACCAAGGATGGAGGTCAAGCTGATTGGCCTGCAATTCCCAGGATCTATTTTCCACCCTTTCTTGAAATGGGTACCACATTGGCCTTCTTCCAGTCTTCAGGTACTTCACCCGAGCGCCATGAGTTTTTGAATATTTTTGCCAATGGTTGGGGTATGACACCTACCAGATCCTTGAGTACTTGAGAGTGTAATCTGTCAGGACCAGCTGACTTGAAGGTGTCCAGCCTCTCAAGATGATCCTTTACTAGATCAAAACCAATGTTGGGTATAAATACGCACTCACCCTGGGCGTCCCGCATCTTGCTACGCAGGGCGGTCCCACTGAACTGATGAAAGACTGACGTGAAGTACCCATTAAGCAGATTGGCATATTTGAATAATTATCAAACAATTAATCTTAAAAATGACAGCTGAATAGAGTTATATCAGGAACAGATAGTATATGAAATAAAAGGTAACTGAACATACCATTTGTGTACAGATAAAAATAAACAAACACTTATTTCATTCAGATGAATGATAAAACTGTTAAATAGCCTAGGGCAAAGGATCAGTTCCTGTGTTGATCCATAAAAACACTCACTGTGTGATGATTCCTTATTTATAATCATATTCTGAGACATGTTCTAAAACCCAGTTTAATCTGTTTAGCATGTGCTTTGTTTTGGTTGCTTTTTTTATCATTTTAATTTCTTTATCAAAATGCCATGCAGTATTCTAGCAAAATGTCTGTAAACATCTAAGTACATTAAAGAAACACAATTACCTTTATCAACCTGATTTGTATTTTCTTCAAAAATTGATATCAAGTTAGCTGAACAAAAATTATTTTCTATAAACCCATATTTATTGGGGATAATTATATTACTTTCCTTTATTCCTTTCTCAATCAAGTTCCATGTCAGCTGTTTTTTTACTCCAAGATCAATATTAGACTGACAGGCCTATAGTTCCCCAGTCACCTCATTTACCTTTTAAAAATACTGGCACAATATTAGCTTTTTTTCCAAGTCTCTGGAGCTTCCCCAGTATTCCAAGAGCTTTTTAACATCTACATTAATAGGCAAGAGAACTCTTGTCCTTGTCACACTGCCTACTGGTAAAAACTCTTTGGCCAGAAGAAGGTGTTATGCTTCTACCAGGGGAATCACTCTTCTTCTGGTAGAAGCTATGAGTATACAAACATTCACTCAATTTCTCCTGCAGGAGACATGTCCATTTTAGAAGAAAGATCATCTAGGTACAAACCAGAAGATTTCCCTTGTGAGATAAACCATCATGCAAAACCAATGATTGTATATGTCCATCCTAGTCTGGTCTCAGAGAGGAGTGAAGCAGCAGGGCAATGCTCTCTGAAGTATCCCAGATTGGGTACTGCCTGACTTCAAGAATGGTTTGGGGGCTGTTCCAACCACTCCCTGTGCTCCACTCTCAGAGACCAGGAACAGAGTGGAGGAGGCTGTTCCATGCCTGCTCTCTACCCTCTGGTCTGGGCTAGGCACAAGGAGTCTTTCCCCACTGCTCTACTCATCCTGGGGACTGAGAGGAGTGAAGTGGACATTGCTCTCCATGCCTTCCCCAGACAGGATCACCCTGGTCTGGGGATGACATGGAGAGCAAGGGAGAGGAGGTTGCTGCAGGCTGAACACTTGTATGCTCCATCTCCCACAAAGGTTTATACTGTGGACATTTTTCAGAAATTTCCACTGGTAATGAACATCTGATCATGGACTGTCCATACTGGAATATGCTGTACTATTGTATACTTTTAAACACCAGAATTTTAGAATCATGGAATCATGGGGCTGAAAGGGACCCTGAAGGATCATCGTGTTCAGCCTCCTGCATGAGCAGGAAAGACATCTGGGGTCAGGCGACCCCAGCCAAGTGACCATCTATTCTTCTCTTGAAGACCTCTACAATAGATGATTGCACCACCTCTGGTTCAATCATTATTTCCTTCTCTGGTTCAATCATTATTTCCTTTTACTTGTGCAATTATATTTCTATAAAAAGAAAAATCAGAATTATCAGAAACAACAGCAGTGGAGATCTGCTAGTAAACACTATTGCATTTATTTATCCCTCTCTCTTTAGTATGCAAGGCCATAGGGGCAATGTAGACTTTTCTATTTGCACAGGATATTTGTACAGACAGATCTGCATTCAAAGGTGAAGCATCATCAAGCTTTTCACTTTTGGTTGTGGCCCATTTGTCTAAATTCTGATTAGGGCATGCAGCTGTAGGAACAAAGGCAATACTACATTGGAAATTGTTGTAGTAATAGCCACTGTCTTGGAAGTTTCTGAACAGTAGGATCCACATGATTACTGTTTGCACATCAAATTCAAGTGACATTCAAAAAGAAATTAGGGGCAAATAAAGTGCTGTTTAGAGAAAGTATCTCAATTAGTCCATTACTAATTGCAGTGAGCTGTTTTCAAAGGGACTTAAGCTATGGTGAATTCAAGTGTCTGCATCATTTCTGCAAATTTCTTGCAACTAATAACCATTTCCTCATAATGAAAAGTAAAACCAGCTGCCTACCTATAGTGTCTATTAACCTGTGTTTTAGTGTACAAGGTACATAACTGATTCCCTATTATTTTATAAAGGAATATTGTATTTAGTTCTGGTAGAAGATGTTGGCTGGACACTTCTGAAAATGAAGGGCTTGTGACACTGCAGCAGTATTATGTTTGGCAGGGACAACCGCAAGAAAGCTGTATGCACTGGCTCCCACTTGTCCACTCCAAATCCAGAAATTTAACAATGAGTCTGTTATGGAGGTTCTTCTGTGGCTGATTCTCAAGAATATCCAAAACTAAGGGGAATGATCCTGGTCTGGCTTGTGTGGACCGAAGCAGGTGGGTGGGGCATTCTTGTTAGTGTCACTTCCAAGACCTGCTTGCCACCATGTTCTAGGCATACAAGAAAGGCATATAGGTCTCAGAACCTGTTTTGGAAAGGTGACACATGCTTTCCCATTAAAATTCTGGGGTGAAACCCCACTCATATTGAAGTCAATGTGAATTTTGCCATTGACTTTAGTAGGGGCAGGATTTCATTTTCATCCATAAGGAGCACCTTTAAAATCAAGTCTGCAGTTCAACTTTCCATGCTTATCTTATGCATAACCTCAACTTTTATGCTCTTTGAAAGGTGCAGTTGCAGCCAAATTAATTATAGAAAGAGATTTGCAAGTCCAAAGAGACTGTGCATTTTATATTAATTTTTTTCTTGTTTTCCTATTATTTTTACTGCATTTTGACTAGTTATTTCCCATTTTTTGGGTTACTAATCTGTAAAGATAGGTCTGCTCCTGCTGCTATTGGGGTAAAAACAAAGCAAAACAAAACCCCAATCATATTGATAGGCTTGGAAGGATTTGATATTTAATAGTAAACATCAATAAACATCCATTTCACCTCACATGCACAGACTGACAAAAAATATTTCTATCATTAAAAACTGAAATTTATAGAAAGGGAATGTAATAAAAATGATAACTGATGGGTACATGAAGACAGGGGGAGCAGGCCTACAGAATTTTTCTGACTGTAGTTTGGACTGCAACTCCCAGAAACCCCAGGGGACTGGGACCAAATGAAGAGGAAGTGACAAAGCAAATAGGGAGGCATTTAACAGTATACAATCATGAATAAGTTGTTTGCCCCCCATACCTCTAATTTCATGCAATCCTGAAAATGTAAACTAATAAAAATGTAAATAAATGCTTAAAAATAAACATTGATATAATCCGTCAAAATTATATTTAAAAATTGATTTCTGCCAAAACTACCTATTGAGTATCCAAATCCAGTCTTGGACTTTTGAGACATGTGAAGCTTCTTCCAAAAAGCTGTGGAATCAGTTCATTTTCAGAGAGGCTTTAGATAAGTAGATTGGCAAGCTGGGCTATCAGAGAGAGATTTTTTTTTTTCTGATAGGTGCTCTCTATAGGTTAGCACTCCTAATATGTAATAACTTGCATGATAGCAGTTTCTGAGAAAACACTATTTTTACAGACCAATGACTGTTGTGAAATATAGCTCTTTATTGGTCACTAGATAGCTCATCATTGGCAAGTTACTATACCCATGCCCATGTTTAAAAGGTACTGATTACAAATTTAGAAAGGAATATCTAATAACTTTTATAAGATGCCTTAATATAACTCCATTCCATTAAGAGTAATATGTCTAAATATAGTTGACTGCCATTTGTTCATTGAGAAAATGATTAATAGACAATAGGTGGATGTACTACTTTTAAAAAGAAATTAAATAAAGTTGTATAAACTTATGCCACAAATCCAAATAAAGATGTTTAATATTAAATGATTGTACCACTAGTATATGTGAACTCAGTCCACGGTTCTTCTGGAAATATGTACCAGACATGAATGAATGGAAGAGTTCCATCCACAAAGTTCCAGAATGTTTGCTTGTACATTTAATTTCATTCATTCATTCATTCATTCATTCACTGTATATACCACCCTTCCCAACCAAGGCTAAGGGCAGCTTACTATAAAAGAACAGAATAATTTATAAAATAGAAGCATGAAAAAATAACAAATAACTTAAAAGGGAATTAGAATGCCCATGTAAAATGGAGACACCGTAAACAATATCTCAACCTAGCTTAAATATGAAGGTCTTACATCACTTTCAAATAATCTTCAGGTTTAGGCTCTGGCACGCCTTAAGATGAAAGGAACTCCGGAGCTGAAGATCAACTGCCAAGAAAGACCTCTTATGCATTTTTTTCCAAGCAAGAGGCTGCATTTGGCTGCAACTGCAATGGGACATAAGGGGGTCTCCTAAGTACATAGCACTCAGATCATTTAGGGTCTCATAGGTGAAAACCAGCACCTCAAATTGTAGTCAGAAAGTGATTGGGAGTCATCACAGACTCTGGAGTGTATAGGAGTTAAAGAGGGTCTGGAGAAGAGTGCTGTAAGGGCTGGGGCTGTTCTTCTTCCCTTGAAGAGGTAGCAGCAGCAGCAGAGCATTGGGGAAGACAAGAGCCCCACTTTGTGACTACCTGCTCACTCCAGATTAGAGGATGCCCTGGGGCCAGTTGGATATCCATAGATCCAGCGTGAGTGATGGGAAAGGATGGAGTGGCAAGAGTCACTCGCTGGAGTCACGCCATAGCAAGAATGTGGCAGGCAACACCAGGACCAGGTAGGAGAGGAGCTCTGCAATCTGGGAACTCAGAGGAGCATCCAGCACTCTGGGCCACAGCATAGGCAAAATGGCAGCAACAAAGAATCCAGAGAGTGATGCTCATAGCCAGGTAGCCTGAGGAAAGTTTGCCAGAGTGCAAGTGGGGTTTTTTTTTTGGTTTGTTCTCTCTCACTGGCAAGGTGGGTGGGGGAAGATTTGTGGGGCCACCAGAAGTATTTTGATGGCTCCATTCAAGAGACTGGCAGAGACATTAATTGGCTTGATTGAATTATTATTTTCAGGAGTCAACAGAATATTCATTTCCTTAATTGATTGTATTAAAGAGCCGCCAGAGACTGAATGGGCTTATTTGGTTTATCTAAAGAACAGCCAGAAAACTGATTGGCTTAACTGGTTAATTTGAAGAATTAAGGAAGAATTAATTGACATGATTGGATCACATAATTAGGTCACCCAGGAGATGAATGCCAGGAAACTTATCAATATTACGGATTTGTTTTGATAGAATCCCATGGAATTAATTGGCATATTTGATTCCTTTTCCACCTGGCTGGAGAATTAATTGACAATTATTATTTGGTAGATTGTCAGCAAGCACATTGGCTCAATTGATTTATTCAAGGTATTGCTGGAGAACTTATCAGCATAATCAATTTATTTCATGAACTGGCAGGAGAATCAATGGCTCTGGGGATTATGTGGATGTATAGATGATTAACTGATTGATTGATTAGATAGACAGCCAGGAAAATTGATCAGACTCATTGAGCCTCCCAGAGAAACTGGTGAGCTGACCCAGAATGGAGCGACTTAAACTGATTGAAGCATTCCCAGGGAAGGGCTGATTGTTATAGTTGTTTTTTTCCCCTCCTTTCTGTTCCATCTATATTAATTTGATTGTGATGTTGTATAACCTAATAAGTGACCAGCTATTAACTACCTGAAAGATTGGATGTGGTAAGGGTGGAGTGTGAAGGGAAGGAATAGCCCCACAAAAGAGACTTGGCCTGCGTAGGCATGGATGATTCACTCAGCCTGCAGTCCACCTCCTGACAAATTATGTTTTCCATCAAGACGTGGCAGGAGAAAAGCAGGCATCCCAGGTTGGGTGACCATAAGGAACGTCCGGCTTCCTCACAGCTGACCTCATGAAGGCTCCAGGTCATCAGGGACCACAGCCATATAGCATCCCCATGTGACATGGACCACTGGAATTATTTGCTTCCACCCAATCAGAAGGCAGGTCACCACATTCTATACCAGCTGCAGATTCCATTCAGTTTTCAAGGGCAGCTCTGCATGCATAATGTTACAGTAACATCCAGTTCAACTGGATTCAGGCAAGTCAAACAGCTTGCCTTGGGGAATTGGGACACTGATCTTTGGGATTCAGCCTCTTTTTGTCACTCAGGTTTGCATCCTTGGGTGCTCCTGAATCCTTTGCTGCACTTTCATTTCCAGATGGCATCAGTAGCTAGGAGCACCTTTCACCAATTCCACTTGGTGAGGAAGCTTTAAATTTTCTTTCAGATTCAGATCTGGCCACTATCATCCATACCTTTGTAACTTCCAGGTTAGTCCTTTTCCATAGGAGTACTTTCCTCATTCAGTGCATACTTTATTTCATTCCTTCTGAACTTTGTATAGTGCACAGATGAGATGGCATACTCCAGGAGCTCATGCGTTCTGGTCCTTGGGAAGTGCAAAGCAAACAAAGTAGAATCCCTCAACGAGTCTTAAAAATCTCAGTGGATTAGATGGGGGAAACAACACTGTGGCTCTACTGAAAAGTTCTATAACTTACAAATGCAACATTTAGTACATTCCATTATTTGTGTAACCTTACAATTCTTTAAATGTAATTTTAAAATCACCCAGAATAGGAAAATGGCTTAAGTTTGTCAATGCCAGTGTGATTCTGATCCCTTTTCTATACTTATTTATCGTTAATGACATGATTACATAATATTTCTCAAAAAAATACAGTATCATAGAACTTTTCCTTTCTATGTGCTCAGCTGGGATTGCAGTGGGACTTTCTTAGAGTATCTGTAATACACAATAATACAAGATATGTACATCTCTAAAGTCTTTTGTGATAAATTCACCTAGCAATTCATGGCAAGGGCTGCGGCTAAAAAGTTGCCTAAATAACTTTAAAAAAGTTATGTCCTGATTTTAGAATGCTTAGTTATGTATTCATAATGAATCTGTTTTTAATGGAATCCATGCTCTATTAAAATAAACGTGTATTTCCTTTACACAAGAAAATTATTTGGATCTAAAAATCAAAAGGTTTCCTAGAGTAACTGCGTCACAGGGGACTACTTTTTGCTGACATAAATATACCAGACTATCAGGCCACTAAAAACGCTAGCAGATTAAAAGTACTGTTTCCTGGTACAGTTTATTTTGGGAATAGCAAATCTTACATTTGTACATTGGGTTGGACTAGATGACCCTTAAGATCCCTTGCAATCCTATTATTTGCATTCTTGAGCTAGAGTAAGTTACATAATTTTATAGTGGCAGAGTTGTATTCACTCTAGGGGTGAGGATTGCTGCTTTAAGTATGTTGACATTATTTAACTAGAAGAATCTCCCCTCCCCCGGAAAAAGACCTAACTCGGACATTAAGGAAGAGAGCATATCCCAGATAAAACCAGATGAGCCACTCAACAACCCATCGATTTTCCATTCATTTCAATTTTTTATTTATGTTTTTTAAACTTTCATTGCCTTCCTTTTACCACCCAACCCCAACATACCTACATAGTCCCACAGAGAACTACAGATGCACCACTGACTTAACACCAGGGTTTTTGCCTGTACTGATAAAACTACTTTCTCCTTTCATCTTTACTGACTTTATACCATGTGCATACCCTTTGGCTTTCTGATAAAGTTAAAGCTCCCCTTCACCAGTTGGCACAGGATGCATCTGAAGAACCAAATCTGGAATGAGCAGGGATAGAAGAGAATGGAAAGGTTGTGAATGTTAACGTGAAATTCTCATGGAGGAGAAAAAGTATGGCAGAACTGAAGCCAACGTGTGAGAGCCCCCAATTCTTCTGCACCACAGGATTGGCAAGTAAAGTACAAGACAATGTGTAGCTCTATGGTTACATCATTGCTTCCACAGATATCCAGGTCTTCCACAACTGACCTCTCTTCACTTCTCCAGTTTCTTCATCAAAGATCCCACACTCATCTCTACTCAACAAAACCCCTCTTCCAAAATCCACAGATTTCTGCTGTTCCAAGAACTCTTTTTTATTCCCAAAGTTTTATCAGTACGAGTGACTCCTGTATCCCATCTCTGCCTGAATGTAACAAAGTCAACCCCAGGGTGGCTGTGGCCACCCGGCCGCTGTTTCACCCTATCTTTTGAGCATCCTCCTCTATACTCATCTGCCACACTTTGTTGTAAATAGAGTACTTGTAAAAGAGAGGCTGTCCCAGGAATCCCCGAGCAAGATCTCATCTGCTCACAACCTATGGTCTAATTGCTCACCACCTTAAAGGCAATTTCATGGCCTCCTCCTCTCTCCTTTTAGCCATGATCAAACCTCATGTATGTAACCTGTCCCCTGGTCCTGGCTATGCCCTGCTTGGGTATTGGAAGCCATAGCCCCGTTTCTGACCTTCAAGTGTGCAGTCATCCTTGGTCCTGGCTATGCCCTTGTTAGCATTGAACCCCCTGGCTCCGGCTCTGTCCTTCAAGTGTGCAGGCCCCCTTGCCCTGGCTCTGCCCCTCTTGGGTGCTAGCACACCCCCTCCCAGCCCTGTCTGGCTTCTGCCTGTACCAGGCTTCAATTCCTATCTTAGGCTACTTCTAGGCTTTAAGCCTGTCCCTCAGGACTGAGCCTACCACATCCTAAACCAAAGCCCTTAGCAAGGCTCACAACCCTTGGCACCCTATTGTGGGTTAGCCCACATTGAGCCCTACTGGACTCTAACATTCTTCTTTCAGCTAGGTCTAAACTACTGGTTGAAACTGTAATCAAGGAGTAAGCCTTCTAGCTAACACAAACTAAACCCCCTCTGGGTGCAAACATACACAGTGCCTCCCTGCCTGCATAACAAGGCTTCCTCTTACCCCAGGTAATATTCCCCTATTGGGCAGCAACACTTTTCTTGTCTTCCTCAAAATAGGTCCAGTGCCAGCTAAGAGCTCTTCCACCTTCCCCTTGCTCTGCAGCTCTTCCTCCTGCTACCACCTAGGTCAAACAACCCATATAAGCTCAGGTCCTGAGCTTATATACATGCTAAACCCTGCTCCCTTCTGGTCAGGTGACTCAGCAGCCATCACAGGTGTGTTCATTCTGACCCTAAGGCCCTGCCTGCCTGCCCTTGTGGCTGCTTACTTTTGTTTGCAGCTCTTAGCCCCTGAGTAGCCTGGCTGGCTGTCCCTGTGCCTGTTACTGCTGGCTTTTGGCTACCACTCAGCTACCAGGTAGCTAGTTCCTTAGCTGCTAGCTTTTTCCTGAGCCAATTCACCCTGCTGCAGTTTCTTCTGAGGTAACAGGAGCTTTCTGGAACCCTGTTACACCATGCTTCTGTTATCTATTCTCTATTTTATTCAGTGTCCACATAGTGTCAACAAGTCTTAGAACAAGGACTAGAACAGAGGACACCTGCCTGTCAAACATCTTTCAAAAAATGATGTTCAGTTGCAGGGTCCTGCTCCTTCTAATATTCTCTTTGGCCCAATGAATTCTGCGTTCTTGATTTCACAGATTAAAACAGGAAGATTAGATTGCAGATTGACACTGCCACCTTCTCCCTCCACAGAATACTGAATAACCTTCTAGATAGATCACTCTCCTAAAAAAAAAGGAGATATGGGCTTGAGATATGGGCCCTCAAAGTCTGGAAGGAACAAAACCCTACTTTCCAACTTCCTAGATGAGTGCTGTAACCATGAGGGTGTAATGTAAAAATACAAGTATCCCCTGCTGTAACATTTTGAAAAGAAAAATAATAATAAGGCTGCTTGAAAGAATGGTTTCTCTTAGTATTGCCAAGTAAGGATCTTGAGTCCAAAGGAAGGGCAAACTTTAAGATTCTCCTCACCATTTGCTGTTGGCTAGCTAAAAACATTGGTCTTTGTAAATCCCATTCTGAAATGCCTAGGGAGCCCAGGTGCCTAATGCAGTGCTATGGATCCTACCACAAAGGCCAGTCCAAGTCTAAGAATCTGGACCTACAAACACTCCTCTTTCACAGTGGTAAAAAGACTGATTGACACATGGTGTGTTTGCAGTGGTGCAGAGTCCTGAGTTCTGGAGTTAGCATAACAGAAGATAGCCTCACAAGCATGGCTCCCTTCTACAGAAATTAATTAGTCTCCATTTTTAATTGTCATCTTTCTCCATATGTCCATTTAGTACTAGAGAATGGTTATTTTTCATATTAATGATTTTAGGCATCCATTGTGTCAAGATTTTGCAAAATTTAGAAACACCCTTTAACAAGCATAATGCTTCTGACATGCTCACCCCTTAGGCAAAGTCAGTTGTGGTAATTCATTAATCTAACAGCTAATTATTCTATCTAGAAGACAGCCACTTTCACTTTTCTAGATAGGCTCTAGCATATAGGTTGAGCAATCAAGTCTTCAGAGGGGGCTTGAACTCAACTTTATGTTTCATAATTTTTTAATTATATTTCAAAACCAGGCACCAGGAAGGGAATAGGTATGAGATGATTAGAAATGCATCTCTCTATTATGGGGAGTTTATACTATTTTTGGAAGCTTCTAGGACAGCTAATATCACTAGCAGGCTGATTCAGTTTGGCAATTTCTATACTGCTCCATATGGGAAACAAAGAAGTGGAAATGAATGTGGAAAAGCTTGAGAGAGTCCAGAGGAGAGCCACTTGTATGACCAATGCCTGGAGAGCAGGCCATTAGTACACATTTGACCTACAGTCAACCTACATCAAACTGCAGGTGTACACACATTACTAAGGTGCTGATACATGGCCCTCTCTTCCCCTGCATCAACAACAGCAGAAGATGGGGAATAAGAGTTTGAATGTTGTTTCCCTAAAGTTGTGTTACTAAAGGAGCAGTCTTGACCCCATACGTACTGTATGGAGATCTCCCTTAGCTTTAAAGTCTGTGTTTCCTTCTCTATTCCAGAAACATTATTCAGATATTAAAAGGGGAAAAGAATGTTGACCTCTGTGTTTCCAATTTTTTGCTTGTTGGCTAACTCACTGAAGCCATGAATTCAGTGGTTTTTTGACTAGGCCTTTTTAAAAAGTCTTCTTTGGCTGACTGAGCATAACACATTAAGATGTACCCACTTGATGCATGGCAATTCATGTCCATTCTTCTGAAATGGACATTTTAATGTAAGCATGCATCACTTAAGTTTGCTGTTGTGTAGCATAGCCATTACAATGGCTTACCCGCTTTTGTGTATGAATTGAGACTAGCTTCTACAGGTGAATTACTTGAAGCATTTTTCATGTATCTGAGCCCTGATAGTCATTTAAGCAGGGTGATATATGGAGCTGTATTAACTATATGAGATGGTTCTTTTTACCAGAATAAGTTTCACAGGGTGCCTCTATATGAAAAGCTTACTATAGGGTTGCCTAATTAGCTCCACAGTAAAATGTCATTGGCTACATATGTAGTGCTATTACAATGGATTAAACTAATTAACTCTACCATAGAATAGTACTGTCAGACACAAGTACTGTCCTATGGTTGAGTTCTTTACTCCACATCAATGCACGTGTAGATGCTGATGGGACTGTCTGGGGCATGAGGGTGCTTCAGTGCAGGGGCTGCCTACTGGTTAGCCATGCACTGAAGCACCTTTATGCCCCAGCCAGTTCTTCCATAGCACATTAAGCCAGGTTGGAGCAGCCCCAAGCTGGAAGGCTAGCCCCCGGGACTGCTCTGCTCCATCTCAACATGCTGCGGAGGAGGTGGCTGGGGCAGGAGGGTCCTTCAGTGCATGTCTAGCCACCAGGCAGCCCCTGCACTGAAGCATCCTCATGCCCCACCCATGGGTCCTTCCAGGTGTGCCAATAAACTCAGGCGCTAACAATTTGCATGTGTAGATGCACCCACAGTTATATAAAGCAATTTTCAGGGGAGAAAAGCAATGGTTAAAAAAATACGAACCATTTCTAGATAATTTCTATTTCTATTTATCAGAGTAAATCCATGCCATTTTATATGTTTTTTTAAAGGAGAACTCTAACAAAGATCCTCAGGGTATGGACAAACAGACCCTTGGAGCAGCTTCAAAGTTCCCAAGCAGTGGTCTGTTCTCTCCCCTCCAGTTTCTCCCATCACACACACACTCACACCTTTGGAGATGCCGTAACAACTGTGTATTCATTTATACCTTCAGTCTTTTGAAAGAAACTAGGTAATTACTAGACTTTTTAAAGTTTGCTTTTTGTGTTTTTGTCCATTTTTTCCCCCCAGCATTGTGAAATCAAGTTTTGCTAGAATAGTCATCTACATCAGCCCACCCCTCACCTACACTCCCATCCAGACCACACAGTCAGTGGAGAAATCAGACCACACAGGTTTCTTCAGAAGCTTGCACATGCCTTGGTCTGCCTCATGGGTTCATGTCACTATAAGAGCCTGAAATGTATCTATGGCATCTTCTTTGTTATCAAATACTCCTTATTTAATATACAGCTCAACAGCACTTCATTAAACTGGAATTAAAAGGTATAGTTAGAAGATTCAATTTAAGAACAACTATTATCAAACATGTTCCTATTAAATATAATTGATGTACATAGCAAGCCCCTCTGGGATTTTGTCAAGCCCTTTCTAAACACTTCAGGCAGGTCTTTCTTTTGCCTTGAATGCAGTACTTTTGTGGCTCCCAGCACGGTGACTAATACATATGTACACAACCAGAGAAAACAGCTTTTATTTTTATAAAATACTTCCAGGTCTTCATTGTTCATTCTCAAGAAGAGCAAGACAGTTTTATATCTTTGCTTCACTTGAGACACCAAAATTGTCAAGAAGTGGACCTCATCCATGTACATAACCAATAAAATATTGCAGCTCAGGTACATATATGATTGCAGAGCAGTCAAAAAACTGGGTGACATGAGGCAGCATTAGATATGTTTCCTGAAGTTACAGCCACCATTGAATGAACACTTCAAATGCTGAGATAGTCCTACTGTTATTAACTAATTAAACACTCTATACTACAAGACATTTAGCTCCAAGTTCCACACTAATAAATATGTCCCCAACTTATGATATTACCAAAAATAAATTATTTTATTATAAATTCCCATTTTTTTTTAAAATGTGGAAACCACATGAAAAAATAAAAGTCACAGTTGGGGGGCAATGTGGGGGGGGGGGGAGGAGGAAGGAGGGGAATTCCACACTATTTGAATTGTGTCTGAAGGGACATCCCATGGGGGAGAGCAAGAAGGTAGAAATAACCAGACCTTAACTGTACCCTAACTAAAGGGATAGAAAATGCAAAATCTTTCATCTACACAATATCCGTGGATTACTACATATAGTGAGCCCTCTATTGTTCCTCTTAGTGACTAACAGGAAACTGTAGCCCTAGAACATACATGTACTTCTTCATACCTAAGGAAGGGCTTTGACTCCAAAAGAGATTGCTTTACAGCAGTGGGAACTCTGCAATATAAATAAAGTGCATACTCCTTATGCCCTGAAGAGCTTCCTGTCAAGATTAATAAATGAATCATAGAATCATACTGAAGTAGGGCTGGAAGGGACCTCGAGAGGTCATCTAGTTCAGCTCCCTGCCTGAAGTAGGACCATTCCCATCCAAACCATTTTATACAAATCTATTGTCTAACCTCTTAGCAAGACTACACAGTCAATCCTAACACCACACAAGACATAACACCCTAATCTGACACAGGTAAAGCAGGGGATCACAGTGGACAATATCCTGCTGCTGCAAGGGTTGTTAATATATACTTGAGATCAGGAAGGGGGCCTCACCCCCTGCAACAGAGGAAGGTACCTCCCAGCCCAGTTCATACCAATTTAACCATGAGGTAAAATTCCTTCTGACCCCAAATATGGCTATTGGTCTGAACTTTAGCAGAAGGGCAAGACCCTCTAGCCCAAAACTTCTGGGTTTAAGTCCCAGGTGGAGCATTGGCATGCCCCAGTCCCAATCTCCCCAGCCTTGGCTGTAGCCAACACCCAATGCCTCTGAGGAAATTTTTTTAAAACCCTGACATACGTCATAGCAAAGGGCAGGGGGTAGAGAGGAATCACCTCCTGGCCCTATGCATCAATCAGCAAAACCCAGAAGCATGGGAAATATCCATAGGCACATAGGCATAACTACACCTACATCATTCCTGACCAGTGGCTGTCCTGACTCAGAAAAAGAAAAGGCCAAAATCTGAACACTAAGGAGATGACGACAAAAAGAGAGAGGAGTAAAAAGCAGTGTTTTAAAATGGACACCAAGCAGTTTTAATTACTGAAGACTCAGTCTAGAGCAGGGATACTCAACTCCTAGCCTTCAGGCCAGATCCGACCTGCTGAGTTATGTCATCTATCCAGTGGGGCTCCACTCAGGTCTGAAAACCTAGCAGTAGAGGAACAATGGCAGCATTAATTAGCACTCTACCTACTACTAATGTTCTGGATGCTGTGGGCTGGATAATGTTTCAGGACTGGACCAGTGAAGGGCCCAGCCAACATGGGTCCTGGCCAGCCTGTGGACTGACCCTGTGCCACACATATGGCTTGCGGGTCCAAAAAGTTGAGTACCACTGGCCTAGAGAAACAAGAAATAGTAGAGGAAAATCTTAGTAGTTATCCCTCTTTATGGCAATTCAAGAACGTGATTGTCCCTATTTTTACCATGTTGCCATAAAATTGGGGACAGCGTAAGGATGATTAAATATTACCAAATTAATCATGGTTGTTACTTACAATTATTAAAGAAAATTAAAAACAAAAACCTAAGAAAAGAACAAACTTGTTATTTTAAATTCAATTTTATATGCTTTTTAAAGAAAAATATTAACAAAGATTATCCCTTAGTGAAAAAGTCCATTTTTGAGGAGACCAAAGAATTTTATTTCCCCAATTGGTAGCAGACCCAGTATCAGTTATTCAATATAACTAAAATCATGTATAGATGGGTAAAGAATTTTGTGTAAGAGTCAATGAGTCCTATTTAGTATAACATGGATAAACTAAACAGCTTATAAATGAGCAAAAGTGACTACTTTGTCTGGAAACCCTATGAAACCAAAGGAAAATTCTTAGTTACTTAAAATAATCCATTCTAGGCGTTATTCAGAGAAGCAAATCAATGGGAATTAGAACTTAATATTGAATTTAATTCCCCTGTTTCTTTCTGCTCACCAAAGTTGCACTTATTTCTCTTCTTTAGAAATGCATAGTTTAAAAATAATTAGGTTTGTTACAAGTTCTTAGTGTCTTAAGTTTCCATAGTAACTTAACATACCATTAAAGCATTATAAGAAAAAGTGATAGTCAACGTCTTGGAATTTCTTTTTGACTTCCTTTCACCATCATATGTTGAAGTCTGTGAAGCTGGCAGTTTAACAGGTAGGTTTCTTTTTTTTTTTTTTTTTGATGTTTTGCAAGTGTGTTATTTTTCTTTAAGCCCTTGCTTGTAGAAGTGAACAGGATGAACTGCTGAGCTGTAATAAGTACTTATATTTGAAAATGGAAGCAGAGCAAGAAGGTAGTTGTTAAATTCTAACAAGTTTACAATCTCCTTTCATAACTTCCAAAAAAAAAAAAAAAAAAGAAAGAAAAGAAAAAAGAAAAAGAGCTATCATCATCCTGTCATTAGCTCAACACTTTAACGGATCCTAGTAACTTGCTGAGCTCATGAATTCATACTCTGTTTAATGTATGTGTGTGGTATACACCTTACTGCCTTTATTTTTGTGGGGCAGGAGACTTTTAGAGCATATTAAAAAGCTAGAGTATTATATTAATTTAGTTTGGTTTGAGATATTTCATTAACTTTTTGGGAGCCTCCAGACGAGCCTGCAAGTGCCTCTTACAGCGTCTCAAACCCTTTTGAGATGCTGCAATAGGCATGTGCAGGAACAGGAAAAGGTTCCCCTGGCTGGAAATTTGGAGTGGGGGGGGTCAAAATTAGACCCCTGGATACTCAGGGGACAAAAAACAAAAACCAGAGCTAAAAAAAACAGGGCAGGGCACAGTCCCCGACCGTGCCCTGAGGCAACTGGAGGCTGGTTCCTCCACAAAGATGCTCTGGCTGCCAGTGTCACTGTGGTTGGCTCTTGCCCTGTTGGTTAAGCATGCAGAAGAGCTCCAGCCCCTTACTTAAGGGGTTGGGGGGGCTGGAGGAAGGGGGAGGGGACCATGGGGGGGACCCCTGCTGGCTCTGCCCACTCCCCCACCCCCCTGATCCCTGCCCTGCCTGGCCCCACCCCCTGCCTTCCCCCTAAGCCCCTCTGATCCCTTCCCTGCCCAGCCCCACCCCCGCCTGCCCCCCCAATCCCTTCCCCACCTGGCCCCATCCCCCGCCTGTCCCACAAGTCCCCCTGATCCCTGCCCTGCCCAGTCCCAGCCCCCCCAACCGCTTGAGGCCTCTGATCCTTGCCCCACCACCCCAGTATCCCCACAATAACAAAACAAACAAACCCCAGCACTTACTGGCAGTTCCAGCTGCCATCTGGGTCAGTGGGGCCCCACCTGCATAGCGTGGGGTAGGGTGACAGCCCCAGTGGCCCAAGCTGGGGCCCTGTTGCCCCCCACTGCCCTGTGCTGCCCAGGGGGGGCTCTTCTAGGAGGCTCCAGTGCCTCCCACCAAGCCTCTGCTTCGAGAATAGAGGATTTTTTTTTTTTTTATTTTTTTTTTTTTTTTTTTAGTGCCAGTGCCTGAGGTTGGGGGGGCAGCCATGGGGGCTAGGGGTACAAGTGGGGGATGGGGCCAAGTGGGGAAGCCATTGGGGAGTCTGGGGAAGCGGGGGAGTTGGGGCTGGGTGGGGCAGCCATCGGGGGGGGCTGTTATCCCTGTGGGGGGCTGTTACCCCTGGTGGGGGGCAGCAAAGACATATACGTATTTAGAATACATTTTATGATGATGATAGAGACACTACTAGGTGTCCAAATTGCTTTAACACTGCAGAAATATCAATAAAACATGTCCAACTGTCTCTCTGTCTCTCACTCTCTCCATATATAGTGGTTTTTTGTTTTAATTATGGATGAACATGGATTTTGGGGTATTTTACAGAGTGACTTTGGGATAATTTTTTCAGGGATTTTTCAGTATTCCAATAGGGAACACCCAAATTCCTGCTAGGAAGGCCAAGGGCAGGACCCTGCCTGCTCAGAGCTAGCATCTTGGACCTAGCTGAAGGTGATGGACCTTCTGGTCAACTGGGGTCAGGAAGATATGCTTTGAAAGTTCAAAGCAGGCCACCACACTGGGAACATCTTCTGGGCAATAGCTGCCCAGATGGCTGGGCAGGGGCACACATAGCAGTAGTGCCACACAAAGGCCAACCCTGTAGCCATAGCCCACTGGCAGCTGGCCCAGAGGGGCAGATTTCTCTACTGGCTGTGCAGTCCCCATCCAGGTCTGGCAGGTGTGCAGCAGGTCACAGCCAGGAAGCAGCCCCAACTGCCAGATTGCTGCAGTGGGTTAAAGGGTTCAGGGAACTCTCAGGTCTGTTTCATCAGTCCAGCTGGCACAAAGGGTAGTGTCCCCAGGTACCAATTGCCCAGGCCCTGGAAGCTCCTGAGACTGAGTAGGCCTGAGCTACTTGCCAGGGCAGCTTTTTGTATGGATGGGGTAAGGACAGGGCAGCTTTTTATACTGCTGGGGACAGCACAGGTGCTGTCCCCGGGCTCTAGCTCCCCCCTGGCTACAGATCCAGGAGGAGCCAGGCAGTTATTTTGCCCCAAGTGGCACAATTTGCTCCACAACAAAGTGCATGTCTAAGCACGTGTGCTGAGGCAAAGAGCCCCAGCTCAAATTTGCACTGCTTCTATTTGAGCTGCTGCAAGTGCACAAGCTTGCATTTGTGGACATGCCCTTAGGATTTAACAGAAATTCATATTTTGTTTTAAGTTTAAAGTTTAATCATGATATATATATATCTTAAAAATAGTTTATTTAAACTTAATTACTTAATTACATCTTAAACATCATTAATGAAGTCATTGCCCTTTGACTTCAACACTCTTTGGAAGTATCTGTTCTTTCTGAGTTTAGTAAAGAGTTGTTTAAGAAATGCTATAAAATTAACTTCTCAATTTAATATGAACACTTTTCACACTTGGAAGTCTTCTTATATTACTGTAGAATGATTATGTACTGTATTATACATAAATTATTTTATTATATACATAAACAAGAAAAGCTTTATGGTAAGATTTCCTTTTCTACAAAAATACGTAACATTTGCAACTATAAAACACAAAGAGGCTTGTCATTTTAAGTTAAGAATGAACAAATGTTTTCTACAAATAAGGGAGGTAGAAGTAAAAACTAGCTCCCATAGAACATTTTTTTCAGCTATCAACATGTTCTTAAAGTTTGAAGGCCTTGAAATTCTTATAGAAGAAAAACATTTCAGTAAGAAAATAAATAGTAGTCTTTAAGTAGGCTTACCCCAGAGTAGGGGTGCTCAGCCTCTGGTCTGCAGTACCATGTCATGTGACCCACAGGGCTCCCCACAGGTACAGAAATTTGACAGCAGCGGAGTGGTGGTTGCCAAATCTTTGGACCCATTGGGAAGGAGCCCTGTGTGCTGGATCTGGTACCAAATCCCAAGGCGCAGGGCTGGGCATGGGTTGGGAAAGGGATGGTGGCCAGGGCACAGTACCCAATCCTAGTATGCAGGGAGTTGAGGAGGGGCAGTGGGGGCATGGAGCAAACCCTCAGGGCCCAATCGCCACACACAGGAAGTTGGAGGGGGCAATGCCAGGCCCCAGGGCCTGATATGGCCCACAGTCACGCCCCATGCTACTCATCTGGCCCATGAAATCAAAAGGTTGTGTACCACTGCCCTAGAGATTAAAAAGTTGGAGTAAGGGTTGAAGAAGACCTCTTTTATGATATAGTTTTGGCTCTGATAAAATATCTCTTCAGTCTTCCTTGCTCCTAAGTGGAGTATCTTTTCATTTTCTAAAAAGTAGGTCTATTTTGTTAAACTATACGCTAAGATTTGTTTTCTTGAGAGAAAGATCATGTCTGTAACAAATAGTTACCTTGTAAAAATAAGTCATCTTCTTAGAGGGAACATGTTCATGGGTGACTAAACCAATGACAACAACATAAAGCCATTTTAGAGAAAACAATGTTTGCTGAATTACTGTCATTTCTTTCCTTAGGATTCCTTATTTCCAGACAAGTAAGTAGAGGAAAGGAAAGGGAAACAATGACTGAACTATTTCTATAGTCACAGATATTAGAAGTGGAAGCAAATTAAGGCTCTCTAATTCCTCAGAAAGAGAGACAGGAGAAATAAATACATAGAGCTGAATTATACAACTGATAAGCTTCTGCCCAAATAAGCAGGCCCATTCATTTCAATACAATTTTTCAATGAGCAAGTCACTAATATAAGTTATGTTTGCACAATCTTATCCATAATGCATATTTTTAAAATGTGGTGTTTCTATTTTAAATATCGTTTATTTGTTTAAATTTAATTTTAAAATATAGTTGATATATCCAGAATTCCTATTTTTTCCTCATAGTACTTAAAAAAAACCCCTAAATTTATTATCACATTTCATCTATTGGGAAAATAAAAACATTCATGTGATAGAAAGTGAGTTTTGCAAAACAGCCAAAGACTCATACATTAAAAGAGAAGCAGGTGTTATGATTATGGCCCTGATGAAAATGATGAGCTGTCAAGATCTAACAATACACAATAACAGTTTAATTTATGCAGTGTTTCCCTACCAACAGTTTTAGATTTAGATCAAAGTGTTCTAGTTTCCTTTTTAACATAATGGTCTTTCAATACTTCACATTAATATGTGGCCTGCCTAAGTATGGGAGACAAAAATAGGAGGCAATAATAAGGTTTACAAGCCATGAAGTATATGACATTACAGTGGCAGCATGAACCAACTGACATTCCCAAGTACACTCCACCACCTACTTCCACTTCTGCACACCAGACCTGGAAATTTGGCTGCTCTGGGGATATCCCTGGAGGGGACTCTTGAGGCTTCAGTCTTCACTGTTTGAGAACAGGTGCTGAGGAAAACCTGGAATATCTTCACTCATGTATTTCTACATTTAGCACATGCACACAAAATGGTTGCGCAGGGCATACTTTGTAACATTTCTTGCGGCATGTGTTTCCATTGTAGTATCAAGATACCCAAAATGAGTAAAAAAATATTCCGATACTGGTAAGAATTTAATCAGAGCCAACTATTTCTTCCTGTCCACCCATCATTAATGTCATAGAAGGCCAAAGTCTATGCTTAGGTGTTTAATACAGCCCCCAACTGGCTAGGAAAAAAATTGGACTGCCACAAGGGACGTAAAGTCTAGACTTTTTAGGTTAGTGGTCCCATTCACCAACATATATGGACTGGTTAACTATAAAATATATATTTACAGTAAAGGAAGACACTACGCAAAGCATGTAAGAATTGATCTTCATGTGGTCACTTCACTACACATGATACCTACAGGGTGCATCTACACGTGCATTTAAGTGGTGTAAATTAATTAGCTCCACAGTAAAGCATCATCTTCCATACATGTAGCAGTATTAGGGTGCAGTAAACTAATCAGCCCCACAATACTATCTTACAGCAGAATAGTTTACTGCACTGAAATGCATGTGTAAACAGTGACTGGGGGCATAAATTGTGCCAGGTCAGTCCAGCCAGCCAGGTGCCTGCTCCACCTCAGCTCAAACTGCTGCTGTGCTGGACACACATGTAGATGCTGTGCCCAGAAGCAGTTCACTCTGGCTCAAACTTCCCTGGATTTCTTGCTTTGCATTAATTGCACATGTAGATGCACCCATAGAATGCATCCAGACAAGTGCTCATGGTGCACCTTTCATGTGGGACAAAAAGCAGTGGCACATATTTGTGCCACAACTTTTTGTTCCAGGGCACCCCCCCTGCATGTGTACTCTAGTTTGCGGCAGACTGACCTGAGTCGTCAAAATGGACAGGCTCCATTTCTGGTGGTGCATACTACTGCTGCATGTACTGCGCCACTTTTTTTTACAGTATTTATTTTTTTTACATCGGGATCTCCCAGTGTCAAAAAACCCCCACTGCACTGCAAATTTTTAGCAGTGTGGTGAATGGATGCACATGTACCATTTGCAGTTTGCATCACTTCAAACAGCTTTGAGGTACCACAAACCACATGTGTGCACTCATCTGGATGCACCTATATGGTCAAACTTTGTACTCTTCTTGGAACCTCAGAGGAGATTGAACTAGCAGACATGATGCAGTTTTACTATAGAAGGGTAGGGCTATTATACAGATGGTATTAATCTGTGGCCTGAAGCATTCCAATGTCCAGTCTCCTATTTTCTTGCATATAGCGGGTGTGTTTACATGATATGCTAACTGTGAAGTAGATACTCTCAGTAGTGTGTCACAGCACCAACCATACTAATACGCTGCAGTACAGTATTATTTGGCTACTGCACAGTAGCATCACTAAAAAGGCACTTACCATCTTTACTATGCAGTAACTCCAGTTGGTGGTCCCTCAAAGCCGAGAATGACATCCTTCAGGCTTGATGGGTCCTCAGAAGCCCAATTCTGGATGCACGCATTCTTCAACAATGGGGGCATGTTGTCATGCAGGGGAGTGGGATTCACAGTCCCAGGTTGGTCTCCTTCCCTTTCCTCTGCCACCTCCATTCCACCTCAGTATCAAGTCATCAGACCTTGAAGTGGCACGCACCTTGGTGGACCAGGTGATGCCATGCCAAACAGTCAGCTTGCTTGTGCCTCCCAGTCATTGGTGCCAATGCCTCTATGCTTGTGAGCAACCTTGAGCATGTCTTTGTATCATTTCCTTTGGCCACCCTTTGAGCGTTGGCCAACAGAGAGCTAGGAGAAGAGAATCTAGCAAGGGAAGTGGTTCTTGGACATCTGGACACAGTGCCCCATCCATCAGAGTTGATTTCTCAAAAGCAAGGCTTCGATGCTGGGGGACACAGCTTCATGGAGGACGATCACGCTGGTCCAGTGGTCCTCCCATTAGATCCCCACGATTTGACACAAGCACTGCTGGTGGAAGCTCTCAAGGGTCTAATGTGGTGTTGGTAGATGGTCCAGGTTTCCCTGCAGTAGAGGGTGGTCAGCACAACAGGATTATAACCAGGACCTTCATTGACTTATGAAGGTCTCTGTTTTTGAAGACACATTGTTGCAGCTTGAAGAAGGCGGCACTGGCGTAGTTGACCTGGTGCTGGACTTCTTCACCAATGGTAGTCCGTTGAGAGATGTGGCTGCCAAGATACAGAAAGTGATCCATGTACTTCAGAGCCTCCTCATCTATGTAGATAATGCAAGGGATGTTCAGCTGGCCTGGGGAGGGTTGGTGTAAAACCTTCATTTTGGCGACATTCAAGGACAGGCCAAGTTTCTTATATGAAACGTTGAAAAGATCTAGGGTCACTTGCATATCCTGTGCAGAGCGAGCCATCATGCAGCAATAATAACTGCATATTTATTTAGTACTTGATTATACAAGTACTAAATAAATGCACAGTAACCCCTGCAGTAGTGTCTCCTTTAGATGTGCCCAAGGAGAACAAGAGCATTTATTGATGTTAGCAGAGAGAAAGAAAAATGTTCAGACCTAACAGTTATTTTCCATTGCATGGTGATATACTAGTTTCATAGGCAAACACGGTGCTGATTGTGCTATTTCTTTGGCACCTAGGAAATGAGAAAGATTCTTTCCTCATTCAGACAACACAGATCTCTTATGTGCAGTCTAGGCATGAAGGCTAATGCTTTGTCCTTGTTATTTTTTAAGACCCATATTCAGAGTACATTAGTCATTTTGTAATCTGTTGCTCAGTAATGTAGTTGAACTGTAGCAGAGTCCTTCCCTCAAAAAACAAATTACAATGGAATTCAAACAATTAAACAATGTGATCTATTAGGTGTTTGTCTCAATATGAAATATTGGAAAAGTCTAGTAGTAAGAGGAAAGGAAAGACTTTTAAAAGAGACATTTGAAAAAAGAGGAGAAAAAAGCCTAAAATACAAGAAAGAACAAAAGTGAGTGGGAAGGATGAAGTTATAAAATGGATGATAATTTTATTCTTTCAGGCTCAAATAATTGCTATCATGTGTTCTGTTTGTAGTTAAAAGTATTATTATTATTATAATTAATTATTATCTTGATTAATCAAAAAATAAAGTGAGTTATTTTCCCCTTAAATTTTTTTTGAATGAGGGAAAGTATTTCAACCAAAATTTTAATGTGCTGAATTTGCTTTGGATATTTCCCTTGAACCTCTGAACATGTACACAAATTAGCTCTGATTTGTTCTATAAAACAAAAGGTCACAAAAAGTAATTAAAGTTGTTAGTTATCATGCATTTTATCTTGCCAGTAATTTATTTTGGAATTGCTAGCAGTGATACAGTTCAATGACTTATCAGCACTTTCACTTTTTAAAGACATTGGAATTCTCATGAAATAGAACTTCCAGGTTAATACACAATTTTAAAAGGGACCTTAATCCACTTTCTGTACCATTTCTGTTTTTCTCATGCTGCTTTTTATAGCAAAGGTTCAGTACACTGTAACTTGCATAGAAAAATGGGATTTTGAAAGGCACAAATCGAAATAAGATTCCTGATTCTGATTGACTTTTGGTACCTGTTAGGTGTTCAACTGCAATTTACGCCTTTGAAAACTGTATACAGTGAAAACATTCAAACCTCTTCTTCAGCCTATGCGTAGTCAATCTGTGCCTGTAAATTATATTCTATTTTGACACATTGATCTACCTCTACCACAACCTCTGAATATTTTTTTTAAAAACCTTGTAATATCAGTACTTAAAATAATAATAATAAAAAAAAATCTTTATTCCTTTCTTGTATAGCAGCAGGAAAAATAAGCAACTGACTGAATTTAGGATTTGGCTGGCATGGGGAAATATATGATTAGGAAGTTTTACTGAAGAATGTATTACACCTCTTGGTTTTGCTTATTGATTCAGGCAGAGAAGTTAACTAGCATTTATCGAGAACCTGTGAAAAATCATGCTCCCCTGGGATGTTTCACAAGACTTCTTTATTGGTGAACAATTTAATTTTTCTATGGACCATAGTTGTCTGTTGGATCATGGGCATGGGCAGATCTAGAATTTTGAAAAGTGGGGCACAGATGGTGGGGTGCAGCATCACATACAAAACACATATTTTTCCCTGTTAAAAATAAACTAGAAGCTTTACTAATATGCAAGGGCATAGGGGTGTATTATTCCATTTAAATTTGAAGCCAAAACAAATATAACTTTGTTCAAATGAGTTAAAAAAATTGCAGAGCTGTGAAATAGGAGCTTCATTACCAGGAACAGCTAACACAGCAGACTTGTAGAGCAAGATATAGTTTAATTGGTAGAAAATCCAGAGGATTAAAAAGAGAGGGTCATTAACACCTGTGGAATAAAGAGTTTAGAAGAGATCAGGTAGATTGTAATGAGCCATGAAGTCAATTTAATTCCTCAGAACTGCCTGACTATAAATGCTGCTGCCACTGCCAGGTAGTGGGTTTTAAATTTTGAGTGGAGCAGGAATCAAAGGGGGTGCAATCCCTAAATCCACCCCTAATTATGGGAAATCATAGTCCTGGTTTCTGAGCTGTTTTTTTAAGCAGGTAGGGACAATTCCATGGAAAGTTTTAAATGCATCAGGACAGAAACCTTGAACTGTACTATATTCAGTACAGGAGTTAGTGGTGATAATGGAATAGCAGGGTAAATGCTCAGTGGATAAGGTGCTGTACTTCTGGAACATTTCAAGTATTACACTCTGAAAACCTCCATTCCTAGATGTTAAGAATTGTGATAGCCAAGCCTTCAGTTCACAAGTGTTTGTTACTATCTTCCAGTGAAGGCTTTCTTATTTTTTTTCTTTTTCTTTTTCTTTTCCTTTGGTTTATTTTGGATGCATGGATATACATCTCTCCTAGGGGGCCGGTGCAGGGGGAAACCATCATGAATGCAAGCAAACCAATTCTGGAGAAAGAAGCCTTTGGTTAAGAATGGTCACCACTCTAAATTTCTTCTTACCGGTATCACATTAAATGTTGCTATATTAAGACTTAGCTGTCTACTCTTTAATCAGAGGTTATTTTAGTTAAATACTGAGGAAGCTGGATGATTAGAAGTCTATATGTATATGACATAAATGTAGAACAGATGATATATCAATAGGCTGGTGCCATTCAGTGATTTAATGAGCAATTCTGGGCCCTGGCTTTCATTCTTGTGCCCCTTCTAAAATCAGCTCCCAAGACTGGTGACTGGTGGCCTGATATAAAGTCATTCAACTCATCCATAGTTACACTACTGGAATCATTAAACTTTATCAATACCTTAGTGATAGAACTCAAATGATCTGGATCAGGGAGAAAATACTTCAAGACACTCTGCAAGTGGGAAAGTAGGAGCTTAAATAACTGATACCTTAGGCAAAAACTCAGAATTTACAGGGGAGATTATTAGAGTTTATATGAGGAAAGACTTAATAGAATTGCCATTTGTATTTGTAGTTTGTTGGAAGCAGGAACTTTCTTCTCCTCCTATTTAAGTTACAGTTTTATCATATGCTACAGAAATGGCCAGCCTGAACAGAATAGCACATGTGGCTCTGTCCATGGACAAGAAAATGATAGTTGTCATGTGGATTCCATACTATAGCCAGATAAATGGTTCAGGATGCTAGGAGCTAAAAAAGAGATGAAATGCTTTTTTGCTATCTTCTCTATATTAAGGATTCTGTTAGTCAGTTCAGTCTGAAGGTCAAGATTCCTGCTGATCGTACAACCCAAGAAGGAAAAACTGTCAGCAGCACCAAGAGATTTATTTCCCACAGTGATATCAGGTATTTGTTCTTCCACCACTTGGTACATGATCACAGTCTTCTTGAGACTAATTGCCCTCCTGAAACTCTTGCATGACTCAGAAAATCTGCCCAAGAGATTTTGCAGGGAAGATTCACTGTGTGCAACCAAGGCTGCATCATCAGAAAACAGGAAATCTCTCAGAACCAATTCCTTCACCTTGGCTTTTGGCTTTTTCTTTTGCTCTAAACCCTGTGATGTTAAACAAGTGTCCATCTAGTCTGGTTCAAAGATAAATGCTATCATCACTGTCCTTGAATGCATGTAGAAGCAGGAATGAAAAGTAGATGCTGAAAGGCAAAGAGGCTAAGACACACCTATTTCACCTCATTGTTGATGTTAAAGGCATTTGGTTTTGATTTCATATACAGTTGCCTTCATACCTTGATGTAATGAGTGAATGATGTTCGATATTTTGGAGGGGGAGGGGAAGAATTTTGGGTTATTACAGAAATGTGTATGGAATAACAACTAACTATTACCTAAGGTGAAGATATGAATCTATGAGATATGTATGCTGTCATCCCTACTTTATGGTTCAGAAATATGGACTATATATGCTATCATCAAGAGATTGAACAGCTTTTACACAAGATGACTGTGCAAGATCCTGAAAATAAGATGTTATACCAAACAGAGATCCTAGAATATGCAAGACCAACACACTTAGAAACCACTATCAAGAAGAGGAAGTTGCAAAGTGTAGAGAAAACTTACCTGCGGCAGAAGAAAGGCGGCGGGACACCGTGCCGGTGGCTGACAATGGTGAAAGTGAAACTGCGGCAGCAGGAGTCACCACGGTTCAAGGTCAAAGGGAAAACCCATGGTGGAGCTGGGAGGAGCCGGGAACAATTGGCCGAGGGCAATTGGCCAGGAGGCCACCTAGCACTGGGATAAAAAGTCTGGCAGGAAGGAAGCCGGGAGAAGAGGAAGAGGAAGTGACATCCCCAACCAGCCTAGAGGGGTTGGGGAGGGCCAAAGGTCGCAGTGGAGGAGACGTGGTGGCACCCAAGAGGGGGAGCCACAGAAGACAAGTTGGGCCAGCGAGAGCCCAAGGAGTCGTCTACAAGACCGGCATGGACACAGGCCAGCAGCAGCAGTGACTGGGACACCTACAGAGACAATGAAGCCAGAACCCACGGACAATGGGCAACAGGTACCGAACCCGAGGAGGGAATAACCCACCAAGGGAACCCGAAGCCCGGGAGGAACCAGACCCCGCATGAACCGGGGAACGCCAAATGGCAGCAGCTGATGCTCAGTGCCAGTGCCATCTGTAGCCCACAGCCACAGCCCTTGAGAAACCGAGCATCAGTGAGGGCCAGAACACTGGCCCCGATGGTTAACATCATGGTTGGCATTAGGTGGGATGTAGGGAAGGTGGAGCCCCGAGAACCAAAGGCCCCAATGGACGACCGAGGGGAGGCTCCAGGGGAGACGGGACCAAACACCTTCCTCCCATTAGAAGACTAATTAACATCAAACACATGGCAGATAAGACCCCTGGGGGAGCTGACCCAAGGCCGCTCCCAGTAGCCCGACCATGCTGCCCTAGAGGTGACGGCAAGGCTCAAAGGAGACCCAGAGGCACGACATTCAGGCGGATAGGCACGGAAAGCTACACAATGGATCGGTCAAGTCAGGAGAATGGGAGCAGACCACATCCTCAAGAATATTTTGTATAGTGAGATTCGAGATGACTGTAGAAAGCGGGGTCACCCTCTATAGCAGTACAGGCAAGCCCCGCTTAACATTGTTTCACTTAGCACTATTTCACTATAACGCTCATTTTAAATTGATACCTGATTTCACTTAATGCTCAGTGAGCTCTGTTATAATGCTCATAGTTGCTATCTTGGGTCATTAAAAACACTTGTGGTCACCATCTTGGATCATCAAATACTTTTGGTTTCACGTAACACTTGTTTTGCTTAACGATTGTTTTTTTCAGGAACCAATTAAGAGCACTAAGCAGCAGGGCTGTTCAAAATGGAAGCCTTTCATTTTGACCAGCATTTTGATGGTTCAACAGAACAGCATTCTGTTTTGACTTTGGTTTCGAGTCGAAACAGCTGTTCCGTATTGTTCTGTTGAAACAGTTTCACGTTTTGAGCCTATTTTGATGTTTTGCCCATACGATATAATGTGGAAGGTTGAAACAGGCTATAACTTTGTCATTTTTGTCCTGATTTTGATGAAACATGCAAGAAGGATAGCCCCTTCTTTTGGCATGAAGCCTGCCACATTTCAAGGAGATAAGTATAGGGACTTCAGAGAAACTGCACCCCAAAGTCTTGAGAGCAAAACTCATGTCACTTTTATATATTAAGCCATAGAAGGGTCAAAGCTGCAGGCTTGCTAGCCCCTGCTAAGGCAACAAAGCCTGCCAAGTTTCAAGGAGATAGGTGCAGGGGGTTCAGGGAAACTGTACCTCAAGCTGTGGACAAGCAAAATGCATGACATGGGTAACACTGTTTGTGTTAAGGCACAGCAGGTTGAAAGCTGCAGGTCTGCTAGGCCCTGCTGCAGCTACAAAGCCTGCCAGCTCTCAAGGAGATAGGTGCTGTGATCTGGGGCCTGCACTTCTGGCCGCAGGCAGGCAGAACTCATGACATGGGTGCTTGTGCAACTGTGTATGTCTTGGGGCAGAGAGGGGAAAACCCACTATAGGCCTGGCTTCTAGGCCCTGCTGTGGTCACAAAGCCTGCCAGCTCTCAAGGAGATAGGTACAGGGGGACTCTGGATTTTGGGGCCCTGCACCTCTGGCTGTTGACAGGCAAAACTCATGTCATAAGTGCTTGTGCAACTGTGTCTGTCTTGGGGCAGAGGCGGAGGGGAAACCACTGCAGGCCTGGCTGCTAGGCCCTGCTGCAGCCATGGAGCCTGCGAGCTCTCAAGAAGATAGTTCCAGGTGAACTCTGGGTTCTGGGGCTCTGCAGTTCTGGCAGCAGGCAGGCAAAACTCATGACATGGGTGGGTGACACTGTGTGTATTCAGGTGTGCACTTCCTGGCACTGGGGCCTCTGCACAACACAACGGCGTTTCCCAGTGAGGGCTCTTCCTCCCCTACAGCCTCAGTCCAGTCCACCACTGTAAACAACAGCAGGTAAAAATAACATAGGTGACTCAACACCAATAGCACCAGCAGCACCAGCAGCATCTAAGGTAGCCAAATGGAATTGTCACAGAGCCTTTCTTGTTATAAAATTAATTGACAGCAAGAAGTAAAGATGTTGTGTTGGATATATGTTACTTATGGTGTGTGATGGCTTATCTTGTGTTTTTATGTTTATACGTTTATTATGAAAAAAACAGAATAGTTAGAGAAATATATCTTAAGAAGCTTTCAGGTTGACAAACTCTTTGTCAGGCTGAGGAAGTACATGCAGTTGGTGTGTCTCGTGGTCCTGGAGGGAAGAAATAGTAAAGAAGCCAAAGGCTGGCCTGTCATGCAGTGCAGGCAAGAAAGCCAGTCAGTGAAAATGGAAATGGAGGCCTCAGGGGGTGAGGGACAGGCTGGGGTGGGGGGGAAAGCGGGATATAACAGCACAGGTAAAAGTGTAGAGGTACCTGGGGAGTCAGATATCTGGCAGGTTTCAGTGTGCCGGAATTCTACTGTGTATATTGAGTTCATGAGTTTCTGTACCTACTCCCTAGGAGGCTGATGAAGTGCAGTTCATAGGCCCAGCTCTGAAAAGCGGTTTGTACATTCAAACAAGCACCTAACCTCATCACCAGAACTAAAGCCAACTTCTTACAGCTCAAAACACAAAACCTGCCAACTATCTCCAATACCCCCACAAACTGCACACCAGAATCTATCAAAGACAACAATATCCAACCACCTGTGGGGGCACGTCACTCACCAAAAAAACACTCCAGTCTCTCAGGCCTGATCCTGAGAGGGAATAAATTACAAACCACTTTTCACAGCTGAGCCTATAAACTTCACTTCATCAGTCTCCTAGGTACAGAAACTCATGGACTCAATATAGATTAAGCAGTGGAATTCTGACACACTATAACCTGCCAAACATCTGACTCCCCAAGTACCTCTTCACTTTTACCTGTGCTGCTACATCCCCCTTTTCCATCCACCCCACACCCCAGGCTGTCCCTCACCCCCTGAAGCCTCCATTTCCCTTTTCACTGACTGGCTTTCTTGCCTGCATTGCATGCCAGGCTGGCCTCTGGCTTCTTTACTATTCCTTCCATCCAGGACCAGGAGACGCACCAACTGCAGGTATTTCCTCAGCCTGACAAAGGGTTTTTCAGGCCAAAAGCTGGCATCCCAGGCAGCTAAGCCGAGCACACTGGGAGCCTCACAACTGCACTGCAACCAGCAGGCATCAGGCCTGTCAAAGACATGATGGGTCTGGGCTTTTCCCAGCCAGGACTGTGTGAGTGCATGCTTTAGCTGGAGGTTATAGCGCTTCCTACCACCTTTCACCAGGGGATCATTGGTCCTGGCACTTACAGGGCTGCCACACTGCCAGCAGTCCTACCAGGCCTCTTTACACTGCCAGGGTGCAGCTTTAGTGGACCTTCTTCTTCCCCATATCCCCACCCCATACCTTCCATACCTCCATACCTCCTAGTTCATCCTGGCAGGGGAATGAGCTCAGCAGGGGCATAGATTCATAGATTCATAGATTGTAGAGTCGGAAGGGACTACAATGGATCATCATGTCCGACCCCCTTCTCCTGGCAGGAAAGAGGACCAAGGTCAGATGACCCCATCCAGGTGATATCTAGCCTCTTCTTGAAGAGCTCCAAGCTAGGTGAAAGCATCACCTCTCTTGGGAGCCTATTCCAGATCCTGGCCACCCTTACTGTGAAAAATTTCTTCCTAACATCTAACCTAAATCCACTCTCAACTAGTTTACACATGTTATTCCTAGTCACTCCCTGGGGCGACCTAATAAGCAGCGTGTCGTCTATTCCCCGTTGACCTCCCCTAATAAATTTATAGGCAGCCACAAGATCTCCCCTCAGCCATCTCTTGTGAAGGCTGAAGAGATTCAGCTCTCTAAACCTCCTCCTGTAGGGTCTTTCCCAAAGGCCACTAATCACATGAGTGGCCCTCCTCTGGACCCTCTCTAGATTCTCCGTGTCCCTCTTGAAGTGTGGAGCCCAAAACTGGACACAGTACTCCAACTGCAGCCTGACCAGTGCCACATAGAGGGGGAACATCACCTCCTTTGATCTATTAGTCATGCACCTGCTAATGCACGACAAGGTGCGATTGGCCTTGTTGATGGTCTCATTACAGTGCCGGCTCATGTTCATCTTGGAGTCAATTATGACTCCAAGATCCCTCTCTGCCTCCGAGCTGCTGAGAAGGACACTCCCCAACCTATAGGTGTGCTGGGGATTCCTCCTTCCCAGGTGGAGTACCTTACATTTATCTTTATTAAATTGCATCCTATTTCTCTCTGCCCATTGATCCAACCTGTCCAGGTCAGCCTGAATCTGCTCCCTGCCCTCTGGTGTACTAACTTTGCAACATAACTTGGTATCATCAGCAAACTTGGAGAGGGTGCTCTCCACGTCCTCATCCAAATCGCTGATGAAGATATTAAATAATACCGGTCCGAGGACCGAACCCTGTGGGACCCCACTGCCCACCTCCCTCCAGGCTGAGAAGGAACCATCCACCATCACTCTCTGGGTGTGGTCCATAAGCCAGTTGGCCACCCACCTGACCATGTAGGCGTCCACTCCACAGTCTGCTAGCTTCCCAATGTTCTTCCTCTGCTGGCTGGTGATGCAGTTAGTCTTCCTCTAGCTGACAGCGGGGTATTACCTGGGGTTTTTTTAAATGAAAAAGGGAAATATGTGTGGATGGAGTGAGGAGGGTGGCATTCAGTCCATCTGCACCTGGAGCTTTGGGAACCCCAGCAGTGGGAGGTTCACCTTCAGGAACATCAGCTTCTCCACCAAACCAGCATCCAAGGAGGTATGGTGGTGTTCACTACATTCCCAGCAATGATGAACACCCTCTCACTTGGCACACTGGTCAGTGGACAGAACAGGTATTCCTGGGCAACTGTGGCCAGATGCAGACACACCTGGCTATGGCTTGCCTAGTAGGCCAAGGGGTCACACAGCAATGGCTCCATGTCTTCAGCAAGATAGGCAGCCACCAAGGTGTGAGTGCTACGTGCCTCAAGCTGGGGTCTGATGGCTCTGGACCCCACCATAGAAGCCATGCCCTTAGCCCATATTGGCAGTGCCTGTGGTGGAGAACAAGACTGGCTTGTAGATGGCGTGCTAGTATGACACAGTGGATCCCCCTGTTCCACGTCCCCCTGCCTCCACCATTCTGCTGCCATGACTTTCTTTACCAGCACCTCCGTCCACTGATTCAGTGTTTGGCTGCTACATACAGTGCCCTTCACACTTGGGTCACACATGGCAGTCAGCAAATGGACTGTACTGGACTGCAGGGGATCAAGCCATTTCCTGATGCCCTCCATCAGCCGCCTCACCAATGCCTGCACATCTGGTGAAACAGCCTGTCCCAGCCAGGAACATTGATCCCTTGGAACTTCTCAGTTTGGTTCTCCAGTTCCCTCACTAGGGGGATCAGCTGGCTGAGGAGGGCATCATCACTGCTAAGGGTCTCAGTGGCCTTGAGGAAGGGCTTGAGGACCACCAAGACATGGGAGATGGTATCCCACTCAGGCCTGTTCAGGGGGCCACTGATTCTGATCTCCCAGAGGAAGGCTATCTCATGGATGGCCTTCAGTTGCTCCACCAGCCTCTCAAGCATCAGGTATGTGGAGTTCCACTGAGTCTTCACATTCTGCATGATTTTGTGCTGTGGGATGTTCAGCTTTTTCTGTTTATCCCTCAGCCTCTTGCCCCCCTGGATGCTCCAGTGGAAGCAGTCTGCCACCTTCCTGCATTTTGAAATTAGCTTGCTGGTAGTGGCAGCACCATCACCAGCAGCCCTGTCTCCCTCCAAGTTGTCCCTGACAACAAGGTGCAACTTGTGTGCCATGCAGCGGATGCCAACAAAGTTGACATCATGGACTGCCTTGACCATATTGGCCCCATTGTCAGTGACCATGAACCTATGGGTGAGCTTGCCCTGCCCAGTGAGCCACCCCTACACCAAGTGGTTCATGGCCCCCATGAGCTCTGTTGCTGTGTGGGACTCACCTCAGCTTGAAGAAGAGCCCGCTGATGGCCTGACTGATCACACCAATGCCCTGTGAGGAAGAGGTAGGCATGATCTGCACCCCAGCTGCTCCAGATGTCTGAGGTGAAGTGTAAGGCTACTAGCAGGCCTGCCTTGTGAAGCTCCTCCCTCAAGTACTCCATGCATGCTTCATACAGGGATGGCACCACCATCCTACTGAAGGTGATGTGTGCAGGCACTTGGCATGATGGGACCGTGAACACCATGAGCTGCCTGAACCTGGCCACTCCCCAGTGCTCTGGGTGAGCTCGCTCACCCTTGGAATGCGCCCCGCTTTCTGTCCACCTTTCCCCTACTGTTCCAGCATGGCCTGCCTCTGCTTTGGGGGGATGGGGGCTTTGAAGTGAGTGAGGGACTTCCCTTTGGGCACACTCCTGCTGGTGCCAGGCTGAGAAGGAGCAAGGGCAATGGTGTGGTGCCTTTGGAGATGCATCAGCATCCCCATGGTGATCATATGTTTTGCTCCCTTGCCCCAGCTGGTTTTGGCTCAGCAGTGCAGGCAGATAGCGTAGCTGGGTTCATCTGCCAGCTCAAAATTATCCCTGACCACACTACCCGCTCACTTCTGGGGTGCAGGTGCATCTATGAATGCTGCTGCACTTTCCCCCTCAACAGGCAGAGGCACTGTAAGAGGAGGAGCGGACTCAGCTGAGCCACTTGTCTCCACAACCTCTACATCAACCATCTCCGACGTGCCTTCTGGGGAAGGAGGCCTGGCTCAAAGGGAAACTTACGGGGTGTCAAGCACAAACTCAGCTGATTCCCCCGCCTTCCTCAGAATTTCCTTTGCTAGGGCACTGAGATCCAGATCCAGTGCCAGCTCTTCTTCTGGCACTGGAAGACTCAGCATGGGAAGTAACATAGGGGTGGAGTAGGCAGCTGTGCTGGTGCTGGTGCTGGTGCTGCTGGTTGCAGTTGTCATCATGGTGGGGGTGGGGGGGGGAAGTTATAGCTGCTGCACATGGAGGGGTTTGCAGTCTCAGGCAAAGGCAATGGCAGTGGCATTGCTCCTCTCTCCTTGCTTCTTGTACCAGACTCATCCTCTGGAGGAAAGAGGCCATGTCTCAGTTTGGTGTGGGGGGGAACTTATAGATCTCCCTCTACTCCCTCTTCCATCCCTCTCTGAAGGCTGGCCAGTGTGGCCACCTGCCTTTCCACCACACTTCATGATGTGTTTCATGTCTTCCTTTTCAAGAAATATATAAATGTATTTGCATTCCTATATACATTTAAAAATGTAGGTGTGGTACAGTCAAGAAATTTATGAAAGCAATAGACATATATCTGTCTCCATATATAAATTCAATAGCGTAGGTGCAGTGCAAAGAATGAACCTATAAAAACAAATATATATAGTAAATTCCTATATAAAGTAAATTCTATAGTAATCCTATCCAATGTAAGTATAAAATTCAAAAGAATATATCAATGAATATAATAATAAAATAAAAGCACCTACAAGAAAAAGGTATTCTGAAATCCCTCTTGCGAGGGTAGCAAGCAGGGAATCCTTTAGAAAATCAGTGCTGCAAGCTGTAGTAGTCTGACAGTGAGCTGCTAGAACTGTACATCAGTTTTTCTGTTCCTCCCCCGGAACACTGGGGTTGCAAGGGACTTTAGGGAAGGGTGTTACGTCTCAGCTCTGTGTTCTTGGGCAACCCTGGCACAGGATGCAGTCTGTCTGACTCACAAGGACTCACCCCCCCCCTCCCTCCCCTCCTTTACCTAAATGAAACTGATTAAGATGCAGTGAGAGACGCACCTAAGACCCTCACCAGATAAGGGTGACAAGAGTGAATCAACTGCCCTAGGTCTCATTTGCATCTGAGATGGAACCAGATGACCATTCATTTACAGGAGAGATGGAAAACAGAAAGCCTGAAGCAGAGACTGCAGTGAATTCTGGGACCAAAGAAGCAGGGGAGCACTGCATGATGGGGAATCTGTGCTTCCAATGTTAATCAACCCATGTTCACACACACCCAGCTCAGCATTTATCAGACCAGTTCTAATCTGGATTTGCTAAGGACTTTTCCCCCCCAGACACACACACACAGCTCTAAGTTTAATAGGCATCTCGGGCCATACATTCCCCGGTCCCACTATGGGAGGCCTATTTAAACTTGATTGACTAAAACTCGGTTGCTGGGTTAGGGAATACTGAGGCAAGAGACCGAGTCAGAGGGGGTATGGGCAACATTTGAACAATGGTTGAGGGTTCATCACAGCATGCAGCCTGCTGGAGCCCTAATTACAGGTGTTGTCATATCTTTCCCGAGACGACTGGTGGGAGTCCTCTCCACAAAAGGTTATGAGCACCCCAATAATTGCTTTAAGCCTGTTAAAAGACTATAGTAAGATCTGGAAAAGTCATGCTAAGATGAGGCTTGTGCACAACAAGCAAAAATCCCAAATCCTGATGCTGCAAGCTATCTATTGTTCCTGAAGAAACCATGAGATATCCCATCAGTATATCTGCCATCCATAGGAATCTCAAGCTGGCTCCCAAGTATTTGGGTTACTCCCTAATCTTAAGTGTTTCCTGATTATCAATCAGTTTCCTGAGATGGTCCAAACCAGATAACCCCTTGTCAATAGAAAAGACAATGATTTACACTACTGAGGGTGCTTTGAAGCAGCTGAACTGAGGGTATAAAAATCTGTAAGTGTGTGTGCTGAAAAAAAAAGAAGCAGGAGGAAAGAGGGAGAAAAGGAAAGAAGAAGAAAACTCCTGTGCTGACACCATCCCCTGTCGTTCTTGGGACGCTGGAAGAACAGATCATCTCTCTCTTCAAGGACTGTGCTATGGACTGTGCCTGTCAGCTTTGCAGCCTGAGTACCGTGGACTAGGTTCTCCCAGCGTTCTCTCTCTTCTTTCTAGGCATAAACTTCTGAACCTGAACTGTATCAGTTAAACTTGAGCTAAGTTTCCCCACATACTTAGTGAAACCAGGGTAGTATTGTCATTGTTTGTGTTTGTTTTTCTTTTGCATGTCTATTACTACTAGTACTATTATATATTTCATATGCTTAGCAATAAATAAGTTTTATAGTCAAACTGGTAGTAATTGGGTATATTTTTCCTTCTCTGCTTCTCTTTCCTCCCGTGCTCTGAAGCAACGCTTCTTTTACCTATGCTAAAGATCCCTGTGAAGCCCAAATTATTGTGGGGTCTGCTCATCAAGAGGCCAAAGATTGGGACGTGCTAAGTTTGAAACACATAAGGGGATCAGCTTGTACAGGCTGATTGACCCAGTTTGACTCAGACATGCCCTTATGGACTGAATGCTGGCCCATGAGGGTGTCAGCTGCACACCCGGCTGGATTCAGAGGGATTCTGTTTACCTGTGTGCTTGTGTCTGACTGCATTTTATTGTTGCTCTTATGAACTGATTCTTGGCATATGAGAGTGTCAGCCTGTCCATGCTGATCAGCCCAGCCAGGTCAGGCATGTCACGTTAATTTGTGTGTGTTTGTGTGTATGACTGATTTGGTGACTGGAGGAACCCAGTCCCATTGAGATTGAGTCCTGCAAGATAGCTCCACTGGGGGTGAGGGCTTGCAGAAGGGAGAAATACAGCTCCGTATAGTAACACAAGCAGCACATTGACAGAATCACCAAGACCCTAGAAACTATCCCTAATAAATGAGCACACCCCAAAGTAATGAGCAAATTTGGTAACAAAGGTGACAGTCACTAGCCAGCTAGACAGTCAATAATAAGAGCACTCCTCCTCCCAGCACCTTCCCCCCTTCACCTCCTCCCTCCCCTTACTTTACTTTCTCTTTCCCTGCAGGGAAGCCATTGAAGGTAAGCCCAGCTTCATAGTAAAAAATCAAAACGTTTCGAATTTTTCAAAATGTTTCAACCTGCCCTGTTTTGTTTTGACCCTGTTTTGAGCCTGCCTGTTTTGTTTTGACTTCACTGTTTCAAGGTCAAAATGGCTTGAAACAGCAGTGAAACAAAATGGGCGGCAAAAGTTCACACAACCCTACTAAGCAGGGGTTGCCTGTACTACAATATGAAGTCATTGAACATCAATGTAGAAAGCTGGAAGGAACTTGCAGAATCCCACCCAATCTGGCAGGAATATCTGGCACTGGGTGCAGCTCAATATGAGGAGGCTTTTATCCAGAGCACAGAAGCAAAGCGAGAAAGAAGAAAATAGCATGCTGTAAACTTGGACTCCATCTCAGACAACATATGGATCTGTGAAACTCGTAACCTGCTGTGTCATTCTCAAACTGAGATTATCAGCCACAAACAGATTTATCAGGCATCTTACTAGACCTCTTCCATGTATACCATGATCCAGAGGATCAATGATTCCCTACTATGTTAAAGAACAGAGCCTTAGGCCAGATCAAAAAGGATCTAGGTGCAGAAATGCTCCATATCATATGCCTGGAAGTTAGGTGTACAGTTCTGAAATCATAAAACCAAGTTATGCTCCTAACCATCTGATACTTTAAAATCAGCACACCAATGCTGAGGTTTTATCTGAATTCCCCCCTCTCTCTTCCATTTAAGATTGAGAGATGTTTAGATTGGGATTCATGTGTGCAGACTGAAGCACCTATTTTTTTTCCTTCAGGTACAGAAGACTGATTTATTCTTTTCTTTTAAGGCACAGTGGTAGCACTCTTACTATTAGTACCTTAGGGCATTTGTAGATGACGCAGTGGTTTAAATTGAAGTGGTGATTTTTTAAAAACACCGCTTCAATTTAGGGTGAAATAAACCCCTGTGTCATGTACACCTGTGTCCCTACCTGCCTCTCCGGTAGTGGGGAGGGGAGAGCGAGCTGCCGGTAGGCCAAGCGGTCCCTGACCTGCGGAGGGGCTGGCAGTGCCCTCCCCCACCCCAGGCAGCACCCACCCGCAGGCACCTGCCTCGGGCAGTCCCAAGGGGCACCGCAGCTGCGGAGAGAAGCACAGGGCCTCCGTGCAGCGTAGGCAGGCTCCAGGGAAAAAAAAAAAAGATCAGACTTGACGTTTTTTTTTTCTCCCAAATACTTGCAGCCTGCCTTCCTGGACTGCTTCCAGGCTGCTTGTTGGGGCTGCTAGCACAGCTCCTGAGCTGTGTGGAGCCCAGTGATTCCCTCCATAGCTGTAAGGTAGCAAACTAAAACTCCTCCGAGGTGTTTTAGTTTGCTGCACCCCAAAGTTATTTAAGGTGCATTACACAGCTGGATTTGCCACAGCTGCTGGAATTAATGCACATTAATGTGTTGTCTACAAATGCCCTTAGTATTTACAGTACTTGGCAAGAAAATGGAAAGCTCTGGTTCACTTTTCTCCTCAGCCTAAGTGGGTTCACACCCACAAGTCCCAACTCCCATGAGAGTCCCTTGATCACCAGGCCAGAAGTGAGGTTGGAGTAAGAGCATTTCCCCTTCTGCTGCAACCAAGTCGCTGTTCAACAACAAGAAAAAAAAGCAAGCATCTCAGAGCCAGAGAGCACAAGCAAGAAGCAAAACTCAGTATCCAAGTGAGAATGGTACTCCCTTTGGGGAACAAAGACAAAGGCCACATAGAGACATTCAGTTTCTTCTGGGAGAGTAGCTCTTATGCCACTAAAAACCACAAATGTACAGATGTTCAGATTTTTCTCCTAGAGCAAAAATGGCTGCTGCAAGAGAAAATACAACGTGGGAAAAATCAGGGTAAAAAGACTCCTGAGAGAGTAAATGTCTGTAAAAGTTCTCTTCGGAGAGAAGACACATCAGAGTTCTCCAGTATTCCAGGGTGCTTTTCTCCCACCCCACTCATTGTACTCTACTACTTCAGCCAAGCAGATAGCAAAACATGTCCCTTTTACAACATTCACAATATGCTTCAGGGGGACACAGGCTGACCCTGATTAGTTTGAGTCATTCAGTCAGGGCTGTCCTGTGTATTGCTGCATCTGTCTCAAGGCACTCAGAGAGCCGTCGGAGGACACTGAAATGTGCACGTGGGGGCCCCATGGCTGCACAGCATGAACACTGGAAGCACTTTGCTCTTCAGTGCCTTGGTACTTGAATGTCTGTTCAGGTGTCTCCAGGTAAGTTTTTCTTCCAGGAAAACAAACCCAAGAGAATTTTCTAAGATCACTGGAATGTGTATAGGCAGCAAAAGTCTGGGATTCTGTTCCCATTTTCCAAAACTGCTTGCATTTTATCTTCTGAGCAGCTGCTGGATGATCTCCTAAACAGTTTAGTTTTGGGGGGAGGTCCTAAGAATGCTGAATTCTTTCACTGAGTATCCTGTGGCTTAGCATGGCCAGTTGTGTATGATTATAATAGCAAAAGTTCCTCCATAAATAACTTTATATATAGATACATGTAGAAACATTCCTGATGTATCTTCATATGCAGTAAGAATAGGATATTTTGAGACTGGCTGGCGCTTTTTTCACAATAGAAAGGCTCCATAGCTTCCAAAAGAAATTTTCAGACCCTAGACATATCCAAAATGCTCAAGCAGTAGAGACACATCAAGGATTTAACTACAGGATTATTTTTCTTCATGATGTTAAGTAAAAGTTATTAGAAGTTTATGCCATTCCTAACAGCAGGTGAGATACTATATTTTTCAATAGCCATCCTTACCTAGTAACAATTTTATACAGGTTTCCCTTGCTTTATGCATGTTCTGTATATGTAAATTCATTCTATGTAATTACCCTTTTTACACCCAAAATTCATTATATGCGAAGTAAATTCATTATATGCGAGGTAAGTCTAGCGGGGGGGGGGGGGGGGGGGGGGGGGAAGTGTGGCACAGCCCAGTGGCTGCAGGCAGGTGGCATCGGCCACTCCACTTTTCTCCCTGCTGCAGGCCTGGAAGTGGCCAATGCCACCTGCCTACAGCTGCAGGGCTGTGCTGCGCCCCTCCCCCCCGCCCCTTCCCCAGCCCAGCCTCTCTCCCTCCCTCCCTCACAGCTGTGGGAATGTACCCCTATTTGTTACCTTATAAACTGGGTTTCCTTTATGTGAATTCGAGTTATGCCCACTTTTCTGGGAACACATGTACTGCTTAAAGTGAGGGAAACCTGTATTGGCTTCATGCTAGGCTCTCCTAAAGAGGACAATACTGACGGTTCTTCTTTCTTTAATAAGCAGCAACACAAACATTAGTGTTGATTACTTTTCTAGGGTATATAACAGATCCTTTATTTCTTTTGCTAGTGTCTTCCAAGTTTCACCTATTAAGAAGTTATTTAGAGTGTGGCTGTTTCTTATTTTACATTGCTCACTTGTGAAAAAATACTGCTTTCCTATTTAATCCTTTACACTAATGAACACAAGCAGCTCATCATGTCCATCATTTATCATGTTAATTGAAGGCCATTGTTGCTCTCTTGCTATAATTACATAAGTATCATCATTTGGGGGAAAATAAAAGCACAGAAATCAGCAGAATCAGCATAGAGACAGCAGTAAACAAAAACAGTTGTTTGGAGGGGAAGTGAAATTCTTCCCTTCCCCTGTTAAAGTTGGGGTACGGAGAAGACAGTGCCGACAACAGAATCAGTAGTGGAGAAGACCCAAAGAATTGTTAGATGCAAAAACAAAAACAACTGGCTCTAGAAACCATATTATTCCTCAGTGGACAACAGCTTTTTATGCATGAAGCGTCACCTGATAGAGCTCTTGGCAGAGAACAGCAGAGGATTAGGGTCACATCCATAAACAGACTGTGAATTCAGATGTGGATAAAGGAAACTCATTACCATGAGGGCAAGGCAGAAGAAGAAGTAGCATTGAGAAATTGGTCTGCTGCACTGAAGAATTAAAAAGAAAGAAAATATAAAAGCCGAACCAAATTTCAAGGAAGAAGCAAAACAGCAGCTAGTCCCAAAAGAAGACAATCGAAATAGTCAAGGATGGAGTCCAGAGAAACTGGGCAATACACAGAAACTTTTGAGAGAACAGAAGAATTAATGATCTGAAACAGCTAATAATACTTTTATACCATGAACCTAGGCAACAAAAATGAGAAACTTGAATTACTGGGTGCAGGCTGTGGAACCATGTATTATAGAGATAATAAAAAAATGGTGGAATACTAGTTGGTACTGACACAGGTACTTAAGAATAAACACTCTTGGTAGGAAAGCGAGGAAGATAAAAGTAGGGAGACAACATTGACCTTAGTGATTCATAGATTCATAGATGCTAGGGTTGGAAGGGACCTCAATAGATCATCGAGTCCGACCTCCTGCATAGGCAGGAAAGAGTACTGGGTTTGGATGACCCCAGCTAGATGCTTATCTAACCTCCTCTTGAAGACCCCCAGGGTAGGGGAGAACACCACCTCCCTTGGGAGCCCGTTCCAGACCTTGGCCACTCTAACTGTGAAGAAGTTCTTCCTAATGTCTAGTCTAAATCTGCTCTCTGCTAGCTTGTGGCCATTATTTCTTGTAACCCCCAGGGGCATCTTGGTGAATAAAACCTCACCAATTCCCTTCTGTGACCCCGTGATGAACTTATAGGCAGCCACAAGGTCGCCTCTCAACCTTCTCTTGCAGAGGTTGAAGAGGTCCAGGTGCCCCAGTCTCTCCTCATAGGGCTTGGCCTACAAGCCCTTAACCATACTAGTGGCCCTTCTCTGGACTCTCTCCAGGTTATCCACATCCCTCTTGAAGTGCAGCGCCCAAAACTGCACACAGTACTCCAACTGCGGTCTGACCAGTGCCCGATAGAGGGGAAGTATCACCTTCTTGGATCTGTTCGTCATGCATCTCCTGATGAACAATAAAGTGCCATTAGCTTTTCTGATGGCTTCGTCACACTGATGACTCATGTTCATCTTGGAGTCCACTAGGAGTCCAAGATCCCTTTCTGCTTCCGTGCCACCAAGCAGGTCATTTTCTAGGCAGTAGGTATGCTGGACATTTTTCCTCCCTATGAAATGGGAGCACTTTGCATTTCTCCTTGTTGAACTGCATTCTGTTGTTTTCTGCCCATTTGTCCAACCTGTCCAGGTCTGCTTGTAGTTGTTCCCTGCCCTCCGGTGTGTCCACTTCTCCCCACAGTTTTGTGTCATCCTCAAACTTGGACAGAGTACACTTCAGTCCCTCGTCCAAGTCGCTGATGAAGACATTGAAGAGTATCGGTCCTAGGACTGAGCCCTGTGGGATTCCACTGCCCACAACCTTCCAAGTTGATACCAACCCATCCACTACGACTCTCTGGGTGCGACCCTCTAGCCAATTTGCCACCCAATGGACTGTGTAGTCATCCAAGTCACAGCCTTTTAATTTGTTCACCAGTATGGGGTGGGATACCATATCGAAGGCCTTCCTGAAGTTTAAGTAAACGACGTCAACCCCTACTCCTGCGTCCAGGCATTTTGTAACCTGGTCATAAAAAGAGACTAGATTAGTCAGGCATGATCTACCTGCTACGAACCCATGCTGGTTTCCCCTCAGCATAATTTTTCCTGCCGGGCTCTTGCAAATGTGAGCCTTGATAATTTTTTCAAAGACTTTGCCAAGGATGGAGGTGAGACTGACTGGCCTATGGTTGCCCAGGTCCTCCTTCCTCCCCTTCTTGAAAATGGGGACCACATTGGCCCTTTTCCAGTCCTCCGAGACCTGGCCTGTGCACCACGAGCGTTCAAATATTCTCGCCAGTGGCTGCACAATGACATCAGCCAGTGCCTTCAGTACCCTGGGATGGAGGTCATCCGGGCCTGCTGACTTAAACGCATCCAGTTCCTCCAAGTGACTCTGCACCATCTCAGGGTCTACGCTTGGTAGTCTGGCACCTTGCTTCTGCCTCTCTACAATCCCAGTGAGAGACTTGTCTTGCCCCTCACTTAGGAACACTGAGGCAAAGAACTCATTGAGGAGTTCAGCCATGTCCCCCCCTGTCTGTCACCAATTGCTTCTGCCCATTTAGTAGGGGTCCTATTCCACCCTGGTCCTTCCTTTTACTCCCTATATATCTAAAAAAACAATTTCTTGTTATCCTTAACTTGGGATGCCATCCTCAGCTCCATGGTAGCTTTGGCCTGTCTAACTGCCTCCCTACAAGCGCCATCAGAGAAGGTATACTCCTCTTTGGTAATCTCGCCCCATTTCCACTTTTTATATACTCCCCTTTTAGCCCGTAGGCTGCTCTGGATTTCTCTGGTCAGCCAGGGAAGCTTTCTGGCCCCTTTCCCTCTTTTACCTCGCATCGGGATCGTCTCCCTCTGTGCCCGAAGGATCATTTCCTTAAGGTACAGCCACCCTTCTTGGGCTCCCATCTCTTCAAAACTCCTACTCTGCAGTGCGTCCTTCACTAATCGCCTGAGTTCATTGAAATCAGCTTTCCTAATGTCTAGCACTTTCACCCTACTAGTTACCTTACCCACTCGACATCTTATGATGAATTCTATTATTTGGTGATCACTGTCCCCCAGGTGACCACCGATCTGTAGGTCCCCTACCATGTCATCCCCCGTTGCCAATACCAGGTCCAGTAAGGCATTCCCCCTAGTGGGACCATGTACCTCCTGCGTCAGGTGGAGGTCCTGTACACAGGATAGGAACCTGCGTGAATGGTGGGACTTTGTTGTCTGTGTCTCCCAGCAGATGTCTGGGTAGTTTATGTCCCCCATGACTACCGCCTCCTTAATTTTTATGGTCTCTGAGAGCTGCCTCAGGAGCCCCAAATCTAGCTCTTCCCCTTAGTGTGGGGGTCTGTAGCAGACCCCTACCACCAAATCCCTTTCTCCTTGCCCCCCATGTAACCTAACCCACAATCCTTCTACTTCCTCATCCTTTGATTCCGTCTTGATGAGGGTCGATGTATATTGCTCTTTGACATAGAGCGCAACCCCTCCCCCTTTCTTCCCCACCCTGTCCTTTCTGTACAGCTTATAACCCTCAATATGTATCGCCCAGTCATGGGAAGAATCCCACCAGGTTTCTGTTAGCCCTACTAAGTCGTAGGTGTTTTCTGCCGTGATGTGGTAGACTGTGAGGAAGTATGACTGGATAGCCTAAATGAAAAAAAAATCTGTGTAGAAAAAGGAAATCATTTGCAAATGTATGTTAAAAGAAGTTCTACTGAAGTATAAGTATGAATCTGCAGCATCCCCAAGTTAGATTTAAAATCACAGTACCATAGAAAAATAGGGCTGGAAGTGACCTCAAGAGGTCTTCAAGCCCAAACACCTGCTCTAAGAAAGATCACTCATGTCTTAACCCATACCAGACAAGATAGACTTCTAAGTATAGAGTTTCCACTGCCTCTCTCAGCAACCTGGTTAAGTGTTTAACTATACATATTGAGAAGTACTTCTTCATATCCCATCTAAATTTCTCTGGCTGCAATTTGAGACCACCATTCAGTAGTCCAGCTCTACTATGGCTGGAAGCTTGTTTGTGGTCAGATGTAGCATCACAGCAAGGAATACGTTGGCTGATGCATGCCAGAGTTCTGTTTGCCCTGCTGGCAACTTCATTGCACTATTGGCTCATATTCATCCTCTGGTCAATTGTGACCCCCAGGTCCATTTCATATGCGGTGTCAACCAATGGAGCACTACCCATTGTATATTTATGATGAAGGTTCTTCCTACCCAGATGAAGGACCTGGCACTTGTCCCTGTTGAACCTCATCTGATTGCATTCAGCCCATAGGACCAGTCTGTCAAGGTCATCCTGGATCCTTAGCCTGCCCTCATATGTTAAAGAGCACGGGCCCAAGCACTGATCCCTAGGGCACACCACTAGAGACAGCCCTCCAGGATGAGGCCATCCCATTGAGTACAACTCTCTGGGATTGGCCTCTGAGCCAGTTGCCAACCCACCTCACTGTAGACTGGTCTAAGCCAGTACCCTCCAACTTAGTTGAGAGAATCTCATAGGAAACAGTATGAAGGGCCATACGGAAGTCTAGGTTGATGATGTCAACCTCATGTCCCATGTCCAGCTGGTTAGTTACCTGGTCATAAATGGACCCCAGGTTTCTTAGGCATGACCTCCTCTTAATAATGTCATGTTGGCTGCTTCTTAGTACCCCACCAATTACGAGCTTCTGGTTGATGGTCTCCTTGACAATTTCTTCAAAGATTTTTCCCAGGACAGAAGTCAAACTGACCAGTCTATAGTTTGCAGGGTCAACCCTCTTCCCTTCCTTAAAGATGGGTACCACGTTAGCCTTCTTCCAGTCATTCAGGACCACTCCTGAGTTCCAAAACTCTTTGAACAACCTCACCAGAGGCAACACTGTGAGCTCGGCCAGTTCTTTCAGGACTCTTGGATGCAGGTCATCTGGACCAGCAGACTTGAGAATGTCTAAATATTTTAAGAGTACCCTCACCTGTCCAGGACTGATTTCATGTAGACTGCTGTCTTCCCCTTATTCTCTGGGCCTCTGGACATGTGATGAGTTCTCATCTGATTTCAAGAATACTGATGTGAAATAAGTATTTAGGAGCTCTGCCTTTTCGAAGGGATCAACTGTGGGCTGCACCACACCGCCACATATTCAGTAGGGGTCCCACAGTGGACCTTGATTTTTTTCTTGCTTCCTATTTACCTATAGAAGGCCTTTTTATTGTCTTTTACTTTGGTTGCCAACTTGATTCCCATGCATGGCATGGCTTTTCTTGTCTCATACCTGCAGACCCTGGCCATATGAGTGTACTCCTCTCTGGATGATGAATCGTTTTTCCATTGCATGTACTTCTTTTTTCTTTTTTAGAAGTTCCCTAATGTCCCTGTTGAGCCAAGCAGGTCTCTTGGTCCCTTTCCCTCTTTTGACCATGTGGGGATGGCTTCTTTTTGAGCCATGAGAATTGCCTCCTTAAGGAAGCACCACTGTTCCTGAATTCCCAAACTGTCCAGTTGCTGGCTGAGAAGGGCCTTTCTAACTAGATTCCTGAATTAGTCTGCCCTTCTGAAGTCTGCCCTTCTGAAGTCTAGGACTTCTGTTCTGCTGACAGATTCCCAGCCTTTCAGTGGATGGTGAATCTAATCAGATTGTGATCACTGAAGGGGTACTGCTCTTTCACATACAGGGCCACCCATCCTCCCTTCTTCCCAACCCAGTCCTTCCTATAGAGCCTATAGTCCTCAATACCCACTGCCCAATCATATATATGTCGCACCAGGTCTCCATCAACCCAATTAGGTCAAATTCCTTGTCTGCCAGAAGCAGTGATAGTTCATTCTGTTTATTGCCCATCCTTCTGGGGTGCCCATAAAGACACCTGAGTTTACCTCTAGTTGTGTCAGGTTTTCTGTCACTGTGCAAGTATATCAGGGCATTGGTACTCATCTGGATGTCCCCTACATGCATACCCTCCCCTGAGTGATCTTGCTCATAGGATTTATGCCCAGCAGTGGAATCTATCCTCACTCCCCCGGACACACCTACTTTAAAGCCCTCCTCGGCAAGTTGGTGAAAAAGAAGAGCTTCTTCCCTTTGCCTGTGAAGTGAATAACATCTTGGGATCTTTGCCATTACATCTTGGATCCTGGCTCCTGGAATGCAGCAGACCTACCAAGCAAAGGGGTCTGGATGACAAATGGCACCTTCTGTTCTCTGCAGCAGGGAGTCTCCTACAACAATCATCCTTCATTGCTTCTTCAGTGGTGGTGGCTGATCCTGTCCTCAGTGTGGAGGATGTGGATGCCTCATCTGTCAATGGTGTTTGGGCTGCATAGTTGTTGTGCAAGGCTATTGGTGGAGCAGCTGATGCACATCATGGCTTTGGGCCTGATGTGACCAATTTCCACTCTCTGTTGGTAGGGGTATCTTGCTGAAGCTCACTCTTCTGCCTGGTTTCTGTGGCATCCTTCTCCAGGTGCAGGGCCTGGCAGTAAGCATTGATGTCCTCCTTGTGTTCCCTGATAGTACATAGGTTGCTTACCTCCTCCTGGAGCTCCCTCACCTGGCCCTCCAAAGTCTCCACCAGTGAGCACATCCCACAAGTGGGAGTGCCTATACCCCAGATCCCAGCTTCCAGCAGATGTGCGAGACAGACTCCACAGCCTGGAGTCAAGGGCTCTGTCTGAATGGAGGCCAGGACCATGGGCTTCATCTGGGTAAAGACCTCTGAGGCATCAGGTGGTGGTGGTCCATCCAGATCAGGAAGCTTAAGGGTGCGGTATATGCCCAACACCATATTGCAGGGTGGGTCCTGTTCACATGGCTTCTTAAGTGCTTGTTTGAGTAAGAGATCAGGTGGGTGTGATTACCCCCACACGGCCCTCTCCAGCAGCTGTTGCTGTTCCTGCAGCCTGGCAGACAGTCTCATGTAGCTGCCTGTGAAGGAATCCCCTGACTTCCTGACTTTGCAAGCAGCTGGGGATTCCCTGGGTTCCTGGGTCCCTCCCTGGAAGGGCGGTATGGCTGATCCCATGTCCCCCTTGCCCAAGATCCAGCATTGGAAGTCTATCCCACAGCATGGGAGGCTTCAGTTGCCTGGGGACACAACAGGCACAGGGTGTGCTGTGTGTCTTTGCTGTTGGGCAACACAGGGCTGAGAGCTGCTGGAGCTCCCCCATTTCCTTGCTCCCCATGCACCCTCCTGTGCAAACTCCTGCACTAACTCATGCACCAGGCCCAGAGCATACCTGTTTGCATGCTCTGTTTGCATGGCTCTAGTCACGTGTATTAGGGTTGTGAATGAGGGTCCTGATGTTCTAGGTACCAAAAATGATGGTGTGTTTTCACTGGTATTTTCAACCTCAGTAAAGGTGATCCCACTGCACATGGTTATCCAGTCAGGAAGAAATGCAGAATACTGTATTAGAAAGGCTATGTTTAGGGCACCCTTTCTAGACCCCTTTCCATATGGGGTGAGCACAGTGGATTATGAAGAGGGCTTCTCAGTCACAGTTACAGCTACTGAATCACAGTCCTGTATCATCAAGTGCTAGATGACCTTCTTTTAACTGCCAACTTCATGTCAGTTCATGCCAGTAGAAGCTTCCAGACCTCACAATCCTGCTCCCATCACCATTTGGTTACCAAAGGGCTTGAAAAATGTGCTGAGAAAGCTGTTTTCATCTGCACACTCTTCTGTGTGACTTCTTTTATCATGGAGAAACTGCTGCACATCAGCTTCCACATGGCTCTTGACAGAACAGGACCTTGATCCACTAGCAGGGAGACCAAGACAACTGGGGATCTGATTCTGCTGCTACCTTCATCCACTTTTGCAGCCATTGAGATTTTAACATCTTTTTCCACCTGCTATGCTGTTAAGGACTTGTAGACCCATGGCTGGGGGCTGGGCAGGCTTTATATAGTGGTGACCAATACTCGCCATGTCACAGCCCCAACAAAAGATAAATATGGCTTTTCAGGAGGCACATCATTGCCATCTGCTGTCCTCACCACATCCTGGTGGTGCTGTCCCTTCTTGGTCCCTGACTGCTTATTCATCAGAGTTACCCTGTTTCTTTCACAGATATCCTTCTTGGAAAGTCATTCCACTATCCACCACCTGTGGACCTGCTGGGTAGCAGTACAGCTGTGCCCCACAGACCAAGTCCACCCCCTACTCAAAGAAGGACCATCCCCCACCTATACCATCTCAGCCAAGGCTTTGACTATCTGTGTCAAAAAAAATTGCCCAGGATGAAGATTCCACAGCCTCTCTGGATAACCTGTTCCAGTGCTTTACTACACTCCTAGTCAAAAAGCTTTTTTCCTAAGATCTAACCTAAACTTCCCTTACTGCAACTTGAAACCATTACTCTCTGTTCTGTTATCTGCTGCCACTGAGAACAGTCTAGCTCCATCCTCTTTGGCAGAGTTTTACTTAAACTTTGACTCTTGCGGGGGGTGGGGAGTCTGCAGTGGTGAACACTGGAAGGAGTTGCCGCTGCCACCACTGCCACCACCACCTACACTGCTTAGAATGGTGCAGCACAAGGGGGCTGTCATCTCTTATGGGGGTGCTCAGTGTCCCCTGAGCTCCCCCATAATTTGAACCTTTCTCTTTGGAACCACCCTTCAGGGAGTTGAAGGCTGCTATTAATTCCCCTCTCAGTGTTCTCTTCTCCAGACTGAATAAGCCCAGTTCCCTCAGCCTCTTCTTATCAGTCATGTGCCCCAGTCTTCTAAACATTTTTGTTGCCCTCTGATGGACTCTCTACAACTTCTCCACATCCTTTATGTAGTGGGGGACTCAAAAATGAACACAGTACTCCATGGGGGACTCAAAACTGAACACAGTACTGCAGATGTGACCTCCCCAGTGCCAAACAGAGGGAAAGAAAGATTCTCCTTGACTTGCTGGCAACATTCCTACTAATAAAGCCCAGTATGCTGTTAGCCTTCTTTGCAACAAGGGCACACAAATGCTGTTAGCCTTCTTTCCAAAAAAGACACACAACAAGATAAACCAATAGGCTTATGTTCGGTTTATTGTCCACTGTAACCTCCAGGTTCTTTTCTGCGGACCTGCTACTTAGCCAGTCAGTCCCCAGCTTGTATTGGTGCATGGAACTGTTCTTCCCTAAGCACAGAAGTTTTCATTTTCCCTTATTGAATTTCATAAGATTTCTTTTGGTCCAATCCTCCAATTTCTTGAGGTATCTCTAAATCTTAGCCTTACCTTCTAGCGTATGTGTTTATTACACTCCCCAGCTTCATCAGTGTCATCAGCAAACTTGCTGAGGATTCACTCCACTAAACATCGATCCATTGATTACTGCCCTCTGAGTGTGATTATCCAGCCAGTTTTCTATCTACCTTACAGTCCATTCATCCAACCCAGACATTTTTAGCTTGCTTAAGGGAATGTTGTGGGACACCATATCAAAGGCCTTGCTAAAGTCATAGCATATCATGTCCACTGTTGTTACCACATCAAAAGAGCCAGACATCTCATTATAGAAGGCAATCAGGTTGGTCAGGCATGACTTGCCCTTGGTGAATCCATGCTGACTGTTCCTAATCACCTTCTCCTCCAAGTGTTTACAAATTAATCCCTTGAGGACCTGCTATATCAAAAGCTCATTGCCTTTCTATTACTGTCTGTGAGTCACTGGAGGTTTTAAATATGTGATAATGCTGCACAGTAAAGGGTATTGGTAAATCTGTACTATGAAAAATATCTCTCTTGAATTAAATTCTACTTAACTTAAATTTTACTTAAAATACCTGAGATAATCTTGCCAATGGAAACAAAGCACCAGAATTTTCTTGTTGAAAACCAAGCAAGACACACTAATATTTAAGGAAATATGATGTAATGCACAAATAGATGACATCCCTCCAAGGTCCAATAATTAAAAAGTACTTATCACCTATTAATGTTAATGGAATTCCTCTCTCACTCAAAATAAATCAGTGTCTCCCTCATAGTTCTTTTCAGATTCAGAACAGCAACTCCTGGATAAAGGAAAGGGTCCACATGCCATATACAAACTTACTTAATCAAAGCAACTTTATTTAATAGAATAATAGGACAATAAATTAACTTCATTTACAAAGTTACAATAGCTAGCAAATAAAACTGAACTAAGTATCAGTCATTTACCCAGTCCTAGGTCTCCTGTAGACCATTTTGGTTACTATTAGGTTTATGGCTGCTCTTCCTCCTGGAAGGAAGTGGGGGTTCTTTGTTACCCTTTTTACAAAGTCTTATATTGCTATAATTTTCTTTTCTTTTCACCTTCATGTATTCTCACATTATGTTTTACATAAATCTCCCTTTTGAATTTGTGAAATTCCTTTGTGCTATACTAATTATCCAATCATTTTGCGATCACATCTAGTTCTTATGCAACTTCTAGAATCAGCTAGATGGCTCCTTATATCAGCAGCTATCCATTTCTATATAAATTGAGAGATGTCTTTCTGTTTATTTTTGGTTGCAAGGCACACACAGTACCCTTAAGGGTTAAACTGGCTTCTCCCAAACACCTGTATTTTATGCATACCTCTGCTTTAGCTAAGTTGGGAGTAGAACACTTTTTTGGGAGTGAAGAATCAGATATCTGCACACAACATACAGTCCACTGAACTGGTGCTTGAGGATCACCAACTCAATGCTAGTAACACTGGCTTCAGCAAGGATGCTGGTGTTTGTATGATGAGCTTCCCATTTGATGCAGAGGATTTTCTAAAGGCATCATTGGTGATACCTCTTTAGGCTTTTGACATGATAATAGTAAGTCACCCACATTTCACATCCATAGAAGAGAGTGGGAATGAGGTCTACATTGCAGACCTAGCTTTTGGAGTCTTTCCTAAGATCATGATCAATAAAGACATGAAACAATTTCCAAAAGGAGACACATGTGCACTGAATCCTGTGCTGGATCTCCTCATCAGCAGTTACTTTCTGAGAGAGGTAGCTACTGAGGTAAGGGAAGTCTTCAGCTATCTCCAGGATATTTCCCTCAATGGTAATTTGACAAGTGAGGTCACATTCATGGCCTGGATCAGGCTGATAGAGCACTTTAGTTTTTATGATTAAGAGGCAGGCTTAAAGTTCACTAGGCTTCTGTGAAGAGATTCAGTATGGTCTAGTGGTTTTCCACAGTGTGGATGGCTCAGTTATTAGCGTATTGATCATCAAGGATGATTGTTTTGAATCCTTTGGTCTTTGAGCAAAAATGTCCCAAATTGAAAACCTCTCAATCCATTTGGTATTCAATGTCAATTACAGAAATAAAGTGATTCTTAATGAGAACCAGGATGATGGTCAAAAAACCCCCAAGCAAACAGAATAGAATTCAGATGATGATGCATACTTGCTTGACCCAAGTTTGAATCACAAATGGATCTGTCTGTGATATGCTACAATGAATGGTCATAGTCATCTGCTCACAGAGAACCCTCAGGACCTTGATATACTTTTCAGGGCATCCAATCCTGGCCTGTACTTTACACAACACTTTCTGACTGATAGAGTCAAAGGTATTAGTAAGGTCAGTGAAGGCTATATGCAGGTCCTGATGTTGTACCCAATGCTTTCCTTGGCCCTGGTGAGCAACAAAGGTCATATCAGTTCCCTGTGGTATGGTCTAAAACTGCACTGAGATTCTAGCAGTACTGCCTCAGAAAGAGGTAGATGGTTCAAGAGGCTGCAGGTGAAGATTTCCCTTCTTGCAGAAGGGAAGGTAATGCCTTGATAGTTACCATACAGAATTATCTCCATTATTGAAGATAGTCATGATGCTAGCATTCTTTGGGTCCCCAGAGATCTCCTCATTTCTCCAAATTCAAAGAATAAATTGATGGATCTCTGTACCAGTTCCTTGCCACCAGCCTTGCAGAATTCAGCAGGTATGCCATCCTATCCAGTAGCCTTGTTGTTCTTGGTTTCCTTAATGGCACACCAGACTTCTTCTAGGATAGGAGGGTTGGTGAGGGAACTCCTTTCAGGGTGTTGGGGAATAGAGTACATGGTGGCATCCATAACGGCCTACTCACAGTTCAGGTGTGCCTCAAAGTGCTCTTTCCATCTAGCTTGGAGAGACTTCTTGTCTTTGAGGGGTGCTGAACCATCCTGCAATCATAGGACAGTGGGACCATGGAATTGGATGGCTTTCATTGCCTGGAAAAAACTATGCATGTCGTGTTTGTCAGCATACAGCTGAATCTCTCTGGCTTTATCTTTCCACCACTAATTTATGATGTCCTGGATCCTCCTTTGAGTTTTGGCTTTGAGGATCTGATACGTCTCTTCCTTCTGCTGAGATCCTGACAAACAGAATGAGCCCTTCTCTTCTGGCTGAGGAGGGTTAGGATCTTGGCATTGCTCTCATGGAAACAGGATTGGTGTCAACAGGTGGTATAACCAATGGACACAACACAGCTCATATAGATGCTGGTTTTAAACACCTTTCAGAGTTATAGGCTCATAGAAAATTAGGGTTGGAAGAGACCCCAGGAAGTCATCTAGTCCAACCCTGTCCTCAAAGCAGGTCTATACCAATTATATAATTCTAGCCAAGGCACTCTCTAGCTGGATCTAATAAACCTTCAAGGATGGAGATTCCACAACCTCTCTGGGTAACCTATTCCAGTGCTTTATAACCCTAGTGAGAAAGTTTTTCCCTAATACATAACCTAAACTTCTCGTGCTGAAACCTGAAACCATTGCTCCTTGTTCTGTTATCTGCCACTGCTGAAAACACTTTAGCTCCATCAGCTTTGAAACCACCCTTCAAATAGTTGAAGGCTGCTATTAAATCCCCTCTCAGTATTCTCTTCTCCAGATTCAATAAGCACAGTTCCCTCAGCCTCTCCTCATAAGTTATGTGCTCCACCCCCCTCGCCATTTTCATTGCCCCCTGCTGGACTCTCTCCAATTTGTCTACACCCTTTCTGTAGTCAGGAGACAAACCTTGTCACAGGACTCCCAATGTAGCCTCAGCAATGCTGAGTAGAGAGGAAGAATCACTTCCCTTGATCTGCTTGCAGAACTCCTACTACTGCAGCCCAGTATGCCATTAGCCTTCTTAGCAACAAGAGCACACTGTTGGCTCATATTCAGCTTATTGTCCACTGTAACCCCCAGGTCCTTTTCTGCAGAGCTGCTGCTTAACTGCTTAGCTAGTCAGTTCCCAGCCACTACCGTTTCATGTGATTGTTCCATCCCAAGTGCAGGACTTTGAGCAACATTGGCTCTAGGACCGACCCCTAAAGCACTCCACTTTAGCTCAGCTGCCAGCTAGACATCAAGGCACTCACTACTACCCTCTGAGCCTGGCAATCCAGCAAGTTTTCTATCCACCTTACAATCCATTCATCCAACCTGTATTTCCTTAGCTTGTTTGCAAGAATGATGTGGGAGATTGCATCAAAAGCCTTGCTAAAATCAAGGCTACCTGTCTTGTATTCATACCAGCCCAGCTGCTGGCTTCTTTACTTTTCATTCCATCCAGGAAGAGCACACACCAACTGCTGAAACTTCCTTAGCCTGACGAAAGGTTTTTGAACCCAAAAGCTTGCTTAATAATTATTTTCCAACTATTTGGGTTGGTCTAATAAAAGATACCAGATTCACCCAAGGAACCTTGTCTTGCTAAAATCAAGATATATCACATCCACTGGTCTTGCTGCAACCAGAGATACAGTCATCTCATCATAGAAGGCAATCAGGTTGGTCAGGAATGACTTTCCCTTGGTGAATCCATGCTGATTGTTCCTAAACACCTCCTTCTCCTCCACATGCTGAGAAATAGGTTGCTTGAGAATCTGCTCTATGATTTTTCCAGGGACTGAGGTGAGGCTGACAGGCCTGTAGTTCCCTGGACCCACCATTTTCCCTTTCTTAAAGATGGGCATTAGATATGATCTTTTCATACCACCAGGGGCCTCTCCCAATGGACATGAGCTTTCAAAGATGATGACCAGTGGCTCTGCAATGACATCAGCCAACTCCCTCAGCAACATCAGTCAACTCCCTCCCTCCCTTGTGTGCATTGCATGTGGTCCCGTGGATTTGTACACATCCAGTCCCATGGACCTGTATACATCCAGTTTTTCTAAATGGTTCTTAACCTGTTCTTTCACCACTGTTGGCTTGTCACCTCTTCCCCAAACAGTGGTGTCAGGGGCAGTATTCTGGGAGCTGGCCTTGCCTGTGAAGATGAAAAAGGCATTGAGTACTTCAGCCTTTTCATCTGTCACTAGGTTGCCTCCCCCAATCAGTGAGGGACCCACATTTTTTCTGATATTCCCTGTGTTGCTGACACACTTGTAGAAATCCATCTTGTTACACTTCACATACCTTGCTAGCTGCAACTCCAGTAGCACTTTGGCCTTCCTGATTTAATCCTTGCATGCCCAAGCAATACTCTTATACCCCTCCTTAGTTGTTTGTCCAAGTTTCCACTTCTTATAAGATTCCTTTTTGTGCTTTTGCTCACTGAAGATTCCTTTTTGTGCTTTTGGCCCTGCTGAGCCAAACTGATCTTCTACCATTCTTGCTAGTCTTCCTGCACATCAGAATGGTTCATTCCTGTAAAATTTCTTTAAAGTATAGCCAGCTCTCCTAGATTCCTTTCCCCATCCTTCACACAATGCCATTTCAGGTATTTGAAGACTCATTAAATTCCTCCTCACTTATTTCTTTAGGCTAAATAGTGCTGCTTCTTCTAATCGGGCACATCTACAGGTGCATTTACATCACATTAAATTTACTGTGCAATAGCTTACTATGTAGTAAGTGGAAATAGGCTGGCATCTACACATGCAGGCATGGGTGACTGGTGCCTTTGGAGTTGGGGGGGGGCATGTGCCCCCCCTGACACCAGTCAGCGACCAGGGTGGGGGGTCCCCCAGTGGCTGATTCCACTGACTGGGGGGGATGGAGTCCCCTGACAGGCAATCATGCTGACCGGGGGGAAGGGTCCCCTGCTGCCGATCTCACTCACCAAAAAGCAGCCATGCCACTGTTTGCTGGTGGCCCCGCTCCCTGGCTGGTGCTTATAGGGGAGGGGTGGCACTGGTGCTTCTGCTTGCCCCCATGCCCACCAGCTAAACAGGGAGTGCACCGGCACTCTCAGGGGGCGCATGTGCACCCCTGTGCACTCCCAACGTGTCACTACTGAGTGCAGGAATTAAAGCACATTAATGCTGTGTGTGGTCTGACTTGGGACTAAAGTTAGTCCCAAGTCAATCCACACAGACAGTGTTACTGCATAGTAAGGGGTCTACAACTGCATTACTGCAGGTATCAAATTTATGCTCGATTAGTTACTGGGTAGTAGATTCATAGATTCATAGATTCTAGGGTCAGAAGATTCATAGGGTCAGAAAGGACCTCAACAGATCATTGAGTCTGACTCCCTTGGGCGGATGACCCCAGCCAGATGCCTATCCAGTCTTCACCAAGGTAGGGGAGAGCACCACCTCCCTTGGAAGGCCATTCCAAATTTTGGCCACCCTTACCATGAAGAAGTTTTTCCTGATATCTAGCCTAAATATCTTTCAGTTTGTGACCATTGTTCCTTGTTACCCCAAGAGGCACCCTGGTGAACAGAGCATCTCTGATCCCTTGATCCACACCCCTAATGAATTTGTAGGAAGCCACAAGATAAGCTCTCAACCTTCTCTTGTGGAGGCTGAAGAGGTCAGTCTCTCCTCATAGGGCCATGAATCCTCTTCTTTTGGTCAATGGGCGGACTCTGGAGGTTTCTTTACCAATCACCATTCGCCCTTTTGCATATGTTCATCTTGGCTATATGTTATGTGTCACATTCCAATCTGTTTTCTTGTCCCAGGTTGTGCCATCCTCCCCCTTTTTGGGCCCCTTTATCTTATCTCGTTCCTTGCTGTAGCTGGTTCACAGCACACAGACTTAATTGCTGCTTTTTCTAGAAAAAATGGTTACTACAATGAAAATGGTTACTTAATATAGACAAATCTTATATATATATAAGATATATAGATATAGATCTATGTACAGATCTATAGATCTATATCTATATAGGTCTATAGATAGATCTATATATAGATATATAGATAGATAGATATCTATAGCTATATGTTTCACAGCAATTCTATTATATGGCTAAAACTACTTGTCTAAGAATCTGCAAGGTTATTTTAATATATCATGTGACCAGCAGCTTTCCTGATCACTGATCACAGCCTTATTCCAGCTGCAGATTCAATGTTCCCCAAGAGTCCAATTGATGGCCACCCTAACAATATAGATGGAAAGGAATGTTGGTGCAATCACACATCCTTGCTTTACTCCAGTTCTAATGGTGAAGGGATGCATTTCTGAGCCACCATTTAGATGGTTGCTGTCACACTGTCATGAATGAGTCAAATAATGGTAACAAATATTGGCAGGCAACCACATTTCATCAGGGCCTTCCTGTTGACTGAATTAAAGGCCTTAGTCTACATGAAGGCCATGTACAGATCAGTGTGCTGTACATGACACTTCTTCTGCAACTCCCTAGCAACAAAAATCAGATCTTTTGTATATCTAAAGTTGTCTAAATCCCCACTGGGATGCAGGTAGAATCTCCTGAGTGAGGAAAGTAAGTTTATTGAGGCAAATATGAGTAAGAATCTTCCCAGCTATGGAGAGAAGTACAATAGCATGATGGTTTCTGCAATCTGATCCAGTTCCTTTTTTTAATACGTTAATAATCCTAGAATCTTTCAATTCCCTGGGGATCTCTTCATATTTCCATATTTTCATAATAATAATGTGTAGTAGTTGGACTTTTTTCCACTTTGCTCATGAATGTCAGCTGATATTCCACTAGGACCACATGCTTTGTGGTTCTTTGTTGATTACTTGGTGGATCTGCTAGGTAATCCTTAATAAGGTGTTGTGGAATGATTTGATGGAATTTTATTTGTCATGAGTGTCATTTTAGGACTCTTAAAAGTGCTCCTTTCATTGTGTGTTGATGATGGAGCTGTCTTTAAAGTGTGTTGTTCCATTCTTGGATCTTAGAGGGGCAGCTCCTTGTGTTCTTGGCTCATAGACAACTTTGGTTGCAATGAAGAAACTATACATGCTGTGGTTGATGGAAAACTTTGGAATCTCTTTTACTTTGTCCTCCTGCCACTTGTTTTTCATTCTCAAATTTTCCTCTGGGTTTAATGTGAGTTCTCTGGGTTTTCTTGTCTTTAATGGTGAAAAGTGTCTTGCTTCTGTTAGGAATTAATGTTGTTCTGTTAAGCTCTGAAGGCTCTCCTTTTCTATCAGTGGGACATTATTAGTTAAGATGGAGAAGATGGGGATTAGTATAACTGCAAGGTGGGTAATGAAATGTGTTACAGGGAAACAGCAAAAAAGTAGGGTTGGAAAAGGAAACATTGGGTCCAATGGGTTAATAACAGAGTTCCTCAAGAACTAGTCTTGGGCAGATTTATTTAATATTTTGATTAAGAATTGGATCAAAGCAGGGTATAATGAAGACAAACTTAGGTATTATTACATAGGAGTGCCAGCAAAGCTAGATGATAGAAGGAATAATAGAAGAGGGATACAAATCAGAATCAACCTTTGAGGATATTTTTCTTTCTTATTTCAGTATCTGATTTAAAACAGAATGCAAGGTTTTCATAATTGTTCTCTTTGCTTCTGTTTTTATATTGTATTAAGCAGTATCTAGCTTATGCTCTGCATAATCATATGTTATTAAATAAGGAGCCCTTCTCTGGTCCCAAAATAATTAAAAAAAAATTGATCTTAAAATAAAAACCTTCAACAAGGACAATTTTCAAGTATTACTTGTTATATAAGGTTAATCTCCTATATGGAAGTTGGGGGAAAAGTTAAGACTAACATCTTTTGAAACTGAAAAGAAAATAATGTGAAAGAAAAAGAAAAAAAAAAGAAATGAAAACTGAAGTGTGTTTTCATATAACAATCTTTTTGCAATCAAGCCAGTTATTCAAACAGAAAGAAGGCTATCATTCAACACACAAATGACAAAGGAGTGCAGGAAAAATAAAAACTGCATTTTGACAAAAGCCCAAGTTTAGCAACACAGTGGAACTGTGGGATGTGATACTCTGAATCCCTCTTGTTAAACTATGGGCAGTAAAGAATGATGAATTGATAGGGCCAGAAAAAGAAGGCAAAAGAAAGCATGACTAAAGCCAGCCCAGCATGAAACCAGGTCCCCAGTAAGATGCAGGCAGAACCTGGAGTCCAGTACCTGCTCCCCAGTAATAATGGAATTTAGGATCGTAAGTCTATGTGTTCAATCCACAAAAAACGGTGCATGAGAATCCATGACAGCAAATTGACTAGGTGACTAAAGTGTTGTTACTATGCATGCCCAGGGGTGCCACCCTGAACAGGATCAACACCTTCAGCATCACTGCCTCAACATATTTTAAATATAAGAAAAGCGCCCTGATAATTTTTAGTTAATGAAAGAAAGAAAAATTGAGAGACCACAACAATCAACAACTTTTAATTAAAAGCATGGTGGTGTCAAACTTATTATATAATACCCTGGTAGTTAGGGAACAGTACCTGACATGGTTCTACGCAGATTTCCCACTCCACAGAGCATACCCAAACCAGCAAACTGGAGTCGAGGCTGGGCTGGGAACACTCTGAATCCTTCTTGCTAAATCATGCCATTAGGCTTGAAAGAATAACAAGTCAATAGGGCTAGAAAGAGAAGGCAAGAGGGAGCAAAACTAAAAGCCAGCCCAGCAACAAGGTCAGGTCTCCAGTGGAGGTGTGGGAGAAACCTGGGCTCCAGAGCCTGTTCCACAATACTGTTCATTTTGTCCAAATGCTTTTGGAGAAAGCACTCAAAAACAGGCATTGGCACTCCCTGGCAGAGGGGGAAATGTTGATATGAACTCCTTTAAGCTGATTAGGGCCTAGAACATAGCTCTTCTATTTTCTGGAAAATGCTCTCAGCATCACCAGCACTGTTTGAAAAGAAAAGGGTATGAGGCAGTTACTGTATTCAGTACAGTAGGACTCAGAAGGACAACTTAGGTACCCACCCCAGGAAAGGGTTTCAGGCTCTGAATTCCAGTCTCACACAGACATCTACTTTAGGATGAGGGAGAGAGAGAAAGAGGGAGAAAGAGACAGGTGGTGTTTTTCGATACTCTTCTCTTTGACATTTCCTATTACTGATGTAACTGTCTCCCTGCTTTTCTGTGCTTCTGTGTTCCGGCTTTTGCAAATTTCATGCCTAAGCACAAATTCTCACCCTTCTGAGTATAAGAACTTGGGGATATACCTCAAGTCTGTTAATTCCATTCCAGGATCCAGGCACTTGAAAAGTGTGCAAAGTAATGCTGAGTGCTGCCATACTTCACTCCCTACATAGATCCAGGCTAAAATGCTAAGCCCTCCAATGTGTCCAGATGGTACCACGTAAAACATTCTGGATAAACTAACACCTTATGAAGCAGAACAGATATCAGGACTAAGCTATTATTGGAACAAAAAAATTAAAAGAGCAGCAGAGCAGTTAAAAAAAGTCTCAAGTTAAGCTTCTTACTTACATAAGTGGCATTGCAAACCAACAATACTTTTGAATTAACAGTCTTTGCTACCTTGGAAAATAGGAGTAGCCAGCTTGGATTTCCAATAAATGCCAAGATGACAAAGTAGATGCCTCTTAAAAGACAGGTAAAAATATCAAAATGCAGCAATTATAAATTAAGTAGATTTTCATGTGTACCTAAGAAGCTTGAGCAATGCTGATGATGCCATCAAAAATGAAGTTAAAATTATATATGCTATAACTAGAAGGGCTGCCCCAAAATTGATAAAATTACAAACTGATAACATAATCGATCAATGTGCAAAATTTATCAAGCTAGTATATTAATCTATGATCTGGAAGCCACTATAATAGACAAACATCAGAAATCCAATACAATAGATTTATAGAGAAGCATACTTTGGTGATGGGATAAGGAGGAATGATTTTAAGACAAATGAAGGAAAGCAGGATCCTAGATTGTTGTTCTGTTCTTCCTATAATAATCAGTTTAAAGAAAATCATGCAAACAACTGTGATCAGTTCAACCAAGAGACTGATAACTAACTAAATGACTTGACATTGTACACAAGGAAATGAAATAAAGAGAGGAGCGAGCCTCAGACAGGAATGAATAACAATTCTTTATTGCTCTCTCTGACTTCAAAGATGTCCTGGGACATAAGGAAGATTGCACATTTTCTGTCCCTCAATTCACAGCAAACCAGAACCTCTTCCTAGGTGGTTGTCACAGCTGCAGAATCCATCAGTACCTGTCAGAACTGTAGTGCCTGGTTGTGGTTACTCAATTTTGTTTGTTCATATTAATAGTATCACTTCCACCATTACCTAGGCTTACAATCATGGGTCTGTAGTAGGGCAGGGTTGAGCGGTATGTTAAAGCCCGTGGGTGACAACCAGACTCCTGCCTCCTCCAGTTCCTGGGCCCCTTCTCTCTCTCTCACTCTCTTGCCACACCTTGGATGTTACTTGAAGAGTAAAGGATTGGGAAGTGACTCAAGTCCCCCAGAGAAACCACTTGTCTAGTGCTTCTACCTCTCTGGACACCAGGTTCCTTAAGGGCTGCATTCATGGTCTCTCCTACCTCCCCTACAACCAAGCTCATGCCTTACTGGTATTACCATTTGGCCACTTTCCCCTGTTGGGGCCTTGGATGTCTCAGCTTCCACCCCCTTTCTCTCACTGGGCCTTTTAGCCCAGGCCCAATGTACTGGACCCAGCTTCTGGGATCCAGCCCTTGTCTTGCCCATTATGGCTCTGCACCCTGCTTTGAGCACTGAGCTCTCTGGCCTTGTCTGTGTCCTGCTCTAGGCACTGGGCTTCATGGTCCTGTCTCCGCCCTGTTCCAGGGAGTGCTGGGACCTCCTCCACCCCTCATTAGTCCCAACCCAAACCACCCACCTTAAATTATAACACAGGAATTAGCCCTCTGACTATAACCCAACATAATAGCAGCCTCTCACCTTAACTAAGCCCTCCCCTTGCTGGGTAAGCTGACATTGTAAAGAAAAAGTCATGCTATCACCATAATGCCCGGGCAGGAAAATGGGCCATCACTTTAACGCAAGCAAATCCTCCCCGATTGGTGTGAACAAATCTCCCTCCGGGCATTTCCTAACCCCAAGTCTCTCACCCTGCTCCCAGGGGTTCTCTCTCCTGCCTGAGTTACTCAGTGTTACTCTCTCTCCCTGTGGGGGTAGGGCTTCTCTGCCTGCTGCTCTACCCTTACCTAGCCACATCTGTCATCGCATTTGGTGATGGTGAATCACTGGCTGTCAGTTGTCTGCCCTTTTTGCTAATGAGTCTCTCTCCCTCCCTGCAGCTACCTACATTTATAGACTATAGGACCTACCTTGGCTGTTTGTTTACACACACAGTAGCCATCCTGCTGTGTTTTCCTGTTGTTTATACCTGGAGTCTCTGGTCATCTTCATTTTCTTTCTAGATCACTCCCATCTACATCATATTCAACAACAGCTTACTGCATTCTCCTCTTCATCAGTATCCATTTTCCATACCTCAGGATGCTTAAACCAGATCATCCCACTTTTCTTTCCCTTTCACTGACATTTTTAATACACAAATGTGTGCTCTTGGACCTCGTATTTTGGCATGTCTCTTTGTCCATTTCAGAGACCATGAAGAATGAGAGAAAGATGGAGATAGATTAAAAAGAACTGATGCACAGATATAGGTGGAAGTGCCCAGACTGTGTGATAAACTCCCTATTCTGCCAATGTGTTCTTGTTTGTGAGCTTACTAAATAATTGCTTTAGAAATCAATTCTAACCACAAATGCACCAATGATGTTGGAAAAATCAAGTTTCCTTCATGACATTTACAAAAAGAAAAAAAAAAAGCATGGAGGCAGGGGAGAGGAGAGGGAAAGAATCCTAGCTTTTTCAAAGAGCTACCACCAACAAAATGACTCACCACTACCTAGGTAGTTTAAAGAAAATATTTTAAGAAAAGGTAGCTTATGCCTTCTGGCTCAACTTGATCTATTAAAAAAAATTAAAAATGGGATTTAAAATCAAGTGACATAACACTAAGAGGCTCTAAGAAGCTGATACAAGACACGTGAGCGCGCACACACACACACACTTTGAAATGTTCCTACAGCCCCTTGGGATCTTAATTCTACCCCTTCTACAATATCTTTTCTGATTCTGTAATAGGAAATGAAGTGCAAGAGGGTGGAGTCCTAACCTTTTTGAAATCAGTAAGAATCAACATCAACCTTTTTTGGCATCAGCCTTAACTGTGGCAGGATTTGATGATGATGTCTGCTGCTACTACTCATATATATAATACAAAATGCTTTTACCTCCTAGCTCAAAACTTTTTAGCAGTACCAGAGTATCTTAATTCTGCCACAGCATCACTTTAGGAGTCCGGGGGAATTACTGTGTGTCAGCTTTCCATTTTTTTAAATGGAGTTAATGGTGCTTACCCAATTTTGTGAAGTCCTTTTTTGTTTTTTTTAATTTTCTACACAGGGAAAGTGCTAAGTGAGCATTTTTCTAAAGCAGTTTTTATGCAAATAGTAGTTGAAAACTGCATAATTTGGTATAGTTGTGTACAACTATGATTTTTCATTGTAGTCATCATAATCTGTGACTTTTAGGCTTCCTTGAAGTGTCAGGTGGGTAAAAATAGGCCCTGGTCGGAGGAAAGTGAGGGAGTGAGCCCCCCAGCCCCTCTTCATAGACTCCACAAGGCCTCCTCATCCTACCAAACCCTCCCAGACCCCAGTCACCTCCCTGCCAGCCCTGCCTGTGCCTCTAATTCCCCTTCCCCCACAGACTCTGCCTGAAGTTCCAAGCTGAACCTGCAAAACACCGCTGTCCACCTCGATTAGCACTGAAATGAACCAATATTGCCTATCTAATGAATTGTTCTAATATTGCAACATTTATCAATGTATTTGAATGATAGTACATTTTATTACCAAAGTTAGTATTGATCTTTTTTCTCCTAGTGTTAACTTTTTTCCATGATCACAATGACATTATAGTAAAAATGCTGATCATGACTTACTTTCCATGTGGAATGAGAGGCATATGAAATCTAAAATTATCCATTATTTCTCTTTTGGTGGCAACTAGAAATTCTAATCATGGAAACTAAATGATGTTGTTCTTTCTTCTGAGCCCTACAAATCTAGGTTTGTGACAAGATACATATATAGATTAGTTGGACAAGTGGGAGGTAAAAGGATGATAACAGTCAAACAATTACAATTAGGTAGCTTCATCTTGCCCCATTGCCCTCCCTTTTTACAATGCAGCCTAATATCAGATTTTGCTTACTAAATAAGTGCAAAGTTTTGATATTTGATTAGGAATTCATGCCAGGTAGTTTGTCTTCACATTGAGTTTGGCAAGGTGTGGGCATATTTAGCAATCCATAATTTCAAAAGAGTATAAACATAAATCCAGCTGTTTTTTTCCAACAGCCTTTGATACACAAAGGCAATGATGGCAAGCAAAAATGATTAATCCTTCTCTCTCTCAAAAAAAGCAAAATGTATGAAAACTTTTTAAAAAGTGTATCTGAACTGCTGCATTGAAACAGCATATATTTGGAAACAAGATTTTTATTCAGGGTGAGTCAGAATTTTGTAATATCTTCCAGATATAATTTTGGAGAGCTGTTGGAAGAGTGAATAAAGAACAAACAGCAAACATTATTAGTGTATACATTAATTTGACTGATGAGCTGCTTATTTTAGTTCTGCTATAGTACTATCTATTACCATACCTTTCAGAACAAGGCCCATTTCTGGTGTTATCTACCTGATTCATATGGTGCCCCCAGATCCAGCTAGTGCGCAGTGTGAAGTGGGAAACAGTGTCTGGCAGGGTAACCCATCACCTGGAGAGCAGCTACATCTTCTACAAGGTGGAAGATACTTTCTTTACTTGCTTCTTAACTAGCTCTAGTACTTCCTGACAGGTCCTGTACATACAGAGGAAGCAAGAGAAAATGCCATTCTTCCTTGCACACAGCACTGTTACCTTTACCCAAGGGTGGATCCACAGGGGGTGCTGCAGCACAGCTGAACCCCCCCCCCCCCTTTGGCCATGTCACAAGCCGCGTCTCAGTGCAGGGTCTGCCTGCTTTTGCACACTTCTGGAGTGCAAAGGTAAGTGCTGCTGCTGCCCCTAATCCCCTTCTTTTTTCTCCTGCTGAATGTAGTGGGGAGAGAGAGGGAGGGAAGGGAAGGCATACAATGGTTATGTTCACCCACTGGGCTCCAGAACCACACAAAAGCAGGGGCAGGCAGATCCCACCCCACTTAGCTGGTGAGCTCAGAGCCTACTGCTCACGTGGGCTAGGGACAGAAGTTACACATAAACAAGTCTAAGTGAACAAAAACTGGTTTAAACCTGTAGCAGAACATAAGTTCAGTGAGATAAACCAGTTTCAAAATGGCTGAAACTGGTTTAAGATAAACCTGGTTGAATGTAGTATCAGACTTAAGTGATTTGGGTCACACTGTTTTATGCAATGTCTGTCACAGACCCCTTCCTGGTTTAAGTTAAACCAGAGGCCCCCAGCATCCCAGATGCTTTGCAGCCCTGAAGCAGAGCACTGTTGGCCCTGCCTATCTCCTTCCTAGCCAGAGCATTATCACTGCTCTGGCTGGTGGAGGGACTGCAGCAGCTGCCAGGTTTTCCCCTGCCCCCCCCCCCCCCCCCCGTTCCCCACTGGCTACTCAAGCAGGGATCCCCCCTTCTACCCCTCTCCCATGGCAGGGAGCCCAGAGCAGGGACCTGGCATCTGCCCATGCTCCCTCCCCCATGCTAGCTAATGCTGAGAGGTGTCTGTGTGTATCTCCAATTTCACTGCAATAAAGGCAGACAGCTAGTGGCTTGAAAATGCAAATGCACCCTGCAGATAAGAAAATCTTGAAACTGAGAGAGATGTTTTCTTTTGTAGTGCTTGGTGGGCTGATAAACTTTGTTCTGACAAGCAACCTGCTGGCTGCAATCTGTCAGTTTTCAAGATGGGACAGAGAAAGGTGTTAGAAATGACCTGGTTTGCAGACAGTTTGAAGAAGCAGGGAGAAGGAGACTGAAAAACTCAGTATCAACAGATGCAGGGTCTGGCAACTCTCCCGTCCTTTGAGCAGCGAGCAAGGAAAAGCAGGCAGAGTGGGGGGTTTACCCCCCTCCCTAATCAGAGCCTTCTGCCAGGGCCTGGCCTCACCCCCCTCAGCTCAGCAATGGAAGGGAAAGGAGGGCTGCTCTAGTGCCCCCCAGATTCTAGCCCAAGTCACCGCAGGCATCTGCCTACATTTCTGGAATGAAAATGTCTGGAATGAAAAGGGAATCCCCTTCCAAATTGGTTCAAACTTTGCAGGTTAACTTGCAAAGACTGAATCAGTTCAGGCCCAGGCTTTTTGAATGCTAGTCTCTAGCCACGGAGTTCCAGCAGGAGTTGTGCTTGGCAGGCAGTGAGCTCAGAGCTCAGTCTGCATGCACTACACAGAATAGTGGGGATTTACACCCCTATTCCCCATTAGTGGATCCACTACTGCCCCTGTATCTTCATCACTGAATTGCATCAAGTCTTGTCTTGTCTGTGTGGATATTCAGACCAGTCACAGTCAGGCTGAGAAGAAATTAGGCATAGGAAATGCTGGAAAGAGGCAAAGAAACAAAAAGGTACAAGGAAAAAAAGGGAGGTGAAGAGTTGGTTTTAGAAGGGAAGGGGTTGATAAAGGCAAGACGGAAAGATCAGTTCTGGTGCACACAGTTAGGGGAATATCACAAATAAGTATTTTCACATAAATCACTTCTTCAGGTGAAATCATTGAGAGCCTATACAAGAGCATGGAGGCTGCTGCAACACACTGAAACAAAACTTCAGCTAAATGACACTCTGAACCAGCATTCTTCTTCTTGGAGAGGCTATGCTCCATTTCAAGCTATACCCTAGATTTTTCTATAACAGAACCTGGAAAGAGTTCTGTAGCTTGTTATCTTTTCCAAGCTGTTAAGGGCCCTAATAACTACTAAACCATTCCCCTTACAGACAGATCAAGGTATCTTTGGAGATTCATCAGTTGGTGATTCACCTCACCAGTTTCCCCTGACTTCCCAGTGGAAGAAACATTAGGCCTATCTCTCCACCAGCATGGGCCAGAAACTTGTCTACTAAAGGCCTGTCAAGCTTTATGCTCCCAATATTAATGGGAAATTCTGATACTCCTTTTGTTTCCTGACAGTGGTGTTTTCAGGATCACCCATAGCATTTTGAGGCATTAAGATTAATGGAAATTTCATCTGTCAGAATCACCAGAGGCGTTTCACATGACTTCTGGGAGAAATTATTAAATTATTTTACTATTTAAAAAGTAATAGCTGGGCCTATTGCAGCCAATTATTATATGAAAATGGAGGGTCAGTTGCAGCCATTCTTGAAGATTTTGCTGCAAACTTTTGGATATATAGCTGAAGCCCAAGTTAGATGTGTTGGCAAGTTGCCTGTCTTTTTTTGTACCCTTCTTATTTTCCCTGAGAAGATGAAAGTTGTCAAGAAGGACATTTATCACGTTCTATCATTTTCCATCAGAAAAACTGACAGTGATTACACAAGAGGTAAAGAGATGTAACTGAAAGCCATCACTTACAATGTAAGCACCCACTTTATCAGTCTACACAAATGATTATGCTTGTTGAGTTAAAGTAGTTTTCTCTTGCCTTTCCTGCTGTGATTGACCCCATGTGGTGCTGTTTTGATTCAGGGCAGTTGTCAAGGGCTATAAAGTATTATTTATATATACCAGTCAACCAGTAGAGAAAAATGGGCAATAAGGAGAAATAAGTCAAACTACTACAATTCAACTGCAGAAATCTGTTTTAAATGTCACCAAATAAGATTGATGTTCAAAATTACTTGCACACACAAATAGAGTATAGATTGCATTTTAATTGTGTGTTCATGAGGGGATTTATCAAGTGAGAAGGTGACAGATTTTGTAGTGAATTCTGTTTCCATATTTTTTGCAACAGAACAAATATTGTTTGTGTAACATTATACCCTAAATAGAATATGTCAGCTACTTAGCAGTACTGAGAGGATGTTCAAAGGCCAAATCCAAAAATAGATTTGGGCAGAATTTAAAAGCCTAAGTTCAAGAGTATTATCTATGAAAACACCAATTAGATGACTGAGGGTCCACAGATGCCTAAATGTTCATCAGTAAAAGTTCTACACTACACATGCCAAACATCTTGTGAAATATGAGCAACTCAGCATCTCTCTCCCTCTTGTTTGTGTGAGACCTATAAACTGGGGGGAGGAGGAGGGTTATAATAGTCTGGTAGTCTGGAAGTAATTGCATGCCATGGGTGACAGGGTTCTAGCCCCCTTTGCACTAGAAGGAATTCAAATCCACATCTCCCCTAGCCCAGTAAAGTGCACCAAAAACATAGGTCAGATGGGGACACACTATCCACTCCTGCTGCAGTTGTCTCACTATACAGCAAAGAGTGCACAATTCATTGGTCAAGACAAAGCACAAAAGGGAGTATGGCCTAGTCACTGGGGCATACACCTGGAGTCAAATCCCTGCTCACAAAGTTGAATAAATATAGAAAGTGACTGTGATACAAACTGCCTAAATAGTCCTTGGAGCAGGGATTAGCTCTCATGAGTCTCGTCTCTAAGGCAAGTGCCCTCATCTTTGGGATACATTGCTTAGTCCCTCTTGCTTGCTCTCTCTCTAGCTCCATACATCTTGTATAGTTCATTGCATGGTATAGCTTTAATTGGAACCATCTTGTAGTTAGGGTACTTTCTTAAGGGGTGTGTCTGAACCCCATTGGGCAGAAGGAGGCCTAGAATACAGGTCTTCTATTTCCCAACAGCTCTAACTCCAGGGTATTACATAGAAAATAGACAACTCTTATTTAAGATTTGTGTGAGCCACTCACTCATACTCAAATGGATGACTTGCGTGCAAGAATCTGGGAGAAGGTTTTGGGCTATGCATTTCAATCTTATATATGAACTCAGGGATATAGGTATGTGCCTGCTTTTGGGAAATAAGGGATGTTAGACACATCCCTTTCTTCAGCATTTCTTATTGGTTGGATTAAGCATGCCCTTCCCCACTCCATACCAGCTCAGCATGCTGCCTCTTGTAAATACCAGTTTGAGATACTTAACTCCACTTTTACATTGTCTTGGTGACTTAAATGTTCAATTTCAGTAGCATAATTAGGGGTGGTAAAGTGGAGCATGGGTCCTAGAAGCAGACTTGACGGAGGGGAGCACAAGAATGGAGGCAGAGAAGCTTGAGACTGTGGCTGCAGGGAATGGAGGCAGGAGTCCTCTCATCAGTTTCCCCCCTATATTGTCACCAAGAACCACCCTCCCCGCCATCCCGGGAGTGATTGCCTGCAGCCTCTGCAATTGTTTTCCAAAGCCAGGTATGGCTTTGTAACTAGCCAGGCCCCGAGGGTGGCTGCATCACCTCAATCCTCCAAGTGGTTATCCTGAATCCTCCCCCTGCACTTGCCCACTCTGACTTCTTAGGAGTTCCCCCTGCTGTCTCGCCTACCACATCTTGATATTGAACTTGATAGGGAAGCTGCCCGTAGAGATCAGTGGACTCAAAATGCCTTTTTTGCCTGGATTCTCTTCAGGTTTAACTGGGCCTGCTTGATTTGGAGCCTGCCACACTGCATAGTCTGCCCATTTAGAGGGTATTGCCTTGGAGGAATCCCCCTGGACTCCATTACCCCACTTGGCCCATCAGACCTTAAATCTTTGTCTGTGCTTGGGCCCTCTGGCCTTTGTCCTCTTGCTCTAGGAAGGCCCCTCAGCCCCAGGTCCACTGCCACCAGACACTAGGCTCCTGAGCCCATAGCTTCAGCCTTGCCCTCCTACACTCTGGGCTCCACATCCCTGGTGACATCTTCCTGGGCTCTGGCCTGGCGCGTTCAGTCTTTGGGGCTTCAAGCCCTCTTTAATCCTCGTGTCCCCCACATAGTCTGGGTCTGCATCCATGGTTTATTTTGTAGCAGGTCTGGATCCTTGATTTGCAGGATGGTCTTCCTGCAATGATAGGAACACATTCCTAGGTGCTGTCTGTGGCCTCCAAGGCTCAGTCCTACATTTTAAAAATGAACACAGGTCTAAGCCAAAACTACTTCCAAACTAAAATCCTTTCCCCTAGCCTGGGTTCATGTCACACCATAGTAACAAATAAGCATACAACCAAAATAACTTAGCTTCCATGTCTGGTGCTGCTGGGGCTTCTTTGCAGTCCCCAGCCCCATGGCCTGGAGTTCCTCTGCCCTGGCAAGTCAGTACCAGCCTCCCTCCTCTGTCATGCCCAGGGCCTTATAATGCCTATAGCCACCTCTTTGGGTCACTGGATCCACCACTTTGACACCAGGTCTGTCATTCAACAACCTGACTGTGCTGTCTGCACCTGGGGCAAGCATCCATTTTCTTAAAGGGCTCTCCACCCCCTACTAATCCTCCAGGGGCTGGGAGCCAGCTGGTTACTCCTGGCTCTCTCTCTTCTTCTGTAATGGGTTAGGGGCCCCATTACAGGCTTCTGGAGTGGGGGGAGCCAGGGATCCTTCCCACTCAGAGACCTGGCCTTTTGGTCTCTCACTCTCTGGTTCTTCTGTGGCCCTGATTCAAGGAGCTAACTTTTAGTTCAGCTCATGACAGAAGGACTTTTATCTTTCATTGAGGAGAACAGGTACAACCTGAAGCTCCAAACAGCAAGAAAGAAGGCTCCTTTTTAATAAAAGAGTGTATTAGGGCAAAGGCCATCCAACCAGAAGTTTTCTGCCCCTCTCTAAAGGGTTAAGTAGTTCCTTTTTCCTCTATCCAGGCCACACAGCCAGAGCACCCCTGAGGGAAGTGTACAAATGTTCATTCTTATGAGAGAATTTCTCTCACAAGAGTTCTTTCATGTTGTCACCTGAAAGATTTGTCTCAGAAGGGGCATGTTTTCCCTGAGAGAGACTGAATGAATGCATGTGTGCTTGTAGTTTCTTCCAAGAAAGTGGTGATTCCAGTAGAAATCTTTTGCCTTTATGTGGACAAAAATTGCTCCAGTATTCTTCTTACAGTCTTTCCAGAACCCAAGTTGCAAAGCTACCTACTGGGTCTCCTCTCCAGACAACACCTTGCTTATCCTTTTCTGCTGAGTCCATTCTCATGTTTATTTCTCTCTCCCCCCGGAAGCCTCCTGGGTGTTACCTTTAAGCACCCCCTGATCTTTGTTGAAATGTCAGCCAGGCTCTATAGATGTAGGTGACATCAGTCATGTAGCCAGCAAGTCTAACTTTACGGCTCTTTAACTATCCTTTCCCAGTTTACATGCTTTGTAGAAAAACTGTAGAGTGCAACAACATTATAATAACATGAGTACATTTAAACAAAAAAATATTACAATAAAACCCACAGTGCTTCATACATGGGTGACCACTTCTGTAGGGAGAGGTGCTGGCACCAGCAGCAGAAAGGGATTCCCTGCCCCTACACCAGCTTTTTTGCTGCCAGATTCAGGGTTTCAAATCACTGTTCAGCATAATAATTTGTGGCAGCTGTTGCATTAACCATGTAGCTGCTGGCCTCATTGTCTACCATGGGTTGAGGGATCAGGCTGATGAGAGGAGTGTTGCCCAGGGCATAAACTCTATCACCTCTGCTAAATTTAGGTTTATGAATTTTGCTCTGGTATATGGGTGCCTAAAAGTTAGGCATGGCAATACTGAGCTACACACTTGTAGTTTACATGTGCAAGCTACAGTATCAACCTGTGATCAACATATCATTTGTGAACCTGAGCCAAAGTACTGGTTCATATACTTGATCTCAAAAACTCGTTGTTCAAGATGAACAACTGTATCTCTGCTTTTAGGTCCTTTGTGGGATTCTGTGAAGAGCTCAATTCTCTCACAACCTTTTTTCACACATGCATGAACCAGTAAATGAAAAACATCTTGGCCTCAAGTGCCACCTATTCAGAGAATTCCCAACTTACTTATCTGTTACATTAAATACTAATAACACTGTTTCTTAGCTGAAAAAAAAAAATTCAGCAAAAACCCAGCCAAGACAGAAATACAAGCAAAAAGAGAAAAACAAGACAAACTACAACATAACCTGTATGTCAAGGAAACTCTCTTTATTCATACAGGTAGTTCCTAACTTGGGGAGGTCTCCTCAAATCTATTTAAATATGAAATTCCCCCCTTATAACAGATCTTCCATGAAAACATAGTAGCTAAATCACTATTAAACACCCATTCCTGAAATTTGGAATAAGGAAGAGAAGGTTGTTCATGCAAAGTGTACCTCTACTGAATCCCAGTCTTGTACTGCTCTCCTCAAAGCTGCTGCCAAGACCATCTTCCCCACAAACTGAGAGAAAATACTAAGGTCCAATGCCCTATTTCAACACAAATGTAGAGAATGGCTGAATATGTGATCAAAAGTACTAAACTGTGCGCCCTGCAACAAACGTTTGAAAACCATTATTGATGTATTATGCATTTTGGATCACCTAAGGGAATCATAAAATACAATTTGATAATCTTCTGGTGCCTTGATCATACATTCCTTTTCCACTGCGTACTCCCACTGGTTTCAGAACTCAGCTTAAGGAGATGATCTGAAGAACTGAGCTTTAAAAAACAAATATAGCAAGTGATAGGATTCCAGAAGTAGAAGATTAATTATGATTGTCTGAATTTATATCACCATAGTCAGCTGACAGATATTCAAGAAATGTTTCTCATCAGAGAAACTCAGGCAGTGTGTCAGTAGGATAAGGAGCCTCTTTACCACAGCCAAGCCTTTGGAATTTTATTGATCAGCACAAATCCTCACCAGATGGCATAACTACCTCTGTTCCCCTCATGACATCTGCTGCTGCATATTCCAAGAGCATCAAATCTCAGCTCCAGGAACTAGAGAAAAGGATGCCTCATTGGATGAAAGACTCCCTATTTGATAAGGGGCACTAGAAAACTTGTTAAGAAGACAGCACATAACTTATATGACTAGAAAGCTTGCAGGAGTGTAGGCTGTAGCTGTGTTGGTCTAAGGACCTAGGCAGACAAGGTTCTTTGGGTAAATCCAATATCTTTTATTAGACCAACTCAATTAGTTGGTTAAATTCTTCTTTGCAAGCTTTTGGGTACAAGTACCCTTCATCAGGCAGAGGAAACATCTGCAGATGGTCTATGCTCTTCTTGGATGGAGTATTAAAGCATCCAGAGGCCAGTACATATCTTAAAATGTAAATTGGGTTGGTCAATGGATGAGAGACAGATGGGGGGAGGGGTTGAAGGGGAATAAATGTAGTTGTAGTAAAAGGATGAGAGATGGGGGAAATGAGTGGAGGGGAAGGGAATGAATATAGCTGGTAAAAAGTGGAGGGTTTACCTGGGGAGTCAGAGGTTAGGCAGGTTATAATGTGTCATAAATCCAATGTCTATATTTAGTCCATGATTTTTGTATCCAGTAGATTGATGAAGTGAAGTTCATAGGTATGTCTGTGAAAAGTGTTTTGTAAATTCTCTTTGAAAGCTTACACACTTTCAGTAAGATCTGGCCTGGACCCAGACTAGCCAGATTTCTCAGAATGAGGAAACACATGTCCTTGAAGGCATAGCCTTATGCTCACAGCATCCACAGAGGTTGCAGTAAAGTTCCATGGAACTTTAAAGTCCATATATCAAGCAGTGGACAATACTAACACCACTATTACCCCTGTTATTTACACCTTGTCCATATTAGAAGAGTTGATATAAATGCAAACTGTTGATATTTTCACATCCATCCAGAGTTACAGATTATAATACATCTGCTACCCAATAATCCCTTGCCTGTTTCTGTGCTTTTTAATGTTATGCTACCTGCACTGAAGCCCCAAATGTTCCATCACAATTTATCATTAAATCTAGTGGTAGTTAGGGCAACTAACTTGAAAATGCATCATACTGTGCCCCTTAAGATAATTTCACTACCACCTCCCCAAAAGACCAAGACCATATGTAAAATAAAACCTTGCCCAGGTGTCTCAGAAGTAATGCAAATATTAAAGAAATATCAATTAATGTGCTCTCTCATTAGCTGATGTGCACCTTTTCTCACACAATATTATTAAAGTAGGGTTTTTTTACATTCAAAGTATTATATCATTTTCTTCCAAGGTACTTCCCCAGCTTAGGTTAGGAGTAGATATGGTGGCCAGAGTTGAAATGTCCATCCCTCACTGGGCTGAGCTACTATTTTGATAAGGCAGACTTAGCAATACTTTTGAACGGTTTTTTCCCGCAATTTGGGAATAGTCCTTGAACACTTCTAAAATATCCTAAATGAATCGCTTTGTACTGCACAGTACGCAAAGTACTTAAACTCAGACATATCTAACATTTGGATGTTCTCTGACCTGAACCTTAACATGGCTAAAATTAGGGTTGGAGCCGTTTACACCTGCAGCATCTTTTAATGCTTTTGCAGTTGTGTCCCAATTTTGCAAACAGTTATAAATCACATGTAAATGTAACTTGCAGGATAAAGACCTTATTCCATATCATCTGGTAATATGTATTATTTCATGCACTTGATCTCCTCAATTATCTACCTACCCAATTATTTTCAGTAATATTACTCAATTGGGATTATTTAATTTGTAATCAGTTCACCAATGGCATCCTAATCATAGATGCTGAAAACTTAAAATGGATATTTTGCTAATGCTATGAAATTGAGTTTGCCTCACATAAGCTAATTTCTAGAAGTGCTATTTGATGCTTTAATAAATTTTACTTTTTTTTTCTCCCTTTACATATTCTTATAATTAACTGCAATAAATCAATTTACTGAGGGTGTTCATATGCTTTTCATAGCACTTCCACATTCCTTCCAGAGCAATTTAGCATCAGTCAGTTCAACTTTCTAGAACTCTCTCTACTACTTTGTAGAACTCTCTCTACTACTGTTTATTACTTCTTGGGGGCAGGTAACTCAGGACCTATATTTGTATATGTTTTTATCTGGGGAAGTGGATTGGATTTTCATTTTTGGGATCAAGGACTATAATATTTTTGGGGCCCCACTACAGAAGGATGTGGACAAATTGGAGAGAGTCCAGCAGGGGGCAACAAAAATAGTTTGGGGGCTGGGGCACATGACTTATGAGGAGACGCTGAGGGAACTGGTTTATTTAGTTTGGAGAAGAGAAGGCTTGGGTGGGGGTGCAGATTTAATAGTAGCCTTCACCTACCAAAAGGGTAATTTCTAAGAGGATGGAGTTAGACTGTTCTCAGTGGTGGCAAATAACAGAACAAGGAGCAACAGTCTCAAGTTGCAGCAAGGGAAGTTTAGGTTAGATATTAGGGAAAACATTTTCACTAGGAGGGTAGTAAAACACTGAAACAGATTACTACGAGAGGTTGTGGAATCTCCATCCTTGGAGGTTTTTAAGACCTGATGACTGGCACTGTGGATGTGGAGAGACCAGTGGATGTGGTATACCTTGATTTTAGCAAGGCTTTTGATACGGTCTCCCACAACATTGTCACAGGCAAGCTAACGAAGTATGGGTTGGATGAATGGACTGAAAGGTGGATTGAAAACTAGCTGGAGCATTGGGCGCACAGAGTAGTAACCAATGACTCCATGTGTAGTTGGCATCCAGTATCAAGTAGCAAGCCCCTGGGATTGGTTATGGGGACGTTTTTGTTTAATGCCTTCATCAACAGCCTGGAAGATGGCATGGAGTCCACCCTCAGCAAGTTTGCAGATGACACCAAGCTGGGGGGAGTAGTAGATACACTGAAGTTTAGAGCTAGGATTCAGAGTGACCTAGACAAATTAGAGGATTGGGCCTGTGGTAGGCCAGTAGGGGGCAGGGTACTTGATTCACTTTAAGAAGCTGGGATGCTTCCCTCAGTCAGAAGCACAAGTAGTGGTCTCCCTTAGTCAGTCGAACCAAGGGGACCCCAAGGCATAATCTAGACCCACTCCCAATAAGTCTCCCACACTAGGTACAAAGGAGAACTTTATTGGTTACAGAGGGTAGGGTTAGAACAGGGTACAGGTAGAGCAATATCAGAGAAATCCCATACAGCAAACTCCTGTGGCTGGGGTAGCCTTTGATCTCGCATCTGAGTTACTGCAAGCTATATATCTAGTTAGAATTCAGTTAGCTTACTCACAAGTATCATCCAGAGGCTGTTGGAGATTCCCTCTGGAGGCAGGCAGTTCCTTGATCATGAGTTTTGAGAGAGAAAGCAAGTTTCAGATGGTACAGCTCCTCTTTGTCTCTGAGGCTCCCTCATGGCTGCCGCCCCGTCCTTCTGGGCAGTCCTTAACTTATATAGCCCTTGTCACCTCATTTACCTGGTCCAATGGAGGCCAGCACCTGTTGGCTGTCAGCCAACCAATTTGAAATACATCACTAGCTTCTGGGAAGACTCTAGCCCACCAGGAAGGAAGCCCCTCACCCACGTATGTGATACTAGTCACGTAGGCAGAGGGAGCAGGTTTCCCCCCTCCCTCAGGAATGTATCCAGCTCAGGTTACCTAAAGAGATAGGGTAAAGGTGTGTATCTTCTGCTGGGCCCATCCTAAACAAATTGTCGTAGAGCAGAGTTTTTGGGGGAGAAACAAAGGTGGCTTTCTGCCACAGGGCCAAAAGGAATCTCATGAGGTTCAACAAGGACAAATGCAAAGTCCTGCACTTAAGACAGAACAGTCCCATGTACCAGTGCAGGGTTGGGGCTGACTGGCTGGGTAGCAGCTCCACAGAAATGGACTTGTGGGGGTTACAGTGGACAATAAGCTGAATATGAGCCAGCAGCGTGCCCTTGTTGCCAAGAAGGCTAATGGTATACAGAGCTGTTTCAGTAGGTTTTTTGCCAGCAGGTCAAGGAAGTGATTATTCCCCTATATTCACAACTGGTGAGGCCACATTTGGAGTACTGTGTTCAGTTTTGGCCCTCCCACTACAGAAAGGATGTGGAGATATCGGAGAGTCCAGCAGAGGGCAACAAAAATGGTGAGGGGCTGGGGGACATGAGTTATGAGGAAAGATTGAGGAAACTGGTCTTATTTAGTACAGAGAAGAGGAGACTGAAGGGACTTAATAGCAGCCTTCAACTAGCTGAAGGGGGGTTCAAAATACGAAAGAGCTAAATTGTTCTCTGTGGTGGCAGATGACAGAACAAGGGGTAATGTTCTCAAGTTGCAGGAAGGGATGTTTAGGAGGGTAGTAAAATGCTGGGACAGGTTACCCAGAGAGGCGGTGGAATCTCCATCCTTTGAAGTTTTCAAGACCCAGCTAGACAAACTGTCTGGGATGACCTAGTGGGGATGGCCCTTCTTTGAGCAGGCGTTGGACTAGCTGACCTCCTGAGGCCCCTTCCAACCTTAACTTTCTATGACTATAATTTTCCTCTTGCCAGCTCCAGGCAGTTCCTTGGTTAGCATGCCAGGAGGGGTTGGATCACCTTTCTGGGGTGACTTATACACTCCCTGCCATGTATTACATAGGAAGCCAAGGTGTCTAGCAAAATTAGGCATTATGCAACTTTACTTCCAGTCACCTATGTTTTATTGTTTTTGTTTTTATTGGATCCAGTCAACTTGATCCTTGCTTGAAGCATTAACTATTTTTTCTGAATCTTCTACATTTCAGCATCTTGATGTGGGGGCATGATACGTTTTTCTGACAGAAGAGGTTATCTTACAAGAGGTTAGCTTACAACTTTTGGAAGAACTTATTTAGCTTAGCAAGATGATGGCAGAAAATGTATGGGACTGTACTCTGTAAATACATTGGGGGTAATGACAGAGATGGAAAAGAGCTAATGAAGCTCAAGGACAATGCTGGCACAAGAACAAATGGTAAAGACTTACCAGGAATAAATTTAGACTGGAAATCAAAAGGAAGTATCTCACCATCAGAGGAGTGATAGGCTTCTACAGATGAAGGCTTTTTTCAAATTAACTTGTATTTAGACTGAGCTAGACCAGTTTAGGCAGGAAAGCTTCTACAATGAGACTGTTTATTATAAAAGTAAGCTGTTCATCATAGAACTGACGATACAGGTGATTCTGTCCAGTCTTATGTTCCTAACACACAATTTACGGTTATTACTTCAGTTTATACCGGTCATGCCAACATTAGTCTGCTGTCATTCTAAGAGGGACACTATTACCTCAGAGCATTTGTGCATTGTAAGTTATTGTTCATTCAATAACATGGGAAATACCTAAAATATGCATTATTTATGAAAATAGGAGGCTATTTATCCATGTGGCCTATTGGTACCTTCTGTACAGAAACATTTTACCCCTAAATCAATCATTTGTGTTTTATATTACATGTGCTACTGTTTGGTAAACATGTAGAATAAGGAATACAAAGTTAACTTATTGGGCATATTTACAAAGGAGGAAAGAACCAAATAACTTTAATAGCCACCTGGGTTTGCAAGCGTTAAAGACCAAGTTTTGTAAAATGGTATATTATAAGCTCAGGTACATAGAAAATGCTAATATATATTTTATATACAACAGCTGTTAAGCATCTGAATAGCTTGGTTATCTTTTAAAAATCAAATTTGTCTATACTGAATTATATTCAGTTAAAACCTCATATTAGAGTCCAATAAACACTTAGGTATTTTGACTATGGATTTAATTCAATCCAAACTGTTATTTTATGATTCTGCTCAATTTTTCAAATCTTTATTTACATATTTTATATGCAGGCAAGTTAAGTCTTTTGTTTAGCAACTGTTCAAATAGTCAAATTGGCATCACTGTAGTGGTTTGTTTAACATAATTTTTAGATAACCAATTATTTATGAGTCATGCACTTTTTTTTGTTTTGACATAAATAATAGCTCCCTTTTGGTTTCCAATAGAACAAACAAAATGTAGATTTGAAAAGTATATAGAGCCTTTTAAGGACTGATTCAACTGCTTTAGGAGTTTAGTGTTTCCAAAAATCTGGAATGAGTAACAGTTTGCTAATAATGCATATCTATATCTATGGTAACAAGTAGGACTGTGTTCTTGCGAGACCAAACTCATATCTTTGACATAGGTGAATGATAAAATGTAAGCAGATTAATTCATATTCTAAATAGATTTTTGGTTTTACTATGCAGCTCTAAAGTCCTTTTAAATGAAAGTTTTACCCAAAATAAGTTTAATGGAGTTCTTCTGCCACTCCATTTTCTTTAACTCTCTGATTTTAATCAAATAAATAGGAAAAAGAAAAGATACACACCTGTTCAATATATTTTCATTTAGTACACACTATACAGAAATACTGTAATTTTTAACTAATAAAATGAGCCACACAATATAATTTTACTGTGGATTTACATAATGCCCCTGCACCAAGCGCTTTCTTTCAGCATGTGGGGTATGCTGGAGCACAGTGTACCTTTCTCCCATGGACAGAGTTCCACCCAGCCAAGTGCTTTAATGTTGCAGGGGGTGTCCCTCTGTGACCGAACTCTGCTCACAGTGCTGCGAGTCTGCTGCTGGGGCTCTCTGATTCCATGACTCTCAGTGGGGTTGTGTGCAACTGGAAGGGTCCTGTGCCTACTTCTCCCATTTGTAGGCTTCAGCAGTGCCCACTGTGCTGCCCTCTCCCAGCCCACCTAAGTGGGTCAGGAGGCCGTCACAGCAAGGGACTCAAACTATCAGAGGCAGCAGGACTCAGACTATCCAGGGATGGTTCAGTCCAAGGGAGAATTCCCTCCCTGTCCATCCCCACTAGGTCTGCCCACCAGCTAATCAGCAGGCATGGGAATTCACTGCACAAGAGGGTGTATCAGGAGGGGCAAACTGTATCCTTCCTTAGCAGCAGCTCTCTGATGAGTGCCAGCAGGACAAGCTTCTACATTACTTTTATCTCCCTCAGACAGCTGCTTCCTGAGTCAGGCACATTTTCATCATACAACAAACTTCTCCATTATCTGTTGCACACTAAAAATAATTTCTTCCAGGGACCTTAGTTTTTAACGAACAGTCCATAAAGATATTGTGTACCCACGCTTCTCCCTCATGAACTACATTTCTCTGGAGTATGTCAGTCCAGAGGAAGTTCATTATATGTTCATTATGAATTATAAGAATTATATACATGCACCAAGCATAGGTAACTCAGTGTCACTAAAAATTTATATCCACTTCTAAAGAAACTTCTCAACATTATCTCCCTGTTTTCTGGACCCAGCATTACTATTTTGTTTTATATCTCTGGAGTCCATTTAACTTTTCCTGTCTCACCTTAATTTCTTTTGAGTAGAGAATTATATCACTGCTTTTCTCATTCAGTTTCTGGGATTTTTGCAAGGGCAGCCCTGGTTATGTCCATTGACCAGGTTGATGTGATGCTGTGATTTGATCCTATTGCACATTGCAAGATCCAGCCCCATTTTGATGGTAGTCTCACATCAGAAATTGCATAGAACCTTTGTAAGGGACTTTACCCTAATTAAACTGTGTGTCAGGGACAGATAATGATAGTGGCAGATCCCCATAGGAACTATACAAAGCAGTTCAGAAAGATACAAGACATTGATTGACTAGTATGTAGCTTTAAGTAGAAAAGGTTCTCTTTCAATAATCACAATTCAATTTATTTTTCATTTTTTATTGAATTCTGCCTATGTTCATTTGGGAGCTATTTCACATAAAGCTGGTCCAAAAGATTTTTTTTTTTAAAGATACCAGGAATTTTTCCACAAAAAAGTATTTCAAACCAGCTCTATACATTGGTTAAATTCAGCAAAACATCTTCACAAAAAGCGAAGTTAAAAAATACAAACAAAAAAATTCTTCCCAGGTTCTAATTATAAATAATGGATTTACATTTTCTTTTCATCAAAACAAAGAACAAAATTATTGCTTCATTTGACACAATACATTCCATTTGACCTAAAATAAAAGTTCCTTTTCAATCATTTGTGAGAGAAGCAGAAGAGATGAAGATCTAGATTCACAAAACTGTGTTTCCCTGTTATCCAAAAACTTTGAAGTTAAAAGGAAATAGAGGTTAGGTTAAATTTCAGAAACAAATCTCACAATTTCCAGGAGTGTGCTTCAGCCACAAGATAACAGGTTCTGCTGGCATTGCTTTCCCCCAATACTCCCTGTTGGAGTTACTCCACTTTGAACAGAATGTTTAATTTAGTTTAAATAGTTATTGTGGCAGAGAGCAACCAAATGAAAGTGACTATTATTAAGTAGTAAAAGACGCTTTCTGGGTGCATCCAGCTGAGCAGGAACATTTCTTTCCCCGGGAACAAGTAGTAGGAGCACATCTTGTGTCACTGCTACTTGTCCCCCAGGAATGCCTGGGTCACCCATGTTCTGGTGCACAGCAGGTTACCCTGGTTGTAGTAGAGGAGGCTGGGGCCAGCAATTGTGCTGGCCCCAGCAGCCTTACCTGCAGTGTCAGGGGCCTTGGGGAGCTGCAGCTGTGGTGATGCTGCAGCTGGGAGCCTGGCTGGCCACTGGAGCATGGCTCTGGCTGGCCAGGCTCTCATTTTGGGTGGCAGTTTTGGGTTGTGCGGTGGCTACCACATGCACCGCATTGCTTTTTTAAGGTGTGGGGTTTTTTTACCCTGGGGTCTCCTGGGATCAATCCTCCCCCATCGCTGCCCTGTGCTGCAAGGTAGCAGCACAGTGAATGCCGGCATGTGCGGTATGTGGTACTGCAGACGGGTCTGCAGTGCCACATACCCGCACGTCCACATTAGATATAGATGCAGCCTCTGGGAGTAGGACAACCAATCCCCTGACTATTTGTTTATGCAAAACAGAGTAGCATCAAGAACTGATATTAAGAACTCTCCCCAATCAGAACATCTACCCCATAGTCTCGTATTCAGGACACTTCCCTGGGAGGCGCAAGATGTGGGTTTGATCTCCCTCAGGCATGGAAGAGGATTGAATTTTTAAGAATATTAATTTGGGCCTTCCTCATCCTGGTGGGATGCTCTAAACTCAAAGGTATTGGACAAAAGAGAAGCTTCCTTGTGAATCTAACCTCAATGACTTTTTCCCCTTCATTCACAACTGTTTGTTTAATGTGAGCCAAATTCAAAACAATTTCAGGGCAACTAGCACTGCAGTTATCAGCCAATTTGGTATTTGCCACACAATCCCACCCAAACAAATAAACAATAAAAAAATCCCAGCTTTATTCTAGAGTCCTGTGTTGTTTGAATCATTTAATATTTGGAACAGTAAAGCTGTCCTCCCTAATAAAAAGATGCTTTTGTCATGAACTTACAACCTTCTAGCTAATGTTGATGAAGAAGCCTTTTGATTAATATAATTGCTCTCCTTCCTATTTTGAAGACTGGGAGTATGTTGTTATCTTTTTTTCCCTGATGTTTTGGCTACTTTTCAGATATCTTTGAGTTTTCAGCTCTAATTATTGATAAGTTCATGATCTCTTGCTATCCCTAGATGTTGATCATTAGGACCAGCTGCTTAGTGTAATAAATGTTCATGTTTTTTCAGATATGGTATTTGCCCTTGCCCTTTTAAAATTGCCCTGATAAAGTGTTACTCAATTAGTTTTAGTATTTCTGTGCTATTCAATGAGGGCTAGAAAATGCTGCAATGGTACTGAAACTTCCCTTCCTCCACCTCTCTCCTCCAAGTTTCTCAAAAAGAGCCATTAATAGTTACTTTATAAATAACTAGTGCAGCCACATGCTCCTTACTTTTTCACACTTTTTTTATGTTTCCCTTTTTGAAAATAGATCTAAAGGAGTTTGGTATCATCACCATTTTTGATCATATTGGATTTCATCCATTTCTCATGCTAACACTACAAACTTTATTCACTGTTTCCTTCACAAGAGACTGTCAATTTTCCCCTTAGACTAGTCATCACTTTCATTGCATTGTGTTGCCTGCTTTTTTTTGATTCAAGCCATAACTGAACACTCATGTTTGTTTGTGCCTCCATTACATAGTACAATTAGCTTTGAGGGTTCTTAGCTTTGTAACATACTCACATCACATATAAAATGCAGAAAGGGAGGAGAGACCAGAACCCAGACTCTCTCTTCTTTCATGCCAGCTGGGTGTCCTAATTACTAGCAGAACAAGACAGTTTACTCTTTGCCTTCAGGTCTCATGGATGTTGCATTCCTTTCTGCATGATTTCAACAGGAGGCGTGGAAGGTGATCACACCTCAGCCTAGCCTGCAACCGGGTGGCTAAGGCACTTGCCTGGGACCTAAGGTATATGGGTTTGATTTCCCTTGGACTGAAGGCTTGAGAGATAGTGTCATGTACAACCCTCATATGAAGTAGAGCTGCCCAACTGGCAGCCTGTGAGCCACATCCATCCTCTGAGAGGTTAAACTGTGGGTGGGTTGAGGGCAGGTTGTCTAGCCTGCAAGAAGACCTGTCTGAGTCCAGCCTGCAGGGTCAAATTTGGAAACTTAAGTTACAGAGAAATAAGCATTATATTGTAATATTCAATTTTGGCTGAAGTAACTTTCAGTACACAGTATACAAGAAATGAAAAAAAATGTCCTTTCTTACCCACATATTGGCTCTTAAATCGAGCATTCTTTTCATTCTAAACAGAGATAATTTTCTGACTCAGCAAAACATTAAAAGTGTGTTTGTCTCATTCCACATATGTGTGAAGTGGGGTGCTTACCTGCAGTAGGGTTAATGTCACTTCTGTACATTAAGCGATGAAACATCTAAAGTTTCATCAGTTAGAGCATTTTATTTCTTTGATCCTTGTGATTTTTCTTTATAAACTGGCACCTACAGCATTGTTAGCATGTGTTTTAGAGATTTTACCTTCTGGTTAGTAAAAGCTAGATGTAATAAAGGACTTAGGTAGGATTTAGGTGGAAACGGATATTGCTCTAAGGAAAAGGATGAATCATCAGCATTAGTTACAGTAAGGTGAAACAAGGTTAGTGCTTGACAAGAATGCCAAAAGTTTGTTTACTTGGAGAAACAAGGGCCTGGGCTGAAACTGCTCATTTATGGATGACTGGAAGAGAAGTAGTTCCTGGCAGTGTCAGAGACAGTAGGAGTATATTAATTTTATTGATTGATACTTTCCCTAATATAATGCACTAAGCAGATCTACATAAATGTTAACAACATTCACAAATCTGAAACCACAACAGCAGGATGTTAAATATACGTGCTTTGAGTAATGCTAACCAAACAGTGATAGCTGGATTCAGAAGTCCAAGATATAGAAGCAACAATATTTACTAGAATATGTGAGCTAGTACCAAATACAATACCTCATTATAACAACCCCGCACCCCCCCCGCCCAGCTTTTAACAATCTAAAGAACAAAACAGATTTTGCATTATTATGCTAGAGCAAATTTAGTAACCCTGCTATAGTGAAAACCATCTTTTAATGAATTTTTCTCCCAACCTATGGAATGAAGTTTCAATTGGACTGACAACCCTACCTAAGCATTCATGTTTCGGTGAAGATGGAGAGGGGAAAGGGTGTTACGCACCTAGATGCATACCAGTCACAACAAGTTCGGCTCTGACACAAAACTACAGCTTGTTGAGGCTTAATATTTTTCCAGTGAAAACAAGATAATCCCTGCCTGCTCTTTCCAAGTTCTGCTTCTATCACAAACCCAGACCCACATTCTAGATCCAAAGCCTCATACTATTTGATTCTGATTAATTCTCTTTTTCCTCCTCCAAAAGCTGTTTGAGAGCCCTATAAAAAAACTAAGGAGAATGAAGACTGATTTTTTTCTCCAACACCTGTTGAAGAGGGATATTTTCTGTTTGGTATGAGCTTTCCTGGATGCCACTGGTGAAAGATAAGAAATGCATCAAGGAAGAATGCATGGAAGAATATATTCCTAACAACTATTCCAGAAACTGTTCCAGACTGGCTCCAAAGTGTAAAAATGATGGAAAGAAGTTCTTGAAGGAAGGAGATAGTTTTATTTTGGGATGAGGGACCACAGGTACCAATATAGCTTGGTCAAGACTTTAGATTGTTTAATTAATGCAAAGCCTTTGATAGTTTGATCACATTGGTATTTGTAAGTTTGTTATGTTAGGTCAAATGATAATTTATATATTGAATATTCCCTTTTATCATTTCAGTTTTTGAAACTGAGAAATATTTGCTTAATTAGGAAAAGATATAATGGCTTGCTAAGACCAGGATCCAAATATTCCATGATGCATCTGTCATATAGCCAAAGCAAAAGAAAAACATGTATTTAAATTATTGAGTTGCTGTCTTCATTTTGCAGATGCAAATACAGTTGTCCAAGCTTTTCCCCTAACTGTTTTCCACAATAGAATGTGATTATGGGACTCAAGGGTTGTTGGTTGTAGCCTATTACAGGTCAATGACGTAAGCACTTCTTATATCAGGATTACCAAGCAGTGGCATAAGCAGCCTCTGTGGGCAGGTCTACACTGTTGCCACTGGATTTATGACCCAGATACCTTTTTCTGGGAGGACCCAAACCCTCAGACCAAACCTGACCTTTTCATTCGATAATAGGCAAATTTATTGATACACAGTGATAATAGAAAATAATAATACAAGCACTTCTACATAACTACGAATCCTAAGGCTGTCATCAAAGTCAAGGAAAGTCTGGCCAGGACACGAACTTCACTCTGAGGTTCTCTCTTAAATATCAGATCTCAGCAGCCTGGAGGTTGGAGTCCAAGGTCCACCCCCTCCCCAGTGGGGTGGATGAGACCTGCTAGTGGTATACCCTCTGTCCACGGTGCCTCAGGTTCCCCTTTGGGGACTCCTGTGTCCATATGGTCTCATGCTCCCCTCTCAAGGACCCCTCTTGGGAACAGGGACCCTTTGTTGCTCTAAAGTCTCTGCTTTTGTATTCTTTTCCCCTTCTGGTGACTTTTTATTGAGGACTATCACTGATTGGTCTCTCTGTGGTCATCATCATACTGTCTACATTCTGTCCTGTCAGCATATTCCTTTCTGTCTATTCCCCCAAAACTGTAACTCTCAGGCTCCCCACTCTTGGGCTTTGTGAGCTGGTGCCACCTTATCTCATATTATGGAACAGTGTGATATATGCCCACAACTTCCCAGGCTATGTGGATATTCATTGGCCTTGTTGTGTTAGATACCCTGTCTGCCTTAAAGGCTGTGAGAACTGCATGACTGTGTGACTAGCCCTTAAAAAATCAATTAAACTTTGCTGCCAACCCGGACTATTGTTCTAATGCAGATATATTTCCCTACAAATCAATTCCCAAAAGCAAACCTCTAAATACCATTTTCCAGACATCATACACAAGATGCATCAATACGCCTTAGCCTAGTTTACTGCCGTATGGGCATGCATCTACACATGTGCGCCTTTACTGCACAGTAAACTAGGCTAATCCTGACTAAATTTGATACCTGCAAATGCAAGTATCAAATTTAGCCGTGATTAGTTAACACACAGCAATGCAAATGTAGACACGACCTGGCACTAAATTTAGTGCCAGGTCAGCTCAGCTACTAGGGGTCTGGCTTGAGCCCAGCCCTAGAGTTCCTGGCTGGGAACCTCTCCTGCCCCAGGGCTGGGCTGCCTCTCCAGCAGCCCCTAGCTGCAGGCTATAGAAGCCAGCAGCCATGTTTTGCCCTGGGGCACACTTTACAGGCAGCCCGAGAGAACACTTCAGGCCCTGTGTAACCCCCCTGGACAGGTTACAGAAAACCTCTGCCAGTTCTGTTCCCTATCCAGAGCTGCTGCTTGTCCACAGATGAGTGTGCTGCACCCCCTGCCCAGCCCTGAGATCTCTCCAGGGCTGCTGGCTGGCTCTCTCTGGCAGCAGGGCCAGCACCTGCTCTCTGCCGCTGCTCACCTCCAGCAGTGTCTCCTGTGTTTGCAGGTGTTATGGCACATTGCTTCTGCTGCGCAGCTCCCAGTCCCTGGCCATGCCCCTGTCCTGAGCACTGCTGGCCACTGTCCAGAGCCAGCCACACAGGGACAGCCATGCGGGAGCCCAGAAAGCTGGTGCAGGGAGCACCACCACCATGGCATTGTCATTCTCCCTGTTGAGATCTGGCCCTGTCCATATACGCACACCCATGCCTTCCACCCAGACCCCCAAATGGAGCCCGGAGAAGGTTGGTAAACTTGGGGAACTCTGAGGTGATGTGGTGATGCAGAGGCAGTTCACGCAGGGTGGATACTCAAACACCCATATTTATGAGACCCTGTCTGGTGGCACGTGGGACTGAGGGCATTCCTGGATGGTGTGGCAGTGCCTCATAAAGGTCAAGCTCTTCAGGCACAGTGAGTGGCCATAACTAACCACAATCATCAGTCTGGTCATGCCCACAAGACCATATGCTTCATGTGGAAGCTGACCAGGATTTTGGCACCCCAGGAACCAGGCCACACTCCTTCAGTGGTTACCAGCAGGGGTGGCCTGTCTGAGCTCCCATCCCACCCTGACCCCTCCAGTGACATGTCACCAGAGGAGGAGACATCAGGTACTCAGCACCCAACCCTGTCCACCTCCCTGGCTGTTGCATCCACTGGCAGTTTGGGGAGCCAAGGCCAGTGGCTACCTTGACAACTCTGCAGCCCCAGACCCCACCATGAGAAGTGGCTGGCCATGTCAGTGTTGGCTGCCAGCAGTGCCAGTTCCTCCCTGGGGTGGGGCCCTGGTCATGCACTGACCCACTGCACACCATGGGCTGAGGATGCTGGGTGTAGCTAGTCACCATCGCTGATAGGGAAGCCCATGCTGAGCCACCAGCCTTGCCAACCCCAGCCATGTGGTAAATCCTGCACTGGGGGGAGGGCTCTCCCAGCTCCAGCCCCTGCCTCTGCCCTTAGCCCTTCCCCCCCTCCCCACCTGGCCTGCCCACGCTCCCCCTGTTTGCCTTCCAAAGCATGCAGTGAGGTGCGACACAGTTAAAAAATTGAGCAGCCCATATCCCTGCAGCTGGGTGGGGATGGGCCTTTCACACCCCAAGGAAGGCATCAATGCCAGTGGCAATATCCTCCTCAGTAGCTGGGGGCATGGATGTGTAGCACTACCACAGGTAGCCCTCCAAGTAGTGGTGGAGGTTGCAGGGCAGCCTGGGCTTGCTTCCTGCACCATCATAGCTCAGGGTCCCAAACCAAGAGTTCAGACACACCTGGGGCACCAGAAGGATCATCATCAGCAGGGTGTAGTGGTTCTGGCACCCCTCAGGCTACACAAACAGCCTATCATGCACTGCCCAGGGTATACTCAGGAGAGGAACCCTTGGGGTACAGTGGCAGCATGTAGGAGGCCAGCCCCAGGGCACCTCCCTGGAGAGGCCCCCACCAGGGAGGGCAGAGATGCAGCCAACCCCAGTTGTCTGGGCACTGGCAACACATAGGGGTGGACATGGATGCATGTGCACCCCCTGAGCTTGGTGGTGCACCCCCTGCAAAAAGTGTTGCCGACACTGCCAGTGGTGCCTGCAGGTGGTCACCACTCGCCACCCCCCTCACTGCCAACACTGCAGGCAGTGTACGCGGGCAGTCCCTGATTGCTGCTGGCCACCGCTGACACTGCTGACAGCATCTGTGGGTGGTTGCCAGCCACCAATCAGTGCTCGCCACACTCCCCCCCCCCACTGCTGACACTACTGCAGCTGCCTGCAGGAGCTCCCCATTCACTGCCAAACCCCCATCACCACCACTGCCACTGCCAACTGCAGGTGGTCACCGTGACCCTCCAGCCATGTGGCATTAGTGTGTCTGGGAGCCCTCACACCTCAAGCCCGGGTGCCTTGGGCTGAGCAGCAGCTCAGCAGTGTGGTTGGCCTTCAGAGGAAGTGGGGGGAGCAATGTTTGGAGTGAGAGCAACAGGTGCTGCCAGCAGCATTACCTATCCTGCCCTTGGAAAGGGACAAGGGAGGCAAGCTGCCTGTAGCCAGCACCCAGCAGGTCACTGGTCCCAGGGGAGCAAGCAGGAATAGGGGGCTCATCTGGTGGTTCCCTGGGCCCAGGCATACCTGGTCTGATTTACAAGGGTCCCTGGGCACCCATGCATGGCCAGTCCCTGAGTTGAGGCTGGGCAGTGCACGGCCCCTGGTGCAGAGCATCTTTTGCCTGAAATGTTGCAAACTCTCACAAAAGGCTTGTGTCACTTGCCTCTTCAGTGCCAACATCCTGATGTGGGGGAGAGCCCACTGGCCTCAGTGGAGATATGGTCTCCACCTCACCACAACCCAGTGCTGGAGCCCACCGCATGCACTGGCTGCACCAGCAGTGGGTGCACAATTGGACCTACCTGATCCAATGGCCAGTGGAGCTGGCAGAGGGGCATGAAGCATGGGCACAGGCCTGGTGGGCAAAAGATATTGCCTGGGAGGGAGCATTTCAGGCTGGGCTCCTGGCCCTGGAGTAGGAGAGCCTGCGGCTTCTGCATGAGCAGATTGCCATCAACTGTTAGGCAGCAGAGACCATGGACAATGATCATCCTGTCCCAGACACCGTCCTGAGTTTGGCAGTTGCATGTATGCTCCCCACTGCCCAGCCCCTGTTTCTGACCCCACAGGCCCCCTGGTAACCAGCCTCTGCCTCAGCTCCACAGCCACCTGCCTGGATCCAACCTCACTGCTCACCCCAAGGCCACATGCTGAAGAATCCAGAACGGTCAGGTGCAGTACCACAAGGGAATGCTTGCGCTGCCATTGGGCAGCCAGAGGGGGAGCCACACAACCCAGAGCAGCACCAGCTGCCCTCACCTGGTGGCCCTGCTGCTGCCACTGCAGCTCATGCTCCCGCCACCAGGCTGCCTCAGCCCGGCATGCACCTTCTGCTCAGGCATCCCTGAATGCCTCTCCCTGGGCCTTGCAGACATTCTCCAGTGTGCATGCTGTGACAATAACCTCAGGGGAGGTTTCTCTTGGCCACCTGAAGGCAGGCCAGGTTAATTTATGGCATCACTGCTAAAAAGGTTGGGCCTCTTTTATTATGCTACTTGTGGTTCCATTCTTCAGACTGTATGCAGAATTTCTCCAAACATTTGTTTGAATGTTTTGGCAGTTTGGCTGAGTAAAGAACATGGGAAAAGAACCTTGGGTTGCAATAGCTCTGGAGCTCGAAAGTTAGGTCAGGAGTGGATTCAGGGGAGTGGAGTGATGCAGATGCCCCCTCCCCTTTCTTCCCCTCTCCTCCCCTCTCCCCTTTCAGCTTAACTCCTTCTCCTCCCAAATGTTAAAAACAACTCCTGAGTGAGGCAGCTGCATTTCTATATAGGCAGTGCTAGATTGACTTTATGGTTCATTGCCATCTCCCTGATTCAGACTAATCTCTCTCTGCTCCACAGGTGCTAATGACTCTCTATGCTTTTTTTATGTTCTGCCAAACAAGCTATCCCTTCTTCTGAAATTTGGCTGTTAGTCATTCCTTGTAATGTTTCTCTATTTCATAGCCCACCACTTCAATTTAGGGGGAAGTAAACCCCCATTTTGTCTACACACACCCAGTGGTGGCAGATGACAGCACAACAAGCAGTGGTCTCAAGTTGCAGCAAGAGAAGTTTAGGTTAGATATTAGGAAAATCTTGTTTTCATGAGGAGAGTAGTAAAGCATCAGAACAGATTACATAGAGGGGTTATGGACTCTCCATCCCTGGAAGTTTTTAAGACCTGGCTAGACAAAGCCTTGGCTGAGATGATATTGTTAGGGAAGATCCTGCTTTGAGCAGATGGTTGGACTAAGTGACCTCCTGAGGTCCCTTCCAACCCTATTTTTGTATGATTCTAAAACTGCTCCAACATTAATCCCCACTTTATTTGGGATAAATGTCAGGGTGATTTAATGTAGTGATGTTGCTACAGGATCATGGAAGCATAAAACTATCATGAAATAATGGCCGCGTGCTTCCAAGAAGCAACTCCTCCCCTTTTAAAGCATCTAACATATGTTTGTCCATAAACTTTGTCTATGAGATTTTAGAAGTACCACCTGGGACAATGCTCTCTAAACATAGGGTAAGTATATGCCTTCAATCATTTTTCTCTTTTACCTAATTTAAGAACAAATGTTTCAAAAGCTTTTTATGTTTGGAAGGGTTCAATTTTGCTATGCCAAGTTTTTTTGACAATTGTATCACTTGAGATGTAAGTGCCAAAACTAACAAAGGGATATTATGTGAAGGTTCTAAAAGTAATCAAGTTCCCACTGCAAAAGAAAAAAAAAAGAAAAGAAACAACAGAAACTGGTGTTTACTTATATGTATTTCCCAAAATCAAAGTTTAAGCTTTACAGAAGTTATAATGCTATGGAAGTATAAGTATGAATGAGAAATGGATTAACTGTCATAACAGAAAATTCCTTGAAACAGACATTATTTCATAGGATTTCATTGTTTTGAAGTCACATATCAGTGTGAAAGAGTTTACCAGTTTATTATTGACATAACAGCCCACTCATTAAAAAACTTCACAATGCTGCCGAGCGATGAAAAATCATAGCTCAGTTTTGCCTCTAGTTACTTAAATACCAAATGTGTAACACAAGTCATTACACTGAATACTTAAACAGAAATTCTCTCTACTTGGCCACCCAATTTCCAGACTACATTGTAGTGTAGTTTGGTGTTCAGCTGTGGAGAAAATTAAGCACAAGACTAACGCTGATGTACTAAAACTTTCAGTCTCTTGTAAGAAACATGATGAGAATATTTTAGAAATAGAACAAGCTGAGTACAAAGAAGCGTCTTCCAATAAATCACAGCAACTTCCATGATAGGTTAAAGCCACAGTCAAACCATAGCTCAAAGAGTAGGGCAGTTATATTTAAATTATCTATGAAGCCTTACCTACCAAAGAGTAAGTGATCAAAACAAAGGTTTTATCTTTTAGAATGCAACTATTTAATAGTAATGTAATGCTTAAAATTATTATATTTTTTTTAATTAACTCAAATGTCTCTAATATTACTTTGGACAAGAAATAGATAATGTAACATAATATAGAAAATGGCAGAATGGGGTGAGAGTAGCAAAAGAGAAGTCTACTGCCAGGGAGGATACTGTCAAAATGTCGAGTAACATTGAATTGATTTAGAAAGTGAAATAGACCAAAGCCAGTCATAGGAAACATTAACTGGATTCTCTAAGCTTAATATAAACTAAGATGAATGCTTTAATTGGACATAGCATTGCAACCAGTTGGAATCAATTGAAAATTACTAATGAAATATAGAAGTCATTGTAATAAAAATACAAACATTGACATCTATTTGGGCTGCTGCAAATGCACACCCCTGCTCATGTGAACATGGTCTCAAAACCACAACACTTCAAACAATTGTGATCTAGTTCCCAATCAGTGACATTTCGGAACATTTCAGTTGTGATGTGTCCACAACTTAATGTCACCTTGGAAGAATCATTCAGCTGCCTGCTCCTCCACCTCTGTGTTTGTCCAAGAACAGGCCACTTTGTTGTGCTTTGCACCACTTTTTTTTTCAGGGGTTTTGGGTTTTTTTTGCTACCAGGAAATCCCAGTAGTAAATTTTGCCCCAGTACTGCAAATCAGCAGTGCCATGCACAGTTTAATGTGCACCATATGTGGCTTGTGGTGCTTCAAAGAGGTTTGTGGCACTACTAACTGAACATGTCTGCACATCTGGATCCAGCCCAAGGGTGAGAATGAGCACCCATCCCAGCATGCCTAACTCTGGCTGAATTGGTGAGGGGGGTCAATGCTTCCACGTATGCTCTGGGGACAGAGGCTTAGAAATCTCTTCACCTCCCAAGGGCATAGAAAAGAAGGGAGGGGATTATGGAGAACAGGGTGGGGTTGAGGGAAGAGGAGTTTTACCTGATCGGGGCTTTCCTTGGGTGGTAGCTGCAACTACTGCAGCTGCTCCTATAGCAGCCTGGGCTCAGGCTGCTGCAGCTGAGAAACAGGTAGAAGAACAGGCTCCCTGGGGGACCCTCATAGTTCCCTGTTTTCTCCCCCATTCGTTGTTCTCTTGCCTATCCCCAGCCTTCCTGCATGGGCAAGGTAACCATTCCACCTCCCATCTCCCAGATACACTGCTCGATGCAAGGTCTGTGCCTGCCCAGCTCTTATGGCCAGACAGAGCAGAGCTGTACCTGCCATGGCAAAAACTCCTGGAAGGATGGGGGGGGGGGGCATATTATATATAACCCCCTCTAAATTGATATCCAGGGCTGTGCCTGGCCTGCCTCCAGCTCTCCCAGGTATGCTATTGATTTGGAGTTGCAGAAGGTGGGAGATCCATACCTGGGGGAAATTTCATTTTTCTGAGTTCCCATCTTTTGTAAACAGGAGTTCAGTAAAGATCAATAGCCTGCAGACGACCAAAGTTTGCAGCATGCATGTCTAAATTGGGGAGGGTGGGGGGAAGCACCTGGATACACTCTTTATGGTTCCCAGGGATGGCTGGGTGGGGAGGTGCATTTGAGTGGGGAGTGGAGACACAGCTGGTTGTTAGGATAGCTTTTATTGAACAAGAAGCGCAAGCAAGCTCATTGATAAAAGTGTCAATTAAGGGGAATAAAGAACAGTGATATTCTAGCTGTGTACCAGAGCAATGAGTTGGAGCAGTGTGTATGTGGAGGGCAGGGGAGACAGAGGTGAGGACAGTGTAGGATGCCTGGAAGATCAATCAGACCAGTGTCATAGAACACTTGGTATCCACACAACATTGAACCAGTACCAAAATAGCACTTGATTTTCCACATACACTTTTAAACCAGCCTAGGTTTAAACCAATGTAACAGGCTTGTATGTATGGTTGCTTTGGGTTTAAACTGTTCTAATCATTATGCATGTTTATTTTTCAGAGCATTTTACAGAAAAAAATGGGCCTGAACCCAGATTTCCCAAGGTATAGATGGAATCTAGATTGCTGAACCGCCCTTATTCATGTGCCTATTTAAGTTAGGACGGACATCTTGCTATTAGAAAAGAATTTAGCCCTTCTATTCGTTTTGCCTGTTCGTTCTTATTTTCATAAGCAGTTCTAAATGTACTCCGATTAGAATCTTAGTTTGTGTCAGACTTGCAAGTAGGCTACAAATATAATCTGACTACTTTCTAATTTATGGTTCAAAGTTGGTCTGCTTAAAAAATATATTAAAACACTTACTGGCCACTTCCAGATGAGAATGAATGTTTGTTTTGCTGTACTTTTGTTTTGCTGTGCTCTGACACACAGCAGATTACCACAGGTGGGGTAGGGGAGGCTGGGGCCAGCAACTGTGCTGGCCTCAGCAGCCTTACCTGGGTCCTGGGGGCCTAGGGGAGCTGTAGCTGCAGTGCTCCTACAGCTGGGAGCCTGGCCGGCAGCTGCAGCATGGCTCTGGTCAGTCAGGCTCCAGTTTTGGGTGGCATGTGCTGCCATCACATGCACCACCCCATTTGGCATGGGGGTTTTTTGACCCAAGGTTGTCTTGGAGTCAACTCCCCTCCTCCCCCCCTCCCCCCATGCTGCAAGGTAGTAGCACAGGGAACACCTGCACGTGTGGTGTGTGGCACATCACGCTCATCTGGACTTGGCCATTCTGTTGTAAATTAAATACAGTAAGTACAATGAGAACTAGATAAAACATGCTCACTTCCTACAGGTCCTTCCTTATAAGGTCCTTCCATCATGGGCTTAGGGTTTGGGTACTGCTTCAATATTTATTTTTACTTTAAGGTGGTAACACTTTTAATCTCTGAATGAAGATTTGTATACTGTACAGAGATTTCTGAAGACTTATATATACAGACATTCAGTTTCTCCTGGGAGAGTCACTAGTCTCCCAAGACAAACCGTGAATGTAGAGGTGTTCAGGATTTTTCTCCCAGAAGAAAATGGCCCCTCCAAGAGAAAAATAATCCAAGAACAGCTAGGATTAAATCAGTCCCAGGGCTGTTTCTCCTTGGAGAGCAAATGTCTGTGTCGGGGCCGAGGGGCTGTGGCCAGCAGCCCAGGCACGTGGGCCAGGGAAGTCGGCACAGAGAACTAGAATTAGGCACTGACGCGTGGAGGTTGATTAAAGATCATTTTACTTACACTGTAGATGGTCGCGGTGCAGGCAGGAAAACTTGCTTGGTTACAGTTGTAGACAGAAGAAAAGAAGAAAAACTCGAATGATGAGAGCTCTTTAAAACGATACGAGAGTCCATGCTGTGACTCTCAATGAGTGCGCAGGGCAGGGGTACGTCAAGGATTATCCGGTGACGGGGAGAGACTCTTCATGGGTGATCAAACCATCCGTCGGCTCCGACACACACGCAGAGTTTGCTAAGCTCTACCATGTGGCCCAGAGTTCTCCACGAGATGGATGCGTAGTCCCCCTAAATGAGGTCCTCCCCGGAGATCTCCGACTTGAGCGGAAACTGCTCAAGCCTCTTATACGGCTAGCAAGCCAATCGCTAGCCGCCACGTGGGAATAATTTAGAAACAGCCAATAGCGGGACACAAATTTGCATACGAGCGGCGGGAACTCCTTTACGCCGGGGTTTTCTCTCTGCAGCTGAGAATTACACCGTGCAAAGAAAGCTCCATGTGGTGGGAAATAAATCTGCAGTGCCGAAGCACACACACAATCATTGGGTAATGACAGTCTGTAGATGTTCTCTTTTGGGAGAAGTCATAATACAGTCCTCCAACATCCCAAGGTGCTTTGCTTCTTCTACTGGGAGAAATCTTCCAGATTATGTACATGTATATGCACAGTCTTGTGCAGAATTTGCAGGTCTTTTTTGAAGATGATACAGCAAAAAAGACATGTCAGCTTTACTCATACTGCAAAAGTAGTTATATTTTGGAATGATTAAATTAGCTAATATGGCAACAAAGTGAATAAGAAAATCAAATTTAATTCCTCAGGTACAGGTAAAATATCAGTTCAGAAAAGGGAAACATTAAAGAAAAGGAACTGGTTTAATTTTTTTATTTTTTTTTTTAGGAAATATTTTTTTAGTGGAAAAACCCAGTTTGTTATACACTTATAGATTCATAGATGTTAGGGTCGGAAGGGACCTCAATAGATCATCGAGTCCGACCCCCTGCATAAGCAGGAAAGAGTGCTGGGTCTAGATGACCCCAGCTAGATACTCATCTAACCTCCTCTTGAAGACCCCCAGGGTAGGGGAGAGCACCACCTCCCTTGGGAGCCCGTTCCAGACCTTGGCCACTCGAACTGTGAAGAAGTTCTTCCTAATGTCCAATCTAAATCTGCTCTCTGCTAGCTTGTGGCCATTATTTCTTGTAACCCCCGGGGGCGCCTTGGTGAATAAAACCTCACCAATTCCCTTCTGTGCCCCCGTGATGTACTTATAGGCAGCCACAAGGTCGCCTCTCAACCTTCTCTTGCGGAGGCTGAAAAGATCCAGTTTCTCTAGTCTTTCCTCGTAGGGCTTGGTCTGCAGGCCCTTGACCATACGAGTTGCCCTTCTCTGGACCCTCTCCAGGTTATCCGCATCCTTCTTGAAGTGTGGCGCCCAGAATTGCACGCAGTACTCCAACTGCAGTCTGACCAGTGCCCGATAGAGGGGAAATATCACCTCCTTGGACCTATTCGTCATGCATCTGCTGATGCACAATAAAGTGCCATTGGCTTTTCTGATGGCTTCGTCACACTGCCGACTCATGTTCATCTTGGAGTCCACTAGGACTCCAAGATCCCTTTCCACCTCTGTGCCACCCAGCAGGTCATTCCCTAGGCTGTAGGTGTGCTGGACATTTTTCCTCCCTAGGTGCAGCACTTTGCATTTCTCCTTGTTGAACTGCATCCTGTTGTTTTCTGCCCACTTGTCCAACCTATCCAGGTCTGCCTGCAGCTGTTCCCTGCCCTCCGGCGTGTCCACTTCTCCTCATAGCTTTGTGTCATCTGCAAACTTGGACAGAGTACATTTGACTCCCTCGTCCAAGTCACTGATGAAGACATTAAAGAGTATTGGTCCAAGGACCGAGCCCTGCGGGACCCCACTGCCCACACCCTTCCAGGTCGAGACCGACCCATCCACTACGACTCTCTGGGTGCGACCCTCCAGCCAATTTGCCACCCACCGGACTGTGTAGTCATCCACATCACAGCCTCTTAACTTGTTCACCAGTATGGGGTGGGATACCGTATCGAAGGCCTTCCTGAAGTCTAAGTATACAACATCCACCCCTACTTCTGTGTCCAGGTGTTTCGTAACCTGGTCATAGAAAGAGACTTAATTTGGAAAGATTTCTTTGTCCAGGAAATTCTGCTGAAGACCAAACCAGCACAAAATAATCAATAGTATAATGGTCAGGGCAATCATCCAGAACATTGAAAACTGAGCTTCAAGCTGTGATCTGTATTACTGCAGAGACCTGAACCTGTGTCTCATATTCCAGGTGAATGCCCCTATCTCCATGCTATTTTTGGCTAATTTTTTCTGGTGTTCTTGTGGAAAAACTTCAAAAATCTTTTTATTTCATTCAAGGCAAAATAGGAAAATGTTTGAAATGTCAGAAAGCTAATGGAGTGGGAAAATCACCCAATTATATTCTGCTCTACCTTCTAATGGTTGGAAACCTGAAAAATAATAGCAATACTAGCAACTATTAGGAAGTACTGGAAATGCCAATTTGTTCTTACTATTAAGAAAAATGAATGGGGGAATGTAGGAGGGCCCCTACCCATTATTAAAGAGGGAGGGAGGGAGCCCAGCAGTGACTGGCCCTCTCCAACCCATGAGACAAGCTAATGCAGACAGGGAATCCTGAAAAAAAATGGCTGCTTAACCCAGATACAAATAGTGACTGACAGGCCTGGGGTAGAAGTGGAAGGTTGGGTAACCCACGGAGGGACTTATAAGCACAAGCTCAAAGCCAGAGGGGCAGTCTGGCCATAGGAGCTGCAAGAGATAGAGCTCCAGGCAAGAGCTGGGCTGGGCATCCCAGAGGAGGGACTCAGAGCTTCGGTGAAGGTGGAAGATACCTTTTATCCTGAACTGGGAGCAGATTAGTACCTCAAGCCCTTTGAGCAAGGGCTTCTGCAGGGCAAGAGTAACACATTTGGTTTGGAGCAGACAATCATGTTTTCAGTTTTCATTTAAACCAGAGGACCAGGTTGTGGCCATAGGGGCAGAGGCTACCAAGTGGTATGCCCAGGGCACCCCAGATCATAGGTGTTGTTGGCAGAAGGAATCTTTGCTCCCCCTGCCTGGCTTTTACTTTACGGTTAGGGCTGCCAGGCTCTGGAATGGGCTCCCAAGGGAGGTGGTACTCTCCCCTACCCTGGGGTTCTTCAAGAGAAGGCTGGATAGATATCTGGCTGGGTTGTTATGACTCATTCCTGCCCAAGGCAGGAGGTTGGACTTAATGATCTGTTCAGGTCCTTTCCAACCCTAGAAACTATGAAATTATGACAGACAGCAGAGATTGAGGGTGCAAGGCCAGAGTCCATTGTGGGGTGAGATCAGGGGCCAGGGGGCCCAGAGCCACAAGGGCATGGCCAGAGCTAGGGCCCAGTAGTTTGTAGTCCTTACTCTAGGTGGGCCTGGCATCCACTGTGTCAAGTGGGACAAAGCCAGAGGCTTTAGCCCAGACAAGGGCCTATCATCCATAACCTCCTTTGTCCTCAAGGGGCAGCCTCCTTGTCAGTTTATAACACCAAGGCATGGCAGGTGATATAACAGGGTGGGCCCCTGGGAGGCCAAAGGAAATGACATCCTGAGGTCCAGATGGTGGCCAGGAGAGGTGGTTTTGCCACTCCAGCACCCACCTCATTACAGTGATATAACTTTAAGCTGCCCAAAGTTTCAGGTGATAATGTGTGGACAATCTAGGAGATAAGAGCTCCAGAAGCCACCTAAAATTAATGTGTTACAAGGCCATGAGTCACCAGTATGTTTTTTATGAGCTCCTGTTCTGATATTTTAAATGCAGTAGCTGATATTTGCCAACTTTGATATATTTAGAATTTTTTGGGAAGCTATTAGGTAGTACTGAGGTTCTAAAATGTGCAACTGTGCCAAAATCCATTGTATAGAAATGATTTATATATATATATAACTATATATATAACTATATATATATATATATAGTTATATATATAGTTATCTACCACTTTGGATTAAGAAAATGCAACCTTTACATAAGGAAATGAGGCATCTCAGAGAAATACCCATGTGAGCAATGGTAGGCTATGCTGAATTGGGAGCGGTTGTAACATTATGATTGGAAACAACAGAAGCGCATTTTTCTGGAATTTATTATTCAAAGTGCAGACATGGGATAACCTTGTAAGGTTATTCCATCATGATCTTCAGGTTTAGGTACTGCTGCAATTCTTATTTTTACTTTAGGTTAGTAACACTTTTAATGCTGTCTCAAGCTCAAATAGGGCAAAATAAGAGTTGGCTGTGTGCAGAGAAGAAAATACTCCTAAGAAAAGGTACAGCAGATATATTTCTAGTGAACGCTTGAAGAATCCTCTCATATTCCTGATGTATAATGCTACTTTATAAAGGCTATAATGGTTCTTTCTTTTTTTAAATACAGTCTTATAGCTACACAACACAATCTGGACAAGAGAAGGCTGAGAGGGGATTTAATAACAGCCTCCAAGTACCTGAAGTGGGGTTCAAAAGTGGATGCTGCTAGACTGTTCTCAGTGGTGGCAGATGACAGAACAAGGAGCAATGGTCTCAAGTCACAGCAAGAGAAGTTTAAGTTAGATATTAGGAAAAACTAGGAGGGTAGTAAAATACTAGAACAGGTTACCTAGAGAGGTTGTGGACTCTCCATCCTTAGATGTTTCTAAGACCTAGCTAGATAAAACCCTTGGCTGGGATGATATCCACACCCTGCAGAGCCCCTGCACTGAGGCACCCTGCACCTCAGCCAGCCACTCCCCAACTGGCTGGGGCACAGTGTGCCTCAAGTCTGTGGAGCAGACAGCCCCCAGCCTAGGGATGGCTGGGGAGCAGCTGGCTGGGGTGCAGGGTGCCTCAGCACGGGGGCTCTGCAGGGCATGGAGACAGGAGAGCAGGCAATTGCCTGCTGGCTGGGGCACAATGCCTCAGTGTGGGGACTTCCTGCTGGCTAGTCCACACTGAAGCACCCTGTACCCCAGCCAGCCCCCCTTGCAGTACATGGAGCAGCAGGATAATGTGTCCTGCTGCCAAGTGCGCAGGCAGGGGTGTGCACTGCAACACAAAGTAGCAGAACAAACGCTCACCCCTATTCATGTGGGCTTGGCCTAGAAGGTCAGAACCACAGCATTTCATATAATTGTGAACCAGTTCCCACTCAATAACATTTGGGAACATTTCAGTGGTGATGTGTGTCCACAGCTTAATGTCACCTTGGGAACATTATTCAGCTACTTTGAACCCCTATTCTTCATCTATAACAAGGAATAAAGAGGACTTTATTTCCCATGGATGTTGTGAAGATAAATACATCCTCAAGATGGTGAGGCAGTTGATATAACTAGGTGTTTATACGGTCCACAATAAGATAGATGGAAATTCTTCTTTGAACAATGCTCCAATACGACTGCACACTTTAGGATAAACATTCTGACATGCTGACTACTTAAAACCTTTATCTCAAATAAGAAAGTGGCTCAGTAACAAAGAAATCTTGGTACAAGGCTCTGATCAGTATTGTGATCATTAGTATACATGACCCACATATGTATTCACATACTGACTGAAACCTTTATACCAAATAAAGATACAAGTTCTGAATAGAACATTAAAGATAAACATTGCTAAAATATTCTGGTCTGTCTTTGATTATTCAGTGTTTGTGACTTACATGCATAATATATGTTCAAATATTCAGATTGAAGCCTGTTTGTTAATTGATTGTTTTGAAGACAGGACGCATACAACATTCTAATTAATGTGAAATTTTGGAGGCAGTCTTGTATATGTCATGCGTTTTTGTTTTCTTCACGTCAAAATGATCCAAATTGTGCATTTACAACAGAGACGGAGGAAATACAAGGAAATGTTATGATCTTTTATGATCTATGACCTTTCATTGTAAAAACACACACAAAGCTCAACTCTCCATCAAAGTTATTAAAATAACACAAAGGAAGGGGAAAAAAGAACTAAAAAGGCATAGGTGCATTGAGAAGAATAGATGAAGTAGGGTATTTTACATTTAAATGGGTTAAAATGACCCTTAAAAAAAACTATTCATTTTTAAATCTGTTTTCTACCTTCAAAATCATAAATAGAGAATCATGGAAAGAAGTAAGATTTTTTTTTTTTTTTTTACAGTTGAAAAATATATCTAGTAATTTTATAGAAGATGAAGTATAGAACCAAGCCAAATACCCTGCAGACACTAAAAATAGAACAGCAAAATCTACTTTACAGAAATGTTAAATGTTTTCAATTGATCTCCAGTAAAAGTGTGTACCTTCCCCTGTAAAAAGGACTTTAGCTTTGGAGTGCTATTAAAACAAATGCTTACATGAGTAGAGTACAAACCTAAATTGGTTAAACTTTCAGTTAGGCATGAACAGATTGTATAGTGTTTACATGAACATCGTTTATTTGAAGAAATGAAGGAAGTTACCTGCCATGAAACTCCAACTGACACCAACCTGGTCACTTTTCAAATGGGTATTGTAGAGTGTGAATGGCTGTCATTTTTCAGCTAAATGAAAAAGCAGATAATGTGCAAAGCAGGATAAAATATTGCTGTGGTGTATAGACAAGGACAACATAATCAGTTAGTGAAGACTTCTATTCCTTTATAAGTCTCACTGTATGTTACCCAAGAAGAAAATGGCCAACACCATAAAAATATCAAGCAGAATCCATATACACCCAGCACAAAAGTATTATAATGATGTCCTAAGGTTTCTTCCACAATAGTTTCCAAGCACTTGTAAAGGTGAAATCAGTGTGTATCAAGAACACTATCTTCTTTTACTCTCTACTACTTCCATCTTAATGACTCTCAATCATTGCCCAACAATTCATACCTGACTGCTCCTTTGTCTACCCCTCCTATGATAATCAATCAATACATCCTTGCTATGGCTCTTATCTGGTATTTTTATTGTGATAAATATAATGGCTTTATCAAAAGATCAGAGCTTCATTACTCATAACAAAATCATAGGCTCTTTCTTGAAGATTTTACAATATAAGATAAGAGAACATTAATAGATTCAAGAAACAAAATAGGGAAGCAACAGGTAATCATAGACAATACTGGATAACATGAAAAGCTGTTCCAGAACACCCAGGGCTATATTCATAAAAGGGTACTTCTGGCATCACAACCCCCTACCTAACCCTGAATTCATTTGATGCCTATGTTTCTACTGGTATAGTCTATTAGGTGGCCAAGTTTCTGATGTAGGCCTTGTGCACAGAACCTAAATCCTGATTGTGTGGAGCAGTTTTGTGCCCCATGAAAATTCACAAAAATCACTGTTTCCCCTTCTCTCTTTCCAGTGGTGCTTGATTTTGTAGGTATACTCAGAGCAGTTCTTATTGCATACACAAAACGGGGAAGGTAGCACAACACAACAGCTCAGCTGTCACCTAGGATGTAAGAGGCCCAGACTCAAATGTCCTGCTCTACCTGCCATAGAACCTGGATGTGCTGTTTCTAGACTATCCCAGAAACATGCCTTTCCAGCCTATGCTTGAAAATCTCCAATGAATTATTTTTTGCAACTAGTCTAGTCTGCTTGTTCTATTCTCCTATGGTTTTTCCTGTTAAGATTCCCCCCCCCCCCCCCCAGAGTTCCTCTATATTTGCTACAGTTTTACGTCTATTACCTCTTATCTGCCTTCTGCTGCATGGGAACAGAGCTGTACTCCCTCTTCAGAGTAGTATTTCAAATACAGTTTCTCTCACACCACAGACCTTTTTTCCACATTAAAATTGGGAACTCCTGTACTAGTAAAATACTGAGAACACAATATCCACATCACTTCTTTCACACAAAACATCAGCTACTGTATATAGCTATGACCAATTTCTCCAGAACACATGGCAAAGTGCTTCTATATAATTGAGTTTCAGAGCTCTTTAAGTCCTTAACTCAAGTCAACGCTGCTGGCTTACATTGGTTCTCCACTGTGAATGTATTCCAGCTGCTGGAACTGGGATGTGCATTATAAGCAAGGAAATATGGTAACCACAGTTTCTGTTGCTTAAACTTCTGCTGGATGAAAATTAAAAGGATGAAATTAACTTCTGCTAGATGCAAGTTTTGCAGGCATGTCACACAGAGCAGAACAATGAGCCAGCTCAGCTTCCTAGCTGCTGCTACTCAGTTACTGACTGCAAGGAAAGCTCTTTTTTTCTTCATTTTATTTTCAAAAACAAGGTGTATATCTTAATCCAGGGTGTGTTGCAGACAAGAAAATTTAGTATTTGAAAACTGCTTTCATGTCCCCCTTTAATCTCTTTTTCTCTAGAATAATATACAGTGCCCATTTCTCTCTACCTTGCCTCATAAAACTGCACTATAAGTCCTCTATCATCCTTAGATGCCTGCTGGTGAGCTTTGGCAGCTCAACATGCTGGCTTTTGTGAAATCCCATTTTTACACACTTATCTATCCCCATGCATTGTACAGGGAGCATAGGCACTGGAGTTGTAAACTCTAGTAGGCAACACATCACCTAAATGTTAAGTCTTGCAATACTGAATACTATGATACCTTTTCCTCTGTAAATCTGTCAGATATTTGGAGGCCAAGGGGTGTTAGAAAAAGAAACCTAAAGAACAATGAGGTAACTTGACAATGTCTCTGGAAAAGCTAACGATAAATAATTAGCTGATGCAATATGTGGCCAAAAGGCTGTAGAAGCAGACGTCTATTGAGTAGGGATATGAACATTATGATGCTTCTATGTACAGCTCTGGTGCATTGGAATGCCCTGTCTAGTTCTGGTGCCCACAATTCCAGAAAGATGTTGAGAAATTGGAGAGGGCTCAGAAGATAGGCATGGGGAGAATCAAAGGTCTGGAAAACCTTCCTCATAGTGAGACATTCAATGAGTTGGATCTATTTAGTTTAATCATTAGGTATTTTAGGGGAGACTTGATTTCAATGTGTGAGTACTACAAGGGAAACAGATAAGAGGGTATTTTTAATCTAGCATACAGTATATAAAAAGAGCCACTGGCTGAAATTTGAAGCTTAACCAAGCCAGCCTAGAAATAAGACAAATTTGTAGTGGTAAGGGTCATTAATCATTAGCACAACTATTTTCCTGGGTTGTTGTGCTAAGATTTTTACAGTGCAGTTTTCTAATCTATGAAGAATCACTACATGGAACATTATGCCTATGAATAGTTCCTCTTAAGCCATCTGGTTCATATGTGGTGATAAAGGCTCACATCCATATAGAATTGTGTCTAAACTAGATTGAAAGATATGATACATGTAAAGACAACAAAGTGAGGAAAAACAAGAAAACAATCCATGGGGACCACATCCTTGGAAACCTTACAAAAAGCAGTGAGTTTAGGGATTCAATGAGAAAAGAAGGGACACCAAAAATAGAAAAAAGTAAAGTATGAATTACCACTATATGGAAAAAATTGGGATTTAATATAATAAAATCTATATTTCATTATGGACAGTAAGCTGGGAATAGTGACAGGGTGGATGAGAGAATGTGAGCAGGTGTGTTCCCAAATTGGGCTTAGTTAAAAATGAGAGTGAAAAGCTTTGAACAAGAGACAGGAGTTTAAAGATGGTGAACAAATGTTTACCAATCTAATTTATTATAGGCTACAAGTATGCTAAGGCTTAATTGAGTGAGGTGTTGCATTGCCATCTGTAAAAGACAGTCTGCAACAAAATTTATAATATTAATTTAAGACAAAATTTAACAGGTAATTAAGACAGGTGAAAAAAAAGCACACAAGTTGGCAAAAGGGTGAGATGATAGTAACACCAAACCCAATGAGAAAATATTTAGTGAAGTATTGGATTTATATTGATACTGGGAGTGTCTTTTAAAAGCAGTGTTCTCAGAATCAAAGTAAAGTAAGCCTGGAAGGGACCTCACAAGGTTATCTAGTCCAGCCCTCATCGCAAAGCAGAATCATCACTAATTAAACCACTAGCCAAGTGTCTGTTCAACCTGCTTGTGAAAATTTTTAGGAATGGAGATTCTTCAACTTCTCTAGGTAGCCTACTCCAGTGCTTCAATACCCTCATAGAAAGTTCCTCCTAAACTCCAGCCTACATTACCTCTGCTGCAGTCTGAGACCGTTGGTCCTAGCCCTGTCACCTATGGCTACAGAGACAACCCCATCTCCATCCTCTCTGTAATCTCCTTTTAGGTATCTGAAGACAGTTATCAAATCCCACCTCAAGTTTTTACTTCCCCACACTAAATAACCTTAGTTCTTTCAGTCTTTCCTCATAAGTCTCTTCTCCCAGGCTCCTAACCAGTTTTGCTGCTGAGCTCTGGACTCTTTCCAAACTGTTTACATCCTTCTTGAAGGGTGGGACCCAAAACTGGACACAGTGCTCCAGGTGAGGGCTCACCAGTGCTGACTAGAGTATAAGAACCACATCCCTTGATTTGCAAGTAATCCCGTGAATACATCCAAGTAGGCTGTTGGCCCTTCTTGCAACAACTGTATACTATTAGCTTCTATGCTGCTTATGGCTTACTGAAACCCCCAGATACTTCTCTTCTGTACTGCAGCCTAGTCCAGTTATTCCCTAATCTGTATTTATGCATGCCATTATTCTGTCCCAAGTGCAGGACTTTCAATTTTACTTGCTGAATCTCATCTAACTGATTGCAGTAGACCATTTCTCCAGTCTATCCACATCATTCTGGATCATAACCCTACTCTCTGGAGAATCCACAACTCTATTCAACTTGGTTCTTTCTGAAAATGTGCTAAGCATGCATTCACTTCTATCATCCAGATCATTAATGAAGATAGTAAACATTACTGGACACAGGACAGACTGCTGGGCAACCCTACCTAATACCTCCTCTGAATTAGAAACTGTGCTGTTGATGATTACTCATTTAGTACAGTCATCCAACCAGTTATGTATCCATCTTACAATACTTTCATCTAGTCTGTATTTCCTTAACTTGAGAATGTTGTGGGAGACATCCTTCTCTTGTAGTTACTGCACACTACTGATTATTATAAGAGGTCTGACTACATAATCACAATGATCCTTTCTTGTTTTATAACTCAGGGGTGCAGAACATCTCACCTGTGGGCCAAACGTAGCCCATGGCATCATAGTTATCCACCCTGTGAGGCTCCCCACTGATTGGGAAACTTAGTGGTAGGGGAGCAGTGACAATACATATGGCCACCACTCCCCTGCTGCCAAATTCCCAAACCCCAAGCCCTGCCCAACAAGTTGTGGCCAAGTAATATCCTTTCCCCACACTCCCATGGCTGGATGAGATTGGGCCATGCCCTCTTTCCAGCACAGGGCTGGATTGGGGATGGCTCAAGCCCCCCGTCCCTCCCCCCGGAGTTGGGCCACATCCCCTTCCCTTTGCAAGCCTAGTTTGGAGATGGGACACAGTCCCTTCCCCTTGCAGGGCTTGGCCACATTCCCTTCCCTCATGTGAGGCTGAGTTGGGGGCTGGGCTATGCCCCCTCCCCCTGAAGAGCTGGATTGGGGCTTGGCCACACCCCTTTTCCCCATGGGCCAGGTTGGATCCAGAATGCCCCTTTCCCCCCCTCCACATGGCCAGATGGGGCCCTGCCATGACTGCCTTGTGCCAGATTGGAACCACAAGATGGATCTGGCCCACCGATGGCCTGGGCACTCCCCATTCAGTCTGCTGGTCAAAAAGGTTGAATACTGCTGATATAACTTATGATGGGCTTTATGGGAACTAACTGTATAGGTTCTATGCTATCTAACAGCATGTGTTTCTGTTATATTTGCCTTCAAGGTCATAATTTGTTGAGGTATAGTTATGGCATATCTTACCAAAGTAATCTCAGTAGATAGCAGTACTTGCCATCTGCTTAAATTTCAAAATGTTTTTTGTATAATAGATCTCTATAGAAGTACATTTTACTTCTACAGCTTTTCCTTCTCTTGGCCTTCTCTGTCTCAACCCAACTATCTTACTATTGACAGAAACACATGGGAAGCTATGTATTGTAATGTGGGTGGAGCAGTAGCCTAATTTGGGTGGACTAACCAGGAGAACTGCCTGGGACACCAACCTAGGGGAGGGCAAAATGTGGCTGCTGCCATTAATCATAATTGCTCCAGTGGCAACTGGAAGTGTCTCTGCACTTGCCCCCCAGGCATCCAACTGTGTCACTACATTGATGGAATGGAAGAGAAATTCTTCTCAGGGACATGTCTTCTCAGTAGGACTATAAAAATATTATTCATACTTTATCTGTAATCTGGGCACCCAGTTGGAGACTGGTTGACCTTGGTGTGTAAGTCCTCTTTCAACTTTTGAAAAATCTCCCCAATTAATTTCCCCTTTATCTCTCTGAAAAGTGTGAATGTTTATTCTTAGAAACTAGTCTTCAAACAGAAGCTTAACTATCAAGCTTAATTATCATGTAGATAGAAGAAGAGGGCCCTCTAATTGATATTATCAACTGTTCTTTCCTTTCACCAATGATTCCTTTTAAAGAAAAATATAAACTATATGCAATCAGGCTGGAACTTTTTAAAAGATAGAACTGTAGTTCAAATCATTCACATTGTTATATTCATTATTATCATATAGTCAGTTTGCATCATTATGTTCTTAAAGTTAATTGCTATATTGCATATCCATATCAGAACAAGAAAACAATCAGATATAGCTATTCACTCAACTGCCAACTTCAGGAATGTTAAAACAGAAAAAACAAAGAAAATAGTATTGATTAGTATTCTTCATAAAAAAAAAAAGTGGGCTTGAGGGTAAGTAGTTCTTCATGCATAATACATACTAATAAAACCAAGCACTTATACACATGGTCCAGGAGTCGGGGGACTGGAGGGGCAGAGAGGACTGGTTTAATTAGAGTGGCTCCAAAAGTCACTCTAATTAAAGCACCTGGAGCATCTTATCTACTGGCACCCCTGTGCTTCAAAATGGCAGTAGGGGTGCTTTACCTAAAGCTTGTCTAACAAGCTTTAGATAAAGCACCCCCCCACCACCATTTTGAAGCACGGGGATGCTGATACACAAGACAGGGAGGCTGGCTGGAGCACAGCAATTACCATGCTCCAGGAGACTAGATTAATTTAATCTGCTCCTATGCACTGTATTACAGTGCATCAGAACAGCCTCTACACTCGTGTATAGGCACCCAACCTTTGTAGGTAGAAAAGTTACAGAATGTGTCCCTGTCCCCGACCCCCAACCCCCACCTCTGCCTGGACTGAGCACAGTGCTTTCTCTAATGACAATTTTTAAGCAATCACCTATACCATAGCCAAGGCATATCTACCATATATTATTATGTTTTTACATTAAAGAGCACTCAAGTGTTTATAAAAGCAGTTTATCAAAGTAAGGAGGAACGAAATAAACTTTAAATTTATAAATTACATATTTGGGAAGAAAGTGATAGCTGAAGGAGACTTCTATAAATGTCTTCTGTAGCATTTTATTTTAGTATAGCAGAAAATAGAAATGAAGACAGTAGAAAGTTGAAGATGTATTTGCAGCAATTTAGATACTGGTTGAATTATTTAAGTTTAGATTGTGCCTTTAGGCATGGCCCTCAGCAAAAGATGTAATATCAGCTGTAATATCCACGGAATAACTTCAGGAGACATTGTTATTCAGAGACTCCCCTCAGAGTACAATTTCTTCTTCACTACCTTCCATTTATGTTGAGTTGCAGTAATTCACTTCTGGTCTCTGCTAGAGCAATTCATGACACTGATTTGCCAGATCAGCTCTCTATTGCATTTCAAACATTTAATTAGTTCGCCCACTCATGGGAAACAGAAGAATAGAGAAAAGGGTCAGCCTCACTGTGCCCTAATGGAAGGCTTGAAGGGGAAAATAAATCTTGCTTTCCAAAAAGTTATATTTATTGGTGTTAATGGTTCTCAAAATAAAAAATGTTACAGGCTGGAATCACAGCATTGGGTTCTGCTTTGCATGCTTATCAAACAGCTGAACATAATCAAAACTATATGTGTATTATAAAAACTTTCTTGAACCTAGGAGCCACTCTAAAAGCTCCTAATCTTTTATGCAGTCCTTAACCTGCTATCAGGATGACTAGGCTGCTTTCCTTTAACCCGGACAAGCTCAGATGGAAGAAGTGACTCTTATTCAGTAAAACTAAACTGGAAAACATTCAAATTAGAATTCTGCAGGTGCTACTGGATTCCTAAGAAGCCACTGGTGGCTGGAAAACATTCATGGACCATATCAACATAAATTTTTCCCCAAAAGAGAAATTGGAATATAGTGCTCAGGCTTAACGAAGCCATCCAGAGCCTATCGATACAATATTAGTCCTGTAAATTAGAGCAAGATACAGAAGGATTCAATATAAATGACAAAAATGGTTTGGCAGTGATCCTGCCAAGAAGCATCTTGGAGTTTTGGTAGATAACAAACTCAACATGTGTCAGCAATATGCTGTTGTTTCAAAAAAGCAAGCATAATTTTTAGCCTTATTAAGAAAAGCATAGTATATAAGACATGGGAGGTGATAGTAACAGTCTAGTTAGTGCAGACTAGACCTCAGCTGGAGCACTGCATCCAGTTTTGGGTAAATCATTTTGGGATATAGAGAAACTGAAAAGGGCGTAGATGTGAGCAACAAAAATGATACAGGGCTTGGAATGCAAGCCATGTAAGGAATCATAGCCTGTGTACACACATTCAAAATATCTGGGAGAATTTTCCCAGGTTTGTTCTCCTGGTAGAGAAATTCACCCAGAGCCATATAAACAAACATTTGAGTTCTGAGACCTCGAAGAGTGAAGAGTTTGCAGTGCTGACACTGTGCAAGAAGGGTGTTGAGGGAGCAATGTGCACATTACACCCTGCTCTGGTGATATATGGTAGCAATGCATATGGCAGCCCTGATTGACTGACCTAGGCTGCCCATAGTCAGCCTGTGTTTCCCTGCAGCACAACGTAGGGATTGTCAAGTGGATGTGATCTGCTCCCACCCTGGGGATAGGAGGTGTGAGGTGGGGGGTATGCTGGAGAGTTTCTCCTGGGAGTGATTTAACCTTGGTTGTTCCCAAGTATAGAAAGAATTAGATATGTGTACTGAAAATCTGCCACAAAGAAGACAGTGAAAAATTGTTCTTCCAATAGAAGAAATTGCTTATGGAGTGGCCCAGTCTCCTTCTCTGGAGACTTTCAAGAAGAGGCTGGATAGACATCCAGCTGTAATGATTTACAAATGGAAAAAACTTTGTTCTGGGGGTTAGAATAGATGACCCTTGAATTTCTTCTAATCTTATGGTTTTATGATTCTCAAACAAATATTTGAAGGGAATGGATGATGTATGTTCTTCAGCCTGTTGAAATCAGCTCACTTACGTAGGCATCATCTGAATTCCTAGTCTTTTCTATCATAATTAACTACTCTGGTTTAATTTGTTACATGAATAGTACAGTACATCTGTGTTAACATACATGTAGGGTATAATCCTGTACCGGTAAAGGCAATGACAACTTTTGAATATTATTGAGCCTTTGTTCAGCTGGAAAAGTGAGAGATCAAGTCCAGGTTTGGAAGATGGCTCTATGAGCTGGATAGTATGAGTTAAATTCACATAACACCTGAACAAAGTGATTAATAGAAGCAGTCAAGACTCTGGGAAAAAAGCTGTGGTCACAGAAATCAAACGTTAGAAGAAAATAAATAAGATTAAAAGCAACTATAGCAACCCAATAGATAAACATAAAAACAACCAGATTCATAGCACTGTGAAGAAAAAAAAAACCTCTCAGCTGATGTATAAGAACTCAGGACTAATCTCAATTTAAAGTGTTTTATGAAAAAAAGCAAAATTGACAGCATTGACATTATAATAAAGTAAGGACAACACTACTGAAGAAAGTAATGTTTTATTTATTTGCAAAACACATCCTGGAAAGCTAAAAGATTCCCCAGAAAACATAATTAAAATTAAAGCTGAAAGAGGATATTAGCCCTTAGTTAAAGATTTGAACATAGATGTTTCCATGTTATCTGAAAAGCGGCATAAGGAAAGGTTCAAACAACTGCTCTTACAAGACCCAGATTCAAGTTACAAATATTCACTTATCAAAAGTCTTCATAATTGGAAGATTAGAAGTGTCAGTGACCTGTAAAACTCCAAAAGGACAAAGTTGTCATCATTTCTGTTCTGGGGCTTTGATATAAGCCCTTTCAAGTGAAAGTTAGGTTTTTCCCCCTCCCATTATATTTTTAGAGGCCTAAATCTTTGTGCATGAAAGTCATCCATAAAAATGCTGCCTACTTATCAAATGTTTGATAACATATTATGCCCAAAACAGTAACTTAGTAGGTGAAAGTGAAATTCCTAAATTTTTCAAACCATACTCTATTCAATGATCTTTAAGGGAAAATATACCAAAGGAAATGAAACATCCAACCTGTTTATTAAAGAAAAATTATAAGGCAGGTCATCAGTTGGAGTAAATTCTTACAGTTCCATTAAAGTAATTTTAATTTAGCCATTGGTGCCAAGGCAGTATCCAAAGTCATTATAATTTCTTTAAGAAATGAGTCAACATGAATCTCAAGGCATTTTGCCACAGATGGAGGCAAATTTTCTGAACATTCATTTCTGAAATGGAATCTTTTTCTCCCATTCCTATACAAGAACAGTTTGTCTGGTCTAGGTATAGACATCTAGGCTTACAGCCATTGTATAGTGGCTGTATAAACAAATGAATCTTGGTTTTGGAAGCCCATACATATTATCTATGGTTTGTTCCACAGTTAGGAAAAGTTGCCATAACAGTATTCCGAGCAAGGAACCACCTAAAATATTCCACAGGAAACTCCCAAGGAAGGGTGTAAGAGGCAAGGAATTTTTGTTGGAACAATTGTATAAATTTGGAGATCTGTTGTACAAGTGTTTAGTCATACTCAGGAGAGGGTTGTGATCTAAGACACAACCCACAAAGAAAGTTAAGTGCCTGACTTCACACAATAATTGCATTCAGGATTCACATCTATGAGTTTTCCCTGGGAGCTTAACAGTCCCATAGGAACCCTCCTGAGAGGAACGGAGGGAGTCATCTGTCGTCAGGATCTCATGGTACAGGAGGTATGCTGCCTGGCTGGAGCCCAGATTTGGGACATCACTGGAAGGATTCCCGACCTCATCTGGCCCTCTGACTACTATCCCATGGTTCTCATCCATGTGGGTACAAATGATGTGGCCAGGAGTAGTCCAGGATGTATCATGAGTGACTATAAAGCTCTGGGGGCCAGGCTTAGGAGATCAGGGGTGCAGGTGGTCTTCTCGTGAATCCTCTCTGTCAGTGGCCACAGCCAGCATCAAGACACCTGTATTAGAGAAGTCAACTTGTGGCTCCTAAGTTGGTGCCATCGTGCACGTTTTGGATTCTTCAACCATGATCCGCACTTCAATGAAAGAGGCATGCTGGGAGACAATGGTCTTCATCTCTCTTCAAAAGATAAGAGTCTGTTCTCTTACAGGATGGTTGATCTCCCTTGTAGGGCTTTAAAACTAGGCTAGTTGGGGGACAGGGATGCAGAAAACATAGAGAACATAGGATCAACGAACCACGAGCCATGCACTGGAACAGTCCACATAAGTAGTTTGGGGCCCAATAGGCATCAGGACAGGGGGGTACCAAGGGCACCTATCAGGGGGCTAAATTGTCTCTATACCAATGCTAGGAGCATGGGAAACAATCAGGAGGAACTCACATTCTTGCTTGCAAACAAAGACTTTGACCTGGCTGGATTAACTGAAACCTGGTGGGAACCTACCAGTAGGCATTGAGGGCAATACGCTGTACAGATGCAATAGAGTGGGGAAAAGGGGGAAGCAGGGAGGGACATTGCTCTCTATGTTAAGGAACAATATATGTCCTCTATAATCAAGATAGGATCAGAAGAGGGGAAAATAGAGGTGCTGTGGGTCAGAATACAAGGGGGCTAGGGGGAAAGGAGCTTGGTAGTGGGGATCTATTACAGACGTACACACCAGGAGGATGAGCTAGACCTGGAATGCTCAAGGCAGCTCTCAGAGGCAGTACACTCAAGGGACATGGTTGTCATGGGTGACCTAACTTCCTCAACATTTGCTGGGAGGAGCAGTCAGCTAGATCTGACTGTTCACGTAGGTTCTTAAACTGCATACAGGACCTTCACTTAACACAGGAGATATATGGTCCAGCTTGGGGAAATGCCTGGGGATGATCTGGTGGGTGATCTGCAGATACAGGTTAACCTAGGGGATAGTGACCACCAATTGTTAGAATTCACTATGTGGTAAAAGGTGAAAAAGATAACCAGTAGGGCAGAAGTACTAGATTTCAGGAAGGCTAACTTCACTGAGCTCAGGAGATTAGTAAGCAAGGCACTGAAGAAGAAGAGCATTGATGAGATGGCAGTGCAGGAAGGTTGGCCGTTCCTCAAGGGAACAATCCTTTGGGCACAGAAGGGGACAATCCTATTGCACATTAAAGGGGGGGAAAGGGCCAAGAAAACCTCTTGGCTGAACAGGGAAATCCAGGAAAACTGAGGGGTGAAAAGAGGCATACAGACTGTGGAAGAAGGGGGTAGCCACCAAGGAGGAGTATACCTACTTGGCTCGCACTTTCAGGGAGTCAGCTAGATAGGCCAAAGCAGCAATGGCAATCAGGCTGGCAACAAAAATTAAAGACAACACAAAGTCCTTATTCAGGTATATAGGGAGCAAAAAGAAGGAGCATGGTAACATAGGACCCCTACATGACAGATTAGGGCAATTGGTGACAGATCAGAGGGACAAAGCTGAGCTCTTCAATGAGTTTTTTGCTTCTGTATTCCTGAACACGGATTAAGACAAATCACCCAACTGGACTATAGGCAGGCACAGGAGGAACACCAACCCAGCAACAGTTAAAGCCAACCTATTGAAGGGACACTTGGAGGGGCTGGATGTATTTAAGCCAGCTGGCCCAGATGACCTTCATCCAAGGGTGCTGAGAGAATTGGCCAGTGTCATAGCAGAACCACTGACATGATTGAGCACTTGTGGCACTCAAGACAGGTCCCAAAGGACTGGAAAAGGGACAATGTGGTCCCAATTTGAAGAAAGGGAGGAAAAAGGATCCAGGTAACTATCCAGACAGTCTCATCTCTATCCTTGGGAAAACTTTTGAAAAAATTATTAAGTATTACATTTGTGGGAATCCAGCAGGAAAAATAATGCTGAAGGGCATAGGTTCATAGCATGGAGAGCCTGCCTGACTAATCTGGTTTCTTTTTATGACCAGGTCACGCAATGCTTAGACACGGGAGTCAAGGTTGATGTAATCTACAAGGTTGCATTTTAAAAAGGCCTTCAATATGGTGTCTCATCCCGTTCTCATAAATAAACTATGCAGCTGTGACACAGATGATTACATGGCCAGGTGGGTGGCGCATTGATTTAGGGGACACACCAAGACAGTGGTGGTGGACAGGTTAGTATTGACCTGGAAAGAGGTGGGCAGTGGGTTCCCCCAAGGTTCAGTCCTTGGACCAGTGCTGTTCAATATCTTCATCAGTTACCTGGACAAGGGCGTGGAAAGCACTCTGTCCAAATTTGCGGACGACACCAAATTATGGGGCTAAGTAAACACACTAGTGGGCAGGGAACAGATTCAGGCAGATTTGGACAGGTTGGAAAAGTGGGCAGAACAGAATAGGACACAGTTTAAGATAAGTGCACCTAGGGAGAAGGAATCACTGACACACTTACAGACTGGGAGATGACTTCCTAAGCAGCACAGCAGCAGAAAGGGATCTCAGTCATAGTCGACTCCAAAATGAACATGAGTCGTTGTGACAGGTGGCCGCTCTGGGCCGGGCTAAAATGTGGCCCGCACACCTGTTCCTGGGGGCAACCCCCTGCCTACTCACCTGCCACGCCTTGTTGTTAATTAATTAATTGGTGTTAATTAGCATGAGGCTGCCCTGGTACTGCCCCGCTGCCAGGGGGCGCTATCTGTGGCTCCGTTTCCTCCCCTACACCGCAGTCCACACCTCGCCAATGGAATAGCTGTTATGTCTCGGCCTTATTACAATTGGGCCCCTCTTTGGGCCTTCTCAAGTGTTGCCCCCTCTCTGGGGCTCGCCACGCCCACACTGGGGCTTCTCAACAGTGCCCCCTCTCTGGGGCTTCTCAAATGCTCCTCTCTCGGGCTGGGGTCTATGTACCCCATACGCTGCCCCCCTACTGGCACTGGGGTCCCCACGCTACTGTGGGTCCCCTATGAGGCCTCCTCCAACCTCTAATAGCCTCACCCAAACCACCGGACACAAACAACAACATAAACACAAGCCTTTCGGCTATAACAAAAACAGAAGCCAACTGGCCCAAACAACATTCGGTCCTACCAGTGACCCTTTAACTCTCAGATGCATCCCCTGCATCAGGTTTCCCCTCTCCCCCAGGGCAGAGAGCTCCTTCCTCTTTGGCAGCTGGCAGGGAACTGCCTCTAGCCCCAGCCCCTAGGGTTTATAAGGGAGCCAGGCCCTGCCCCTTCTGGTCAGCTGACCGTCCCTGGTTGCCCCGGCAACCCACAGCTGGGCTCCTTATTTCCTGCTAGGGCTTTCTCCCTAGCAGTTTTCCCCCTCTTTGGGAGCAGGGCACCTCAGTGCTCTGTGACAGTCGTCAATGTGACAAAGTGATCAGTAAAGCTAACCGCACTCTATCATGCATTAGCAGGCACATCATGTACAGGTCTAGGGAGGTGATACTTCCCTTCTATGTGGCATTGGTAAGGCTGCAGCTGGTGTACTGCATTCAGTTTTAGGCACTGCACTTCAAGGGGGATGTGAAAAATCTTGAGAGGGTCCAGAATAGGGATACTCAGATGGGGAGTTAGGGACCTGCAGGTAAGGTGCTACAAGGAGAGATTGAGGGACCTGAATCTCTTCAGCCTCCACAAAAGAAGGCTGAGAGGGGATCTAGTGGCTGTCTACAAATTCATCGGGGGGGACAGCAAGGAATAGGAGATGTTCTATTTACCAGGGCACCCCTTGAAGTTACTAGAAACAATGGCTACAAACTGACTAAGAGCAGATTTAAAATAGATATCAGGAAAAACTTCTTTACAGTAAGGGTTACCAGAATCTGGAATGGGCTTCCAAGGGAGGTGGTGCTCTCCCCTACCTTGGAGGTCTTTAAGAGGAGACTGGACAAGCACCTGGGTAAAGTCACCTGACCTCAGTGCTCTTTCTTGCCCAGGGCAGGGGGTCAGACTTGATGATCTACTTCTGACTCTAAACATCTATGAAATCTATGAAAACTATGAAGTCTATGAAACCTAGCCTTTTTCCACAAAACCTGGGATGGAGTGCTGCCAAACAATTCAGTGATTAAGAAAGTCACCCAGGATGCGGGAAAGAAAAGTTCCATTTCCTTCACAGAGGAGACCCCACTACATGTATAAATTAAAGCTTGATAGCAACCAGTTCTAAACTTAGTGCACATTTTCTAAGTCTAACTTTATACCTGGTTGGAGCTTTTTATGGCATGATAAGTACTTTGCATATGTAGTGGAACTTAAGGTAATTTCGCAATTAACCAGTTAATTGTGCAATACCTGTAATATGTAGAGGGGCACATGACATTTATTTTTCTTTTGCCTCCCATTCTCCCACCCACCCCTGCTCTTCCCCCCACAATATCTGTCTCCTTCTAAAAAATGAATTGAACCTGAAATCCCAATCTTTACATCTGACGACTAATAAATGTAATATTGTAGGTGTGTTCTTATTTTTCCACATTCTAAACTATGTTCTTTATTGATCCTGACAAGTGTACCTAATAAAATCACAAATGATTACTTTTCCCTTTGAGAAAAGCATATCAGATTATTAAACTAAACTCACAAAATACCATCTATTCCACTGAAAAATAGAGGTGTCTCCCTCTCTCACAAATTCATTATTACTTTACTATTGGCATGTAAGCCTCTTTTCTCCTTGCCAAGGTGACCAAAAGAGTAAAATATAATTGCTGCTTCTCGTAACTAAAGATATTATGACAGTTATACATGCCCACAAGAAATTAATCAGGACTGGTAGATAGATGATATACTTACAATGTGATCCTGGCTGCATTAAGTACAAAAATACAGACTAGCTATTTTACTGTAATTCATAAGAAAAACCTTAGATTTCTCAAAGATGTTAAATTAATGCAGAAACATAATAGGTGGACTATTGTTTGGAACAGTGAATGAAGTGGATTCTACCAGCACTTGTATGCTGGGTGTTAATTTTGTAATTTAAAGAGAGAGACTTAAATAAGAGAAACCATATTCAAGTAACAAGAAAATCTGTGGCAGAATTACTTTTGATACAAGCTTCTGAAAACTGCTTAATTATCCCTATGATTTGTAAAGAAAGAATGTTAATGGTGGGCTAGAAAGCTATGTAGAATTTGAGCTGTGATTGATTGATATGATTGCTACTAACAAGACATCCATTAAAATTCTGTCTTAGCCCATGTATTATTTCTGTTTCCAAGAGATGGGGATTATCTCTAACAGCATGGTTCAGTAGTAAGTGCAATGTAATCACTTATTATTCTACTTAGAATTGTCTGACTATTACAAAGCATCCCTTCCTAGCCCCTCATTTGTTTGTTTTGCACACAGTAGACCAATGGTCCAACTATGAGGGGGAAGTTACACATTACATTTAGACAATATTAAATTTGTGGAACATTAAACTGTGTTGAAGTTAGAATATGCTGTGAGCAGTCACATGTTAAGAGTTAATGCCATTTCTTGTCTGCACAAGTCTGACTTGCTACTAGAGGTCTGGATGCAGTGGTGTGGCTAAGAGCAGGGACACATGGGTGCTATCTCTGCTCTGAATGGAGAGGGAGTGGAAGGAGGGCATCCTGGGATGCTGGAGAACTACAGATTGCTAATTTTATCTCCACGGAGCAGACTGAATTTGCCCTAACATGAGCTAGGTAAAATGGCCCAGAGTTAACCCTTGCCTAAATTGGTGCAACTTTGAGACACTCAGAGGGCACTCACCATGAGTTTACAAGTGTGGATGCTCATTTTTAGTGCTTTAGTATGGTTTAATTAACTTCATCCCAAGTAAAGCCTCTCAACATCAGGTACATTTAGCTGTACTCCAAACGGAAGATGCATACTTCTACTAGCAGTCTCTCATTCTTCTCTCTCATCATCATCACTACTACTACAGATTTATAGATTTATCCTTCTTGTGTATTACAGAACCTTCCAAAAGCATCTGTAGGGCCTTCATGGCTAGATCCTGTATGCCATTGGAATTATGACCATACAAAAGACCATAAGGGTCAGTCAGAATGTAACGCCTGCTAATCTTTATCTCACCAGCCACCACAAAATTGTACTGCATGCAAAGAGCAAAAGAAAGAGGTGCTGCTTCTGCACAACAACATTTGTCTACACACCATCTTGCACGCACCAGAGTTAAACTACTTGTTTGGATGGACTGTGTTGTCCCATCTGTACATCTTGTAGAACTACAACACTGACATTTTTGGGATGATATCAAAAGTGATAGAGGCTGTGAGACAAAATACAATAATTTTTACAATGTTAGGATTACATACTTTGTTCACCAGTGGAAAAATGCTGTTGAGAGAGGAGACTGGTTGAAAAAAACAGCTGTGTAATGAGCAACACCACACAAATTCTCTGCAAGTTTAATATTTTTTTCAGTAATATTGTCTGGAAAAAAATAGGAGGCATTACTTCCTGACTGATCCTTGTAGATTGGTTTCATCTTCCAATCCAAATCTTTCCATAGCTGAAAATATGAATCATTATATTGAAGTGCAAATTTCTTTCCATATAAATTGCCCAAACTCCTAAAGATACTTCTCCATTTGGCAGTCACAGAATTGGTCAACATTGTTGTTGGAATTTAGACTCTTCAATGAGATGCACATCAATAAAGACCAATACATGTAAAAAAATATTTTTCAGCACAGAACAAAATACTAATATATTTTTGGCATATTATATATTTTAAGGTCAGTTAGCCTTCCATTAGTAAACAGATAACACAAAAATATCATATCTACTACGAGTCCTGATTGCCTTTTCCTCTAGACCAATACAGCTACAACATGGATACCTGTGTTCTCCTTGGGCATTTTTACATGTGCTGGGACTCAGCACTGGGCACTTTTAAATTAGCAAGCTATGCTAATTAAAAGTGCCTGTGCATCACATGTATCAGCGTCTCCATGCAACCCCACACTGAAAAAAATGGCGGCAGGGTGCTTTGAGCTAAAGCTTATTGAAAGTGTTTTATTTTAAAGCGCCCTATCACCATTCTTTCAGAGCAGAGACACATGGCAACACTGATACATGTGATGCAGATGGCTACCAGAGTGCATCAATTTCTATGCTGCAGCAGACTAGATTAATCGAGTCTGTTCCAATGCACTGGATTTCCAGCATGCCAAAGCAGGCTCCACACACATGAGTAGGCGCCACTGGATTTTATGTGATATAAAACAGGACACTGAAAATGGGAAAGTACTGTAATACAGTGACCAAGAAGTACTTGAGAAGTGAAGATACATGTTAAAACTTTCAGAATAAAAGAGTATAATTCAAGAACTATAATGAAAATATAAAGTATAATTTGATTCAAAACAAAAAAGGAAATTTCAATCAGTACTTTAAGTTGTCATCTTATTATTTTGTTTAGTTAATCCACTTTAACTTTAGGTACTATGCCAGCAAACCTAATGAGCTTTATTAGCAAAAATTGCTTTGAATAATGCAGAGGCAGACAAAACTCTTGTGGTAGAAGTGACATCTTTTATTAGATCAACTAAATAGTAGCAAAAAATATTCTCTTTGCAAGCTTTTGGGCCCAAACACCCTTCATCAGGCAGAGGAAAATTTATAGATTGAAAAAGTTTTCCCAGATAGAAAAGAAACCATTTTGCACAGGGGAAGTAAAGGATGATAGGGTTCCCCTGGGTTTCAAAGTCCATTTGAGATGCTTTGAGATGCAGCAAGAGGCATGTGCAGGCTCGTCTGGATATTAGCCACAGCTCATCCTGGCTGTTAGCCATAACCCTACTTGCAAGCCCTCTAGTGGCAAGTCAAAGCTTGAAGAAATGGTATTAACTCTTAATGTGCGACTGCTCACTGCACATTTTAACTTTAACACTGCTTAATATCCCACAAATTTAACCTGGTCTAAATGTAACAATAAACATCACACGTCACACTTAGACTTGGCCCAAAGAGTTACCCAAATTTCAGGAATGTTAGAGTTTGTAGGTTTGACTGTGCCTATCGGTAACTTTAACTTCATAATGTATGAACATCAAAAATAGCTAAAATTGTTGACTTTACCAGTTGCTTTTTACAGTTACCACATGAAACAGCAAAGAAAGTGAAAGGGAGAATTAGATTAGTATATACCAAAGGAATAAACCACTTCTCATACAGAAGTCTCTTTGGAAAAAATGTGTGAAATCAGTAGATCCTATAGATCAAACTGAAAGCTGCTAAAGCCAGAAGAAGCTTTCTACTCTACTTTAGTCAAGTCCATCTCTCATTTTTTAAATCTTTAAAATGTGAATTTTTATATATTCCATTAATATCCCAGAAATGTTAGGTCCTATGGTGATCTGCAGATGAAAAGTGCTAAAATTATCCTATCATCAATTAGATAAGTGTTGGTAGGTAGTATTTATCCAAGTGAACTGAAAGATATCAGTGTCAGAGAATAATTAGGATGTACGCAGTCAGAGCTTGACACTAGAGAGTCACAAGGCAGGGCATCAAGAGAAGGAGAAGCAGGAGACCAAAGTCTGCAAAAGGCTGAAGAGTGGGTGATAACTGAAATAGAGTCATGATTCATGAACCAGAGTGGGCAGGAATACGAAGCAGAGGTCCAGACCAGAGTTACTAGCCAGAGGATTTGGTGAAGGTAGCTATTGATGGATGTAAGGGGCCAAGATATGATAAGATAAAGACATAAACTAAGAATCATATATCAAGAAAGAGAGGTCTGGACTGGAGTCAGAAGTAAAAAGCCAGCAATGAGTCAGAGATTAGGAGCTAGACAGGAATGGTGGCTGGAGCCTGGAGCCCAGAGCCCAGCATAGAAATATTCATCCCATTGAGTAGCCTCATTACTGCTGGGTGCATCTACACATACTATTAAGGTGACAAAATAAACTCTAGCACAGCACTTTGAGAAGGGGTGGAGCAGCCCTAGGTTGGCAGGGGACCTGGGAGTTCAGCCCCAGGCTCTGGATGGCAGCGTCAAGGGGCTGGCTGGGGCACGAGGGTGCTAAAGTGCAGGGCTAGATGGCAGGCAGACCCACACCTTAGCACCCTTGTGCCCCAGCCAGCCCCTGTCACCATCTACACATGTTTCAGCTCACATAATTACTCCGTCATAGGATAGTACTGTCCTTGACAGTACTACACTATGGCAGAGTTAATTAATTTACTGCACTCTAATACAAGTGCCCATATAGACTGTGATGTTTTACTGAAGAGCTAATTAGTCAACTAATTACTGAAGAGCTAATTAGGAGTAAAGAGCACATGTAGATGCACACACTGAGAGGTCAGTTGCTTTTGTCCAGGTAGCCACAGCCATGTGGGTAACTGGGACCAACTGGGGATAGTTTGCCTACTCACAACCAGGCCCACTCTGGTAACTGGGTTCAACAGAGGCCTAAAGCCAGCCTCCTGTCCTGACTCCCAACAGTCAGAAGGAATGGGCAATCTGTAGCTGCCTTGTTTTAAAAAAAAATATTTTGTACTTTAGATTGAATAAATTATTGTATCAATTAAGAGTGCATATGTAAGTGCTATTCCCATGAGTCATTGCATATGGCCTTATGAAAGTAACACCACTGCAGTTCAGTTTTCTTCTTCTTTGCATGATTTAACTGGTTTTAATTATTTTCTTTACTGAATTTTCTTTCTTTAAAAATTCATTAAAACACTGTACATTTACAAATAATTTACTGTTGACTTCAGCTAAATGGCTGGCAAAATATCATTGTTTGCAAGGCCATGTAATAAAACAGACTAATTAGTTGTTACTTCTGCATGCAATAGTTCTAAATATAGAAAAAGCCATTAAACATTAAATAAGAGAAAAGTTGATAATTGCCACTTTGAGAGCACTGCTTCCATTAGAATAGGGCTTTTCTTAACCCGTTGCTGTGGGGTTCCAGTACTGATTTTTAAATAGTTATTTGCCCATAACCTGTCTAAGTTGATCCTTAAATATTTCAGGATAAATCATGTCCTGCAGCTGATTTAGGAGAAGGAACAATATGAAGACCTTTGCTTCATCCAATCTACTGCACCTCTGCATTTTCCAGACTATATCCCATCCCACCATGCTTCCAGCCCATTGCTGTGACCACACAGCCCTCCCATTTCATGAAAGCCAAAGACCTGTGTCTCCTTGCTGTACCATACTTTAGGGGGCCCTATGGTAATCTGCAGCATCTTTGGTAGATGCCTCCCATTAAGGGAACTATTTGGGAATCACATACATTTTAACCATGATTTTAACTTCTTTATTATGATTCTGTTGTCCTGTCCAACACTGAGAAACTGGGCTCTAAGACTTCCTAATTCTTCTCGTCCATATATTAAGCCTTCCCATGCAATTCTAGCAGGTCCATCTGCTGAGCAAATGCAGCCCATCCTCAATCAATCAATCTCACATGGCAACTTTTCAAGGGACTTTCCTGATTTAACACTTCCAAGCCTATCTACAAGGCATGCATATTCCATTCCTTTTTCTATTTTTTTCTTATGAGTATATAGAAGTCTATATATGATAATAAATATTCAGATGTGTAATCAAACATAGTAGAAATATACATTGTATTATTTGTACATAACTTTGATCAAACTATTTAAATTCTGTTCTTCTTCTATATTGTTCATTTAGGGCCTTGTTACACAAGACACGTGCTATTTTTAGATCGTAGTAAGCCTTAACGTGTGACTGCTCAGAAAACTTTAAGTCATATTAATGCTTACTGCACTCTAAATATAACTTATGCTAAGTGCACTAGCGGCCTGAATTGGCAAGTTTTCTAGGCTTATGTGCTTCTTCTGGGCACTTCGCTTCTCGGAGCTAGTCCCACCTGTCCCTGTTATCAGGCTTATCTCTTCCAAGGCCTGCTTCTCCAGGCTCATGGGCTCACCCACCTTTCCTCTCTGACCTGCCCTGCTCCCAGGCTCTGTGCTGCTTACCCCAGTTCAGCTGTTCTGCAAGGAGCCCTGCTGCCAGGAACTGCTCTCTCTCTGGCTCTCAGAGCCAACCTCCCTGACCAGCTTACATGCCTCAAGCCCAGCGCCCTTCTGGTCAGGTGATTTTCTAATTGGCACCTGCCACTTTTAGAGACTGCTTCTTCTGCAGCCTTTCCTCTTAAAGTTACAGGTGTACCAAGCGCCCTGCCACACCAAAAAACAGCAGATTGTCAGTCCCAGCTCCCATACTAGTGTCCCATCCTGCTACTTCTATGGAGCAGTCAACACATTATATGTAAGATCTGGAGAACCTCCTCACCAGAAAAATCAAAACTTAGCTGCACTAGGATGGTACTTAGAACATGTGGCAGCGTGCTGAGGGAGTTCAGTGCACAGGTGGTATTCTCTTCCATCCTACCAGTGAGTGGACGCGGAAGACGGCATGAGAACTGCATTAGAGAGACCAATTGGCGGCTTTGGCAATGGTGTCTCGAGGCAGGCTTCGGCTTCCTAGATTACGACCCACACATCACAACGAGGGACATGCTCAGTTGGGATGGGCTTCACCTGTCCCCCAAAGGTAAACGTGTGTTCTCTTCTAGATTGGCAGATCTCCTCCGGCGGGCTTTAAACTAGGCTCGTCGAGGGGAGGGGAAGATGAAGGTAGGGGAAGCTGTGGACCACCAAACCATGTGGCACCCACAAGGACAGCCCAGCCTGAAGAAGGAGAACAGGAACCTGCAAGCCATGGGGCAGCCAGCAGTACAGCACAGGTAAGCAATAAGCAGGTAAGAAATAAGGGGCCCCTTGGGATTCGGAGCTGGGAGGCAGCAAAGGTACCAGTCACAGGGCTTAAGTGCCTACATACTAATGCTAGGAGCATGGGAAACAAGCAGGATGAACTAGCGCTCCTGCTTGCAGAAAACACCTATGACTTAGTAGGGATAACGGAAACCTGGTGGGATTTGTCCCATGACTGGGCGGTACATATTGAGGGTTATAGGCTGTACAGAAAGGACAGGATGGGGAAGAAAGGGGGAGGGGTTGTGCTCTATGTCAATGAGCAATATACATCGACCCTCATCAAGACGGAATCGAAGGATGAGGAAGTAGAAGGATTGTGGGTTAGGTTACATGGGGGGCAAGGAGAAAGGGATTTGGTGGTAGGGGTCTGCTACAGAACCTCAAACCAAGGGGAAGAACTAGATTCGGGACTCCTGAGGCAGCTCTCGGAGACCATAAAATCTAAGGAGGTGGTAGTCATGGGAGACCTAAACTACCCAGACATCTGCTGGGAGACACAGACAGCAAAGTCCCACCGTTCATGCAGGTTCCTATCCTGTGTACAGGACCTCCACCTGATGCAGGAGGTACATGGTCCCACTAGGGGGAATGCCTTACTGGACCTGGTATTGGCAACGGGGGATGATATGGTAGGGGACCTACAGATTGGTAGCCATCTGGGGGACAGTGATCACCTAATAATAGAATTCTTCATAAGACATTGAGTGGGTAAGGTAACTAGTAGGGTGAAAGTGCTAGACTTTAGGAAAGCTGATTTCAATGAACTCAGGCGATTAGTGAAGGACGCACTGCAGAGTAGGAGTTTTGAAGTGATGGGAGCCGAAGAAGGGTGGTTGTGCCTTAAGGAAATGATCCTTCGGGAACAAAGGGAGACGATCCCGATGCAAGGAAAAAGAGGGAAAGGGGCCAGGAGGCTTTCGTGGCTGACCAGAGAAATCCAGGGCAGCCTATGGGCCAAAAGGGGGGCACATAAAAAGTGGAAACAGAGAGAGATCACCAAAGAGGAGTATACCTCCTCTGCTCATGCTTGTAGGGAGGCAGTTAGACGGGCCAAAGCTACCATGGAGCTGAGGATGGCATCCCAAGTTAAGGATAACAAGAAATTGTTTTTTAGATATATAGGGAGTAAAAGGAAGGCCCAGGGAGGAATAGGACCCCTACTAAATGGGCAGAAGCAATTGGTGATGGACAGGGGGGACAAGGCTGAACTCCTCAGTGAGTTCTTTGCCTCAGTGTTCCTAAGAGAGGGGCAAGACAAGTCTCTCACTGGGGTTGTAGAGAGGCAGCAGCAAGGTGCCAGACTACCATGCGTAGACCCTGAGATGGTGCAGAGTCACTTGGAGGAACTCGATGCCTTTAAGTCGGCAGGCCTGGATGAGCTCCATCCGAGGGTACTGAAGGCACTGGCTGACGTCATTGCGCAGCCACTGGCAGGAATATTTGAACACTCGTGGCGCACGGGCCAAGTCCCGGAGGGCTGGAAAAGGGCCAGTGTGGTCCCCATTTTCAAGAAGGGGAGGAAGGAGGACCCAGGTAACTGTAGGCCAGTCAGTCTCACCTCCATCCTTGGCAAAGACTTTGAAAAAATTATCAAGGCTCACATTTGCGAGAGCCCGGCAGGACAAATTATGCTGAGGGGAAACCAGCACGGGTTCGTAGCAGGCAGATCATGCCTGACTAATCTAGTCTTTTTTTATGACCAGGTTACAAAACGCCTGGACACAGGAGTAGGGGTGGATGTCGTATACTTAGACTTCAGGAAGGCCTTCGATACGATATCCCACCCCATACTGGTGAACAAGTTAAGAGGCTATGACTTGGATGACTACACAGTCCGGTGGGTGGCGAATTGGCTAGAGGGTCGCACCCAGAGAGTCGTAGTGGATGGGTCGTTTTCGACCTGGAAGGGTGTGGGCAGTGGGGTCCCGCAGGGCTCGGTCCTTAGACCGATACTCTTCAATGTCTTCATCAGGGACTTGGACGAGGGAGTGAAGTGTACTCTGTCCAAGTTTGCGGATGACACAAAACTGTGGGGAGAAGTGGACACACCAGAGGGCAGGGAACAACTACAAGTAGACCTGGACAGGTTGGACAAGTGGGCAGAAAACAACAGGATGCAGTACAACAAGAAGAAATGTCAAGTGCTGCACCTAGGGAGGAAAAATGTCCAGCATACCTACTGCCTAGGAAATGACCTGCTGGGTGGCTCAGAAGTGGAAAGGGATCTTGGAGTCCTAGTGGACTCCAAGATGAACATGAGCCGGCAGTGTGACGAAGCCATCAGAAAAGCTAATGGCACTTTATCATGCATCAGCAGATCCATGACGAATAGCTCCAAAGAGGTGATACTTCCCCTCTATCGGGCTCTGGTCAGACCGCAATTGGAGTACTGCGTGCAATTCTGGGCGCCGCACTTCAAGAGGGATGCGGATAACCTGGAGAGGGTCCAGAGAAGGGCCACTCGTATGGTTAAGGGCTTGCAGACCAAGCCCTACGAGGAGAGACAAGAGAACCTGGACCTTTTCAGCCTCCGCAAGAGAAGGTTGAGAGGCGACCTTGTGGCTGCCTATAAGTTCATCACGGGGTCACAGAAGGGAATTGGTGAGGTTTTATTCACCCAGGCGCCCCCGGGGTTTAAAAGAAATAATGGCCACAAGCTAGCAGAGAGCAGATTTAGATTGGACATTAGGAAGAACTTCGTCAGAGTTCGAGTGGCCAAGGTCTGGAATGGACTCCCAAGGGAGGTGGTGCTCTCCCCTACCCTGGGGGTCTTCAAGAGGAGGTTAGATAAGCATCTAGCTGGGGTCATCTAGACCCAGCACTCTTTCCTGCCTATGCAGGGGGTCGGACTCGATGATCTATTGAGGTCCCTTCCGACCCTAACATCTATGAATCTATGAATCTATGTTTATGATGTTTATACCGCTTGAATGCTTGGATGCTAGCATTTTAAGTGCAGTTAATAAGTGCTAAGTGTAATGTATATGTGCCCGCCTTTGCTCTATTAGGTGTTCTTGAGCAGCTTTTGCCCAGGCAGTTGACCTGGTTGCCCCGGACCTGCAAGTGGACCCCAGAGGGTACCTCGGATGAGGTCAGAAGGCCCCCTTAACTCACCTGCCACAACTTTGAATGGATCCTTAGTGGAGGGGGTCCCCTTCGAGGAAGCCTCCGGGGTCATCACGCCCCTCGTCGGGCACTCACGGGGCTCCGACCTTCCCTACACCCCGGCCAAACGCCACTTTCTGCCATGGGTCTCCAAGTCTTACTTTATTACTGGCCCCTCCTGGTTTCTTCTCTTGGACTTCCTGTTGTCCTAGCGCAGCAGGACCTGGTGTCCTGGGCCGGTCTCTGGTGTGAAGACTGAGAGGCCTTTGATTCCTGCTGACCCTTACCCCTATTCCAACACCCGCTGTGCCACCACGTGAAAAAAACCCCACCACCGTGCCTGCCGGGGAGGTTGCAATCACCATGCAAGAAGGCCTATGAGGAAAGTAGTGAGCCCCCAGCCTGTGGGGCCCTGTGACTGCCCGGTGCCTCAGTGTCCCCAAGGTCCGGGTGGTTGTCCCCTAGGCACAGCTCCTATCTGGGGACGTAGCTATAGTCCCCTGAGGTCCTGTAGCCCCAGCTGGCTCCTTTTGGAGGGGCTGTGGGCCTCTCCTTCGGCCCCCTAACTCCACTGGCCATCCCAGTTCATGACCTCCCGCTGCCTCTACCGTAGCTATCCCCGATAGGGTCTCTGCCAGTCTCGCTTCTGTTGCCTTTGCTCCTCACTGTCAACTCCGGGCTTCCCCGTAGCTGTCCTGGCTTTTGCTGCTCCCTCCGCTCTCATTACTCTCTCTGCCAGCTCCTCCGCTGGCTTCGCTGTCGGTTTCTCCCCCGGCTCCTCTGCCGGCTCCTTTGCCGGCTCCTTCATTGGGTTCTTTGCCAGTGGCTCTGCCAGCTCCTTTGCCGGCTCCTTTGCCGGCTTCTATGCCAGTTGCTCCATCGCCTCCTCTGCCAGCTCCTTTACTGGCTTCTATGCCAGTTACTCCACTGGCTCCTCTGCCGGCTCCTTCACCAGCTTCTATGCTGGTTGCTTCACCGGCTCCTCTGCGGGCTCCTTTGCTGGCTCCTTTGCCCGTTTCTCCACTGTTGTGGCTCTCACCGCTTCCACAGCTGCAGCTGCCCTCGCCACCTCCGGCAGATAGACCCCGCGATTGCGTGCTCCCGGTCTCGGGTTCCCCTGTGGGCTCTCCGGTCATCTGCCCCTTGCCTGCACCCTCGGGGCTGCACTTTAGTTCTGCTGGGTGGCGTCTCTCACTGATGTCACCAGGCCCCAGCTGAATATGAGCGCGGCTAATGAACCGCGTGGGCGGTTTTCCAGTGCGCGCTCCTCTGCTGCCTCCGGCTCCTGTGAAGGGTAAGTAGGGGCTTTCTTCCCCTTCTATTTTGGCCTGGGGTTCCCCCATAGCCCCGGCATCCCTGGGACAGTATAACACCACCCATAGTCACTTCAACCAACAGCACAGATAGATTACTATAATAGTTACTAAAATTAGCACTAGCACTAGCACTTCACACTAATGCTCCTACTTTACAGTTTACCAAGAAGGTCACCTGCACATGCAGTAATATCAAGAGCAGATATGACATTGGGTTGGATAGGTTCATTTGTTTAACTGTTGCTTCCCACACAGCATCAATATCTATAGGCCAGAAAGCATGGGTTCTAATCTGTCAGTTTCAGGCAAAAATCTTTGCAGCATCCTGGGCAGGTTTGTTCCTTCATGGAGAAATTGCTGTGTTTTCTGTCATTACTTCTGCATAAAATTGAACTGCCAGTTGTAAATGCTGTATAACCAGCAGACTGTAAACCTAGGAACCATCTAGTCAACCAAACAACATGGGCACCTCTTCAAGGCACAAAACTCCTTTGCGCAAGACTCTAGTGCCATAAAAAAGATCTTTGTCTCTATAAATATTGGTAAAATGGTTATACACTTACTGAGGCCATTTGAATTTGACCCTTTGTTTTTAAATGAGATTCTAACAGAGCCCCAAAACAATGTGGTTTACAAAGAAATCACAAAAGCCTCCACAATCCCCATCCAGCTTTTCAGTAACTACACAATGTGCGGGCTGGGAGCAGTCCGAGGCTCTTTTTTCACGTGGCGGGCTGTGGCCAGCAGCCCAGACACACCGGGTCGGGGAAGGCAGGCGGCATGCTAGAATTAGGCACGGATGCTTAATGGTTGTTTAAGATTGTTTACTTACACCGTAGATGGTCGCGGTGCAGGCTGGAAAGCTTCCAGGAATACTTCGCTTAAGTCCCAGTTTAAGGACTCGGACAGAGCTCTGGATTCACTCACAATTCACTCACACGAAGTTTGCTAGGCTCCGTGGAACTTTGCGTGCAGGGAAGGGTACGTCGAGGGATCGTTCGGTGATGGGGAGAGGGGAGAGGCTGATCAGACCCCTGTAGCCTTCTTGATATTCACGCTGAGTCCAATAGGCTCCGCAGCGCTTAGAGAGCTTCACGAGACATGAAGTCTCCTCCTCCTGATGTTCGTGGAGTCCTCCAACTTGGGCGGAAACCACTCGAGCTTCTTATACGGCTAGCAAGCCAATCACTAGCTGCCACGTAGGAATAATTTAGAACTGACCAATAGTGGGGCATGAATTTAAATACAAATGGCGGGAACTCCTTGCAACGTGCATTTCTGTGTTGCAGCGAAGAAATGCACCCTGCAAAGAAAGCTACAAATGGCGGGAAATAATTTAGCAGTGCCGAAGCACACACAAACAAAAATCACACCCTTGGGTTGTGACATCCCCCCTTGCTGAAGGCATAGCTAAATTATGCTACACGCTTATCACTCGAGTAATCAAGAGCTCTTATCATGGGTCGCTGAACAAAACGGGTAAACACAAAATTCACCAACATAAGGAGTTCGTCCTCTAGTGATCGAATCAAATAATAACCAACACAAATACATATACACATAACCAGATTCATAACAGAAAAACTGCACGATCAGGGCTTCAGTGGGCGTCATGGTGAAGTCACGCGTCAGGCCCTCACTTCTCGATGATGTTAATCTTCTTGGGGCTTCTCTTCACCACACACTCTGAATTCTGGATCTGTAAACAAAAACTCTCAAAAAATAAGTTAACGTATCTCAAAATATTTACAAAATTTCCATGGAACTATATTATCATTTCTAAAACATAACTACCCTTTCTTGTACACTCAACTAGATGAAATCATCGAGGAGCCGTCGTCTAATTCTTCTAGATAATGGAAACCTAACTCATAGGCCAGTTGCCATTGGCCTGCGTCCCCTAAAATCCGAAGTTGCCGCTTATTGAGTCCAGAATGCTGTAGGAGAAATCCAAACATGTATCGCTCCTCTGGTGTTCTCTGTGGCAATGATGGAAGGTCAGATTCGCGGTGTTTTGTGCCTTGAATCTCGGTCGGGTGTCGACGTTCCCGATCACCGGATAATCTTGGCTCCATCAGGATACTCAGTCGGGACAACTGACAAAGGAGGTTACTCACGGGTTGGTTCACCATTGGGTTGAGCAGAATCCAGAGGACGACGATGTTCTTTCACCCATAAACCTCAAGACAACCATCTATGCTGTGAACGGTCACTGGAATGGTTCCAGGATCTCATAGATGACGATGATGCCATGGTCTTATTCGCTAGAGTGATGTCAGTCCCAGCGCACATGCTCTGGGGTTCCAGGCACAGTACGAGACTCCGATGATCGCTAGCATGAGATGCTCTGCGACGGTATATTCTGGCCGTCCGTCATGCCATACGTGGGCTTTTTGACCGATCAGTCCTGCAACAAGCGCTGGCAGTGGAATAGGCCAGTGAACGTTGAACACCACCATGTCGATGTCAGTGACATGTCCTCTACTCCATGAAGCTTGTCTGACCAAGAAGCTTGCTTCTTCCTGGTTCAGCAGGTCGGATCCAAGTTCCACGACCAAACGTCCCAACCACACAGCTAGAGTTTCTTCAGGTTGGATTCTTGATTCTCTGCACAAATCCAGTAGTTCAGTTCTGGTGCGAGCATAGTAGGCAGTAGCAACTCAATTAGTTGTTGTTGTAGGCTGAACTGCCGCTGCGGGAGTCACTGCTGCTGTTATTGCTTCAGGCAGGAGGGGCAGATGCACTCCTCCACTCCATTCTCCCTTTTGTCGGCATGAAGGCATGGTCGCCGAAAGCGACACTGCGTCGGTGGGCGGGGTCGCCGGAAACGACACTGCGTCGGTGGGCGGAGTCACTGACCGAAATCTCGCGGGTTCCTCCGAAGCTCCACCCTTCTCTTCTGGTTCTTCCACGCGGTCTCCCTCTTGCTCGGTGCCATCTTGTCATGGCGTCTCAGGATTCTCTTTCACAGCCGCTTCTTTGACCGCTCGAACAGCCATACGCAGCTGGGCTTTCAAACTTAAATTCTTCTGCATTAGATCGGTTACAGTACGAAAAGTTGCAGTTAGTACTCCCCCCTTGTCATATCCTGGGGCCACCCTCTCATCCGCGGCGCGTTCCTCCGTCTCCAGATCTTCACGGAGCTCGGATGGAAGCTCGCGACCCCTTAATCTAGACTCCAGCAGAAAGGGGGCGAACCAGTCGATCGGCACTGGTTCTTCACTCTCCCGAGCATATCTTAGGCAACGGGCACACTCCCAGGTGAGGGTTGGGTTTACTTTGCCCGCCGGGTTGACTCTGGCAAGGGACACAGTGTCGAGGGGCCTGAACAGGACCCGCTCATCACCCATTATATACCCGAATGCCGCGGGGTGCAGATACACTTCCCTCTCTTTCTGGGCTCTGTCTTCGGAAGCTCCCTCTTCTCCCTTCAGTGAAAGACATCCGCTGATAAATCTCTCACCCATTCTGCCCGCCTGGTGGTAAGCGATATGCGCCTCCAACTCCATAAAGCTTTCTACTTGGCATTTTCCACTGCGCCAAGGGCAGTTCTTAACTAATTCTAGCTCCAGCGTGCTTTCCCCTGATCCCATCCTCATCACCATGTGCAGGCCGGGAGCAGTCCGAGGCCCTTTTTTCACACGGCGGGCTGTGGCCAGCAGCCCGGACACGCCGGGTCGGGGAAGGCACGCGGCACGCTAGAATTAGGCACGGACGCTTAATGGTTGTTTAAGATTGTTTACTTACACCGTAGATGGTCGCGGTGCAGGCTGGAAAGCTTCCAGGAATACTTCGCTTAAGTCCCAGTTTAAGGACTCGGACAGAGCTCTGGATTCACAAACGTCAGTCACACGAAGTTTGCTAGGCTCCGTGGAACTTTGCATGCAGGGAAGGGTACGTCGAGGGATTGTTCGGCGATGGGGAGAGGGGAGAGGCTGATCAGACCCCTGTAGCCTTCTTGATATTCACGCTGGGTCCAATAGGCTCCGCAGCGCTTAGAGATCTTCACGAGACATGAAGTCTCCTCCTCCTGATGTTCGTGGAGTCCTCCAACTTGGGCGGAAACCACTCAAGCCTCTTATACGGCTAGCAAGCCAATCGCTAGCCGCCCCGTAGGAATAATTTAGAACTGACCAATAGTGGGGCACGAATTTAAATACAAATGGCGGGAACTCCTTGCAACGTGCATTTCCTTTCTGCAGCTAAGAAATGCACCCTGCAAAGAAAGCTACGAATGGCGGGAAATAATTTAGCAGTGCCGAAGCACACACAAACAAAAATCACACCCTTGGGTTGTGACACACAACTGAAAACTAAACAGCTTTAATGTAAATCAAAACTAGATCATTTACACAGGGTGCCCAGTCAAACAGTGGGAAGCCAGGACCAGGTCTAAACTCTTTAGATAAATGCCTGACACAAGCATCTTGCTTGCAGAACGACTCAAGGCAAAAACAGACATTAGTACATCCAATTTGGGCAAACATTTCAGTTGCTCAAGTACAAGTAAAGATAACACAGAACAGTTTTATTTTTTGTTCCTGTGACAATATTAATGAAAAAGAAGAGAGAAAATTGTTACAGGATAACTAAGTAGCTGCAATTATGTATTATTGCTGTAGAGTAGATTCTTTCTTTTTTTGCCTCATTATTGTCCCTCATTTCAAATGAGCTGAAAAATTATCTATTTAAAAACATATCCATGAAAATAATCATTATATATAATTACATAATTATATATAAAACAATACAAAATAAAATAATAATAAATAATAAAATAATAAAAAATAATTATAATGAAATTTTAAATTCCAGGCAGAGGCTGGAGGGAAAAGGGTGAGAATGGAGACTGATAAGCTTCATTATGATTTTCTTTAAAAGAAAAAAAAAAGAAGAAAAAGAAAAAAAACCCCTACAAATTATTTCAATTTTTAAATACTATTTCCTCTGAAAATTTGACCAGTTCTATTTTCAGCATCATACATTCAATATCCATGCACCAGCCTGATCTAGATAACAGCAATATCTATATGCTATTCTTGATTTTGTTATCCATGCCTATTTAAAAGTATGAACTTTCCATTCAAATTTTATTCCAGTAGACTGAATGGAATCTTTTTAGTGCACTGTTAACTCTTCTTTCTCTATGACCCAAGCAGTCCTACTGAATAGTGTGTGTTTAGTACTTATCCGTAGTCCTTTCAGAAATACTCAGTTACAGCTAAATTCTTTTCCATAGCATATCTATTTTTGTGTCTAAGCTTTCTGTACTGATATACAGATACTTATCTTCTTTATCTTTGACCGCAACTTTCCATGACCTTGTTTTGTAAATCCACTCTTATTTTACTCATCGGATAATGTTGATTCTTTCTAGGAGTAGCAGTGTGTCCCACAGCTAATTATGCATAATATAAAAACTATTCCCTTTCATCAACTTTATGCTTGCAGTCTTTTAGTTTCAGGAAATGTTCTTTTTCTTGTATTATAAAAGATTGCATGATATAGTGCATGATTTTCCTTTCTGATTTATTATTATTTTATAAATTCCTCCCCTACACCCACTTACTCACCTCCTTTAAAAAGTAAATAATTCAATCCTGACCTTACTGAACTCAATGGGAGTTTCCTCATTGGCCTCAGTAAGACCAGAACTTCAGCCAAAATCAGTTTTAGTTGTCATATAAAAAGACTTTCCATGGCTTGTGTTACATGCCTCTTTATCTTGTCTATTTGTGGCATGTGTTGAGTGTGTGTATGCCTGTGTATAACACATATAAGATATATATTAGCTAAAAGAAGCAGAATGGGTACCAATGTGAAATAGTTTGAACTGGCCAGTTTGGAAGTATGGAGGCCTGGATCATTCAAAGCTTTGAGGATTGGGTACTAGATGGTTTTGATCTATGGAAAATGAAAATATTAAATTGAAAATTTGAAAAGATAAGAACAAAAACCAAAAGATTTCAAGATTTATTTCAAGTCTTATATGGACATGAAGTCCATAGCCAAGGCATGTCCTATGGTCCCATACATGGATACTGAAGCTAAGAACAGACATTGCATTTCTCCTAGGACCAGTTGTGCTTCTGTTTGTCCTTGAATATAGCAGTCCCAGGATTAGCCTGTACACATATTGCACTTTCAATCATGGTTTAGTGAGTAGCTGAATGCTCTGGCACATTTCTGCTATTGATCCAATGATGCAAGCCCTGGAACAACCATTCAGAAACAAGTTGTGATATTCTGGGACAAATTGTTACCACTTCTTATCCCACTAACCTTTTTTAGGGTTTGTCCCAGGACAGTGGACATAGATGTCTGAACAGTTGCACTTTGTCCTGGGTGAAAATGGTTGAAATGGTCTATTCATAACCTAACTAACATTTGTTCTCATATGCCCAAGAAAGTGATAGGAAAATGCTTCTAGGTAAAAGTTGTTGACACTGGACAGCCTTTGTGCTGACTAGGAACTGGTGTCTCAAACTAGGCAACCTAATTTTGTGATTGATGCCCTATCTCCTGTCTCAGCTACATTGTGTTAGTTTTTGAGTGGGAAAGACAGTTCAGTAAGCCCTGGAGCATATGTATAGGTGTATATGAATAGATTATTCTTTACTCAACCTATAAACTGAAAGTTTTATAGGATGGTTGTAACTGATTGTATTGATGTAGAGCACTCAGCTGCCACACTGATGAGCACAGATAAATGCTTCCTAAATATAAATCATCATGTCTTGTTTTATGTTGCTTTTATTACTCTACTGACTGGCTTTTCTGCTTGATTGAATTAGATTAAGCAATGAGCAATATACAGCTAATGGCTAGGCAAAAACAAATCTGAGCAGTTGCCAACAGCTCAGAGGTGCTAAACCAATTGTTCAGCTCTCCTTCTATCTATCCAGTTGAATAATACTCTAAACTTTATGTTTCCCAACATACGCATCAGTTCATAGTATTTCACATCTGCATTAATAGATTTATCCACCCAACACCATATGAGAAAGGAAACTTACATTAGTGCTCATTTTACTGATAGGGATAAAGGCCTGGAGAATAACTCATCCAAAATTTCCCAACACAAACCTTGAGGTACAAAGAGTTCAAACATTTAGCCACAATATAAATCCCCTTTCTTCTTTCCCTACAAGAGCTAGGAGCTTTAAACTGTGATCTGAGATGCACATTTAACTTTCTTCTGAATGAGCACAGAAAGAAGACGTTTAAGCCTGAGGTTCCCAACTAGCCTAGATTTCAATGGGAAAAGAAGGATATTGGCTCCAGCATGCAGAAAGGAAAAGGATATTTCCTTCTTCACATCTCTTCCTTAAGCTCTACAGTTGTGTATAAGTCTAATTATTTCTATTTTACACAAGAAGAGGTAGACAGAGAGAATTTCAAATACTGTTCTCAAGGTTACACAGCAAGCCATTGAATAGAGTCCAGGTCTTCAGGCTCCAGTGCTCCTGCCACTAGACCATTAAATAATGAGTCTTTCTTTTTCCTATTATTAACAGTTCAGATATCAACATATGGCTTGTATCTTGGTGGAAGGTTTAGCAATTATTTTTCAGTACAAAATAATTTCCTCAGAATACTGAGATACTAAAATTTATAGAGATAATATTTTAGCATGGAACGCATAGAGCCGACTCTCCCTCCCTCAGAGACAAAACAGCAAAAAAAATTGGCCAGCTGCATAACAGCCTGATAGTTTGGTATTTATTTACAGATTCACAGAAGTTTAGGACTGGAAGGGACCTTGTGAGATCATTGGGTCCAGCCCCCCTGCTCTGGGCAGAAAAGATTGCTGGGGTCAAATAACCCCAGGAAGGTGTGTGTCCAGTCTTCCTTTGAAGATCTTCAGGGTAGGTGCCTGCACCACCTCTGCTGGGAGTCTATTCAAAAGTCTGGTCAGATGAACCATGAAGACATTTTTCTTTATATCCATTCTGAAACCTTCTTCTAGGAGTTTATGACCATTGTTCCTTGTTTTCCCCTGGGGTGTTTCAGTGAATAGCTGTTCGCCTAGCCCCTAATGCTCTCCCCCGATATATTTGTCAGCTGCCACCAAATACCCCCCAAAGTCTTCTCTTTTCTAGTCTTAACAGTCCCATATCTGTCAACCTTTCCTCGTATGGCCTGCTCTTCAGGCCTTTAATCATATGAGTGGCTCTTCTCTGGACTCTCTCAAGCTTCTCCACATCCTTCTTGAGGAGTGGCACTCAGAACTGGATGCAGTACTCCAGCTGCGACCTCACCGATGCTGAATAGAGTGGGAGAATAACGTCCTTAGTATTGCTTGAGATGCATCAGTTGATGCATGCCAGCATATTGTTTTCTCTGCTAACTGTAGCATCACACTGGTGGCTCATATTCATTTTATGGTCAATTATGACCCCCAGGGCCCTTTCAGGTGTGGGGCTAGCTAACATAGCATCACCAACCCTGTTGGTTTGTTGTAGATTTTTTCCTCCCTAGGTGGATCACTTTACACTTCTCAGTGTTGAACAGTATCTAGTTCTGGTCTGCCCATTTAATTAATCTGTCTGGGTCCACCTGGATTGTCAGCCTACCCTGATGCATGGCTGCACTTCCCCCAAGCTTAGTGTCCTCAGCAAACTTTGCCAGTGTGCTTTCCACCCCCACATCCAAATCATTGATGTAGATGTTGAAAAGCACTAGTCCAAGTACCGAACCCTGGGGGACCCCACTGGCTACCTTCCACCAGGACAACACAGATCCATCTATTAGTACTCTCTGGGTCTGACCCCATAGCCAGTTTCCTACCTATCTGATCATTGAATTGTTGAGCCCACCTATCTGACCTTTGAATTGCTGACAAGTGCTGGCATATCATTCACCTGGCACACACAGCCAGAACACTATGAGTGATGTGGGGTACATAGGCCACCCAAAAAACAAGAAAGAAGGCAATATGTCCAGGGCCAGGATAATTTTCTAGATATATGCAGTATTTATGCAGCTCCTTGCAGGCCTGACTTGTGAGATGCTATAGATTGGGATTAGCATAGTTAGTCACATAAACATTCAAACATAAATTTATTCTGAACTGAATCCACCTGTAGCAGCATCTTCCCCCTTAGACCTGCAACCCTAAGGCTGCTCCCCTGCCTGACCCAGATGGAGTATCCCCACTCTGCCATCTGGACAGCTATTGCCCAGAAGATGTGCTCCTTGCAGTGGCCCTCTTTCAACTATCAAAGTGTGTCCTCTTGGTCCCAAATGGCCAAGAGGTCAGCCACTTTATCTGCCCTCCACCTGGGTCCCTAGTGCTGGCCCTGGACACGTTCCTCTGCATGGGTCTCACCACTTGTCTCACCAGCAAAGATCCTGGTGTTCCCTGTTTATGAACTGCAAATTCTCTGATAAGAAACCCAAGTTCTCTCATTAAAATACCCAAAATAGTTAAACCTGCTAGTAAAATGAAACACCTCTATATAGAGCGAAGACAATGTTTTATTGATATATTTGGCCAACGTTGTGCAACATTTTATTGATAAATTTACAAGTGTAAAGCAATTTGGAGCTTGGGGTGGGGGAGTTTCTGGGTGGGGGTGAGGTTTGGGGGTTATGGGGATTGAGCAGGGGTTTAGGGTTTGTGGCTGAGTATGTGGGTGAAGGGCTTGTGGGGGTAGCCTGGGGATGTGGGTGCTGTGGGTGGAGTGTGGGGGACTGTGGGTGTGGGGGGCTACTCAGGGGGGTGGGTCCCTGCCCCCCCATAGGGTGCAGTCCCCCTGCACAGCACATGGACTGCCCCCCCCTGCAGGGCCCATAGCTTCCCCCCATAGGGCACACCCCCTCCCCTCTGCATGGCACACATATGTTTCCATAGGGTGCACATGCCCACAGAGTCCCAGCCCCCCCACAGGGCCCACAGCTCACCCCCACAGCAGCAGTGGCCATGCAGTGCACAGGGCCCAATGTGGTCAGAGTCTCCCATGGCACGGCATGGCCCTGATCACCTCAGAACCAGTGCCGCTTGTGCTGCCTGTCACGGGACCAGCCTGGCTCAGTGCGGGGCCATGTGGCTTCAGGCCACACTGGGGCCATTCAGGCTGGCGCTTGGGGGCTGGCGCTGCTCATGGAAACTGCATGTTGTGCTATGCTGGGTCCTACCTCCATGGACCCCACACACAGACCCAGCACGACACGCGCCCAGATGCTAGAGCATCTCTGGAGATACAAGCCCCAGCTTGCCTCAGGGCACAGTGGGGAACCGTGCCCTGCACCAATTTTCTCTACAGTGTTTTTATTTGATACCTAGAAATTTTATACTAGCAATTTCCCTCCCCTTCCTACCCAGCTGACCAGAAGCACATTTCCTCCTGGTCAGCTGTCTAAACATGCCGCACTACACAGTAAGTAACCAATAATAAATTTACTACTTGTATTTATAGGTAGCAAATTTAGTCAAGATTTGAGCAAATTATTGCATATGTAGATGGTCATGCTTACTGCACAGTAATTAGCTCTAATCTTGAGTGAAGCATCTTGTGTAGATGGACCCAGTATGGCATTTTCTACTGGTAGGAAGCATTCTCACAGAGTGGAATTTTCAATGATCAAGAAGAATGCAAAGGGGGAGAGAGCAAGCAAGCGGATGTGGACCAAGTATGAAAGGCAACATAGCCCCAAACATTGTCCTGCACTTGGAAAGCTCTGTTTAACTGTAACAAAAGGAACAATTTGGATAGGTGCTGAAGATCCCTCCCAAACGCAAAACCCTCTAGTGCATACTGCTGAGAACAGACCAGAAGAATTTTATATTGACATAGCAAAATTAAGCATAATTAATAAGGGGGACCAGATTTTGCCCAGGGCAAATAACAAGAGTTTCATTTACATTGGACACTGGAGCTCAGGTTAATATTTTACCAGAGCACAAATATAGAAAATTTAAATTGAGACCAAGAGTGAGTCCAACAAATATCAAAATAGCTGGCTATTCAGGAACAAATATATCAGCAAAAGTGAGAGGCATTGCTAAAATCCAATTCAGGGTATACAAACAATACAACTCATTGTGGTGCCTAGGGAGGTGACACCAATTCTAGTTCTGGCCACGTGCGAAAAACTGAATTTAGCTAAGTGTGTGCTTGCAGTACCAGAAGACACAAAATTCATGATCACCTCCTAATGATCTTCTTGGTTGTCACAGCCCAAATCTGGACAATCTTTTTAGGATTAGAATAAACTAATTGTTCTAGAGTACAAAAACCAACCATATCCTTATGGGAAGAAATGTACCTATAGACACAAATGCAAATGCTATCATGCAGAAATAGGAAATCAGCCTCAGTGATCTGTAGGTGTCGCAGGGCACCTTGGTGCCCTGCTCCTAGAGGATGGAAACTGCCAGGGAGAGAGCCCTGGCAGGACACAACGAGCACAGCTGCAGGTTGCCAGGGCAACTGGAGGCAGGGAATGACCCACACCTGACAGCGGTTAGCTGGCTGTAAGGGGCAAGGCCTGGCCCTTATAAAGCCCAGAGCTGAGGCCAGGCTGGTGGTTCCCTGCCAGTGGTCAGGATGTAAGCATGGCAGGGACTGCTCTAGCTGAGTGAAGGAGGGCAGTTTGAAGAGGCTTGATCACCATGGTTTAGCCAAATGGCTTATAGTTATGTTGTAGCCTAGGGGCTTGTGGTTTTGTTGTTGTTGTGTATTACACTGGTGGCTAGGGTGAGGCTATAAGGGGTTGGAGGAGGCCTCATAGGGACTCCCAGAGGGGTGGGGGCCCCAGTGCCTGAGGTGGGTGCAGTGTACTCATTGGGGATTCTCACAATGAAGGGTGAGGACCCCAGTGCCAGAGCAGGTGCAGCATACTTGAGGGAACCCCCAGCAGTGTGGGAACCCTGGTGCCAGGGAGGGTGCAGCTAAAGGAGTGCTTAGACCCCAGCCCCAGAGAGGGGCAGTATTATTAGGAAGCCCAGCATGGGCATAGCGACCCCCAGAGAGGGGGCAGTATTATTAGGAAGCCCCAGGGTGGGCATGGTGAGCCCTGAGGAAGGCCTAGTGCTGCAGTAAACCCTGGAGAAGGGCAGTGTACTGCAGTGAACCCTGAGAGAGAGGGGGTAGTGGTGCGGTGAGCCCTGGAGAGTGGGGGTAGCACTGCGGTTGGGCCTGAGATGGGTGGCTTGATGAGAAGTCCCGGAGGGGGCACAGAAGTCCCCAGGAGAAGGGGCGACATCACAGGGAAGGCCCCGAGTGGGCTCGGAGAGCCCAGGAGGGGTCAGCACAACAGAAGGCCCGAGAGACAGGCAGGAATATAGACAGAGACACACACCAACGTCTATCCCATCTGCGAGGCTTGGGGCGTGGTATCAGGGGTGGTTGGAGCCACGCGTAGCCCATAAGGCTAGGGTGTCTGGGAAGTACCCATCATACAGGGAGACCCCCGGTGGGTCCGGGAAAACACGGAGACAGAGGTCCCAACTCTCCGTGCCCAAGGAGGCATGAGGCAGCCTCCCAACTTAACTTAAGATCAAAGACATGGCGGGTGAGAATAGAGGGTGCCCTTGGGCCGATTTGGCATGGAGGAAGGGGCCTCAAGGAGTTCACGGCCCTCCTGCAGGACCCTGCCGTGACAGTAGGTAATGAGCTTTGCTATGTGCAGAAGCACAACTGCCAATAATGCAAATCAGTAAGGACTCAAATCTTCAAGACTTGGAGGGAAATGTCCCACCAAAAACACTTCAGAAACTGGATCTCTTACTTTGTTGGTCTGAGGAAAAAAGTGAAAGTTTGTGAAAGTCACATAGGACTACACAAGAACTTTACTGTGCAGTAGACTAATTAGCTGCACAATAAAGGTTATGCATCTACATATGTGCCCCTATTAGGCTGGAATAAACTAATTTACTTTGCAGCACAATAGTATTGGTAAATACGAATAGTATCCTGCTGCAGAATTTTGTACTACAGAACAGAGTATGTGTAGACATTTTGCCAACTGGCAAGGACACAACGGTGCTTCAATGTGGGGTTGTCTGAAAGCTAGCACTGCGCTGAAGCATCCTTCTTCCCCAGCCAGCCCCTCTGCAGCACATTGAACTGGGAGGGAGCAGCCTTGGCCTGGCAGGCTGGTGCCCTAGGGCCCCTGCCAGCTGGGGCTGCCTGGCCCAGGTCAACATGCTGTGATCCTGGACATATGTGCAAACAGTACACCTGGATCAATAAACTCTGGTGCAATAAGCACCAGAGTTTATTGCATTGCATTAATATGCACAGGTAGACATGTGAATAGATGTGCTAAAAGAGCTGAAGAAAAGGGAGAATAGGAAACTGAGTGGTAAAGATTCAATTTAGAGTGACCTTTTCCATGTATGTGGATATTAATGGAATTTGGGCTTAATTGATTTTTGTAGTTATTGTGAAGAAAGAAGATTTGATAATATTTATCATGTGTTCAACTTAACACTTACTAAGTGGAACTAAAATACAAGCAGATACATGTTCGAGCAGTTTAGCACTTGTTAAATGTCATGGCATTGCAAAATTGTTCCTTTCAGGTGAACTTTATTTCCTAACACATACTAAATTTAATATTCCAATCATTTGCAACTGTTGCAAATGAATGTCTGACACCACCCTAATGAGTGTTAACTTTAATACATCACAAGGGTCCAATGATTTGCAACTGTTGCAAGTGAACATGAGACAAAGTCCTTTTTAGATACTCCCTAAATTAAGAGTTGGGATTTGGGACATGGTCCCTCAGTTAGGTTGTAGCTGTTAGAGAGAGACTAAAGGATTGCAGAGACTTGCCTACTTTCCCACGATAAAACTTCTTTAGTATTTTTCATTCGCTGTATGCCTGTACATATTGAACCTAGTGGTCACAATAATATGTGACTGCTATTTCATTGGATGCTATGGGTTAGGCTGGGTAGGAGTGCTCTTCACCATGAAAAGCAAAATTATTCCACTGTGTAGGAAATAATTCAACATCTGTGGCCCCAAAAATGAAGGGGCAAGAGTGAGCATGATACAGTCACTGGAATCCAGAACGTTACCTCTCAAGGTGAGTGTTATAGCTTAAGTATTATTCTTTTGCTGCATAGTGGAACAGTTTTAACAGAAGAAATATAGAGTGCCACGACTCCAATGCTGAAATTATAGAGTACTATAATAGGAAATATAAAGTAATACTCTAGTTACTCCCCCCTCTGCCCCCCACCCATGCTACTTTATAGAGAAGGCCCCAGCCGCCATATGCAGCACTGTGTATGGCTCCTAATCCTGCTGGTGTTTTCTAGGGCTCCTAATCTTGCTAGTGTTTGCTCTGGAAATCTACTATCTACTAGATTGAATCCTTCAAAAGTTGTAAGTGAAATAACTTGTTTCTAGTTCCTGATTAGGCTGAGCTGCATGCTTACTTGCCCAGAATAAAAACTGAAAGCCTAACTGTAAGGCCAAAACTAAAATACCCATAGAATTTCCATGCCTCCAGGTTTAAGAAGTAGTGGAACAGTAATTTTCAGGATTACAAGTTTTTATACAGCCCCCTAATTCCACACAAATATCATGAAGATGCCATTTTAAGTGTGGCCCTTTGTTTTGGTCCTGTTTCCTGGTCCAAAAGTCTTTAGTGAAAATTCTCACTGTTTTGGCGCAATGTCACTGATATTTGCCAACCTACAAAAATCCACATCCAAATGATTCTTTTAGGAACCTAAGTGGAATTTAGGGGGAATCTACATTGTAACTCACAAAGGGTATGTCTATATCAATGAAACAATGCTCTTGTAAGGCTTCCACCCTGCCCCCTGTATAATTAATAAACTAAATCAAATGAACAACAGTAATGTTACAGGACTGCCAAATATTAATATTTTTGAGAGCAGCATAAGCCAGGAACAACAACTCATGTTATGGAGAGCAAAACAATTTAAAACAAAATTTAACAGAGCCACCTGTAATTTGAGCATTCTCAGCTACTCTTTTTTAAAATACTACCATGCAGACTATAGATGGTTGAAAAATGTTTGTGGAATATTTTTTTTCTTTTCAACAGAAAACTGAATGATAAACATCTAATTTCTCTATTAAGAAATATTTTTTTGTCAAAATCTTGAAAGTCTAGAAGAATTCATTTGTTGAAAAAGAATTGAAATATTCCAAAGTTTCTACCATTGCCTCAGGACCTGTGTTTATATTCCTTTTTTCTCAGGGCTGTTTATACATTTTACATTGGACAGTCACTGGTTAATAAACAGAAACAATCCCAGCAGCAGGAATCAGGCTTTCCCCATCACGGGGGATCACCATAATCACAATACTACATAATCAGTTCACCTCATGCTTACTCTTTTACTGCACCCTTGTATCTAACATGACATGTATGCAGAATCTTTTAATACTACTTTAGGATACATCCACACACACTAATATTTTCCTGAAAGCTAAGGCTTAACAGTCCCCATTTTCTTTTTATGTAATTGCAGAGCCATGTTGTTAGGTTTCCTTAAAAGTTGTTCCTCCAATGTGATCCACTGCTGTGGGGACCCTCTCATACATACAGAATCTCTTTTTTTGTTTTTTAAATGCAACTCTAGAGGTCAATGCTAGTAGATTGCATTGCAGGATCAGTGCCATGTAAGGAATGTTAATATTCTCTTGATTTTCATTATTCAAACTTTGGGGCTAGTGAAAATTATGTTACAAATGCCTTTTTTTTATGCAGGTTGTGTGTGTAATGGTTTACAAGCACAGGAAATAGAAAGGGAGACCAATCACATATGAGTTACAATATTGGGAGTTAGGCATTTCTAAATGTTTTCAAATTAGTCATCAAATATAGTACTTGCAAGGAAATGCAGGAAACATCCCTGTACAGTAGGAAAATATCAACCAAAAAAAAGATGCAAAACGTGTCTTACTTTCTTCATGCTGTACTAACTACAGCAAGAATTCAGTTCAAATTGTAATCTTTAGTGTACAATCAAAATATGGGCACAAGTCTTCTATGGAATAATAGTATAATTCAGTTTTCACATCCATTCAGCCCTTGGCACTTCTTATGTGATGACCACCAAGCGGATAGATTTTTTTATTATTATTACATTGATATCTAAAACTACAAGTTAAGATTCAATTCATGTAAACAGCAGAGTGTATTAAGTTCCAACCACTCTAAGTAAGTGGCTTACATGTGAAAAGCTTTCTATTTATATTTCAACCTTAATTAAGAGGCAGCTGGTTCTTTTATGCCTGACATTTGCATAGTGCTACAAAATGGTGTGCTCTGCTATAAAATTCTGTTAGTACTATGTGGGATAACTATGGTGCTCAAGAGACAAAAACCACAGGTGACTAATGCAAATTTATCCAAAAACAGCAATGAAGAATACAACTGCAGGTGGCTATGAGCATATTCAGTTGTGAAGGGGAAATCCTTAGTAAGAGTCCTTGCTTTCAGTATTCTTTTTTTCAATGACTGTCCACATTAAGGAGGCAGACAGAAATGCAGCTCCCAGCTGTAACTCAGAACATTTCTGCAAACCAAACAGAAGTTCATCACTTGTTCCAGGAGGGAGGGGAATCTACCTGCTGGCTGATAGCCTGCAGCCAGGTTCCCATAACAATGGCCAAGGCTCTCTGCTAGTGCTGGCTGTTTTCAGAATGGGGGCGGGGGGGTGAAGAGAGCAGAGGGAGATCATTTTGGGGGCTCCCCAGCTGGTGCTGAAAGGTAGGATGGGTGAATTGGAGCCCGCCCACCACCACCTCAGTTCAATATATCCACTCCACCCTCTGGGGGAGGGCGCTGAAAAGCCCCCATACTGAACCCCCTCCACTCCCTTTCCCCTGTCCCATTCTGAAAAAAGCAACAGAGAAGTAGAAGATGTAGGTTTGAAATCCTTCAGGCCATAGATGAACAATAACCGGGATTTCTTGCTGCTTTGTTGAGTGCTGTAACCACTAACCTGCTACGTAAAAGGGAGACAATACCAGCACTGATTGCTTCAGCGTTGCCATCAACTGCATTCTTGGTTCCCCAAGGACTTATCTAGAGTCTGAGCACTGCTGTTTTTCATAGTTGGATTACAAAATAATCTTAGGCAGGAGACCAAGAGATTTAGACTATGGTACTTCTGCACATGTGAAGAAGCCAAAGATTAAATGTAATCTTTGACATCCAAAACATAGGCAAAATGTAGGCACCAAGTTAATGTAGAAACCTCATGAATGTCATGGCCAGGCATGTCTGGATGCTTAGGTCATGTCTACACAGTAAACTTACTGTTCCTGATAGGGCACCCTCAGCATTTTGTATTGCCTACTAATCTGGAATCATCATAGCTGTGGGCAAGATAATTAGCCAAAAAGCCCCCAAATCCATGGTCACTTAGTTACATTGCTTCTGCCTCCTGTGTGCACTCCTGCCTAAATGGTGGAAGCCCACAAATGATACTCAGCTGACTTGAGATTTCTAGTATTGAGTATAGTCACTGTGCTGTATGCGTAGGTGGAACTGAAGTGCCTATCATCATAGGCCTATCAAGAGAAGGCTGAGGGGGGACCTGGTGACCGTCTATAAACTCACTAGGGAGGACCAGAAGGGTTTGGGGGAGACTTTGTTTCCCCCGGGATAACAAGGAATAACAGCCACAAGTTGTTGGAGAGTAGGTTTAGATTAGACATCCGTAAGAACTACTTCACAGTTAGGGCAGCTAGGATTTGGAACCAACTTCCAAGGGAAGTGGTGCTGGCTCCTACCCTGGGGGTCTTTAAGAAGCGGCTTGATGCCTACCTGGCTGGGGTCATTTGAGCCCAGTTTTCTTCCTGCCCAGGCAAGGGGTCAGACCTGAAGATCTGCAAGGTCCCTTCCGACCCTACTTCTATGATTCTATGATATTATTTACAGTCCAATCACCTCATCAGCTGAGATGGAATTACAGCCAGGCTGGTAAAATTTCTAAGGATTTTGCTTTTTAAAAAAGCATAATCCCTAACACCTACAGATCTCAATTCTATGTCAGTGTCTATTCTAAAAAGAATTAAAGTGTTGGTATAAGTAGCCACTGACAACATATAATTGCAGCTATTGTATAACTATACTGTAACATCTATGAAAATGTATTAAAGAAATTCATGCTGAATGATCCTACAGAGGCTCTGCTACAATACTGGGATAATACTATATGTATATTACTGGAAAACAAAGAGTTAATTTCCTCTACACAGCCCTTAGCTGTAATTGATAGTGAATATGGGTAATGGATCAGTTATTGGAATTTTAGTTCAAATCAGAAGCTAAGAACTGAGAAACTCCACTAAAATATCTCATTGGGTGCATCTACACCTGCAAATTTACTGTGCAGTAACCAAAATTATGCATTATGCATGTTTACATACGCATTGTCATACTATGCAGTAAATATGGTGATTTAGGACAATTTGAGCATAAATTTGATACCTGCATCAGGCAGGTATGAAATTTATACCCAATTAGTTACTGCACGGTAACGCACATGTAGATGCCTTGCTATGCAGTAACAGTTGGTGTCTGTGGACAGACTAGGGATTAACTTTAATCCCAGGTCAGTCCACACACAGCATTAATGCACTTTAATGTCTGCACATGTAGATGCTGGCCTATTTCCACTTACTGTACAGTAATTTATTGCACAGTAAATTTAAGTCGGTGTAAATTCAAGTGTAGGCACTCCCACTGATAATCAAAGGAAGTAGTGACAAAGGAGGCAAAATGCTGTATTAGGCTAAAAAGATACAGTTTTGTGTATAGCTTGTGAAATGCCTTTTGTTTCTAAATAGGCAATTAATTTTGTGAAAGTTTTTCATAACACGTATAATAAAGACTTGAGTAAAATAGTACAATAAAAATATATTTTTTTGCTGATGGATTATTTTGGGCTGATTCTATCAATTTACACCTCTGCTTGGAAATTCTGAAATTGATGCTGTACCTAAATGTATCTTCCTTCCAAGTAGCACACATTTTAGAAAAGCAAACAAAAGTATTGAATGCATGTTGAAACCCATATGAGAATTTTAATTCACCTTAGAACAAATATTGGTCAAAGCAAGAGAAACTATTGTTCCAAACAGTTTCTACCTGGCAAATGGTTACTAGGAAAGGATGAACAAGTTTAAGTGGCCCTTGTTTCTATGTATTGGTTACACAGAGTGAAATTTGCCATGGTGAAAAGGAACAGAAAATTGAGTGTGTGCTATATTTAGTCAACCAGTATGTAGGTGGAGTGGAAATATAATCCAAAAAGGATTATTTTTCAGATTAAGTGATCAGGTTCAGCCAACATGAATTTGTCAAGAGCAAGTCATGCTTGACTAACCTGATTTTCTTCTATGACAATGTGATGGACTTTTGACACTTCCATGACAAGATGAGCAATCAAATGCTGTTATGATATATTGACTCTTGACTATGAATTGCATTCTGTGGCTGGTTGACCATTGGAATAGATTACTTAGAGAGGTTGAAGAATCTCCATCCCTGGAAGTTTTTAGTTTTTGACAAACACTTGGATGAGATAGTTTAGATCAGGATGATCCTGCCATGAAAAGGGGACTGGTCTAGATGACTTCTTGAGTTCTTTTCAGCCTCATTTTTTTTCTCTGATTCTATAATGAATTTGATATGCTTTAAGTTTACAATGTTGTTAAGAGGGGAAGCCTCTTTCCCTTTTCATCCACCGTTCTTCATTATTCTGTCCCCACTTACATGTTCTCCTTCTCAGGCAACAGGAAGTTCCCTACCAATTTATGTACAAAAGGAGACTTCAGTGAGCCTCATACAATACAGCAGTCCTACATACACTTTTAGTGCTAGTAGAAACTACTTGGTAATATACAAAGACACCTTGTTTAAAAAAGTTAAGGTTGAAAGTATAAATTTAAGTATGTACATAGTGCTTTGCTAAATCCAGGCCTATGACACTAACATTAAAGGACTGTAAAACAAACAGCTGTGGATCAGACTCTTAGAATCAACAGATTTCTATCATACAGTAAAACAAGGTGACAAAGTAAAGGTGAATACTAGTTTTGAATCAGGTGGGAATAAAAAAATTCTATTCTGCTAAAAATAAGCCAAGGTCCTTACCTGTCTATTTCCAGCTTTGCATCTTACATTTCAAAAGCATAGATTTTCTGTAAGGGAAGCTGAACATTGATTTTTAGGTACTATGTAGTAAGACAGTACATTAAGACAGACTGAGTGCATCTACATGAGATGATAACTATGCAGTAGTGTGCCAGGCAAAACCCATGATAATACACTACTGCACGGTAGTATTAGGCTACTGCACAGTTAGCATCCAAAAAAACTCACACGCTGGTGCTACTGCGTAGTAGTGTGAGTTAATGTGTGTTGATTTAGTACTTGACTATCCAAGTAACTACGGCATATTAATGAACGTGTAGATACACCCACCTGTATCTACAGTTTTAATTATGAAGAATGGAATCTACACAAATCAGTTTGCAGATACCTGAAAGTGAAATTCTGAAAAAAGTCAAAGTGTTATTCAAGCTTCTCTTGAAAAGCATCTGGAGAGGTTTAGGAGAACTGGGATCCTAATATTTTTAAGCACTTTTAAAAGTCTCACTCTATGTACTATTATTGCCTCTATAAATTTTAAACAAATGATGCTAAACCATTTTCTCTTAATGCAACAGAAGTAGAAACATCTTTGTTAAGAAGGAAGTAATTTATCTATATGAATTACTGTATTCAGTGATTGAATTACTCTGTCCACTGCTGAAAGTAATCTAAATAAAACAAAAATGAGCTGTCTTTAACAGCAACAATTATGAGTAGAAATGTGCCAGAACCAGAAACTTTTCAGCCTGCATTAAAAATGTTTGTACTTTGAGCCTGTCTCTCTCTCTGAACTTCATCAATTATTATTTGCCTATGGTCAATTATGTTACAGGTGTGCCCCAAAATGTGGTATGTGTGGTTCAAAACCATACCAACACAGTTCCCCTTCTTCAGAGCCCATGAGTTAAGATGATGTATGAAGGGAGGGATTGGAAGCATATAATTAGAAATGTGTTTTTATACATTTATATTTTTGTCATATTATAACAGGCCTTTGCCCCCCCCCCCCCCCCCCCCCCCCCCCCATTCCTCAAGCCATTGACTGGAAGTGAAGTGCCTCTTGAAGTGGTCTGTTAGTGGACCATAGCTTTTTCAGATTTAAAAAAACAGCAAAGAAACCCAAAGACTAAGCACATACTAAAAGAATTTTGTTAGGGGACAGAACCCAAAAGCCAGCAACACATAAGAAAACCTTTATCTCAAATGTGGGCTACTGCTGATTGTCATTTACTACCTCTTATTGCAAGACATGTTACAATAGAATGTGAATACAACAGGGTTGACACTATGTATTCTGCCCTTTCATTCATATAGCATGAAGGCATGAGCATCATTTTAAACCAAATACAAAAAGTGAAGAAAGGTATTCATAGAACTCATGGTACACACCTTTATGTACATGTTGACTTTATGCATATGAGTAATTTCAGTGGATGGTAGTACTCACTTCCATAAGGGCTTTGTTAGACCTTATGCTATAAGCCAAATAAATGTTAAATTGACTTAGTGTTGTTTGGCTTAGTGGAGCAGTCACAAGATAAGGTGAAAAACCTGCTTTGTCTGTCCTTTACCTGCAGAGGTGTGACTTGTCACTAGGGGCTTGGTGAGCAGGGCCTGGACTAGGATCAGGACTTTCTCACTGCTCCCACCAGGCAGAGAGCAGGCCCACCACTGTGTCAGTTCCAGTTAGACCAGAAAGACCCATGGAAGCAGCTTCCCTGAAGCTCTCTGGTCTCACTGAAAGTGGCACAGCAGCTTTGTCCTGAGAGTGGGGCTGCCAGTCTTAAGCTTTCAGCATTGAGCCACTGCATCAGTTTCAGCAAGACCAGAGAGCTCTAGGGCTGCAGACCTCTGAGGGGTCTGATCCTTTTTTCTCCAGAGCTCAAGTGGTACCCAGATGGGATGGAGGGCACCTCTCAAACTCTGGAGAAAAAAGGTTTGGGCCCCTCAGAGCTCAGAGAATTCTGGGATTCTGGAGGACTTCAACTGGGTGGAATAGGTGTGGTAACTGAGCATGTGGTAATGAAACAGAAACAAAATTACGTAGATTGGAGGTAATCCTGCCCTGGAGTGGCATAACGCTAAGGGCCTTATTACACAGTAGCGTTAGGCAGCTTCTGGAGCTCTTACCTCCTGGATTGGCTGTATATGAGCAGCTTTTAAGTGTCTTAAAGCAATCACTATTCATCTTGAAGTTATGCCATTCCAGGGCAGGATTATCTCTAATTCGCCTAATTTTGTGCACCTGGTGGCGGACCCAGAAGTGGACCAGAAGCACTTCCGGTCCATTTCCAGGTCTGCTACGGAGCACACAGGAGACCTCCTTCAGCTCCCTGGCTCAATAACTGGTGCCTCCTGGGTCTGAGGGGCATTCAGTGTCCCCCCCACAGCCAATTGCTGAGCCAGGAGGGGACTGGGAAGGCCCCCTCCCATGCTCCTGTGAGATACTCCATCCACCTCACTGTCTCAGCATTCACGAGCATTTAAAGCTGTGTCTATGGCTGAATCATTGGTTCACTGAATCAGTATTGAATCTTCAGATTTGAATTCAGCCATATTGAACCAGGGACAGTGATCTGAATCAACAAATCGAATCACTGTCCCTGATTCAGTTTGAATATGAGTTGAATAAGGCCCACTTCGCACACATGTAGTGTTTATGTCTAAGTTGTTACATTTGCCCGGGGAATGCAGGAGGAAATAGCAGAATTGTAGGCAGGGTACTGCTCTCTGAATCAATGAGCCAATCAACACTAAGCCAATTAACATTTGTGCAGTTTTCAACATAAGGGGTGCATCTATCTACACATTGCCCTACAGTGATGTAGCAACACGCTAAGTCACTATAGGGTATGCTACCATGATGTAGCAATCACATACATCTACATGTGCTTGCTGGCTATGTTGCCATAGCAACATACTCTCCAAGTATAGCATGCTGCTATAGTGGCAGCAGTAAAATCTACCCCTGTGCTGCATCCATGATGCAGCAACTGCCTGTACTACCCTGTTCTTTAGTACTTCCAAAAGGAAGTACTAAAGCACGGCACTATTGTAATGTTGCCATATGGTAACATGTAGATGCTCCCAAGGTGTAACAAACCCCTAAGATGAATAATGAGTACTTTAAGCCACTTAAAGGTATTAACATACAGCCAGTCCAGGGGTTAAGTGGTGCCAGAAGCGGCCTAAACCTACTGTGTAACAAGGCCCAAAGTGTTGACTGGCCTATATTGTAATGCTGCATTTACCTCCAGTAAAGTATTGTGGTTTTCTAAATAAATAAACAACATAACTCTTGGTCAAGTTGCTGCCAGAATAGGGCCAAATATTTCTTTTGTTGAAGTTGATGGCTAAATTATCAGTGACTTCACTGCATCTGATGAAGTATAGGCTATAACTTATGAATGGTAGGGGACCTACAGATCAGTGGTCACCTGGGGGACAGTGACCACCAAATAATAGAATTCACCATAAGGCTTAGAGTGGGAAAGGTAACTAGTAGGGTGGAAGTGGTAGACTTTACGAAGGCTGACTTCAGCGAGCTCAGGCATTTAGTCAATGACACACTGCAGAGTAAGAGATTTGGTGAGATGAAAGCCCAGGAAGGGTGGCTGTGCCTGAAGGAAGCGATCCTTCAGGCAAAGCGGGAGACTATCCCAATGTGGGGGGAAAGGGGCCAAGAGGCTTCCTTGACTGACCAGAGAAATCCAGAGCAGCCTAAGGGCAAAAAGGGGGGCATATAAGCAGTGGAAACAGGGAGAAATTACTAAAGAAGAGTATGCCTCCTCAGCTCACAGTTGTAGGGAGGAAGTTAGAAAGGCTAAACCTACCATGGAGCATGACGATGGCATCCCAAGTTAAGGATAAGAAAAAATTGTTTTTCAGATATATAGGGAGTAAAAGGCAGGCCCAGGGCAGTACAGGACCACTACTGAATGGGCAAAAGCAATTGGTGACAGACAGAGGGGACAAGGCTGGACTCCTCAATGAGTTCTTTGCCTCAGTGTTCCTAAACAAGAGGCAAAGCAAATCTCACAATGGGATCATAGAGAGACAACAGCAGGGTGCCAGACTACCAAGTGTTGACCCTGAGATAGTGCAGAGTCGCTTGAAAGGACTGGATGTGTTTAAGTCGGCAGGCCAGGATGAGCTCCATCCAAGGGTACTGAAGGCATTGGCTGATGTCATTGCAGTCACTGGCAAGAATATTTGAGCACTTGTGGCGCACGGACCAAGCCCTATGAGGAGAGACTAAGGCCTGGACCTCTTCAGCCTCTGCAAGAGAAGGTTGAGAGGCAACCTTGTGGCTGCCTATAAATTCATCATGGGGGCACAGAAGGGAATTGGTGAGGCTCTACTCACCAAGGTGCCCCTGGGGGTTTCAAGAAATAATGGCCACAAGCTAGCAGAGGGCAGATTTAGACTGGACATTAAGAAGAACTTCTTCACAGTTCGAGTGGCCAAGTTCTGGAACGGGCTCCCAAGGGAGGTGGTGCTCTCCCCTACCCTGGGGGTCTTCAAGAGGAGGTTAGATACGCATCTGGCTGGGGTCATCTGAACCCAGCACTCTTTCCTGCCTATGCAGGGGGTCGGACTCGATGATCTATTGACGTCCCTTCTGACCCTAACATCTATGAATCTATGAATAATGCCCAAAAAACCCTCTCCACATTATTTTATAGTATCCTTTCTGCGGAGAAATAAAACATTCCTGCAGGATTTTCCTCTTGGTACATAAAGAAAAGTGCTTGGCTTTGTGCCATATGTTAATTTATTTCTACTGCTTTGTTCCTTTGGAATTACTGTACAAAAGGAAATGATGACACATTCCTATCTTGTCTAGTCAGTGCTCTCAGCTCAGCAAGTTCACCCATCATTTGCAGGCAACTTCATGGTCATTAGAATAATTGAGCAAGCTGCCTTTTGAATGAAAATAAGTTTATTTTTCTACATTTTTTTCCAGTTTACTCAAACTTAAATTATCTGATGCCTCTTGCCTGTCAATCAGATTTAAAGCTCCCCTCAGGCAATTCTAAACCAGTAATGGGGTATTAGATTTTTGCTTGTTTAGTTGCAGGGAAAAATATAAATAAGTGTTCACTTGGTCCCATTCATCTGTTTAGTTGGATCCCAGCAGGATAGAATGATAGGAACAAACTGAAGATGTGAGACACCTGCTATACGACCATCCCACAGCACACAAACATCTGAAGTCATGCAGGGGCTTTCTCACCAACCAAACACACAGGAGCTTTTTCACTGACTTCTAACAAGTCAATATTGTTCAATTCAGTTCTAAGGATCTGTATAAAAGCTTTTACTAAGGAAAACCTCCAATTTCATATGATCCATTGTGCAACCAACCTTTCAATGCCACACCCAAGCAGACAGGACTACAAATGTGGAATAAGAAACCGATGAAAACACCTGACAGCAAAAAGATGGACATTCCAGCACCCAAGCCTTTACTACCAAGGGCTGACGACCCATGACAAAGGTGTAGGTGGTTGAGACATCATCACAGGAGTTGGACGCTCCAAGGAACTAATGAAGAAGTGCAGCTATACTATTGGTTCAGCCACCTGTGACTGCAGCACAAAGCCTCAGACTATTCAGCACCTGCTGCAGTGCCTGCTGTTTGAAGGCACATGTACAATGAAAGATGTCACAAAGTAGAATAAATAAGCACAAGCAAATGTAACAAAATGGTCAAATGTGGTACGGAGACATGAGAAGAAGTAGTTGCATTTCTCCTCATTTACTGCACTCTACAAGACCCTGGTGTGAGAGTATTTTAATTCACAGGTATGGAGAGGGTAGATGTGTGCAAATATATGATAATTTTGTTACCAGATTTGCCCATTACTTTCGAGTGTGCTCATTTATTAGGGATACGTTTCTAGGGTCTTGGTAATTCTGTCAATGTGCTGCTTGTGCTACTTGTGTTTCTATGCGGAGCTGTATATTTCCCTTCTGCAAGTCCTCACCCCCAATGGAGCTATCTTGCAAGACTCGGTTTCAATGGGGCTGGGTTCCTCCAGTCACCAAATCAGTCATACACACAAATTAACGTGACACGCCTGACCTGGCCAGGTTGATCAGCATGGACAGGCTGACACCCTCATATGCCAAGAATCAGTTCATCAGAGCAACAATAAACTGCAGTGAGACACAAGTGTTTACACAGGTATACAGAATCCTTCTGAATCCGGCTGGGTGTCCAGCTGACACCCTCATGGGCCAGCATTCAGTTTATAAGGGCACGTCTGAGTCATACTGTGTCAATCAGCCTGTACAAGCTGATCCCCTTATGTGTTTCAAACTCAGCACATCCCAATCTTTAGCCCCTGTATGAGCAGACCCCACAGTATTTTTGGGCTTCACAGGGATCTTTAGCTTAGGTAAAAGAAGCATCGCTGCAGAGCACGGGAGGAAAGAGAAGCAGACAAGGAAAAATATACCCAGTTAATACCAGTTTGACTGTAAAAGTTATTTATTGCTAAGCATATGAAATATATAATGGTACTAGTAGTAATAGACATGCAAAAGAAAAAAACAAACACAAACAATTACAATACTACCCTGGTTTCACTAAGTACTTGGGGAAACTTAGCTCAAGCTTAACTAATACAATTCAGGTTCAGAAATCTATGCCTAGAGTGAAAAGAGAGAGAGAACGCTGGGATCTCACCAGTCCAAGGTACTCGGGCTGCAAAGCTGACAGGCACAGTCCGTAGCACAATCCTTGAAGGGAGACGATCTGTTCTTCCAGCATCCCAAGAACAACAGGGGATGGTGTCAGCACATGAGTTTTCTTCTTGAAGCACACACACTGCTGCTTTTTACAGATTTTTATACCCTCAGTTCAGCTGCTTCGAAGCATTCTCTATAGTGCAAATCATTGTCTTTTCTCTTGACAAGGGGTTATCTGGTTTGGAACATCTCAAGAAATTAATTGATAATCAGGAAATACATAAGGTTAGGGAGTACCCAGACACTTGGGAGCCAGCTTGAAATTCCTATGGATAGCAGATATACTGATGGGATAGCTCATGGTTTCTTCAGAAACAACAGATAGCTTGCAGCATCAGGATTTTGGATTTTTACTTGTACACAAGCCTCAGCTTAGCATGACTTTTCCAGATCTTACTATAGTCTTTTAACAGACTTAAGGCAATTATTGGAGTGTTTATAACCTTTGGGCAGGAGGACTCCCACCAGTCATCCTGGGAAAAGCATGACAACACCTGTGGTTAGGGCTCCAACGGGCTGGACACTGTGATGAACCCTTAACCATTGTTCAAATGTTGACCATACCCCCTCTGACTCGGTCTCTTGCCTCAGCATTCCCTAACCCAGCAACCGAGTTTTAGTCAATCAAGTTTAAATAGGCCTCCCATAGTGGGACCGGGGAATGTACAGCCCAAGATGCCTATTAAACTTAGAAATGTGTGTGTGTCTGGGGCGGGGAGTCCTTTGTAAATCCAGATAAGAACTGGTCTGATAAATGCTAAGCTGGGTGTATGTGAACATGGGTTGATTAGCATTTGGAGCACAGATTCCCTATCATGCAGTGCTCCCCTGCTTCTCTGGTCCCAGAATTCACTGCAGTCTCTCCTTCAGGCTTTCTGTTCTCCATCTCTCATGTAAATGAATGGTCATCTGGTTCCATCTCAGATGCAAATGAGACCTAGGGCAGTTGTTTCACTCTTGTCACCCTTATCTGGAGGGTCTTAGGTGTGTCTCTCACTGCATCTTAATCAGTTTTGTTTATGTAGAGGAGGGGAGGGGGGGTGAGTCCTTTGTGAGTCAGACAGGCTGTGTCCTGTGCCAGGGTTGCCCAAGAACACATAGCTGAGACGTAACAATTCAGAATCTCTGATCCAGCAGAAAATACCTGTTGCTTTTGGGCCATGCATCCTGAAGGCTCAAGTTGCATGGCTGAACTCTCCTAGTATACAACTCATCCAAACTCTCCTCATATACAACTTCCCTGCCACAGAAAGGGTAACAAGTCAAAACTGTTCAGTTCTAAAAATTTGTGTAAAAGCTTTTACTAAGGAAAACCCCCAATTTCATATGCTCAAAAATGAATATATTTTCCACACAAGAGCCTTTGCCACCATAGCTATGTTGGCAGAGCCCCAAGTGGAGATATGGCCTTTGATAAAGTAGCTATCACATCTTCCTAAATTACAGTCCAGACTGACAAAAGCCCTCCTCCATCAGCAAATCTGTATCAACAGCAGGAATTTTGCTTGTATACCCATGTTGGAAGACTCCTAGTGACACATCTCTACAGGCAAACTTTTTTATGGTGGACAGGGGCTCCTTACCTTTTCCAGCTGTAGCAAGGCAGCCCATAGAAATAATTGTAGTAATAAAGATGAGAGAAGAAATGTAAGGTTTTCATACTTAACAAAAAGGGCAGTTTACTTTTTACTTTCTGAATATAAGTTGTTCTTGTCAACATACTTGTATTCTGCTTTCAGCACCTTCCCACTTCTGGTTTGCCCTGACAATATCATGAAGAAAAACTATCTTCCTAAAATATTAATCCAGGAATTGCTCACAAAATGGTTACCTGTTGCTATTTGGTTCCTGGGATGGCACACAGGATATTATTTCTTTTCCTTGAGTGGATGACCACACAAAATAAGAATTTATTTTTCCTTGAAAAATATCTATGAACATTTGTATCTGTTAATTAATCTGCAATGTAAATGATAAAAAAAAACAAAAAACTTTTCAAAATAACAATGAGAGCATCTCTACTAGTAAAACTGTTGGTCATTTTTAATTGTGATAATGTTCAGGACATACTTCTGAGAGAAATTCTTCTTATACATCTGAGGTTCTCTCTCAATTCTTAGTTCCGGTAGAAGGCTTAATTAATTACATGTCTTTCTTAATGTAAAGACTAAGTATTATTTCCCCCTGTTTCATGAACACTGGTACAAGAATAAAGAATTTAAATTGTGTGCTTTTTCAGAGGGTCAAAATGGGAAAAATTACAAGCTCTAAGAGGCTCTTTGATAAACTGTGTAAAGTATTTGAAAGGAACCTTGCACAAAGTAACTTAATTCAAATGAGATTGACAAAAATACTGCAATTTGGTATTTCTTAAGAGTATATGCAGTTTTAGTTAATATGATTAGTAGATTTAAGTTGAAATTGCAGGTTCATATATATCTAAAATTTTCATAGAATCATAGAAGTAGGGTCGGAAGAGACCTTACAGATCTTCAAGTCCGACCCCCTGCCTGGGCAGGAAGAAAACTGGGCTGAAATGACCCCAGCCAGGTAGGCATCAAGCCACTTCTTAAAGATTTTGGGGATCTAGAATTCAGGATCAAACTTTGAATATAAATGTTAATCTTATACCTCCCCCACATCTCTATATTGAGCTTAAACTTCTAGATCTGGACATTACAGACTACTGTGATTCAGGTAGAAGGTTATGAAATCTGGAACTGAATATTTTTGCATTGGCATCTCTAAAATGATTATAGGCCTCATCTTGTAACTGGACCAAGACCAATTATTTTATAGGATCAAAATCAATATTCTGTAGCCACACTGTAAAAACGCCAATTATCATTCTTCTTGCAAACCCATTTTAATTGTCATTTGAATTGGTCTGTAAAATTTAGCACTTCTAAGTTACACTAAGTTCACATGTTTTCCTGCTGTTTTGGACTTAATTCAATCAGCTGGTCTCCCCCAAACACCATGGAAACATATGTAAGAGAGACATTCCAAGCATACACAGATGGTTTGCCTGCAACCTTATTTAAATATCAGCCTTTACTGTCCAAAATAGAATAGTATGTCAGTAGTGCCAAAAGTAATACACAGCCACAGACATTTCAAAGGCAAAACAGCACAAGGAGGTAAAGATGGGTGGATGCAAATAAAAGAAAAACCAATTAGTAAAACACCATCTGGTAGTCCAAATTTCTAAAAGTAAAGAGTTTTCATTCACAGCAGAATAACTAATTTTTTGGGGGCCTGGAAACATGAGAGTTTTCTGATAATTCTGTCTTCTATGTAGGATCTTTCAGTAGATGAATCACCACACGGCTCTGACTGGGCTAAAAGCACTTCCCTCTTCATGGTAGTTCAGTGCTTAGGCCTTCAGTAGATTTGCCTTGGCAATGACAACTTGCTACACGTCAAGCACTTTTTCAAACCACCTCCCAATTCAGTGATTTAGGTCCCACCCCTGAGTTCTTTTCAGTTTCAGGCTGGTACTAACCAAGAAAGCTGTGTGGAATTTGGATGAAGCTTTCAAGCTTGGGCTGGTCTTTAAATTACAAATTGCATGATGTTCCACGTAGTTTCCAGTAAAAATTGTCACTCCACTTGAACTTGCCTGAAGCTTGGCCTAGGCTTGCTGAGAGACTTGTGCACCTAGCTTGAATACTTATTTTGTAATGAAACCTGAAATCAGACAAAACTCATCCAGTTTCAGTTTTTATTACCAAAACAAAAACAAACAAACAAAAAATCAGTTAGCATATATTTTCAGCTCTGGTGGAAACCAGGAAGTAGAAAGGAGCCCAAATCTTTATACTATTTTTTTTACTTTTCTTTTTTTCCTTTTTCTCCAAACAAACTAGACATTATAATAACAGGATTTTTTCAAAACTCAGGGTTTTGGCTTGTATCCAGTCCACATTTTTTATTAGTTCTTGTTTAGCCGAACAGGTCCATCTGTGCCTTCTAATTGCACGCTTCACCATTGAGATTCTGAATCAATTCCCAGTGCTCTCATTAGTCCCCAAGTTAATGGGAACCTTTTTGTTAACTTCAGGTAATGGGTCAGGTTTTGAAGAAAGGAAAGGCTTTATGTAACAGTGCAGCTTTTTGCATGGATTGTTTCCATGAATGAACATAGCTCTTAGTCAGATTTACTTGAGTTGTCTTTTTACTCTATTTTTTTTCTTACTGCATGGGTACTCAAGTTTTGTGTCAATGAACAGAAGTTACCTACCAGTAAAGTAGGTCTTTACATGGGGTAAGTGTAAAGAATTAAGAATTATTTATTGGCCAAAGGTGAGCCAATAGCAATATGCCCAGGTACTGCATTGGTCCCTTGACATATTGCTACAGGATAATCATTGGCCAGTAAATAATTCTTAATACTACCTGAGAATCTTCCGTACTGGAAAAGTAATTTTACATCCTGTGTAATCTATCTGTACATTTGTTTTGCTAAAAAGTAGGCATGCATTTGTGTCATGATTTCAGATGTTCACTCATGAAATAAGCACCTTTCTGCTACTTATGTTACATATAAAGAAAGGTGTGGCAGAGATTAGAATTCTGCAATGGAAATGCAATTATGCATAGCTCAAGAGTAAAGCCTAACAAGGACATGGTAAAACTTGAGAGAGTCCAGAAGAAGGCCACCCATATGATTAGAGGCTTGCACGGCAAGCCATATGAGGAAAGGCTGAGGGACCTTGGACTCTTCTGCCCAAAAAAGAGATGGCTGAGAAAGGACTTGGTAGCAGCTTACCACTACATCAGGAGAGTACATCAAGGACTCGGTGAACAACTGTTCACCAGGGCACCCTTGGGGAAAGCCAGGAGTAATGGCCACAAACTCCTGGAAGACCATTTCAGACTCAACATTAGGAAAAACTTCTTCACAGTTAGGGTATCCAGACTGTGGAATAAGCTCCCTCCAGAGGTGGTGCAATCATCTACCCTGGAAATCTTGAAGAGGAGACGGGACAGTCATCTTGCTGGGGTCACCGGCCCTACCGATGATCTTCTGAGGTCCCTTCCAGCCTTACAATCTATGAATCTAAGTCACAACCTCCTGTCTATTTGCTGATCTGCCTGTCATTACTGTAACAAATGAGAAAAAAAAACAACCCAAAATGCTTTTGAACCACCCTGTGTGTACCTGGAAGTGTTAGCTCCTATATGAGTAGTGTGTTGCCAAAGAAAAGAAATGGAGTGCAACCAAGAAACTTTATGGGTGCTGAGGACCCATAAGGAAAGCAGAACATGTCAACATGTGTCTGAGGCACTCCCTCTATACTGCTTTCTAATATCTTCCCTGAAGCACCAATGTTGCTTTTATAGAACACTGCAGTCCTGGCCCATGTTTAGGACTTGTTACTATATAATAACAGCAGCTAGATTCCCATTGGTTACTTTACCAGTAACTGTACACTACCCCATCTCCTGAAAGGTTAAAGCCAAGAAGCAAAATTAAGTCCTCTCCACTCTAGGGATGTTCACTTTGACATAAGTTGGGCCCTGTGGAGAAGTCTACTTCTAAGAGACTGGCATGAGCCCCTTGGACTAGCTGTTATGTTATGCAGAAACTCAAATTATACCATGTTGATCGTTTAAATGTTGGACCCAGAATAAACCCAGACCCCTTTCTTCTTTGTTGACTATCCCTTGAGATGAGAATGATGTCTTCTGGGAGGGGACAGGGGGCGGGGGGGGGGGGTATTGTTGGTGAGTTTTAAGATGGATGAAGGATCCAATCTATGCTCTGCAAGTTTTTCCACAGATATGACAGGTGGTGCCTTGGGTGAGGCACAGCAGTTGGCCAGGATGTTGTGTGCTTTCCTTCATTCTCTGCCATTTTTTTGGCTTCCTAAGCAAGACAGTTCTCTTCAAAGTGAGCTCTAGCTTGATGTATGGTATCCTGTTATTAGCTAGCACTTCCCAGTTTGTAAAGTTGATGCCACCCTTCTTAAGCTATGCTTTCAGGGTGTCTTTGTATTTCTTCCTTTGTCCTCCATGGTTCCTCTTACCATGACTGAGTTGAGAGAAGAGGACTTCCTTCAGGAGATGCCTGTCAGCCATCCACACACAGCAGCCAACTCAGCAGAGTTAATGTTTCATAATTTTTGCCTCAGTACTGGTTATGTTAGCTTCAGAGAAGATGTTGGCATTGGTGCTGTGGTCATCACATCCAGTGCAAAGGACTTTCCTGAGGCAACGCTGATGGAACCATTCCAGGAGCATAAGGTGGCTTTGATGTGTCACCTATGTCTCACACTTGTAGAGGAGTGTGTGGATAACCACTGCATTGTAGACCAGGATCTTCTTTTCCATCTGTAGATCTCAGTTGGCAAAGACAAGGCAAAGCAATTTTCAGAAGCATATACTGGCACAGAAAACCTTATGTACAATTTCTACATCAAGACTGACTGGGAGAGGTGGTTGCCAAGGTATAGGAAATGCTCAATATTTTCCAGGGGTTGTCCACCAATGGTAATTTGTGGGGGTAGGGAGGGCAGCTTGTGCTGGAACAGGCTGATGGAGCACCTTGGCCTTCCCAATATTAAGGGAATCATAGCAATATAGATAGAGAAAAGGGTTGGGGCAATGACACAGTACTGCTTGACACCAGTAGGGATGCTAAATGGGTCTGTCTCTGATGCATTTGCAAAGGACTAGGTAGTAATCCCATCATGGAGTAGCCTGAGAATGCTGGTGAACTTCAGTAGACAACGAAACCTAGCCAGCATTTTCTATAAGGCTTCACGATTGATGGAGTTGAAGGCCTCAGGTGAATCAATGCCATAAACAGTGCCTGGGGATACTCTTTACACTTCTCCTGGATCTTTCCTGCAACAAAAATCATGTCAGTGGTACCCTGTGATGGTCTTAAGTCACACTGGGATTCTAGAAAGACATCTTTGGCAAAGGGGAAGAGGTAATTCAGGATGTGACTAAGAATATTCTCAGCAATGGGGAGAGGAGGGCAATGCCTCAGTACTTCCCATGCACTGACTTGTCCCCATTCTTGAAGATGGTCACAAAGTTGGCATTATTTAAGTCAGGTGGAGTTTCCTCATTAACCCATATTTTGATGAAAAGCTAGTGAAGTTTTTGTGCTTGTGCTGGTCCACCAGCTTGGAAGACCTCTGAGAGAATACCATCTGGTCCTGGCACCTTATTTTTCTGGGTTTGAGTGATGGCATGCCAGACTTCCTTGAAGAACAGGGTATCAGCAAGAGATTCTGTTCTGGGTGTTGAGGGATGGATTCAGTGGTGGCAGCTGAGACCTCAGATTCACAGTTAAATAGAATCTTGAAGTGCTTCTTCCAGCATTGTTTGATGGATATAATATCCATGAAAAGTGTGGAGCTATCCTGGGATCGCAAGGCAGCTGAACCATCGGAACATAGCCTGTGGAAGGCTTTTATTACTTGAAAGAAGCTTCTTGAAGCTTTTTTATTACTTGAAAGAAGCTTGATGTTGATCAGAAAAACTGTGGATCTCCATAGCCTTCTGTTGCAGGGAGTATCCCGATGACCAACATAGGCGTGATGAGAGCCCAATAAGCACCAAGGGGGGAGGGTGCAGAAGCAACTGATTCCCTGGGGAGCTGGAACTTGCCTGTGAAGATGCCGGTGGTGTGGTCCGGAGAACTCCAGGCACCGTGGCTACCCCGCTTTATGAGCTCGTACCAGATTCGGGTTGGCTGGCATGCAGGGACTGACATCATAAAGACACACCCCATGCTGGCTGGGGAGAGAACAGAAACCGAGGACCACAGCTGCTGGAGTATGGAGCCCGAGAGAAGCTTGACCTGGCAGGGGTGAAGGGAGCAGGAGAGAACCTGCTTGCCTGATTTCAGGTTCGGAGGAGCCTCTAGACCATGGGACCTGAACCACTCTGTGGAAGAGCACATGATGCAACATGGAGACACTGAGACACATCATTTGCCTCATTGGAATGACAAAAGCAGCAAACTGTCACGGCAAGGCAGAAAGAGACATCCTTTAACCCACTGTGACTGCTTACCTGGCTTGAGCCCAACTAATTGACTGTTTTTTGCAGATGATGCTATCCTATCACCAGATGGGGCACAGCCTGGCTAGACCATAAGACCTGGTTGGTGTAAGGATGGGGTGTAAGGTGAGGCAGAGCCCCGAGAAACAACAACCTGAGGTGCTCATGAAGGTAGGTGTAAGAAACCAAGGATCCTCTCCTCTTCCTAAAAGATCAAGATGTGGTGGGTGAGATGGGGGGTGTGCCCTGCTAATATGAGCAAATGAGGCCAAGCTGTCAAACCCCAAGAACTGGCGCTTGACAGATTGGAGCTCTAGACCTCGGCGGCAGAGTCAAGTGGGGCATGGCCATATACAATTTCACTTGCCACCTCTGGTTCTTGATGTCCCATAGCCTCCTCTGAACTACAGCTTTTACAGTGGTAAGCCTCTCATTTCTGGGGGTTGGAGTGTTCATTTTGCCAATTGTAGAACATGGTTCTCTCCCTATGCATAAGTGCTAGGATTTCCTCATTATTCTCACCAAACTGATCTTGGTGACAGTAACTGGAGTATCCGAATGATTCAATGCATGCCTAGTGAATAACTTTCTTAAGTTCCTCCCATTGTGCCTGTATGTCCTTGGTGTCATTAGCTAGGTTAGACAGCCTCTCAGTAAGGGGTTCCTGAAGAGAACTATCTAGCCTGGTCTTGGCGTGCTTTGATGATAAATCTCTTCTGTGTTCCTTGTGTTTGTTAATGGTGTTGTGGTGCAAGCTGCATGTCCATTATGATCTATCTAAATGGTGGTCCATCCAACATTCATACTTCTTAGCTCTGAGTGATTACTGAATAAAACAGGGTACCAGGATGAAAACAAACTAAGAAAACTTTTTGAGTGGCAGAACAGAAATACTGTAGCAGAGCTGAAACTCTCCAGATACACAAGGAACAACAAAAGATTTAAACCATGCTTCCTTCTGCAAGCACTGAATGCAATCAGAAAAGGAGAGAGGCAGAAAGACTTATTTTTACAAGAGCTAGTTCTAAAGCACTTACTGTTTTTAACAGTTTTCAGTGAAATCAGGCAGAGGAGGATAATTAGGAACGGTATTATAGAAATTTGAAGAGTACTGAATTTCAAATAATGTGAGTATTGAATGCTATATAAAATGAAACATGAACAATGAGCTTTTAAAAACCAAGTATGAAGGGAAAGTGAAAAACATAGAACAGTTTGTAACTGATCTAAGTCTGCAATGGTGGCTAATCTGGAGCATAAGTGCCTCTATGTATGCCATGCAGCAAATGAGGGAAGAGACAGTGGCAAATAAGGTAGAAAACAAAGCAGCAGATCAGGCAGGGTACAGAAGGAGAGCCATAGATCAGGCAGAGGAAGGGGATTACAGTGACACTTGCAGAGGGTTCCAGGCAAATTTGTGGCACACCCGCCAAAATGAATGACTTCCACTGGGCTAGCAGATCATGACTGGGATCTGAAACAACCAATTCAGAGAGACTATTAGAAGACAAGGATTAACCATTGATGAATGAAATAGAATTCCCACACAAATGAAATTACTCAGTCCAGACTGAAGCTAGAAACTGGACAGTGCTCTGACATGTGTACACTATAGATCATCCAAAATACTACAGGAAAATACATCTGACCCAAAAAAGGCTAAAAGTAGGGCCAACAAATCAGCACATGGAGCAGCACAGGCTGTGGCAAACACAAGGCAAGGTGTTGTCTAGCTTCTGAAGAAAAATGCAATAACTGTGATACAATCATACCACTTTGCAAGAACTTTAAAGCACCAGCAGACTGCTCACAACATAAAGAAAAAGAATTACATCACTGTGCATACCCACAGCACAACTACTGCAAAGTAATTTGACTTTACTCTGAAGTAAACATGGAGTGGACACAACATTCAGCTTTACAGGACTGTAAATCTTAGCACTACAGGGTAAAGTTAACCTAAAGAAAGGAGAAAGTGAGGGAATTACAAAGTATTGTGGGTATATTTACCTAGTCAGTTTCATTCCTGGGCAGCATTTATTCAATGGAAACAAGCTCTTCCTCCACCTATTAGGGGCCAGGTGCTTTAATACACTCTACTATGAGTAGTATACTGCTAATGTTGAAATTATGTAGGTTCTTTATTACAAAGTAAAATCTGGGGAAAAATGTCCCTGTTGTAACTGTTTTGTGTGTCCAACCTCAAAAGATTTAATCAAAGGACCAATAGACAGTGTTGCTGTAGAAAGCTAATTAGAGTACCAACCAGAAAGCAAATGGGACATTTGCTATATAAAAGAAAGATAATGTTGGTATAAGAACAAAATATACAAACTATCCATGAATGGCTGGGCATTTTAAAGCTTCTAGCCATCACATCCGTGAGAGTCTGGAATAGCTCCCCAGTAGGAGTAAGGGTGGGATGGGAGAGAGCAGAATTACCTAACTACTTCTCTATGGGCACATCTACATGTCACCCTATGGCAATGTTGTTACTGCAGCATGCATGTGGCGCACAGTTAGTTTTAGCTGCTAATTCACCATCACAGCACACTAAAATGGTGGAATGTGCCACTGCAGTGAAGTAGCTGCCAGTCATGTGTAGACTCACGTAATCACTATGTCATTGTAGTGCATTGTACAGTGATGTAGCGCATCACTACACAGATGTAGAGTGATGTGTAGACGTACCCTGTAATTCTAAGATGGACCTAAAGAAGAGTTGCTTGTGATAGCAGGAGACAGGACTTCAAGACCTTGGGGATTCATGCAAAAACTTCCTGTGTTCCTATGAATTGATTTTAAATTGAACAGAAGTGTAGGAACAAATGTAGTACCAGAAACAGTGAGACCAGTAGCAAAAGAAAAGTTATAGACAATGAAAGGTAAATAAATAAAATACAAGACATAAAGGGTGCATGTGGATTAGGTATATGAATAAATTACAAATATAATTTGTAATGATAAAGAAAAAAGTAACCATAATCTGGTTTAAAACACTTCAAGCCCTTAGTCAGTTAAATGTTATTGTTGTCATTATTATATTTGGTAGAGTTATAAACCACTGGGATTGACTGATCTGTATGCAAAAGGTCACATTATGCAATGTTGATCAATTGGGAATCAGTGCTGAATGAGTCAAACTTCTGTTAGATTCTTGGCTCTGGGTAATTTCTGAACAAAACAGGAGTCACCCATGGTAAGCAAATTATAAAGAGAGTTATTAGTAATAGATAAATACCTAATGAAATTCTACAGTTCTGAAGCATCCCTTCAATAAAATAGCAGGGGCAAAAAAGAGCCCTAAAATAGTTTTAAGGTGAAACATGAGGTGTTTATCAAAATGTTTATTTAAGGTTGCATCCTGTGATAGCAGAGAACTGGACTCAGTGAGCCAGTTGTATACTCTGGTATTCTCATTCTAAGTTTACTACATGAGTAATATTTTTGTGCAGCTCATTTGTGGGTTTTGTCCTACATTTGGGCCTTAGCAGAAAACCCACAAAGCTTCTGGCTACCTGGAAGTTACATAGAAGCTTCACTAAGTTGCTAAGAAAGTATGCTGCAGAGACCTCATAGTCTCCTTTATTTAGACTAAGGAGAGTATCTGACCAAGCCTATGTGCCCATACAATGAGACATATTTACAGTGCACCTACCATCTCTATTGGACTACCTCTATTATTTATTAGCTTATTTTTATTTAGCCTTCTAAGGTTTGGGTCTTACTGTAAACTGGTTCTCTGAGGAGTAATCCACTTGTCATGCTCTGATGCCTTTCTGTACTATACCAATAGTTCTTCATTCTCACTATTTTGAAATAATTATATGAAATGATTATATGAATAATTATATCAAATGAAAACTATTCCTGATGTCATGGAATGGTGCTGTTACAGTTTTCCAAGTCTATTTTTTCCTAGTATGAGTAGATGTTAATCTTGGAAAACTTGGTTACGAAAAGTTCTGTATGGCAATCCTTAGAGAACCTCTAAGACATTGTCATGGGTTCCCCAGGGAAGCAATTGTTTGGGACCCTCAAGACATAGCTTCTAGCAGGGATGAGCCCTTGGCTCCTTGGACTCCAAAACCTGGCCCAGTGGTTCCTTATTTGCTGCTGGTTCAACTCCAGAGGCAGATCCGGGAAGTGTGTGTAGCTGCACTTGCTCCCACCTTTAATTCCTGTCCCACCCAAAATTAAGAACCAATCGCGTGCAGTGGCAGAAGCATTTCTAGTCAGGCAGGGTTGAGGGAGTTGCTTGACTTCATAGCTTATTATAATCTACCTGAACTCTTCATTCCACAGGTGTTAATGACTCTCTCTTCTTGTTAAGGGACTTGATGTTTCACCAAGCAAGCTAGCGTTTTTCCTGCAATTCTGTTATCTTGTTAGCTGTTCCTGAAGTTCCTATTTCAGCAGTGCAGACTGCTTTTACTTCATTTCAATGAAGTTATATTTGTTTTAGCTTCAATCTTAAACAGCCTTAGGCCCCTAGCATGTTAGTAAAGTCTCTAGTTTATTTTTAACTGAAGAAAAATGTGTGTTATTTTATGTATATGTTGCTCTTCACTATCTGCACCACCCTTTTCAAAATCCTAAATACCCCAATGTTCAGCTCCCAGCAAAGAACTCTACCTCTTCAAGGAAGCAGAGTGTAGCTGATATCACATGCAAGGGAGCAAGCAATTCTTCAGACAAAACACCCTTACTGATCCACAGCAGCAGAGATTTTAAAATGGTACAGATTTAAAAGCTAGAGCAGTTTCTGACAGGTAAAATAGCCTTGGCTCATTCTCTCTCTCTCTCCTTCCCCACCAACACTCCTGCTATTCTAAGTTTCCTCTCTCTTTCTTTACCTTGGCTTCAGGCAGATATCTGTGTTTCAACATTGCCAGTTTTCAAGTCCCTCCTAGGCATCAGAAGCAGCAGAGTTTCTTCAGGTGCAGGTGCAGGAGCTGGAGTCAACTTGGTATGCTCGGTCTTCACAATACAAATTGGCCCATTGATCTCTCAGGTCATGTCCACATGGGCGTGGACATTTGATTCTCCAGGGACAACTAGCAGTGGGACACCTTGTGCTGCTACTAGTTGTCCCTGGGGAATGATTGTGCCATGTGCCGTATGGCATGTGGCAGGTTACCAGTAGGGGAGCTTGGGGTCAGCAATGGGCTGGCCCCGGCAGCCTTTTCTGGGCTCCTGGGGGCCTCCTGGAGGTACAACTGCAGTGATCTTGCTGCTCAGAGCCTAGCCAGCAGCCGGAGCATGGCTCTGGCTGACCAGGCTCTGGTTTTGAGGGGTGTTATGTGATGGTCTTGAGTGCTGCTCCTGCATGCGCCACTCTCCTTTTGCATTTTTATTTATTTAATTATTTTTTTACCCCTGGATATCCCCTCTCCCCTGCCCCTGCACTGCTCCCTTGCAGCACGGAGAACAGCTGAACATGTGGCGGTGCAGATGGGTCTGTGGTGCCATGTACTGCATGGACGCTATCCTCTGGATGAGGCCTCAGACAGAACTCCTGCAAGTTCTTCTTCCAAAGACAGTAATGCAGCATTACTATAACATAAACACATTTAAACCAGAACCACTGCAACAAAACCCACAGTTGTGCAAAAAGGAGGATAATCTGTTTTCTGTCTTGCTCCCCCACCACAGTATAATTACAGTCAGTTCTAGAAACGGAATTGCTCACTGAGAACTGGCTATTGGCACTGGACCAATGATCCAAGAAAAGAAATTTGTCTGTGTGCTGTTTGAGTGCCTCTGTTCAAGGACTGATACATGTGTGTAAATAAATAAATATACATTATAATATAACCAGACTCCTCAGCACTGATTTCTCCTTCACTAGGAAGCTGATCTGCAACATCCAGTATCTGCTAATGCTCAGCAGAGAAGTGATGCCTGTGACAGAGCCAGACACGGGTGTCACCAGAAGGCACAATGCCATTTACATTTAAATTAGTTCCTTTGAATGAATTGTTTCTTGTTTACTTCTCAAAATATGTTTCAATTTGATGAGGATGGTAGTGCTCCTGTTCAGCAATTAGGAACCTGGCATCAGTACCTGTGTCCTCAACCCTCACGCTCAGCTGGTGTGGAGTGCTGGAAAGGACAATCAATATAATTTAAATACAAGCCAGAACTGTAAATTTTCAATCCAGTCCACATTCAAGCTTTCCCAAAGCGCAGAGGTGTTTACATACAGAATTTTAGTTGGAGCTATTTCCTTTATAAATATGGAGTACAGGGATATATTTCTGCCTAGCCTTCCCAGCAGAGTCAGTGACAGCTAATTAGATACTGGATACCATATGTAAAACAGAAAAAAATATTTTTTAGTTAAACAAGAAAATAGTCATGTCAGCCTTCATTCTATCTGACAAAAATAAAAGCTGTCCACAAATTAAAATTGCCAGAGCCTAGTGCAAAGGAAGAATATGGTCTTACAGGTTTGCATTGGCCTACATTTTCTTATAGAAGCTCTTACCAACCTACCCACAGAGCAATACTTACTTCACTGTACATTTGGCTGAGTTATTAACCCTAACCCCCATGTTGTCTACCCAGAAAAGCCTGGACTTGAAGTACTTTCCAGGCTGAACTGGCACGCATAGCTGAGACATAGCTGGTTTTACTTTAGCTTAATATGGCATACTGATTACCTTTGCCAGCAAACACTGGGTAATTAAGCATGACAGCTGTTAGTCCTCCAGTCCGATGCCACCATTTTTTCTGTGCTCTATTTTCTTGTGTAGCACTTCCTTTCACACTTTAATCCTATGTTTGCCTACTCCCTTCTGTTGTACTTCCACAGGATCTGACTAGTGATGGCATCCAAGCTATCATTCTTCAACCATGCACCCAGCTGGCCAGAAACTGATATCTGCCCTCTGGTAATGCTGTAGCGTTAGATCACTAATGCATGTAATTTAGATAAATATAAGTAAATTGACATTTTGATGATCAATGGACAGGAAAAGACAAGGGGAGGCAAAAAACTATTCAAGTATGCTACTAATCACTTTGTAGTTTACAGACCAAATTCCTTAATGACAAACTTCTTGCTGCCAATGCTGTTTGCTTTTTCTTTCAGAACTGTTTGCATTAATAATGAGGAACTCCACTGGGAAGTTATTTATATAAAAGAGTGCTTCTCAAGCTTCTGCCACAGACATCATCTCCATGAAGGTAAAGCATAGAGAAAGGGGAAGGTAGGAAGGAAAAGCACACTTTGAATATTTAAATTGGCCAAGTTTAAAACATTGCAAAGAACCATGGGATATCCCACATGAAATCTCTCCCTGGAAAGAGACTATTATAATACCATTTGGACACTGTTCTACATGCCTTGTCTTAGCTTTACAGTAGGGATTCTCCAGCTGTGCTTAACCAATATCAACTAAGCTAATCTATGCTATGCTTGCTTGAGTTAATTCTTCACTGGCGAATAACAATCTCACATTCATAGAGGAAACTAAACAAGCCTGTTAGTTATTGGCAATCAGTGATTATAAAAAAAAAAAAAGGAAAAAAGACTGAAGCAAAAATAAATTCACATGAAACTCACTTGATTTTAGCCGCTCATTTATTTCACAGTTCTTGGGAAAAGATTACGGTGCAAGTCACAGGGTAGGTCTTCTCATCGGCTGCATTTGCACATGAGATCAAAAAAGATAACCACCATGTCAATGTTTGTCTAATAGTCGCACAAGGAGGTTATTTATATGGTTTCTATAATTATAATTTCTAAAACTACGTTGCATTATGTATTTAATGATTTCAGAGACTGGTCCTTCCTGCCTTGGTAGCTAATATGCCAAAATAAAGATTACCAACATGCAGGCTTTTATTTCCTACCCTCAGAAATGCTACTGCCATTCCTCCGTTCCTTAATCTTCTCCTCCTCCCTGACAGAAAAAGATTTTTGAAAAGTTTTATTTTAAGATTAGTTTTTATATAGAATTTTAAAACAAGCTACAAATCTATTGAACTTAATTGGGTTGCAATTTACAAATTTGGTAACCAATATTATTAAAAAGAAAGAAGTTGATGTCACTGTAATGATATCTGCACTATTCTTTTACACATATAGCAAGAACGTAGGCAGAGTAGGGGTAATAAATTGCTTTAGGCAGCAGATCTATATTGAAATAAAACTATGAAGTAACTTGAGAGATAGTAATAGTTTCCATATTCTATTAAAGTTCCTTGTTCAGTGTTAAAAGAAAGCAACATTTCCATGCTTTATTGCTTAACCCTCTCATCACATTGTTCATATCCAGTTGACAAAAACTTACTGAAGCTGTGACAAAAACTTTTCACACTTGAATAGAAGGCCTTTCAAATGCATAGGAAGGTACATTGTTATAGCTGTGTGATTGCACTTGCCCACTGGGGAGTCAAATTCTGCTCACCTTTGTCCCATTAAAATCAGTAGGATTATTTGTCTAAGTTAGGACACCAGATTCTGGCCATTTACCTAGGTCAACCTACTACTATTGAATTATACTCTCAAATACTAGATTTGCTCACTGGGAATAAGACAAAGTTGTTTTCCCTTCTCAAAACTCATATTTATTTTAAAACTTCTTTGGTTGCAGCTTATTGCAAAAAGCCATCTTTTCTCATTCAAATGGCACAGTTACTTTTAATACTGATCAAACTTCTGTGTCTAAATTGGGCTCTTTATGTGGTGAAAGAATTGTTCACTCTTAAATGCCATGCTACTAACATCGTAATAAGGGATTCTCTCAACAATACTGTCTCAGCTAGTGATTCAAGTTTATTTTAAGTGGTAGTGGCAAAGACAATGTTACATACTACAAAATTAGAAATGAATTTTTGAAGGAAATCCTTTTATTTAAGTTTCCTGAAGCTATTAGCACTTTTCATGAGAAAATTAAAAAAATGAGAAAGTCTTGCCAATGACTTGCATGGATTGCTGATTTTAATCTCTATGCTGCAAAAAAAGCTTACTCAAACCTGACCTCCCTCACACAGAGGAGGCTCAATGGCACTCAGAAGAAAGAGGGATCAGACCAGTAGCCTACCCGCTAAGAAAACATGAAAGCTGAAGACTGGAGTGGAGGTGGGTCCCAGGGTGTTGGGGCTGTGCGGCAGGTGGTGTGAGCTGCTTGTGTGCACCTCTGTCTAAGAAGCAACAATGTCTAGAGCACATTTGTGTTTGGTTACACACATCGAGCAGTGTGAAGATGCATCCCAGTGAAGGAACAGGAATGGAAGCAATGTATATCTCCCCTTTTTTCTCACCATATGATCCTCAAAAAATGTGATTGGTATAGGAGGAGAGGTCCCAAGAATGGCCCATCTCTGGGTTTTGTTGACAACATAACAGAAAATGTCTTCATTTTGACATTCATGGGATCACAGTAGACTTAAATACTGATACAGCTAAAAGTTGTACAACTCTCTCTATTTAGGCATTATATTATTGTGATGGTGCTTGCACTAGGATAGCATATCTCCACATACTGAAAAGGGAACAAGCTATTCCATAATAAGCACCTTCGTAACAGCAGAAATACCCATGGTCTATAGATTCTACTTCTTGAACTACACTTAAAAAAAAGAGAAGTGTGTCACCTGCTACTTGAAACAGTCATATTAATACAACTACTATGTATAAACCATGCCTTAGGATAAATATATAGCTAAAAGAGAATTCCCATTAAATGTGTTATGGAGACTTCTACCCAGTGAAGACTTAAGGCACTGGTTTAATATGGAAGAACATAAAATATTTCCAGAGGGATTTGAAAGCAGACTGAATATCATGCAGAGAATGTTGCCAACAATATAATTCCATTACTTTAGATACAGATGGGTCAATGAGTCTCTATTAACATAGTAGTAACTGGATCAAATGTTGAGGGAGGAGGCATTTTACTTTGTTGAATGCCTCTAGGTTCTTCAGTAGTCTCAGAGATAGTCTGAGATTCAAGTGTAACAGCTGCAGAGTTTTGCTTGGCTGCAAACTGAGTAGATGAGCCATGCCTAAGGACTTTGCAGAGAAGGGTGGCAAAACATTTGCAGAGGATGCACAGCTTTCCAAACACAGGGCATGCTGTACAAAATGCGTGCTTTGTACTGGTGCATTTGAACTGCAGCCAGAGTCCCCCCCCCCCCCCCCCGACCCTAAACTCTGATTGGCTACTATGCAGCCATAAAAAGCTGAGGGAGAGGGAAAGTAGCTGGAGAGAGAAGTTGCAAGAGAGCCCTTGTGCCAGCCTGGTGAGAGGGGCAGAGATTCAGCCTCTGGCAGAGGGAATGGAGCTGAGACTTGCTGGGGAGTAGACTTTAGGACTGAGGAAGGCCTGAGTTGTCCCAGGAGAAGCAAATTCCCCAACCAGGGTCAGAGCTATGTAATCAAGGACATAGGTACCCAGGGAAAGAGTGGGGAGAGATTGGTAAGCTAGCTGGGAGCTGGAAGAGCCTGCCTGGTCAGGGACCTGCAGGGGAAAAGTCCTCTGTTTAAGCTGGAAAGGCTTGTGCTGTAGGGACACAGACCTGCAGAGGGAATCCCCTGTCTACATGTGGAGGTGCTGGGGGAGAGGGAGCCCAGAGAGGGAGCAGGCTGTGAGAATCCCAAATCTGTGTGGGTGTATGAGAGGACATTTAACCCCCCGTGTTTGCAGGAGGTGTACTTTTCAGAAGGAAACTAAAGAAAAGAAGCCTATTACCTACAGTGGCTGATTAGAGACTTGTTGTTGTTGTTGTTTTTTTGCTGAGTTACCAGGAAAGAGCAGAATCTCCCTTCCCCAAACTAGCAGCAGCCTTGCCTCTGCTACCTACTAGTGGATCATAGTTAAAGCTGTGTTGCCATTTTATTGTTATAGGAAGGGGACTGTGACCAGAGGGGAATCAACCTGGGTTATGGGGAGGGGGACTGTTTTAAACCAGGTGAATGCAATCACTGAGGTTGTTTAATGTAAGTGGGACCACCCAGTGTGGTGGAATTATTCATCTATTGTTGTAGTTGTAAATCCTATTCAAATTTCATAGATTTCTTAGCCACTTGGGCTGGAAGGGACCCCGGAGTATCATCGAGTCCAGCCCCCTGCCCCAGGGGCAGGAAGTCAGCAGGGATCATAGGATCCTAGCAAGATAAGCATCCAAATGTGTTTTGAAGGCGTTCAAAGTGGGTGCTTGAACTGCCTCTGGCAGCAGTCTATTCCAAACCTTGGGGGCTCAGATAGTGAAGAAGTTCTTTCTTATGTCCAGCCTGAATTGGTCGTGGCAGAGTTTGTGACCGTTCGATCGTGTCATCCCTTGGGGCACTCTGGTGAACAGACATTCCCCCAGATCCTGATGAGCACCCCTGATGAACTTAGATGCAAGCCACCATTTTGTTCACTTTACTACATCTATGGATGTTGCAGGTTTTTCCTCCCAAGGTGGAGAACCTTGCATTTTTCGGTGTTGAACACCATCAGGTTCTCGTCTGCCCATTTCATGAGCCTGTCAAGATCTGCCTGGATCACCCTCCTGTCCTCAGGTGTGGAAGCTTTACCTCAGAGTTTGGTGTCATTGGCAAACTTGGCCAGTCCACTTCTAACACCAATGTCCACATCATTGATGAAGATGTTGAAAAGTATACGCCCTAGGACAGAGCCCCCTACAGCTGAGGGACCCCACTGGTCACAGCACACCAAGACAATACGCTCCTGTCAACCACCACCCTCTGGGTCCTACTGCGGAGCCAATTCCCCAGCCAGTGGATCATGGTGAGGTTGAAGCCACAGTTGGTTGGTTTTATTGTTAATTATTGATATATTATAAAATATATCAATATTATAAAATATGGTATATTACTATGTATAATTATTGATATTATACACAGCTATATACAGAAAAGAAATGATTAATCAAGAGAAGAAATTATATATATTTCTTCTCTTGATTAATCATTTCTTTTCTGCATATAGCTATGTATAGTAAAGAAACCCATTTGTTTATTGGACTTAAAATAAATTCTTGGGCAGTGAAGTTGAGGGACACACCTCTCCAAGGGATATCTCGGTCAGCAGACCTGCCTGAGGGGATTTCCAGGACTACTGGCACCCTGACGATCCAGAATCTGGCATATTGCCTAGCCTAGTGTGCAAGCGAGGGTTACATAAGTAAAGAAATGCTTGAGCCATCTGAGGTCTGTGACGGTTTCAGTATATCTTTAGCACAGATAATGATATAGGAAAGCCACCAGAGGATCACTAACTGTGAATTGGAAGATAGGCAAGTTTACAGAGAGCACTAAAATGCTTTAAGCATCCTACTTCCAGTGTTTTCATTTTACCAGGAAGGAAAAAAAACAAACAAACAATATAAAGTGGAGCTGAAGTAATAAAGATACAAGTTAACACCTAGACTTCCTTTTCTGTTAATGTAGAAAACTTATGGAAAAATTAAGATAATCTTGTTTCTTTAAATGCACAGTCATTTGCATGTTGGCTACACGTGTCCCAAAGTAGTTATGATCAGTTTCTAAATAGCACATTCATTTTGTCCATGTAAAATACTCTCCCCAAGATTTTCCCCAGGAATTTGCAGTGATCTGAAGAGAAATAAAGGAGAAAATCCCATTGTGCCATGAGTAATGTAATATGAAATATACAATATAATGTGTTCATCCAGGTATCGCAAATTTACAATCATTTTATAGATATGACACCACAGAAATATGCAGCACATATAATAGTTTCACCCAACCCATTTTCTTTTGTTCTCTGGTAATTCAATCCTCTAAGAAAAAAAACAAACTATGCTTTCCTTTTAAAAGACTGAAAACAAACATCAATAAGAAACTAATGACACATTAAGACATGTTTTGATTCTACTAAGGTCAGCAGCAGTTTTCTTTGGGTTTCTGTAAACCTGGGCTTTAGCATTAATGGCATAACTATGCATAATGTAAGCTGCAAACTACCTCCTCCTACCCACAAGGACAGGGTACACCACTTATTTTTATCAAAGCAATAAGAACCCATTTTATCAGAGCAAACAGAAGCCAATGCCTATGTTTTTTTCCAACTTTACAGAACATAACAGTCCACACTGTCAAAACACATGACGTGTCATTCCTTTTTGAACGCCTCCTTTTTGCCTTTTCTTTTATTATTTTGATTGTTTTTTGCAGGCATCATGAAAAGAGGGAATTGTAAAGAAGAATCTGAATGAGGAGGGGGGTGTTTGTTTGGCAGAGCTTGATTTGATAAGGGATAATATGGGGGGAAAAAACCATCAAAGTATATGGGAGAAAAGGGGGAATAGGCAGGCGGCATCAGCATGTAACGGGAATGATCATAAAACAAACTGTCAGCTTATTATTAATTAATTTATTAGGCAGGTAAATACAGTCACTGTAAGTGGCTTGAAGAGGAGGCTATAAAGTAGATATGGTAGAAAACAGGGTTCACAGTTGTGATTCAGAGTCTCTAGTCAAGACTCGGATTGCTTCAGTAAACACTTTACCAAGGCTTAGACAGCAGTAGAGTGCTCTAGTCCTAATTCATATTAGGCAGAAATCACAACCTTAAATATCTCCATAGCCCTAACTCTGGTATACCCCTCCATTTTGAAAGTCAGCATCTCCACACAGTCACGTGCATGTTCAGCATTGACCCAGAACTGTCACTTGCACACCTGACTCCTATCTAAACTTCTTTGCCATTCAAATTGCTCACTGAAAGCAAACAAAAGCTGTACCTACAGCTCTGGAAAAACTCCATCATGTTGGTAGACAAAAAATATGACTAACGTTAGCAGCACTCGTTAGTTCAGCTCAAAACTGATGCTGGGAGTGTTCACCTTTTGCCTCATGGCTATGGCACTCACCCAGGAAAGGGAGATATAGAATCTGTCCCTCTTCACCATAAAGGGTTCTAATCCAGATCCTTCTTCCCAGGAGCATGCCCATGTGACCCATCCTCGCTCTCAGAAGCATTAGGTAGAGATAACCTATAGCTTGCCTGTTGAAGCTGGGCCCTTAGACAACCCATAGAGCAAGAGTCAGACTGCCAATAGTCCAGTAGCTAGGCCATGCCCCTGGGAGAAGCAGGAGTTTGTGTCACTTCTCAGTACTCTTTATTACTTTTGCATTAGACAATCATTGGTTATAAAGCAGGAATCAGTCTGGTGGTGAGCAGGAACCAGCATCTCCTTGAGCTGAGGTGTAGTCCATGTGGTCCTTGCTCAGTCCAGGCCTCTCGATTACATACCTCACCCTGCTCATCTGCCAAGCCTTGTCCCTTCAGTGGTTCGCAAGCTAGGAGAGGGCCTTGCTTTTCAGGATGAGGTGAATACAATGCAACCCATTCTCTACAGGATCTTCTTGAAAATGCAGACTCTTATCTCCCCTTTAAAGAGCTCTCTCTCACCTTTACTTCATAGTATCTCTGGTCCATTGTTAGGTCCCTTGGGCCCAGGCTTTCCTGTAAGCCCCTGTGGAAGCAAAGAATGGCTGAGGCCTGGGGGGAGGGGGGGGGGGAGAGAAATTCCTTAGATAAGAGGAGGATGACCTTTAAAGCTGTCTTGAAGGACACAAAACAGATAGCCCCAAGGCAGGAAAAGCTAGTTTAGGAAACCCTTTGTCTTGAATCTATAAAAGGTTAAATGCCCTTGCTGTAAGGCAGAGAGCCAGGGGGAATCTTCCCTTTAACGGTCTCTCTCTGATAGCTAGCGAAATAAAGTTTCTACCTGACCTGATTCCAATTCTACAGCATGTTTTTTCCACGACAATTAAATGGTGCCGTGACTCAGATCCACAGCCAACGACGTGTTAGGAGGACTGTGAGCCATTCCCCACCGAACCCCGGCGCCACCAATAAAGGTAAGACGTCTTTTAAATCTCTATTGGGGTGTCGGAGGAGGACTGCTCGTAGGGTCCCTGCTCGCGTTGGGTAGCTGGATTCGAACCTTTGTTACAGGTCAGTGTAGAACCAAGACCGGTCATACTAATCTGGTAAAATTCTGTCTGTCTCTGGAAAGCGCACATAACTGGTAGGGAGAATCTGTCTGTTGCACAAGCACTTGCATCCAGCACAACACTGGGCTTTAGGAAGTCTGAGTGGGTAATGGAAATAAGATTGTGACCCTGATTGAATGGTGATTTGGAATTGGTCCAGGGCAAATTCTGAAACCACGTGCAGCCGCCCCGAGACATACGCGAGCCCGGTTTGGGTGATGACCGGCGCAACTTGAATGCAAGGGTGTGTGGTGAAAGAATAGTCACTGGGAGCCAAGCTTGAGAGACAAAATCAACCCTTCCTTCCTCCCCAGTGAACTTTTCACTGGTCCCTCACCCTCTTGTTTTGCTCTATGTCTTGTGTTCCCCCCCTCCATTCATGAGCCGCTATAGATCTGCTGCCTGAAGGTATGTAGCCTCAGTCATCAGACGGGGCTACGAAAAGGTATGTAGCCTCAGTCATCAGATGGGCCTACGAGCAGGTTTCTGTGACTTTAGTGGACTCCTTTTGTTGTTTCCCCACCCTTATTCTACCGTGTAGATAAACGGTCTGTTTATGAGCCATTGCCAAATCCAGAACTCACCTCGGCAGCATTGCAGGCTGAAGTTCGGATCGGCACGGACTTCCTTAATGAGCCATTCCCTTGCCTTGTCTTTCCCTGTGTGATTGTGAAATGGGTACAGGACAGTCAAAGCAAGTGCCCTCTAAGGGAATTATGGCATACTATATGTACACACATTATTCTCCCGAGACTTGCAAGTACCTGGATAAGTGGTATGGTATACCAGGGATGATCCTTCCAAGCAGTTCCCTGAGGAAGGCACATTCAATCTAGATAAAATAGTGCACTTAAGAGGGATGTTAGAGTCCCGTGGATCCAAAACTCCTCAATGCCAGTGGAATGCATTTTTCGATTGGTATGAAGAGATGTCAAAAAGACGCACTGAGTCTCAGACCAAGAGCCTGAAAGACTCACAGGAAAAATTTAAACAACAATTAAAGGAAACACGGGAGAAATTGGCCGCTCCCCTAAATTCAAACTGCAGTCCATTATACCCAGTATTGAAAGGGGTACCCCCACTAACTGAACCTCCGGAAGACATATTAGACTTTTGTATCGATCCAGCCTTAGCTGAAAATCCAGCCCCATCTGAACCAGAAAACAAACCAAGCCCGTCAGCTCCCCCTCCAGGTTATTCACCACCTTCCTCCATCTCAGAACCACTGCCACATCCCAGCACCTCAACGCCCTGGCAAGTCATTGAGCACACTCCAACTTCAGTTCACCTGAAAAAGATATTGGGCAAGGAGAACTACGAAACTCTGATGCCCGCCACACCTAAGACACCCCACAATCTCAGGAGTAGCATCCGTAGTGGTCAGGAAGCCTTCCAGGCCCCGCTCTGACAAATGCCGGGGTGTAGGTCAAGAGGGGGGAATGATAGTAACTGTACATGCTCCCTGGAGTGCTACTGATCTGTTTAATTTAGTATAGAGATTCCCTAAAATTCGAGATGACCCTGTAAGATTCCAGGAAGAACTTCAAGTAGTAATTGACTGTTATAACCCCACATGGGCTGATATGAACCAACTTTTATGTGCTGTATTACCCCGTGAAACCTTACAACGTGTATTAGAAAAGGCTAAATGGCCAGCACAGGATCCCAGCACTGGACCAGAGTTGGGACTCAGTAGGCAAGACCTTTTAAAAGCTGTCCTTGAAGTTTGCCCCAAAAAGATTGATTGGACCAAAAATAATGCTTGTAAACAGACAAAGGATGAAAACACAGCTGACTTTCTGGAAAGACTTAAAATGGTTTTGGTCGCCATTCAGGCATGACTAATGATGCTGAAAATGCCTGACAGGCTGTAGTGGCAGCTTTTGTTCAAGGACTCCAACCAAAAATTTCAGAAGGAATTCGAACTGTGCTTATAGGCTGGAAAGCCAAAACTTTAGAGGAGGTTTTGGCAGCTGCGCAACATTTTTTCCATAAGGCAAAAAGACTTAAGGATAGCTATGAAACTAGATTAATGGCCCTCCAGATTCAGCAACTTCAAGCTGGTAGGGGCGGACAATGAGGAAGGGGAAGGGGAAGAGGACTGGGAATGCCAAACAGAGGACGGGGTAAGGGCATAGGCCAGGCTATGAACCTCTCCAAGTATGGCACTCAATGTAATTATTGCAAACAGGTGGGTCATTGGAAGTCAGAGTGCCCAAATCAACCCGGACGTATACCTAAGTACCGAGCACCCCAAGGGTCCCAAGAATATTTTTCTGACGGAGTTTTCACTGAACCAGCTGAACTTCAGAATATTCCTCCTTTCCCTACCCAAGCATAGGACAGCCTGAGGGATGATATCATCGCCCCACTTATTTCACTCGACCAATCTGGTCCTTTGCTTAATTGTTCTGTAAACAGCAGGATTATATCTTGCCTGGTAGACACAGGAGCTTCCCTCTCCACTTTAAAAGCCTCTGATTTCTCTAACATACCTTTTTCTGAAAAAATTGTTAATTGTTAATTTTGTCGACATTAGCGGACACCCTATACCCCACCCTGTTTCCAAACCCCTTTCTGTCTCTATCGGTCCCATTTCTGAGACACATGCCTTTTTGCTTAGCCCCTCTACCCCTGTAAATCTTTTGGGAAAGGATTTGTTGTGTAATTTGGGCTGTATCATCTACTGTTCCCCAGATGGCATATACCTAGAAGTGCCGGAACCAAGGGAGGCCGAGTTTTTGGCTCTGATACAAAAACAACTGAAGAATGATTTTGAAGCTGACACTTCCTCGTTGCAACAGGAACTGTTGGTTCAAGTCCCTTCACAACTTTGGTCTACTCATGCCAATGAGGCGGGCTACATGTTCAGTGCAGAGCCTGTGCACATCACTCTCAATCCTGCCAAACCTCTCCCTTGTGTTCCACAATACCCTATCTCTAAAGAAGCCGAGGAGGGCATTCGACCTGTTATTACTTCCCTCTTTGAACAAGGGATCATCATCCCAACCCGTAGCCCATGCAACACTCCTATCCTTCCTGTTAAAAAACCCGGTCGACATATTTATCGCTTTGTACAAGACCTTCGTGCTGTCAATGCTGCAGTCCTACCTACTTTCCCTGTTGTTCCCAACCCAGCCACTATACTATCCTGTATTCCTGCTACTGCTACTCACTTCACTGTAATAGACCTCTGTTCTGCCTTCTTTTCTATTCCTATTCACCCTGATAGTCAGTTTGTTTGCTTTCACTTTCCAAGGTCTTCAGTACACCTGGACTCGACTTCCACAAGGGTATACTGAAAGTCCCACCTTGTTTTCCCAGATCCTCAAAAAGGATTAGATACTATAGAATTCAAGGGGGGTTTCAAGCTAATCCAGTATGTGGACCATCTTATGCTGGTGTCACGGCGGGGTCCTCACGGAGGGCCGTGATCTCCTTGAGGTCCCTCGCTCCGTGTCAGGCCGGCCCAAGACACCCTCTAATTCTCGCCCACCACGTCTTGTTAGTCAATATAATGTTGGGAGGCTGCCTTGTGTCTTCCCTGGGCACGGCTACTCGGGACCTCTGTCCCCGCAGTTCTTCCGGACCCCCTGGGGGTCTCCCGATACGGTGGGTGTTCTTCGGACACCCTAGCCTTATGGGCTATGCGTGGCTCCTACCAGCCCCTAATACCACGCCCCAAGCCTCGCAGATGTAATAGACATTGTCCGGTCTGTACGCCCGCTTCCCGGGCCTCCTCTCTAATGTGGCCCACTCTGGGCTCCCTCTCTCATCCCCAGCCTCTTGCTGGGACTCTCGTCTAGCCCACTCTGGGCCTCCCCTGCCGGTGTGGTTCCGCTCAGGGACTCTCTAGCGGGCGTCCGGTCCTATGGGCCAACTGCACGGGCACCCTCTCTCACCCTGGCTCACCGCGCTGCTACTCCCTGTCTTCTCGGGGCAACCGCAGCGCCCTGCCTCAGTCTGAGGGGTGTTACCGCACTAGCCTGCGGCCGGGCTCGCTATGCCCGTCTCGGGCTCCTCAGTAATTGCCCCTCTCTCTAGGGCTCCTCAGTATGGCGCTCCCCCTCTTTGGGGCTCGCCGCGCCCCCACGGGGCTTCTCAATCATATACACTGGTGCTCCCCCTCTTTGGGGCTCACCGCGCCCCCACGGGGCTTCTCAATCATATACACTGGCGCTCCCCCTCTTTGGGGCTCACCGCACCCCCACGGGGCTTCTCAATCATATACACTGGCGCTCCCCCTCTTTGGGGCTCGCCGTGCCCCCACGGGGCTTCTCAATCAGATCGCCCCTCTCCCTGGGGCTGGGGTCTATGTACCCTGCACGCAATCCGGGGTCTCGGTCCCCCGTCTGCAACCTACCGGTTGCGCCCGCGACCCACTGGCCGTGCTCCTCGCCGCCAGTTGCTCACGCACTCGTGTGCGAGCGGAGCCTTCCCTGGTGCTATGAAAATAATGCGCCCTCTTGGCGCTAGGGCACCCCACACTCTCTGGGTTCCCTATAATTGAGGTTAACCGCTCCTCTCTGAGCTCCACTGAACCCACAACTCCGCCCTGTAAATCTCAGGGCCTAGCGCGCCCTCACTGGCGCCGGGGTCTCACACTCCCCTGTGAGTCCCCACTGAGGCCTCCTCCAACCCCTACAGCCTCACCCAAACCTCCGGGTGTAATATACAGAGCCAAACGTAAACTACAGCCTCCTGGCTATAACACAAACATAAAGCCCCCTGGCTAACCATAGTGCCCAATCCTCTCAGGGCTATCATGAGCTGTACTTGCCCATCGGACTTCTCCCCATATCTCGGCTGAGGGAGCTCCTGCCTCTCCGGCTGCTGGCAGAGAACTGCCAGCCTGGCTTCAGCCCTGGGCTTTATAAGGGCCAGGCCCTGCCCCCTACAGACAGCTGGCTCCGCTTGGTTGCTCCGGCAACCCGCAGCTGCGCTCATTACCTGAGCAACCCTCAGCTGGGCTCGTTATGTCAGGCCAGGGGGCGCTCACTCGCTCCCTGGCAGTTTCTCCTTTCTAGGAGCAGGGGCACCGAGATGCCCTGCGACAGCTGGCTTCACTTTCTCTGGAAGCATGTAAACAGGATTCCCTCACCCTACTCACTGCCCTAGCCTCTCAGGGACATAAGGCCTCCAAAGCCAAGCTGCAATTATGCCAACCCAGAGTTCATTATTTAGGGCATGATATTTCAGCAGGACAAAGACATCTGTCCAAATCCCAAATTAACGCCATCCTCCAAATCCCTAAACCAACTACCCGGAAACAAATGAGAGGATTTTTAGGGATGGCTGGGTATTGCAGGCAATGGATTATGGGTTATGCCTCCATCATCAAACCCCTACAGGCCCTTACCCTTGATTCTATTCCTGAACCACTACCTTGGCTTCCAGAAGCCGAACAAGCCTTTATTCAGACCAAGCAAGCCCTCGCCAGAGCACCCACTATAGGACTTCCTGATTACAAGAAGGCATTGCCCTAGGGGTGCTCACTCAGCTTCACAGTGACAAGCAACGCCCCATTGCCTATTATAGCTCTGCCTTAGACCCTGTTGCAGCAGGATTTCCACCCTGTCTCCAATCTGTAGCTGCTGCTGCCCTGCTTGTTGAAAAGCCTGATTCCTTAGTCCTTGGACACCCATTAACTGTTGTGATTCCCCATGCTGTTATGGCCCTGCTCCTGAAAGGCAAAACACAACATACTTCTAACTCCCTACTCACCAAATATGAAAAGCTTCTTCTTTCAGCTGCCCATGTAACTTTAACACGCTGCTCTGTCCTGAATCCTGCTTCCCTACTTCCTACCCCATCAGACGGAGAACCTCATGATTGCTTAACTGTAACTACCCAGCTTTTGACTCCTTGTATCGAACTTAAAGATTCACCACTACAGAACCCAGATCTCCTGCTATATGTAGATGGCTCCTGCCTTAGAAACTCCAAGGGACAGCTCACTGCTGGCTATGCAGTCTGTAATCAACACCAAGTTTTAGAAGCTTACCAGTTGCCTCATGCCCGCTCTGCTCAAGTGGCTGAACTGGTAGCCCTCACTCGAGCATGTACCTTGGCTAAGAGTCAATCTGCCACCATCTACACTGATTCCAGATATGCCTTCAGTGTTGTACATGACTTTGGTCAACTTTGGAAACAGAGGATTCCTTACTTCGGCTGGGACTCAGATTAGTAATGGTTCTTATGTCGATGCTTTTTTACATGCTCTCCTATTGCCTTCTGCTATTGCTATTGTTAAATGTAAAGCCCATGAAATCCCTAATGATGATGTCACATGCAGAAATGCCCTAGCTGACCATGCGGCTAGGAATGCGGCCCTTTCTGGCCCTCAGGCTCCTAATGATATTTTTCTTTGCCTTTTAGCAGACCAGTCTCCATTGGCCAATCTCTCCGACTTGGCCCTACTCCAAGACCAGGCTCCAAAATTTGAGAAGGAGGACTGGCTGCGCAAAGGATATCAGTTGCATCCTGACACCTTGTGGCACTCCCCAGACGGCCGCCTGGTGGCACCCAAGGCTTTGCTACCTAACCTTGCTCATCTGGCCCACTCGGTGGCCCATACAAGCAAAGGGGGGATGATTGCGACAGTACAGTGTGACTGGTTTGCCCCAAATTTTCCCTCCATGGTGCAGTAGTACTGTAGCACTTGTCCCATTTGTCTTGCCCATAACATTGGTCAGAAGGTTAAAACTAGACAAGCAGTACACCTCCCACCATGGGCACCTTTCGTAAATTTGCAAATGGACTTTGTTCAAATGCCAAAATGTTGTTCTTTTGAATATATTCTTGTCATTATTGATATGTACTCTGGTTGGGTAGAAGCTTATCCTTGTAAACATGCAGACCCCACCACTGTAGCAAAGAAACTTTTGAAAGAATTCATCCCCAGATTTGGCCTGCCACTCACGCTAGACAGCGACTGAGGAACACACTTTACAGGGCAGATTGTTAGAAACATCTGTAAGGCCCTGAACATACACCAGCACCTGCACTGTGCCTACCATCCCCAATCCAGTGGCGCAGTAGAGCGAAAAAACTCTGACTTAAAAACACGCCTGTCTAAAATTTGTGCTGAAACTAACTTGAAATGGCCAGATGCATTGCCACTGGCACTCATGCACATTAGAAACACTGCCAACAGAAAACATGGACTGTCCCGCATGAAATTCTCATGGCACATCCCATGAGAATGGTCGCTACACCACCCCCATTTCCTCATCAGACTAATCTTCAGTTGAATGATGAAACTTTTAAATTACTGTAAGGCACTAATGAAATGTGTCAGATCTATTCATTCACAGGTTCAGGAAGCGCTGCCACCCGCTGCAGACGTCCTGTGCCATTTGCTTGAGCCTGGAAACTGGGTATATATCAAGGTTCATCAATGAAAAAACTCACTACAACCCAGATGGAAGGGCCCCTTCCAGGTGCTCCTAACCACTAACAGTGCCATTCATTGCCAAGGACACCAGACGTGGACTCACGCCTCGCACTGTAAAAAGGTTTCACCTCCACTGGACCCTGAAGCAGCTGAATTCCAACCGGACAGAAAGACTCCGCAAGCTGGTAGTGAGCTCAGCACCTGCCAGCAGAAGAATTCGGGACCAGTGGTGAGCATAGCGCCCACTGCCAAAGAGGATTTACCACTACAGAGTGAAGATGTGCCCCTGTGACACCACTATGCCCTCCAGGAAAGGAAAAAGGTGTCCACCTAGTTCCTGGTTCCCGAGATGGGATTGGTTGGTCGTGACTTGGGTAATTCTTAGTTTGCTTGTTTGGATCATCCTACGCGAATCTAAAGACTCAGTAACTGAAGAAAACATGATAAACAACGTAATATTGCAGAATAGATCAAGAAGGTCACTATTTCATCACCAAAATGTTTTCCTCCAATTATCTTACCAATTCACAAAGGACTTAAATGTTTCTCAATATTGGGTATGCAGGCAGTCATGCCCCTATCCATTCTACTGGGGGAATACCCATGATATCAACACCTTTAAATGCCACACAAATGTTGGCCCCTTACTATTCAGATTTTAAAGGAAATGAAACCTGGCAGGATATAAAATGTAACCAATTTGATTATATACGGTTAGCCTATGCCACCCTGGGAAAACTTTGTTGGACCTGTAACGGATCTGAATTTTCAGTAGGAATCAGTAAATGTGAGATAGAGAACCACGCCCCATTTATCTTAAATTCTAATGGTTCCTGGATATCTAATTATACTCTCAAACAAAGTGGATTTTCAGGTTATTATACACAATGGATGATGAGACCACGCTGTGATGATAGCAGTGGGTTTACTGCACTGGCTGGCCATTATTTCACATGTGGAGACAAGGCCTATAAACATCTTCCTTCTGGTTGGGAAGGAACATGCTATGTCTCTGCAATATATCCCGCTATTGCTGTTAGAGCTTACTTGCCAAAAGGAAAGATTCGCAACATGCGGGAAATTACAGAAACTCAGAGATTTTGGGGAATCCTGTTTCCCAACTATGGCGCAGGCTTGGCCATGTCTGAAATAAAGGAAGTTGCAGCATCCCTAGAGAAGATAGCTAATGCTACTGCTATTAGTCTTCATAAAATAAATAATGAAATGAAGGAAATAAGACAGATGACTTTACAAAACAGACTTGCTTTAGATTACGTTAGCCAGCAAAGGAGGAGTCTGTGCAAAAATACAAAATTTGGCTGAACATATTCAAAAGGAAGCAGCCAAATTACATGACCCAGACGACTGGAATTGAAGTTCATGGTTCAGGTCCCTTTTTGGCTCCTTAGGATCCACCATTATTCATGGATTATTGATATTCTTTATTATTCTTTATTATTATCGTCCTGATACGTGTAATTTTCATGCTCGTATGCTGTTGTTGAAGCTACATATCTAAGCAAACCCAACCAGGGAATAGATTAATGTTCCTGCAAAAATCTGAACAAAATCAGCTGAAGGAAAATGAAAGAAAACACACCACAGAAGCTAAAATGATGGTACTAAAAAGATGTGAGCAGATTGAAAGAAGATATAGAAAGATGCAAGATGAAATAGAGAGACTTATGGGGATAGAAATAGAATAAGATGAGACTTATAAGTCTCAAAGGGGGGAAATGTGGAAGCAAAGAATGGCTGAGGTGGGGGGGGGGGGAGAGAAATTCCTTAGATAAGAAGATGACTATTAAAGCTGTCTTGAAGGACACAAAACAGATAGCCCCAAGGCAGGAAAAGCTAGTTTAGGAAACCCTTTGTCTTGAATCTATAAAAGGTTAATTGCCCTTGTTGTAAGGCAGAGAGCCAGGGGGAATCTTCCCTTTAACCATCTCTCTCCGATAGCTATCGAAATAAAGTTTCTACCTGACCTGATTCCAAATTCTACAGCGTGTTTTTTCCATGACACCCCTCAGTTTATTATAATGTCTACCAGCACAGGATTTCCTCAGGCCTTGTAGCCCTCATGCTGGGCTGCTCCATTTTAGCTGGGCTCTTCTTACCTCTGATTCTTCCTTCCTTATGCCTACTTACAGGCTCTGCACCCCAGGTTCAGCTTTCTCTAGCAGGAGCTCCTTTCCATCTCTTGCCTTTATCTTGCTGTCTCCTTCTCATATATCCTTGCTAGGACAAGCCCTTCCATGCTGATATGTCTTTCTTAAAGGCGCTTCCTTCCTTTTCCTCCTTTTGTAATGCATTAAGCACTAGTTTTCCACTAGCTGTCTGTAAGGGTGTTACTTTGCCTGTTGGCTTTTGCAGAGTGACTTTTGGCCCCTGCAGAGCTCCTCATCCAGTCCTATAAGTAATACAATCTTTAGACATCAAACCAGCCAACAAATAAATGAAACAAAACCCCTCCTATCTTCCCTGGACACACAAGGAGCAGTCCTTTAGCTCTGACTCCCAGCACAGCAGCCTGGCCCCCTTGTAGCAAGCAGATGCATTCACAACCTGCTTCTTCCTCTCTTGTTTAGCAGGATACTCTCTGCCTAGCCAAGTACCTTGTAGCTGGGGTCTCTGAACAGGGGTAACAGTTCCTTCTTAAAGAAACAGATTGTCCTTTTACAGTACCTATAAGCATCTCTGGGCTTTCTAAATCATTCTATGGAGGTGTGTATCACTATTTCTGAACAGAGTACTTAGCTGCATAAACCTGAATTGTTTTTAGGCATTTTCAAAATCTTTCAACTGAATTATTGGGAATGCTGGATACCAAATGATCTGCCTGGAAGAGGCCTTCAAATGTTAGACATTGCTCTAAGTTTAGATGCATACTGAAGCAATGTTAAACATGGACTCTACCTTCTTTCTTCTTTCAGGCATAATTATACACTTTTATTTGCCCAGATTTTTTTGTTTCTATCCATGTGTATCCTTTAGAGCACCCCACCTATCACAAGAGATGATTCTAGTGAGATACCTGGCAGATATCCAGTGAGATATCTGGCATACCTTTCAGTTTGGAAAAATAACAAAGCTTCTGTTAGGTTTTTTCTTTGTTTCTTAGAACCCAAAACAAATACAACATAAAACTAGCAGACAGGCCCATGTTTTAAATGCTTTTTTAGTGAACTGTGAGAGAGATGAAAATTAGGGAGGAGTTCTATCTACAAACAACTACTCTCAGATAATATATATACTTCACAATATAATTGTACCACTTGTCTGTTAGTGCAATAATATCATGGTTTTCCTTGAAAGGATACCTCCTCAGGAGAGCATGCCAAATCAACAGAACTGAAGTACGTGGGAGTATTTAAATAAATGTGAACAGTTTTCTCCTGGGGTTCAGTTGACACCCCCCACCAAGTATATTTCCTTTAAATTTTAAAATCTTATCCTCACCTTTTCAAAAATAGCTGGGATTATGAATGATCCCAGATGTTCACTGCTCAAATTAAATCCAATATGTACCTCCTGTCTGTTATACGATGCAGTGTGATGAATGACATGTGAACTCACTTAACATTTGACATTAGGGAAGTGAAATGTTTCCTGACCTTGAAAATATTGGAAAAATTCATATGAACCATGTGCAAGAATTTCCCTTCTTACTAGCTCATAGTCCTTTCATTCTTGCACTGTTGTCATATCACTACACTGTGTTCTACTTTATCTCTGCCTCCATACATGTAAGCTGAAAATAAATGGGGAAGTGAAATTTCCAAACACTGAGATGTCAACCACTCAATGGAAGTGGTACTGTACATCTGAAGAGACTGGAGTGATATCTCCAATGCTGTCTCCAGAAAATCTTCCATATCAAATTGGAAGATTGCTGCACAAATGCCAGCATCCTTGTTGAAGCCAATGTTACCAGCATTGAGTTGGTGAAGTGTAAGTACTAACTTTGCTGGACCAATGGCAGCCTATGTTAAGGTAAAGTGTCTTGCCCTTGAAGCAGAAAAGAGAGAGCAGGGGCCTACGGACCACTCTCCCCTGCAGAAAGACCTACCCAACAACTTTTGCAGACAGATCTCTAGCTCAATGGTTGGACATTTAAATCACCTCAAAACCCATCAATAAACTGTGGTAGAGATCATCCTAAATTGAGGGATTGCCAGTGATATATATCTGAAATTACCATATTTTCTCACATGTAACATATACCTTTTCCTCCAAGTTAGTGCCCCAAAATTTCTCACATATATTAAGTGGAGAAGCTGATTTTTCTGACTAGGATAGAACCACCCTGTACTTTATTTCCACTCCAAAGTGCAGCAGCTGTTGCATTACTATTTGGGCAGCTGAAATAGTCAGTTGACTTAATGGCAGGGCATTGGGATGTATAAGCTCAGGGCTGGAGGTAGCAGGACACTATCTTTCTGGCACCTGCAAGAGGAGGAACTCTTGCAGGGGAAGGCTGCCTGAGAACCAGTGCTGTTTGCTTTGCTACTCAAATCCTGTGAGATTTAAGGGACTTCTCAGGTACTTAGACTATGGGGGCATGCTGTATTAAAGGTATAAATATGGCCCTAAAGGGGGGTGTAGTACTGTTGCTGTTGATATTTAAGTTATAGCCTAGAGGCTTTTGTTTGTGTTTTTGTTTACACTGGAGCACTGGGATGAGGCTATAAGGGGAGGTTTGGAGGCCTCATTAGTGCCTGGAGGAAGGGTCCCAGAACTTGGGTAGAGTGCCCTAGCACCACAGGGGTGTAGATACAAGGGCATAGAGAGCCATAGTGCCAGAGGGGTAAAGATACAAGGGCACAGAGAGCCCTGGAGCTGAGGGGCACAAATACAAGGACACAGAGTCCAGTGCCAGCAAGGCGTAGACACAAGGGCATAGAGCCCAGCATCAGAGGGACACAGAATGATAGATGGTAGTAACACCTGTGAGGCTTGATACATTATAAGGCAAGTTTGGAGTCACGTGTAAATCCTAGATATCAGGATATTAAATGGCCAGCCTCTCACCTAGAAATAATCTATTCATTACATCAAAGGCATGGCAGGAGAGAGTTTAGTGAACTGCCCACACAGGTGAGTGGGCTGTTGTGATACCCAGCTTTGAGATATAAACCAGTTACAAAGCCATAACTCTGGAAAAATATTTTTTCCCTTCGTTCTTCCTTTCAAAAACCAGATGTGTATTATATTCCAGGGTGTGTTTGTATGTGAGAAAATATGGAGTAGGAGTTCTATTAGGTAAGTATAGTCTTCAGTATTGAATCCAGAAAGCATGGGGATATTCAAATTTCATTATGAGAAATGGTGTCTAATCCCTGAAGAACTGCAAAGAAGCAAGTAGAGCAACCAATATCTTGGCATTTACTATGGTACTGAACTCTTCTACACTGTTGCATGGGCTCAGTCTTCAAACATGCAGTGTCTCCAGTAAGGTACTTGAGGCAGACAAGGTTCTTTGGGTAAATCTGATATCTTTTTATTAGACCAACTCAAATAGTTGGAAAAATTATTTGCAAGATTTCAAGTATAAATACCATTTGTCAGGTTAAGGGAGCATTTGCCTATGTCCTTAAACCAACACAGCTACAACCTATACCCTTGTAACATGGAATATAAGGTACTTGATGCACTCATCTACTGAAATTGTGGGACTGAGCTTAATTTCTGAATTCCCTTTAGAACAGAGTTGTGCAGCTGGCAGCCAGTGGGTCAGTGCAGCTTGCAGGGGGTTAAATTGCAGCCCGTGGGGTCTCACCCAGCCACCTGTCCCCTCCAACACTCCAGCTGAAACAGCAATCAGTATCCAGGCCCCAATTTCTTTCTCTGGCTGCTGCTACCTGCCTCACCTCAGCGGGTAGGACAGCATGACACCATGTGGGAATCTTAGAATGAGCCCAGGGGATTCAGCAGTAGGGATGGGGCAGTGCAGCAGGGGTGGCGGGTGATGCTGGTGCAGCTATGCAGCACAGCAGCGGAGTGATCACTCACGTGTGCCATGCAGTGTTGCAGGAGGAGGGAAAATCCGTTCAGTGTATCTGATGTGATTTGCATGGCATGCAACCCCCACTGGTGCAGCTCTGTCCTTTGAGAGCTTAGAAGTTGAACAGCCCTCATTTAGAATTGGAAATGCTGGAGATACCATGGAAAATGTTGTTACTGTGAAGCAGGAAATACCAAGGTTGTATGACATCTTCCGTACAGTATATGAATTGCAAGGGAAGTGCTGGATTTGGGATAAATATGGCTATTAATACTAGGTTACAATATGCTTTAAGAACTGACAGCTGATAGACAAACAGAAAAAAGAAAAAGCAATAAAAGAATCTTGGTAACTGCAGATCTGTTTGATTTTAAAATGAATCACAGCATTGATAAAACATATATTGGTATGCTTCTGAATTAATTTTGAATTGTCAGAAGGACCTGATATTTCAATCGGGAACCTACATGACATAAGTATGGGTACAGTAAAAATAGAGAGACAGAAAAATGTATTTAATAGGGGTGTTTCAAAATATTGAGTGGCTAAGTGCACATGTAGGAGTAGCAGAAATAGTCCCAACCACTTTAGTGTTTTGGAAAACTTAATACTTTCTTTTGGAGATTCTTCTGAATAAATGTATTGAAATTTCTGCCATTCTACCCTCTCAGATATTTAAGAAAATAGTATTATTAGGTGTAAAATCCATATCTAGCTCACTAGATTGCTGTTTGTCTCTGGGGTTGTACCAGCTTTGTCCCCCTAGACAGAAGTCTAAAAATACTTGTGTAAAGGTGGGACAATTAAATAGAAGAAAATTCTACTCTGGAAATAAATATCTTGTGCCTGGTAAAAGATAACAAGAAGTTTTGATCACAGTGTCAAGCAGGAAATTTAGCTACAGCTTGTTAAAGGCAATGAGTCATAAAAACTAAGTTGGTAATGGAGATCATTGTGTAAAGTATCTCATTAAAAAAAATCCAATTTATGCTTTTTTTCTGTATAGCTGTGTGAAAGTTCAGTAATTGTGAATCACTTTTGTCATTTTCCAAATACAAGCAATTGTTCATGAATACATTAATATGAATATATAGCATCTACTTCCATATCAAATCTAGATCTGTTTCTTTTGCTGGTACATATTTTACTCAAAAATAAATAAATAAGTAAACAGAATACTTGAAACAATGTCAGTGTAGAAGCCCAATATAAAAGATAAATTGATATTTAGCAATGGGTGGGCAAAACTGCCAAACAAAAATGTCATGTTCATTTTAAGGAACACTCAATTTGTTCTTAAGTTACTCTGAAAGGCCAATAGAAACTAGTTTAAAACTATTTTTATGAGTTCCTACACCCATTATTAAAACTTCTCTCTTCCACTTCTTTGAACAGGATAGTGGACACCACAAGTAGATCAAAGTAGTTAAACCCTTTGGTTCACTCTTTTTTTAAATGGAAAAAGAAATTACAGATAATACCAATTCATTCTAAGGAGAGTTATGTTACTAAATCCACTACCAATTCATTCTAAGGAGAGTTATGTTACTAAATCCACTACCCAGCTTTAAAACTTTATATTCAAATAAGAACAGAAGTTATTAGTGGGGAGAAATATTTCTGAGAAGGAATCACTCAAAACTAGCTGAAGTACCCAGCTTCGCATGGGTTGCAGTAATCAAATTTTATTTTTTTTATAAATAAAATATGTTCATTCTATCTTATTTCCCTCTACTAATAAGCTGTGTGTATGTGTTTAGTTTTTTATCGTATTTTACTTGTGGGATACAGCTTGACACTGTGAGCTTTTGGTCATACCAAAAACCTATGAAAGTTGAACATTTCAATGTATTAAACAAATGAATTGTGAGGTAGAATTATTTATTTACTTTGTAAGACTTTAGCATAGCACTGAGGATTTTGCATCACATTTTTCTATCCCAGTTTATGACTGTGTTTGACACTTTTATCCATGTAGAGCTTCAGGATAGACAAGGTTGCATGTTTTACCATCTGGTGCCAAGTTGAAAAGGTTTTTGCTATTGCCAACTCTGGAACAACCAGCATAGAGTTGGCCATGAGAAAAGCATAGGCTTTGCAGGTTGAGACCAATAACTTTGAGTTATTGTCCCTGTGTCTTGTTGATGCTCATGGCAAAACTGAGGTGGATTGGGAACTGGAGCCATTTAAATTAAGATGGCAGGTCAGAGGGAATGATTGGAATGTGTGGAATGAAGACATCCTGTTCCACTGCATGGCCAGTCATGATGGCGGCTTCAATGACATGTGGCATGAGCTTCTTGACAGCCAATCGTGTTCCATTGCAGAGTGCTGGTGGGTCCAGATTCCTGAGAAGAGTGATGCGTGCACCAATATTGAGCTCCAGATTGTGTAAAGGCACACCTGGTGGTTTGAGAGTTGAGAAATTCTGTTGGGTAGTTGTCTGCCTCATTGGTGTCTGGGACAGTGTCCACTGACTTGTATTTTTGCACAGTGCTAGGCAATTGAGAAAGAAGGTCTTTGCTTATGGTATTGACAGCATCATTTTTGGTGCCAGGATGGCTATTTGGCATAGCCACTTGTGGTCATGAAAGTGATGTGCAACATTTGGAAAAACTGCCTCTTTCAGTTCTTGAAGTGTTGCAACTGTTTTCCCAATGTTGGTCATTGAGATAGTTCAATCTTGATTCTCAGATACCATAGCCCCATTTCCAAGTTTGAGCAGGCTTGCAGCAAACTCTCCAGCAGATGCATCACCTGTTAGATGCACTCATATGTTGGTCATGAGGCTGAGTCATGGAATGTTTTTCCAAATGTATGAAGCTTTGAGGCAGGCCTGCAGTTCATCAGCTTTGGTTCCATGTGGAATGACTGGCAGTGTCTGTTGAAAATCCCCAGCCAACACCAGAGTCACTCCTCCCATTGTTTTGTCATTATGTCAAAGATATAATATCTCTGGAGCTTCTCCTTTCCATCTCATTTCAAGGCAGTGGCTGCAAGAAGTTGTCATTGAGCCACTTGCAACTAATGGATCAGAACCGTAATCCAAGGCTGGATTGTAGAAGAATGCAGTTTGTTTTTTTTCCCTCTAGGGCTGGTTTCTGGTGGCAGCCATTGCTGCTCTGTTTCTCATCTTGTAACTTGCTGTGCAGGAGTTTCAGTTGCTCTGGATGCAGCCATTGCTGTTCTGTTTGTTTGCTGTCTTGCAAGTCGCTGCTCTGGAGACTCAGCTGCTCTGGCTGCAGCTTTTGCAAGTTGATTTTTTGCAAGTTTGCTTCTTGTAGATTGCCTTACAGGGAATGCCTCTCACCACACCCTAGTCAGTCCCTGAGAAGGCCCAGTATGGTTTTCTCCCTAGACCTTCCTTAAGCCCTCACTCTACCTGCGGGTGTTCCCAGGTCCTGTTAACCAGTCCCAACCACAGTCCTTAGGGGAATACTCCTAAATGCAGAGCCTTCTCCAGGTCTGCTGGTTGATCTTAGCCAGGAGCTTTGAGCTTTGCTAAAGAATGTTTTGCACATGCAAATTTATTCTGCTTCCCGGGGGTGACCTCTCGGGGGCGGGGGGGGGGGAGGGGGGTATAGATTAAAAAAAAATAAAAAAATCAGCAAAATTTTTTTTGAGCCAAATAAAAAAAAATGCACACAGGTGTATGCCCCCAGGGTCCCCTTAGTATGTATGCAAAGTTTCATGTCTCTAGGTATCATGGTCTTGGAGCTATGGGGCTGACACACATGTACACACACACAGGCCCTTTTATTAATATAGATGCAAGATTCCTATAAACCTCCTGTCTTGTGTTAAAATTCCATTTTCTGGACTGGGTACTTGCTACCTGCAATTATGTTTGCATCAAAGCACACATTCTATGTTCAAACTTTGTTGTGGTTTTAAAAATTTAGCAGCTGATTGAGTAATCCATTAATTTTACATTTTATGTTTTTAAAAATATACTATTTATTAAATGTGAACATTCCCTTTCTGAGTTACTGTGCTAAGTAAATAACTCTGTGTGTTAATGGATTCTGATATGGTGTCAAATGGCTTTGTCAGTTTGTTATCTGCAGCTATTCAAAGAATAGAAAAACAGATTACTTTTTCTTTTAAAAGAATATAATCAGTCTAGGTGGACAAACAAGTCAGAAGGAGGGGTTTGTACAGGAGAAGTAGGATGATGTCTCTAAAGATGACATGACCTTCACTGGAGATACTTGTGGCAGGAGATCACCATTGTGTTGAGGAGGTACTTTGTTATTCCTAAACTTTAAAAATGGTTCAGGTGAAGGAACTGGCTTAAATCCTGTTGTCACTTAGCCCAAACTACATGGATTTTACTAATCTCAAGAGCATAATGTAAACAGCTGTTGCTTTGTGAAACGTGTTAGGTATTTATTATTAAGCTGACACACAGTATTTTATATCAACATGCCAGACTGATTTGACATCATTCATGTCACTTCTGGAAATGACTGAGAGATGCAGCTAATCCACATATTTGGAGCTTTTAACATCTAGGCCCATAACAATATGTCTTCAAAGGAGAGAGGAATTATTTCCAGAAGTCTGAAATATTTTCAAATAGATACAAAGATATTATTAACATAACCCAAACTGTCTACTGATAAGTGAGGGGTACCTGTGGCAGCATTTTTATTAATGTGTATTTTACTGACATATTTTCTAAATATGAGCTAGGAGCAGTTTATACTTTTTATACTGTACATACAAATTATACAAATCATATGATCTTTTACATTTTCCCTGTGCTTCCCAAGGTTTCCCCTTCCAGCCTCTGTTATGTGTGAATAAAACAAGAGCTTTCATGACCTTATTGACATTATAAATCAGTTTTTTTATTGTATCCCTCAGTCACAACTTCCAAATATAAGTCACAAGGGCAAGAAGTCACAGCTTCCTTTTTAGCTTATTTAATTTCACCAAGGAAAACAAATCCCCAGTACATCCCTGCTAGTGCTAAGGACAATAATCTGAAAGTGCAAATGAATGCTCTCTGCTACAAAGAAATATGGAAAATATTCAGTTTGCACAGCTGCTGTTGCATTTATTGCTATATCAACTGCTCCTTGAGGTAGGAACAAATGTTTTCTGAGAGGAATGCATTAAAATCATCACATTATAGTGAATGATCAACAAATCAGAACAGATTAAACAACAATCATCTAAACTACATGCCCATACCCTAGACTGAATTTAAACCCATTATGGATTTTCTGGCAGCTAAGACAAAAATTCAGGAAGGAAACGCTATTTCAGTGGGAGGTAGGCATTTAAAGGCCAGTACCATGAAATATCTGGCATTAAGTGTTTTTCTATTCTGAATGAGTGGACAGTGCTGGATCAAGCTCACCTTTGCAGCTTAGGATATGGGAGTTGCCGCTTGGAGTATTTACTGATACAGGTATAGCAGGCCCTGTTTCTCCAGGGTCGAAGCTGAAGCAACTTAATTTAGTGTAGTGTTACAGGCTAATGTATGTTGAACTGATACAGGATAACTGTTGCTGTGCACTCTGGGACAGAAGCTCCCTCTCCCCTTTTGAAGTTGTTCCAAGTGTAAATTAGTCTATGTCCTTAGTGTCCCTATGTGGAAAGGAGCTAATTCTTAGTATACAACATAGGCTGGAGTTACAAGGATGTATTCAGTCATTAATTGTAAAAGACCAGACTCAAAAAGGACATAGATAGTCTTAGTGTTAGGGTTACCTTGCAGCCATGATTGTCCATGAAAAATGAGGGTGGCGAGTATGTGAGTGACATCTTTTACTGGACAAACTGTATAGTTGAAAGATGTAAACAAGCTTTTGGATACCACTGTACCCTTCATCAGGTGTCTGGATATAATGGGGAGCTTAGTGCTCCTGTTTACTTTAAGAGGAGAACAGCTGCAGACTGCGCTCAGTTGGCACTGGAGGGAAGACATCTAACTGGAAGGGGGGCCAGGCTTACAGAAAATATAAGACCACGGCCTGAGCTAGAGCAAGCAATCTGGTCCTAGAGGCCATGGAAGGAAGAGCTCTTGAGCGGGAGGGCTCCAGAGGAGCTTCTGATACATGAGGGATACACCTGAGCACAGGAGCAGGGCAGGCAAGTAGACTTGCCTGGAGAACACTGGTGGTTTGGGATTGGGATTAGTGAGGGAAATTTGAGGTTCCAGTAGACTTGGGAGCAGGGCCAGAGCCTGCAAATAGGGCAGAGGGAAATAGGCCTGGGAGCAAGGCCAGAGCCTGGGAACAGAGGAAAGGAAAGAATAGAAATGTGGCTAGAGAGACCCCGGCACCCAGGGAGGGGCAGAAATGGGGCTAGAAAGAGCCCAGCACCCACAAAGGGGTAGATACAGGGCTAGGAAGCCTGTTGAGTTGGTTGAGCCCAGAAGCAGGGCAGATCCTGGAGGTAGGGTGTGAATTGACTGGTAACATCTGTGAGCCTTGGGCATGGCTAGAAGGGGAGATGAGGAGGCCACAAAATTAGCCCTTTAAGATGATGAGCAATTGGATTATAGCTTGTGAGTGGATGAGATCTGGCTGAGGAATCCCTGGGGCAGCCTCCCATTCCTAAATATGTACTCATACCAAGGTGTGGCAGGTGAGCAGAAGGAGAGGTAGCCCTGAGAACATGGTAGAACAGAGGATAAAGGATCGATAAAGTGTCACCAGGGGACATCATCACCAGCTCTGGAGGCAGCCTTGTGTTATGTTGACATATAGGGTGCCAGGCTCTGGAATGGGCTCCCAAGTCAGGTGGTACTCTCTCCTACCTTGGGGTCTTCAAGAGGAGGCTGGACAGGTATTTGCCTGGGGTGATATGATCCCGGCACCCGTTCCTGCCTGGGGCAGGGGTTGGACGTGATGATCTGTTTAGGTCCCTTCTGACCCTAAGTACTATGACTATGACATAGATTCATAGATTCATAGATGTTAGGGTCGGAAGGGACCTCAATAGATCATCGAGTCCAACCCCCTGCATAAGCAGAAAAGAGTGCTGGGTCTAGATGACCCCAGCTAGATACTCATCTAACCTCCTCTTGAAGACCCCCAGGGTAGGGGAGAGCACCACCTCCCTTGGGAGCCCTTTCCAGACCTTGACCACTCGAACTGTGAAGAAGTTCTTCCTAATGTCCAATCTAAATCTGCTCTCTGCTAGCTTGTGGCCATTGTTTCTTGTAACCCCCGGGGGCGCCTTGGTGAATAAATACTCACCAATTCCCTTCTATGCCCCCGTGATGAACTTAAAGGCAGCCACGAGGTCGCCTCTCAACCTTCTCTTGCAGAGGCCGAAAAGGTCCAGTTTCTCTAGTCTCTCCTCATAGGGCTTGGTCTGCAGGCCCTTGACCATGCGAGTTGCCCTTCTCTGGACCCTCTCCAGGTTATCCGCATCCTTCTTGAAGTGTGGCGCCCAGAATTGCACGCAGTACTCCAACTGCGGTCTGACCAGCGCCCTATAGAGGGGAAGTATCACCTCCCTGGACCTATTCATCATGCATCTGCTGATGCACGATAAAGTGCCATTGGCTTTTCTGATGGCTTCGTCACACTGCCGGCTCATGTTCATCTTGGAGTCCACTAGGACTCCAAGATCCCTTTCCACCTCTGTGCCACCCAGCAGGTCATTCCCTAGGCTGTAGGTGTGCTGGACATTTTTCTTCCCTAGGTGCAGCACTTTGCATTTCTCCTTGTTAAACAGCATCCTGTTGTTTTCTGCCCACTTGTCCAACCTATCCAGGTCTGCCTGCAGCTGTTCCCTGCCCTCCGGCATGTCCACTTCTCCCCATAGCTTTGTGTCATCTGCAAACTTGGACAAAGTACATTTCACTCCCTCGTCCAAGTCACTGATGAAGACATTAAAGACTATCGGTCCCAGGACCGAGCCCTGCGGGACCCCACTGCCCACACCCTTCCAGGTCGAGACCGACCCATCCACCACGACTCTTTAGGTGCGACCCTCTAGCCAATTCGCCACCCACCGGACTGTGTAGTCATCCAAGTCACAGCCTCTTAACTTGTTCACCAGTATGGGGTGGGATACCGTATCGAAGGCCTTCCTGAAGTCTAAGTATACAACATCCACCCCTCCTCCTGTGTCCAGGTGTTTCGTAACCTGGTCATAGAAAGAGACTAGATTGGTCAGGCATGATCTGCCCGCCACAAACCCGTGCTGGTTTCCCCTCAGCATAATTTTCCCTGCCGGGCTCTCACAAATGTGAGCCTTGATAATTTTTTCAAAGACTTTACCAAGGATGGACGTGAGACTGACTGGCCTATAGTTGCCCGGGTCCTCCTTCCTCCCCTTTTTGAAAATGGGGACCACGTTAGCCCTTTTCCAGTCCTCCGGGACTTGGCCCGTGCGCCACAAGCGTTCGAATATTCCCGCCAGTGGCTCTGCAATGATGTCGGCCAGTGCCTTCAGCACCCTCGGATGGAGCCCATCCGGGCCTGCTGATTTAAAGGCATCCAGTTCTTCCAAGTGACTCTGCACCACCTCAGGATCTACGTATGGAAGTCTGGCGCCTTGCTGCTGCCTCTCTACAACATAGGCGGACTTAACCACCTAAATCCAAATTGCAATCCAAAAAATCTCGCTCATCAACAGCTGTACTGGAAACACCTCGAACTATATAATCACCTCCCTTTTTCAACCAAAAGTTCCTTAGGTGACTGCAACTGCATATCTGTACCTGCATAGACCTGCCTTACCCTGAACAGCTAGGCACAGACTGCTCTGTTTGCTCTGAGAGGTCTGTTTTTAGAGAATACACTATAGGATTAAGCCTTCTAAAAAAATGCACTTGTGCATGCTTTATTTTTAAAATGCAAGGACAATAAGAGCAGCAGTACACAGTTATTCCAGTAACCTGACAGCTAAAATACTTAACCAGAAAGTGGGAAAAAAGACCCAAGACCTCCTCAGCCTATTGCATGTTCAAAACTGCATCACCCAATTCTTAGAAGAGTACCTTAACTGCTAGACTAGATGCTGGCCTAGATTTGTGTAGCTTTTTTCTATCCTTCTGTTGAAGACCCTTGTGTGCAGCCAAGTTTGTTTGGAACAAGGACTGGGGTTCCTTTTTTTTGCCAGACTGGCCCCTTGCAGCAGATCCCTGTCCCTTGAGATGGTAAGACACTCCTTAAGCCCAACTCATGCCCTTTTGGAGGGTCATGTCTCCTCAGCTGATGCTTCCAGCCAGATCAGCTATTTGAGGTTGTTCCCTGTCCTTTGTGGCCTTCTCCAACACTGGAAGACCACCAAAACCAGTTAGCTCAGACCCTTAATTGTGTCTGTATTGCTACCAATACTTTTCTGCAAGTCTGGCCCCTTGATGTCATCCAGAGTATGCAGAGTGAAATATGATATTTATAGAGTCTGCAACAGAGCATAAAAATGATCATAACTGTAGCTTAGTGGTTAGGGGGCTCTAAGGATTATTTCTGTTTCTTATTCAATCACTATAATGTAAAATGAATGTACCCACCCTTTAATAGGTAGCAATAATCATCTCCCTTTCTGGCCCCATGAATCTTGTGTTTCCTTTCTGCACAGTGGCATAGTTTCAACAAGTCAGCCTATCCAATATATTATGATTAAAGGCATATGCCTGGAAAGTAGATGTGAAGAGATTTTGAATCCTCTCATGTTAAGGCAGGCATTGAACTAATATCTCCAACTTCCCATGTGAGTACTCTGAATACTTATTTCTTACAAAGAAGGTAAGTTGCAGCAAGAATACCATCATTTTAACAAAGAACTGTGAAGCCAGTTCAGTTCTTTCAAAGAAATGATATATATATCCATCATCAAGAAAAGATTATTGTAGCAGGGCACCTTTTGTACCTGCCACTTTAAGGGGCTTGTGCAGGCTGTGGAGCAGCCAACAGGTGTGGTTAGGCCCAATTAGGCAGTCACATGACCACAAAGGGGGCACCAATTGGAAGAGGGCTGGGCAGGCACAGTAGAAGCCCAGGCCCTAGGAGCAGAGCCAGAAGTTACACCCAAAGAGCCAGAAGAGCAATGTCTCTCAGCCTAAAAACTGCAGCTCCAAGAACACCTGGAGGTCAGGGTAGGAACTATGGGAATGGAGGATACCTGAGGCCCAAGGGGCGTGAGGCTTAGAAACTTCAGTGAGGGAGTAGAGTAGTAGCCCCAGTGAGGAGGCAGAGTGAAAGCCAGAGGCCGTGTAAAATAGGGCCCATGAGGGCCTGAAGGACTATGTGTAGGCCTGCTGGAAGCAGAGGCCCCAGCGAGGGGCCAGAGTAGAGGCCACAGTCGGGGGTATGTGGCCAAGTATGTCGGGACGCCTGGAATATGGCTCAGCTAAGGGGTTGGGGGAGTGTGGCGGAGCACCTTTGGGGGTGCTCACCACTTGAGGACTCTCACAGGCTCCCAAGGGGAGCCTGCTTTGAAGGAGCAGCTGCGGAAACCTTCACCAGGTACCATTTTAAAGGGGAAGGTGTGTGGCAGGGCACTGTTGGTGCCTGCCACTTTAAGACTGGAGCCAAGCAGCCAGCAGGTGCTTGATTGCAGCGGCCATTTTAGAACTCTAGCTGCCCATATAAAGAAATCAGTTGCCTGCTGGCAGGGGACACAGTAACATCGTCTGGCTGCAAGGCTCCATAACATCCTGGAGGTAAGGGAGGAGCTGTAGGAGATGGTTTAGGAGGCTCCTGGTCCTGGGCATGACCTAAAACTGCACCCTGCCAGGGGTGGGTGGCCTGGTGGGGCTCTCAGTGGCACGGGAGCCCCCAGGAAATGCCTGGCCAGTTATCACCATGGTGAAAGGCGGGTAGGCGCACCTTAACCCTAGCCCTCACCTTTGGGTGGGTTTTGCATAATACTGGAGGTAGTTGGGGGCCAGGTGTGGCTGAGGCCACCTGAGCCCTGTAGGGTGCAAGACTCTAAGGAGGGGGAGTGGGGGCCAGGCACAGCTGAGGCTACCTGAGCCCTGCAGGGTGCAAGACCCCAATTGACCCTGAGGAGGGAGAGTGGGGCCAGACATGGCTACAGCCACTTGACCCCACCAGGGAGTGAAGCCCCATGGCCCCAGGTTGGGGGGTGGTGTGGAACCCAAGTGAAAGGAGCAGAGATGAGTAGCCCTGAGTGAGGGGGCCGAGATGAATAGCCCAGAGTTAAGGGGGCAATGTGGAGAAGGGGGCAGAGATGGGGAGCCCCAGTGAAGGGGGGAGAAGAACCAGAGGTCTGAGGGCCCAGTACGTGTGCGTGCGTGCGTGCGTGCGTGTGTGCATGCATGCATGCATACATAAGTGCATACATGTTGTCCCAGAAGGGGCCCAAGTATGCTTAGACCCAGTCGGGCAACTGGCTGGCCACTACCCCGGTGAGGGTTGCAGGAGAGGCCCAAAAGACGGTACGTCTGCCACCCAAGGAATGGACTAGCTAATCCTATGCCCTAAGGGGCCTGTTCCAAGAGGGAACAAGGTAGCATAAGCTGGTGATGGATGAAAGAGACCCTGTGAGAGAGGGTGGAGTGTGTGAGGCCCGAGTGAGAGGCGGGTGGTGCGACTGTGCGGGTGACTGAGGCCTGATGGTGCGGCTTAAGCTTGCTCCAGCGGTCGGCCGGGACCACTATAACATCTGGATGCCATCTGCAAGGCATGGGCTGTGGTATAGGGGAGGTACAGAACCGCAGATAGCACCCCCTGGCATCGGGGCATAAAATGGGAAGCCTCCTGCTTAAGATCATCAATTAATTAATTAACAACAAGGCATGGCAGACGAGTCAGGTGGGGGGGGTGCCCAAAGGCAAGTGGGGAACCTAGCACTGTGGCTAGGTGGGGAGCCCCACTTTGCCACAGAGAGTAATAGTGGATCTGGAGGCCATTTGCAAGGCTTGGGACACAGTATAATGGAAGGTTCAGAGCCTTGTATTTCGCCCTTGGCATCAAGGCAAGTAAATGAGCAGCCTCTTGCATTTTTCCATCTACTTTCATACAACAAAGCATGGCATGGCAGGAGAAACAGGGCAGAGTGCCCTAGACAGGTGGACAGGCCAATGTCATGAATGGCCCTGAGATGGCCCCCTGTCACAGTTATGGACTCTGGATACCAAGAAGATGACGGTGGCTGCCTAGAGACTCCTAAACTCTAAAAAGGGTGAGATTTCAGATATACCCCTCTATGTAGCTCTTCCTATTGGCTAGCTCTAAGTAGTTATTTGCTTGGTATACTAGCTGTTTTGGTTCCCTGGCTGAGACACTTAACTAATCCTATGTATGATATAAGGAGCTTCCATAACTAACTATTAGGGCTGTGTGAAGCTTCAGGTGCTGATTCAATTCAGAGGAGATTTGGCCCAATTTGGTGGCCTAATCTCTGAATCCGATTCAAATTGGGAGACCAATAAAAAGGTCTGAATTGGTTTGAAGCCTCTGAATCGATTTGGAGAAACATTCGGAGATTCGGTGATTTGGGCAGTCCCCGCTCACCGCCGCATAGAGCTGGACTTGGGCTCCTTGCCAGTAATTGGGGGGGGCGGGGGGGGACATGGGGAGGACCCCCACCAAGCCCCATCATCTGCCTGCTCCCCCACGCCCCTGAGTGCCCCCTGACCCCTGCCTATTCTCCCAGACCCGTCAATGGCTGTCCTGCCTGGCCCTAGTGTCCTGGCTCTTAAACAAATGAACAAAAAAAAAGCCCCACACTCACTGGATGCTGTAGCGGCCATTGGGGCTTCTGGAGGCTCATGGCAGAGCCCTCCATGCAGCACGGGGCACTGGAGACTGCCCCCCCCCCCACCCCCAGCCTGGCAGGAGCCAGTGAATGTGGGGCTTTTTCTTCTTTTTTTTTTTTTTAAAGAGCTGGGATGCTGGGGCCAGGTGGGGCAGTCATTGACAGGGCTGGGAGAATGGACGGGAGATGGGGCCTGTTTGATTTGGAGATTCGGCCAATTCGGTGCCAGCCAAATCTCCAAATAACATTCAGCCGAATCAATTTGGGACAGTGATTCAAATCACCGAATCGAATCACTGTCTCCCGAATCAGCTGAATCCGAAGTAAATACTAGCTGCTTTGCACAGGCATAGTAACTATAGCTTTTAAACTTGACTCTGGGGATCTAGACACCTAACTTTTTAGAACCTAAATCTTTTATTGGATCTATCCCAAAGCTCTTTGATGAAATACTCTATAAAAGCAACAAAAAATATGTATATTATGCTAGTAATAATAACAATAAATAAGGCTAGTATTCTACATAATTTTCTTTGGAGATTAGCTCTCCAAAGAACATAGGGTGATCTTCTAAAAATTTAAAAACAAAAGATTTAACTGTGATATGTTGTAGGGTATTTTGGGGTAGTATGTGAGACATCATCATGTATAAATATTAGGTTGCCTTGAATATACTGTTGCCTACAAACACAAGGGGCTAAACTCAATAGCCCACAGGCCCCTTCCAATCCCATATTCTTATATTTTAAAAATGGGTCCCTAAAGTTTTATTTTTAAATCCTTATTTAATTTACAGCTTGAACTTGTAGAAATTTGGCTTTCAAAAAAACTGGATGCCCAATAGTTTTAATAAAAATAAATAGGAGGAAGAGAATAGTATTTAAAATTTTAAATTGTGTTAGGCATAATGTGGAGAAATGGAGGCTTATAAAAAGAAACTGAAGATTACTCCAAAAAGGTATTCATTAAACCATACTTTTAAAATTCTTACAGCTCTCCTCTGAGAGAGCTGGAATAGAAACAGTATGTTAGTGTTATTATCTCTACTTTAGACATGGGAAGAGTGAACCAAAGAGGTTAACTGACTTGTCATGTCTACAGTCACTGTCAAAGCTTAAATTAATACTGAAGGATGCCTGGTTTGCAGTCTCATTCTCTGACAGTAAGGAAAAGTGTGCAGACTCTAAAGCATGAGAGTATGAAGCAAAGATGAAAATCAGAAGTTGATTAGGAAATATGAGGTAGGGAGGGAGTATGGTACAATAGGTAAAACAATGGAGTGAGAATCAGTAGACCAGAGTGTTTTTACTGTGAGCTAGCCTGCTGAAATAATAATATTCCTAAAATTAATAATTAAAAAAATTTAAACCTCCATACAAATAAAATAGTATTTAAATAAATGAAACAGAAAAGAACAAATCAATATAAACCTGATTATTTTAGGACAGTGAAATAAACATGTAAATATTCAAATCGAATATACCAGAAAAATGAAATCAGTACTCAAGTTCAATAGACAAAATACCAGAGAATGAGGAAAACAACAGTGAAACTAAAAACCTAGAGGCAATAAAAGTCACTCAAAAAAATTCCTTTTGCACAGGACTTCTTTAAAGTCAGATAAATCTCTATAGATAGATTTCATCTTGGAATCCTGAAAACTAACAAAGGCAATTTCTTTTTAAATAGAGATCTTTATCCATCATTGGTGAAATAGAAAGTACCAGTGACTGAAGATAGACATGTGTAACTTATGCTTTCAGAAAAAAAATGAAGAGTGGAACCAAGTAATTACAGACTTGAAGAGAATCATAGTTTTAAAGACAGTAAACCATCAGGGATAAGGTAAAAAAAATGAAAGAAATACAGGATAAAACTAATGGTTAATATTGGAATAACTTCTTGTTATATCAGATTTCGATAAAATAACACAGAAAAGGAAGAGAGTAGTAGAAAGTATAATTCAGATGAAAACATGTTGTAGACAAGTCAGTAATGTACTGAATATGTCTTTGTTGAATGAAAGAAGAAATAGTTGAAGGACTGGATATGAACTAGGAAAAAGGTTAAGGAAAAATAAAACATTGCTATTTATTATTAGGCCTGACATAGAGGTAGATACAGGGTGGGTTCAGTGATACAGTCACACCCAATTTCAACCGTGTTCTCAGGAGCTGATGGGAGAAGTTTCATGGGGTTCCAGGCTGAGCAGCAGCAGCAGGTGCTTTCCCCTCACCAGCCCTAGAGCAATTACACAGGTTGCTGGGATGGGCTGAGGACAGGCTGCATTGGGGATAGTCCCTTGCTTTCAGCACCTGCTCCTGGTTAGTTCAAGGGACGTGGGGGAACTAGGAAGGAAGCAGATGGTGGGACTTCCCTGGCTGAGCATGGCACCTCATGCAGTTGCTCATGGCAGGCACTGGCTAAAGTGGGGCATCAGTAGCCTGAGGCTTCCACTGCCCGAAGTCAGATGAGGACAGTAGCAGTGGTAGTTTGCTCTCCCTCTGTATGCCCAGAGGTAACCCTTGCTAGAGAAGAGGAGGGAGAGAATGGGAAGGAAGGGAAGGTGCCACTGAGCACCAGAGGGGAGAAGGTGCCTATAGCAGTGGGGGACAGGGTGTCTGGGGAGTTATACCTACTTCAGGGGCTCAAAAAAGTCCCTGGTAGCTGCTGCTGTGGCACAGCTGCTGCTGTGGCACCAGTCGCACTCCCCAGAATTCCCTTTTTGAAATCCTAGATATGTTCATGGTCTGACATTAATCATTGCAGTCCCTATGAGACCTCAGCATGGGATTGCACCCTTTCTGTTAGGCACTATATATGAAGTGAAATATGAATGTATATGAATACATATACAAGAATAACTACTGTTACCATCTGGTGAAGTAGAGCATTACCTACAAAAGGTCATGCCTCTCTGAATCGGTTAGTTTCTAGTGTGTCACCCTGTCCTACCTCTTGCCTAAATTCAGACTAACATGGCTAAACACCTCTTTGTTACCTTCTCAGTTTTCCAAAAGCAAACTTAGAAACTGTACCATAACTACAGACCTTTATCTGCACAAATAAAATTATTACTTTTACAAAGTCTGACACTTACATACTTGCTACATCAATTTAATTCATGGTTTCTAGGGTCAGAAGGGACCTGAACAGGTCATCAAGTCCAACCCCCTGCCCTGGGCAGGAATGAGTGCTGGGATCATAATACCCCAGCCAAATACCTATCCAACCTCCTCTTGAAGACCCCCAAGGTAGGCGAGAGCACCACCTCCCTTGGAGAGCCTATTCCAGAGCCTGGCAGCCCTAACCATAAAGTAATGCCTCCTGATATCAAGCCTGACCCTACTCTCAGTCAATTTGTGGCCGTTATTCCTTGGTATCCCAGGTGGTGCCCAGGGGTACAGAGCCTCCTCTGTTTTCCACTGGTTCCCCCTGGTGAGTTCATAGACAGCCACCAGATCCCCTCTCAGTCTTCTCTTGTGGAGCCTGAATAGTTTCAGGCCCTTTAGTCTATCTTCATAGGGCCTGGCCTGCTGCCCCCTGACCATGTGAGTGGCCCTCTTCTGGACCCTCTCAAGGTTGCCACATCCCTCTTGAAGTGCAGCACCCAGAACTGGATGCAGTACTCCAATTGTGGCCTGACCAGCGCTGCATAGAGGGGAAGGATCACCTTCCTTGACCTGCTTGTAGATGCACGACAAGGCGTGGTTAGCCTTACTGACCACTTCCTCGCATTGGTGGCTCATGTCCATCCTGGAGTTGACAATGACTCCCAAGATCCCTTTCAGCCACTGTGCTGTTGAGAAGGGTGTTCCCCAGCCTATAGTATGTTGCAGGTTCCTTCTCCCTAGATGCAGTACCTTGCACTTGTCTGCATTGAATTCCATTCCATTCTCATCCGCCCTCCTCTGTAATCTGTCTAGATCTAGTTGGATTCTGTTCCTCGCCTCCAGTGTGCCCACTTCTCTCCACATCTTTGTGTCATCAACAAATTTGGACAGCGTGCTTTCCATGCCCACCTCCAAGTCGCTGATAAAGACGTTGAAGAGCACAGGTCCAAGGACCGAGCCCTGGGTAACTCCACTGCCCACATCCCTCCAGGTCGAGATGAGATCAATTGTATCTCATCTAACCAATAACACTTAATTTGCTGTTTTATTCGCTTCTTATAATTCCCTGACCTTCACATCCAGAAATAGGGTCCTATGGCTCAGCAGGGACACAATTTTTTCCTAAACCTGTCCAAAGCACATATAGCTCAAAGTCTACCCTTATTGAAACCAATGGAAAAGATCCCAGCAACTCTAGTAAAGACTTGGCACTGTGGGAGCATAAATGTTAAAGGAGATAGTGAGGAGATAGCATGCCTCGTCTCTTCGACTTATAGACATTCATTTTCTGCTTTATGTGTCAAAAACAAAAACCTAATTTTTTTTCCCCAAGTAGGAAAAGTCATGACATGGAATGAGGAAACCTTATTTGACTGGCTTTTGTTCAAGAGTATTTGGAATATTGTATTCAGTCTGGACAACACATAGCCATTAATGTACAGAAGAAGAATAAAAAATGATAAATGCTATGAGAAAAGGTTAAAGAAATAAACTATCACATGTGATGCTAACTGATGTTGGAATGAGTGCATACCAACTCTACCTCTCCTCCATGTGGCTGGGAGGAAGCCAACCCATATCAGCCATTTTAGGCCAGGTATAGAAGTTACACTTATTGTGCGGTAGGTGCTCTATAGCCACAATGAAACAGGCAGTCAGGACACATGGAGCATTGTAAAAATGGTGGATCACACTCTAAGATGGGATGGATGTGGTATCACACTTCAGAGCTGTAGGTTAAAATGCTGTAATGAACATTTGTAGCGTATCCCATCCTGACTCACAGTAGGTCATATTTCCCTGACATCCCATGGAACATAAATCCTTGTAATAGAAATGGTGAGGGCATGCCTATAAGGGTCATGCTGTGCTCCATGGGAATTTGAGCCTAAGCACAGATACCTCCAGTACTTTCACATAAACAGCTACCCCTCCTCCCAAGTACTCACAGAAAGGCATCACTAGCATTTATTGAGCTCAGCAGGCAACAGCAGTTTTTTCAGCAAGCACACCCAAGTCAGGGACAGGAGATAGCAAGCAGCTATGTCTGACAACCACTGAAGGAATGAGAAGAAATTGCACCCTTGTCAAAAAAAGCCCCAGGCCCTTCTCTGTCCCTGCCACTCCTGGAAAGGGACACATGATGGAAGGATTCCCATGTGGGAACCATTATCTTAGCCACCCAGCTCTCACTGCTAGGGTGACTCCTGGGTTCCACACCTGGACAGACTGGCAAGCAGCTCAGTAGCACTTTTTCTCCTCCCCTCTGATCCAATCTAGGTGAGGTCTAATGGGTGCCAGCTGATTCTGATTCTCATGATGCAGGCTGTATTGACCCCTCAAGCCCCAACCCCACTCCCATGATTGCAGGCCTGTCTGCCACCCCCTTGAATGCCTGTACTTACCTTAGTGTCCCCATGCTTCCATTCTAATGCAAAAAATAGTTTCCTTGCTTAAAACACGTGCCTGATCTTGGATGACTAATTTTTGGGGAAAAGATGTATGGTATATGAGTAAATTTGCCATTAAATGTAATAGATGAGGCTATAACTAGGAGTCTTGGACTAAATTAAATAACTAACATCAAGCAAAAATGTACCCAACAGTGAAGAAATTTGAATGTAGATTGTCTATCATTGGAAGTTTAGGGATTTTAAATACAGTCAAGAGATTCCTGGACAATGACTGTCCAAAGAACAATCCTGTATTTTCGGATAAATGACCAGAGAAATCTAACAGCTTTTTTTTGTCCCTAACTCTTATGATTATCCCACCTGATATTTGCCTCAAATGAATGGCATTTCAAATGCAAACAGATGCTGGAACACATTAGTAAGGGGTTAGAAAAATTATTATTATGACTATTTTTACTGTGTTTTGGACCACTGAGGTTTTCAAACTTAGCTAGGCTTAGAAAAAGCTTTGAGGCTTATTTCTTCTGCAGTTTTCTTTTTTATTAAAGGACAAAAGGAGAGATTTTATAGAGAAGGTCCCCTGTCAATCACTGACAGAGAATTAATTTAAACAAAGTTTTCGTTATAAAGTGTACCAGAAATTATGGCATAAGAAATTTATTGCTTAGTTTTCTAAAAGAAAATAACCATATTTTTAACCAAATTATCATGAAATAACCATAACTCAAGAGAAACAATTTTACAAAACTACATTTAAAATCCTTGGGCATCTCTACACATGCATTTGATCCATCCTAAATTTAATTTGGTATAAAATACTCTGGAGTAACCTGTTTGGGACAGGTGTCTACACGAGGCAGTTAGGGAGCAGATTGGCTGCTCTTTACACCAAGATTCCTGCAGCCCTGCAATAGGACCCTGCCACTGCCAGGGGGAGCTCCAGGCTACAGCTGCAGCTGCCAGCACCTCATAGCCCTCTTTAAAAGCCAGCCCCTTGCTTGCCCAGGAGCAGTGTGCCAAGTGCAGGGGCAGCACATGACAGCTGTTTCCTTGGCCACTGTGACTCCCCCTTCTATGGCTGATCCAGACCCTACCCCTGGCAGCAATGACCAGCACCTCATGCTCCTACTGTCTGTTGTGCTGGCCATGCAGACCTGCCATGCTGACCACCACCCAGTCCATAGCAATCTTGCCCTACCCAGCTCCCCCATTTGCAGTGACCACCTACTTTGCTGCAGCACGCTGTCTCAGTGCCGCCACCCCTATCGCACAGCTGCCACTGGCAGGGACACTAATGAGGGGCTCCAGGATGCCACCACTGGGGCTGCCATTGCTCTCCTGGGCTTCCAGCCCTACCACCTCTGGGCCCACTGCACTAGCCAGGACTGGTGGCTGCATGTTCTCCAACACACCTGGGATGACGAGCAGTGACTGGACACATTCCAGCTGACCTGGGCCACCTTCCAGGATCTCCTCCAGAAGCTCTGGCCCCACTGAAGTGGCAGGACACCGGCATGCAGCTGGCCCTCTCTGGAGACACCCAGCTGGCCCTCACCCTACTGCAGTTGGCCACACACACCAGCCTCCAGTATGTCAGACAGCTGTTCATTGTGGGCAAAGCTACCACTGGGAAGGCCATCCTGGAGGTGTGTTGCACCTTCCAGGATGTGCTGGGGCCCACTGTGCTTCATGTGCACAACCTGCTGGTGGTGGTGGCAGGGTTCCATGCCCCCGGATTCCACCACTGCATCAGGGCCCTGGAGGGGACCCACATCCACATCACCTGCCTGCCCCACAGAAACTAGCCCTATTACATCCACAGGAATAGGCGATGCATGGGGGGGCAGGAGGGGCATGGGGGAGCAACCTGAGACTCGCCCAAGCTAGCCAGGGAGTGGGCTGCCCCACAACCTCTGCTAATGCCTGGAAGGCTACCTGTGGCTGCCCTACATGTCCCTGCCCCCCACTGCCAATGAAGACATCACTGCCAGCATCACTGTGCTCGTTGGCATGTGAGAGGCCCATGCCCACCTACCTGTGGGGCTACATCCTGCCTCTGCATGCTGTGGGGGGGAACCCAGGGCCAGGGGAGTGTGGCTGGCCAAGGCAGGGAGGGGAGACAGGGGCAGGGGCTGAGGCTGGGAAGGCCCTACCCCAGTGCAGGGGTGTAGCATGCAGGCTTCCAGCCAGCACCACTTCCCCCCCCCGGGAAGAGCCAGCAGTGCTAGCAGCCAGTGGCAAGGCAGGCATTGGCCAGGGCTCTCCAAGCTGCTGGTGCAAACTGCAACAGGGGAGCTGGGTGGCATGGGCTGGGTACTCGAGGGGCACTCCCTCAGCGTCATGTCACTAGGGGTGCCAGACCAGGAAAGGGGCTTGTGCAGGCTGCCTGTGCTGTTGTATACAGCACAGCTGTGGCCTGGGTCCCAGGGTGCAACAATGGCTGTCAGTTGCAGCATAAAGGGCATGGTCATGTAGGCATGGCCTGACTGATGATTGTGGTCAGTCATGGTGACCCACTGTGCCTGCAAGGCCTTGACCTTTATGCATCATTGCTGCACCAACCAGTTGTGCCAGCACTCCGACATCCAGCCTGACAGTGCCTCATATATGTGCTTGTTGGAGTGGCCACCCCACTCAAACTGGCATTGCACTTCACTTCATGCTATAGTGCCACGAGGTTGCCAGCCTCCTCCTTGCTCCAAATGGGATCCTGGGTGGAGGGCATGGGTATGGGCATGGTCGCAGATGAGGAAGAGGCCATCATGGGTCCTGCACCAGCACTCTGTGCTCCTGCATAGCTGTCCCTAAGCTGCCGGGCCTGGACAGATGGGTGTAGTGCCCAGCATAGAAGCACAGCATGAGACACTCAGCCAAGTGGCAGATGCAATGCCCCACTGCACCCACAGGCTCCAGCCAGGCAGCTGGGGCCGCAGTGCAGGCTGGTGGAGTTGCCACTGCCAGCCAGAAGCTGTTTGCAGTTAGCCCTCAAGGCTGACAGGCCTGGCTGCAAAGTGGCAAAAAAGCTAACAATGATGGTTTAAATCCTAATGAGACATTGCTAAATAAAAAAGTGCTAGAAACTAGAAATGAAATAACCTAATAAAAGAGCATGTGTTAGAAATCAGAACAGCTGCAAATACGAGATGTGTTCATTTTTCTGAATGAACATTGACTCCAAAGTCTAAATCTCGTAACATATATTTTGCTATGTATACCAAAATATTGGTTGATACTAATGAGTTTAGAAAGCACTAATGAATGAAAGAAACAGGTTGAGATGCATTAGAGGGAAGCTGGAACAATGCAAAAGCAATCAACTCAAAAAAAGAAGTTGCAAAGATGTAATGGGGCTAATATAGAACCTGACTTTTATATGATTGATGTCAACATAGTCAAGGTTTCACTGTGCCTTATCTCTTGGAACAACAAAAACCATATAGTCAGCATGAAATAAAAATAATAATAATATAGGAATGATAAGGAAGCAGTGCATTAATCTTAAAGTTAATCCTAAAGCCTCTGCTCACATTTTACCTTTGTATTTTGCCACTGTATTTTACCAAATACAGTGAATATTTATTCTTTTGGACTTCCAATGTAATTTATTAGATAGATAGATAGATAGATAGATAGATAGATAGATAGATAGATAGATAGATGCTGCTGACCTATTTGTTCTCATAGATTGTTAAGGCCAAAAGATACCATGAGATAATTTAATTTACTTGATATAATATGGGCCATTGTATTTTCCCAGTTATGTTACCATATTTCACCTGTGTATTTCTAATTCTTTCATAATCCCTGATCAAAAATGATCAGGCTTCAGCTTCAGAAAGGGCTTCAGCTGATAGAAATTGGCTTTTGATTTCAGTGGAGCTATGTCAATTCAGAGCTAAGGCCCTGGCTCATACTTCTAGGGAGCCAAAAAGAATGATCAGCCAAGAAAGGAAATTGATAGGCAGGCCAATCTATAGAAGAAACTAGTGACATGCAGTTATCAACAATGTGTTCTTTGCTCTCCAAGTAGTGAAGATAGATAGGACTGTTTAGACAGAAGATATTCAAAGAAGGCATGTGTCTATATTTAGGACATAGAAGATTTACCAAAGCCTAAGGAGTAAAGTTTTAAAAGTAAGGTTTTGCAGGGAAAGAAAAGACTTCTTTAAGTAGACAGGTAAATGCCTGAAAAAGAGGGGGAAAAGCAAGATCTGCTCCTGACCTACTTCTATTGAAGGGAACACTACTACTACTGGAAAGGTGGAGGACAGCAGTGGAAAGTTCTGTTACAAATTTCTTTTTGTTTCAATTTTTGTTTTTAATCCCTATTCTATAAACAAATAAAATAAATGCTTTGCATAAACCCATAATTCCTGTACTGCTTTGGATTGCTGGCTGGCACACACTGCTGGATGCCAGTATTGCAATGGGTAAATCAGACTCTAGATTTGATCCTGCCTGCAACGTGTACCATGCAAGAGGACAACTGAGTCCACAGGGGATTTCACTGATTTCTATGAGACTCTACAGCCATTCACAGATAATATTTTACAAGACTTGGGCTATGCTTTGTTTTCATATAAAGGCTTAAACGGACAAGTGACACAGCTCCACAGACCGGATCTGACCTCTAGTCCATATCTTGTTCACTCCTGCCATAAATCACTGTGTAGGGGTGCCTTCCCAGTGTAGAGAGCATTGCTTTATTCTATAGGAGTGGTAACATTTCATAAACTACTTGGATTTGGGGTTTGCTTATACTGTATTGGGGTATTTTATTCATAGCCTATTTCTTGCTGAGTTCCGTGCCATTACTTAGTGAATACCAAATAAATTATTATTATTAATCTACTGAACATTAAGCCACTTGTCTTTCTAATGTCAAAATAATGCAATATAGATGCCTTGCCAGTTGTCTTTAACTTTTCCATTAAAAATAGTAATGGGTACACCTCTTCAGCTTTCATCAGTTCATTGCTTCTTCATAATAGTATAATTATGCTACTAAATTAGCCTCCATTAGTTAGTTAATGAATTGGAAAAAAAATAATGCATATGAAAACACTGACTAGTGCCCCAAATGGGAACATAAAACATACAATATTACAAAACACTTTGGGCCTCATTCTGTTAAATTTTCCCTGGCATATATCCATTGATATTAATAGCATTACTCCCCCCATGCAACAGTGTGCGTGCCTACAGATGTTTAGGAGCCGTGCTCTACTCTAATCCATGCACAAAGCACCATGACTTAGAGCTCCCCCCCCTAGGGATCAAGCCTGCCAGCAGGTGGGGGCACTCTAGCAGCCTCCAAGAAAGCTGGCACACCTCCCCTCTCCCATTGCCCCCACCAACTCCAGAGCTGTCAGTCGGGTAGGAAAGGGGAAGGAAGAGGGAACAGCATAGCATTGCCAGCTGGGCTTAGCTTGGCTGCATCTGGAGGGTAAGGGGTAGAATGGAGTCCCCTCACCTTGAGGTCCCCCTGCCCACCTAGTCAAGCTGGGGTATTAGGGAGAGCTGAGCCAGGTCCACAAGGTGAGGCGGCTCCTTTCCAACCTGTCCTCCCTTCCCCCCCTGCTCCAGCCAAGCCAAGCCCAGCCAGCAGTTTCATACTGCTCCCTCTCCCTTTCCCTCACCCCCTACTGACAGCCCTGGGGGCAGTGCTGGGCTGGTGCTTGCCCAGCCCTCACATGAAAACTTAAACTTAGAAAGAAAACAAGTTCAATAAGGCACTCAGCTTTAGGGCACCTTCATCTAATACCCATTTGAGGAGGATTAATTTTTTACACATGGGCCATTTCAAAAATGCTTTGCTGTCATGCACATGTATTACATCATGGCTGCAGGGGCACTTTTAGGGGCCCAATCACATGAAAAATGTAACTTGTGTAAGCGCCCAGAGAGGATGTTTTGAATTAGAATCTAAGATATCACAGACTACATTCTGTTGATCTTTTACTATGTTTTGGACACTGGGGTTGTCATTTTAATACACTTCCCTAATGCAGCCAACACATCTCTTGAGGAAGACTTTTCCTACAGACTATAAATGTACAAATATATTTTAGTAACAGAAAAAAAAATCTACCTGACTTTAGCCTGGATTATCTTAATGTTATCATAGATTCATAGATGTAAGGTCGGAAGGGACCTTGTAGATCTTCTAGTCCGACCCCCTGCCCTGGGAAGGAGAGAAAACTGGGCTCAAATGACCCCAGCCAGGTAAATGTCGAGCCTCCTCTTAAAGACCCCCAAGGTAGGAGCCAGCACCACTTCCCTTGGAAGCTGGTTCCAGATCCTAGCCGCCCTGACTGTGAAGTAGTGCCTTCTAATGTCTAGTCTAAACCTACTCACTAGCAACTTATGGCCATTATTCCTTCTTACTCCGGGAGGTGCTTGGGGGAACAAGGTCTCTCCCAAATCCCGCTGGTCCCCCCTAGTAAGTTTATAGATGGCCACCAGGTCACCCCTCAGCCTTCTGTTCTGAAGGCTGAACAGATTAATGTCCCATAGCCTCTCCTCTTAGGGTCTGCTCTGCTGTCCCCGGATCATGCGAGTGGCCCTCCTTTGGACCCTCTCAATGCTGTCCACATCCCTCCTGAAGTGCGGCACCCAGAACTGGACACAGTACTCCAACTGCGGCCTGACCAGTGCCACATAGAGGGGGAGGATCACCTCCTTGGCCCTGCTTGTGATGCATCTGTGGGTGCAGGACAAGGTACGGTTAGCCCTACTGACCGTGTTCTCGCATTGTCGGCCCATGTTCATCTTGGAGTCAATAATGACTCCAAGATCTCTTTCTGCCACCGTGCTTTTGAGAAGGGAGTTCCCCAGCCTATAGGTATGCTGCTTGTTCCAACTACCTAAGTGCAGCACCCTGCACTTGTCAGTATTGAATCCCATGCTATTTTCATTTGCCCACCCCTGTAACCTGTCCAGGTCCTGCTGTAATCTGTCCTTCCCTTCTAGCATGCCCACCTCACCCCAAATCTTGGTGTTGTCTGTGAATTTAAACAAGCTGCTCTTCACCCCATCGTCCAAGTTGCTAATAAAGAAATTGAACAGTGCAGGCTCAAGGGCCAAGCCCTGGGGGACCCCAATGCCCACTTCCCTCCAGGTCGAAAATGACTCATCCACGACCACTCTCTGAATACGACCCCTCATCCAATTTGCAATCAATCTGACTGTGTAGGAATCAATGCCACAGTCACCTAGCTTTTTAATGGTAATGGGGTGGGAGACAGTGTCAAAGGCCTTCCTGAAGTCCAGAAAGACTACATCCACCACAACACCTGCGTTCAATGATTTTGTGACCTGAACATAGAAGGCAATCAGGTTGGTCTGACAGGACCTGCCCCTAACTAAACCATGCTGGTTGCCCTTGAGCGTCATCCCCGATGCCGGCCCATCACAGATGTGCTCCTTGATAATCTTCTCAAAGAGCTTCCCCAGGATTGAAGTAAGACTAATGGGCCTATAGTTGCCCAGGTCCTCACTCTTCCCTTTTTTAAAGATGGGGACCACATTGGCCCTCTTCCAGTCATCTGGCACCTGGCCAGAGCACCACAAGTGCTCGTAAAGCTGTGCCAGGGGTCCCGGGCCCCACAATAACCCCTGCCAATTCCCTCAATACCCTGGGGTGGAGAGCATCTGGACCTGCTGATTTCAACAAGTCCAGCCCCTTCAGAAGTTCTCTAACCCGGTCCTCCCTGACCTTGGCTTGGCAGAGTTTCTCCCAAGATCATCCTGAATCTTGGTAGGGAAGTCCCGGTCCTTGCACAAGAAAATAGAGGTGAAGAAATTGTTAAGGAGGTCTGCTTTCTCCTCTGGTGTGACCACCAGATTGCCAAGCATATCCTGCAGGGGCCCCATATTACCCAGGGCCTTCTTCATTCTCCCTATGTATTTAAAAAAGGACTTTTTGTTATCCTTGATCCTTGATGCTAGCCCTAGTTCTGTATCTGCCTTAGCTTTCCTAACAGACCCCCTACACACCCCACGAGCAGGGTCACTTTTCTTTCTTTTTATAAAGTAGCCTTTTGTCCATACAAAAATGTAGCCATCCTAAAATGTATACCTCTCACACCACTCTTGGCTGAATTTACAGATTTGCCCTTATCACTCTCACAATAACAATGGACACAGCTAGTGAATGATAAGTTTCATTCACCATGTAACAACCCAAATATACCAAACCTTCCTCAAGCACAGGATTTTCATTTAGATGAAAAAGAAGGCCAGTCCTTCAACTTTTATTTAAAAACAGAAGTGTCAGAGACACTGCCTGGTGTCTATTGCCATACAAATCTCCTTTGAGAATGCTTCCTGGAAACTGATGGAATAGTTTTCTCTTGGCGTTATAGCATAAGAGGAATATAATATAATATAATATAATATAATATAATATAATATAATATAATATAATATAATATAATAATCACTGTGAGTCAACACTCAATGACCTTATGCTCAATAGCAGAAGACAGCAAATACTCCATCTATCTTTCCTACGTTTCTTTTTAATGCAGGATATTTTTATGTTGTGGCCAAGATATTTTTAAGGTAACGGCTGTAGTTAACCCAGATTGATTATTATAGTTGATTATTTGATTATGATTTTTTATTTGTTTTAGGTTTTTTCTTGTGTATTTTATACCAAAAAAAAGAATAATATTTCTGATTGATCATAGGATGATTAGAGGTCCTAGTATTAGGTGGCTTTTAAAAATGCCAGTGAGGTATTTTAACAGAGGCTGTCTCAAAAAGAATAGAGAATCTTTTGACAGTAGGCTAAAAACCACTTGACTTGTTTAGCTTAATTAAAAATTGAAGTTGAGAAGCAATATGATTACTTCATAAATGTATTCATGGGATGACTATCAGGGATTTCATGGGATGACTATTTAATAGCAAAAGAAGAACTATTAAATTACAGAATAAATATCACCATAAGATAAAAAACTTATTACCTAGTCACAAACACACTGAGACAGGAAATTAGAAGAAAGTTTCTAATGATCAGAGTGATATTTTGGAATGGTCTTCTTGACAAAGCATAGGAGGTCAAGAATCTGAATTCTTCAAGACTTAACAAGTTTATGGAAGGCATAACCTAGAGTCAGATAGAGACGTTCCTGGAGAATTAATCAGTACATTTGATACATCAGTTAAAGTATTTGATATCCTAAATATTTGAGTGATGACGATGGTAGAAAATTCAGTCTCCAAGGCTTCCTGCTGATGACTTGTAGGGACTAAGAAGAAATTCTCCTTCAACATTCTTTTTCCTCTTTCCTCTGCCCCTCAATTCCCCTAATCCATCCTTGCCCCAGTGGAAGCTTAATTTGGCTTCTGGATGCTTTGTTTCACTATCCTCTGATACACTGAGCATTGGCCACAGCTAAAGGTGCAAGTTTGACTGTGGTGCTCTGGTGTTCCTAGCAGTAGCTAGAAGCCTCACAGGTACCTGGCTAGAGGGTCTTGATCATCTGCTCAGGGTCAAAATGATCACCAGTTTTGGGGAAAGGCAGGGACTTTTTCCTCAAGTCAGACTGACAACGAACATGGTCCTCCTCCATTGCTCTCTTCCTCAAATCATCCAAATATGAATATAACAATATTAATCTGTGACATATTTTAGGCTCCTGACAGATGTGGGGAAAAAAACCCAATATGTTTTACCAAAAGAAGCACTACATCCAGCTCTTCAGTGTCTGTATAGATTGGGCACTTCAGTGGGGCTTTTTTGGCACTTTTATCTAAAAGCTGATTCAAGCTACAGTATTAGATACAAGTGCCAAAAAAGCCCCACTGATGTGCCCAATCTATACAGATGTTTGGTGAACTGGGTCAAACTAATGTGATGCCTTTTCTGGGCGTACGCTGGGCTTGGCACAGGGGTGTGCCGAGTTTAAAGTAAAGCACTGTTTTGGTGGGAGTGTGGGTTACGTTTGTTAGTCTTGTGACTATTTTTCTATTTTCACAGGGTGCTTTCTGACTGGTGTGTGACAAGATTCAGTGGACATGTCTAGACAAATGTTTTTTTGCAAATGCATGGAACTAGAGTCAGTTGTGCCAGGAACCACTTGTAGTCTTATGCTCCTATTTAAAGGTTTCTTTGGGAAGAAAATTCAGGTAATGAATTTTTGTGGTTCAAGATGCTGCTTTGGTTGTGTTGGATAGCAAGTGATTAAGGGTCATGCGAACTAATACATTCTGTGCATGCTTATCAGTTCTGAGAGGTGGGCATATAATCTGTAAGTCGGGGTGGGCAATTATTTCAGGTGGAGGCCACCTTTTGGCAAGGCATCGAGGGCCGCATGACAGGCAGCCAGGGGCAGATAACTATTAACTTTCTACATTTTTTAGGGGCCCCACGGGCCAAATAGAATGGCCTGGTGGGCCTCATCCAGCCCACGGGCCGCATTTTGCCCACCCCTGCTGTAAGTGCTTATATGGGGTTTGAAAAGGTAGGTATGCTAAACTGAACAGGAATCCTGTAATATTTGGTTGTTCATAGCAATAAATGTAACTTAACCCTAAGCTTCCATAACATGACAGTTACTTTCTGTGAATCTCATTTAAAATGTTAGGGTAGCGTGCATGTCCTGCAAAGATAAACAAGAGAACATTATACCAACTGTATAAAAATGGATAATCTCTGGAATAAGGAACCATCAAGTTGTCCCTGGAAGTCATTTAAGAAGAAAAGACACTGACAGCATGATTTGTGATAATTTGTTTAACTCTGGGCACCAAATGGATCAAAAGAGAAATTAATGTAAAATGAAGCACAAACAGACACATTCCAAAGGTCAACTACAAGGTGGCTTTTAGGAGTTCTGCGAACAAAAAGGGAGAAAAAAAAAACCCCTCTCCCAAATATGCACCCAACACTTCCTAGTGACAAAAGCTTTGCTGGTAAAACAGACCTGTGCTCAGACACATGGAGAGAACTAGCATTTTGAAAAGGGGGGTGCAGATGATGAGCTGCATCATCATACATAAAAACACATTTTTCTCCAGTTAAACATAAACCAGAAGCTTTACTAATATGCTAGAGTAGGGCTGTGGAAAGCTTGGATAGCTAATTCAATTCAGAGGAGATTTGGCCTGATTTGGCAGCTGAATCTCCAAATCTGAATTGAATTGGGTGCCCATTAATCTCTCTGAATCGAATCAGAAGCCTCCAAGTCGATTCAGAGAGATTCAGAGATTTGGCCATAGACTGTACAGGCAGGCACTAGGCAGTGCCAGTGGGAGAAGCTGGAAGAGCAGCCAGACAAGCCCCAACTTGAGCTGGCAGTCCCAGGAGAAACCACAGGGGCAGCGGGGAATGATTGGGGAGCTGGGGGAATGATTGGGGAACTGGGGGATCGAAACGAGAGCTGGGGAATCAAAGTGGAAGCTGAGGAGAAGCCCCCAATCATTCCCTCCCAGGCCCTGTAGCTTCTCCCGGCTGCTCCCCCAGCTTCCCCCCAGTTGCCCCCCAGCCAGGGCAAGGCAGGCAATGCTGGCAGCCCCGGGAAAAGCCACAGGGGCTGGGGGGAATGAGTGGTAGGTGGGGGATCTAACTAGGAACTGGGGAATTGAACCAGGAGCAGGGGGCGAATGATCAGGTGCTGGGGGAATGAACAGGGGCTTCCCCCCAGCTCCCAGTTCAATTCCCCAGCTCCTGCTTCAATGCCCCAGCTCCCTGATCATTCCCTCCAGCTCCGAATCATTCCCCTTAACTCCCCAATCATTCTCCCAGCTCCCTGATCATTCCCCCATGCCCCTGTGGCTTCTTCCAGGGCTGCCAGCACTGCCTGCCTCACCCTGGTGGGGGGCACCCAGATGAGCAGCCGTACAAACCACGGCTACTCCCAGGGCTGCCGGCTCAAGCTGGGGCTTGCCCACCTGCTCCCCCAGCTACTCCTGCCGGCGCTGGCTGCCTGTATAGTTTATGGCCAAATAAGATTTGGCACCGAATATCTTTGGATTCAGATTCGACTGAATCAAATCACTGTCTCTTTGAATCGCCGAATCCAGATCCAAAGCAAATACTTTCCGCATCACACAGGCCTATGCTGAAGTCTAGGGCTGTATTATTCAGTTTAACACTGAAGGAAAAACAAATAGATCTTAATTGGAACAAGTTAAAAACAATCTGCAGGGTTGTGAAGTAGCAGCTTCATTACCAGGAGCAGCTAACAGACAGCAGAACTGCAGAACAAAGGTTAGTTTGATTGGTGGAATATCAGGACCATTAAAAAAAAGAGAGGGTCATTAATATCTATGGAATGAAGAGTGTAGAAAGGATCAGGTAGATTGTAGTGAGCCATGAAGTCAAATGACTGCCTCAGCACTGCCTGACTTGAAATGCTGCTGCCACTGCTAGGGAGTTGGTTTTAAACTTGGGGTGGAGCAGGAATTAAAGGGAGGGTACAAATACACCTCCCATGGTTCCCCCCTGTCCACATATGATTTTGTCCTCCTCTGTTGGGTATGATCTTTTCACTCATCTAGCCAACACAGTTATCCATATGGGACTTCATAGTGTGCACTAAGCCTAAGTCAAGGCTTGTTCTCAAACTACTCATTATTAAAGAGCGAATGTAGTTGTTACCCATCTTTCAAAACAAGAGTCAAAAGGAAGGGAGAAATCAACATATTCATATCAAATTGTGTGTATCTCCTTCTGTAAGTGGTGCTAGGACCATATACAACCTGCAAATACTGCAATGGAAGAAATGTAGTGCCAGTTACAGCAACAAAGCAAATGCAATGGGAGATAGAATTGTTATAGGATTTCCTTCTGAAAAATGTATAAAACCAAATAACGTATGGTTGGGGATAAAGAATGGTTTGCCATGTCTAAGACAATAATAAAAATATCCTTATTTCAGCGGTCCCAGAATAAATTCAGAGTAATTTATCCATTAGAAACTTGCTGCTACACATTAAGGACCAAATAAAATGATGCAAAAATCTGCAATAAGAAACGGTGGCCGTAAAGTTAAAAAAAAGATCAACTATCATCATTGCCAATCCATTGCAGGTGAGGATGATTGTCTTCCATGATTTCCTTACCTGTGGGTCTATAGAAGGCTAAGGAGGCCAATCCAGGATCAACAGACTCTATTGCACATTAGACACATGCTTCCATGTGGACTGGGTAGATCTGGATTCTTGATTCAGTCTGTGAAATGCTGTTTCTACCACCCCACTTTTCCATCTCCTGTGCTTATTGTAAGGTTTCAAAGTACTGAGATCTTTGCAGTAGACTCTTCCTCAATTTGGGCCAGTCTTTGGTGATAGCCTCTCATGAGTTGATGTTGATGTTGTATTTTTTCAAGTTGACCTGAAGGATGTCCTTGAAGTGCTTTCTCTGCCCTTATCTGGAATGTACACCTTGACTGATCTGGGAGAATCAAACTTGCTTTGGGAGTCTGGAGTTGGACATTAGGATGATGTGGCCAGTGCAGCAAAGTTGATATCAAATGATCATTGCCTCAGTGTTCATGGGGTTTGCTTGCAAGAAGATGCTAACGTTGATACATCTGTTTTCCCACTGGTTTGAAGGATCTTTACCAGTCAGTATTGATGGTACTTCTCCAGCAACTTGAGATGTCTCCTCTACACTGTCCATGTCTCAGCTCTGTACAGTAAGGTAGGAATCACAACTGCTTGATAAACCATGAGCTTTGTTTTGGATCTGATGTTGCAATCTTCGAAAACTCATTTCTTCAGGTGTCCAAAAGCTGCACTTGCACTTTTCAGGTGATGTTGGATTTCTTCATTGATGTCAGCCTTCTGTGAGAGATGGCTTCCGAAGTATGGGAAATACTTAAAGTTCTAGAGTCTCACCATAAATCTGAATTACTGAAACTGGGGAGTGCTCATTAAGAGCTTACTAATGAAGGACCTTAGTCTTCTGAATCTTAAGCATCAGTCCCATTTTCTTGTATGCGTCAGTAAACACATTGACAGTTGCCTGAAGATCTGCTTCTGAATGGGCACACAATACTGCATCATCAGTGTACTGGAGCTCACTGAGGTCAGGGTGACTGAGGTCAGAGTGTTCTTGTTTTTGCTCAGCATTGGCTGAGGTTAAACAGCTTACCATCCATTCGGTAGTTTAGCTCCATTCCAACTGAAAGCTTGTTAGTAGCCAGATGTAGCATTGGAGTAGGGAATATTGAGAAGAGTTGTTGGCGTTATGATGCAGCTTTGCTTAACTCAAATCTTAACCTCAAAGGGCATTTTTACCTCTGTTCAGGGAGGCACGGGGGGAGAATGCTTTAATTAGCGAGCTGCGCTAATTAAAAACACCCAATCGTCATGTGTATCAGCATCCTAGCGTTGAAAAAATGGTGGCAGGGCACTTTAAACTAAAGCTCATTCAATGAGCTTTATTTCAATGTGCTCTAACACCATTTTTTAGCATGAGGACATGTGATGCTAGAGTCTGCTGAAGCACTTTAATTTCCATGCTCTAGCAGACTCAATTAATCGAATCTGCTTTGACACGTTAGATTTCCAATACATCGGAGCAGACTCTCTGCATGTGTATAGGAGCCCAAAGGGATCTGTGATAGATCTGTTCCTGAGAACTACCACTCACATACCATCATGAAGCAGGTGAAGAATGGTGGTGAATTTCAGTGGGCATCTGTACTTCAGAAGGCTCCTCTACCATGCTTCTCATTTCACAGAGTCTAAGTCTTTCATGAGGTCAAAGAAAGCCATATATATGTCTACCCCTCTGCACTTGCTGCGCAGTAACTGAAATTACTGTACAGTACGGACACATGTCTACACATGCATGCCCATACTGCACAGTAAACACGGTGATTTATGACAACTTGATCATAAATTTGATACCTCAATCATGCAGGTATCAAATTTATGCCCAATTAGTTACTGTACAGTAATGCACATGTAGACGCCTTACTGTGCTGTAACATTATGTGTATGGACTGACTTGGGACTTTAGTCCTACTCACAGCATTAATGAACTTACACACCTGCATTTGTAGACGCCAGCCTATTCCCACTTACTGTGCAGTAACTTACTGAGCAGTAAATTTAAACCGGTGTAAATGCATGTGTAGACACACTCACAGAGAGGTTTATGTTGTTCCCAGAATTTTTCCTGCAGCTGGTGAGCAGTGAAGATCATGTCTGTTCATAGTATCATAGTATCATAGTAGCTAGGGTCAGGAGGGACCTGAACAGATCATGTAGCCTGACCCCCTGCCACAGGCAGGAATGTATGCTGGGTTCACAAGACCCCAGATAGGTGATCATCCAACCTCCTCTTGAATTTGCCCAAGGTAGGGCAAATTCATAAAAGAATTTGCCCAATTTGCCCAACTTCCCTAGGAAGTTGGTTCCAGATTTTGGCCACCCTAACTGTAAAATGTTGCCTTCTGATCTCTAATCTAAACCTATTCTCCATCAGCTTATTACCATTGTTCCTTGTCACCCCAGGTGGTGCTGGGGAGAAAAGGGCTCTAACTATTTGCTGTTGATCTCCCCTGATGAGTTTGTAGGTAGCCACCAGGTCCCCCCTCAGCCTTCTCTTGCTGAGGCTGAATGGGTTCAGGTCCCTCAGTCTCTCATCATAGGGCCTGTCCTGCTGCCCTCTTACCAAGCGGGTGGCCCTCCTCTGAACCCTCTTCAGGCTGGCCACATCCCTTTTGAAGTGCAGCGCCCAGTACTGCACGCAGTACTCCAACTGTAGCCTGACCAAAGTCACATAGAGGGGGAGTATCACCTCTCTGGACCGGCTTCAGATGCACCTTTGGATGCTTGACAAGGTATGGCTGGCCTTGCTGGCTGCGGTCTGGCATTGGCAGCTCATGTTCATCTTGGAGTCAATAATGACTGTATGTATGCTGTGGATTCCTTCTCCCAAGGTACAGCACTCTTCATTTGTTTACGTTGAACCCCATCCTATTCTTGTCTGCCTACTTTTGTAGTGTGTCTAAATCTATTTGCAGGCTCTCTCTCCCTTCAAGTGTGTCCACCTTGCCCCACATCTTAGTGTCATCAGCAAACTTGGACTGCGTGCTTTCCACTCACTCGTCCAAGTCGCTGATGAAGATGTTAAACAGTGAGGGCCTGAGTACCGAGCCCTGGGGTACCCCACTGCTCACATCTCACCAGGTTGAGTACGACCCATCCACCACTACTCTCTGGATGTGGCCCATCAGCCAATTTTTTACCCATCCAACTGTGTAGGCATCAATGCCACAGTCACTTAATTTATTGATGAGAATGGGGTGAGAGACAATGTCAAAGGCCTCCTTAAAGACTAGAAAGACTACGTCCATGGCGACACCATCATTCAAGGATTTAGTTACTTGGTCATAAAAGGCAATCAGGTTGGTCAGGCAGGACCTGCCTTTGATGAACCCATGCTGATTGCCCCTGAGCACAATCTCCCTTGCAGGCCCCCCACAGATGTGCTCCTTGATGATTCTCTCCAAGATCTTCCCGAGCACCAAGGTGAGACTTACAGGCCTATTGTTACTTGGGTCCTCCTTCCTCCCTTTCTTAAAAATTGGGACCACATTAGCCAGTTTCCAATACCCCAGCACCTGGCCAGATGACCACAAATACTCATACAGCTGGGCCAAGGGCTCCGTGATGACCCCTGCCAGCTCTCTTAACACCCTTGGGTGGAGGGCATCTGGACCTGCATATTTAAAAATGTCTAGCCCTTCCAGAAGATCCCTAACTACATCTGCACTGACTGAAGGCCTGACAGAGCTATCCCCAAGATTGTCCCTACCTCTGGTAGGTGGGATATCCTGGTCCCTGTTCAAGAAAACAGAGGCAAAGAAACTGTTTAAAATATCAGCTTTCTTGTCTGGCGTAGCCACAAGATTACTGTTTGCATCTTGCAGGGGCCCTACATTGCCTGGTGCCTCCTTCTTGCTCCCAATGTACCTGAAAAAGGATTTTTTGTTGTCCTTAATCCTGGACGCTAGCCTGAATTCCATCTCTGCCTTGGCCTTCCTAATAGTCCTCCTACACTCACGGGCTGAGGAAGAGTACTTCTCCTTGGTGATAGCTCCTCCCTTCCACTGATTGTACGCCCCGCTTTTAGTCCTCAGGCATTCCTGAATGCCCTTGCTGAGCCAAGGGGGTTTCTGAGCACTCTTACCCCCCGTGCTTCTCTCAGGGACTGTTATCCTTTGGGACTGGAGGATCTCCCCCTTAAGGTACAACCATCCCTCATGGACTCCCACCTCCTCTACTTTCTAGGCCTTCAGTGCCTCCACCACTAGTCTCCTAAGTTCATTGAAGTTGGCCCTTCTGTATCAAGGGCTTTAGCCTTGGTGTAAGCCCTTGACGCCCTACATTGGATAGTGAAATCCAGCAGGTGATGATCGCTATTGCCCAGGTGGTCAAGGACCTGCAGCCCCCTCACCAGGTCATCCCCCGTGGCCAGGGCCAGGTCCAGCAAGGCATTACCCCTAGTAGGGCTGTGCACTTCCTGGATAAGGTGAAGGTTCTGTAATACAGCCAGGAACCTACGCGAGCGGTCAGACCTGGCTGTCTGCTCCTCCCAGCCAATGTCTGGGTAGTTTAGGTCACCCATGACAATAACATCCCTTGACCTAACCACTTCCATAAGCTGACTGGAGAAGTCTTGGTCCAGCTCTTCCCCCTGGTTAGGTGGTCTGTAGTAGACACCCATCGTAAGGTCCCTTTCACCATGCCCCCCTTGTAGTTTGGCCCATAGTGTCTCTGCCCGACCCTCCTCTAACCCAAAGCTAATCCTTGATGATGTGAGGTGCTCTTTAACATAGAGCACAACCCCCACACCTTTCCTCTCTGTCCTGTCTCTTCTATATAGGGTGTATCCCCGAATGCCCACTGCCCAGTTGCAGGTAGGGTCCCACCAGGTTTCTGTGAGCCCTATTAAGTCTGCGTTCTTACTTACTATCAGGAGGCACAGTTCCTCCTGCTTACTGCCCATACTATGACCATTAGTGTAGAGGCACCTGAGCCCTCCTGAGGGTGTATGAGCCTCCCTCCCACTCCCAGGACAGTTGTGGCCCCCTACTCCCAGGACGTTGATGCTTACCTGGGCCTCCCTTCCTCTTGTCACCCTGCATGCTGGTGAAGCATCCTCTCCACTTGAAGCCACCCTTTCCCCCATTGAAGCTAGTTTAAAGCCCGCCGTACGAGATCAGCCAACTTAGAGGAAAAGATACGTCTGCCCTTAGGGGAGAGGTGAAGCCCATCCCACCCCAGCATGCCCTCCTTACAAAAGCATGGGTTGTTGTCAAAAAACCCAAAGCCTGCCTCATGGCACCAGCTCTGAAGTCACCAGTTAACCGCGTCAATGCAGGCCTCATGACGCCTACCCCGTCCACTTACCTGGTGGAGGAAAATACCACCTGGGCTCCCGTCTTCTTCAGTTGGTGTCCCAAGGCCTCGTAGTCCTCCATGATATTATCCGGCTTGCCCTTGGATGCATCATTTGTACCCACATGGACCACAACCAGTGGGTAGTAGTCAGAGGGCTTGATGATTTTAGGGATGGTCTCTGTGATATTGCGAATCCTCGCTCTGGGCGTGCACCAGGCCTGCCATGACCAGGGCTCTGAGTGACAGATTGGAGCATCAGTTCCCCTCAGGATGGAGTCCCCAGTGACCAGAACTTTGAGTCTCCTTGTTCTTGGGGTGTGCCTCTTCTGAGCTGGTGATATAGGCCGAGCGGCTTCAATTTCTCTGGGGACCTGTTCTTCTGTCTCCTGATGATCAAGAGTTGTGTCTCTTGATGCTCTAAAGCTGTGCTGAGATTGCAGGAGGAACTCTAAGTTGAAGAGATGGTTCTGGAGGATTATCACAATGATCTTTCCTGTGGGGGCAGCAAAGCTACAACAAGAAATGGTGGCCATACAGTTAAAAAAAAATCAATTATACAGCTGATACAATAAAAGATATTACAAAAAAATAAAAAATAAAACCAAACCTTTGGCTCTGGAAAATTTGCAACATATTCACTTCCTTCATTCTGATGGCTGTTCTTCCAGTGCCACAAAATACATTCACTTCAAAAATCATAACTAGCAAAGAAATAAAACTGCCAGAAGATCTATCTTGCACCAGCTCAGATATAGGATAACCCTGTGCATGTTGCAATTAAAAGACCAATTAATTAGAGCTTATTTACAGGTAGCTAGAAGTTTGGTGGTTCAAAAATGAGAAGCATCTCAGCAATTAAAATATTCCACATTCCGTAAGAAAAGGTTTGTCAGGTAGGAAACAGTGTGATTATATATTGAAAAACAAAATCCTCTCCAGCCCAGTTGGAAATGGCCATAAATAGCACTATGAAAAGGTTATCACATACTTAGTGCAAACTGGCAAAGGAAAGCAAAAATGGGATGAGTGGTTTCACATTAATCAATTATGCCTGGTTAAAGGGGAGGAATGATACTGAAGTTGTTATTTCTGCAAAACAGCCTGGTTGTTGGAATGCTTTCTGTTTACTGGATTTTACAAACAGAACCAATAGGAACTCACAGTCTGCAATTACCCTAAATAAGCTTTGTAAAGGTCTCAACAGCCATAATTATGAATGGAACATTGGTTGTTGCCAAGAACAGCATGGACTTCATTTCCAGCCTTATCTAAAACTGGGAAAACAAAATAAGTTTTACACACTCTCGTAAAACACCATACTATGGTACCCATCACCCCTGGCAAGTCTGTTGGCATGGACAGAGCTCTGAAACTAAAATGACTTACAGTTGGTAGTAACCAGTTTATTATGGAATTATGATGTGTTTAAATTCACTTTTACTGTGAGGCAGCAATGTAAACCTGAAAAACCAAGATAAATCTACACCTAGAAAGTTAATGGAAACTTTCCCCAGTTAGAAACAAATCTAGTGTTCTGCATAGTAACGTACAATGTTCCTTTGTTTTAATTATTCTCCACATATCTCAGTGGGACTTTAAGAGAATTGGAGTATGGAACCAAAGTCAGGCAGGGAATTTATAAAAACAGTTTGTGAAAAACCACTGGGATGGTTATGAGCAGAAAGGCAAAAAAAAAAAAGAAAAAGAAAAGACAAAAGAAAGACATCAGAGATAGTGGAGTAAAATGAAGCACTAGTGAACTATTTAGATTTTGAATATTTTAATAAAGTAAGGGGCAATCTGACACCTACAAAAACAACTAAATAATTTAAAACAGAGTCTAAAAATTAAGTACTGTACCAGATCACCACAGCTGAAAATGAACAGTTTGAGGAAGAGTGGTTAATAGTAAAATAAATCTTCTTTTAAAATCTCTTTTAAAGAAAAATATTCATGGCAGTACTGAAGTCTTAAATAAAACTTAAAATAAAAATCAATCAAATAATAGGTAATAATGAGAAGAAACACACTATGAATTAAGAATTAATGCGTGGGAAATTGGCACTATATATTGACACCAGTACAAGAAATCCTGATGGATCTCAAGGCAGAAACAATACCATACTTCCTCACTAACAAATAAATGTTAAAATGATAGAATAATGACAATCTAGTGTAATGAAGCCTTGCATCCAATATTGTTTTAAGGAGGTTAGCTGCTTCCACAATGGACTAGCTCTAAAAATGATATACAAATATATTTCTCCATTTTCTATTATTAACTATAAAAATTGGCATTTATAACCTAATAGCATGCATCTACATTGTGAGTTTCCTAGAAAACACCATCTTCATGGAATAAATGCAAGTACCTCAGACACTAGTGTAATCCCTATGTTAGTGGACATAGATGCCATTTGGATTGCTCTCTGGAGGTGTGAACCAGAAAGAATTGCCTATATCATGTCTTTGAACCATGAAACCAATCTGTGGCACAGATCATAGCAAAAGACACAAGAAAAGGCATATTTTTCTTCTTCCGTATGAGAGAGTGCTTAGAGCAGACACCAAACATAAACCACATATATGAGGAATGAAAAAGAGTTTGATAATCATGTCGTCAATCTTCTCTAATTTCATGATGCACTTTGCTATGATGAACCTTGAATTAAAAATCTCTTTCAAAGCAAAACACAATGTACCTATAACATGCATGAAAGGTGACACAAAGTAATAAGCAAATTGAAAAGGTGCTGAGAACACTTGATTAGTGAAAACAAATTAATGATCTGTGAGATTATCCTACTATTAGCCTCTGTTTTAACGTATTCTATAACTGGTGCAAGTAGTTATCACTCTAATAATGTTAACAATGTGTTATAATAACTTATAAAACATGTAGTATACTAAAAAACTGAATTAAATATTACAAGTAAAAAGTTTAATAACATTCTTTTTTAGAAATTAATAAAAAAGTAGCTGAAAGTGAGGTACTGGGTGAAACAAGTTTAAAAGTTGGATAACAGTCTAAAGCAGTGTTGGATAGTGAAATGTTATATGGATGCTTATGCAGACTATGGCAGAGCATAAGTTGTGCCTGCCACTTTAAGAGGTTTAGGCAGGCTGTGAGGCAGCCAGCAGGTGCAGTCAGGCCCAATTAGGCAGTCACATGACTGCAAGGGGGCCAGCTGATTGGATCACGGCTGGGCAGCCAGGATATAAGCCCAGGTCCTAGAAGCAGAGCCAACAATTACATCTAGAGAGTCAGTGGAGTAGCACTGCACAGCCAAAGGAGAGCAGCTCCCAGAACATCTGGAGGTTAGGGTAGGAACTATGGGGTTGGAGGAGGTTCCTTCTGGTCCTGGGTAAGACTTGAAACTACATCCTGCTGGGGTTGGATGGTGTGGTGGAAATGCCTGTTGCAGGGCAGGCCCCAGGGAAGGCCACATCTGTGCCTCCCCAATGAAAAGCAAGGCAGGACAGACTGTCTTAGGCAGGGGGTGGGCCAATGACATGTGCGGCCTGAGGGTGGAGTTTGTAGGTGCCCCCCCCCCTTGTCACACAGACAAAACATAAAAAGGCTTATAACTTTTTTAAACAGTTTTTAAAGAGGTCGTTATATTGAACAAGACGTTCAGAATACTTAGGAGTTCACAGTGCAAAACAGCTAAACCATCATCACTGTTATTGTTGGAAATCGTCAAATTAAGGATAATATCTACCATGGCTTATTGATAGGTCTTGAGATGACTTAAGAGTCTGACCTCTGAACCATCCACAGAAGTTGTAGGTTTTTCTCCAGGGTAAGGTAGACTGTAGGCTGGATTTCTTCTCTCTGACTCCCTCGTTCTCTCTCTCTTATCTGCTTTGAGGGCAAGACACGCCTCGAGGCAAGCTGCCTTTTGGTTATGGCTGCAGTGCCTTTGAAGTCAGTTAGCAGCCAGTTCCTTCAAGGGGTTGATGGGTGACATCAACTCTTGATGTCAGTGCCCATTCTTCAGTGGGTTCTTACAGCATTTCCTGTGGCCACCTTGAGATCTCCAGGCACAATTAAGATGGGATACTGGCATGATCAAGTCTTGACCTGGAACTATGAAGTGGCAACATTGGAAAAAGACAGCTCCAATGGACACATCATCATCTTTTCAGATCTGTTCTGAACATCTGCCTTGCTCTGAAACACTGAAGAAAGCCCAGAACAATAGAAAGGACTTTCAACATCAGAACTCTTCAAGATCCAAAGATCTGCAAGGATCTCCAACAGTCTCCATGAAAAGCTATTTGCCCTGCCCACAACTGTAAGTAATACTGAGAAACTTTACTAAAGGTACAAGAATAAATCTTCCAAATGTTCAGGAAGACTATCAAGTATGGGAGAAGACCAACTTGGCTTAGCAGGGAACTCTTTAGTGAGCTAAAACACAAAAAGGAGACTTACAAGAAGTGGAAACTTTGGCAAACAACTAGGGAAGAGTGTACCAGTATTGCTTGGGAATGCAAGGGTGAAATCAGGAACCACAAAGTGAAATTGGAGTTGCAGCTAGTAAGGGATGTGACAGGTAACAAGAAGGGTTTCTTCAAGTATGTCAGCATGAAGAGGAAGGTCATAGAAAGTGTGGACCCTTTACTAAATGGGGGAGGCAACCTAGGGATGGATGATGTGGAAAAGATTGAAGTACACAATGCCTTTTTCATGTCAGTCTCCACAAGCAAGGTCAGCTCACAGACTATTGCATCTGGCAGCACAGTTTGTGGAGGTAGTAAGCAGCCAAGAGTGGCAAAAGAACAGGTTATGGACTGTTTTAAAAAGCTGGATGTGTACACGTCCATGGGACTGGATGGGATGCACCTGAGGGTGCGGAGGGAGCTGACCGATATGATTGCAGAGCCACTGGCCATCATCTTTGAAAGCTCATATCCATCGGGAGAGGTCCCTGGTGGTGTGAAAACACCATACCTAATGCCCATCTTTAAGAAAAGGAAAAAGGTGGGTCCAGGGAACCAGAGACCTGTCAGCCTCACCTCAGTCCCTGGAAAAATCATGGAGCAGGTCCTCAAGGAACGTATATCTAAGCACTTGGAGGAGAAGGAGGTGATTAGGAACAAGCAGCATGGATTCACCAAGGGAAACGCATGCCTGGCCAACCTGATTGCCTTCTATGATGAGATGATTGGATCTCTGGTTGTGGCAAAACCAGTGGATGTGATATACCTTGATTTTAGCAAAGCTTTTGATGCGATCTCCCACATCATTCTCACAAGCAAGCTAAGGAAATACAGGCTGGATGAATGGATTGTAAGGTGGATAGAAAATTTGCTGGATTGCCAGGCTCAGAGGGTAGTTAGTCACTGCCTTGATGTCTAGCTGGCAGCTGAGCTAAAGTGGAGTGCTTTAGGGGTCGGTCCTAGAGCCAGTGTTGCTCGAAGTCCTGCACTTGGGATGGAACAATCACATGAAACGGTAGTGGCTGGGAACTGACTAGCTAAGCAGTTAAGCAGCAGCTCTGCAGAAAAGGACCTGGGGGTTACAGTGGACAATAAGCTGAATATGAGCCAACAGTGTGCTCTTGTTGCCAAGAAGGCTAATGGCATACTGGGCTGCAGTAGTAGAAATGCTGCCAGCAGATCAAGGGAAGTGATTCTTCCTCTCTACTCAGCATTGCTGAGGCTACATTGGGAGTCCTGTGACAAGGTTTGTCTCCTGACTACAGAAAGGATGTAGACAAATTGGAGAGAGTCCAGCAGGGGGCAATGAAAATGGCGAGTGGGGTGGAGCACATAACTTATGAGGAGAGGCTGAGGGAACTGTGCTTATTGAATCTGGAGAAGAGAATACTGAGAGGGGATTTAATAGCAGCCTTCAACTATTTGAAGGGTGGTTTCAAAGCTGATGGAGCTAAAGGGTTCTCAGCGGTGGCAGATAACAGAACAAGGAGCAATGGTTTCAGGTTTCAGGACGAGAAGTTTAGGTTATGTATTAGGGAAAAACTTTCTCACTAGGGTTATAAAGCACTGGAATAGGTTACCCAGAGAGGTTGTGGAATCTCCATCCTTGGAGGTTTATTAGACCCTGCTAGACAGTGCCTTGGCTAGAATTATATAATTGGGTATAGTCCTGCTTTGAGGAGGAGGTTGGACTAGATGACTTCCTGAGGTCTCTTCCAACCCTTTACTGTGCAGCATTATCACATATTTGAAACCTCCAGTGATTCACAGACAGTAATAGAAAGGCAATGAACTTTTGATAAAAATGTACGCTCCTGTTTCAACCTACAAAGGCCCTTCTTCATTCTGAGTACCTTTTTGAACATCTGTAAACAATTAGTTTGTTTCCAAAGCATGTTAAATTTGTCCTAAAAGCAATCGCTGTGATGCCCTCTAGATCTTGAAAGTGCCCATTCCAACCTGCCCCTGGATTTTGGGCAATTTCTTGTCTCCCAAAACCTTAGATTTGTAATCGTGCAACAGCCAAGGTTACTAAATTTTGCAGTAGCTATAGTTCAGTTCTGTGGCATTTTCATTGATCCTGAATAGAATGGTGGAGCATGAATGAGGTAGAATCAGTCTGGGGAGTTTGCAAAGAACAAAGTCATAAAGTCTTTGCCTCTCCATATTCCATTTAAAAAGAAGATATAGGTTGCAAGTGAGGTCAGTACACCTATGTGTTTTTACAGAAAACTATTGTTTTCTTGACCTAACTATGATATATTTATTTGATGTCATTTGATTCATATGGCACAAGGAAATCTAGAGGATACTGGGGGCAGAAGGGCATAGTTAGCAGAGGGGAAAACACCAGTCTTTTCGGTACCCCATTTTAGAAAATTGTTATGATATATTTGTTTGGCTTAACTGAACATGAAAATCTCAGGCCAAATTGATAGATTTGATGATAGATTACTCTATCATTCAATTGAAAACTGCTGTGTTTACTTACAGTTATTTTGTCATTGATGTTTGAAAATTGTTCCGATTTCTGCTCAACTAAGAATACTATATTTTATTCCCGAGATGACAACATTCATCAACGCTCCAATCTATTTGTATTTTTATTTACTACAAAAGAACAATTCCTGATAACCTAAAAATAAAGGGATTACATCTGTTTGATATCTGGATTTCTTTCTTCTTTTACATTTGCTCTAAAGCACCAGAGCTTCATATGTCAGTAGGAACACATACATAGATTTTTTTCAGAAAACTAGAGGCTGACACAAAGAGATCAGCTATTGCTTTTCAGTGGGTCTTTGTTCAGGATAAATACCCTCTGAAAGACAATGGCAATTTTTGAAAGATATACTTAAGTAAAAAAAAAATTATTGGACATATTAGAACATAAGAACTACTTTAACGGGTCAAAGCATAGGTCCATCTTGCCTAGTATCCTGTGGCACACAGTGGATGCTGAAAGAGACAGTGAACAGGGTATGACCATCATTTTTTTCATCTCTCTCTCTCTCTCTCTCTCTCTCTCTCTGTGCAAAAAAATGCTGGTCATTGGTCATACCCTGTTCACTGTCTTTCAGCATCCACTGTGTGCCACAGTATGACACAGGATACTGGACAAGATGGACCACAGGATACTGGGCAATATATATCTAGATAGATAGAAAGATAGATAAATATTCTAATTCAGAGGTGGTACCCCTAACTTCCATACCCAACAGCTACTGATGCACCTTTCCTTTAAAAATGTGTCCAATCATACACACACACACACACACACACATATATATATAAGATTGGACAAATTCTTAGAGGAAAGGTACATCAGGAAAAGTGTATGTATATGGTAGCTATGTGAAATTCAGTGATCCATGATACACATCTAAAGGTCAGACTAGGTGATGCACTGGTCTGTTCTAAATTTAAAATCTATGACTATGAAATCTCACCCTCATAAGAGTGGCAGGTTCAGACCCTATGCAGGGATGTTAAATTAATTTAATATATATTTCCAGTCCAAAATAATCATAAATATAATCTTTCGGCATTTAACCATATCCTTTAAATGGAGTTCAGGTATGGGAATACAGTGGTTATTACTGCCCACATGGAGCTTCCGAAAAGTTCAGCTCCAAATCCAATTTCACATCAGCTAGCTGATAACACAATGTTTATCAGCCCATCAACAAAACAAAAGCCTCTTTCATTAATCTAAGCTCTTTTTAAACAGCTTTTTCCAAGGAAGGAAAGGAGGAACATTACCAGCTGACCAAAAAGCCCTAAGCAGACACTGTTCTGTCTGCCTGTCCCAGTGAAATTGGAAACACACCCACACGCAGACACCTCTCAGCATTAGCTAGAATACCTCATGCCTAGGGTCTGTGGGGCTGGGGTCCATGCTGTGGGTGTTGTGAGGGAGGAAGGAGGGGTTCCCTGCTTGAGCAGCAAGCAGCAAGCAGGGAGAGGTAAGGGGGCAGGGGAAAGTCAGGCAGACTCTACTGTATCTGCTGTCTCTGCCAGAGCTCCGGCTAGGGAGCAGAGGGGCAAGGCCCCAAGGCCTACCCTGTTCTCTGGAGCAGAGAGCATAACACAGCACATCCTATCCCAGGGCTGCAAAGCATATGGGATGATGGGGAACTCTGATTTAACTTAAACCAGGAAGGGGCCTGGGACAGACATTGCATAAACTGGTTTGACACAAATCAGTTAAGTCTGATACTACATTCAATTAAGTTTATCTTAAACCAATTTCATCCATTTTGAAACTGGTTTATGTGCGCTGAATTTATGTTCTGTTACAGGTTTAAACCAGTTTATGATCACTTAAACTGGTTTGTCTGTCTGTCTGTTCCTAGCCCTGGTGCTCCCATGCAGTGCTATCTCATCTCACTTTAAAAATCAAGTGACTGCCAATCCTCAGTGGCTTCTCTAAGTAAATATATTATGGACATATCTATAGGCTTACCACAACTGATCTGACAAAGAAAAAGCCCTCAAATTCTTGAATATAGCCAAGAATTTCTGCTAACAAAGCAATGGAAATTCATTTTGTGCATCACAGTCCTAATAAGTCTAGTTATGATTCAGTGATCCATTAAGCATGTTATTTATGCATTTATCTTTTTGGGAAAGCTGTTGTAAAAGGTACTCACATTTCATACCACTTCATTTCCTCAAAACTCTTCTAATGCATGGACAGTGACAAACATGTCCTAAAGTATTTGTCACAGATTATAAATGTGGCCTTTAACATGGCTATCCATATTATGACCATCTTTCACAAATATTAAATCTGTTTTTCAGCAAGAGCTATAAATAAGAAACACAAAGCCGTATTATTCACCATATATGTCACTGAATTTATCTCTCCGATCCCCTCTCCCCCGGCACTCAAAGGGCACAATGAGACGAGCATGGACATGTGGTATTTAGAGCTGCAGACCCATCAGCAGTGCCACAAACCACACACACTGCACATGCAGGTCTTTCCCACACTGTTAATGTGCAAAATGGGGTGGAGGGTGGGGTTGGCCCTGGGAGATCCCAGTGTTGAAAAAACCCACACATTAAAAAGGCAAGGAGATGCAGGTGTTGGCAGCATGCACCACCAAAACCCAGCCTGGCTGGGCAAAGCCATGCTCCAACTTCTGGCCAGGCACCGTGCTGCCAGATTATCACAGCTGCAGTCCTCGAAGGCCCTCAGAACCGTAGGTAAGGCTGCTGGGGCCAGCCCAGGTGCTGGCCCCAGCCTCCCTATCTCACCCAGAGCAACATGCCCTGAACCAGAGTGCACGTGCATCGTTATTTCCCAGAGACAAGCAACAGCAGCACATATCATGCCGCTGCTCTTTGCCCCTAGGAAATGCACGTTCCCACTTGTTAGGACATCCCCAGATAGTGCAAAAATATTAACTGCTTTTATTTTTAGTCCATCTTTCATGAGCTTCAAGTGGGTCTGTATTTAGGCAGAATAAGGTCAAATCACCACTTATTCAAAACTAGCTGGATTTATATTTGGGCATCCTATTTTGCCTACAAATTTATGCAGGAGGTAATGAATGATCTTATAAAACAAGAGTCTCATCCTACTATAATCTGTATTAAACTTCTTTTGGAAACTTTCCCTCTATCTTTGGTCAAGTTTTGAATCACAAGTGCTGAATGCTGCCGGAAGTGTACCATGGCAACTGAAAATCTCCAGTTTGGTCTCAGACAAGTATTTACATTTAGACCTCCAAATGTCCTAAACAAGACCCAGGAGTACATAGAAGTCCTTGTATAGGACCCCTATACAATTAGTGGGGAGATGTACACATTTCCATAGACTGATTTTAATTGACACATTAGTGCTTTTGAAAGGAAGATTTAGGAAGCCTGGAGGTAATCAATACTATGTACTAAGCACAGTATTGACACTGGGACTAAGCAAGAGGGAGAATGCCTCTGTACCTGAAAAAGGCATGTTCTAGATTCTAGTTGCTATTCTCAGTATGTTTATGCATTTTATGTTAGATAAGTGTTTGCCAGGCCTTGTAAGTTTACAAACCATTGTAAATCAGGCACTGTGGCAACCTGCTTCTTCAGCCCCTGCTGCCAGTTTCCTCACTACTGATTCCCCTTGCCAGTCTCCTCTCATCCCCCCCACACACACACAAGAGAGCCTGATTTTACAAAAGTTGCACCGCACATTGCCACAATTCACGTACATTCCACCCAGGAAATTTTGTCCGTGCCCCCAGTAGAGTAAGCCCCACAGTTTGGGAAATGTTGCAGTAGCCATTGGTTTAAAAAAAAACAGCTGGAACCCTAAAGCAGGAATCAGACCTGCCGTCTTTTCTAAGGCTCCAAGTATTAAACATAATTTGATTTCTCCCTAGACCTCTGTAGCATTTGGGCAGCAAATGCTACAGCTAGGCTAGGGCCAGAAGTTGCACATAAACCAGTTTCAGTGATCAGCTGGGTTCTTGGTTTTCTCTGATAAAAAAATAAATCTCCAATTTTTGAGTTAAAAAAGTAACCCCGTATCCACATTTTTCTGTGATTAAAATGAGACAACGCTAATACATAGCTGGCTAGATAGATAGATATAGTGGTATTTCATTTTGATCACGAAAAAATGTGGATTTTGGGTCACTTTTTTAACCTCAAAATTGGGGATTTTTTATCAGAGAGCACCAGGATCCCTGCTGATCAAAAACCAGTTTAAACTCTTAACAGAACAGAAGTTCAGTGCATATAAACTGCTTTCAAAATGCATGAAACTGGTTTAAGATAAACTTGGATGGATGTAGTGTCTGACTTAACTGATTTAGGTCAAACTGGTTTATGGAACTTCGGTACCAGATCCCCTCCCAATTCAAGCTAAGTCACAGCGCCCCAACATCCCAGGATGCTTTGCAGCCCTGGACTGTTCTGTCTGATCCACTGGAGCAGGGATGACCACACCCCATCCTGGTTTCACAGAGCTGAGACAATAAAGCCTCTGCTCCCTAGCCTCTGCCAGTGCCTGTCAGCCCAGCAGGATTAAGGGCAGGGGAACAAACCCCATGTTTCTAGCCTGGATCTGCACAGTGTGAGGGGAGGGAAAGTCCCCTTTGTAGGGTTTATCAGACCCCATTGACCCTCAAGCCAGGCTGGAATCACCTTATCCTCATGTCTCATCAGCTGCCCTTGCATACAAGAAGCTGGGAGGCCAAGGAACGTAACTGCCCGACCAGGCCCAGCACTAGGTCTGCAAGGTAGGGGGAAGGGAAAACTCTGTCCCTGCTGAGTTCTTCACCCACCACACCCCCTTGCATCCTGGAGAACTGGCTGGGATCACTTGGCCCTGCCCCCCTGCTTTCACAGAGATAAGGTAGTAAAGCCTCTGCTCCCTAGCTTCTGTCTGTGCCTGTCAGCCCGGTGGGGCCATATTGAAGGGTAGGAGGAGGGAATCCCCCCTCTGCCCCAGAAGCAGGGCTCATGGGACCTTGCCAGGGATGGGAAACCCCCACAGAGGCTAGGGAATCCAGCCAGCCCTGGACTGGAGGAACTGTTCCCCCCCTGGGTGGAGATGGTAAGGGGTTAGGAGGCATGTGCCAGGCAGCCATTCAAGGATGAGCCCTGCTGTGATGCATTTGGATGCTGTCAGAAGTGGTTAGCAGGCTGGGAGGCATGCTTTAGTACACCCGGCTACTGGTATGTTCTGCTGCAAGTATCTGGTTGCCTTTCCAGTTTCAAAAGTGAATGTCAGTTCACTTTATTATCAGTTCTGCAAAAACAGCGTAGATTCAGCCCGGGGCTTTTTGACTGTCTGCATTTAGGCCTATTGTTCACCTTCCTGTTATAAACCCAAACTAACTGTTGCTTAATTGATGTCCAGTTCCTTGGTGTTTTTTCTTGATAATCCTGTCTACTGGTTTCATCACCTTACAAGAATTAGATCGATGTGTAATTACTACTACTACACATGCTTTTTAGGTGTTATGATAGGAACCAATAGGCTTCCCTGTATCATTCCCATTCAGGATATTGGTGATCATGAGTCTACATGTCTATGTATTTTGGAGGATACTTGTTTTTTAATTAAAGTGTAGACCTTGGTCTTGGGCTTACACTCCTTGCACACCCTAATGTCCACTAAAATCAGAGATGTGAGAAGTCTACAGCTAAGTCCATTGTCCACACAAGAATACTGTTTGGCAATTAATGAAATCATGAGAATTTTTATAATTTCCCTTCTAAGTATGTCCGTGCATTTGTATTGATTTGTTTACACACTAGATTGGTAGATACTGGGCACATCTACACAAGACATTTCCTGCGGATCTGCCTAATTAGCTCTGCAGTAAAGTCTCAGCATCTACAAATGCAGCTGTATTAGGCCACAGTAAACTAATTAACTCCACAGTAGGTTAGTACTTGTAAACACAAGAACTGTCTTACAGCAGCATTATTTAGTGCATAGCAACACTGATGGGGCTGGCTGGGGCTCAAGGGTGCTTCAGTACAGGAGCTGCCTGCTGGCAAGCCTTGCACTGGAGCCTTGCACTGTCGTGCTTTCCATGTTGAGCTCTGCAGCATGTTTTGTCCTGGCTCAACCTGCTGCAGTCCTGGGCTCACGTGTAAATATGGTGCCTGGAAGCAATAAACTCCAGTGCAGTATGAGTTAGAGCTTATTGGATCACATTAATTTCATGTGTAGATGCACCCACTGTTTCATCCATTATAGTAAATATTAGATATTTTGAACCTTTTTTAAAAGTATATTTGGCAAAATCTCTCTTCTGTAAATTTCTTAATTTGTGGGTTCACTTTTGATTATGATTAGAAAACTGTAAATTGGGCTATTTCTATCAAACTGAAATATTCTTTTTCTTACTAATCTGAAAAATAATAAAAAGAAAAAACCTAGCAATGGACCTGCAGATGCTCAGCACCTGAACAATCAAGCCATCAGTTCCAAGTTTAATGTAAAAGTCTAATAACTTCCTATTACTTAAAAAATAAAAACAAAACAAAACCCCCTAACCAGCATTTGCATTCACCCAATGATTTTGACTGAATGCGTTCTTCGTTGCATGGAGATAATATATGACTACTTAATTTGTTTGTAGATCCCCGCTTTGTAAGGAAGATATCTTCATACATTTTCATTATAGCTAAAAATAAATATGAAAGTAGCACAATCAATGTTAATTTCCTATTTTTCAACTACAGTAATTTTCATTTTCAAGTAAATTTACTAGTTTGTTCTTTGCCAGATTAACTAACTATTTTTTTCATAACTTGTTGCTCAGAAGTTGACTCTGGGAAGAAACCCAGAGAAAAAGATATATCCACTGGTTTTCTTCCTAAATAAGAGAATTAAGCTTGTCTCTCTTGTTAATAGGTGAGAGAAGCATGCTTCAGACACAGCCTTACTTAATGTTTCTCCCATCTAATTTAACCAAAGTCCAGTGAACCAATTCTGCACTCAGATACAGGCATGGGGCACCCCCTACACAAAATGTATATGCATATATCTAAGAACAATATGTTTCACTTTGTATATGTGTATGATTTATAATCTTTGATAATATGTAGCAGAGAGATAGATGTCTTCCTAGCATGCCATTTTCCATTTTCTGTAAGAAAGCTTTGCTGAGTTCCTCATTGAACCTATCCATAGGTAGGTTCAACATTTTATATAGGCTATACTTTTTTATATATGTATAATGAGCTCAAATCTTGCAATTAAAATGACTAAATAAAATGCTTGTGTAAAGATCTTCCAAGCTAAAGGTCGAAAACCTGAAGATTTTGTACATATAAAGCAATGCTTCACTTTCACTGTTTGATAAATATAGATCACCTACCTTAATATTTTGTCCTTTATTTTAAATGAAAAGGTTTTTGTATTCTATTACCATGGTTCATTTCCTCACCATCATATTGTTTGCTTGCCTTCAGTGACAAGTACACTATAAAAATCAGTCAAAATAACTAGTGATTTAGGTGCCCTTAAATCTCAGTAAAAGCAAAACATAAATATAAGCTGAAGTTAAACACTTGGCTGTATGATTTTAATATAAACATCAATAATTAATATCAATTATTATTGGCTATTAATGATAGTATATTGATAATAATATGTATATTTGCTTAGCATTCTATGGAGTCATAGAATCATATAAAATTCAGATTGGAAAAGACCTCAGGAGGTCATCTAGTCCATCCCCTTGTTCAAAGCAGGACTGTCCTCAACTAGCCACAACATAACGGGGAATAAGAAGCCTGGAGCAAAGGAGAAACTCGGAGAATAACTTATTCTCCATACACATTCATCATACTGATCTATGAACACATGGCTTGCTTGAAGCCATGTGATTACAGATTGGGTATGGCATATGTACATATTTGCTAGTGCCAGGAGCTGCATCAGGAGCTCAGTTAAGTAAGTTGGGGTGTGGGGAGGGGGAGGCAGGATTGGAGAGGATAGTGGGTCCACTGGGGTATTTGGCAGGTCCAGGGGTGTTTGTGGGATCAGGGGAGCTGATAAATAAATTCATTAATAGTTTGGTAGTCAAATGTTTACCACTCTTAATGAGCACAATTTTACTTCTGTAGACAAACACTTTTAATCTCTGAGGTTGAGCACTGTCTTTTGCTATAGCTTAGCTCTGTTTTACTGAATTCTTAATGGTCTTACTCATCATCATACATCATATCCTTGTACCTATAGACTGTTTCTGAATTGTTACCATTTATCATTAGCTCGTAAATGCCATGAGAGAAAGAAAAAAGGCAGGGTAACACATACAGACTCACATCACACACACACACACACACACACACACACACACGCACACACACACACACACACACCCACACCAGAAGCAGCACCTAAAATCTAATGAGCATTTCGACCAGCTCCACCTAACGTGAGAAGAAGCCTGGCAAGTTTATCTCTTATTACAATAGTTATCCACATTTCTAATTTTATAAGTAGTTTTTAGTGCTTCACCTCACATAGTTTTAATTAGTGTTGTAGCCAAATAAACCAGTGTTTCTTTGACGTATGGTACTGAGCGTGCCTGTATTACTCCTTTACTTCAGCTCTAAAACTCCTTAGGTCAATTTTATAACAATAACTTTACCTAACAAACAGTTAATAGACAAAGCTATAAATAAATATTGCAATCTAGGCTTACCCATGAAGAGACTCTCTAATATGATACGCATTGGTATACATGATTAGAGGGCTCTATAATGTTTGGGCATGGCATTGTGGCATATATTCTTCCACTCACATAAATTGCATTTGATATATCACAGGAATTTGGGTTCCAAAAAGATGGGTGACAAACATAGGATACTACCCTATTCAGATAAAATAACCATATGAAAAATATAGATGTTTAGACATTTTTCATGACTTTATTTCAAAATCCTGTCTTATTTATGTTAAGTACCACATACACTTCAAAATAAGTATGTTGCATACCTGATCCTGCAAAACAATAGGAATGGTGTTGAACTTTAATAACATCCCTCTTGGAGGCAAGTGTCCATAACAGTATACTTAAAGTTATAGCTTTCAACAGCATACAAACAACATAACTCTAAGGGCTTAAACCAGGTTGCACAATTCTTCCTAAATGAAACTTTGTTAAGAAAGAATTAATAGCTGATATTGTGTTACATTGGAATCTGTAGATAAGAAGAGATACCTCGCCATATCACTTTTTCAATTTTGTTTCATCCACCCTCACCAAAGCAAGCCATCAAATACACACAGGCTATGTCTACACAAGATAGACTGTGCAGAAGCTCATAACTACTGAGCAGTACTGTCATGTGGCACAGTGTTATGCAACAGTCTTCTCTTGTCCAGACTACATAAAACCAGTTCTTTCCAAACTGTTCCCATTAGTCATATTTCCTAGACCTCTAATCATTTGTGCTCCTTTCAACTGGAGTCTTTCCAATTTGCCCACAACTTTCTTGGAATGCCTAAATCTGAAACTGGATACAGTAGTTTTGGTGAAGCCTCACCAGTTCCAATAGAGTGGAAGAATCACATCCCTTGACTTGCAGGTTATTTTCCTTTTAATATATGCCAGTATACTATTGACATTTTTGCAGCAAAAGCATACTGTGGACTTGTAGTCAGCCTGTAGCCCACTTTAATCCACAGGTCCATTTATGAAGTGGATTAAAGGTTAGCCAGCCATTCCCCAGTCCATACTTACATATGAGATTTTTCTTTCCCATGTGAAGGACTTTAACTTGTTCTTATTGAATTTCATGAATTAAGTGCAGATCATATCTCCAGTTTATGAAGATTATTCTGAATCCTCATCCTATCCTCCAGAGTATCTTCAGCTCAACTCAGCTTGGTGCTCTCTGCAAATTTGCGAAGTGTATACTCTGTCCCATCTGCCAAATCATTTATGAAAACATTAAACTGTACCAGACCCAGGACAGACTCCTGGGAAACCCCACTTCAAAGCCCCTACAAATTAGATAGCAAACCACTGATAATGACTCTGAGCATGATAATCTAACCACTTGTGTATGCACTCTATAATGCCTTTATCTAAATTAAACCTGCTCTCTCTTTTTCCTTTTCAACCAGATCCCATCTTTTTTGTGTCTAATGTCTTTTCAGCATTTCAGAGTAGACAAAAGCCCTCCTGCCCCATGTGTCTCTATCCAGATCTTTTGCAATAGCTCTTCTCAGAAAACACCCTTCTTAAAAATAGCCCTATCCCTATTTACCATATATCTAGATTAAAAAACTCCAGGCAAGTATTGGTGTAGAAAATATATTGTTTCATGAAGCTAGGCCAGCCAGTAAGTGACAAACAAAGTTGGCTTTAATTGCCCTGCAGTGTTTTTATTAATTAGTCTTTAACCTTGTGTCAGGAATCATTCCAAACCTGCCATGTCCCCAACAGTGTTAAACCAGGAGCCAAAGCAGATTTCTCACAGTTATATGGAACTCTGGGGAAATGTAAGGAATTAGATGTCTTAGGATGTCTAACACAGTTTCAAAGACTGGAAGCACTGAACAAGTGTCCTGTCTTCCAAGTGGAGCTCATACAAAAAATCTGTACCTGGAAATGAACCCTAGAGACCAGTCATGGAAGAGCAGGTCTGGCTGGATCAAGGAAAGCTCCTTTTTCCGTGCTTAGTCAGGTTCATGTGCTGGGCCTGGCTAGGTGAGGAAAGTGAGCAGATCCCAGTGCCCCTTTTCCTAACACCCAAAGGCAGGACAAGGCTGTATGCTTTGCTCAATGAAGTAGATCAGCTGGACTGTGACACATTGTGGCCCAGCTGATCCCTTTCATTTGGCAACATCTATTTCTAGCCCTAGTCAGAAACAGAACCTACAGACGCTGACTTAAAAGCAAAGCGGTCTCATTATTTGGGTCCACTTATGAAAGATTGATGAGCACCCAAAGGGAGACTGGGGAAGGGCTTAACACAGATAACAGAGGTACATTTCATCCTAGCTATAATGTAGAGTATTAGAAGGAAATTCAAATTACAGATCAGGCCATGATATTAAAAAGCATGATCTTGGCCTCATCTGTATTTCTAAAAACTTCCTGGTCACTTCTGTTCTTTTCTTTACTTTTCACTGAATAAAACGGATAAACAATACTTGGAAAATTTCTGCCTCACTGAGAACAAGTTCCCAGACCAGAATCTTGACCCATCTTTTTCAAGGGCACTGTGCCCTCTCACTGAGCCATCTTCCCTCTAGTTTGCTTCCCTTTTATTAGCCTCACCTGAATTCACCGTCTGCCTCCTCAGTGGGCCAGCTTCAAAGAAAGGGCTGAATAGGACTTTGGTTAATGTCTACCCCATGGCCTTCTGATTCAAACACTTAGCTAGGAAAATGCAAGTCCAAATCTCCTCTGGATGAAGAGTGCCTAGAAACTGAAACTTTCACTTCCTGAGCTCTAAACACCAGACTATTGAGCTTCAAGGTGGGAAGGTGCTTGGCTGCCTCTTCCTCACTACCAGAAAGCAGATATACAAGGTGAGCCTGTTTCACCATAACTAAAATAGAATGCCAAAATACGTGCCAAAAACTAGTTCTGCCACTGTGCAAATATTTAGTACCAACGTATGAGGTGAGTGAAGGAGAAATAGGATTTAGCCCTATGAATCTTAGTCACTTCCAGTGATCATCAGCCAGGAAATAGATTTGAAATATTAAGCCATTACTATTTAGCAGTTGCTATTCTCACAATTTTTCCGAAACCACAAGACTGTATCTAAGACTTGGCACAGGGGAAAACACATGTTCAGAATCTTCTGAATAAGACCTAATCATTTTAAAGAGTACTATAAACATTAAAATTTCATAGAATAATGAATAATTGGGGCATCTCATCAGGAAACCATTCCTGTAATGGCCCGTTGAGAAGACTTCAGAACGTTGAAAACTGACAATGTCAGGGGAGTCATTGTGGAGGAGCTGAAGTTAATCACATGCGGTTTAAACCACCCAGCCAGCCCCTCCAGCCTGATGCTGCCACCCAGAGCCTGGGGCAAAACCCCCAGGCCTTCTGCCAGCCTGCAGCTGCTCTGCCCCACCTCAGACTGTTGCGGTCCTGGTTGTACATGTAAACGCTGCACCCAGCAGCAGCTGACTCCAATGCGAACTGCACTGGAGCTTATTTCATTGCATTAATTGAACATGTGGATGCACTCACTAAGTGTAAGATTTAACCTTGTGTAACATTAAAAACCTAATTTTAACCATCCGCTTCTCAAAACAATGCATTTGTTTTCCTTCGTATGAGGCATCTCTGTTCATTCATACATTATATTTTTTTACTATATTAAAAAATTATACAATGTATATTAAAAATGAACTCACAACCTGAAATATTTTATAAGCAAACAGAGGTTAAATATATATCTAGTGTCATCCTGGGTCTTTCCATTGTTTATTTGGCTCAGAGATAACAGAACTTTCAGAATCTCTACTTTATATAGCTGGTGTTGCCCATACAACTCAAAAATACATCTTATGATGCCACAAAGAAGTGGGGAAGGAGCCAATATAAGACTACAGAGTACCAGAATTCCCTGAAATAGAATATTTTTAAATTATATATTTTAAATGGGATACATATTTTTCATCACATTACAAATTATACTGAACCCTCTGCATGACATGGATGATGAGCTGTTGTGTAGTAATTGTATTAATATTATACCAAGACTGGTTTACTGACATGTTTTCTATATGACTATATTAGGATAAATATTGGCATGTTTACTGTAGGAATATGCTAAGTTACATCAACAGAACTGTTGGGAAATAAACAGTAAGGCAGACAAAGGCAGTCCTCCCCAAGAAGCATTTGTGGGTTGTTACAGGACAACAGTAGCTCAGTTGGCCTTAAAGAAACTTACTCAAACTCATACGGAGCCCACCAAACTGGTTTTGCATTTGCTTAGTCAAAAACCTAGCAACTGAGAGAACTCTGTGGGGATAACTGATTCTCTTGAAGTCTGCACTATAGCTCCTCAATGGGAATTACTTTTATATCAAGCAAAGAATGAAGTACCATGTTTACTTGAACACAAGATAACCCTAAGTGTAAGAGAGCCCCCCAGTAATTAGATTCTACATGCAGAACATTTATAAATTTATTATAATTTTCCATTCGTGGAATCTAATTATTGGAGGATCATCTTAAATTCATTCTGCACAACTACTGCAGGTGGTGGGGGGAGAAGTGATAAGGGGGCAGTAATGAAGCAAGTGGTAGGCAAAAGTGTGAGATTAGTAGGAGGGGCATGTTGTAGGGCAGAGGGCACTAATGGGGAAGGTAGTTGGGGCAGGTCATAGGGGACAGGCAGTGAGAGAGGTAGGCAACTTGCTCTGTCACCTGTTGTCCCCCCACTTACCTCCCATTGTGCCTGTCCCCTCTGCTCTGCTGCCTCAGGTTGCACCAATTCCCCTTTCATCTGTTTCCCCTTCTGCCTCTTTCCACACCACTTCTGCTACCCGCAGCCTCAGGTCCCCACTCCCCCTTCCTCCCATCTCCCCCCCGCAAAGTCTTTTTCCCTTTGCCTGCCCCTCAACCTCTGCCCCCTTACCTTTGCCAGCTCTGTGCCACTGCTATGGACTGCAGCAGGGATGGAGCTTGCCAGCACAGAGCAAAGGTACAGGGGAGTGCAGCAGAGGGGGAGAGAGAGGGAAATGCAGCATTGGAGGGGAAGGGGAAGGGGGAGGAGACTGGGGGCTGCGGAGGAAGCATGGCAGGGTGTGCTGGGGCAGCAGAGAGGGTAGGAAGCAGCATTGGCTCCAGCCTCAGCACCAGCTCCAGCCCCAACCCCAGATTGGGGTTGGAGCTGCAGGAGCTCCCCGCCTTCCTCTCTCCCCCTTCCCCTGGCTTGTGCTTGATTGTAAGGTGAGGGGCTTTTCCCCCATGTTAAATGAAGGAAAAAACCTCATATAATAGAGTAAATACAGTAATAAACTAGTATATCAAACAGCACGTTGTCCTTTCTCTGGCACTGGTAACTCACTCTGAGTTAATACAGGCAGACAAGGTTCCTTGGGTGAATTTGATATCTTTTATTAGACCAACCCAAATGGCTGGAGAATAGTTATTAAGCAAGCTTTCAGGTTCAAAAACCCTGTCAGGCTAAAGAAGCTTCAGCAGTTGGTGTGTGCTCTTCCTGGATGGAATGAAAAGTAAAGAAGCCAGGGGCTGGGCTGGGCTGGGCTGGGGAGTCAGTTGCCAGGCAGATTGTAATGTATCAAAAATCCAATGTCTATGTTTAGTCCCTGATCTCTAGTATCCAGCAGGTTGATGAAATGGAGCTCATAGGCTCATCTCTGGGAAGTGTTGTGTAAGTTTCCCTTGAGGATCAGGACTGAGAGATTGGAGAGAGAGTGGCCCTCCTGTGAGAAATGTGCCCCCACCAGTAATTGAGTGTTTCTGTCTTTGATGGATTTCCGGTGTGCATTCATTCTGGTGCGCAGTTGTTGTCTGGTCTCTCCTACATATCTTCCATCAGGGCATTTGGTGCATTGGATGAGGTATATTACATTTCTGGAGGTGCAGCTGTAAGATCCTGGGATGCTGATGGCTCTGTTGTGGGGTGTAGTAATAGTGGGGGGTGGTGGAGATGTGGGGGCAGGTTTTGCATTTCTTGTCCTGGCACGGTCTGGATACTTTTGGTGTGTTCTGGGCTTGAGGAAGTTTGCTTCTGGTGATGAGGTTGGCGAGGTTCAGTGCTTGTCTGAAGGCTAGGATGGGTGGCTCTGGGAAGATCTTTTTAAGAATAGGGTCTCTTTCTAATATGGGTTGCAATTTTTTGAGGATTTTCCTTACAGGTTCAAGGGATGGGTGATAGGTCATAACCAGCTGTGTGTGATTTGTGGGGGGTTTTCTTCTGTACTGCAGCAGTTCTTCACGTGGTATCCAGGTGGCTCTTTCAAACGTGCGATCTACCTCTCTGGAGGAGTGTCCTTGCTGGGTGAAAGCCTTTTGAAGATTGGTGAGGTGGCAATCCTGGGTGTTCTCTTCAGTACAAATGTGGTGGTATCTGAGGGCTTGGCTGTATATCACAGCTTTTTTGGTTTGTTTAGGGTGATTGCTGGTTCTGTGCAGATATGTATGTTGGTCTGTGGGTTTCTTGTATACTGTGGTCTGTATTTTACCCTTCTGGATACTGATCATTGTGTCTAAAAAGGGGATGTTGGTGCTGTAGTATGCTAAAGAAAGTCGGATGGAGGGATGGTGACTGTTGAATTTCTGGTGGAACTCAGTCAGAGATTGCAGGTTCTCACTTCAAATGATGAAGATGTCATTGATGTATCTTAGGTATAGTAAGGGCTTGATGGTGCAGTTCTTGAGGAAGTCTTGGCATACTGTGGGGCCATTTTAGTGCCCATAGCTGTTCCCATCATGTGGAGGAAGTGTTGATTATTAGAAGTGAAATTGTTGTGTGTGAGGATGAAGTGTATAAGCTCAGTAATATCTTTGGGTCTGTATTCTGGGTTGTAATCTTGTTCCTGTAGATATGTAAGGCAGGCTTGGATGCCATCCTGGTGTGGGATGTTGGTATATAGGCTGGTAACGTCCATGGTGGCTAGGAGTGTGTTGCTGGGAAGGTGGTCTATGCGAGTTAATATATGCTTTTAAAATACAATAGTTCCACTGAGATGTGTTTTTCCACAGATAATAAACATAACACAAAGATAGGTACTGGATTTATGCAAATCCAGGACATTCTTGAATTTAAGAATTGATAGAATCTAGTTATTGGAGGATTGTCCCAAATTCATCCTCCTCCCAATGCTTCAGCAGGGAAAGCATTGGCAGGGAGGCAGGTAGTAGGGGAGGCAGTAGAGGGGCAGGTTGTAGGTGGGCATCAAGCAGCCTCTTGATACCTACCTACCCCTGCTTCTTGCCCCTCCACACCTTGCCCCCTGCCACTTGTCCTCCCCAGCACTTTCCCCTCCCCACGGTCTCAAGTACCCTGCCTGCGCTTTCCCCTCCATGTCTTCCCTGAGCCATTTACCCTTGCTCCACTCTGGCAAGCTCTAGCCCTGCCCCGGTTTGACCTGGTAGCAGTGGCAGTATCATAGCAGCTGCATCCTTGGCTGTAGCAGATCAAGGGTAAGTAGCAGGGAGAGGGGGAGTGGAGATGGGGAAAAGCTGTAGGGGGGAGGTGATGAGGGCATCAGACAGCAGTTGTAGTTCCAGCCCCAACCCCAGGGTTGAGGGCAGCACCAGAGCTGCAGCAACTGGCTGCCTCACATCACCTTGCATTCAAATTCAAAATGAGGAGCTTTTCACCCCATGTTAAACACGGGGTGGGGAGGGGGAAATCTCATCTTGGATTCAAGTAAATACGGTAGCAGCACTTAGCTGAAGTGTCAGCTGTGAGCTCATACATTCCAAAACGCAGCATGACAGTAAGCACAGAAACCACTGCAGTGCTGACAGCATAGAAGACCACAGGCATGGTCATAGGAATACATCAGTCATGCATACACATATAAACAGATATGTGAGGAAATAGGCATTATACAGAGGGATACATTTTGCTGTTCAGAAAAGTCCTTGTTGCATTCACACCCCTCCGGTGAAGCCCCGTTGAACTTATTTGGACTTGTGGTTGTTCAGTCCTGTGACAAACTTATTGTTTAATTATCTAAAGATAGAGGTAGGATCCTAATTTTAGAAACAAAGTTTGATAATTTTGCCAACAGTACTAGCAAACTGGCCTACACGAGCAACATAACATATCCCCTGCAACTGCAGAAGGCTGTTGCTAGGTAGCAGTTTAGGGCAGGATGACACACAGTATTTGCATTCAAGCATATACCCTTTCTGAAAGCTATGACTAAAATGTTTTTCTTCTCCTGGTACTTCTATTAACTAAGCAAATAGAAACACTCAATGTCAATATCTTTTCAGACAAAAATGACATTTCTGTAATGGTCATTATTGTATTTTTTTAATCTTACTGTCATGATGATTGATAAAACATTTGCTAAGAACACTGTAAACCAATAAGCCTACAAAACTACACATGAGTTTTTCTAGATTTATATCCTATTAAGTAGTAATCTACCTCATCAAATACATAGTTTAATGTGAGGGTTTTGTTTAATTCATATTAAATTTAACCCATTATTTCTCTATGTAATGAGCCACTTTAAATAGAAAGATAAAACTAGATCTATAAGCTTAAAAATAGCTTTCAAAAATTTTCATGAGAACCTAAGAAAAACATCTTTTTCACTTATCCTGTACCATGGTATCACGGATAATGAAAATCTAATGATATTTTCATTAAATTCATAAAGTAAAAGTTACTCCCATTAAGGGAGGCAAGTAGGGGAGGCACTAGAGACACATGTACCTTACAAAGCTAATTTAAAAATTACTTCAAACCTTTTCCCCCCACAGGTTATTAATTAGAGATTTAGGTCCCATGGTGGCTCTTCCACTAAAACCAGTAAATTATCAGTTTTAGTGAATGATGAATGTAAAAAATAAGATTAATCTAGTGTCCAACATATTAGCACAGCTACGGAAATGAAACTTTCTAATTAGACATCAGGATTACACATAGTGGTTAGGGACAGAAGAATTTACCCACAACTGGCTACTCTGGGTTTCTTATACCTTCTTTGAAGTTTCTGATACTGAGAAAGAGGAATTTGGATCAGACAGACTTCACAAATGTGTTCCTGTATTTATTGTAGTAGACAAGAGGATGCTATGAGAGAGAAAAAAAGCTGCTTATTAGGAAGCTAATTAATCAGGCATCACTTACACTGGCTTTACCTGAAGGTGTTTAAAAGGAGCACAGGTTGTTAGCTTGTAGGGAGCCTCCTCCTCATTTCATAGAAGATCATCGACTTAAAATGTTAGTAACATTTTTTATTCTATTATGATGCAAGCCTTTGGTTTTGCATTCAAATATGAAAATGCCCATCTAAATCATACTGTGAGCCTGTTTGGTAGAGAATTTGATGTGTCTGTGTCAGTTGCATCCATAATCAGATGTAGGTGGTCTCCTCCTTAAAATATAGATCTAACTTAGAGTGTTTTTCAAGTATGCAACTCTTGAGAGAGAATTTAAGAGAAATCTCCATTGCATAGCACTGCAAAATGCTTGGCTGAAGAGAGATAATTCACCCGTCTGTTACAGTTGCAGACATCCAGACTGATTGCCATGGGTACTTAATGTTCATGTGAATGACAACTCTTTTGAGTTAACCCAGATATTAGGGTTGCTATGCCAACAGTGGGAATAGTCAAAGCTTGACGTATGACTTGCCACCTTCTGATCTTTTTTGAGTTGGAATTAAAAGCTAGCAGATGACAAACCTAAGGCCTCCCTCTTTGTCAGGTGTGCCAAAGACCAGAGGGAACTGTGTACATGAGTGAAAAAGAGAAAAGCATTGATTTAGTGTGTTGAGGAGATGGTAGGGGCATAAGAACATTTTGTGAGAAACAGAAGGAACAAATGAGTTTTTGTAGTAAAAAGAAACAGATAGATTTGGTTATAAACTATTGTCTGTATAAGCAATGTGTGTAACTGCTTGAATAAAATGTGAGGGCATCCAGAGACATTTTGCTTGAGCTGACTTAGCCTGTGAATATAGCCCTGGCATGTTGTTTGTTATATGCTCATGCCTGAGCTTCAGCTTGGATTATTTTAATGTGCTTTACATAAGGGCTACACGTGACCATTCAGAACATTCAAGTACTATGTAATACAGCTGGCACCTTGCTTACTGGTGCTTAACACAAATGGAAAATTACATCTGTACTTTAGTTCATCCCCGGATTGTGTCGTAAGCCCGAGGACTGCCTGTATGGAGATAAAATATTTACCCATATTTACTCATTGTTTTCATATACAATCCGGCACCATCAAGGCTTTCTCCTCTGCAGCCACGTTGATTCCTGGTATTACAAGAGATCAAATGCTGTGGTGAAAGGTTGTCCATGTACTGACCATTGGAATGAACGGCTATTCTATCAGCAGCAACACCTGTGCTGAAAGAAACCTTTTTTTTTTTTTGGTTATTTTTAATACAATATTTAGATATTTAGCTATTGTGACAGATGCATGAAAACACTGAAATTTACAACAGTATGAAATTCTTCAAAATCAGTTTGGAGGCCATTATTATAGATATATGAAGGGAAAAAAATCACTATTTTAAAAGTAATTATAATCATGGTTACTCTGTTGTTACACTCATTTATCCCTGCAGCTAAAGGTCAGAAGCAAACTTTAGGATAATCTAGTCTGCCCTTCTAAGAGATAGATGCAGGAAAGTGTGGAGTACTTAATTCTCCATCTGACTTTAATGGGAGATGTATGTTCTCAACACCTCTCCAAATATATGGGGCCTACATATTCCTTCCCTCTTTACTTCCTTTTTGGCCAAAAAGAGCTTAATTAAAAAAACGTTCAAGTCAAGGTTGAAAATACGTATTGGATTTTATGCAACTGCTTTCTGCTACACAGAATATGTTGGTCTTCCCCATGTATTCGTTCATTAACTGTCTCTCCCTCAAGTGCTATGACAAAAATAAGCCTACTAGCCATACTACTATAAGACTAAGGTAATTCCAGCCCAGAGGCTAGAGCAAAGGGCTCCTGTGACGGGTGGTCAAAATTCAGGCAGAGGTCATGAGCTAGAAGTTAATATTTGGAGATGCCCAGTCCAGGGGTGAGAGTAGAAGACAAATCCAATATACCAGGCCAAGATAACATGTCTATAGTCTACAACCAGGACATCAAGCCAGCCCAGCTGAAATATATACTGTGTATCTCAGCTGTCCTGTAACTCAGCTGAGATATATACTGTAGACCTAGATGGTGTACAGGAAATCTGGCTTTTAAGCCTGTCCAAGGCTAAAAGACCTTCCCATTACTGAGAGAAGGAGGAAGAGCATAGAGAAGGAGGAGAGCTGAGTCAGCTAGCTCATTAATTAAAATTTAACTCTTACACATGCAATTGACTGACAGCAACAAAAAGATTTACTCCTTTATGTGATAAACACATATATATACATATATATGCTGTGGGGTTTGGTATTGAATGGCACGTGAGAGAAAGACATGGTAAGCACAAGTTTGTGTCATACTGGACTGAGAATACTGTTCAGACGAAGGATTTAAAAATTCATGCAAAGGTGTTTACAACATATAAACACCTAGGAAGGAGAATTATTTAGTGTTAAAAACTAATGGGATGAGTAAAAGAAATGGAGTATGAATTTAAAAAAGGATGCAGTTAAGATGCATTTGCAGTATAGAGCCCTATGTTTCATAGCAATAATCTCAACAGTTATCTAATCAAACCACCTGCAAAGATGAAGGGCTTGGTGCTCAAAAGTCTTAATCTTTCTGTATCCCAATTCTTGGTGTTGTTTATACCAACATAAAAACACACCTGATATTTTAATGGTAATTTTATAGCATTTTTCCCTAAGGGTGCTTCAAGTATGAAGCGTCTAACATTCTCTAAAACCTGAGCTAGGTAGTTCACAAGACTAAACAAATCAACTGACAACAAATCAACTTTTTGCCTACATAGGTTTTTCCCTAATAAAATGTTTGAAAATGTATTCTTTCTCCATAAAGGCACTTATTTAATGCTATGTGAACAAATACACTTATACCAAAAACTTGCTTCCCCTTCCATATATATAGCCTATGAAGAGCAATAGAAAAAAGAAAAGATTACAAATTGATTTTTAAAGCTTTAGGGACCACTTACTGGACGATGTGTAGCCATTTACAAATGTTATAATTTGCCAATAAAAGCAAACGATAGCTCTTACAACTACAGTAAGCTTCTGTCACATTTACTCTGTGCAATACTATTACAAAAAGTTTTACAAGAATAAAAATAGCATTATTTGCAGTTGAAAAAGCCCAGAAAGCACCACGGGTTTTTTTTGTTTTGTTTTTTTTATCTGAAGGATCATGAATTAACCTAAGCCACTCATAGGTGGCTATAAACCATTCATGAAAATCAATTTCTGTGAGTTCTCTTAAAACAAAACATATACAAACATGACGACTTTAGTTCCATACTGAAGCTTATTAATACAATATACTCTGGTTTCTCTTCAAATTGCATAAATCTTTCGCCTTTACTTTACTAATTTGCTATATATAATGTATTGGCTTCAGCATACTGTGGCAAACCTAAACTTGTCTACCTGAAGTCAACTAATGAAATATTCTTTGGCATCCTTTCATCTGTGAGAGACAATGGATATTGCAGCCTATGACATAGATGGTTTGCAGTGTCTCATGTGACTGAATAATCCAATCTGAGATTTACCTGATCTGTGGCAGTGGTTGCAAGCATATGTGTCATGGCTGAGTGGTTTCGGAGCTTCTTGATTCCTATGGATTCTTTTCTCTTCAAGCTGTCGTGGACTTTGATGCCCTAGTGGAGATGATGATGCCAATTGTTCCGATCTCTTGCCAAGGTTTCTCACTGGTCAGGATCAATTCCAAGTGCATTTATATTTTGCTTGTGTGTGTCTTTGTAGCAAAGCTTCGGAGACCTTGTTGTTCTTGTTCCTTCCAATAGTTCCCCATATAGCATGTCCTTGAGTATACGTTCATCTTCCAATCTGCTCTGATGACCTAGTCAGCGCAGTCATCTCTGTTTGAGTAGGGCTGTCACACTTAGTAAATTTGCCCTTTCAAGAACCTCTGCATTGGTAACTTTATCTTGCCATTTGATGTTGCATATGTGATGTAAATAGTGCAGGTGGAAGCTGTTTAACATTTTCTCTTGATATGCATAAGTTGTCCATGTTTCCCCACCTTACATGATAGTGCTGAGTACACAAGCTTTGTACACTAGCATTTTGGTCATAAAGGTAAGCTTTGCATTGTTCCATGCTCTTTTATTTAATCGGCTGAAAGCAGTGACAGTCTTTCTGATGTGCACATGAAATTCATCATCTAGTGAGAGGTTGGTGGTCACTGTAGAATATAGGTAGCTGAACTTTTGAACTACTTCTAGCTGGTTCTCATTAAGAGTGATTGATGGATTTTGTGGAACTCCCTGTCCTAGTACAGCTGTTTTCTTCATGCTGATGGTGAGAGAAAATGTCAGGCAAGCTCTTGAGAGGTGATTCATGAGTTCTTGTAGCAGGTCTTCAGTGTGGGCTATGAGGGCAGCATCATCAGTGAACAGATAAGCACCTTTGTAACTTTAGTCTTTGCCAGCTCCTTCCGCACCCTGGGATAAATTTCAACAGGCACTGCTGACTTAAATTCATTACATTTTTTCAAAACTCTGATATATTTTTTAGTTATCATGATCCTCAGCCCTTTTCCTTCTTGTCAATGTTAATTTTCTTTGGTCATAATTTATTTTTGATCATAATTTATTTTTATTGCAAAGAACAAGGAAAAAATTGAGCAGATCTGCTTTCTTTACATCCTTTCTTAAGCGCTCCCCCTGGATATTGAACAATGGATCCACAGTTTCCTTGATCTTTCTTTCCTATCCAAAGGAAGGGTATCTGATGAAGGACACACTCTGACCAAAACTTTCTCCAACATCTCTTACAAGCATACCATTCGTCCCCCAAAAAGATATAAACAAAAAATACCCTTTGTTGTCTGATATTTTTATACAACCTTTCTTATTTTCCCTTACTGTTTGTATCCCTTTTTTTGCCTTATGTTCTTAAATCAGTTACGTGATTTTTGAAAGATTTCCCCCTTACCTACAGTAATCCCATCCTCATTTGAATCTTGATAAATTATAAGTATTTTGCAGTAACCTGTCAGTCACATGGACTAATCTCCTCAAAAATCTGTTAAAAACATGTGGCTCACAACTCCAAATATCACATACAAAGCAATTGTTAGAAGAAGACTACCTAGATAAATTATCATTAAAATTAACAAGCCCAATCACAATTTTACTTTGAATAGTGATGACATTTAAAAAATTGTATTAATTTGCCTGATACAATTTATCACAAGTGAGTTGTAGACAAGTTATCAAGTAAAATTTGGCCAGGATGACTTCGTATATTTATTTAACACTGAATAACACTTAAAATTATGTCGTTTTAGACCGTTTAAAGACCAAATAGCCTGATGGTCTAATCCAGTATGGCAATCTCCATTTTCCTAAACTACCACCAGTGTGTCTAATAGCCTAAAATTGTGAATCACAGCACAGACCCCCTCACTAACCCTCATCTCTATCATTGCATAAGTTTAGCACTAAACAGTTACTAGAAACATACCCTACTGGCTGTTAATATTAGAAAATCCTCCCCACCCCAAATAAGATATTTAGAAAGGTAGAGAATGTATTTTTTAAGAGCAATTCTGTAGAAAAATTCAATCAGGACTCATAGAAGAGATGATCTCTTTTATTAGACCAACAAGATTTTTTTTTTTTAAAGTCTTTAATTGCAAGCTTTCAGGCAGAAACACCCTTCATCAGGCATTTGAGAAAATATTGTGAAAGTTCTCCTGGGTAGAAATGAAAGTTCATATTTCATAGGATTTGACAGAGGAGTCAATAGATGGAAAACTTCTCTGGGCAGTCAGTTCATAGCTGGTATGAAGCCTCTCACCTCCTGTGAGGATCTGTGATGATGAAAATTACCTTGAAACAAAGGCAGGAGCAAGATTTCAGGTTTCAGGTGCTCACAGTTGCTTTCTGCTTGGGAAAATATGAAGATTTCATTTTTTTAAAATCGGCTAAAATTTGATATCTTCCATGTGTCAGGTATCCAGGTTGAAGCTATGTTGGTCTAGAGGAAAAGGCAATCAGAACTCAGAGATGATATCTTTTATTAGACCAACAAGATTTTTGCAGAAAAATGTCTTTAATTGCAAGCTTTCAGGCACAAACACCCTTCATCAGGCATTGGAGAAACCTGAGATCAAGCTCCTGCCTTTGTTTCAAGGTAATTTACATTATCACAGATCCTCAAAGGAGGCGAGAGGCTTCAAACCAGGTATGAACTGACTTCTCAGAGGAGTTTTCTATCTATTGAGTCCTCTGTGAAATCCTATGAAATATAAACTTTCATTTCTACCCAGGAGAACTTTTACAATTTTTTCTCCAATGCTGGATGAAGGGTGTTTGTGCCCGAAAGCTTGCAATTAAAGAATTTTTGTTGCAAAAATCTTGTTGGCCTTATAAAAGATATCACCTATAAGTCCTATAAGTCTATAAGACTATAAGTCCTATAAGACTATAGGACTATAAGTCCTATAAGTCCTATAAGACTATAAATCCTGATTGCCTTTTCCTCTAGAACAATACAGCTGCAACTTGATACCTGTAGAAAAATTCTTAACTTTAAGCAATTCAAAGGTCAATATACATCCTGCTGTCTATAAAATTTGCTTTTCAGAATCAAAATTGGTATGACTTTCTTTGTTTTGCCACATGGCAAAAGAGAGATGGAATAGTAAACATAAGTGCTGGATTATGGGAAGTTGTGAAAAAAAATTATTTCCATATTTAAAGCAAATTTGAAAATGCATAACTATGTATTGAAATACAGCAACACTATCTTTAATAAAGCAGCTGTACACTTTGTGCCTCATAATATTTAACTTGCATAATGCTAAGATTTTTTTTTGAGCTGGTGTTTTCCAAGTGGTGCTTTGAATCTAATAAGAAATGAAGTGAATCTAAAAAGTTTGAGAGCCACCAATGCGCAGTAAAAATAAGAATGAGCGTACTCCTCCCTTAAATGATTAAGCAGTTTAGAAATATGTCCCTTAAAATGCAACGGTGAACCTTGAACTTCCAACTTCATTGAGAAATGAAGTTTTTTGGCTTTGTATTTACAGTTAGCATATTTAGCTGTCATGGTCAAGCCAGGTTTTGAACCAGAAACTCAAGTTTCACAATAGTTCTTTAATCTATCTGAACTACAGCTTTTAGCTGTGAAAAACTTTATTAGTTCATCATGTCACATTTCATTATTGCCTAACCTGCTCAAATGAACCAGATGTACATCAAATATTGGGGAATGCTAGTGCAACACCTTAATTTTGTGTGTGACTCCTATCTCTACAATGGGTCATATCTGAATGTTACAACCTGTGCCAATTTCTACTATGTAGCTCACCGATATTCCCCAGTTATGCTTTTTGCTGAGTATCCTCAGAGGATTAAGGATCGCTAACTGTCAATTTCACTCTCTATTTGGGAGCAGAGCAATTTAAAAAAAAACCCTACAAAACTCCTGAAATATGTATTTTTCAATGAGTTCCCTAAGATGAGACATCTTTGCCTTGCAATTTTAATTTGATGTGACTAATCCAATGGATCATGATCTGTCACTGGATATGTGAGCCATAGAAAGAAGTAAAAAGGCTTTACTCACAATTAATTATTTCAACACCACTCAGAACAAAGGCTCTGCTATAGAAGAAAAGTGACTAACACTATGCATTTCCGTCATGATTTTTTTCTGCGTGTAATTACTAGATATAAAGCATTTCCCACACACACAGTCCCTTGCATGCACATAAACACCCCTGCACACACAACCACCTTTCCCCCACCCATATACAAACACTCTTTTCTAAAACATTTTAGAAACAATAAAAATGAGATGTGTTGCTCAGAATCACAGAAACCCAGGAAACAAAAATCCACATTTATGCATGGAAGAGTAGATTGGCAGCATGTCTGAGAAATGATTTCCTGTTTCACCAGAGTTATATTTAATGCATGAGTAACTGTAGCTTGTTGGCAAAAGGAAGAAAGGTGAAAAGGGTTTATTGAATGGGTACAGGATAAAGCCGGTAACTCTTGAGTTCTAATCCCATTTTTCATCAACTTGCTTTATGACTTTGAGTAAATCATATAGGTTCCTCATCTCTTCCTCTTTATGTCACTGGGAACATATAAAAAATTAATTATGGCCAATTCTACTCACAGTGAGCTATGCCTTGGCTTGATGACACGATTCTACTCACTGAAATGGTGGTAAAGTCAAGAATGAATTTGCGTATGTGCTTTGAAAAAATACGGAATGCCTTAAAAGCCTTGAGAATCATTTGTCACTTCTTTGTTTCTTAGTCTTATCTCCTTTCCATTGTTGTATTTCAAGTTCTCCTGCATTTGCTTTGTAGGATGTCTGGAAGAGATGGGTGAAGCTAATAAAAATAATTTTATGAAAATTCATATGACTTTTTTAGTGGTTCCTGAAAAGGGATTTTGCATGCCTCACAAAATAGCAGCAAGGCAGATATTTATTCACAGGAAGGTAGTTAAAATGCAGTTTCTGTGAAAAAAATAAAAGCTACTTGTTTGAAAAAAATAGTTGGAAGTTAAGTACAGGTGACTACTGATGATGCAATAATTTGGGGCTCCTGCCTAGATTTCATAGATTTTATAGACATTAGGGCTGGAAGGGACTTTGGAATATCATTGAGTCCAGCCCCCTGCCCCAGGGGCAGGAATTCAGCTGGGGTCATGAGATCCCAGCAAGATAAGCATTCAAATTTCTCTTGGAGGTGTTCAAAGTAGGTGCTTGAACCACCTCCATTGGCAGGCTATTCCAGACCTTGGGAGCTTTGACAGCAAAGAAATTCTTCCATATGTCCAGCCTGAACAGTCTTGCAGGAGTTTATAACCATTAGATCTACTCATCCCTTGGGGAGCTCTGGTGAACAAATGTTCCCCCAGATCCTGGTGCACACCCCTTATAAATGTATAGGTGGTCATCAGATCACCCCTGAGCCTGCACTTTTCCAGGCTGAAGAGTCCCATAGCTCTCAGCCTGTCGTCATAAGGTCTGTTTTCCTGACCTCTGATCATGTGCATGGCTCTTCTCTGCACTCTCTCAAGCTTCTCCACATCTTTGTTGAATTTTGGAGCCCAAAACTGGAAGCAGTACTCCAGCTGTGGCCTCACCAAGGTCAAGTACAATGGAAGAATGACATCCTGGGATTTGCTTGAGAAGCAGCTATGGATGTAAGCCAGCATTTTGCTCACTTTACTAGCCGCAGCATCACAGTGAAGGCTCATGTTCATCTTGTGGTCAATCATGACCCCCAAGTTCCTTTCATCCATAGTGCTAGCCAGCATAGCACTACCAAGCCTATAAGGATGCTGCAAGTTCTTCTTCCCAAGGTGGAGAACCTTGCATTTTTCAGTGTTAAACACCATCATGTTCTCGTCCACTCATTTCCTGAGCCTGTCAAGGTCAGCCTGGATCACCTCCTGTCCTCAGGTGTGGATGCTTTACCCCAAAGCTTGGTATCATTCGCAAATTTGGCCAGTCCACTTCTGACTCCAATGTCCACATCATTAATGAAGATGTTGAACAATATAGGTCCAAGGACAGAGGCTTGAGGGACCCCACTCGTCACAGGGTCCCACAACCATGATGATTGACTTCCATCAACCACCACCCTCTTGGGTCTGACTATGGAGCCAGTTCCCCAGCCAGCAGATCGTGGTGGACCCGAGGCCACAGTTGGCCAGTTTTGCCAAGAGGGGATCATGGGATACCAGATAGAAGGTTTTTTTTAAAGTCAAGATATACAACATCAATCTCCTCTCCCTTGTACAGGTGATAGGTCACCTGGTCATAAAAAGAAATAAGATTGGTGAAGCAAGACCTACCCTCAACAAATCCGGGCTGGCTATCTCTCAGGATGTTGCCATCGGCCAGTCTGTTAAGGCCTAAATACACTTTTATATAACTAACGGACACAAAACCACATTATGGCCATTTTGAGAGTTTGGGGATTCCATTTGCATGGCATAGTCATGCTGGCCCCACACTGCCTTTCTGAACATGCCCAGGAAGCTACAGTCTGGCCATGTATGCTGTTGGCTCTGAGACAGAAAAGGATTACCTGGAGTTTTGTATAAGTCTATATAAGCCTTGAAATTTTAGTCACAGAAAACCCATGACTAGTAACTATTTGATGCTTGAGGAAGAAGACTCACCTGACTTTTGGGCCAATAGCCTAATGGTTAAGGCACGGGTTAGAGGGAATGCGGTTCAGGGAGAATGGCACTACCCTGGAAAGGAGGCGGCCTTGGATTCTGGCCCTGCCCCTTGCAGGCAGAAATTATTTCACTGCTCTTTATCCAATGAATATTACATGCAAAGTGAAGAAATCCACTAGGGGACAGGAGCCAGAACTTGACGCCTCTCCCTTGTAGGTCAGTTTCCATCTCACTAATCCATCCTTCTGTAGCTTGCTCTCCACTTCTTAGCCCCATGTATCTTCCCTTTTTGGCTACCACTGGTTAGAAACTTTGTTAAAGTTTCTGGGTGAGGAAAGGATAGAATCTAGGTCCCCACTCCATGAACAAGTACCCTAATCAGTAGGCCAACAGATTGAAAATTCAGAGGGTCCTGGCTCTACTCTGTTTTGTTTTCACACTATGTGCAAAAAATTGCAAGAATGTGGCTAAATAAGTGCAAGTTAGACGTGTAAGTACAAAATAGGATTTCACTTTTTATGAGTTTTGTTGATGGTATGAAATGGTTGAGCTAGTGGATGGAGAGTCGCATATTTTCTGCCATGGTAATAGTACCTCCTTTCCTGACTATCTGCCATAGTGAGTTGTTAGACCATAATAGTCACCTATTCAGATAGAAACACCTTCGGATATTGAATAAAGAAAAACATAGAAATCAAAACATCAGGATGATTATGAAAGCCATGCAGGGTGCTTCAGAGAGCAGGAAGAGGAGCAAGCCTCCACGGTAGGGTTTGGAGTCCTATTTAACTGCAGGGCCAGACAAAAAGCCAAGGATTTACCTGATCTCTAGACCAAGGAGGACTTGAGGATTCTGGGGAAAACCCATTACACAGGAGAGGAGGATCCTGCAGACCCCAAAGCACTCTCTTAATCCAAAGCCTTTTCCAGAGTGTTAAAGCAGAGCCAGAGTAGTGCAGAAAGGACTGATTTTTTTTGTGTAGATTTGTATAATCCTTTTCAGAGGTATAGCTAGCTATTTCAGTTCCCTGTGCAGAGCCAGAGGTCCCAGGTGCTGCTGTTGCTGCTGCTACAGCACAATCTCAGGTTGCTGTGGCTCTGGGTCTGGCTCCCTGCACACTGGCTGCAGCAGCCCTGTTGTGTTGGCTCCTCAGTAGCCACCATTTTGGCACCCTCTCTAAATTGCCAGCCAAGATGAGTGCCCTCCTTGCCCACCCTAGATACCCTACTGATTCTTTTGTTGTCTGAGAGATTGTATGCAACCGCTGTGCATGTTTGAGCTATACCTGTCACATATTTCTGAAAAGGTGACCTATAAATCCAGAGTGCCCACAAGGCTGGAGTTCTGAGAAAGTATGTGCATAAGCTACTAAGGAGTCTGGAGAGTCTGTAGTGATGCTGAAGGCTTAGCAAAGTCATCTATGGCACCTTTTTTGAGAAAGAGTAATAGAAACAAAGCCTGCTTCTGACATATGGGCCACAGAGGCCAATAAAATAAAGAGAAACCCAACAGGACCAGTGAATTGGGGCTCAACACATCAGCCTCCTGGGTATCAAGTCAGAAGGGTTGTAAAATGAATTATAAAGAAAATGCAGTATCCTTAGCTTTCATGTCACTCTGGGCCTAATGTTCCCACGGAGCTCAGGAGAAAGACTCCCATTGATTTCAATTAAAGCATATTGGGTTTTAAGATTTTAACAGTAAAACTTGAAAAGATATCAAACTTTAAAGGAGAATACTTTGTCAAAGTAACAGTCAAGTGCATTATGGTTCAAGCAGACAGTGCTGTACAAGTGAAACAAAAAGAGCTCTGGCACATAGGCAAGTCAGAATAATGGGAAACCAAGTGTTGCCTTTGAAAAAAGACAAAAAATGTGAAGAGCAATTTCTAGTCCATTCAGTACTTTCCTATAAAAGATTCACTGTGTCCTTTTGTAGTGTAACACTTATAGCGACAAGTTAATCAATAAAGATCTTATTAAATACTTTATAATATTAGTAATTTTCTAATAATTATACATATCTACTTAAACTCAATATGATCAATATAGAATCCTTAAATTTCCCATCAAGCATTCCCTCCTTTGTCAATAACTCAAAACATCAACATAATCCCTATCATTCATACCCATAACCCATGCCTCATCTTCAGTGTGGCTATCTGTCCAAATCAGGGGTTGGCAAAAATGGCCTGCGGGCCACATCCGGCTTACCAGGCACTTTTATCCAGCCCACAGGCACCCACCAATGAACTGTAGCCCACTCAGCCCTTCCGCCAGCGAGGGTGGGAGCAAGGTGCCCACACATATACACACACACTCCAACATACCCCATTAAGCCTTGCTCCCACCCTCTTGGGAAGAAGGGCCCAGCCCAGCCAGCAGCAGCTTCCAGGTGGGGCTCCTACTGGCCCTGCTGCAGCCACCCCATGGGAACCTGCTTGGCTTCCCCAGCATCCAGCTCAATCTAGGTAGTAGATAGGGAAGCAGCGAGGGCAGGAGTGGGGGTGGGGGTGGGGGTGGGGGTGGGAGCGGGGGCAGGGGTGGGTATCGGAGCAGTGGAGCCGCAGCTGGGAGGAAGTGCTGAGTACAGCACAGAGCCCATGCTCGGGTTGGGGGAGGCAGGAGGAGCATGGAGCTCGGGTGGGCAGGGTGCGGGTGTGAGGGAGGGTGGGGGGTGTGGGGACCCCCTCACACTCCCCCACATGGTGCACAGCCCCCTCTGCTAGCAGCATCATCAGGCAGGGGCACTCAGGGTGGTCATGCCTGGTGCAGGCACTGACATCCGGCAGAACGCAGCTCCGGCCAGTGCCATATGCAGAGATGAGGGGCGCAGCCTGCCTGGCTGCCTCTATGACAGGGGTTCCACGCGGAGTGCCTGCAGCTCCTGCACTCACACCAGGTTAAGCCCTGTGCTGGAGCCAGCTGCCTTCCCCACCACTTGCTGCACAGATCCCTGGACTCCACCAGGAGCAGAGGGAGCCCCACCCCTGCTTCTGTGCAGAGTCCAGCGTGGGGCTTCCTCTAGTGCGAATGCAGTGTAGTATTGCAGTGACTATAATTGCTTTAATTGCTTCTCATATTATTGACTATAATTGCTTTAAGTGTTTATTTTGTTATTTTTCTTTTTATATAAGGAAAAGATTTGACCATTAAGATAAAGTTAGTATTTGGCTCTAACTATTCATTTTAAAATTCTTATTGCTTAGCATAAAATGTATTTAACATTGGTCTTATGATTTTAGACATGTTTGACTCATGACTTTGGAACTTAAATTTAGTATAAGGAGAATGCTTGTGTAAGGGTTTGTGGTATGTCTGATGTATGTGAATATGTCTGGTTTATGTAGAAAGAGGTAACAAAAGAATAAATGATGGACATATGTGCCAGTGACACAGAAAGACAGGCCTCTTGCAGCAGGTGAAAATAACCTTCTGTGGTTTAACGGTTAAGAGCTGCAGTGACCTAAAGTCAGCAGTAAAGGATTACCAAACACTAAATCATGCTCCATCCTGATGGCTGAAGACTGCAAGCAACGGCCCCTAAAGATTGCAGACCACAAAGCCAGAAGATCGTGACCTACCAATCCCAGCCTGCCAACAGGACAAAAAGGACAGCCTTCACATCTGACTCAGCAGAATCCATAGGCTGGTATGGACAGCTATTACTGTAAAGAATGAACACAAAGACAACGCTTTGGGTCTTTTCCACATGCAAAAAGGAGTTTTGGGCATGTCCAACAAGACCTGACTCCAACTCTCTTGGTCAGCCTGGCTGGCCACCAGACTGCCCTTGAACAACTTTGAAACTTGGTAACACCTTAACTTTTGCAGTCTTAACTTAACTGTCTAACTTCTGTGTGTGTGTGCTTGTCTCCTTTGAATGAATGGATGAATGAATGAGTAAATAAGTATGCATGGAAATGAGTGAAGCAAATAACCTTACTGTTCTTTATTTTTTTCATGTTGCATGTTTTATGTTCCAATAAATGTGACGTTGTGCCTTATCCCCCTGATAAGATTCTGGCTTGTTTTTAATTCACACTTACGCCCTGTGCACACAACAGCGGGAGCTGCAGGTGCACTACACGGAGCCCCCGCAGTAGAGGGGGATGGGCAGGCTGTGCCCCTCACTGCTGCACTCAGCTCTGGCCAGAGCCATGCTCCACTGGGCACCAGCACCTACGCCAGGCACAAGTGCTCTGAGTGCCCCCACCTGCTGCTGCTGCTGGCAACAGAGGCTGTGTCCCATGTGGGGGAGCGTGTGGGGGGGTCCCCACACCCCCCACCCTCCCTCACATCCACACTCTGCCCCTACATCCTCCACCTACATACACACACACACACACACACACACACACACACACACACACACCATCGACAGCTCATCAAAACTTGTTAAGTGGCCCTCCAGCCAAAATAATTGCTCAGCCCTGGTCTGGATCCTCACATCCAAGTTGTATCTAAACCTTACCAGTTCTTCTGGCAATACACCTTTCTGATATGCAGTTTCCTTAATATCTATACAGCTAAAATTCAGGAGGCTAGCAGTGTAAAACCAACTTCCCCAGGGATCTCTAGTCTCACGGGGCATGTCTACATGTGGTGTTGGTGTGCTTGAATAAACGTGTTGCTCCAGAGTTTATTGCTCCTGTGTGGCATGTCTACATGTGTGCCTGAGAGTGCAGAATGTTGAGCTGGGTCAGAGCAGTCCCAACTGGCAGGGGGCCCAGGGGTTCAGCCTGCCAGCCCTCAGCTGGTCCCTCTGGCTCCATGTACTGTGGAGGGGCTGGGGCACAAGGGTGCTTCAATTTGGGGCTAGCCAACAGGTGGCCCCTGCACTGAAGCACCCTCATACCACAGCCAGCCAGGGCAGTGTTTACAATGCACTGCTGCAGAATTTTTTACTCTGCAGCAGGATAGTACTTGTATTTACTAAATACCAGTACTAAACACTACAAGTACTAAATTAGTTTACTCCAGCCTAATACAGGCACATGTATCGATGCACAACATTTACTGCACAGCTAATTAGTCAATTGCACAGTAAACATCTTGTGTAGATGCACCCACTGAAACTGAAATGATGGCTCTGTGTTGAGAGCAGGGCCACTGTGGCTTAAGCCCTGGTGGCCCTCTTCTCCCCAGAGAGCTTCTGTGTCAGTTTCAGTGAGACCAAAGAACTCTGGGAAGTCTGCTAAGCCATAAGATCTCCACATTCAGAAGAGGGATGCCAGGGTTTAAGCCTGGGGTCCCACTCTCATCGGGGAGCCACTGCATCAGCTTCAGCAAAACAAGAGTGTCAGGCAAGCACACTTCCCTGGGGCTCTCTGGCCTCACTAAAACTGAGCTTCTATACACATGTACCAATGCATTCTTATTAGAACATATCGGAGCAGACTTGCTTAATTATCTCACTGAACAAGCTTTTGTTAAAGCGCCCCCATGACCATTCTGAAATGTGGGATGCTAAATAGATGAGACACTGTGGTGTTTTAATTTGAGCAGCTCACAAAAGCCACTGTAATTAAAATGCTCCCTCCCCACTCACAGAGCATGTGTATAGGCCTGCTCCTGACAGTAAAACCATGCAGCTGTGGGAAACAGGCTGCCCCAGCAATATGGTTTCTCTGTAATTAAGCTGTTTAGAGCATTGCTCTCAGCAGAAAGGGGGGAGGAGGTAGAGAAGAGGACCACTAGAGTTTTGGAGGGTAGGAATGGGCAGACTGGCTGGCATCTTGCAATGCTGTAAGAATGAAAGTAAACCATTTTACCTTCCACGACCATTCAAACAATACCCTGGAACAGCATGGGTAAAATGTTTCCAAGATAAAACTCCTTTTGAGTGGATTATATTTAAGATGTTTAGAGGTCACTTATGATTATTTAACACCCTTTAATCAGTAAATACTTTCATTTTAAGTGCCTTTATGCTGGTTTTAAGGTAACCTGTGACAAAGCCCTAAGAGAGAAGAGCAAAGACAGCACCTTCAATGTAGTAAACTTACTGCCTATTTTTCAGGAAATAACTTTACCCTGGTTCTGGCAATATACTACACTTAGCAGGTCTGTACATGGTGTATGTGCTCCACTTTCTATCCTCAGTCAGACAAGCCAGATTTTATCTGTGAAACTGTACATAAGGCATGTCTACCCATGAATTTATGTGTGCCTAAGCTGAAGTGACAGTTCCTGTGGGGTGCTGCACTGCTGCTAGACGCCATCAAGAAGAAGAAGCAGTGGGTGCTGCTCTTCAAGGTGCCATTACTGGAGCAGGAGTGGCAGTTCCCATGGGGCTCTATGCTACCACCAGGTGCCGCCAAGAAGAAGCAGCAGGGGTGCTGTTCTCCAAGGTGCAGACACTGGAACTGGAGCGGCACTTCTGGCAGCAGTGGTACCTGTTGGTGTGCCTATGAATGACTTCCCAACTTGGTCAGCACAGTAGCAAGTACCACTGCTGCCATTACCACCACTCCAGCTCCAGCTCCAGCGTCTACACCTTGGAGAACAGTACATGCCACTTCTTCTTCTTGACAGCACCCGGCGGCAGTTAGGGGCTGCACCTTGGAGAACAGCACCCTCTGCTTCTTCTTCTTGGTGGCACCTGGTGGCAGTGCAGGATCCCACTCTGGCCCACTCAGTCAACATACACAGTCTTAAGGTGCCTTAAGGCATCTACACATCTCTTAAGGTCCCTTAACTATTTGAGCCTACATTTGATACCTGCTTTATGCATAGTTAAACAAAAATCACCATTTTTAAGGCTCATTAAGGTGTAGACCCATGCCCTTAATACATCTTAACATTGGCTAAAGTGCCTCAAATTGGCACATGTAGATGCACCCATAGTGTAATGAAACTGAAAACAGGGAATAATATGCAGACAAATTTGAAAAATGTTTAAATCAGGGCTATTCCTTAAAAAAAAAATTCCAAGAGAGAAGATTAATGTATTAATGGCTTGATTGGACCAAGTTATAAAGTTATTTCACATTTTTGTGGAAAAACTTTGTAGCTTTTTGAGGTTTTTTATCACATCATTAATTGATTGAACGTGTAGCTGGGTCACAACTTAAGCCATGATTACCTGGTTAATCACACCCTAAGTGTAACATGTAAAGGGGGCCTCAGAGCCACAACTGAAAAAGTATTTGACAAAGTATGTTATTGCCTACAAAAGTTATTGCCTCTGTGAATTGGTTCGTCTCTAAGGGCTGCTATACATGTGCAGGGAGCCTGTTCCGATGCACTGGAAATCCAGTGCATCAGAGTAGACTCAACTAATTGAGTCTACTGGAGCGTGGAAATTAACATGCTCCAGCAGACTTTAGCATAATATGTATCAGTGTTCCCACACTGAAAAATAGTGGTGGGGCACTAAAGTTCACTCAATGAGCCTTAGCTCAAAGTGCCCAACCACCATTTTTCAGCACAGAGAGGATGATACATGTCATGCTCAGGTGGTTTTAATTAGCTTGGCTCAGTAATTAAAGAGCACTCCCAACACCTCCTGGAGAACATGTAAAAATGTCTTAAGATGTCACACTGCCATACCGTCACTCTGAAAATATGAGCACTTAAACTTAGCCTTCAAAATGTAGGGATTTAAAAACCTCAAAAAGTACCTCCAAGTCCAAACTTCAGTATGTTTATATAATATGTGTGTCATGTACAGGGATCTGAGTTTTCTGTTTCCCACAGATAAACGGAGAAAACCATAGATTTTCCAGTTTAATTGGAGAAAACAGATTTTCCCTTTTAGCATGGAAACCTGAAGATTTCCCCCTTTTGCAAAGTGCTCTGCAGATTGCCTAAGTTCCAGCCTGCAAGAGCTGTTTGCAAAAGGGGCAGAAAACCCCCAGACCTCCTGGAAGGGGAAGGGAGAAGGGAAAAGGGTGGGACCCAATACTCTCACTTACCAGAGGCTGCCTCAGAATTACTCTTCATTCCTGGAAGTAAGTGGGGCTTGGGGTTGCGGGGCAGGGCAGAGGGGGAAGCTGGCTGGGGGCTGAGGGAGCAAGGATGTGTTGAGGAAGACATGGAGTGCCTGCTGGCCAGCAGGCACTCCTGGTGTGTACTTCCCCAACACCTTCCCCTCCCTCAACCCGGGCAGGTGGGTGGGTAGGTGGGGAGGGGGGGGGATGAAAAGAGTGCGCCCTAGGTGCAGTGGCAGAGGGGTGCCACTGGCCCCCCACCTCAGCTCACTCTTTGCCCTCTCCCAGGAGCAGAGCTGGAGGAGGTGGGGGGCCAAGGGCAGCGGTGCAGTTCTGCGGGCTGCACATGCCCGCCCAGCTTGGGGGGAGGGGCAGCGTGCACACAGTAGCTGCCACTATCACTGCACCACTGCCGTCTCACCTCATGCTGCTTGCCCACAGTCGGCAGCAGGAAAGGCACATGGGATATTGTGCAGTGGTGGCCACTGCATGTGAGCCTCCTCTGCTCCCCAGCTGGGCAGGCATGTGCAGCCCTCAGAGGGTACCACTGTCTTCAATCCCCCAGTCCTGCTCTAGGCAAGTGGTGTGGGCAGCAGCAGCAGTGCAGTGGTGCTGGCGGCCACTGCGTGTGAGCTGTGGTGCGGTATGGGGGCAGCTACCACAGCAGTGCTGCTTGCTCAGAGCAGGGGTAGGTGGAGGGGAAAGGCACTGGTACAGTGGTGGCTGCTGCATGCGAGACCCCCTCCCCCTGGTCAGGTGGCACGTGTGTGGCCCACAGTGGGGCACCACTACCCTTACAGCCACCCGTCGGAGCAGGCACAGAGGTGCACTCCTCTCCCCCATTCTCAACCTGCCCCCCAATCCCTTCCTTCCCCCCATCCCCCCACACACCTACCTGCTGGGATGTGTGTATATGTCCCTTTGTGTGTGTTTGTGTGTGTATGTGTGTGCCTGTGCCTATGTGTGCAAGGCTGGGGGGCTGTTGTTGGGGGGAGTAAGGGGCATGATCAGGACTAGGGAGGCTGTGCGGGGAGTGAGGGGCACTAGCAGAGCCAGGGGTGTCCGGGGGGGGGAACTTTAATTTTTATCACGGGTTTTGGGTTTTTTATCAGAGAATCGGTGATTTTTTTTATCAAGAAAAACCAGAATCCTTGGTCATGTACAATATGTGCAGTGCATATGTGGCAGTACACATATTACTAAATATTTGGACTACTAAATTTGGGGGTGGGGAAAATATGAAAGACTTATGAACAACAGAAACAGTGAGGAAAAAGCTTTCAGTTAGAAGCTGCAAAAGATGTAACAGATTTATGAGCAAGAGAAACAGTAAGAAAGGGCTTTCAGTCAGAAGGTGCAAACAATGTCTTGCCTTTTCAATATGCTGGCCAAAAAGGAAAAAAGAAGAAAAAGAAAAAGGAACAAATACTCAACATTCAGTTTTTCTCTTATTTATAGCTGCATTCATAACCTTCCATAGCTTTGGAAAAGGTTTCTGCAGGTAGAATTTTACAACCAAACATGAATTTATCTTGTTTTATTCTCTTGATGGATTTAAGGAGGAAAGTGCACAATTTTGTCATTTTTACATATGTACCATGAAGAACTATTATTATTTGGAGGAGAGCATAAAATAAAAGTATATTTACCCATAATCTCCTGTATTGATGTTCTGAATTAATTCCAAATGTACAAGGCATTTGTGAGTTGAACATTTCCAATAACTATTTCTGAAGTTGCTGAAAAGATAAGAAAATAACTCAGCAAAAACTAAACAGAAAAGGGAAATATATTCAAATTAAATAACAGAAGTTGTTTTTAAACAAAATAGCTAAAGAAGGTCCCAAATATGAAAGTTCACTCACTACTAACAAAAAGATATCCCTTTTTAACATTACCTCCCTTCCCTGAGTTTGGGATCTGCTCTCAGAGGAGACACACAGGCTGACACCCATTGTGCCCCCAAGAGCCAAAGACACCAACCTCCAGCACCACTGACCCTAAGTGCAGAGCTAAGAGGTCTATAAGGGTCGCAGCAGGTGAGACACAGCAGCTGAGTGGAGCTGAGGAGGAGAACACCCCCATGCCCCACCTCCTACTTAGCCCAACCCCCCCTCGGGAACTGCACAACCAAAGCACACAAACAGGTTCACTTCTGTGCTCAGTGTGTGAGTTAGCATGGGAGGTCGCATGGAAGAGCACACAGGAAGGTCACGAGGTGCTGGGCAACGAGCATGGGGAAAAGTGAGTACTTGGTAGCAGTGAAAACTATCACCCATACAATAATGGGGACACAACGTACCCCATGGATTCCTGCTCCAGCTGGAACTCCATCCCCCGGTACCACTGAGATTTCCACCCAGGTGGAACCCTTGGCTCCAGATTGTGAGGGCTGCCTGGCGTGGCTGCTGGCAACTGGGCATGGGAGCAAGGTCACCCCAACTTGTGGGGTACGCTCCCTAGTGAAGTCAGTCACTGGAGTGCCAGATAAGAAAGCTCCAGACTGACTCGATCAAGCTGCATACCATCAGGGCCCCATGAGCAGGAGATTGATGACTTCTGACTGGCTCTTCTCCAGAAGAATGAAGAGGAAACAACAAGGATGGCTGATGACATGAGGATGGACAACTGGAAGATCAAAGGAGAATCCCAACCAGGGGCTGATGGAAGATACCCCCAAGACACGCAGCCCCAGGATTACTTCCACCCTTGAACTGTGCAATAGGTACATACTCCTCATGACACCAGCAGAGCCACCAGCAGAAACACCAGTACCTGAGGAATGAAGGCAGATAGCTTCCACCTCAAAGAAGAAATGCAGGGTGGTCATGGTGGGTAACTCCCTCTTGAAAGGAACAGAGGGAGCGATCTGCTGCCCTAACCCCATAGCCCAGGATGTCTTTTGCCTCCCAGGGGCACATATTCAGGATGTGACAACAAGGATCTCTAAACTTGTCCGGCCCTCCAACCATTACCCCATGCTTCTCATCCATGTGGGCACAAATGATATGGCTAGGAACAATCCTGGCCAGGTCATGCATGATTACAGGGCTTAGGGGGCTGGGCTCAAGGGCTCAGGGGTGCAGGTAGTTTTCTCCTTGGTCCTCCTGGTTAGAGGCCATAGGAACAGGAGGGACAGATGCATCAAAGAAGTGAACAGAAGACTTCGGTGCTGGTGCTACTATGAAGGCTTTGGATTCTTCGACCACAGCATGTACCTTAGAGACAGCAGCTTGCTGGGAAGGGGTGGCATCCACCTCAAGCCACTTTTTTCAGCTAGACTGGCGGACCTCCTGGATAGGGCTTTAAACTAAGATCGCTGGGAGATGGTCAGAAAACTATTAGAACAAGCCCAGAAACTGATAAGCAGGAAACCAGTAAGATGGAAAGTAATAGGAAGAACTCTCCAACTTGGGCCAAAGGATCAGACACTCTTCAGCAAAACAGGACTTTGAGGGGCTTCAATGGTAGATTTGCATGCCTGTACACAAATACATGGAGAACAAGCAGGAAGATCTGGGCCTTCTGCTAACCACTAAGGAATATGATCGTATTGGGATAAAAGAGACCTGGTGGGACTGCACCCATGATTGGACCACAGGTATAGGGCTACACCTTACATAGGAGGAGGGACTGCAGAGGGAAGAAGGGCGGAGGTGTTGCTCTTTATGTGAAGGAGCAGTAAACATCCCCGGGAACCAAGATAGGCACAAAAGAAGGGTGACTTGAGACCCTCTGGGTTAAGAAACAGGGAAGACGTGGTGAAGGGGACTCGATGGTAGAAGTATATTACAAACCTCCAAACCAAATGAAGGACCTTGATCTGGAATTCTCCATAGAACTGGCAGAGACTGCATGCTCTCAGAACTTGATCATCATAGGTGACTTCAATTACCCTGGCATCTCATGGTAAGAGCACTCAGCTAGATCCGAGTAGTCACATAGTTTCCTAACTTGTATCAAGGAGCTATAAGTGTAGTGTAATGGCCGACCAGGGAAAAAGCACTCCTGTATTTGATTTTGGCCAAAGGGGATGATCTAGTGAGTAACCTAAGGACTGAGGGTAATCTAGGTGACACTGACCATGAGATGATCACTTTCATCATCCATCATAAGGTAGGGAAATCAGTCAGTAGGGTAGAAGTCCCTGACTTTAAGAAAGCTGACTTCTACAAGCTTAGGAGATTGTTGAGTTAGACCCTGTGAGATCATGGGGAAGGGAGTCCAAGAAGAGTGATCGTTCCTCAAGGATACAATACAAGGAGCACAAAGGAGGTCGGTTCTCATTCATAAGGAAAGTAGCAAAAGTGCTGGGAGACCCCCCTGGTTCAGTAGGGAGATCATGGTTCTGAAAACAAAAAGAGAAGCCTATTAAAGATGGAAATTGGGAATTACCCACCAAGGAGTACACAGGTACAGCCTGCACCTGTAGAGATTGGATTAGAAAAGCTAAGGCAGAAACTAAATACAAACTGGCAACAGAAATCAAGGAAAGCAGAAATAACAATAAGGGAAACATAGGACCCCTGTGGAATGCAATGGGACAGCTGACAACTGACACTCAGGAGAAAAACAAACTCCTAAATGAATACTTCATGTTGGTATACCACCAGACAGAGGACATTAATTTGCTAGACAGAAAGCTGGATGGACAAGGTCAGGATGATCACCCACCTATATTTAGCAAAGATCTTGTGACAGAATATCTAGAGAGGCTAGATATCTAAAAGTCATCAGGACCCGATGAACTACACCCTAGAGTGCTGAAAGAACTGGCTAACATCATTGCATGAATAATGGCAATGCTATCTGAAAACTCATGGTGCTCGTGTGAGGCCCCAGAAGACTAGAAGAGGGCCAATGTGGTGCCTATCTTCAAGAAAGGAAGGAAGAAGGAGGACTCAGGGAATTATAGACTGATCAGTCTGACCTCAATTCCTGGAAAAATCCTGGAAAAAATTATCAAAGAATCCATCAATGATAGGCTAAAAGAAGGCAGTATTCTAAATGACAGCCAACATAGCTTTGTTGCAGACAAGTCATGCCTGACCAATTTCACCTCCTTCTATGATCAGGTAACTTGCCACCTGGATAATGGAGATGAGGTCGATGTCATATACTGGGATTTCAAAAAAGCCTTTGACTTGGTCTCCCACGATGTCCTCATGGGAAAATTGGGAAGTTGTGGCCTCAACAACTTGGCAGTCCACTGGCTAGGAAACTGGCTCGAAGGTCAGACCCAGAGAGTGTTAATAGACAGAACCTAGTTGACGTGGCAAAAGGTGTCCAATGATGTCCCTCAAGGCTCAGTACTCGGACCAGTGCTTTTCAACATTTTCATCAACAATTTGGACATAGGTGTGGAAAATGTACTGGCAAAGTTTTCAGATGACACCAAGTTATGGGAAAGTGTGGTCATGCTGGAAGACAGGTTGACGATACAGGCTGATCTGGACAGGCTTGTAAAGTGGGCAGATCTAAAACTGATGATGTCTAACACCAAGAAGTGTAAAGTGCTCCATCTGGGGAGAAATAATCCACAACATACTACATTAGCCAGCACCATGACCGAAAGAGACCTGGGAGTCATGATTGACCATAAAATAAACATGAGCCACCAGTACAATGCTATAGGTAGCAAAGCGAACAACACTCTGACATGCATCAACCAATTCATCACAAGCGAGACTAAGGATATAATCCTCCTACTCTACTCAGCATTGATGAGGCTGCAGCTGGAATACTGCATCCAGTTCTGGGGCTGCAATTCAAAAGACATGTGGAGAAGCTCGAAAGAGTCCAAAGGAGGGCCACCTGAACGATTAGAGGTCTGGAGAACAGACCATATGAGAAGAGGGTGAGGGACTTGGGACTGTTCAGCCTGGAGAAGAGAAGACTCAGGGGGACTTGGTGGGAGCCTTTAAGTATATAAGGGGTGAACATTAGGGACTAGAACACCTGTTCATCAAGGCACCCCATGGGAAGACTAGGAATAATGGTCATAAACTGATAGAGGATCACTTCAAATTACACATTAGGAAAAACTTCTTCATGGTTTGTGTGTCCAGAGTCTGGAATAGACTCCCCCCCAGAGGTGGTACAATCACCTTCCTTGGGGATCTTCAAAAGACGACTGGATGCATACTTCGCTAGGGTCATTTGACCTCAGCAGTTTTTCCTGTCTTGAACAGGGGGGCTGGATCTGATGATCTCTGGGGTCCCTTCTAGCCCCTAACTTCTATGAATCTCTAAATCTATTAATAATGTTTCCCAACCTAACTATGTTCTTCATATGGTATAATTAGTTCAGGCTGGAAAGGCAGAGATTTCAGTTTAGGGGACATTTTATTTTTTCAACATCTGGTCTCAGTTTACATCAAACTGAAATAAGAAATGTTTTAAATTTCCTGAAAAGCAGGAATTCTAAGAATATTTCATTTCAGAAATAGTGAATCATGATAAACAGTTGCAAGGCTCCCAAAATTTATTGTTCTAGGACATGCAGGCTCTAAGTCTAAAATCACGACTAAGAAACCTATAAGCACTAGAATCCTCAACACCTTTGGGCTTCCTGCTGTTGAGCTGGTGCTTGCCAGGAAGCTCTTACATGGCTGGCTGCCTCAGAAACCATGTGCTCTGGAGTCCCACACAGTAGAGTGCCCTTAGCAAGGGAACCCAGATTCCAGGACCTATAGATACAGCTGGTCCCAATTTTCCTTGCAGGGGCATGATTGCTTGCTTATAAGTAGTAGATTTTTCACTGCACAGGATGTTACTTGACAGGTTGGGTGCCCCTCTGTGTAATCGTGGGCTTCTGATTCCTTGTTCCTAGCTTCCTGCTTACTCCCTGTTGGTTTCTGGTTCCTGGATGCAGGCTCCTTGTTCCAGACTCCATCTGGACCTTTTGCTCGAGACTTGCCAACTTCTCGCCCCTCCTTGCCTATGACTCCAGTCCAGTCACCTATCTTATGACAGTAGGTTCCTGGCTGGTGGGTTTAGTTTGGCAGTCACCCATGACCTGTTCCCCTACACCTCCTCCAGCAGCAGCCTCCTCCAGACCCCTGACCAGTAACATTGATCTGGATTGGATCCCTGCTTCCTGCTTCTGACCCCCTTGGCTTATGGTTCTACCTTGGTGACCACCCATGTCTTGTGGTCACCATAATACACAATCTCAGAGAAGGGAAACAAACTCCTTAAGAAAACCTATCCCCTACTCACCCTTTTCATAACCAGTGGCAGCCTATTTCAATATTTTTTCCAAAATGATTGACTCTCCAAGAAGAAACATCTCTTTTTCCTGGTTTTGCTTATTAAACAATGTCAAACTGAAAAATATGCTGGTTAACATAGTATGTTCACTTTTTGCATATTTTAATCTCATAAATATCTAAAGGAAAGGATCCTTCCTTTGTGACACAAGACAGAGGAATGTTTACTATGTGCCTTTACATCTCAATTGCTAGAGAATGTAAAGGGTCATGCAAAGCGTTTAGATATCTTCAGCTGATATCAAGATACAAAGAATATCCAGGTGTTACTTAAGGAACTTGGCAGGCAGGACAGATTTGTCTCAATCCTGTCTATTAAGTCCCTATAAGACCAGTAGGACTTGTACCTTCAAGATTTGTACAGTTCATAGAAGGAACTCCTTCCCATGGCAAAAGTTAGAAAGATCTAACATCATAACCTCCTGTTTGTACCTACCACCTCCATTAGTCAGTGAAGAAAGACTGGAAAGGACTCTTCCGACTCTCTATGCCCATTGCTTCGAAAGGTGATCCTAGCAGAGAGGCATCCATCCCTTGTACAATCTCAGAGGATGGGGTCACACAAAGGGTTTTATTTTTTTAAAGATATTGATATCTGTCTTTCCAATTACTTTTTTGTGATAGTTGGGTTGGAACTAAAATTGAGTTAACATTGGGACAGATATTTCAGTCATTTTGACTTCAGTGAAAATTACATGTTTCATGAGAGAAGGATACTTGCTCCCTCACAAGATCAAACCCTTGTTTCTTGACATATGCTAAGTGAAATTCAGTTTGCTGCTGTCTGAAACATTACCAGTAATTGCAGTCATTTTTAATTACTGCTCTTCTTCATAATGTTGACCACCCTTGGAACAAACTGCTAACACAACATATAGATGAGTGAAAAGGAAATCATTTGCTGAAGTGAATTAACTCAAAATTCTTAATATCATGAATAAATGAATTGCATGTAATATGCATAAATTATTCTGAAGAAAGATGACAACATCTATATCTAGTGAGTAGGAGCAACATAAGTACATGATGAATTTTAATTTTATTTATCAAGGTATATTATTATTCATAATGAATGAGATTGGGAATGGTTTTCATATAACACTGAAAAAACCACTTATGCATAAATTATGAATCACTCCCCTTCAAATAAAATTATTCAGATTATAAAACAGATGATTAATAAAATGGAATGACATTCAGATTTTTCAGTTCCTAATTGAAGAAAAAAACTAATTCAAAATCTGTTGTAAACACTGTTCCATGGAGACTAGTTAAATTGCCCCAACAATAAATATATTTCATAGATTTCATATTTCATAGATTTAATAGATTTTAGGGTTGGAAGGGATCTATTAGGTCATTGAGTCTGACCCCCTGCCCTGGGTGGTAAAGAGTGCTGGGGTCAGATGACCCCAGCCAGGTATCTGTCCAATCTCCTCTTAGATACCTCCAAGGAAGGGGACAGCACCACCTCTCTTGGAAGCGTATTCCATATTTTGGCAACCCTCACCGTAAAGAATATTTTCCTGATGTCCAATCTAAATTTTCTCTATTTCAGTGTGTGGCTATTGTTTCTAGTTACCCCGATGGGCACCCTGGTAAACATTGTATCCCATATTTCCTGCTGTCCCCCATCGATGAGTTTGTAGACGACCATAAGATCACCTCTCAGCCTTCTCTTGTGCAGGCTGAAGAGATTCAGGTCCCTCAATCGGTCCTCGTAGGGTTTTCCAGTTCCTGGCTCATGGTTCATCGTTCCTGGCCTCATCCTGTCATCACTATCTCCATCCCCATCATAATATTGATATTATGATGCAATGCAAATGTAGATTTTATGCACTGTCCAAGCCTTGATAGAGAAGTGGCACTACATTTTGCATTTTTCACACAAATACATCCCTCACAAAATATTTTCTGATTCTAGTTCATTAGGACTGAAATATGAGTTCATCATAATCTTTCCTAAATTTATAATGATGCCCTGCATGACCTGACTCTTTGGCAGGACACTGCCTTTAAAAGGTTCATAGAATGATTAATGCAGAGGCTGATCTCAAGCCAAATAAAATTAATAAGAAGACTGTTCTTATTAACAGTGGGAGCAGGTCAATAATGTAAACAGTACAATTACCAATGTTTTCTACATCCCATATCACATTATTTTTTTAACTTTTTGAATGCTAACCCCACATATTCAGGATAACTTGCAACCAGTTAAAAGTGGAACCTCCTTAGATATTAACAAGTGAGCACTGTGTCAGGGACCCTCAAGTTCAATCTACTCACAAGTAGCCTCAGCTATATTTAAAATGTAGAGTAGAATATTATGAAGTATTCAAATGTTATTTATTCAGGTTTCCTGACTCCATTATGAGGTGGCTAAATAATGTTTCCCCATTTTTAAAACCCAAATTGATGCCCACAGTGATCATATAGAACCTGAATTAAAAACACCAGTATACTATAGTACCTAGACACATATAGTACGTAGGCACCTATGCTATAGTACCACCAAGGCACATTACTTAAACTCCCAATGGTTCATTTTCCATATCTGTAAAACAGACTTCCACACAGTCTGTAACAAAATTAGAATTAGATAGTAAATGTAAATGTATCAGGAAAGTATGTCCAGCAGGGATATGGAAGCATTAATGCCATTTTGCAGAACATTGGTAAAATTTCATCTGGAATATTGCATCCATGTTCAGGTAAGAGTCATGCAAACTTGAACAGGTCTTGTGAAGATCTACAAGGAAGATTATATCATTATTCATTAATATAATGAATAATGATTAGTCCTGAAAGACAAGACTTGTGAGGAAAGACTGAAAGAACTAGAATTCTTCAGAAGAAATGATGGGGGCAGGGATTCAATTAACAGTCTTCAAATCCTGAAGGGTGATTACAGAAAGGATAAAGATGGGCTTTTCTTGAAGGCCACAGGGGACAAGAACTAGGCACTATGGCCTCAAGCTTCATACTTCCCTCAAGTGGAAGTTTAAGTAGAGATTAGGAGGAGCTTTCTGACTATGAGCGTGGTCAGGCAATGAAATGAGTCATCTAGAGAAGTTGTGGAATCTCCATTTTGAAGTTTCCGAGAGCAGGGTAGACACTTGGCTGAGTAGTTTGATCAGGGATCATTCTGCCTTGAGCAGGGGGCTGGACTAAATGACCTCGTGAGGTCTCTTCCAGCCCCTCTTTCCTATCCTATGATTCTACCCATGATATTTAGTTTGAAAATTAAATAAAAGTTTCTAATACTCAAAAAAGCATGGCTATGTAACTACCTTCAAGTAAAGTAGGAAGGGCATAAAAAGTTTTAAGATAATTGTACACTGGAAATCATTGTATGAGTTAAATTATATGACATGGTTGCCTCAGTAACCCAGGAATTCCCTTTCAATCCTAAATTCTATAGTCCTACCTTTCTTACTTCAGTTGCCCAATTTCTAAAGAAGTTAGCAGTCAGTGGAGTTATTTCAGATTTATAAGTATGTAAGCCAGATTCAGATTTCAGTTAAAATATAAATTGACTACCAGCGATCTCAAGATGCCCCATCCACAGCAGTAAAAAACCTATAGGGCGTGTCCAGATGAATACACATGTGCCTCTTGCAGCATCTCAAAGCCCTTTGAAACGCTGCAAGAGGCACGTGTGGGAACAAAAAAATGTTCCCCATGCTGCAAATTTGCAGTGTGGGGCAAAATTAGACCCTTAGATATCGAGGGGTCAAAAAAAAAAAAACCGCAGAGGAAAAAAGCGGATAACTGGAGGCTGGCTCCTCCACAGAGACGCTCTGGTTATCCCTTGCCCTGGTGTTTAAGCACACTGCCTGCTCATGCAGGGAAGGCAGCATGCCAGCTGCAGGGAAACGGACCCAGGCTCCTGCCAATAAGTAGGAGGTAGGAAAGGCTGGAGGAGGGGAGAGGGGACCATGAGGGGGGCCCCCGCTGGCCCCACCCACTCCCCCAGCCCCAATCTCTGTCTTGCCCAGCCACATCCCGTGCCCTGCCCAGTCCCACCCCCCACCTGCCCACCAAGCCCCGATCCCTGCCCCACCTGGCCCCATCCCTCACCTGCCCCCCGAGCCCCATCAAAGGCTGCTCACCTGGCCCCATACCTCACCTGTCCACAAAGCCTCCCTATCCCTGCCCCACTTGGCCCCATCCCCCGCCTCCCACCAAGCCCCTTAATCCCTGCCCTGCCCAGCCCCATCTCCTGCCTGTCCCCTGAGGCCTCCCAATGGCTGCTCCTGATGAGCCCCCCATCCCCTGCCTGCCCCCCTAGTCCCCTGATCGCTACCCCATCTGGCCCCAGCATCCCAGCAATTAAGAAAAAAAAGCCTGACCTCACCAGCAGTAGCAGCTGCTGTCAGAGTCACTGGGACCTGTGGCAGAGCCCCCCAGCAGCATGGGGCCCAGGTGACAGTCACAGTGGCTCAAGCTAGAGCTGCACAATGTCCTGTTGGCCAAAGCCCCCATAGCCCCTGCTACTGCTGGTAAGTACGAGGCTTTTTTTTCCCCCTAAGTGCCAGGAGGCTGGGGCTGTGTGGGGCAGTCATCGAGGAGCTGGGGGTGTAAACGGTGGGGGGGGGGCTAGGTGAAGAAGCCATCTTGGGGCCAGGCAGGGCAGCAATCCAGGGAGCAAGCAGGGGTGGGGCATGTGGGCCCGATGGGGGCGGGGTAACCCCTGCATGGGTTGTGGGGGCTGTAACTCCTGTTGCAGGGCTGTAGCCCCTGTGGGGGGCTGTGGCCCCTGAAGGGGGGCTGTAGCCCTGTGGGAGCAGTCCAAGAGTTGTGGGGGGGACTACACCCTGCGGGGGGCAGGGGACCCACCCCTCCTGAGCAGCCCTCTGGCACAGTCCCTGCACAATCCACCCACACCTACCCACACACCCCAATGCCTCCCACATCCCTCCACAGCCACCCACATCCCCCCACCCCGCTTCTCACCCCTCTCCTGCAAACCCCACATCCCCCCAGCATACACCCTTTATGCCCAACTGCCAGACAGGATGAGACCTACTGTGAGGAGCTGTGGCTGCAGGGGCAGCTGTACCCACTTCCTGGTTAGTGAAGAGGTCACCGGGAGTTCTAACTGCTCTATGGTAAGAAAACCAGAGGCAAACTGCAAAACATATAGGTATTTAGAATTCATTTTATTTTGATGATAGAAACACTGGTAGGCTTCGAAATTGCTTTAACACTGTAGATATATCAATAAAATATTGACCAACTGATCATTCTCTCTCTTTCTCTCTCTATACATACATACATACATATATATATATAGTGGTCTTTTATTTTAATCGTGGATGAGTATGGATTTTGGAGTATTTTACAGAGTGACTTTGGGATTTTTTTATCAGGGATTTTTCAGTTTTCAAAAAGGGGACACCAGAATTCCTGCTAGGGAGGCAAGTGGCAGAACCCAGGCAGAGGAGCCTGCTCAGAGTTGGCACCTTGGACCCAACTGGAGCCAAGAGGACATGCTTTGACAGTTCAAAGCAGGCCACCACACTGGGAACATCTTCCAGGCAATAGCTGTCCAGATGGCCAAGCAGGGTCACACATGGCAGTAGAGCTGCACAAAGGTGAACTCTGCAGCCACAGTCCACTGGCAGCTGGCTCAGAGGGGCAGATGCTTCTACTGGCTGTACAGTCCCCATGTGGGTCTGGTAGGTGCACAGCAGGTCACAGCCAGGCAGCAACTCCTACTGCCAGATTGCTGCAGTGAGTAAAGGTACACAAAACTCTCAGGACTGCTTCAGCAGTTCAGCTGGCACAAGCGGTACCAACTGGCTGGGTCCCAGAAGCTCCTGAGAGCAAGTAGCCCTGAGCTACTTGACAGGACAGCTTTTTGTACTGATGGGGCCAGGACAAGGCAGCTTTTTATACTGCTGGGGACAGCATAGGTACTGGCCCCAGGCTCTAGTTTCCCCATGGCTGCAGGTCTAGGAGGATCCAGGCAGGGTTATTTAGCCCCAAGTGGCACAATTTCCCCACACCAAAGTGCATGTCCGAGCATGTGCACTGAGGCAAAAAGCGCTGGCTCAAATTTGCACTGCTCCTATTTGAGCTGCTGCAAGCTCACGTGCTTGCATGTGTGGACATGCCCATAGATTTAATCATCACTGTGAAATCTATCACATGCAGAGTGATTCCCTGTGCTGATTCCGGCAACAGTTTCATATGTTGTCACCCCAAGAAAGTGATTGAAATTTAAATAGAAAAGGAAGAGGAAGGAAAGAGTTGATGGTATATGCAACTTTCAAATCAAAAGCAGTACCTTTTTCTCAAAATCAAATTGTCCCAAAATATCATTATGTACAGTTTCTTTCTGCAGTCAAGCAAAATAAAGACATTGAGACAAATTGAATATCTTCTAGTGATGAAATCAAAGGATTCTGTACATCAATGAGGAGTGAAATTGGCTCTGAAAACACCATGGAAAAAAATGAAACAGTGCCTACTACTGCCCCACCTTGTGTTTTTTAATAGTCTGGGGGCCTCTCTATACATTCAGTTACAGGCACAGTGGGATCTAATTCATGATCCATATAATTGTGCCTCCTGCCATGCTCCCCCTGCACCAGCAGAAAGCAATCTCCTATGGCTGGGTGCCCCCTCAGTTGAGGACTCCCAGCCATCAGTGCGCCTCAAGCATGCCCAGGGCTGGGGGATCACTGCTACCACTATCTCCCAACCAAGGGGATGAGGAAAACTCCTGGGGCTGGAAGATTTCAGCTGCCTGGATCTCCCAGGCACGGAACTGTATGAAACCCTTGGGGGCTGCCATGATCCCCCAACCCTAGGGATTTCATGCATCCCCATTGCTTGGAGATCATGCCAGCTGCGATCCTTAGGGTGACTACTCATCCCTAATTAGGTAGGACAGTCCTGGCATGAAAACCACAAGTCCCGATCCTGGGTGGCATGACTCCAGGACAATATTTGTCCAAGATTTCCAGTACTGTGCAGGGATCCAGGTTTCCCCTTGCAGGTGGGCAGCATTCCAAAAGCTGCCAGGAGTTGGACATGGAAGGTCCACATGCATGTGCACACCCGCACATATGCGTGTGGCTGGGAATATATCCAGACAGCATGGAGAGTAGCTCCCTGCAGGTAAGTCTGTTACACAAATTGCCAATTGCTCGAGACCACTATGTGCACACCTTCAGATAGACAAACACATAACACAGACAAAACTTACTATACAGATAACACACAACTGATCAATAACGGCAACACACAACTTTATTCCCCCACACACATTCTCCACCAAAAATGTTACACAAATTGCCAATTGCTCAAATCACGAGGGAGACTCTATAAGTGGGGATAAGGCAAGGTGCTGCCTTTATTGATCACATGAGTTAGACATAGAGGTTTGGGCACACCATTCATACAAACGCACACAATTCATCATACACATCATTACACACAGGCATACATACACAGAGAACAACCATTTCATCCACACATACACCAGATATAGTTATCAACAATAGTTGCTCAATATCAGCCCAAGGTGGCCAACCTGGGCTTATTGAGTAGATGATGATGATTTCAAGACAGCAGATTTGAAGATAACAGCTGGAGCAGGGTGAACAGATGTACCTGTGCTCCAATGAAACAGCAGTAGAGAAAGAGACTCACCCAACTTAGCTTTTTCAAAGTGTTCTTTTATAGGGACTGGCATCCTTTGTTTCAGTGCTTTGGGGTTTTTTCATACCCAGCTTCTGCTTTTCTGGTTGTTCTTCTTTTGTCTTCAGCTTATCTTAGCCTTGGAGTGTTTTTGCTGCCCGTCTGGCAAGATGATTGCATTCCTTCTCCTTGTTATCTTTTTTGTGCCCTAAGCCTAAAAGGGATTCTTCAGCCATTAATTAATTAGTTTACTGACTGGTAACTCACATTTGGTGCCTTGTTGCTTACATAAATATTTCAATCTTCTTCTCCCATCTCTATGCCATTCTCTCACCATTCACCCTTTTACACACACTCATACATAAAGGCTATGCAGAGTTTATTCACTTATGTCAAGCAGAAGGATACAAAATGGAGTTTTCAAGTTGCTTACAAGGCAAGACTAACATGGTTATATTTCACTATTATTACACTCTATGTTAACATCAGCTAAATTAGTTCAGTTTATGCTACAAGTCTATGGTGGGAGGGGCGTGGGGAGGCAAGGAGGGCAAATTGAGGACCCCATGGTGAGGATGGAGATGGGGGAGCTGCCTAGCCAGGGTGGTGCATGGGGCTAGGAACTGGGGTGGGGAGCAGGACAAAGCAATGGGTGGTTTTTCCAAGGGGGCTGCTCCCTACTACTGTGTACACTCCAGAGGCAGGGCATGGGAGGGCATGTGCCCCCCACCCCATATTTGTGCATGGGGTGGGAGCATATGCAGGCTGCCCATGTGAGCCTGTGGCTCCCCACCCTGCTACCCTCCCCTCAGGAGCTCCACTCCACCATGGGGAGGTGCCCCCTGCCTACCTGGCAGCAACAGGGCAGCAGCATGAAGTTGCTGCTGGGTGGGCAGGGGACATGTAGGTAGTAGGGCAGCGAGGGGGAAAGGTAGTATGGCACCTTGCATCCATCCCCACTCCACTTGGCTCTGCCCTGGGCACTGGGGGGTGGGAAGGAGAGCAGGAATGTGTCCCACCGTGCCAGGACCCAGTTGGGTCTCAGCACCCAGCATCTGCAGCTGTGGGACTCTGGGTCCCCCTGCTGCCAAGACCCAGAATTGACAGCTGCTGGGCTAAGAGTCTCCTCAGTTGCAGGACTCCCAGGGAGTGTAGTACACACCTGCCACAGGGGAGACCCATCTATATGTGCAAATTAAAGCTTGATAGTAACCTGCTATAAAGTTAGAACACATTTGCTAAGCCTAATTTATAGCTGGTTGGAGCTTTTTGTGGTGTGACAGCTACTTTGCATGGGTAACTAGTCTCAAGTAATTGCACAATTAAAAAGTAATTTGTGCCATACCTGTAACATTTAGAAGGGGCCTGAGAGTCTTAAATAAAACTTTGAGTTTAAGTACTCCACATTCAAATAAACCATCTAAAGCATTTTAGTTTATAGGATTTTTTTAAGGAATAAATTTCTCAAAAAGTACTGTAAGTCAAAACAAAATATTAAAATCCCCCTAAAGCAGTTTTTAAAATTTGTTTTTTAGCATTTGCACAAGTCATAGCTCTACAGAGGAGCTATATTTTTATTCATTGCCGCCTCAAAGAATGAACTATTTCAGTTCTAAATATTTGAGTATTTCTTTCTTGCTCTCTTGTCTTCTTCTTTTCTTTATTCCCCTCTGCTTTTCCTGTTCTTCATTTATTTTAATTCCACAAAATTCCTTTTAAGTTGTTGACTGTTTTATCCTTCTCTTCTTATTTTAAAGTTTGTATGTATATGAAAATATGCAATAAACAAAATTTAAGAAGTTCATTTCCCATGACTATAAGCTTTTGAATACCCAAGGAAACAAATAAAATAACCATGAACTTCTTTTGAGATCAAGAGATAAATTGAAAACAGCTCCAAGTTGAATATAGCAGGAACTATAGGTTGAAAATAATCACAATGTGCAACATCTGTGTACAGTACAATAGTTGTGAAAGATGGGAAACATGCACACAAATTGGATTAAGAGGGAAAGGTAGAAACTGGATCCCACATCTGCCTTCTCACCTACCATTTTTATGTTGCCAGTCTTGCATCTACTTAGGTAGACACTCTGCAGAGTCCTACTCTGCCAATGAAATTCTACAGCATTCTACGTGTGAAACAGTTTTTAGGATCCAGATCACTGATTGCAAAGAGCAGAAATTAAACAGAGGTTCTCATTATATATGATTGGACTGTAATAAAATAAGCCACTTACTAGCATGAGGCCAATAGGCAATGCTACACTGTAAGGAAAAATAATAAACAAATGTCTTACCCCAAAACAAATTATTTATATTAGTAAAAAAAACAACCCTTAAAAATCTAATATGTTTTCTACTGGTTATGCTGTGTGTTCAGTCCATGTAATTATCATGTACTATTTGGTTGCCTGGTCCTAAAAAGAATACAAGACCCTGAAGAATTTTCCATGTCCTTTACTTACATAATGCTAAACATTTTCATTGGTCTTAGATTTGCTAATGGGCTATTTTTGTTTCAGCCTTGTACTTTAGCCCAATGTGATATGATGGTCTCTTTCTAATGGGAAAATGCTTAAATGTAAATCCAGGTTCTAAGACTTTGAACAAACTTCTATTTAGGAAAAGCCCTGAGGAAAGGAAAAGTTATTCTATGCCACTTTTGCATAGAGTAGCTAAATTGTTAGCTTTCTCCATTTCTATGATAGCAGTTGGTTCATCCCTAAATGCAAGTCAGAATAGCTAGCTGGTAATAAGCTATAAAAAGGGCATTATGATAATGGTTCAGGTCTCACACCTTGACTCATGTTGCAAGGATTGATCTTCAAAATATGGGAAACCTAGTAGAAATCTCATGACAGACTTTGGAAATCAGGACAACAATCTATAGGACCACGAGGTTATGAGGTACAGAGTTCATTACAATAACATACAGCTTTTCTGGAAATGCACAGAAAAGTGAAATCATCATCTCTTCCTGGACAACAGTCTCATAACTTACAGAACACTTAATCTATAGGGCCCTTTTAGGTCTGGTCCACCTTGAATTGTGACAATCTTCAGTGGAATAGACTTTTTGTGGCAAATGACCCCTGGAGACATATTGCTTCTCCATCCACACTTCTGTTGCAATGCAATCCAAAACTAAGATCTGGCTTTTGATCCACATTCTTCACTATCCAACAATCTTCATATAGTTTCCCTGTGTTGTGATATGAAGATCACTGATTTAAAATCCTTTAAATGAGAAGTCAGTGTAAAATCTCCAGTTATTATTCAGAATGAAATCTAAACAGAAACTCGCACATGAGCATTTTCTTTGAAGTGCAGATTCTTTGTGTGTTAACCATTAGACTTCAGTGTTATAAACTGCATTATTTACACAAGATAACAAAAAACCCCACAATCACTTGAAATAGAGCACAACTTTACTCATCTGTTAAAAAGGTAGTCATGTTCTCTTGAAAATGAGACATACTGTAGTACAAATAAGTATTATAAAGGGGGAATACATGATTCAATATTTGTTATACTTTTTAACTTCCAAAATTCAAATATTATAGTGTCAAACAAGGTTTGTGAAAGCCAGATGTAACAAGTGAAGTTACCATTCCTTCAGTTTATAGTCAGATATTTCACTTTGAATGAATAAATCCTATGCATTTGTAATTGCCTTGAAATTAATGTATTTGCCTTGAATTTTCTATTCTGCATCTCCCCTTGTGGGAACCCATATTCAGACCACAGAAATGCCTACACATAGTTTAAAAGAAAAAGCACGAGATTTTAAATAGGGATCCATAGTGTCGAACACATTCTGGTAGTCTGCTGTGGTCTTTATGAGGGTTTTTTTCTGCTTATTATTTTTTTCCATAGTCAAAAAATGAATGAAATTAGTTTTGGAAATGGGGTGCCTTTAAATTCAGAAAAGGTCTGAAGAGGTGCTATGAGTCTAAGAAGATTGAGAACCACTAGTTTAAAGATGAATGTGTTGTTTGAAGAGATCTGATGAGTTTCAGCTGACTTCATGAAAGATATTTGTGAGGATTTATCATAGGACAGGGGCATCCTATTCTTGGTACCAAGGTACAGTATTCTTTACACATGCCTTTAAACAAATCAGATCTTTTCTTTATGGATTTATAGAATGTACAACAGAACCTTTCTGCTTCTGGCACTAATGTACATACTCCCATTCAAAGTTGTATCACCCAGCACACTTAGGTAACAAACCACTTGTTATTTTTAGTTAAAAACCTTTAAGATGCAGTTTCAACTATGAAACAGTTGCTCAAGGCTGACACTCAGCAAATCCCTTGTTTGAGATAGAAGCAAACCGACTTGCAAAGTAGTACAATGTGGCTTTTAAGGAGTGTACGAGTGGAAGCATTATTCTATGCTTATAGACAGTTTTATTTTGAAACGTGAGACTTTGTCCTGTAGTTCTATAGAATCAGATTTTTCAGGAATCTGTTGGTTTATGTATAACCCTTAACAATGCTGGAATAAAATTTATTGTGGATATGTATATCATATCTTGATTATTTATTTGTAATTAATATCTTATCAAAATATTTTGCCATTCTGTGTGAAAGAAAAATGTGAACTTACTATAAGTATTTAGTATTTTCTCTTGGTGATTGACGTATTGAAAACAAAAATGCATTGTAGTCTTTACTATTTAGGGCTCAGTTCTGTTCTTTTATAGTAAAGCACAAATATCTTTAACTTTAGAATTGATTCAAAGCCCACTAATTTAAAATAACTGACACTGGTATTACCAAGACACCTTTCTAAAGTGCAGGACAGGACTTGCCATACAATGGGCATTTTTTTAAGTGAGGGATATATTTCAATAAATATACTGACCACTTTTAAATATCTTTCCTAATCACCAGTTGCCTCAGTTGAGAACGCTAGATTAGCCTCTTCAAAGACCAATGGACTTGGAGATGCACGAACCTCCAAAAGCTCACTCCATCAGATGCTTTGTGACTTTAAACTAACACAGCAAACTACCTCTCTAATGTCTTCAAAGTGATGGCAGTCTAGCTAGAGTATGACAAGAAGGTTAGCTCATACCCAAAAGAGGTGCACATGAAGCAAAAATTAAAGAGTTGTTAAATGGTGACATGTCCTATATGCAGATGCTTGACTGTACCATAATTCCCAGCTACAGCATGATATTAGCTATGCGGGGATGTGTACTGTTATGAGACTGTTTCATGAGACAGTTTAAACCAGGTGTTTTATGTGCAGCAGCTCAGATTAAACAGCACTAGGCAGTTAGAACTCAGTGAACAAACCAGATGTAATATACTGTCATGCTATAAAATAAGCTACAACTCCCAAATGCCTCCATGGTACCAGAGAAAGGAACTGTAGTCTGGACTGCAAATCCCAGAAACATCCAGGGGCCTGGGAAAATGAACTGTAGCATGCTCTAGGACTCCAAGAAGTCAGCTGGAGAAAAGGGGAAAAGGAAAGAGCAGCAGGGGGGCATGGCATGTGGCATGGGAGTGGGAAGCAGCTAGGAGTATGGGCTGCAGCAGCAGGGCTCACACATGGAGCCCAGACAGATGGCAGTTAAGTGTTTTGGGACCAGAAACTGGTTTGGAGCCCTCTGGAGCTGTGGAGGGGCTTTAAGTTTGCCCAAATATGTAAACCACTGTGTTAGTGTTCCCTATCTGTTCCCTGTTATCTGTTTTTGGCTGTTGCTCCACCTTGACACCATTTATTATCTGTTATATATATCCTAAGCGTATGTACGCTAATGTTCATTTACCTGTGCTTTTCCCAGTCTCCTTAGCCCGTTGGCTTGTGACCCTAATCCCAGCATCCCCTATATAAAAATGGAAACCTCCATTGGCAGTTCTCTGTGCCAGTTCCTGGGATCGCAGGGTTTGGTCCACAGCTTTCTCCTGGAGTCTTTGCCTCTGGACAAAACACTCAGACTCAGTTCAGGGCTCCAGAGACCCCCCACAGGTACCAAAGCACCCCCGCGGGGGCTACAGATGCCCCCAAAAGGGGCTACTGCTCCCCCACAGGGCCTAGAGCCCCCCCCCCCAGCTCCAACCCCCCAACCCACCCTCCACACAGTTCCAGCCCTGTTGCCCACCCTCCGCACAGCCCCAACCCCCTGTATGGCCCCATTGCCCCCACATGGCCCGCAGCTCACTGGCAGCGGCCATCAGGGAGCCTGGAGCACTCAGCGGCCTCATGGCATGCCCCCCCGTACAGCGCAGGGTAATGGGGGCGCAGCATGGCTTGTCCCCGGCTGCCTGGCACCCAGCACTGCCTCTGCCACATTGCGCACATGCAGTGCAGCACGATGCCACGTGCCTTCGGGCAGCTGCAGACCACTCGAGCTGAGACCTGGGGGTTGGCACCACTCGTGTGGACTACCTGTCATGCCAGGCCAGGTCCTGCCTCCAGCTGCAGTGCTGCCAGACCCATGGTGTGTGTGGAGAGGAGACACGAGTTGGGACCCAGCCCAGCACAGCTTGCTAGCGTGCCTTTGCATCAGACCAGGAGGTGTGGCTCCTATGCAGAAGCATGCTAGCTGCACGGCCCGGGTTGGGCTGGGTCAGGTCAGGTCGGCAGGGTGCATTTTCCATGTGGCTCAGGCAGTGATGTGCTATGGCCATAGCTGTGCACTGCCGCCTGAGCCTCATGGAAAACGTGGCCCGCCAACCTAACCCGGCCCGAGCCGCGCAGCCAGCATGAGTTTGCATAGGAGCTGCGCATCCCAATGCCTTGCCTCCTGGTCCATTGCAAAGGCATGCTAGCAGGCTGCGCTGCGCTGCACTGGGCTGGGCTGGGCTGGGCCGGGTCGGGTCCCAGTGCGAGCTTTGTGGAGGGGCCTGAGCGGGGGCCACCGCACGCCTGCCTCCCACCCGCTCCCCATGGCCCCCGCTCAAGCCCCTCCACAAACCCACCCACAGACTGCACAGCCCCCACCATCATTCCCCATACCCCCGACTTCCCCCTCCACTCCCCCTGCCCCAACATTCCCCACCACTCCTCACACACACCCATAAACCCCCCCACCCCAACGTCCCTAACTTACCCATGACAGCGTCTGGGGCAGCAGGAGCACCGTAGAGCTGCTCTGGCCACAAAGCAGAGCACCTCTCTTGGAGAACTGACTCCCGGGTTGCCTCAGTGCATGGGTCAGGGACTGTTCCCTGCCCCGTTCTTTTCACCCGTGGTTTATTTTGGATTTCCAGGTACCAAATTTTGAGCCTTCACTGCAAATATGTAGTGTGGGGAATGTTTCATTGTTCCTGGCATGCATCTTGCTCCCTCTCAAACTCCTTTGAGATGCTGCAAGAGGCATGTGAGTACTGGTCTGGATACACCCTCAGAGTAGGTAGTAATTGTTGTTTATCACTGGATCCCTCCAATTTGGTAATATTCTTCTAGTAATTAAATATCAAAACCCAAACCTTCAGATGTATCTGAGCTGCACTTATGGCAAAACAGACAGGTTGCCTGCTTGCCTGCCTCTGATCTTGCAACTGGGTTCAATTTCATGCATAACTGAAAGCAACCTCTGTCTGCTACAGTAGCCAGGACCAGCTGAAACACAAAACTATAGCACTATCATCACTACACCCTTAAACATGGCCCCACCTAATCTTTCCAAATGAGGTACCCCCACAACATACTAAGGTAGCCACTGCTGGTGATTTTAAAGCTGTTCCATGCCAGAGGAATCTTCTCTTTTTCTTCATTAATTCCAAACCATGTTGATTCTATGTTCAGAAATTGTGTCTTGAACTCCTTTAAACACTCTCCTTAGTCATTTTTGCCATCTATTTGATCACTACATCCTCCTCCAGATGTGAGCACTTAACTCCCATTACTCTTTCTTGGGAAGTGAATTTAGTGTAATAGTATTGGTATCTTTAGCAACCCCTTCCTACTAGCACAAAGGAGTGCAATGCACATGTATCAAGACAAGAAAGTGTATCTATTTCCTATTTGTGAAAGGTTTTACATAAATCATTTTCTCCCTAATTTGCAAGTACAAATTCTTATCATTAAATTGGTCAAAAAGGGTTCAGAACTGAATTCCTGTAGAATCATCAAGAAAACATAGGGACTTTCACCTGCCGGTTAGTAATGAAATGCAATCCAAAGTGGTCATGTCTTAAAATAACTATGATTCCAGATTTATAAAATACTGAAAAAGCTCAATACTTGGTAAAGTTTAATCACATTAATAAGATTTATGTGTTTTCATTTTTAATTTATGAATTAGTATATTTAATTTATTTCATTCAAACACAAAAAACTAATTTCCATTAAATTCTAACTAGCCCTAGACTTCAGTCTTAGACTGTTATATCCTTAACACATGGCAGTACTCTGTTCGTCCACCCAGGCTCCAAAACTCCTGCAAACTGGGTGTATCAGAATACATTGTCTCACAGTACATGCAGAGGGTTCCACTCCTATGATGATTTCTAAATTCAGGGATCAAGAGATCAGACACAGAAAACAAGCCCAGACCTCTCAGGTAGATAAAAAACCCTAACTTCCTTTGATCCTTTACTCTTCATACTACTGTATCTTGTAAGCATGTTATGTAGGGGACACGTTCAAAAAAGACTCGGTCTGTGCCTATGTACACACATTCAAGTGATCTGGGAGAATTCCCCCAAGCTTGTGGTCCTGACAGAAAAATTTACACAGAGACCCCTGACAGACATTTGAATGCTGAGCTGCTGCGCAACCAGGATGCCGTTATGAACACATCTTAACCTACTATGGAGGCTTCCAGTACTATACAGGGCAAACTTGATTGGCTGATCCAGATTGCTTCCCAGGCTGTCTCCCTGCAGCACAATGAGGGGTTTGTGAAGGGGCTCCCTGTACAGCTGGAGCAGTAGAGTTCAGCAGGAGAGACATACTGTGTCCCTGGATTCAAGGGGTGGGTGGGAGCTGACAGCAAAGCAGGCTGGGTTGCTGGGGGACTGCTGCTGTTTCTCTTAGAAAGTACATGTACAGAAGTTCACTCTTCCGAGAGCCATTTAATCCTGATTGTATCAAAGTTATTTTTCTCTGTGTGCGCCTCTTTTTTCTCTGGGAAAAAAATCCTGAATTTCTGTACACTTGTGGTTTCTACTGGGAGAGCAGTGACACTCTCAGACGAAGCTGAATATGTATACACAGCCTATGAAGATAGTACAGTTTATAAAACTAACAGTCTTTAAAAAACCCATAATGTTGATTCTTCCTTACAATCAGTACCAGCAGCTATCCAATCCCTAATTATTTGTCCCAAAGTCTGCAGGCTGGAACTGATGCCAATAGCCAAAAGGTACATGAATATTGCATGGCAAGAAGAAAGATTCCACAGTTACTGAGCATACTGACTTCAATGGAGGGGAGGGAGGAGGACACCGATGTGAAGAGGACAATTAACTTCCTTGAATATTTCACAAAACCTAGCTGCATGGGTGACAGTGAAATGTTGCTAAAATAAAAAGTATGGAAATATCCTGTTGCCCATCGTGTCAGTATATGTTGTTTTCAGCATTTTATAACATTTGGAATTAGAGTTGCATGGGAAAATGAATCACAATAACCCGATAGTAATATAGGCACAGTCCAACTTTATTTAATTTCAAAATACAACCTGTTTCTAAAGTATATGTGCTATGTGCTTTCTGCTGTACATTAAAACGATAGCAAACACTTCATATTCATTTATAGATCTCTAGGGCTCTTTTTGCTAGTACATTCCAGATTATTTATCTCTTGAATATAGCTTCAAATGCTACTAGCTGCATAGCAGTTATATATAAAAGCAATTCTAAAACGCAACCTTTATATCCATCTGTGGCATAGATTTCATCACAGCTTTGGAATAGGCTTCAAAATACTACAGTTTTAGCTTCTGATCCTAGTCACAGCTGCAAAAGAAAAGAAGATTTTTTCACATGAATATAACTAAATAAAAATAAAAACAAAACATTCTAGGTAGTATCACCAAGTATAGTTTCTCTAAAGTAAACGTAGCTTCTCCAGTTTATATCACCTGATACTCTAGCTGATAAATATAGATGACAGAATCACAGAAATACAGATTTCAAGGGCACCTCAGGAGATCATCTATTCCAAGGGTACATAACTCAATCTATTGAGGGCCACATATAAGCTATATTTGAAGTTTGTTGATACCATTCTTAAATCTCCCTAAATAATCTGTTTTAGCACTTATCTGTCTTTGTAGTTAAAACATTTTCCCTAATAATTAACCCAAATAAAACTACAGATTATGTTGATTGCACTAAAGTGGCTACATTTTCTAAACTTCCTGTTTTTGTTGTTTTTCTGTAAACTCTTTCTTAAAGTGTAGTGCCCCAAATTGGACACAACAGTGCATCTGTAAATGTATTCAAGATGATAGGTTAAATGTATCCTAAGGTATTTAAAGAGCTGCTTCGTCACCAGTGCTGGGTAAAGCAGAATAGCTGCTGTCTCTTATTTTACATACAACACTCATATTCGGTGCGTGCTTCACTGTACCCCTGAACTTTTCTTCAGTATCATTGTATACTCAGTCATTTCCCACTTTGTATTTGTGCATTTATGTAGTAGTTAGCATTTGTCTTTCTTGAATTTCATCTTATTCTCAGGCCATCTTTTCCAATTACCAAGCTGAATTTGAATTTTTTGCCTGTTATACAGTGTGTTCACAGACCTCCCAGCTTGATGTCATCCACTTATTTTATAAATACACCCTTTATTTCATCATCTATGTTGTTAATGGAAATATTGAATAGACCCAGACCCAAGGCCAACCCTTGTGTTACCTCACTAAATATGTCTTTCCTGGTTTGACAGCAAGACCTGGATAACTGGTCTTTAAATACCATTTTTCATTCATTTGGGCATCTGCCCTTCAGAAATTTCATTTAGACCATCCTTCTCCAGTTTGCCTATGTGCATGACGTGTGACTGAGTCAAACCCTTACTTAAGGCAAGATATATCACATCAACTGCATCCTCTCAATCCATTAGGCCAGTTACCTTGTCAAAGAAAGAAATGAACTGGTTTCATACGATTTGTTCTTGACAAATCTATACGTGCTCCTTCTTGCCACCTTATTATACTCTAGGTGCTGACACATTGATTAACAATTTGTTCCAGTATCCTTCCAGGAAATTAAGTTAAGGCTGCTTCTTCTACAGTTCCTGAGACCTTCCTTCTCCTTTTTTTAGCACAGGTCATACATTTGACTTTCTCTTGTCTTTTGGAACTATACCCATCCTCAGTGGATCTTAATCACTAATGGTTCAAATACTGCTTTGAAAAGTTCTTTAAATACTTTAGGATACATTTAGCCTACTATCTTGAATACATTTAATTTATCTAGCTGTCTTTAAATGCTATTTCTGTGTTCTGTCCTGTTTCCCATGACCTTGTTGTCGAGATTAATTGTGCTAGGCATCTGGCCAGTTAACCTTTTTGTGAAGACTGAATCAAAGAAGCCTTCTCTGTATCAGTTATTTATCACATTCTCTATTTAGTTATAATCTATATCTACATTCTCATCTCATGTACTGTCTGAAAGACTTGCATTAATTTACCATCATTAACATTAATGGACCTGCCCAGGCATAAATTTACCTGTAACCAAGTACCTAGTAATCTGAATACATCATGTGCCATTCATCAACCCTATTCTTTATTCTTGTTCATTCAATGCATTGCATGAAAAATTACAGCCTTTGGGGGAAGAAATTTATCTTTGCATAAATTCTCTGAAGTTGTATAAATTCTATAGCACACACTTAAGTACTATAAAATATTGAATAAAAGCTGCAAAACACAAAAAGGAGGAGAAAGAAATGATTTTTTAATTAGGGAGATTCCTTACCAGTTGTCCTTTAAATCTGTGTTCTAAAGTAGCTGTATATTTTTACTCTGCTGTATGACTATATACTAGTAGATACTAGTAGAAGGGACTGTTATTGACAGAGCATAATCAAACCAATTCATTAAAATAATGTAGCTAGAACAGTCTATCACATTATTGGAACACATGCAAAATGCTGTTAAAATGAAGTTAATGTTAATGGAAATATATTAGTGGTTTGAGTATAATCAAGACAAAACTGACTTTAGTTTAAGCAAAAAAAGGAACATTAAAAAGTCAATACTAGACCTGGCAGAGACACAAAATTATCTTTTTGGAAACCTGTAGGAGAATGATAGAAGAGTGAAAATGAGTAGAAGAATATAAATATTGCAGTATGTTATATATCACAATGCTATGAACATTTCACTTGGGGGTAATTTGCCCCATATGATTACTTCCATCTTTCTAAACACAAAGTTCTCTACAGTTATGATCCCCAATTGTGTTTATTGTGTTCAATATGATTATTCAAGTATGCAAACATTAGTAGGATCATGCCTGTAATGGGCTTGGGGGTCCACCCCCAGCATCTGATAACCCCAGGTGCTCAGACCTACCCACTGAACTCTTCAGCCTCCCTCATCTCCTGTCTCTCACCATCTTTGGTGCTCCCCTCTCCTGAGGCTCCTTCACCCCCAAGTTCAGTCTTGGGTCTCCATACTTCCACAGGGGTGCTCCACCTTTAAGACAGCCCCTACAGGGACTTATCAAGACTAAATATGGTCTCGCAGACCCTAAACATGCCCACTGGTCCTCACGGTGTCTTATGGGGTATAACTGCGGCCTCCAACTGCCCCCATCGTCATGCCCTTGCCTCATAGATATTTCTTGGTCCCAACCCAGAGCAGGGCCCTCTGGCCCCAAACCAACGCTCAGCCCCTCAGGGCGCAAAACATATGTTTGGGCTTCAGTCTCCACAGCTTTGACCCTTTTTCAATGCCTGAGCCCTCCAGCCCAGGTTCACCACCTCAGACCTGGCCTTATCCTTTCATATTCCAGCCCAGAGTAAATCTCAATCTGTAGAGCACCCCTGGCACCCTGCTATATGGCCTCCAAACTTCCCCCATAGCTGCAACCTGGTCCTCTGGCCTAATTTGAACACAGAATGCTAAGCAAATGGTTCCAACTCAAATGTGAACTCTTCCTTGGGTCTCTACTTTCTATAGCTCTCCTACCCTATGGGGCAGGCTCGTTCCCCAAGCCTCCCAAGTATCTTGCTTAGACTGAAACACTCCTTCCAGCAGCCAGTTTTGTTCAGAATTCCTCCCCCTTTGGCAGCCAGGGCCAGACTGCCCACCCAAGTTCAGATGTCAGGCTTATATGCACCTACGTCCCACTCCCTTCTGGTCACCTGACCCAGCTCTCTACCAACAGGACCCAGGAGCTGCCGACTCCCTAATCAGCATTTTTGCATTCTGTGGCCTGCGGCTCACTTTAAACAGGCTACTCACACCTGCTGCCCCTGTCATGGTTTTGTTCCCCCTTCCTAATAACAGGGGTAGAGTTCCCCTGCTAGGGTCTCAACTAGTAAAAAGCCATTTCAGTAGATAAGGTTTGGTCATTAACAGTATCTGAATAGATACAAAGTAGCCTGACATATAATAATTTATACAACAATAAGGTTTTTACATAGTATAAAACCTTCAGAAAAATACAGTTTAAAATACATGCCTCTGAGTAAGCTCATGCCTCTTTTTATTACTTATATCAAACCAGTACAAAAGCCACGCCTGAGAAATGGATAGAATTCATTGATGATGGCAGTTAAAATGACATAGGCTGAATGTGAAACATCAACATGTCAAATTTACATAACACTGCTATCCTGTTAGAGATGTTGTATTTGAACAAGTGCCTAAATAATGTATTTCCTATAAATTTATCCAGAAGACATTTAGGAACAAAGCTTATAAGCATATGAACTATAAATCAATGCTTATTTTTTACAGTAATACCATCATAATCCAATAATACCCTTTCATCATATTAGGGTAATAGTCATGGCAATGGCAAAAAAGTGTTTTCTATGTTACATTCTTCTGGATACAAACAAATTTTACTAAAGCCAGTAGATTTACCTGAGATTTACTCTGTTGCAAGTGGACATATATGGGCCCTCTAAATATTAGTCATAGTTTTCCTTCAGCATGTGGTCCATTTAAGAAGTCAATGACTATGCACAGTCAACATTTGCAGTTACTACTTCCTTACATTAAGCAGCAAAAGCTGCAACTGTTAATGCTTGTTTAGGCATTCATTAGATTTTTATTTCACTAAACCATTATAGGAGCATTGAGTGGGATTAGTAATGTGGTGCTTGCTCAGTGAAAACTCATGAAAGACAGTGAGAGTTTTGCTTTATGGAGGGATACACACTGGCCACATCTACATATGCACTTAACTGCAGAATAGACTAATTCGCTGTGGAGTAAAGCATCACCATCTACACATGCAATGCTATTAGGCTACAGTAAACTAATTAATTCTGCTGTCAGGGATAGTACTATCTTACAGTGGGGTTATTAGCTGTGATTAAATGCATGTGTAGACACTCACCACAAGCATAAATTATACCCGGTTAGGCCATCCAGCAGGGAGTCAGGCTCCTGCCTGGCCATATGACTCTGAACTTCTAGCATGCTCATGCCCCAGTGAGCCCATCCATCCACTGATGCTGCCACCTGGAGCCTGAGGCTGACCCCCTCCCCCCCACCTATACACACACACACACACACACACACACACACTCCCTGCCAGCAGGGCAGGAGTGGCCGTAGTATAGACTGTTCCACCCTGATTCAAACTTCTGCTGTCCCAGGCACATGTATAGACACTACACTCAGGAATAGTTTAGTCCAGATGAAACTGCTCCAGAATTTATTGCTTTGAATTAATTGCATATGTAGATGCACCCACTTTGACCCAAAATATTTTTCCAAACTTAGAAGAAAAGAAAGAAGAATTAGCATTTCAGAGATCGTTGTGCACTGGGATCTTGCAGTATCTTACACTGTTTTTTTAAATTGGGTAATTCAGGAGTCTTTTAGCTTGCTATATGATGCTACATGTTGCCTGAATTCCTACATCCATTACTTAACAATTTACTACCTACTAGGCCTTTAAACAGCTCTACTATTTGAGCCTGGCGAAAGTCAGAGAGGGAATATAGACTTTGCTTTGCCAAATTACACACCAAACAGAGTTCAGGTTGGCTATATATCTGGCAAAAGATTGACCCTTAAAATGTAATTTCTTAGGACAAGGACTCCTTTATACTGTGGACATGTTACCCTCTGTGGACTTCTATGTATAGAAAACCTAATAATTGTACCATTTACAATATCTAATGCTGATCTTTGACCTGGGATATTCCATAGGGAAATATATACAAGAACAATGCATAACATCAGATTATACTAACATTTTCATAGGTTTTATATTGCAGAACTTTTCCCATTAAAGTAAATCAGAAGACTAGCTTCAAGGGGAACAGGTTGTTATTTTTTTTTAATCTCATGAACCTGCATGAATGATTGTGACTATCAGTGAACTCAGTGGAGCCAAGGAGCCTTAATTTCTCTTTTTTTTTTTCTTTTCTTTTCTTTTTTTTTTTTTGGTAAATCAAGACCTTACATCACTGGATACCAGATATTTATTATAGATGCTTTAGAGATCACAGGCAGAATAACATCAGTATATTGTTTAAACAAAATAACTCAGCTAACATCATATGAGCCTAATGAAGCTTTAGAATAGAAACAGGATCAAAAACTTAATCACAATGGCATCTGAATCCTATATATTTTAATATAAAGGCAATGAGAACATATACTTAACAACAGTGTGTGGAAGCTTTTATTGACTGCACTGATATGTTTTGCACCGTGTCAAAAGGCAAACTCAGTACAGGGCATTATGAGTGCAGTTATAACACATGCATCATGACTTCAGAACTCTATAGATCTGTTTACTGTAACAGATGATGTTAACTAACTGGAATTACTGGCATACCTCTTAAGCAGTGTCCCTCTGCTCTTCTGCAGGCATGAATCTCTCACTGTAGAGAGTGCTTTCAGGCTCTGGAATTTTTTCTTTGCTTGTTTCTTTGCTTTCATGGGTAGGCGGCAGGTTTGATTTGTTTTGTGTTGTTGCAGAATGAAGCTAAATTTGCATAAAAATAAAGTATGGTTATTCTAAGTATGACTATATTTTCAAATGAGTGCTTCTTTGGCAGGGGGGGATAAAATGAGATATTAAATGAAAGTGCAACTCCTCCATACATTTTCTCTCCAAAATCAAAATAATTTATAATTATGTGCTAATAATAATTCATAATTCATTACTGCCATGTTGGTATTATTGATATTTTCTCACCTTATAATTTCTTTAAGAAAAAGTATGTCTGTAGATGGTTTCAGATAAATAAATTGGTGTGAAAAGAGACTAGGAGACAGAAAGGTCTGGGATTCTCATTACAGCACAAAAAGTAATGTCAGCCTTGTCACTTGAGTGACTTATGCCTCCGTCCATTCAACTGTACAAATAGGACTTTGCTAAGAAATATATGCCATAGCTAGGGCTGAGGTCTGAAGTTTATGAAAGCTATAAAAGGGAGTATGGGAAACAGAGCATAAGAGGGTAAATTCAGCATAATCTGTTTCTCCGGTAAGGAAAGGGTTGTGATATATTTCCATCTTTCTGAACAAGTACTACTGCAGATGGTTAACCTTGATCAGCTCCTGCCTGTTTTTCTCTGAGTTGAAAGGCAAATAGAAAACAGCATAACTATTGACTTGAGGATTCCCCAGTGTCAAACAGTAGCCAGGAAAAAAGGAATATGGCCAGAAAATGCTCCAGAAAGTCTCTATGGGTACAGTCAGGCAAGAGTGCACATGATGTGTGCAACACTGCAGACCCATCTGCAGCACCAGAAACTGCATACACCACATATGCAGATATTGCCACACTGCTAATTTGCAACATGGTAGATTTTTTTGACACTGGAAGATCCAATTATAAAAAAAAACCCACATCTGAAAAAAATGGGGTGGTGCATGTGATGGCAGTGTGAGCTGCCCAAAATCAGAGCCTGGCCAGCTGGAGCCATACCCCAGCTGCCAGCCAAGCTCTGCACACCAGATCACTGTCGCTGGAGCACCAGAAAGCCCCCAGGACCGCAGGTAAGGCTGCTGGGGCCAGCCCAGGTGCTGGCCACAGTCTCCCCTACTGGGAACAATTTGCTGTGCACCACAGTGCATGTGCACAAGTGTTCCCAGGTTCAAGTAGCAGTGGCACAACTATGTGCTACTACTATTTGTCCCCATAGAAATGCATTTATGTACTCAGCTGGATGTACCCTATGTGGCCATTACTGGCTGGTGCCATTCAGAAGAGTGTCCCTAATGTTCTCCAAGCCAGCTTCAGGATTGAGGATATAAAAATTGCACAAAGCCACTGTCTACCACACTCAGGTAATATCTCCTCCCCTGTCTTCAGGCTCCCCCCCACCCCCACAAGTCTACACCCACTGCAGCTACAAGCAACACACCTTAGTGGGAAATATACTTCTGATGGCATCCTCTAGACTAAGATTGAGCTTGCTGTTAGGCTACAGACATACCTTGGCCTCAGCTCTACTTCTCCTTAGACACTAAATTACTTTGCTCCCTGTTAGGATGGCCTGCATGAAGTTCCCAGCCCATGGTCTTTCGACTGTGTCAGAGAAAATCAGATTAAAACAAAATTAAAATAAAGCTTTTGCATAAGGTGCCTCAAGTGAATACTTTACAAACTTTAATGAAGGCAATTCCCTTTGGTTTTTTCCTTTCCTGACCACCATATGCAGTCCTTGGAAACATTAAATAACCCACTGCCTATTAGATGGCTACTTTGCTGGGAAGACAGGGTGGAAGTATAGTACTGTACCTTTACAAACTCTCCTTTCCAACAATCTTTTCCTTGTCTGCCTATATCCTTAGACCAACATGACTACAACCTGTACCCTTTTCCAACAAAGGATTTTTGTGTTTTCACAAGGTATGCAGTATTACTCAATAATTCACTCTGTAGAATAGGGCATCGCCAGCATGGAGAAGACATTTTTAGCTGACAATAGCAATGTCAAGATTGTCAGTGTCCTTTCAAAATTTTAATAAATTGGTTGATAAAAAGTGACCAGAATGTGTGTTTAAAATGAGAAATATTAGCAAAACAGTTCCACAAATCTTAGATTCATTTTAATACAGCTGTTCCATACCATACAAATCTTCAGAATTCAACACTGATCATCATTCCAGAAAATGGTGAAAACTCCACACTTTCAGGAGTATTTTCAGAAACAGTACAGATTTCTCTATTGGATGTAGCATTTCTAGGAGTGTCTCATCCCAATGGTGTGCTGCCAGTACTTTTACAAAGCCTCCTAATTTTTTTCCTTCAGGTCTTCAAACCTTAATCTCCAGACAGCATAAATTGCTGAGAGATGCAACAAGAGAATAAATTATCTGACCATTTGTTTTTTCTCTCTATATAGCCATAAGCAAGGAAAAACATAGTATCAATAGAGAAACAGACTCTCTGAGCTATATATATGTATGCTTTACTCCTGAAGGGTACACAGACCCAGTAATAATGCAGCTGAGTGATAAATGTGTATCATTTAACAATTTATAAGGAAAGGAAAAGACTTTTGGAGAGAAACCACAGATCTCCTCCAGGAATTTTTTAAAAAGTATCTGACATACCTCATATCTGTTTCATTCCAAAGGGAAAGTCATAAGATCTCAGAAGTACCTCTATAACTCTCCAAACATGATTGTTTCTACTGTACATCCATAAAAGGAACTACAAAGCATGCAAAGAACTACAGAGAATAAAAAGACAACGTGAGTTGTAAATTCACTATGGTATCTTAAAGCAAAGCCGCCAAGGGGCTAGATGAAGTCACCGTTCTCCTAAATTTAAAAAAAAAAGCATAATACAGGGAAGATCACAATGTAGGGAGATACAATGAAAATGAGAAGAAGAACTACTCTGAGGAGGAAGAAGAAAGCTGTGGAGGGGCATAGATCAGATGACAATAATCAAATAAAAGACTGAAAAAGAAGGGGAAATGGACAAGATTGAAGGTATAAGCAAAAAGACAGATGAAGAAATTGTGGGAAAGGAAAAGCAGTGGGTAAAGAGTCAGATACAGAGACATAAAGAATTACATAAAGAACACAAATGTGTAGATGATGTTTTGAAGTAGGTCTCTAGACCAAGAAAGACCTGATGAAAGGTGTAGGAGCAAGCACCATTGTGGTAAAGTGGCTCAACGAAACTCCTGATAGCTTCCATTCAGAACCCATTCCAGTAATCCTGATTCAAAATGAAGGGCATTTTGCCCCTCACCTTAGAGAGAGGTGGACATCATGAGATTCAGAGAATTGAAATGTTGGCAAAATATGATTGTTGAAAAATATCTTGCCTCACTTGGGGATCGATATTATACTCATTCAGAAAACCCCTGTGATTCGTGTTGGATACAAAGGGGCAGGCAGATGGGCATATTTTCCCTTGAAAGTTTGGAGGCTGAGTCTCCAAATTCCTAAGTACTGGGTGGAATTGGGAATTGGTGGGGTGAAATTCAGGTTGCAGAACTCCTAGTCAAAGTAGCAGCAGATTAGTCCTCCTTGTTCTCCCCCTCCTATAGTAGGAGGGAGAAGGGAAATTGCAAGCCGTGGTCCCCTGGTGGCTTTGTTAGGGGTGATACATGTGGGGGTGTAACAGGGAACCCTAGCCCTTTTACCAAGAAACAGGGGGGTCCCTTTAAATCCAGAACCTTCCGGGCACAGCTGGCTGGTTGAGTCAGTGTTAAGGATTGAGCCCTTCCAGCTGGTCAGGTGACAGGAAGGGGAAGGCCAGGGAGGCAGCAGAGAGGGGGACTCTTGATGACTATGGTGTAGCTGTAGCAGCCTCTTTGGGAAGAATATGCCATGCTGTGAGACATAAGCACAGTCACATAAAGAAAGCAGGCACTTTGCTTCTCTTATTTCTTTATTATTATTTTCATTATATGGCCATAGGAGCCTATGGTTTATGTTTGATGTTAAAAAGGCTGGTGGTTTGTGGATGAGGCTGTAGGGGTGGAGCAGGCCTCATTAGCACCAAGGGGTGCCATGATAGAGGGCTCAAGAAGCCCTGCTGTACTAGGGGTGCCGCACTAGGGCCGCGAGCCCAAAGTTGCTTGAAAGGGAGATAGGAGCCTTGAAGCCAGGTCCTAGCAGGTAGGCTTAGGCGAAAGGCCCTAACTACAGAAAGAGGGGCAAAGCCGATGGGACTAAGGCCCCAACAGTCTGGCACCACAAGGGCACACAGTGTAGAAGGGCCAGTAGGTCTGGTGTCACGGAGTGCATGTAACGGAGGGCCTTGAGCCTGAGTGAGTTAGAGAGCTAAAGCCTTGGAGTAAAGCCACGATTAGTGGGTTTTGACTGAAAGGCCTAGCTAGAGAGAGAGGGGGTAAGCCCACAGTGACTGAGACCCCAACATAAAGAGAAATTTAAAAAACCATTTGTGAGACATGGGGCACATCAAGGGGAGGTAGGAGCATGCATTTTGCCCTTAAGGCAACACCTTAATATCCTATGGGTGGTGAGCCTGGAGCCTGTCTGGGAACCTGTGGGTCAGCCTCCCTCTTTCTTTAGAACCAAGTGACATCAAGTCATGGCAGGAGACTAAAGGGGGGAGAAGCTGATCCCCAGAGAAGAAAAATCCAGCAAGACTTGACAGGGGCACACTTACCGGCATGTATATTTTTTTTTAATGCAGCCGAAGATGGCCCCCTACCACAGGGAGAAAGGAACTGGAATTACAGCAACAAATGAGGGCTCAGTGCCAGCCTTAGAAAAGGCTGAAAAGTTTAGGAAGCAGGGCCAGTCTTTGAATTTTTATGCTGTCCTGAGAAACAGTACTTTATCATTCCCACTCCCAAACAATAAGATTTATGCCCACCATTTGGATGCCACTACATGTAGAACTGCCCTGACAATTCAGGAAAAGGGAACTTAGTCAAATGATTTTAGAGGATCCAACTCTAACTTTGACTTATTTTCCATTGAAGGTGTATGAACATGTATGAGGAATACCAAGCTTCCTAGGAAGGACTAGATTTTAAAATGAATACTTCCCATGGAAAAGAACCGAACTTGTTTTTAAAATGTAAACTATTCTAATTCCCTAAAGGCACGCTCTGGTAACAAAGTGTGGGCTCATACATGTGATCTCTAGCACATAGTTTCTATTCCCCAATATTTCCCCCAATCCTGTATTTGGTGGTATCCACAGGCATATGACTATCTAATTTATTCAAATCCCAGCTCATGTTTAGTGCTTTCAAATAGACTATAATTTCCCTTTTCTAATGATAAATGAAAAGAACTAGGTCAATGATGAGAGTGCAATTAAAATTTGAGGAAGATCTTATTTATGTTGCTAAACTCATCTAAAAAACTTTGAAATAATTAAGAGAATTCTGCCTTCAGTATAATGATGCCTCAGTAGTCAATAGCCCCTCATCTCCTATAACTGAATTCATGCTGTAGCCAATAGATAGAAAGTAGGTTATGCCTTTTTATGTGAATATCTAAAAAGCCCTCCATTTTTTTCTTAATTAAGATTTTCACTTACATTTCAAAGCTTACAATAAAGTATCTGGTAGTTAATTAGATTACACATGTTATTTTAAAGTTGAGACAAAGATTTAATTTCATGTTGATAACCTTACAAACAAGCTGCCCTCTTTTGACAAAAAGGTTTTTTTCTATTTTTATTTTTTATTTTTCTCTATGCTCTTGTTATAGCATACAGTGAATTAGCAGCATGTAGCAAAGGGCTTCAGAATCACTCAAGAAGTGTATTATCTGATTGTAGACATTATGGTCTTAGAGCTTAGAGCTGGAAGAGACTGATATTAGGTCACTGAATCCATTCTGCAGCAAGTCTTATCTGATCTACTATAAGATATTAAACTGTTACTGCATTTTATCTTAGCCAAGAAAATGACAGTGGGCAATACATGATGCAGCTTACTGTATACTGTCTGATGTATTTTATAAGAGGGAACTGTCACATTTTGAAAAACTCAACCTGTTCACAGTTTCCACTACTTGCTGTAAAAGTAGTATTTTCTGATATTTAGAATAAAGGAAGCTACTAGTACAGTGACTGCAGGGTGTGAAATGTTTGTTTCTTAATGGAGCTCATTATATACATTTTAACAGTTCCCATTTGCAGCTATAAAATGTGTGACAAGTATGAATCAGAAATTTGAAAAAATGGAACATAATACTACCTGAATTTCTTATGAAGGGCAGAGACACCAAAATGGTATTTAATTTGTTTGTTAATAGCAGTAAATCACATTTTATGCAGGCCATGCATTGGCCCCAAATATTTTTGCACACTTCTGTACAACAGAGGGTGCCATCTGTCATGGATATTGCAAAAGCAAGTCTAAGTTGGCATTTGTAGACAAGATACAACTAGAAATATAAATAAAACTTTATTTGCTTACCTCCTTCGAGCTTAGTGCTTCATTTTCTGGAATAGGCACTATAGGATGACTGGGCTACAGTGTAGAGACAAGAAGGACATTGAAGCAAGAGTGTACATGGAAAAGAAATATTCAGGTGTGAATTACATTTCTGAAGGCAAAGAGAGGGTAAAAAATTACTAATAACTAAGGAGAACACTCTCAGATGAACAAAGGGCACAGAGGCATCCAGTTTCCACTGATGTGCAGTAAGAGAGGGTCACCTTTATGCCTTTGAATACATAGCCACACTGCCATAGAAATAAAGAAGCCACCTATCACTTTGAAGAGACACCTCAGTCAGAATCACCAAAAGAGAAAATCCCTATATAAATGTAATGTTTGGTACAAGCTATAAAATTATTTGGAACTTAAGTCATTGTATTTACAATATTTATCATTTACATTGTCTGTAAATGATAGCTCTCAAGAGAATGTTCTTTAACCTTAGATTTAAAAGACATCAATCTTATCACCGTTTAACTAAAAATGCTGTTTGACCATAATTAGTCCATGCAAAAAGGTTTGTAGATTTCTGTTTGAGTACTAAGGACCTAATACAAAGATCACTGAAGTCAGTATATAGTCCTACTGATTGCAAAGGCTTTTGGATCAAGCCTTAGGTGTACAAATAAACCAAAATATAGGTAGATATACATTCAAAACTTGGTAATAATAGCATCATTATTATTTTTTGTTGCTCTTGTTCATAGATGTTAGGGTCAGAAGGGACCTCAGTAGGTCATTGAGTCCAACCACATGCCCTGGGCAGGAAAGAGCACTGGGGTCAGATGACCCCAGCCACGTGCCTGCCCAGTCTCCTCTTGAAGACCCCCCCCCCACAGGGTAGGGGAGAGCACCACCTCCCTTGGAAGCCCATTCCAGATTCTGGCTACCCTTACTAATGTCCAACCTAAATCTGCCCTCCGACAATTTGTAGCCATTGTTCCTAGTTACTCCAGGGGGGGCCCTAGTAAATAGATCATCTCCTATTCCATGCTGCCCTTCCCTGATGAATTTATAGGCAGCCACAAGATCACCTCAGCCTTCTCTTGCAAAGGCTGAAGGGATTTAGGTCCCTCAGTCTCTCCTCATAAGGCCCTGCCTGCAGGCCTCTGACCATATGCGTGGCCCTCCTCTGAACCCTCTCAAGATTCTCTGCATCCCTCTTGAAGTGCAGAGCCCAAAAATGGATGCAGTACTCCAACTGCTGCCTGACCAGTGCTGCACAGAGGTGAAGCATCGCCGCCCTGGTCCTATCTGTCATGTATCTGCTAATGCATGATAAAGTGCAGTTAGCCTTGTTGATCACTTTGTCACATTGATGACTCATGTTCATCTTGGAGTCAACTATGACTCCAAGATCCCTTTCTGCTGCCACGCTGCTGAGAAGGTCCTCCCTCAGCCTGTAAGTGTGGTGGTGGCTCTTTTTGCCCAGGTGCAGCACTTTGCACTTGTCTTTGTTGAACTGCATCCTACTTCATTCTGACCATTTTTCCAACCTGTCCAGAGCCTCCTGGATCCACTCCCTACCCTCTGGTGTGTTACCTTTGCCCCATAATTTGGTATCATCTGTGAATGGTATCATTGTCGTCATCATCTTCATTATTTTCATTGTTATTATTATTAATAACATTAACAACAATGAAGATGATGATGATGACAACAATAATAATGATTCTACTATAACCAGATATTAACAATGGTAATATTACTAGGTAATAACAACAGGTATTATTGCGAGGTAATAATAATAATTTTGTAAAGTCTCTGAGCATATTGGATTTTGATATGTTGGAATGTATTCATATTTTCAATGAATGCCTAACATATCAAATAACTGTTCTAGCCTTATTATTGGTAATGAATGAGAAATTAATATCACTAGTTCAATTGATAAAGCAAGTAAAAAGCCCTGGCTCCATGTTGAATAAAGAGTCTTGAAACTTTATTGAAAGAAGCAAACGGTATATTTGTCAAACTGTATAAGTAAGGAAGGTACATCATGTAGAGATGGATACTTCAACATGTCCAAGGTAACAAAGGCATGATCAGTCTGTCACATGAAGTCTGTGTATGATAGTCAAAATTAGTCCCAAATGAATTAGTCCAAACAAGTGACTACTGATTCCAAGAGCTATTTTGAGGTTATGTCTGATACATGAGAGAGCTGTGCCTGAAATCAACAAATAAAACTGGGTGATTTGAAATGAGACCTAATAATATGTGTATGTGTGTGTGTGTATATATATATATATATATATATATATATATAAAATTCAAGACTAATAAAGTTTCAAGACTCTTTATTCAGCATGGAGCCAGGGCTTTTTACTTGCTTTATCAATTCAACTAGTGATATTAATTTCTCATTCATAACCAATAATAAGGCCAGAACAGTTATTTGATACATTAGGCATTCATTGAAAATATGAATACATTCCAACAAATCAAAATCCAATATGCTCAGAGACTTTACAAAATTATTATTACCTCGCAATAATACCTGTTGTTGTTATTACCTGGTAATATTACCATTCCTTCTAGATGTCAGTTTCGATGTATGTACTTGAAAAAGGAGTGTTGGGCAGAAATATATATATATGTACTTTTTCAAGTACATAATTTGATATCGACATCTAGAAGGAAGTGCAGACTCACAAGAGTCAGGTTTAATATCATGGCTACCACATCCACTAGCTCCTGGATCCACAATAGCAGTGCTGGGTCTTACTCATCCTGGTCCTCAAAAATCTCCTGACCAGATTGAGTGATCCTAGTAACTTTACCCCCTCTATCAGCTCCAGTAGTATCCCCAACAATTGAAATATGAAACTTGCATTGCTGTTCTCACATCTCCCTCATGTCTGCTGTTCCTTCCCATCTTATTTCATTGCTATATCTTTGTTTTTTACTTTGTTTAAAAAAGTCTGGTTCAGCCAACGAAGACCGCTGTGAGCCTGTGACCAGAAAGGCAGAGAAAAGTAATTCCTTAAACAACCTGATACAGATACAGGTTTGACAGCTCTTGGAACAGCTGATAAGACTGTACGCTTGCCAGTCTTCTAGTAGCAATACCGAACCTTAAAGTAAGCACCAGAAGCGGAAGCTGCATTTTCTATTGTTGCTGTTCTTGTGTCTCCCCTTTTCTGTGTGTTTATCTTGCCCTGTCTGCAAGGAAACAGAATAAGACTAACATAAGGGCAACAGCTGCTCCAGCCCATTGCATGTAACATTTTATCTGGTCCACAAATTAGGTATTTATTACCGTCTTCAATATAGTCCAAAATATCTATTAAATTTGGGGCTTCCTTGTTAAAAACTAAAGGAATGGGCAATAAAGGATACTGGTAAAATGAAAGCATAAATGAGCATATACCATTTCAAATGCTTTAATGGGTTTTCCTTTTTTTCCCTGTATCTTTCATAAAAGTTCTAAAAGAGTTTTAATAGTGATTATTTGCCAGGTGACCAAGCAGACCAAGGCCTCTCTGCTTGAAACCCCAAATTTATAGATTCATAGATGTTAGGGTCGGAAGGGACCTCAATAGATCATTGAGTCTGACCCCCTGCATAAGCAGGAAAGAGTGCTGGGTCTAGATGACCCCAGCTAGATACTCATCTAACCTCCTCTTGAAGACCCCCAGGGTAAGGGAGAGCACCACCTCCCTTGGGAGCCCATTCCAGACCTTGGCCACTCGAACTGTGAAGAAGTTCTTCCTAATGTCCAATCTAAATCTGCTCTCTGCTAGCTTGTGGCCATTATTTCTTGTAACCCCCGGGGGCGCCTTGGTGAATAAATACTCACCAATTCCCTTCTGTGCCCCCGTGATGAACTTAAAGGCAGCCACAAGGTCGCCTCTCAACCTTCTCTTGCGGAGGCTGAAAAGGTCCAGTTTCTCTAGTCTCTCCTCATAGGGCTTGGTCTGCAGGCCCTTGACCATACGAGTTGCCCTTCTCTGGACCCTCTCCAGGTTATCCGCATCCTTCTTGAAGTGTGGCGCCCAGAATTGCACGCAGTACTCCAACTGCAGTCTGACCAGCGCCCTATAGAGGGGAAATATCACCTCCCTGGACCTATTCATCATGCATCTGCTGATGCACGATAAAGTGCCATTGGCTTTTCTGATGGCTTTGTCACACTGCCGGCTCATGTTCATCTTGGAGTCCTAGTGGACTCCACTAGGACTCCAAGATCCCTTTCCACCTCTGTGCCACCCAGCAGGTCATTCCCTAGGCTGTAGGTGTGCTGGACATTTTTCCTCCCTAAGTGCAGCACTTTGCATTTCTCCTTGTTGAACTGCATCCTGTTGTTTTCTGCCCACTTGTCCAACCTATCCAGGTCTGCCTGCAGCTGTTCCCTGCCCTCCGGCGTGTAGTCATCCACTTCTCCCCATAGCTTTGTGTCATCTGCAAACTTGGACAGAGTACATTTGACTCCCTCGTCCAAGTCACTGATGAAGACATTAAAGAGTATCGGTCCAAGGACCGAGCCCTGCGGGACCCCACTGCCCACATCCTTCCAGGTCGAGACCGACCCATCCACCACGACTCTTTGGGTGCGACCCTCTAGCCAATTCGCCACCCACCGGACTGTGTAGTCATCCACATCACAGCCTCTTAACTTGTTCACCATTATGGGGTGGGATACCATATCGAAGGCCTTCCTGAAGTCTAAGTATACGACATCCACCCCTCCTCCTGTGTCCAGGCATTTTGTAACCTGGTCATAGAAAGAGACTAGATTGGTCAGGCACGATCTGCCCACCACAAACCCGTGCTGGTTTCCCCTCAGCATAATTTGCCCTGCCGGGCTCTCACAAATGTGAGCCTTGATAATTTTTTCAAAGACTTTACCAAGGATTTAGTTCCCAGGTGGAGTGATGTACAATGGTGTGGTACTGTCAATACCTTTGTCCCTCTGCATTTATTTATTGCATTGCAATGAATACAACCAGTGGATCAAGTATTATCTCAGTGGGATTTATCACTTCTGCATCCCAAGAGATGTAGAGAAAAAAGAGTTAAATACAAAAACAGAGAGACAGTCTTAACATCTTCCATCAGAAACTCTTTCCTAGCAACACAAACACTAAAAATACTGGCACCAAAAGATAAACCGTAAACATTTCCTTTGCAGTAGCTTAAGGCTCATCCATTTATCAAATCCCAAATAAATTAGCCCATGACACATGCTTTGGTTAGCTCCAAAAGGGCACGAATATGATTGCACCCATTTGACAGTGAACGTGCTGCTTGTGAGCTGTTCATTATTTGCCATAATACAAAATCATATGCGACTTTGGTAAGTTATATGCAGTCAGTCTGGATCACCAGAGTGCAGGTGAATCACATTTTAATTTACTCATTGGTCAGCAATTGAGTTCTCTAGGAGGTATGAATTGCCCACCATTTGCTCAGAAAAAAATAGTTCTGTAAGCAGGTGGTGAGCTGATGCTGCAACTATCATTTGCCTCCATAACAAAAAAAAAAATCCATTCTATGTGCAAATTGTGCGCACAGGAAGTCTATAAAAAGAATGCTTTTATTACTGTGTCTTTGTACTGGTCTCTCTTCTTGATTCACATTGTGCACCGTATTGATTTTAAAATGATTCTCCAAGGGCAAGCCCCGTCCTACATATGTCACTCCTCATCCACTACAACAGTGCCAGCCTTCTTCATCCTAATCCCAGTCTTTATCTCCTTCTCTAACTCACATTTTGAGCCTTTTCATTTTATAAATAAAATACATAATGGTCCCAACACAGGAAAAGAAAATTACAAGAGGCTTTCGTAACCCATTAGCTATCAATGCCCTTAAAGGAGACAGTTAAAAGATAGAGGGAATAATGAGGACTGAACCAGTTAATGAGTATTTCAGTGAAAGAATAAATAAAGAATTCTAATACACTCTGAAGACTCAGTGAAATACGGATGTTCACATGGATATAGAGTTCATTGAGGTCTATTATTTCTAACTGTTACAATATACACATTCTCAGCCACTATCACTGAAGACTGTGTGGTCTAGTAGTTATCACTATGAACTGGAAATCTGGTGACCTGACCTGGTTACTGAAGAGCTGATCAACCTTTGGAATATCACTTCAGACTACAGTTACAAAGGATCTAAGGCACTTGAAATTGGACTTTCAAAAGAAAGAAATGCTTCGAGCTCAACTTTTGAGTGTCTAACTCTTAATAGGGGGCTCATCTCCTCCTCATGACCCAAATTTACTGTAAAATTATAGCAAACAGGAAAGAATAAAAAATCCTACAGCATGTTAAAATTATTTAAAACTATCAAATATGTATAACTAACATGAGTTATTATGTTATTACTGCTTCTCTACTGCTACACTGTAATATAGTGTTGCTTATATTCCTTCCTGCTCTTTGGGAGATTTGTGTTCAGTTCCACGCTTCAGAGACGCAGTGATGTTGGCCATTCTATTCAATCCCCGTGTGCCTCAGATAAGAATACTTGATTTTGTTCATCTTTCCTATTTAGCCTTCAAGTTATATGAGCAGGGTCTCGCCTATCAGTCTCAGATTAGGGTTTTAGACACTGTCATAATATAACTAAAAATACAGTCAGACCTTAATAATGTCATAAGCATGGAAGTGAACAAGACCTGTGATATTAATTTGAGCCAACAGTAACTGAAGTTCACACCATGTGGCGCCTATTCCTGTTCCAATTGCTTCAAGGGCATCGCTAGTGTACGTTTTTGTTAGCTTATGCAATATCTACTTATGGTGTGTATCTAAAATCTAACATAAGAAATGAGGTAAAAAACATAAAAAGTATTCTATGTTAAAAATTCTCTGTTTATTAACTGAAAAAAGGAGAAGCTATATCACCACATTAAGCCCTTCAAGGCTGCCCCAACCCCATGGCACTCTGTCTATGCTTCACTCACTCGGACCCTTTATTAATTTAGGAGTTTCTGTCCACACTCTAAAAGTTACACTACAACTCTAAAAGTTACCGTATACTATAAGCACTCAGGCACCTCCTACAATTAAACTATGAGAGAAATCAATAGGGGCCAACCACTCCCTACCTGATCTACTGCTGTGCTTTCTGCTCCCTGCCCTATTTAGCTGTGCTACCCATGCCCTCCCCAATCTGCCATGTTACACACACAAAGGCTTTCCATACCACTTGTGGCATATGAGCCACATGTTGGAGACCCTTGAGATAAATCAGGTATGGCAGTAAAGCCCCATGTTTTAAGGTAATCATGAATCCCATTTTTGCTAGGACCACTGCATTTTAAGTACTTACCCTGAACATCCTGTCAGTTCATTCAAATGAATGATTTGTTTTCTGTGGAGACAAGTTTTTAAAACAGGACTAACCTGACAAAAAATGTCCCCCACCCTCCACATTTCTCCTACTCTCCAGTGCCCTCCACTACTGCTCTCTGTTGCTATGCACACACACACCCCACTTAGCTAAGACTGGAGCTCAGAGATTGCTGGAGACCTAGAGGGGAAACAAAGCATCCCATTTTGAGATCAGGGAAACATGGTCACCCTACCTAACTTCCCAAGTGCTGAGCAACCACTTGACAAAACTCTTACAATTATATAAAAAAATCTTCTTTTTTAGCTTTTGTATATATTTACCTATATTTCTTCAAGGCAAATTATTTTGCCAATAATTTTCTACTAACTTAGTCTTGGAACATCCATCCATAATTGCATCAAAAAGTAGTAAACAAGTCTGTTATGGTTTATAGAAATGTCTGGAGTGAAAACAAACATTTTTTTATTAATATTAAGTATGGAAGTCAGCCACTGATGATGGAAGCTGAGATAATAGAAGTATGATACAAAGAATGATATTTCCCCAGTTTGACTGCATTTCAAAATGAAGTTTTATCACAACCGTAAAACAAAGTCTTTATCTTGCACAATGACAAAAATAAACCCAGATCTAATAAGGTGAGGAAAAAGCTATTTCATTTTGAGACAGAATAAACCTGATTGAATGAATTAGCTGCCTTGTTTCTCTAACACTTTAAGTTCCTGCAACCATCCTAAACACGTGGAAGAAATAATATTCCAGCAAAGTATGATGGTAATTTTTCTAGAAAGATAAGAAACCCAGCATAAAGTATCAGAAATGCAATTTGGAAAGATTTAGGTGGGGATAGTGCTCTCTTGAGGACCAATTCATAACTGGACGTCATCACTCAGACATACAGGACAGACGTATCTGAGGATACAATTATCATACACCACTTTTATCCTTGTTGTCTGTCTATACCCATATCCAGACAGGTGGCAATAGTCTCCCTTCTTCTATTAACTCAAACAGATTGTTCTCCTATTTGTGAGGGATGATGTTATTATTCTTCTAAATTTATTTTCTTGTTTCCTTTGAAAAGTGTTATATTTTCCATTGTCCTTACAAAAACTGGCTTTTTTTTCTTGACTAGGGATTGTAAGTTGTGGGGAAGGAGTATTTAATACTGTGAAAATTACCCTGATAGTTACAGAATATAATATTAAAAATAATCAAGTGTATAAGTGCAAGTAACATAAAAGGGACAACCATACACTGTGCTTCACGTGGCCTTTGCCCTATCTCAGAATGGAGAAAATTGTATAACAGCTTAATTAAACCTTTGCTCATTTAGCTCCATGGAGTAATCAACAAGCTGGTTTTGCCTTTAAAAGGTCAATTTATCTTTATTGTGCTATAAATGACAGCAGCCACTGAACTAATAGAAGGTTTTCTAAAGTGTTAGAAGTATAAGAGATATTCATAAATCTAATTCATTCTCTAGAGGTTCTGTAACATTTGCTAATTGAGACAGAGGTGCAAAACTCTCTGGGAGATAATGTACATAAAAAATAAGAATGCTGCAACTATAGCAACAAAAATAAATCATATCTGCACTATTTTAATTATTTCATTAAGTCTCTAATCCACTCTGAAAATTTAAATTAGATGCTCTAAGCATTTATAAAACAAAATTATTCCTTCCCGGTATAAAGGAGAGAAAGTGGCCTAGCTAATCTTTTTATTAATTCAAATAATAGGACATGTTTGTTTATAATAGCATAGTAAATGAACTTCTGGATCAAACTGCAATTGTCTAAGACTTTTATGGATACTCAGCTTTTCTTAGTATAATCTGGGAATGGTTGAACATATAACAGAAATTCTAAAATACTCCAGCAGCAGTGGAAAGGCCCCTTTTAATTAGACAGCTAAAATTTAAAATCAAAACAGAACTTGTAAAATTATAACGTGGATAGCCATGTTATAATTCCACACTATAAAATTAATTTAAAAGATTCAGCCAGTTAAGCCCATGTTTCTTTGGTATCGTTCATCTCTCTGCACAAGTACAGGTGGGATAAATGAAGTACTGAGAAATTAAAAGGGAGATTCTAACAGAATTTTATATAGGGATGCACATTATATGAATGAGCATCTAAAGGTTTCCTTCCCATCACATGCCCTATCTATGTGAGTTGCACTGACTGGGATAGGAAACAGATGGGGATTTAGTCCCTCCTGCATAGCAGCCAGTGGAAATGGACAGCAAAAGGGGTGAGAAGTGGGCAGCATAGAAAAGCATAGAGAAGCATAGCTGAGGGTGTGTATCCGAGGTCTGTGTGAAGCTTTGGTCCCTGATTTGATTCAACAGAGATTTGGCCTGATTCGGTGGCTGAATCTCCAAATCCAAATCAAATCAGAGGACCCTTTAATCTCTCCAAATTGAATTGGAACCCTCTGAATCGATTCGGACATAGGCATGGCTTTAAATGTTTTTCCTACATACGTAGTAGGTGGCTCATGAATGCTGTGATGCTGGGGCACATAGAGCATCCCACAGAAGCACGGGGGGCTTCCCAGCGTGCTCGGCACCAGACCCAGGAGTGAACCAGAAGCACTTTCGGCCCACTTCTGGGTCCACTGGGGAGAGTGCGGGGGGGGGGCCCCCCCTCATCCCCCCAGATCAGCAACTGGTGCCTCCTGTGTCTGGGGGAGGCACCCGGGGTCCTCCCACGGCTGATCATTGAGCTGGGGGGGAGGGGTGCAGGGGCCACCCAGCGCACTCCCTGGTGGACCCAGAAGTAGACCAGAAATACTTCTGGTCCACTTCTGGGTCCACCACCGAGCATGCAGAGGGGCCCTCCACATTCCTGTGCGATGCTCCATCTACCCCAACATCGTAGCCATCACAAGCCGTGCTGATACCTCGAGGTATGTAGAAAAAACATTTAAAGCTATGTCTATGTCCAAATCGCTGATTCTATGAATCAGCATTGAATCCTCAGATTTGGATTTGGCCAAATTGAATTGGGGACAGTGATCCAAATCAAGGAATCAAATCACTGCCCCTGATTCGGGCTAAATCCAAATCGAATAGGGCCTGCTTCGCACACCCCTAGTGTTTCCCCATATGCCCTGAGAAATAATAACAGTTCCTTTAGTGGTGCCTCCTGGGAAGGGTTAGCCCCTCCATCCTGATGCAGGATTCTTCCGAATACACAAGATAAACTCATAAATGACCATAGTTTGAATTCTTAGGAAATCTTTTATTGGACCAACTACGTAGCTAGGATAAAGTTAGACAAGCTTTTGAATGCAAGATATTCTTCCTCAGGTTGGTTGGGAAATTTCTGTAACTTTTTTTTCTATTAAAAAACACAAAACTAACCTTTAGTGTGTGATAATTTTGACTTTAACATAATTTTTTTATTACTCATATCAGCCCTGTCAAGTAAGTATTATTTTCTTTAAATCAGGCTAGAGGTGCAGAATTGGAATTTGGCCAGGTGTAATTCTTTTATAAGGTTTTTCAGTGTATCAAGACAGAGAGATAATTAAGAACATATTTTAGAGTCCAAGTTCCATCCGTACTTGTAATAAAACTAAAGTGATTTTTAATTGCATCAATTTGTTTTTGAACCATGATATTTGCAGAGGTGTATCAGATTTCTTTACTCTTCCTCTCTCCTTGATACCTCTAAAGACTTCCAAGCAAAAGCAAAGAGGGAGGGGTCTCTGGAAACTTCAGCATTCCAATAGGACAAAGATACACATTTTGCATATTCCTAAGTCTGAATTTCTTCAGAGTCTGGAGGTTTTTTATTCTAGGACATAGGCTCTAGTCATCATAAATTCAGAGCTCACAGCTGATAAAAAAACCCACCCAATTTCTTTTTTTAGTTTGTAGAGCTCGGAGGTATTTAATTCTATATCTTTGGTCCAAGCCCATCTATTCAAAAAAGAAGAATCAATATATCATTTTTATTTCCTATGTAGCTTGCCTATTTCTGTGTAGCCCTGCCCAAAAACTTGGTTTTCTTCAATCAACTATTTGAATTCTGGTTTGCTGCTATGTAGCTTTACATCAGTAAAATAATAAACCAAAACCCTCCCAGAGGTATTTCCTGGAGTTTTTGTATACTTAAAAAAAATCTTATTGATAAATAAATATATTGTTCTACGCTGCCATTACAAATTGCAAAACCATTTCTGCTAGATAGTATTTTAGCATTCCCATTTTCTATACATTCTATAGCTTCCAAGATTTAATGGAAATAGAACTAAAACCTTTTCATGTTGTCTGCAGAATTATAATTGTAGGAGTGTAAGTGACCTCTGAGTTACGGGTCCAGTCCCCTCCTATCAACGGTAATCATGTCATATAATCAACCTCATAAATGAAAAATGAGGAACTCTAGAAGCAGAAACTAGGACTTGCATAGTCTTTAGATTATTTTTTTCTTTTGGCTTTTTTCTTAGGACCATACATTCAGATATTATGCAATAATCACACAATGAAAGAGATGATGTTTACTCAAGAAATAAAAGCAAATCATCAATTAGAATCATTTCTTGTTGTCTCCTGTGCTGTTAAATATAATTTTTTTTTTCTCCCAATAATGATATAATCTGCATCTATAGCTATCATAGGATAGCTATACCAAAAGTAGGGAACAGTACTAAAGGGCATGTAAACAAAGAGCTTTGAATAAGTAGGCCTCAGAACGGCTCAGTAAACCACATGCATGAACAGCAAAGGTATTTTTGGTTTATTTTGGGAAATTTGGAGGGATAGAAAAGCATTAGCTGTGACAAAGTTCTCAACTTCATTTTTAAACATCATTCTGATACAAATGATGATGTCTATCGAAGTCTATGCTCTACAGTTCAGAAGCATATAAAATAGGCAGAGCTTATGCACAAGAAACAATTATTGGAGTAGCCCAGAACAGTAAGAGGAAAACAATGGGAAAAAACTCTCTTCTGCTTCATATTCCTCTCATATTGATGTAGGGAGTTCTGCATTGCTTTCCTTTTCTTTGTTTGATCAAGAATCTGCTGTTGTCTTAGGTTTATAAATAAAGCTGTGTTATATGAGTCTGTCATGCATGCACTGTAGCTGCAAATTGGTAAATTGTAGCTCTGCAGCAGTGAATTGCAGAGGTGAATTGCAACTTAGCAGCAGCAGCAGTCTCTTGATATGAGTATGACAGTCTTCCAGTAGATAGGGATGTCGTCAATGAATCCGGACGTGACCTTCTTCCTCTGCCTGCTCTACCACTAAGGACTTTCATTCTTGTTTTTGGTTCACTATTAGTCTGGAAACCTTGCCACGATTGGTGACCCTACCAAGAATACAGAACTCCAAGCAGCATCAGTCTTCAGGTCATTGGTAGCATACAAGCCCCTTTGCCAAGTCAAGTTTGCAATCCTTAGGAAAAGATCATCAAAGAACTATATATTAAGTGACTCATTAATATTGTAGGTTAAATTGCAAGAGAAACTACAGGATTGTTAAACTAGAAGTTGCCATAATAGGTTTTTAACATATAAACAATCCAGGCAGGGGGGTTGGGTAGTGGGGGACCCAGACCAGGGGCCAAGCTAGGGTCTCCTGGCTGGTGGAGGTTATGATGGACCTCTGCCCAGGCCCATGAAGGAGGTCTGTTGCTGGGCAGCTGGTGGCTGCTAGAGGGCAGGCAGGGCTAGGGTTGGAGGCAGGGCAGCGGGCATTTTGAAGACAACTGCCATGGCCAGAACACTGTCCAGTAGGGCTGTGCGAAATTTCTCCAGCAGTTTTATTTTGAAGCTGTTTTGACTCGTTTCAAGCTCAAAACAGCGAAATCAGAATGAAACAGAGTTTCAAAACAGCCTTGAAACAAAACGAGGCAAGTTGAAATGTTTCAAAATTTTTGAAACGTTTTGAGTTTCAAAGCTCAAGCTGAGCTTGCCTGCAGAGAAACAGAAACTAAAGTAAGGAGAGGGAGGGGGAAGGGCGGTAGGAGAGGAATGCTCTCATTATTGACTGTGTAGCTGGCCAGTGACTGTGATCCTTTCCTGAGGTCTCTTCCAATCCCAGTGCTCTGGGGGAGGGAGGGAAAAACTGCATAAAAGGCAGCATTGTTTGAACTGCCCTGCTTTCTGCCTTGGTGTCAGTTGAGTGAGAGTGCATCTTAACACACACCCATGTCACAAATTTTGCCTGTCAGCAGCTAGAGGTGCAGGGCCCAAGAACCCAGATTCCCCCTGCACCTATCTCCTTGAAAGCTGTCAGGCTTTGTGGCTCAGCAGGGACTAGCATGCCTGCAGTTTTCACCTTGCTATTCCTTAACACATGCAGTGTCAGCCATGTCATGAGTTTTGCTTGTCCACAGCTAGAGGTGCAGTTTCCCTGAAACCCCTATACATATCTCTGTTAAACTTGGCAGACTTCATACACTCAGAAGAGGCTACCACTCCTGCAAGTTTCAACCAAATCAGGCCAGAAATGACAAAGTTATTAGGTGTTTTGGGGTTCCCCATTATAGCCCATGGGCAAAACGTTGAAACAGCAAATCTGTTTCAACGAAACAGAACAGAGGACCTCTTTGGGGAGGCACCCAAGGCCATCTCCCCCACCCCCCACTAGCTGTACACCCGAAGTGTGCCCCTGTTTTGCATGTCCTAGGTGCCATGTGAGGAGCTGTTTGCACAAACCAAAGGGTGCCTTACCCACTACACGCTGCTGCTGATTATCTCCATGGTCTCCAAGCAAACCTGTGTACCTGGCACTGGACCCTGAGCCTTGATGTTGTGGGAAGCAAGCCCAGGCTGCCCTGTAACTTGCACCCTGCCTGGAAGACTCCTTGTGGCTGTTCTATACATCCTCCCACAGCCAAGGAGGACATCACTGCCAGCATGAACACATTCTTCAGCATGCGAGGCATGTGCTCACCTAGCTGCAGAGGCACAGGCTGCTGATTAAAGTTTTGCACTGTCTCCTGTCACCTGCTTGCTGTGAGGAGGCAGAACCCAGTTGGCAGGGGAGCATGGCTAGGCCAGGCAGGTAGTTGGGGCTGGGGCCAGGGTGGGGAGGGCCTTCCCCCCCCCCCCCCCAGTGCAGGGCTTACCACATAGCAGGGGCTGAAGCACCCAGCAGCTCCAGTCAGTCCCAGCTGGCAGTGACAGCATGTGATTCCCCATGGGCTCATCAGTCAGATGGGTGCAGGTATCCATCCAGGCCTCCCCCTCTGCACCCCCGGGAGGAGCTGGTGCTGCTGGCAGTTGGTGGTGCCATGGACAGCCACCCCTTTTGGCTGGGGCTGGGGCTGCAAAGCTGTCAGGACAGGCACTGGCTGAGACTCCCCAAGCCGCTGATGGAGGCTGGGGGTGGGGAGGTTGGTGGGGCAGGCTGCTGGCACCCCGAGGAGCCCTCCCCTGGTGACACATTACTGTAGGTGCCAGGCCAGAGTGAAGGCTCAGCATGTACACAGCATGGATGCAGCCTGGGTCCTGGGACATAGTTGCTACATAAAGGTTATGGACTTTCAGGCACTACCTGACTGATTGTGGTTGGTGATGGTGACCCACTGTTCCTACAATGCCTTGACCTTTATGCAGCACTGCTGCACTGACCAACTGAGCCCACACTCCTGCATCCAGCCTGACAGCCCCTCATAGACATGGGCGTTGGAGTGCCTGCCTTGCTTAAACTGCTTCTGTACTTCTGCCTCACCCCACAGTGCCATTAGGTTGCCAATCTCCTCCTCTGACCAGGTGGGACCCCGAGTGGCAACATAAGGTATTGGCATTGACACCATCAGGATTCCTACGCTGGCTCTCCAGGCATCCACGTGGCTGTCCCTGTGCTACTAACGCATACTCTGGGAAAACACTTTTCCATGGCAACCCTGAAATGCTATCTCCATTCCCAGCAAAAGTATAATTAGCAAATAATATCAATCTCCAACATAAACTCCAGTAGATAAGGAGATTGGATGGTAAAGTAAACCATCACTAAACCACTGATATTATTAAACTACAACAATTGTGCAGTATTAAAAAGATTTATATTCCTTTTTGGTCTCAGTCTCCTCCCAAGTTAAAGGAGTGCAGAAATATTTTCAAATTCTACTTGTATAGAGGAACAATATGATTCCATGTTAGTTTTTGGGGGTAAACACTTTGGGCATGTCTACATGCGCAATTAATGCAACTGAATTGCAAACTAACCCCAATGTCACTGTCTACATGAGCATTAAATTGCAGTAAATGCCAGGAGCAGGTCTGGGCTGCATGAGTCCAGGCCTGTTACTGGCATTGTTTTCAGCATGGGAGGTGGGGGAAAGGGCTCTGAGGGAGATCATTGTGGGTGTTGTCCAGCTGGTGCTGAAGGGTGGGGCAGGTGGATTGGAGCCTCCCCTTGTAAATCAGGGCCACTTTGGGGGGCTCCAATCTTCCCTCCTCCACCCTCCAGTGCTGGCTGTGCAACCCCCAAAACGAGCTTCCTCTGCTCCATTCCTCCCCACCCGCAATGTGACTGTCCCATTCTAAAGACATGGCCAGGCCTAGGGGAGAGCAGCTGCAGGCTCACAGAAACTCTAAACTTTAGCTCAGTCCCCCAACCCCCCAGAACTCAACAGCAAACATCTGTTGGATTTGGGGGAAATTGCTGTAACTCAGGGTGCTTTCTACTAAGTGCCATGTGTTACAGTGGGAAGTTGCACTTCTGTCTGTACCCTAGGTGCTCAACTCTCACTGAACATAAGGCAAATGAAGTTTGAAAAGCAACGGGAGCTGGATGCCTAGCTCTCTCTGATGCCTTTAACAACTCCCCATCTCTCAGGTTATATTTCATGCCTTTCTTTGCCCTAAGTGGCCAATTAAATGAATTATTTCTTCATATAATAAAGTGTGTTTGCAACTGGTTCTATGAACAGAAATACTAAAGAAAGTGTCCTTTAACATGGGTCCCAGCACATAGTGGATCAATTCATTTATACAGTTTTAAGGTTGGAAACTGGTAGAGGATCTGAAATCACAATGACCCCTAAGGATAATCTACAAAAAAGGCTTTTCAATCAAGGAAGAATGAATGGCAACCAAATGATGAGCTGGTTGCATTGCTCCTTGCATCACACTTACTTTGTATAGCAGGGGACTATGTTGTTTGTATTAAAGAATCTGAAGTAAATACATGTGATTCGCTTTCCTATAATATCCGTTTCTCTAGGCCCTGTCCATCTGTGACTTGCATCCCCTCTAGAGAGGTGGGAACAGTAGCATAGTCCCCTCTTCCCTTGTAAGACAGACTTGCTCCCAGAATGGTTTTTGTAGCAACAGGAGACCCTCCATTACTTGGCCCAGCAGCTGGGGAATATCTGCTTGGCTGGGCTTGCTTTGTCAGCTGTATTCTTCTGCCATGCACAGAGTTCTCTATGATTGATCATGCTCCCATTCCTGAGGGTTCCATGTGCCATAATCACAAGGACCAGAAGCTTTTTTTAAAAATGTAAACTGAAATTTTGAAGAAAGTACATGACATTGGGGCCTAAGGAGGAGTTAGACGTGGGCCTATAATTCTTGTATGTTAATCTAGTTGTGATACCAATATACACCAAAAGTCAGTGATAACTAAAAACCATAGGAGTAATCTTATCTTACACTAAAGCAACAATAAAATAAGCCTTACTGGAAGGACCAGGGCCCAACACAACCAGAAACAGGTCATCTGAAGGAAAAATATGTCTTATACAGAGACAACTGAACAGAGATAGGGTGAGTTCTAGCACCTGTCAGTGACAAATGCAGTCTCTGCGATTTCTCAGTACCAAGCCAATGCCATCCTGTAAAATGATTTTAAATATCTTATACAAGTTCAACAGCCCAAAAACTCATGATTTATTATACTGTATGAATATCAGCTGTATTAACATTGCATTTGGCTTTAAAAAAAAAAATCATAATCCTGCTGCTAGATCTAGATGGTCAAGAAACCTTTTTGCCTGTGCAGATCTAGTTGTAGTACCAGAACCTCAGAGAATTAACACTGCCTACTGAATTTCTAATCAACACAGGACTAACCCCTGGAACCTTTTAATTAAAGTATTTCAGACAAAGACACCTGCAATTTCCACGTGCCCTGAGCTAATAAATGAAGCAATAAAGATTTTCCAGCTGACAAACTCTAACAAACAGATACTAATGCATGGAAAGATGATCTTTCTGTTTTTCATAAAACTAATTTAAGAGTGAATTCCTTCATGAGATAATTTCAAAATAAATGTTCATAGTACAAATAGCAAATCCATTCACTGTACCACCCTGCATATGTTAAATTGTGTACTCACAGCACATACAAAATACTTGAAGTGGCTTATGACAGTGAGTCTTGCCCTCTAGTGGAGGATCAAATAAAGTACAGCATGTGATAGAATCAAGAAATTCTTCCTTTTGATACTGACCCTGTCCTTAATAGTCAGGAAATAAAGGTATTTAAAGATAGCTAGGAGGAAATAGAGGAGACAGATTATGGCTCAATCACTCTTTAGGAAATGTTGCAGTACCAGTTTTATCACTGCAAAGTTTTGTAACTTGTTACAGATACAAAACCAAGTATAACTAGGGCAGGCAAGTGGAATCTCATCCAAAGGTTGGCAAACTCAGTGGAAAGGCGTCACTGACTTCAGCAGGAAATATATTAGGCTTCTTGAGCCAATTGACTGAGTTTTACATAAGCCCTTGTTTCATTTACCATTTAGCTCTGCTGTTTCTGCTTCTTTTCTAGAGACAAGCAGAAGTGTACTGTGGTACTCAAAAGCTTGTCTGCAACCCTACGTACTATACAGTTGGTCCAATAAAAGATATTGCCCGCAAAAATCCTTGCATCTCATATTTTTCCGGCACCAGCACAGCTACAACATTACCCCAACACTACCAGTTCTAATTTAGCATGTTTAGCATTTTGATATCACAGTGATAGGCACCTGTGAAATGCTTTCAGTTTCACAGAACACCAGCCATGTTTTGTTGCTAAAGAATTATATACAAGTCATTATCCTGCAGTGAATAACATACATGCTTCATTAACATTTGAGTAATCCCTGACTTCATTGAGGCTATGCAGATGTTTAAACAGGTATGTAAGTGTTTGCAAGATCAGGGCATTAAGGCTGTTTATCTATATCACAGTTTAATAATAAACTATTCTACTATCAAGGAATATTTTAAACTGTTGTGATCAATTTCTAAAAACAACCATTTTATGATAGAATAAAAGTATGACAATTTAAGAAAAGGTATTTTGGAGAAAAATCCTTAAGTTCACAGGAGTTTTGCCTGATTCAGTATTATCTGATTTCTCATGTAGCACAAGTCTCGTTTTCACCATTTATTACTCTTTTAAACTTTTCTTTCTACTTTAAAGTTGCTAATTTGTTTGATTTGAGGTTCAGTAGTTGATACAGCTATTGCTATATTAGTAATATTATTATATTTGTATATTATTAGTCACTACTATATTCTGCTTTCCCATCTTTATTAGACCATACTTTTTAATAAACAAAATCATTACTTTTGTCCTGACCAAAGCCAGGAGTTCATTGTACCATGTATTGGATTCACTGTGCTTCACATTGAGCATGAGAGGAATTTGCTGTTGGAAATAGCCAGAGGATGGGAAACAAAACAGAAACACTAAAAAAGTGAACTGTCTTATCCAAAGTCATACACAGATCAGTAGCAGTCTGGACCCAGGTCTTCAGATTGCCACTCTGCTGCTCTAGCACTATATTATGCTGTTACCATGTCAACACTAAAAAAAAAAAAAAAAGTTTTTAAGTAAAATGCACTGCTCTTATAAAAAGCAACAATTTGCAGGCTGCTTAGTTCTTCTACACCTCTGAATGCCACTTGGCATAGAAAATATTAGAGCTGAAATAAAAAGATACCTGGTCAGATAATATATCTGTATACAAACATAAGAAGTTTATAAAGCAAAAAATTGTGAACTCACTTGCCTAATGATAGAAGAGGACCTTGATTTAAACAGGCAATTTTGAAACATGGTAGTATGAAAAAAAAACAACAACCAGTTAATGGGATACTGTAATAGGAAAGATAGATAGGCCATGGAGTTATGGCTGTGTATATAAACCCTGTCCCTAAAAGATAGCAACAATCTAGTGAGATAAAAGTCCTGAAAGGAAAGAACTGCACAATGGAATATGAAATCCCAAGCTGCAGAAATGAAAATAAAACATAAAGCTATACTACCACTCCTTGGCTCAGGAGAAGAGTATTGGTTGCATAACATTAACAAGATCAAAAAAGCAGAAAAGTCTCACACAGCATAATGATAGGAAAAGCTTCAACAGCGCCCCCCCCCCCATACTGAAAATAGTCAGTTTACAGAAACAATTTCTTTTTAGTACATATTTGTATTTTTTAACAGTTAGTTCTAGAACACAAAAGGAGAGTTTATTCTCAACCTAATCTAAATAACAGAGGCATTAATTCAAGAACTGACATTAAATAAGTACTTAAATAAGACACCTGATACAAATAGAAAGTGTTGTTACAGAACTCCACTCCGCTGTGCTTTGGCCTGCTACATCCCTTGTATATCGATAATATTTACTTATGCCAGTAGGATGCTCTTCTCCATAAGGAAAATTCTCTGCTGGCTGTTTCTGGCAAGAATCCATCCACAAATCACTTTCTATGTGGCTTGTACCTGTCAGTCTTAATTTGCTCTCTTTCATTTATTCTATATATTATCACAGTAATTTGACAGGTTGCTTTAAGGGATAGAACCCAATTTATTTGAATTTTAAACATAGAAAATAAAACTTCCTTATGAATGTCTGGTGGTGAACGCAGGACTGGTACAATAATAAGGGTCTCTCTAAATATAACATATTGCCAATACTTTTAAAGCCAGGTAGTTAGTTACACACTCATAGTTGAGCATCCAATTAAAAATGGCCTGACTTTCAGAAGTGGTAAACCCACAAATCATTGTGAAGTCATAAAGGCATTGAAATGCGTTCAGCATCTTTGAAAACTAAATGGTATTTATTAAAATACCTAAACATGGATTTAAGAACCTAACTTTGCAGGTGTTTGTCTACATGAATAGTTACTGTCCACTTTGTATATCCTCATTAACACAGAAATATTGTAGCTTTTAATTTGTATCCCATCTGCAGAGTTGCGTAACTGCATAACAGGTGAAATGCCTACAAGAGACAACAAGTATTTTTAAACAACAGAATTTATGGAAGCATTTGATGGAAGCAGCCATATATGTTTTAGTTAATTATGTAAAAACTGTAGGTTGGATCTTTGTGGTAAGTTAGAAAATTCTCTTTGTCATAGAAGTTCAGTGAAATAGTACTATATTCTTACATTATGGTATATTCAGTGCCAGATTTAGGCACAAACTAACTAACCTACAGCTTAGGGCCTCACATTATGAGGGGCCTCTAAATAAGGAGAGAAAAAAAATACAGTTAATCTCACAAATCCGACATGCTTGAGACCAAGCACGTGCCAGAAATTTGAAAATGTCGTTTTTTTAAACTGGCACTGCAGCTGAGGAGTTGTAGGATAGCGGCAGCCGGTCTGGAAGCAGCAGCCACATGCAGAGCAGTGGCACGAGGTGCTTAATGGAGGTGGCAGCAGCCACATGCAAACTTCCTCCGCCTATTCCAGTTTGGCTGGGGGGGGGAGTGGTGGCTGGTCCCAAAGCGGCAGGGGAAGTACCAGATTTTTTTGGTAATGCTATGGGGCCTCTTAAGCTTGACATAGTTTAGGGCCCCAGCATGTCATAATTTGGCTCTGGGTGTATTTGTTTCAGATCTATAGAAACATTACTCAGACATTTACTTGCAAGGGAAATAATAATAGAGGCATTTGTATCAGTTCTTAATTGTATAAGTTCTTAATTCTTTAGTATCTGGGGTTCCTCCTACATTTCAAAGACCTGGTTTCTTTACATGGGCGACAAATGTCTTTGCTGTTTATTAGTGGCAGAAAAATCTCACTTTAGAAAAAAAAAAAATCACTCTTTTTCTATTGCCATCTGAAATCAGTCTTAAAGAAAAAAAAAAAGAAAATCTTGAGCCAGTGGAAAATAACTCATTATAATATTATCACTGAATTAAATTATCAGACAAGGTTAATAAATAAAAATAATTAGTAAACAAAACCCACCATGGAGGAAATCTTTCATATTTGTTTGGAGTGCCAAAGGGTGAATGGAAATCTGCTTTCTAATTTTGTAAAAATCCAAATAAATAAATAGAAATCAATTAGGTGTGATTGTATGTCAGGAATTAGTTTCCCTAAAAGAAGGAAAACATAAAGAAAAAGCTCCCCCATCCCTCTTTCCAGCAAGTTGCTTTCATATGCTCAACATATGGTATGTCTCAGGACAATCTGATGCTGAGATTGTTTAAGTACTTAACAGATTCCATGCCAGCCAGTGAGAAGATGAAAAGGAGTAAGGGTGCCATACATTTAGCCCCAAGCAGAGGCTGGGTACACTAATAGGCTCCAGTTCTGTAAACATTGAAATACAGGGTTGACTTTAAACATACAAGCAGCTTCTTTGTTTTAAACACGACTACTAAACTGAGCGAAGTTAGGCACAAGTGAGGAGGGGGTAAGTAGGGAAGGTGGGGAAAGAGATGAAGGGTGTAGGGGGGCCAGGGGAAGGAGAGCATGGGGAGGGGGGCAGGAGTAGAGGGGGGAAGATTGAGGAAGGTGAGGGGGAAAAGCAGGTGGATGGCAAGTTGCCAGGCTGCTGCCCACTCCACCACTTGGATTGCCCCGGCCCCTCCCCCCCGAACCATCCCCTTCACTCCCAAATTTCTTCCTTGCCAATCCACCCTGACACCTGTACATTGCCCTACTGCTTCAAACATCTCTTCTGCTCCCCCACTGCCTCCCCCAATAGTCTCTTCTGCACCACATTGGCCCCTCCACCCCTGGCTCTCTGTCCTGCCACCTTGATCAGTTTGAGTGGCAGCAAGCCGGAGGGTGAAGGGGTTCTCCTGTCCTGGCCACTCCCAGGTTCCCTGCAGACCACACTGCCCCCACATGCTAAAATCCAGCCAGCTGAAGTTAGGCTGGGAGGGAGGGGGTTGAGGAGCTAGGAGGTGCTGGGCCCAGCAGGGGCTAGATTTGGGTGCACAGGGACAGCATGGGCTACAGGGAGCAGGCAGGAAGTGGGAACTACCACCGCTGCTGTTCTTGGCCTGATTGGCAATAGTAAGGCAGTGATCCAGGGTGGAGGGACCAACTAGGAGAGACTATCCAGGGAACAATGGGAGAGTAAGCAGGGATGATAATTTGGGGGCTAGGTCATTTAGGAGGCTAGGAGGTGATTCAAGTAGCATGGGAAGAGTTCCTTCCCCCTTTGCTCCCTGGCCTATATTGCAGCTGGAGAACCCGCAACCACGGCAGGCACAGAGCAGACTTGCAGCACCTAGCCACACAACTGTTCACCAGCCCTCCAGCAGCAGATCTGAGCAGTACATGTTAGAGAGGGTATTAACACTTTACATGCCACTGTGTTAATGTGCTTAGCAAGACTGTGCTAATGCTAATACTGACTAACATTACTTATAATTAGTACTTAATAACTATAACATGTAATCTTACCCTAAGGCTAGGGACAGACATTACAAATAAACCAGTTTAGGTGATCAGGAACTGGCTTAAACCTGTAACAGAACAGATGTTCAGTGCACATAACCCAGTTTGAGAATGGCTGAAACTGGTTTGAGATAAACCTGGTTGAATGTAGTATCAGACTCAACTGATTTGGCTCAAACTGGTTTATGCAATGTCTGTCCAAGACCCGTTGTTGGTTTCAGTTAAACCAGGCTCCCCCAGGACCCCGGCATGCTCTCTAAGCTTGGTGGGGCTCTCTGATCCACATCAGGGATGGCCTCTCCTCTCTGCTCCCTGGCTGCAGCTTTGGCAGTCTCTGTAGGCATCTGCCTGGCTTCTGCTTCCCCCACCCCCTCCTGCTAAGCAGGTATCCCCCCCATCCCTCACAGACACCTCTCAGTATTAGCTATCAGACCACATGCTGAGCTGTGGCACACAGGACAGAGACAGAATCAACAGATTTCATAGACGTTAGGGCTGGAAGGGACCTCGGAAGACCATCAAGTCCAGCCCCCCGCCCAAAGGGCAGGAAGTCAGCTGGGGTCATAGGATCCCAGCAAGATAAGCATCCAGTTTCATCTTGAAGGTGTTCAATGAAGGCACTTGAACAACCTCCGGTGGCAGGCTGTTCCAGACCTTGGGGGCTCGGACAGTAAAGAAATTCTTCCTTATGTCCAGCCTGAAACGATCTTGTAGTAGTTTGTGACCATTCGACCTCGTCATCCCTTGGGGCGCTTTGGTGAACAAACGTTCCCCAGATACTGGTGGTCACCCCTGATAAACTTGTAGGTGGCCATCAGATCGCCCGTGAGCCTGCGCTTTTCCAGGCTAAAGAGCCCCAGGGCTCTCAGCCTGTCATCGTAGGGTCTGCTTCCCTGACCTCTGATCATGCACGTGGCTCTTCTCTGGACTCTCTCAAGCTTCTCCACATCCTTTTTGAATTGTGGAGCCCAAAACTGGACGCAGTACTCCAGCTGCGGCCTCACTAAGGCCGAGTACAGGGGGAGAATGACGTCCAGGGATTTGCTTGAGAAGCATCTATGGATGCAAGCCAGCATTTTGGTTGCTTTACTAGCCGCAGCATCGCATTGCAGGCTCATGTTCATCTTGTGGTCAATGATGACCCCCAAGTCTCTTTCTTGCATAGTGCTAGCCAACATAGCACTGCCGAGCCTATAAGGATGCTGCGGGTTTTTTTTCCCCCAAGCTGGAGAACCTTGCATTTATCGGCATTGAACACCATCAGATTCTCATCCGCCCACTTGCTGAGCCTGTCCAGGTCAGACTGGATCATCCACCTGTCTTCTGGTGTGGATGCTTTGCCCCAAAGTTTGGTGTCATCGGCGAACTTGGCCAGTCCGCTTCTGACTCCAGTGTCCACATCATTAATGAAGATGTTGAACAGTATGGGTCCAAGGACAGAGCCCTGGGGGACCCCACTGGTCACAGGACACCACGATGAGTGACTTCCATCAATTACTACCCTCTGGGCCCGACCCCGGAGCCAATTTTCCAGCCAGTGGATCGTGGAGGACCCAAGGCGACAATTGGCCAGTTTCTCCAAGAGACGATCATGGGACACCAAATCGGAGGCTTTTTTGAAGTCAAGATATATGACATCAATCTCATCTCCCTTGTCCAGGTGAAAGGTCACCTGGTCATAGAAGGAAATGAGATTGGTCAAGCAAGACCTACCCGCAACAAACCCGTGCTGGCTATCCCTTAAGATGTTGGCATCGGCCAGTCCATTAAGGACGGCCTCTTTAATAAACTTTTCTAAGATCTTCCCCGGGATAGAAGTCAGGCTGATGGGCCTATAGTTAGCCGGATCCACTTTCCCCCTTTCTTGAAGACAGGCACCACATTGGCCTTCTTCCAGTCTTCGAGCACTACACCAGAGCGCCAAGAGTTTTCAAAGATCCACGCTAGAGGCTGGGCTATGATGCTCGCCAGCTCCTTGAGTACCCTGGGGCGAAGATTGTCAGGGCCAGCTGACTTGAAGGTATCCAGCTTCTCAAGATGTTCCTTCACGAAGTCAGCATTAATGGAGGGCAGGGGATCACCCTCACCCGGACTTCCCGGCCCAGTAGCGGGCATGGGCATCCCATGGGGCTGATGAAAGACCGACGCAAAGTACCTATTTAATAGGTTGGCTTTTTCCTGGGCGTCAGTTGTCAGTTGCCCCATCTGGTTCAGCAGGGGTCCAACGTTGCCCCTGCTTTTCCTCCGGCTCCCCACATATCTGAAAAAGGACTTTTTATTGTCCTTGATGCTCAAAGCTAGCTGGAGTTCAGTTGCAGCCTTGGCTTTCCTGGTCTGCTCCCTACAGGACCGGACCAGTGCAGAATAATCCTCCTTGGAGGTGACTCCCATCCTCCATCCTTTGTAGGCCTTTCTTTTTAGCCTCAGGAGGTCTGCTAGGTCCCTGGAGAGCCAGGGGGGCTGCTGTGTCCTCTTGCTGCCTTTCCTCCGAGATGGAATAGACTTAGTTTGTGCATTGAGGATCGCTCCCTTGAGGAGCAACCACTCTTCTTGAACTCCCCTCTCCCTGTGGTCACAGTCCCTTAGGGCCTCACTGACAAGCCTCCTGAGCTTGTCAAAGTTGGCTTTCCTGAAGTCAAGGACTTCCCTGTTGCTGACTGACTTGCCAGCTTTTCAGCGGATGGTGAAGGTGATCAGCTCATGGTCACTGTCACCCAGCTTCCCATCGATCACTAGGTCGCCAACTAGGTCATCCCCAGTAGCCAGTACCAGGTCGAGCAGCGCTTTGCCTCTCATTGGCCCATAGACTTCTTGAGTCAGGTAGAGGTCATCCACGCACGAGAGGAAGCTCTGCGACCGCTCAGATTTTGCTGAGCGATCCTCCCACGAGATGTCTGGGTAATTGAAGTCACCCATGACAACCATGGTCCTGGAGCAAGCTGCCTCAGCCAGTTCCTGGGCAAACACCTGGTCTAGCTCAGGACTTTGGGTGGGAGGTCTGTAATAGACTCCCACCATTGTGTCCCCTGTGCCGTGTTCCCCACGGATTTTAACCCAGAGGGTCTCCAGCCGTCCACCCTGGTCGCCAATATCGGCTTGCAGGGACGCGTAGCTTTCCTTAACAAAGAGAGCTACACCCCCGCCCCTTTTCTCTACACAATCCCTCCTGTACAGGGTATAGCCATCTATCCCTGTGGCCCAGTCATGGGTGGAGTCCCACCAGGTCCCTGTGATCCCTATGACATCGTAATTGTTTGCACTGAGCAGGAGGATGAGCTCCTCCTGCTTATTCCCCAAGCTCCTGGCATTAGTGTACAGGCAGGCAAGTGCCCCCTGGGGGGCTCCTTCCTTGCCCACAGATTTAACCAGGGCTGGGGCTGGGGCGGGCTCCCTTGAGTGCCGTGATCCGCTGGCTTTGCAAGGATTGCTCAGAGGGCCAGCAGTGGCGGTAGTCCCCCCGTCCCCCAATGGGCTTAGTTTAAAGCCCGGTGGAGCAGGTCAGCCAGTCTGGCTGAGAAGAGCTCCTCCCTAGGGGAGAGAGGTGGAGACCATCTCTTCCCAGCAGCTCGCTGCCTCTCTCGCCAAAGAGCGGGCTGTGGTCATGAAAGCCAAAGCCTTCCTGATGACACCAGCGCCGCAGTCTTTGGTTGACCACATAGATCATCCTGTCCCTTCTCAGCCCATAGCCTGAGACTGGGAGGATCGACGAGAACACCACCTGTGCCCCCAGACCCCTAAGCCCTGCTCCCAAATCCCTGTAGCGCCTCATGACCTGGCTGGGAGTGCTCCGAGCCGTGTCATTGGTGCCCACATGAATAAGGAGCATGGGATAGCGGTCTGTGGGTTTGAGGAGCTTGGGGATCCTCTCCGCAATGTCCCGGATGCGGGCCCCTGGGAAGCAGAAGACTTGCCGGGCTAAGGGGTCGGGGTGGCAGAGTGGCCCCTCCGTCCCCCTCAGGAGGGAGTCTCCCACAACAAACACCTTACGTTTTGTCTTGGGGAGAGCAGGGGCGGGAGCTGCAGTTAGGCCCATGTTGCCTGTGGGGGCCGGCAACTCAGCAGGCTCTGCTGGGGCAGCAAGAGGTGCGTACCTGTTGCTCAGTTCTGGCGGGGGAGGGGCCTTGGTGCGGCAGGCCTTAGGGCCCTTGACCACCGTGGTCCATGCCCCTGGCTGGACACAGCAGGAGGTCCCAGAGTCCTCCTCTGGCCTGGAGGGAGACTGTGATCTACCCTCTGCCTCCCGGGGGAGAAGGGCCTGGCAGTAGGAGTCTATCTGTAGGATCACTGCTAATGTCCCCATTTTCTTAATGGGATGATAAACATTGAGTTAGAGGTGATAAACATCCCCTGCTGAGCTGTTCAGGAGTGGGGTGGTGGGAACCCTCCCTAATCACAGCATCCTGCCAGGTCCTGGCCATGCCCCCTCAGCTCTGCTCTGTGCAAGGGAAGGGACAGCTGCTCTAGTGCCCTCCAGCTTCTAGCCTGAGCCACTGCAGGCATGTGCCTGCATTTCTGGGATGTCTGTCTAGTTACAAAACTGATTTAGCCTAGCCAGGTTAAACTAACCTGAAAAGATTGAATTAATTCAGGCTCAGGCTTTTTGAATGTCTGTCCCTAGCCTAAAAGTTTAGAGGATTTGGGCCGCAGTCCATGAATACAAGAACTGTGAGGTTCTTGTACCTACAGAGAACTAGAAACCTCAGAAATGATGGAGAGAGAAGGGGAAGACCATTATCCTGCCCATTACACACATTTGCAAAAACAACCTTTGATGGAGTGGACAATACAAGTTCTAGTGTATGAAAAGGTAACAATGCAGATATTATCTCTACTAACTCCAGGTGGTATTGTACCTGAGGAACGCATCTCTCAGGGATCCCACTAGGAAAGTGACTTAAAAAGCCACTATTGAATTCCATCTACTTTTTAGTTTATTTTTAACATAACAAAAGTTTTCTGAATTATATCAGTATTACACATAAAAACAGAGAATGCTCACCTTATTATACAAACTGTTGTGACTGTAAGGACTATAAGAATTCTCAGGAACATCACATAGGATGCAAGACAAATGACTGAAGGGTCCAGGGGTTAGAGAGTCAGCATGGGAGATAGACTGTGGATGTAATGGGGACTGAGTTGGAGGGATCGGTTTAGTCAGATACAGAAGGTAGCGGGGAGCAGTGTCCTAGAGAAAAGAGAATTTTGTTAGTGGGGGGGAAAAAAAAGCCTTGTATAGAAACATGCACTGTCTTCTCAGGCCTTGCTTACGGTAGAGAAATGCACTGGCACAGCTATGTTGGTAAACCCTCCTAGAGTAGACAAAGGTTAGCCTATTAGTATGAAATAGGCTATGCCAGATAAGAGGAAAAATTGTGGGATTAGCATGTACACAAATCAACCTTCTGATTGTGGTTTAGTGAAAGCTGAATGCACCACTGCTTTTCTGCCACTGATTCAATTATGCAGTCCCAGGATAACTGTTCAGACATACTTTGCAATGCCCTCAGACAAACTATTAGTACTTATAATTCCATGAATCTTTTAAGGATTTAACCCAGGACAAAGGAAATGGACATCTGAACAACTGCACTTTATCCCAGGATAAAATGGTTTATTCTGGGACAAATTTCCCCTGTGTTCATAGCAAAGGTCTCAAAATGAATGTCATCCTCATCAACACCATTTCACAGTGTCAAACAGGCAGGCTTGGCAAGAAGTTCAGAGAAAAAAAAAAAAAAAAATCAATCAAATGGCACAATTAAGATATTATCTACTTTACCTGGGGGTTTTTTAGGTTCTACCACTAACACATATTGTCACTTCAGGGATCTTGTAGATGTAGGAGAATGATGGCAGCATGACTTGAGAGATGCTAAGTTTGTAAGAAGAGGAAATAGGCAGACAAGGAAGAGAAGAAGAATACTGAAACTAGGAGAACAAATTGAATGATGGTGCTATTTAAAAAGTGATTAGCTACTTCTAAAGCTCTGATTTCTATGATAAAGGAAGAAGGACAAAGGCAGTAAAAATTTGCAATTATATCATGCATAATCTTGCAGGATTCCATCTCACATAAGCAAGGGAGCTTGAGTCAGAGAGCTTAACCAAAGAAATATCATCACTGGCTATCTAAAAAGAAGTTGACTAAAAAAAAGAAATCAAAGGCTTGCTTGATAGGAGCACTGAGAGGAGGGTCATCTATAAAAAATGTGAAGGAAGCATTAAATTTTGTATTCCCCTTTGACTTTCAACAATATTATAGTAGTAGCCATTGGGAAGAAAAAAAGATGAGTTTGTCAAGTGGTCCACTTAGATAAGGTCTTTAGATCAAAGAATTATCCACTAAATATATTTAAGTATTGCATTTTTTAACAGATTCAAGTGTTTTAAAGAATAAGTGTTTGGGATTTAGTCCATTATAGTAAATGGAGTCATAGTAGTAACATTGTTATGTATTTGGCTAAACTTGGATATTCCCAAAAACATCTACAAAGAATATCCCCATAGATGTGTCTGAAAACTTTGTAGAACTAGTCTTCTGATTCATAAGTTATCCTACGTTTTCCATGGAATTATGCCAATTTACACCAGCTTCTACTGTGGCACTTAGTCACTATTCTCCATCATCCCTGGACTTCTTTTCCTTTCTCTGTACAAATAAAATCCATTTCTTTCTGATAAACTCGTTAATCTATTTGAGCAGAACCTAATTAATGCATGTTGTTTCTCATTAGAGCAAGACTTTATAGATAAATATCACTGAAAAATTATAAGCCTTTTACAACAGATTTATATTTCACAATTAATGACGAATGTTTATTTTAATCATTTTAAAATATACCAAAAACTTTTTACATGAAGAAATAAAATATATTTATTATGAAATAAACTTTTCCTTTTGTCACAGTCAGAAGCCTATTTATTAAGTGAAAAAAATATTTTTTATTTAGCAGAGTCTTATTCTGGCTTTTGTTATAACAGTCAGATTTTTGCACTGTTTTATTACTTTCCCAAAACTTCAGTAATACTACTCCAAACAGATATCAATTAGAGATCTGCAAAAGACTGCATACAGATATAATGTGTTTTCTGTTGTTATGTAGGATGAAAAAAATACTAAATCTCTCAGTAAAAATCATGGGAGGTAGGGATAAATAACTCAAAATATTTCCCAAGTAATATGTCTTGACAAAGGGCTGGCTTAGAATACCTCATGAGCTCCCTTCCAACCCTACTTTTCTATGATCCTATGTCAGTTGGAGATATATTAATGATACTGTGCCATCTTATCTTTGAAACCAAATGCACTCAATCATAGAAATCCTTGACTTTCAAGACAAGTATATTCTACATGTATGCTTAGCAGTGGTCTGACAATTCCTACTGTCAATAGTAGGCCAACACTGGATGATTCTGAACATTATAGTTATATCATTTAAACCTAGGAAATTGTTTTATAGTTTTGGAACAAAAATAAAAATTCGGTAATGTGACACTTTATTTATTTATTTATTTTTACTTATAACAAGCCTATCAACAGATGGAGATATGTATACAACAAAATACAGCACCATCACCAATAGAATTTATACCTTAAATTAATGCCATAAATTAATTTGGTCACCATGGCTAATGTTCAATGTCAGAAAAATACAAGAAACAAAATCCAGCCTGTCTTTGTTTTAAGATACAGAATTTCTTTACTTTATTAAGAGTACTGTGCCACACAAGACGAAATTCATGGGTAGGGTCAGCTACCAGATGATGAGTGGAGTTGGCAGCAAAGATAGGGAAGGAGACAAGATAGCCTAGAGTCATGGAAGAATAGATTAGAGATTACTTAGAGAAGGTGGATGCTTTCAAGTTGGCAGGGCCAGAGGGCATACACCCTACTATGCTGAAGGAATTGCCTGAGGAAACTTTAGAGCCATGAGCCATACTCTTTGAGAATTCGTGGAGGTTGGGCACCTTCCTTGATGATTGAAAAAGGGCAAAAATAGTACCCAATCCTCCTGACTTGAATCCCAGAAAAGACCATGGAGCAGGTCCTCAAGGAATTTTTTGTGAAGCACTAGAGGAAAATAAAATGATCAGGAATCACCAGCATTGATTCACCAAGAGCAAGTTATGCTTGACTTCCTTCTATGATAAAGTGACAGGCTCTGTGTACAGGAAGTGGGGGGAGAAGACAGTAGTGGATGTTTTATACCTTGACTTTAACAAGGCTTTTGATGCTGTCTCCCATAGCAAATTAATAAATTATGGACGAAAATACTGTAATTTGGTTATATAACTAGTTGGACCATCATGTTCAGCAAGTAGTCATTAATAGGTCAATGACTAGTTGGTAGAAGGTTACAAGCAGGGTTCCCCAGGGGTTTGTTCTGGGGTTGGCATTATTTAATATTAATGATTTGGTATTAAGTGCGTGCTTAACAAATATGTAGATGACACCAAGTTGGATGGAATTGCAGACACTCTGGAGGGTAGGACTAAGATCCAGAATAACCTGGATAAACTAGAGAAATCATCCACAATCAATCAGATGAAATTCAACAAACACAAATGTGAAGTTCTGCACTTGGGATGGAATAATTGCATGCACAAATAGAGACTGAAAAATAACTGGCGAGGTAGCAGTACTGCAGAGAAGGACCAGAAGGCTATAATAGACCATAAGCTGAATATTCGATTGTAACAGCATGCTCTCTCTTTTCTTTTCTTTTTTTGTCAACAAGAGAGACAACCCAGTCTACTGGAGTGTATTAACAGAAGTCTCTTGCATATCAAGAGAAGTGATTCTTTTACTCTGTTCAGCACTAGTGAGATCTTGCCTAAAGAACTGTGTCTAGTTTTGGGGCCACACTTCAAGAAAGGTGTGAACAGATTGGAAAGAATCTGGCAACAAGCAAAAAAATAAAAAAAATAATGATTTGGTGCCTGGAAAACATGACTTACAAGGAAAGCCTGAAAGAATTAGGTTTATTTAATCTGGAGAATAGAAAACTGAGGGTGTTCTGATAACAGTTTTCAAATACCTGAAGGGCAATTATAGAAAGAATGCAGATTGATTACAAGACTAGGAAAATGGCCATAAGCTACAGCAGAGGAAATTTATGTTGGATATTAGAAAGAACTTTCTGACTCTGAGGGTGGTCAGGAATTGGAACAGGCTACCCAAGGAATGTACATCACTGGAAATTTTCAAGGGGAGGTTAGACAGACAATGGGTTGGGCTGTTTTAAAATCAAGGATGAGCTTGCCTTTAGCAAACTGATTAATTTAGGTTTAAATTACACCTGTTCATCATGACCTCATTGGATTTTTCTTCAACAATATTTCTCATTCAGTGTATAATGTCATCCCCAACCTCCCCAAGGGTTTAGAAAAGATGATGTAGGAGGTCAAAAGGCGTATGATGAAGTGATTATAGCGTTTTTATTATGATGATTTAAAAGCAATGTTTTCTTCCATTATCAAACATATCACTTAAAGTAATATCATTAAGACCACTTCATAATGATACGTATTCTTTCTGAGGCATTTGTTAGTTTTAGATAAACTGACTCAGAGTAACTTGATGTATGTGATTTTTATTTTACTTTTTTCATTCCTCCCCATTAGGCTAATTCCGTTGACCTTCCCAATAAAGATGCCTTGGTATAAATGAACACTAAATTTATTTGTAATAACAATGGGCTCTAAATCCTGTCTGTGTAGAGCTAGATTTTAGTGCCTCTTTAGAGGAAAGGACTTGGCACCTAATCCCCAGATGTAGCCACCCTAATATTAATGATTGTTTTATAATATTGTATGTGATGTGCTATAAGGGTTCATCTACACATTGCCCTATGGCAATATTATTACTGCACTGTGCTTTAGTACTTCCTTTTGGAAGGACAGTAACTGCCCATATTGCACTGTATATAATTTTTTTCTATTATACATTGCAACAAGATACAGTACTGCACTGGCTATCTCTACTGTTGATGGTCAAAAAACACACAGTCTTAATATGATTAAAAAAGGATGATATACAGATATTTCAGAATAACTATGATCACAATTGTATGCAATACAGGTCTGTATTTCCTTATCCAAATGCCAAATCAGACAAAAATAATACATCATCTAAATTGGTTCAGTTTTAATAGTAGACTATTTAAGTTAAAAAAAAGAAAAAAAAAAAAAAAAGAGGGAAATGCAAATGGTGCCAGTGAGCTAGATCCAATAAAACACTAATGTGCACAAATCAAGATTTAAGCAGAATTATGGAATCCAAGTTCAGAGTTAAGATCTAAAATGTCTGCTCATTGGGCATCAAACATGGCAGTATCTGAACTCATGAGGAAACTACCTGTTTGCTTCTACAGTTCCTTAGGCACCTGGGCTAGGGACAGATGTTACACATAAACCTGTTTAAGTGATCAGAAACTGGTTTAAACCTGTAACAGAACATAAATTCAGTGCATATAAACCAGCTTCAAAATGGCTGAAACCGGTTTGAGATAAACCTGGTTGAATGTAGTAGTATCAGACTTAACTGATTTGGGTCAAACTGGTTTATGCAATGTCTGTCCCAGACCCCTTCCTGGTTTAAGTTAAAACAGAGTTCCCCAGCATCCCAGATGCTTTGCAGCCCTGGGCTGGGCTCTCTGCTCCAGAAAACAGGCTGGCCCCACCCATCCCTTGTTTAGCCAGAGCTCGGGGGCAGAACGCATGCCCGGCAGAGTCTGCCTGGCACGAACTCTCGAGAAAGAATTCTAGGTTCTGGATTCCACTGCATAAGCAACCTTGCTACCCAGCTCTGGCTTTGGGATTCATGCTGGGAGTTAGATTCCTAGATCCTATATTGGATTTCACCCAATTCTTTACTATTTCTTTTCTGAAAATAAAAGAATTTGTCCAAAATAATAGATCAAGATTCAATTAATCATCTTATATGGGAATGACAACCACCAAAGCCCCTTGAGAATGTTTAATTAGAAAACGTACCTGTTCAATATCTGGGTCTCTGCTTTCTTCAAGATATTTTTTGAAAGGGTTTGGTTGATATGGTTCCTCTTTTTTTAACAAGATTTTTGTTTTCACTGGTGCTGGACGAATGACACCAGGTTTTGTCTAGAACCACAGCAAGTCATGGGAAGAAAAAGACAGATTAATAAAACTTAAGTAGCAATAATCTATAGATCTTACTTGGTCAAGCATGGTGCCATCCAGGAGTAGAGAAAGGTAGTTAGCCATGTTAGTCGGAAGTCAAACATGGCGGTACCCTGCTAGTTTCTGAAGTGCCACCCTGCCTTATCTTCAACTTCAGACCAACACAGCTAAGTATTTCTCTCTAGATGGTATTTGTTAGCTAGACCAGTTCTAGTACTATAGAAGCTATTATATTTCAAAGATTTCATTTAAAAAAATTCAATCACAAAAATGATTCCATTTTCTTATCGACTGGCCTGTTTTTATTGCAAAATGCAGAAAAAATGTGACATCAACTATTTTTGTAGCACAGAAACCTCTTCATTAAGATCCATTTGTTATCAGCACAAAAATAGAAGCTAGACTGTCAAACTGTTGTTTGTGCAACCTTTTGCTATCTGTTCAACTGCATCCTAATGACTTAATCAAGTCACAGTTTATGCACAGCCACATGCCTGTTTATACATAGCAAATTCCATTATGAAGTTTTCAAAAAGGCAACTGAAAAATAAACAATAAAAAGGCCAATTGGTGATGTAGGTATCTTTACTGATACCCAGGCACTACCATATGGAAATAAAGCACTTTTTAGTAAGCCAAAACTTAAATTCCAGACAAATATCATGTGAGATATCCAAACATACCAGATATAAATTTAAAATAGATGAATAACAGAAGCTTAGCATCCATTGGCACAGATGTAATTAGAACTCTCTATGCTAATACCGCAATATATTCACTCTTTAATCATAGGGGAGAAATGAAGAAAGAAATGAGTGGAAAGGGACATTCACATGCTTCACAAGGTGGGGTTCCTGACTACAAAACAAGACTCCTGACCATGAAAACAACTAAAATCTGGTTTAATTCCATATCACAGAGACAGACAGAAAGCCTCAACAGACTAGTCACTGGTCCAAAGGGCAGGACTTTACCCTAGGAGTTAGGAAGCATGGGTTGAAAAACCTGCTCTGAATTTGGCAGATCTGAGGCTCAAACCCCCATGGGAGTGCCTGATAAATATGTTTCTGTAAAAAGTTTTGATTTTCTGGCAAAAGCCTTTTTGTCAAAATTGCTGACTGGCACTTCCACAAAGATTTGACTGTTGCCCATTCCTAATGTTTGGGCTCCACTATCTCCATTTCAATTTGGCCAGAATTATCATATGATAATCCACACAAAGAGGAAGAGGCAAAACTGCAGGGTACATAGTAGCTAAAATAAAATCTAAGAATACAAGATGAAGGAGTAATTTTTCTGTCTTTATGGGTAAATGCCATCAGGTCTAGAGATTAACTATTCTCAGGAACTGGTCTCAGACTGTATAGTGAATTCATCCAGGAACTAAGAAAAAACACAAAGTTCCCCACCTTCGGTTCAAAGAACAATTCTTCAAACTTGCCTTTTCTAACAAACACAGAGCAGTCTATACATAAAAAAAGAACTTCTTTCTTTTTTTCTGTCTTCCACCCTCTCCCCCCAAAAAAACAAAACAAAAGCCTATAGGTTAAAATAGCTTTAAAATTGCAAAGTCAAGCTCTCCAAAGTTAGGAAACACTAGAATTAAGGCTGCTTGTGCATTTATTTGCCCTACCCTGTCCCAATCTCAGTCTTGCCTCTTTCCCACTCCAGTACCATGCCCATCCTATTGGCCTCAACTACTCCAGTTTCCATTAATCAGTCATCTAATCCCAGTCCTAGTCTGTCTAGAAAGCCCTCTTGACTTCCTATCCTTGTCCCTTCCCACACCCAGCCCCTGTCACATTTTTCCAGATGCTTCAAGCATACCACCAAGTGCCTGGCTCCTGACCCTAGTCTCTTTACCCAGTCTCAGTTTCCCCTCTTCCTGGCTCTTGCTTTCATCTCTCCCCCATCTGTTTCATTCAGCCCTGATCTCTAGTTGCTGAGGTGAGAATCAGGCTGCACAGAAAGTCCTGCTTCGCTCCACACTTTGACACGCTTCGTGCAAACAGAATCTTCAAGGAATTTAGCTCCAAGAATCAAAATTTCTGCTTGTCACGGGCTAACCACAATTTTTCTAAGAGTTGTAACTTGGGTGGGTTTTCATGGGAACAGCAAAAGTTTTTTTCCCTTGCAAAAAACCCCCAGTCCCTGTTAATTTTCAAGTCCCAGATACAAAGGATGGGCATAATTGTGCTTTTCAACAAAAAGGCTGCTAGAGAGTTTTAGCTGACAGAAAAATCTCAGTTTATAGCAAATAATCCATATGAAAAATTTTACCTCAGAAGAGTTAGTATTGGCAAAGTTCTAAGCGACTGAAAAACAGTTTTATTTTATTTTATTTTATAACCCTAATTATACATGGTGGGTGCATCTACATGTGCACTTTACTGCAGACTTGACTAATTACTTCTACAGCAAAGTTTCACCATTCACATATGTACCGGTATTAGAGTGCTGTAAATTAATTAATTCCACCATAAGATAGTACTGTTGGGGACTGTGCTACCTTATGGCAGAGTAATTAACTGCAATCAAATGCTTGTGTGGATGGTGACCCCCACACCCCCACCCCAGATGCAAACCGCACCTGATCAGCCCAGCCAGCCAGAAGCCAGACCAAATTATCTTTGGTACTATTTTAATGAAACATGCTACTAGTCCAGATGACATCATATTTTCCCATTTAAAAAACAAACAAACAAACAAACAAACAATGGATGAGTAGGCAGAGAACAGAAATAGGAATTAAACATGTATTCTTGGTGAAAGCTGAGTGTTAGGGAGCTTTGGGGCTTTATGTTGTAACTACAATTTTCAAATAACTAAGCTATGGCCTTCTCTAATATGGCTACAGAGAACAAACTAAGTACCCATGAGATATTTGTTAGACATGCAATTTTGTAACCATAAGGCTGTTCCTGAATTGTTTTTATAGGTACAGCTCATAGGAGCAACTTGCATAAAGAAAATCAAATAGATGGAGTCATGGCTTCCAGTACCCTTACTTGCTGGCCAGCAGCATGTGAAGCAGCATAAAGAAAACCAATGCTCTGTAGGATTTTCTACAAAGGCTTAAGTAACATGATGAAGATACCGTGCCATCTCATTATTACCAACAATATAACTAGGTAGTTGTCTTTGAAAAAAAAGTTTAAGAGTATTTAAAATGTGGAACAAGGTTGAGAACTAAAGCAGATTAAAAAAAAAAAATCAAAGGAATAGACAAAATGTGAACTCAATCAGTTTTAATGGAAGGTGGTTTAAAGCTGGTATGAGTAAAATGTTTAAAATTAGAACAGTTAGAAAATTTTCTAACAGTAGGAAATTAACTTCTAAACAATGCATTTGAGATTGCTAGACTGGGAAATAAATGCAGCAATCTTGCTGTGTAATTTTAAATGCTTGTTTCATTAATTTTAAGTTTGCATCAAACTGACACCCAGGGGTCCCCATCCCTGACATTATACATATAATACACTATTTAAAAAAAAAAAAGACAAATAAACCTTATAACAAAAACCTCTTTGCCTCCCCATAGCCACTTCCACAAAGCACCAACCATTCCTTACCTCCAGCTCAGATGTTACCTAGGAGCCCTGCTGCCCAAGAGCTCCTCTCTCTGTGGCTCTCAGGGCTAGACTCCCTGTGCAGCACAGGCCCTGGGTTTATATGCTTCAAGCCTGACCCCGTTCTGGTCAGGTCACTTGCTAATTGGCCCCTGCCACATCTAAAGGCTGCTTCTCATGCAGCCTCTTCACCTCCAGAAGTGACAGGCATGCTAAGAGCCCTGTCACAATCACTCAACGTCATCCTCCTCCCCACCCCCACCCCCAAGTGGCTGGAGAGGATTTGCAAGGGAAGACTTGTCCTTTCAACAAAAAGTAAAATACATACGAAATAAAAAGAAAGACAAGATCAAGGTGGCATAGCAGTCATTGAGTCATTACTGTACAGACAGCAGAACCCATGGTCCTACACAACTGTGTAACTATGTAATTAGTAGCCTATTGAGCTACCTCAGATCATCAAGGATAAACTATCTTTACATATGAAACAGCCTACAAAAGCGTGCTGTAGGAATGCTTTTAGAGCTGCATTTTCTAAACAGCATTGACTTCAAGTGCACTCAGTTAGATGAGTCATACCTGCCAACTGTCTGACACATATCAACTAGCAATCAGAATTTGAAACACATTATTAGCTACCTGTAAAGTTAAACAAAATCATTGCTTCAAAAAGGAGAACCTGTACTCTTCTTTCAGTAGCAGGAAAGACAATAGATAAAGTCCCTGTAAGCAAGCTGAGATTCAGCTTTCACACACTAATCTGAATCACAATACGGTCACCAAAAAAATCAAAAGATTGTTATTGTGTGGTAAGCATTATAGATGAATAATAAAGTGTTAACTGAAAGAGAGGCAAGTACATGTTCACCTCACTTTTTTGTTACGTTTAGAGTAGTTCCCAGTAGCCTTCCCAGCTTATAGGCTGCTTCTTTATCAGGAATGAAATGGGGCTGCCATTAGTAAATCTGATCCCAGCAGGACCTAGTTTTTATCACTTAGTTCCTATGAGATGACATCTGAGTACTTCTGGGCCCTAGTTTCCTACAGCTCAGGACAAGGGCTTGTTATAATTGTGCTGAGCCCTTCTCTGGTTCCCTTCCTATCACAGGGCCATTTCTGCCAAGGGGTCAAGTGGAAGGGCAAGTATACTGCTCACCACACAGACTAACTCCTATGACTTTGCAGTAGTAGCTTTGAAACCAACAACAGGTGCCTCTACATGTGCAAATAATGTACTTACATTTTCTGCATCTGAATGTGTGTCCATTAGAGCAAATTTGCTCCCAACAGGACTAATTCAGTCCAGCGCTGCCCCTGCCTTGCTCTGCCCCCCTGCAGCAGCCAGAAGGAGCTCCAGCCTCCCCCGAGTGCCAGCCCCAGACTAGTAGTAGGAACAGGGCCCAGTCCCAATCTCCTTGGGCCATCCCATCTCTGGGAGAAGCTGCCTCCCAGTCACCCAGTGATCAGGACTGCTCCTGATATCTGTGTGGTGGGGAGAGCTGTCTTGGCTCTGGAGGAAGCTGCCTCCCAGCTCCCAGCAACCAGGATCTGTCCTGATCTCTGAGGGGCAGAGAGAGCTGTTCTGGCTCTGAAGGCAGCTGCCTTCCAAGCCAGTTCCAAGGGGAATAGGGGCCAGACCTGATCACCAGGGATCCTGGTTTTCTCTAATAAAAAGCAATCCAAAATTCTCTGCTTTAAAAAAAAGCTAAAAATCCACATTTTTCCATGATTAAAACAAAATGCCATATCAATTCAAATAATATATAGTGATATTTTGTTTTAATCACAGAAAAAAATGTAGTTTTGGGGTTTGTTTTAAGGCAGACAATTTTGGATTTTTTTTATCAGAGAAAATCAGGATCCCTGCCAATCACTACATGGCTGAGAGGCAGCTACCCCTAGAGCCAAGATAGCTTTCCCCACCCTGTAGAGATTGGGACCGTCCCTGATCACCCTCAGCTGGGAAGCAGCTGCCCCAACAGTCAGGACAGCTCTCTTCACCCTGCAGAGATGGGGACCAGTCCTGATTGCTGCACAGCTGGGAGGGAGCTGTCCTGCAGCTGGGACAGCTCACCCTACTCCACGGAGATTGGGGCTTAGCCAGGCAGCAGCGGCTTTCAGTTAGGGTCTACTTGTTTGCTTTTGCTTTTGCATCATCCTTCAAAAGATCAAGGAATGAAACAGTAATTTACTTCAGATTTTGTGCCATTAATGTGCCGTTTTTCTAATACCTGTACGTATTGGTATTATCAAACGCTGCATTAAACTAATTTAATGCACAGTAATTGACATGACTTTAGATAGTGATGCTTTACTGTGCATTAAATTAGTCCAATGCGCAGTACAGCATCTTGTGTAGATGCACCCAACGTAATTTATTGATGTGTGACAGGAATGTCTTTTCATTGTTGCTTTGGGTCCATTTGTCTCTCCAACCCACATTTCCAAATCTAACAACAAAAGAGAATTAACACCATTGCAAAACTCTCTTCCTCTTTTCATGCTGTTATTTATTTTACTTGAGATATCACCAGAAGATACAGATTGTTTTTCTTTCCACTGCAATTTACTTGATAAACAGCAATCACTGAGGTGTGCTGTCTTTTTCACAGTTACCATCTGTGTTCAGTTATTCTATTTAGAACCTCCTTCAGAGTGTTAGGATTTAGAGCCCAGATCCTAGCCTCTGTTCTGGCTCCTCTTCTCTACATATTCCTTACAGCATAATCCCAGATGCTTTGCCTAGTCAACTTTTCCCCACTATTCTTCTTCTGCCTTGAGCTATTTTTCATGGGGTAACAGGTGTGCCATTGAAGCCACTTATACATTTTAATGTGTCATTATAAAGATCTTAAATTTATAAATGCAATAAAACATTCCATGGTATGAATCCAAGTATAATAATTTTCTCACTTACTGCACTTGAAGACATGAAGGCAAATACCAAAAGTAAAAATAATTTATATTATTTTGGCTACATAGTAAATTATTCACATATATCTGTAAAGACCTATGGGAAGGACAATTATTTTATCTGCTGTTGTGCTGATGGAACAACACAACAGTGCTCAAAGAGTCACCACTTTGTAGTGCAGTCTGTTGGTACCTTTGGTCACACTTAAACATTTGAATTGCATGAACCTTGTAATTTTTTCAACTACTTTTATATATAAATCATAACTTTTTCAACTAATACTGCCCTTCAGGAAACAGGAAGATCTGATCAAGATCAACTGTAACACCTGAGCTTCCATCCACAATGCATAGATGACTCTTGGAGGATATACTCCTTAGTAAAGGAACAGCAATAGGCCTCCAAGTCAGCCGAACATTTACTAAAAAAAATTGCATGACTCCAGCAAAAGTTTCTAAATTTTGTCCACTTACCTTTCCCCCTGCAGTTTCAACAGTCTAAGGCAATGGTTCTCAATATTTTTAGACTTGAGGCATCTTTGGATAGACTGGACAAGCCCCTCAGAAAATGACACCTCTACATTTTCACTCTTTTATTTTTTAACTACAGAAAAATAATAGACCAATCCTTTGTTGGAAAGACCTCAGAAAAACCACAACAGATCAGAAGGTTTTTAACACTATAGATTCCCATATGAAAACTCTGGGTTTATCTTGTGAATCATGTTTGTATTACCCAGTGTTACCACTGGGTAACATCCTGCAGCAATCCTTAAATGATCTCAAGGCACCCAAAGGTGCCTCAGCATCCTGATTGAGAGTCACTAGCTTAAGAATTTATTATTTATTTTGTTTTCTCTCTCAAATTATTGTGTAGAGTTTCTGTGTGGAATGTTCTTATGCATAATCCCCATTTCTTCCTAGATATGGTGAGAATTCAGTGATGGATAAAGTAATATGATACTGCTGTAAACTAGGCCTACCCAAAAGTCATTTATATGCATCTAAATGTCAAGCAATCAAGCTGGGCAGAGTACTGGGACACAAGTGCATGTGCTGAGCAGGGCCAAGAAGAGGAACCTATGTCCAGCAAACCTTAGGTGTCACTTGGAACTATGATGTGTTCTACACTACAACCAGCTCTGGCTAGAATTTGGTACATTAAGAGGTTACAGCTTGCTTTATATCAAAGGGAATTATTTTGACATAACTCTTGAGGTTAAATTGCCAGTCTGCTCATTCAACAGTTGATTTAGTTCACAGAATTTGGTGTTCAGCAACTTTGAAACTAAAAATGTTATTAGTAGTCTAATACATAGACTTATAATGAATGAATTATAGGAAAATCACTTCAAGGTGTTAAATTGTATGCAGTATAACTCAGGACTGATTGCTTTATATTTACTGAGGCTTCCACACAAGTGTATGATGCAGAATATTATCTACTTTTCTCTTACTCCTTAAAAACATGTTTGACATATTTTAGTCTTCTGATTTATAATGCCCTCCACCCACATCTAGAATTAATATCACTAACCTGAAAGGATTTGAGTTCTCTGAGTTATTAATGCTTAAAACTAATTAGAGATGAGGAAATGTTGGAAGCTCTGCTTTGGATGAATATAAACACTAATGGATATAAACACCAACTGTTCTTCTATTGCTTGTGATTATACATATCCATCTGCCAAACCCTACCCTTGAATAAATATGGACAATAATGGTGAAAGAGGGATTATGATATATGAACATAAAAGACTTAGAAAAATAAGCATGTGATAGGAATGACCAATGCCATTTGACTTCAGTCATATATACTTCATGTTGCAGGAAGAATGTTGCTATTGCTGGTGATGATGATGACATGTGCAACTTCGGCTTTATAGCTATGGCCCTGGACTGAGTCATCATGGGATACTTACTTTTAGCTAGATTGTCAAGTCTAGTAAGAAGTGGCACAATGCAAACATTTTGCTGAACATTTTGTCAATCAGCCCCCAGGTACTTTAATGAGCTCAGAGCCATACTGAAAATCTGGTCCTTGTCTTGCTGTAGCTCAGTTCCTTTCCCTACCTGTATACTATGGATAATAAGATTCCCTTATTTGTCATAGGGACGAAATATACAAACACTTTGGTTTTGCCTTCAAGTACCAGTTTGGATCTTATTCTCCTCTCACTTTTCACTGGTTAAACTACTTTTGAATTAAACATGTGACAAGAAGAGGAATCCAGAAAACTGAGAATAAATTTTCAATCAAAAATGAAAGTTTGAATGATTTAAAAATGGCCACCAGGAGGTAATCAGCCTCCAAATTACCAAGACCTCTCATTCTGTGTCAAATCTTGAAGTCTGTCCTGTGTTTACACCCCATTTGTAGATGTTTGTCAGGCATTTGTAACAAATCCATGTTTGGTATGGAGTATGGTAATATACTGCTTAGTACTTACATGCTAGAGTATGAACTGCAGAATCCTTCAAAGGATCAAGGAATGAAACAGTAATTTACTTCAGATTTTGTGTTTATCAGTATTTTGAAAAACAGCATAACTCAGACATAACGATACATACCAGTTGACTCTCTGTCATTCCAGGTGCTGATAAGAAAAGATTAGCCTGCAAAAAGTAAATATATACCATATTACATAAAGCAACATAAAGCCTTATACAAGCCACATAATCTGAGATAGAAGAGAAAACTGATTTACAAAAGAGGGAATCCAAAACAAAAACTGTTTTCACAGATTATTAGTGGTTCCTGGATGATGGGAAGAGAAAAATATGTATATCTGTCATTGCACTTGCAGTTATTTTTCTGTTGCTGATTTCTATTGAAAGAAAGTAGATAAATGACACCCATTTGCCTGTAGAAGTCTTTATGGCAGATGCAATGGTTTCCATCAACTGAGTAGACATATAAAAGAAAAATAATTATATGTCTAGTTATAACTCATGTGGCAAAGCAGTTCCATAATCCTGGGAGAGGGGAAAAACATGATTTCCCTTTCCTCACTAAAAAACTCTGGTGGCTGGTGGCTACTGAGAATGACTCAGAAACTGGGCAGTTCCTTGCTCTTTGGCCTTTCTGAATCATATGAATATGAGTAATATTGCCATTAGTCACGTGCAGACTCTGGGCACTCTATAATGTGTCTAGCCCCTGAATGTAACCTATTTAGGAGGAAAGTTCCCAGTTCCTTTCCCCACTTGCACAGAGATAGCCACAATTTATCACTAAATCCCCTGGCAAAGATGCAAGGAAAGGCAGCATGGGATCTAATGTGTGATTCCCACAAACTCTTCTAGCCATGCCACACAAACATGGCAGGAGGCATGATTGTGGAATTGAGCCTTGCAACCTATCATGACTTATCAGTAGTGCATCATGATCCCGGGGTCTCCCTGGACCAGCAAGTAGGAAGCTCCTACAGGTAGAAGTCCTGTCAGCTGATGGGTCTTCCAGCCACAGGGATATACCATGTTCTCACAGCTGGGAGCCCCATTGACTGAGGGAGCTCCCAGCTGCTGGGATGTATCATAAGCTCCTCTTGGCTGGGAGCCCCAACAACAAAGGGCTCCTAGCTGCAGTGGTGCATGGTGTGCCCCCACAGCTGGAAGGCCAAGGCTAGCCACATGTTCAATTAATGGCATGATAGGAACCAGCCACAAAACTATTACACATTTTTTGTGTAAAAACTTTGTGGCTTATTCCTTGTTTTATCATGCTATTAATTGCATTAACTTGTATCTGAGTGTAACTAACTGGTTAATCACATCTTAAGCGTAACGTGTGCCAGGCAGCTCAGTGTACAGTAAAAGGACTGAAAACGTTCATGGGACAAACTACATTTGCATTGGTGGCTCGAGAGTATGTTTACATGTTATTGAATTTCTTTCATGTGCTCACCCTAATCTGCCACCAGATCTCATTGTAAACTTTAAGAAATTGAAAGAGCCCAGGGACTAAGTAATGGGAAATCTGTAAATATAAACTACTGGAGCCAAATTTTGCTGTCAATTACACTAGTGTAATTTCAGAGTAAATCTGGTTTCAGTGGAGTTGCTCCACATTTACATTGGACTAACAAGAAAACGTTAAAGAAACTAATTTATTTTCAGACATTGACATGAAATCTTGAGTCTTTTTTATCTGCCTTACATTGTCTTTAGGAAGCAAAGCCTGCACATTTGTGCCTATTTCTTTTATCGTAAACATTTTTATCTATAATCATATTTTGCCTATAGCTTCTTTTTAGCACTTAGGTAAAAGATAAGGCAAAAGCACTGCAATAATCTGCATGTTAATAATCTTCCTATTGATAACTGGAAATCATAATGGCTTAGTTGAAAATAACTGAAGAAACATATGCTAAAATTCTAATACAATAATTCTAATACAATAAAGGGCTTAATCTGTCTGTCTGTCTGTCCATAACACTCTTGGAGCACTCTAATTGGTTACTGAAACAACCAATCAGAGTGCTCCAAGAGCTTTCCAGATAGAAGGCAGTGGTGCGGCAAAGCGTCGCCACAACAGCAGGGATGGAGGGGACTGAGGGGGGGTGAGGCCAGCTCCCTGGAGGCAGCAGCAGTGAGGGGTGCTGGCTGACAGGATGGTGGGGCAAGCTGCCCTTCCTCCTCTCCCCCACTGCTCCTGGGAGGAGGCAACAGTGATCTATCCCTGCCTGTCCCCCCTGACCCACTTCTCCCATCATTCCTGATGGGCAACTGACTAGTAGTTAATAACAAAAGATTTTGGAATTCTGTTCCAAAGAAATTGTTACTTTGTCTTTTCTGCAAACATTGTTTGAGCATTATGACTTCAAAAATCTAAACAACAAAGCTTCTTCTTGATTGTCAGCATTTAGTGAAAATAAAATGATAAAGGGAACTGAAAACTGAAATGCCACAGAAAATGCTTATTTGGAATGTGAATTTGATCTTACAGTTCTGTAAACAAGCAATAACTCTGCTAGTCAATGGAGATACACCAGTCTAAAATGAAAGTAAGTGGGATTACACTATGGCCATTAATAAGATTCTAAAACTAATTGCTGAAAATAGTGAGCCAAATCATCAGCTGGTGTTACCTACCATTGTTCCATCAAAGCCAATAAAACTAAACAGAAGCTGGGGATGTGGGTAAGCTCCATACCATATTAATAATGGAACAGACCTGTTTCAGTGCTGATTCTCCACTGCCTTGCTCAATCATGCAATTATTTACATCAATGGGAAGTGTATATAAAATGAGTGTCAAGTGATAAAAAGCGGATAGCTGAGAACTGAGACTCTATTCATTTAGTTTCTAATTATGACCAAGTTCTTGTTAAGTCATTATTCAACAGTGTTCCATGCTGCACTTTGAACTGCCCAAATGATTAGTTTTAATGCTAGCTTGGATTTAGAGTAGTCACATATTAAGGCTAAAATTCTCCTCTGTCTTCCACCTGCACAGCTATGAATTGCCACTACAGGGTTGGTGAGCCAAAACTGGCTTCTATCCCTGCTCCTGCAGGGTTGGGGAGGGTGAGAAATGGGTTGCAAGGATGAGTAGCTGGGAGACATAGAGTTAATGGAATGAGGGTAGGTAATGAAATCAGAGTTGGGTTGGGGAAGGTTGGTGAAATGAAGGAAGTCAACCACTAAAGGAAAATAAAAAGTTAAAAAAAAGAAAAATTTAAAAAGAAATAAAAAGGAAGTAAATTAAAGAATGTCTCATGTTTTAATAAAAAGGAATTTGGGATTGGTGTGGGGGGTACTGGTCATGCTTCTCAGGGTGAATGGGAGGTGGGAGCAGTGTGGGAAGGCACTTTTTGGGGAGCTACTGCTCCTGCCATGGGAAGGAAGCTCCAGCTCATGGGGACCTGAGCCAATATCCTACCTTGCTCTCCCCCACCCCCTAAACTCCACGCTTGGACCCATCCATGTACTGCAACCTGACTGGTTTGAAGGTGCTTTGCTGGCTGTCTGCATGGGGTTGCACCCCTGGGTGGGAGGAAGCCCTCAGGCTAGCCATTATCACAGGACACTGCTACTCAAATAATATATTCATACAAATACTAATGTTATGTAAAATATGCAAAGGGATTTAGCAGGAAAACAGCTTTTGCTGGGTCTGATTCACTCACCAACAAAGATAATCTATTTTTCTCTTAACCAATGACATATTCAAGACTTCTTTGTATTAAACATTCAACAAAAGGCAGCATGCACATAAATAATGATAAGTATATTGTTAAAATACCATGCTAATCCTTCCTGAGTAAAAATGAATTTCAGACAAGCAGGTTAAAAGCTACTTCAAAAGAAAGAAACATAATGCAGATCTCTTCTAAGAAACTAAAAAAATCATCGCTTCAAGAAAGGTCATCGGGCACAAGTCAGAAGGTAGTGAGCATGTTGGATGAGCTCACAGTTTGATATTAATACAACAAATGCCCTTTCAATATTCAATCCCAGCAGGTATATCACGGAAGCTCCTAGTTTTTGCATTGTATTAAGCAGTGATATGGTTTTCTAACCGAGATCTAATTCTAGATTATATTATGACCCTTTTATGCTATACCAAACAGGCAAAACAAACTACCAGGGAATAAACCTGGTTTCTTGAATAACCCAAAGCTGTGTTAACAGCTCAGCACTGGCCTGTCTTGCAGCCATTGTTGCAGACTACAGAGTTGATAGGGATTGTGAGTTGGTTATTCTCAGCTACCCAGTGGTTTCTAGGAGAACACTGCCATGGAATCTAACTTAGAGCTGCCTTAAGGACAAATGATTAATAATGAGCCCAATCAAAAAGGAGCTTTGGGACTTCTTCAGCTTTATTGTATTCGGGAGTGGATCCTTAGAGAGACAGATTTTTATTGGGGCCATAGGGGCTTAAAGCCTTTTTAACCTCCACAGCTTTCTCTAGAGTCAGAAGTTATGTTATCTTCTGAGGAAAACCCTAAAAGTGATCACTGATTTACAGCAGCAGAAACATACATTGCAAGAAAATGTGAAAAACTCAGCATAGAGAAAGAAACTGCTGTTGAGAAGGGCTATCTAAAGAGGTGTTAGTTAAAATATCATGTCTGAATTGAGGTGTGACTTTAATTCTCAACACATTTGTAAAGGTCATAGAGAAAATGAACCTGACTAACTTTCTGTGTTAAATGGTCACACAAAAGCAATCTCCAAAAATAACATCTCATTGGGCAGCATTAGTCACTGAATGTCACATGCTGAAAATTCCACTTGGAAAAATGTGTCGGGCACAGTTTAGTGAGCATAAGAATTACAGTGGTGAGCAACATATGTTATTGTCTTCAAGATACAGACAGTGAGCTTGTTTTTTATATCACTAAAAATTATCTCTTCCAGTCTCCTTCCTAATTAGGGTGAACCAGCACAGTCTGTCAAGTAGACTCACAGCCCAAAGCACATAAGAAAAATGCACAACACTTCTTTAGCTACCCATTCCAGAAACAAAATTTTATTGATCAAATAGTGTATTGGCAGCAAGTATTGGTTTTACCTGCACTGCTCCTGGTCTGTGATTCAACAGAATGACTGAGCAATGAATAATGGGCAGGCCTCTCATACAAATAAATGGGTTGTAAGTAAAATAAATCACCAAAATTAACTTCATACTAATGAGAATGATAGTAATATCTGAGTTTAAGGCTTTCATATTTATTAGAACAGAATAATTAACTTAGCGTGGTTATTGCATGTGTGTGTGTGTCCATGCTGACACACTTGCCTATGTATCCACACAACAAGGTAGCTTGTACATATTTAGGGCTAACTTTCATAATCCTAACCCAGTTGCTCTCAACCTTTTTAGACTCAAAGCAGCCCTCAATAGACCGCTCAATAGACCTCTCAATAGACTCAAGGCACTCTGTGGAAAAGGTCATCTCTTAAATTTGCATTCATTTTTTGATGACAGAAAAATAATAGAGCAAATAACCTGTTGAAAAGAACTCAGAAAGACCACAGCAGGACAGAATGTTTTTACGCTAAGGATTCCCATTTGAAATCTCTGGGTTTACCTTGTGATAAACATTTGCACACCTAATAAAGTCAGAGTTGCTTGACACCCTATAACACCCTTGAAAATTATTTCAAGATACTCTAGGGTGCCATGGAACCCAGTTTAAGAACCACTGTTCTAATAGTGTAGCAGGGACTGGAAATTTGGGTAAGCCCCAAATTATGGGCAATAACTAAAAGTCATGATATGGCAGCAATGCATATTGGTTGCCTATACATGAGCAGCGAGGCTGCTCCAATGTGCTGTAATTACAGCATGTCAGAGCAGGCTTGATTAATTGAGTCTGCAGACTCCAACATGTCATCTTAAAAATGGTTGTGGGGGCACTTTAACTAAAGCTTGGCAAATGAGCTTTAGTTAAAGCAATCCTGCCACCATTTTTAAGCGTGGGGACACTGATACATGAGATGCTCTGGATGCTTATGTTAGAGAGGCTCTCACAGACACTCTAATTAAAGCACTCCCACCTCCCCCTGGAGCACATGTATAAATGCCCAACAGTTGCAAGGGTTTTTGGTTGTAGCCATGTTGGTCTAAGGACATAGGCAGGCAAGGTTCTTTGGGTAGATGTGACATCTTTTATTAGACCAACTGAGTAGTTGGAAAAAAAGTTCTTAGCAAGCTTTTGGGTGCAGTCACCCTTCATCAGGCATAGGGAGTCTCTGCTGGTCTGAGACTCCAAGGAATGAGAGTTGCTTAAAGTGTGGAGCGATACTTCATCCTCACACACAACAACTTCAGTTTCAACAACCAATACTTCCTCCAGACCATGGGCACACCTATGGGCACCAAAATGGCCCCACAACATGCCAATCTTTTTATGGGTCATCTAGAAAAAGACTTCCTTAAGAACTGCACCATCAAACCCTTATTATACCTGAGATACACAGATGATATCTTCATCATTTGAACTGAAACCCTGCAGTCTCTGGCAGACTTCCACCAAAAATTCAACAATCATCACCCCTCCATCAGATTATTGCTTGAATACTCCAACACCAGCATTTCCTTTATTGGATGCCATGATCAATATCCAAGATGCTAAAATTCAAGCCACCATATACAAGAAACGCACTGACTGACATACATATCTACAAAGAACCATCAATCACTCTAAACACACCAAGAAAGCTGTAATTTACAGCCAAGCACTCCCATACCACTGAATTTGCAGCAAGGAGAATACTCGTGATCACCACCTCACAAATCTCAAAAGGGCCTTCAGCCAACAAGGACACTTTTCCAGTGACAGATCGCACTTTTGAAAGAGCCACCTGGATACCACATGAAGATTTGTTGCAGAACAAAAAGACAATCCCCACAAATCACACACCATTAGTGATGACATATCACCCTTCCCTGGAACCTACATGGAAAATCCTCAAACAATTGCAACCCATACTAGAAGAAGACCCAATTCTCAATTAAATTTTTCTAGATCCACCCATCCTAGCCTTTAAACCTCACTAACCCCATCACCAAAAGCAAATTCCCTATGACCCAAACCACACCAAATGGATCCAGACCATGCCAGGACAAGAAATGCAAAACCTGTCAAAATATCTCCACCACCCCCACAATAACTACACCCCACAACAGAGCCATTAGCATCCAGTGCACTAAATGCCCTCATGGAAAATATGTAGGAGAAATTAAACAACAACTGCGCACCAGAATGAACCCACACCGGAAATCTATGAAAGACAAGAATACCTAGCTACCTGTGGGGGCACGCTTCTCACAGGACAATCACTACCTCTCCGATCTCTCAGTTCTAATCCGTATGGGGAATTTACAACACATCTTTCATAGATAAGCCTACAAACTTCACTTCATCTACTTACTAGATACTAAAAATCATGGACTCAGTACAGACATTGGATTTATGACACATTACAACCTGCCTGACATGTGATTCACAGGTACCTGCCTGGCCTGACCTCTTACATTCCTTTTTCCCTCCATCTTTTCTCTCCTCCCCTCTCCCACTTCTTGCCCTTTTTTCTTCCTGGTTCCCTACCATTTCCTTTTTATTGTTAGCCTCTTTTTTACCTTGTATTATTATTATCTCTGTATTGTTTTTCCTTTGGCCTATTTTTGCCCTCTGTTTTCTTCCCCCTCCTTTACCTTTCACTTTCCTACTTCTACCCTTTTATATTTTCACTGACATCCTGTCACACTTTTAGCTTCTCCCATTTCTGCTTTCCTGATTTCTAACTATTCCCTTTATCACAGACTGTCTCTTTTTCACCTTGTGTTTTGTCTCTGTGCTCTCCCTCTGACTTTTTCTTTCCCCTGCTCTCTACTCCCTCCCTTCCCCTTTGTTTTGCTTATCTCTACCTATTTAAATTTTCACTGATATCCCTCCACACTTCTAGCTTCTCTCAATCCTTGGAGTCTCAGACCAGCAGACTCCAAATGCCTGATGAAGGGTGACTGTGCCTGAAAGCTTGCTAAGAACATTTTTCCAACTACTTGGTCAATAGAAGATATCACATCTAACCAAAGAACCTTGCCAAATATTGCAAAATATTGTCCTCAGACTGTCTTCTCAAAATTAAACAAAAAAAGGAAATTAAAAGGAAAAAAAGGCAATTAAAATTACTTTAAACTGGCACTGAGTTTGGCTTTCATTTGGCCAGAGATAGTAATCATCCTGTGTTGACTAGCCACCAAACAGGATGAATTTGAAGTGAGGATCAGAGGTTTTAAGTGTCATTGCCAATACTCTGGCTGACTCACTTTCAATAAAGAACTCATTTTCTACACCAGTTTCCACCCTTCTTTCATGCAGATCCAACTGGCATGGAAGGATGATTATTATTCCTACAAAGTAAAACATTTTTGTAGCTAAAACAGAATAATTATAAGGGGACTTACATATTTGGTTTCCCTTCCAGCTGTTCTCTGCGGCACTGTAGACATCTGTACACAACATAAATTGATATAGTAACATGCAGACAACAGTGGAATAATTCTGTAAGCTTTTATCCTTGGTGTAAGATATTAATTGCTTAAAATTGTAAGACGTGCTTATAACATGTCTTAAGTGAAGAATGATTCAGTAATGTTTAACTCTAAGGCTCAGGTCTTATTCCACTTCTAAGATGTCTAAGTGACACTTAAAAAGAAGTCCCCAGTTCCTTCATTGAAGAACATGCTGAATGACTGAGATCATGCTTACACCTAAATGGAGGAGAAAAACAAGCTCCCACCACCATTTTGCCCAATTTTGACTACAGCACTTTCCCAGATAGGGTAAAAGGGAGTTTGAGGCCCCACACCTGTATCTCTCATTTCCCAGGAAAGTGCCCTAGACAATGGGTTCCCTGGACAGAACAGGATTGGTCTCCTGAGGCAAGATACATGTTTTTAGGGTGACTTCTTGCAAAACCGTAAGTCTCGTTGCTGCAATAGAAAGAAGGATATAGGCATAGGTATTATTGTTTTAAAGATTATGAGGTTGCCAAAAATCCGAGTGCAGTAGCTGACCTCATTCTGTTAAAAATGACCTTGATATTGCAACCGCAATACCTCCAAGGACTCTTTCTGTTAATCTATTAACAGACAGGGGATGTATCCAAGCCCCATGTGGGAACTCACTTCTATTTGCCTGGGACATTCTCCCTCATGCTGTCACTTGGCAAAAACTCTCATTTTTTACATTTTCTTCTGCTGCCTATTTCATGCAATGTTGAAATTGAAATGTTGGTAAGAACTAACTGATGTACACGGGAAAAAAAATAACCTCAAATATTTATATACAATGATGGGCTCTAGATGAACAGTCACCACACAAAAGGCGCATCTACATGAGGCATTTACTAAGAAGTAAACTAATTAGCTCTGCAGTAAATGTCAGGCCTCTACATATGCCCTCCTCCTCCTCCACCCAATTAGGCTGGAGTTAACAAATTAACTCTGCAGCACAGTAGTACTCATATATACAAGTCCTATCCTGCTGCAGAGTTTTTTACTTCACAACAGTATACTTGTAGATGCTACCCCAGCTGGCTGGGGCATGAGGGTGCTTCAGTACGGGGGCTGCCTGTCAGCAAGCCCTGCACTGAAGCAGCTTCATGTCCCAGCCAGCCCCTCTGCAGCACATTGAGCCAGGGAGAGCAGCTCCAGGCTGGCAAGCTGATCCCTGGGGCTTCCTGCCAGCCAGGGCTGCTCTGACCCAGCTCAACATACTACAGTCCTTGGCATACGTTCAAATGGTGAACCCAGAAGCAGTAAACTCTGGAGCTTTAATCGCATGTGTAGAAGCACCCAGAATGAGGTAGTTAGCTGTGATTGTCTAAAGTCAGGCAGAAGTCAATACAAGGTAGCTTCTTCTAAGACTAACTGATGAAGTAGGCTGTAGCCTACAAAAATATATGCCTTTCTAAATGAGGTAGAGACTTTAAGGTGCCATCCTGCCCTGCCTGTTACCATACAGGAAAGAGATCCTGGAGTCATTGTGGGCTGTTCACTAAAACCATTTGCTAAGCATCAGTCAAAAGGCAAATCAAATGTTTGGAATGATCAAGAAAGGAATTGTAGACAAGTCCAAAAATATCATTCTCTCCCTTTCTAGAACTATGGTCCATCCACACTTTGAATACTGTGTGAAGCTTTGGTCCCCACACCTCAAAAAGGATATATAGGCATTTGACAAGGTACAGAGGAGGGCAACAAAGATGATCAGGGGTATGGAGAGGCTTCCATATGAGGAAAGACTAAATAGGCTAGGACTTGTTAGCTTAGAAATAAGACCCTGGGGGTGGGGGAGGGCAGGACACATGATAGAAGTTTACAAAATATTAAATGCTGCAGAGAATGTTCATAAGGAATTATTATTTACCATCTTTCCAAATACTAGAAGTATTTAAATTAAATGAAACTATTGGGTAGGAGTTTTAAGGCTAACAAGAGGGAGTTCTTTTTTGCAAGGTATGTAATTAACTTATGTAACTCATTGCCACAAGATGTTGTGGAGGCCGGTGGCTTAACCCAGTTCAAAAAAGGAATAGACAAACTTATAAAGGAAAGGTCTAATTCTAGGTGTTGAACAAGGTAGATAGGAATGCAGAGTCTCAACTTCCTAAACCTCTGAATGCTGGAAGCTGCAACTGGGAGAAGAGCAGGGGTAGAAGATTCTGGACATGCTCTGCTCACCTTCCTTCTCAGCATCTACACACTGCCACTGTGTGGGACAGTACACTGGACTAGATGGACCTATGGTCTGACCCAGTGAATGGCATTTTGCATGTCCTTATGCCCATGGCATTTCTAAGGCTCTTACATAAGTATATTTTCTTCTTATTTACAACTATTTCTCCCCCACCTCCCAATCTAATCTTGAAAGCCAAAGTCTTTATTCTAATGCCTACATTCTATCCCTAAACTCAGGTCACACCCAGCCTGCAAAGAGACGTGAGCTGGCACATGGCCCCAACAGCACCTTCTCCGCCCTGTGCATGCATTCTTTGGTCTTGTGCCAGCAGTCCCCTCCAGTGTCAATCCTTTCTTGCTCCCTTGCCCCGCTGCAGTTTCTGCTTATCACATCACCATTGGCAATGGCAATGGACAGCACTTAGTGTGAAGCACAAGCAGAAGCTCTAGTAGGACGGCACAAGAGCAAGAGAGTAGTCCTCAGCACAGAGCAGAGAGGACTAAGGTAACCCAGTTGCATGTCACCCTTAAAGGTTGCCATCCCATGCTTTAACTTGCTGTCCAAACCACATTGTCTTCTTCTCCCATTGCCTCTGTTTCCTTTACCTGACCTCTTTTGTTCAGAACAGACTTTTCCACTGCCTTGGATCTGGTTTAATTATTTATACCAGTACAAAGTGGGTATAAGTACTTTCTACCTATCAGAAAATTCATTCGCAGTTACTCGTCAACATTTAACATCTACTTTACTCAACTGTAAGTACTTGTGCAAGGTATAGGCAGAAGAATTAAAACTTCTACCTACAGGCATATTCAAATATCTGCTGCAGTAAAGAAAGGGGGGGGGGGGGGGAAGAGAAGGTATAGAATGACGTTTCCTTAATCCCTAATTTTCTCTAAGAATTGTCCTATTTCTGCCACCCACTTTCTTTCCAGAAGCCAATGGCTTGATTCACCATTGTCCTGTGCCACATGCATAGGGGATATAATATGTGTTTGAGCTTACTCACTTACTTTGCCTGTATCTGAATCCATGGGTGTCTGCAGGAAACTTGGAGAAGATTCACACCGGCGCTGAAAAATGGGATTCAAAAGTGCACAGGCTTAATTAATAACAGAAGGAGGAGGAGTGGGGAAAAACTGTTCTAATACCAGTTGACTGGTATATTACCATAGGCAATGGATCCTGTAAGACTTGATCAATGGTTGCGTAGAGTTCTTCAGTTTGCTGCCTGAGCTGGGCAGGGGAGCACATCTAGAAAAGTAGAAGCAATATGAGGATTAACCCAACCTTAGTGTTTCCAGATAAAAAGATAGAGAGAATTATTGTTACCTCTGAATGTGTGTCCAAAGTGGTGAGCTCAGTCTCACTTGCTTTCTTAGTTGGCTCTTCTAATGCCTAGAAATAAATTTAAAGGGTTATGAAATTACATCATCTTAAAATAAAAATAAGTTTTGCAGTATGACAGGTTCCATATTTGACACTACCTAGTGGAGTAAAAAATGGCAAGTTGACACTGTCCTAAGCTTCCTCAAAATAAAGTTAGTATATCTCAAAAAATTTAAGTTGTTCTACAAAGACAGAACACTAAATTCCAGTGACATTAAGAGGATACAGAGAACCCCCATAAAGAATAAGGTTACAGAAACATCTCTATTTTTGGAATTCATTTACATACCAATCGTGCAAAGATGTATTTGACAGCTATATGTTAACTAGCCACTAGAAGCCTCTGTGTGCTACCTAGCATTCTAGGTAAGGTGTTATCTTTGTATACAGGGGAGAATGCTAGGGCTCACCCTATATACAAGCATTTTGGTTTGTTATCTTTGTTTTCTTTAACAAATGCCACCCTGTTTAAAAAATAATGAGATTTCAAATGTCAAGGCAAAAAAGGAATCAAGATTTGGGGTTGGTTTTACACAAAAATTGTATAACAGGAAACTTCTGATATGATAGAAATGTACAATATAATAGCTCCCCAGAGCCTGGGTGGCCCAAATAGGTGCCTTGTAGAAGAGTATGTGTATAACTTTCCAATAGCTATTTCTGTCTCCAAAGGAGAACCAAAACCTAATGAGATCCAAGTACAGGTCAAGCCTTTAAACCTAAAAAGTTGACTGAGTTTCAGATTGGTCAGAATGAGTTTTCCCATCCCTAAACTTAAGCAATAAACCTAACCACCCAGCAGTCAAGCTGACAGGAATGCTTAGAGGAAAATTTAACATATTATTCCTTTTTTATGTTCTTCCAGGTGCTATGACGTACATGCTAGCTGCTGTCAGCCTGTTTTTGCTTTGAAGTGACTTCCATGCAGGCTCCATGCTGAGATACTAAAATTACTCTGGAACCTTGCTGAAGCATGAAGCTGGAGTCCAGGGGGTCAGACTCTGTGGATTTTTTAAATATACTTTGCTTTTTCACACTGTTCTTTTTTATATTATTTAATGGAAAAAGAAACTACAAATAAAGGAAAATGTGGTTCTTTCAAATTGCTTTCCCTGCCCCCTGCATATTCTACACTTCAGTAGGATTCTGCAGCAAATGTGGCATCTCAGCATGGTAAATGCCAGAGATTCACATCACAGAAAATGTAGCTGCAGCTGGAAGGGTTGTTGTGGAATGCTGAACACTAGGGATAATCACATTTAGGTATTAATGCAGTGAATATCCCTCTTTGCCCAGCTGTTGAGGGAATGCAGCACATTGTTGAAATGTTACCTAAAACTGATCTTTCTGGTTATTTTTAACTGCATCCACAAAAACCTCATATACAACAGGCATGTACTTGGAGCAGCATGTATCCAACCAGAAAAAAGAGCAACCCAGTAAAGGGGGATTTTGCAGCCAAATGTGTTGCCCTTTTCTCTTCTCAAGCATAAATCCTACAAATCTAAAGGATTTGTAACTAAAAAGGAGGTATACATCCAATGAAAGGGAGGGGCCATCACCAGGGAGGACTTTACTTTCGTTGCTTGGGGCTTAGTGGGGCAGTCAGGAAGGCCAAGGTGGAGATGGAACTGGGACTAGTTACCCAGATCAAGGACAACAAGAAGTCCTTTTTTAAATACATAGGAGGTAAAAAGAAGGTATGAGGTAACATGGGGCTTCTGCAGGATATGCTAGGAAATCTGGTTGTTGCACCAGACAGCAAAGCTGTATTTAACAATTTCTTTGCCTCCATTTTTCTGAGCAGGGACCGAGTCACCTCCCCCCCGCCCCCCAATCAGGACCCTCATAGGAGGGGAGGCGCACCCAGGCCCATGGTCAGTGAGGACCTAGTCAGGGAACTTCTGGAGGGACTGGACATATTCAAATCAGCAGGTCCTGATGATTTCCACCTCAGAGTACTGAGGGAATTAGCAGAGGTCATTGCGGGACCCCTGGCACAGCTTTATGAGCACTCATGGTGCTCTGGGGAGGTGCCAGAGGACTGGAAAAGGGCCAATGTGGTTCCCATTTTCAAAAAGGGGAGGAAGGAAGACCCAGGAAACTATAGGCCAGTCAGTCTTACCTCGATCCTAGGTAAGCTTTTTGAAAGAATTATCCTGGCGCATGTCCATGAGGGGCCAGCAGGGGAGGTTATGCTTAGGGGCAATCAGAATGGGTTCATTAGAGGCACGTGCTGTCAGACCAACCCGGTGGCCTTCTATGACCAGGTCACAAAATCCTTAGATGCAGGTATAGCAGCGGATGTAGTCTTTCTGGATTTTAGGAAGGTCTTCGACACGGTCTCTCACGCCATTCTCATTAAAAATCTAGGAGACTGTGGCTTCGACACCTACACAGTGAAATGGGTCACTAGTTGCCTGGAGGGCCACACCCAGAGCGTGGTGGTGGGCAGGTCTTATTTGACCTGGAGGGATGTGGGCAGTGGGGTTCCCCAGGGCTCTGTCCTCGGGCCTGCACTGCTCAACATCTTCATCAGTGACTTGGACGAGGGGGTAAAAAGCACCCTGTTCAAATTCACAGATGACACTAAGATGTGGGGAGAAGCCGGCATGCTAGAAGGGAGGAATAGGCTGCAATCGGACCTAGACAGGTTACAGGGGTGGGCGGATGAGAACAGGATGGGTTTCAACACTGACAAGTGCAAGGTGCTGCACCTGGGGAGGAAGAACCAGCAGCATACCTACAGGCTGGGGAACTCCCTTCTCATCAGTGCAGAGGCAGAAAAGAATCTTGGAATCATTATTGATGCCAAAATGAACATGGGCCAACAGTGTGGGGACATGTTCAGGAAGGCCAACTGTACCTTGTCATGCATCGACAGATGCATCTCAAGCAGGTCCAAGGAGGTGATCCTCCCCCTCTATGCAACACTGGTCAGGCCGCAGTTGGAGTACTGCGTCCAGTTCTGGGCGCCGCACTTCAGGAGGGATGTAGACAACATGGAGATGGTCCAGAGGAGGGCCACTCACATGATCGGGGGCAGCAGGGCAGGCCCTATGAGGAGAAGCTACGGGACCTGAACCTGTTCAGCCTCCACAAGAGAAGGCTGAGGGGGGATCTAGTGGCTGTTTACAAACTAGTCAGAGGGGACCAGCAGGCATTGGGGAAGTCCCTGTTCCCCCGAGCACTCCTAGGAGTGACAAGAAATAACGGTCACAAGCTGGCAGAGGGTACATTGAGACTAGACATCAGGAGGCACTTCTTCACTGTCAGGGCGGCTAGGATCTGGAACCAACTTCCAAGAGAAAAGGTGCTGGCTCCTACCCTGGGGGTCTTTAAGAGGAGGCTGGATGAGCACTTCACCGGGGTCGTTTGACCCCAGTACTCTTTTCTGCCATGGCAGGGGGTCAGACTTGATGATCTGCTCAGGTCCCTTCCAACCCTACCAACTATGAAAGTAAGAAACTATGAAACTATGAAATCAAGAGAAATTTGCTGGTTCTAAGGCAACTGGATATAAATCATAGGCAACCCATAGAGGGGCATTGGGGAGGGGGTATGTGCCCCCCTCAGATTGGCCCTTGCTTGCCATGTGTATGTGTACATAGGGGGGGAGTGGGAGGTAACAGCCAGGACTGGCCCACAATTTTTGGGGGCCGCCTGCAATTTTTGGGGCCTCCCAATGTGAAGAAGGCATCAGAGGTGGGTGGGGTGGCGAGCACAGAGGCGGATTAAGGTGTACTGGGGCCCACTGGCAAGCAAAAAATTGGAGGCCCCCACCCCCCATGGGAGCTGGGCTTCATGGGGGGAGGGGTCCCTTCCCTTCCTAGTGCTGGCAGAGGAGTCTGGGTGTACCCTGCCAGGCTGGGAGGCACATGCCTGCCACTTCTCCCTGCTCCCCACCCCCTGCCAAATGTACACATGCACATGGCAGACAAGGTTCTTTGGGTAAATCTAATATCTTTTATTAGATGAACTAAATAGTTGGAACCATTTTTCTAGCAAGCTTTCAGGTTTAAAAACCCTTGAGCAGGCTATGCTCTTCCTGGCTGGAATGAATAGTAAAGAAGTCAGAGGCTCGTCTGCATGCAAGCCAGTGAGTGACAATTTTAATTAGGGAGTCAGTGGATGAGAGAATCAGAGGGTGAGAGTCAGTGGATTTTGTGGAATCAATCCTTAAACCACTTCTTAGTGAAAGAGTGAGTTTTGTTCAAGACACTATGGACTTTCTACAAAAACTTAAATACATAGACCACCTTCCTAGCAACACCCTCCTAGTCACCATTGATGTTACTGGCTTATATACCAACATCCCACACCAGGACAGCATCAAAGCCTTCCTTAAGTACCTACAAGAGGAAGATAACAACTCTGAGTACAAACCCAAAGATATTACTGAAATTATATGCTTCATCCTCTCACACAACAATTTCACTTTTAATAACCAATACTTCCTCCAGCCCATGGGCACAGCTATGGGCACCAAAATGGCCCCACAGTATGCCAACCTTTTTATGAGTCACCTGGAAGAATTCCTCAAAGACTGCACCATCGAACCCTTGCTATACTTAAGATACATTGATGACATCATCATCATTTGGAGTGAAAACCTGCAGTCTCTGACAGAGTACCATCAGAAATTCAGCAATCATCACCCCTCCATCTGACTATCTCTTAAATAATCCAGCACCAACATTTCCTTTTTAGACACAATAATCAGCATCCAGAATGATAAAATACAGACCACGATGTACAAGAAATCCGCAGACCAACATACATATCTGCACAGAACCAGCAATCACCCTAAACACACCAAGAAACCTGTGATATACAGCCAAGCCCTCAGATCCCACCGAATCTGCACCAAGGAGAACACCCAAGATTGCTACCTCACAAATCTTTAAAAGGCTTTCACACAACAAAGACATTCCTCCAGAGAGATAGATGCACATTTGAAAGAGCCACCTGGATACCACTTGAAGAATTGCTGCAGTGCAGAAGGAAAACTCCCATGAATCACACACCTCTGGTTATGACATATCACCCCTCCCTTGAACCTATATTGAAAATCCTCAAACAACTGCAACCCATAATAGAAGGAGACCCAATTTTTAAAGAGATCTTCCCAAATCCACCCATACTAGCCTTCATGGGCGACTGGTGCCTCTTGATTCAGGGGAGGCACTTGTGCCCCGTGACCAAGCAGTCAGCAACTGGGGGAGAGAGTCCCCTGGCAGCTAATCACACTGACCAGAGTGGGGGGGTCCCCTAGTGGCCAATCTCACTGACTAGTGGCTGATCTCACTCGGCCCCACTCCCTAGCCAGGGCTAGCGGGGGGGGGGGGGCACTGGCACTCCTGCCTGCCCCCCAGCCCGTTGCCTAAACAGGGAGCACAGCCTGACAGGGGGTGCACATGCACCCCCATGCACCCCCTATGCATCGCCACTGCTAGCCTTCAAACAAGCACTGAACTTCGCTAACCTCATCACAAGAAGCAAACTTCCTATGGCCCAAAACACGTTGAATGGATCCAGTCCATGCCATGAAAAGAAATGCAAAACCTGCCAACGTATCTCCACCACCCCCACAATTACTACACCCCACAACAGATCCACCACCATTCCTGGATCTTATACCTGCACCTCCAGAAACATTATATATCTCATCCAGTGCACCAAATGCCCTGATGGAAAATATATAGGAGAGACCAAACAAGAACTGCTCACCAGAATGAACGCACACCGGAAATCTATTAAAGACCAGAACACCCAATTACTGGTGGGGGCACATTTCTCACAAGAGAACCACTCTCTCGCCAATCTCTCAGTATCAATCCTCAAAGGAAATTCACAAAACACTTTTCACAGATGAGCCTATGAACTTCACTTCATCAACCTCCTGGATACCAAAAATCATGTACTAAACATAGAAGAAATACAAAAATCTAGAACTCTTGGTTCCAAAATGATACCTTTTATTAGATCAACTAGAAAATCACGTAAAAATTGTTCTTTTCTTCAAGCTTTTGAGCTCAAAGGCCCTTCATCAGGTTCTGAGGAAAAGTATAGATGGTAAAAAGTCCCCATTTTTGCACAGAGAGAGCTGGAGATGGAAAGCTGCCCCTCTGGGTCCAGTTTTTTCTTGTGATTTCCCATTTGGTCTAATAAAAGGTATCATTTTGAAACCAAGAGTTCTACATTTTTGCATTTCTTCTCATCTCAGACCAACAAGGCTACCAAGTACATCCCTGAAACATGGAAGATGCCGAATTTTAGCCAATTTTGGATTTTAGACTTCATTTGAGAACAACAAGAAAGATTTTTTACCTCCCTGCCTGCCATCTGACACCTCCAGGGGAGGAATTTAACCTAATCTATGTACCAAAGAGCAACTCAGCACAACTCTCAAAGACACAGCTACTAAGTGCATCCCTGGACTAAACATAGACATAGGATTTATGACACACTATAAGTTGCCTGACATCTGACTCCCCAGGTACCTCTCCACTTTTACCTGCTACGTTCATCCTCCTTCCCACCCCCGCTCTCCCTCCCAGACTGCCTCTCATCCATTGGCTCCTCAATGTACATCTTCACTGGCTGCCCTTCTTGCTGCAGCCCAGCCTCTGGCCTCTTTACTATTCATTCTATCCAGGAAGAGCACACGCCATCTGCAGATGCTTCCCCAGCCTGACCAATGGCTTTAAAGCCCAAAAGCTTGCCAAGTAAAAAGGTTTCTACCTATTTAGTTGGTCTAATAAAAGATATCACTGGAGGATGCTGGCCGCAAGAGGCCTCTTGGCTGCGGAGACCCCTGCGGCCACAGGTTTTGCAGGCATAGATGGGCCAGACCTGGCAATGGCCAGTGCTTTCCCCCCCCCCCCCCGAGAATGTGGGAGTGCCAAGAGAAGTGCTGGTGGTGCTTCTGGGTTTGCCAGCAGCACTTCTGGTTTGCTGCTGGTACTTCCGGACCCCCCCCCACCACCCCGGTTGGCGATCAGCCACTGGTGCCCCCCCTGAATCAGGAGGCACCAGTCGCCCATGATATAAATGGTTTAGAAAGAGATAGAATTCCTCTCCTGAAATTTCTTTTTGACATACAAAGTTAAAGATATCTTATCTTGTGAGACAAAGCAGGATGATTATGATCTACATAGGGAATGTAGGTGGTTCAAAGAATAAGCCATGATCAATGTGGTATACCAGTTCTAAATCACCAATTCTATTTCAGCCCAGATTAACAGTGCCTAAAAGGTTCCACCTGATGTTTACATGTCTATACAAAATGTTCTAGTAATCCCAGTCCAGTTCCTATTGGGCAAGTATTCTCCAAATCAATCTGTTGTGTATGAGGTAACTGGTAATGAGTTTATAGCTGATTAAGAAAAATGATCCTGTTTCTAGTAAGAAATGTAAATCAAATATGTGCATAGAATGAAACTTTGCTTCACCAAAGTCAATTTCCAATAGAATACTGACTTCACTCATATATTATATCCCCTAATAATATATATATATATATATATATATATATATATATATATACATATATATATATACATACACACACACACACACACACACACACACACACACACACACACATATATATATATATATATATATATATATATATATACTCTTGGCTGGGCTGCAGCAAGTGGGAAGTGTGTGTGTGTGTGTGTGTGTGTGTGTATTCCTAATATAGTCCTATACATCATAAGAACACTCCTAGGAGGTGAACGTGCTCTGAAACAAGGAAAGTTACCTAGGAGCTATTGATTAGTGTTTTCAGAAGCACTAGATTTACAAGAAAGCTCAAGTCTGAGCAGTCTGAGAGCACAGACACCAAGGATTATTAGAGCATGTAATCTTTCTGGAAGAACAGCACAGTGTGGTATCCATTTTGTAGAAATTTAAATTGCTGTCACCTTTGGTAAATCTGTGGAGATGAATTATTCTGTAGATTAAACTGTCAATCTGGGTTCTTTCACAAACATGATAATCCACTATTTTAAAAGATAAAAGCAATGAGTTTTATAACTTTCCAGTTAATACTATTTTCTTTTCAATCTGGACAGGGAGAGCCATGGAAGAGAGAGTATAGATAGTTAAAGTTGTTTAAAAAAATAAGAGGAAGCTAGATCATAGTTATGTACAGTGTTTGTATAAAAGTGTTCCTTTTTATATGAATACCTCTTCAAACTATAGCTGATTTTTTTCTGATCAGTGCAATATTTTAAATTTCCCAATGGGGAAGAACAGCATGTACATTTTCTAAAACATTTGAAAAGTAGGCTTTTTTTTTTTTAATTAATATTGCATTTTGAGCTACCAAAAGTTATGTCATTTAATAATATAACTTTACAGAGTTTTTTTATGAGCAACTCAAGGTTGTCATTCTATGCCTCTGATTTAACAATCTGAAAAACAGAACATTTCTGCTAAGCACTTCAAATTTTGCTTATGTATGAAGCAGTAGGAGCCATATTTTCAAAGTCAAGTGTAAGTTAGAGAACATAAATGCATTCATGAGTGAATCTAAGTGTACAGCTCAGACAACAGCATGCTAAATTGCTTACTTATCCTTATAATGTGAAAGTTTGAGAGTCCAATGCAGGCATCCCATTTATGACAATGATAATGATAGAGGCCTTGCTATCTCATTATTTAAGCAGAATGAAATCTGGTGACTAGTCTGAATTTAATTCTGGATATTTGGTTAATAGAACCAGGACTTCTGACAGCACAATATGTACAACAATCACTTCACCTCCAATGAAAAGCATCAATTTTTCTGATGGAATGGGGCAGATATGGTAATTTGTACCAGCAACCCTGCATAAGTTTCTTCTTATGCAAACGTCTGGAATCCTGCATTAAGGAAAGCTGGCAATGTTTTCTTCTCCCTTATCTCTTTAGTTCATTTCCTTATCAATGCATTTCTGAATCCTGAGCATATGCAAAAATGTTCTCGCCCATGTGAGGCAATATTAGCTCATCTTATCATCATACTACTCTTAAAGATCCTAGGAAATTACATTGTAATGATCCCATAACTTTTATAAGGAAGTTAAAAATCAAGTAGTACAATAGCTTTTGAAGGAAAAGAGAGCTCCATAGCCTGCTTTGCAAAATCCATATGTTGCCTAGCTCTACCCAGAAGGCAACAGACATGAGATAATCCATTTTAGCAACTACAGGGACAGAGGAGTCATTTCCTTAAACTTAAACACGAGTCTCTAGCTGTAAGAAGCAAGTATTTTTCCTTGAGGTGACTGTGTTTCTTTGTTATAAGATATTATCTAGCAAATGTGTGGTTAGAGCCAGTTGGAAAAAATAGATGACACTTTTTGCCATTAAAACAAATGTTTCACAGAACTGTTTCAGTTACAGCAAAAAGCTGTTAAGAAGTTTATCTGGTCTACAAAGGAACTGAAAGAGAAAGACCCACTTCAGAATAGCCCATAGCCTTGTAGGAGGAGCAGTCACCAACCTAGCAGAAAACTCACATTCAATTCCTACTCTGTGGCTAAGTAAAGACATTCAAAAAGCCCCTGGTGGAAGTGCTCTAACTTACTGTGCTTTACTCAAAGCACAATAAGTTAGAGTGGGAGCTAACCAAACAGACTTTTGCTGTTTGGTGGGAGGTGGCTCACAGCCTGGATACACTGGCCACTGGGGGCACTCTCTCATACCTCCCAGGAGTCTGCCAGAGCAGCCCCACTCCCCAGCTCCACCCTGCCCTCCCCCTGCACCACCAGCTGGCACCTGTCAGCAGTGGCTAGGGAGGAAAAGCAGAGGAACAGAAACTCCCCGCCTTTTCTTCTCCCCCCCGCTTGCTGACTGGATCAGAGGGGTGGTCTGGGTCTACACAGGGGGCTCCCTCCCAACCAGCTTCTTGACAGCTACAGCCAGGAGCTGCAGCACAATGCAGCCCAGCTGGAGCTGCTACAGGGGAAGGGCTCTGGGGTCTGTCCCCCCAGCAGCCCTGGACAGACAGTGACATGCTGCTGCCTGGCCAGAGCTGTTGTGACAGGGGATGGGAGAGGCCCTGTGTAGCAGGAACTCAACTAATGTAGCTGATATTAACATAGAGTGTAATAGTAGTGAAATGTAACCATGTTAGTTTTGTAGGTAACTTGAATACTCCATTTTGTATTCTTTTGCTTGACATAAGTGAATGAACTCTGTATGCCCTTTTTTGAATGAGTGCACGTGAAAGGGTGAATGGTGAAAGAATGGCATAAAGACAGGAGAAGATTTAACTGTTTATGTAAGCAACAAGGTGTCAAATGTAAGTTGTCAGTCAGTAAACTTATTAATGGATGTCTGAAGAATCCCTTTGAGTCCTAGGGCACAAAGGAGATAACAAGGAGGAGGGAGGCACACATCCTGCCAGATGGGCAGCAAGGACACGTCAAGGCTGAGATACCAACTTTTACAACCAAACTGACTTTGGACTGAGATAAGCAGAAAATGAATGAAGAATAACTGCAAAAACAGAAGTTGGGTATGGAAAAACCTCAAAGCACTGAAACAAAGGATGCCAATCTATAAAAGAGGACTTTGAAAATGCCAAGTTGGGGGAGTCTCTCAACTGCTGTTACTTTGGAGCACAGACACATCTGTTCACCCCACTCCAAATTTGCTATCTCTAGGATCTTTCCCAATAAAGCCTGAGCTGGCCACCCAGTGCTATTATTGAACAACTGCTGCTGGTGACTATAATGTCTGAATGGAATGGTTGTTTTGTGTTTGTGTGTGCCTGTGTGTAATTATGTGCATGATGATCTATGTGTTTATATGAGTGGTGTGTCTGAACCTCTATGTCTAATTCATGTAATCAATCAATGCTTCATTTTGCCTTATCCCCCTTTATAAGGTCTCTCTCTTGATTTGGCAGTTGGAATTTAAAGTAACACCTGGAGCCCTTCCCCCACAGCAACCCCAGCCAGGCAGCAACGCACTACCACCTGGCTAGGGCTACTGGGAGGGAGAGACCCTGGAGCTCCCCCATAGCCCCTCCACTGCCTCCCAGCCATCTGTGGGGACAGAACCCCCCACCAGAACCACCAGGCTATGTTAGAGGCTGGGATCACAGGCTGTCACTGACTCAGGTCCAGGACTTGTGCAAAGCACAGGAGATCTGCCAGGGCTAAAGTGCAGCCTTGCACAACGCTGCCTGGGATGGCACTGATCACACTCTAAGTTAACTCTCAATGGAATCTGGCACAAACGTTCAATACAGCGCTCTAGCAGAAAACACTTTAGGTTAGTACACATCCAACCTAGGTTAAGTCAGAGTGGGATCCACCATTTTTAGAGTACTTTATATGCCATGTTCTATTCTGTTCTGTTACGGCTGTAAAGCACTTTCTGCAACCTTAAAGTGCATTAACTATAACATCTGTACCCACCCTATGTGATTCAGAGCAGCAACATGGATCAGAGTAGGCTGTTTTAATAGAATGCCCTAAACATTGAACTACAGAATCAGGCCATCTCATTCTCTAGATCATCACATTTTTAATAATTTATATGAATGGGAAAGTGTAGACAAAAGAGAAGAGCTGACTCTGTAGTCATTAAGGCATTCGTCCTTAGGATTAGGGAGACAAAATTTCACTTCCCTACTCTAAATCAAACAGAGCAGGAACCTGAATTTGGGTCTACTACATCTCTAGTTAATGAAGCGTTGGCCATTATACAGCCTGTTCCTCTTGGTTTTTCCTCAGATCCCTCATTTTCTTTCTTCCTCAAAAAAAAAAAAAAAAATCAAACTTCTAAAGTTTTTGTATCCAAATCTATATGTGATGATGATGAGTAAGCGAATGTCCTCGTTTTTCAAATGTTTTGGTTTTTCTAGATGTATAAACTTAAAAAAAAACTTTAGACTCATTTGCTGTTAGTCAAATAGCATATTTCTAACAGAGCTATAATAAATACAGCTACAGATAGTCTAATTCAAATACCATATTTTCTTGTCTACAACACACTCCCAAATAAAACATGCACTTCTTTTTGGAAGACAGAAGGCAGGAAAAAAGGTTTTTCCAGAGTCATGGCTGACTCTGTGAAATAGTGTGAAACCTAGAAACAACAAGTATTCAGGAAGTGTGGCATCCCAGGAGACAGTCTGGGTTAGGCAGCAGGAAGCAGGAACTTCCTGGTACAACAGCAAGTTAGACCCTAGACCATTGCAAGGACAGCAGCAAAGCTATTCCTTACACTAAGTAGTTCTTTATAAAGTTCCTGTAAATAAGGTTTTGTTTCCAGATCACAAGCCTCTTCAAGATACTACTAGCAGATCATTTGCTGTTTTAGGCATAAGCTGCAGTGCTCACCCTACAGCTATGGCTGTGAGAGGGTTAACAAAGGAATCCACCCCTTCAGTTTGCTGTGCCAGACACAAGTGGAAGCCATTTTGACAGCTTCATGAAAAACACGATGTCTCCAGCTTCCTTCTTTTCCAGCAAAGAAAACAGCTTTGCTGTTTAAGATATGCACCCCAATCTTAGGGGCCAGATTTAGGGGGGAAGTGTGTGTTGGATGTAAGAAAATAGGGTACATTAAAATCATTCTTAGTATATCCAAGCCAAACTATAGTGTCATCTTTGTATGCATTTTTTTTACTACTGCAATGGGAAGTCACAGACATTAATAGCATTTTAACTTGAAAGAATAAATTATACCAATTCCTATTCAGGAGACTGAATGAATAATAAAATGTAAAAATCAGTGGAGTAGTAGGGGGCAGGCTTTCTTGGCTTATTCGTTTACAGTTAAGAAAGATATCATTGGAAATTTGGGATTATTTTCAAAACAATTATTTCTAAAACTTTTATTTAGGGTAAAGTATGTATTTTAAAAATAATTTCCATTCCGGGAAAAACATTATAACAACAGCATCTTGAAAACATAGGGCATGTCTACATGTGCATGAATGTGCTATAATTGCAGTGCATTAAGTTTAGTACCTGTAATAACAGGCTTAGTAACAGTTTAGTAATAACAGGTACTAAACTTAATGCGCTGTGATCAGCACCACTGCACAGTAGCTCCAGCTCATCTCTTTTACATGATGCTAATGCTCAGTAGACTAATTCTACTGCTCATTAACACGTTAGCATGGGTTTTGCCATCACATACACAGTAGAATTAGTCTAATATACTTTTAGTGTCTCATATAGACATACCCATAGAGAAGTAGGGGTGAAAGGGACCTCAAGAGGTCACCAGTCAAACCTCCTGCCTAAGGCAGGGAAGGTCATATGTCCCACATGGGGATTGAGCCTGTGACCTTGGAGTTATTAGCATCACATGCTAACTATTGACAGTTGATTTTAAAAAATTGCATATTAGATAATTTTGAGATAATTTATCCAGAACTTTTTTCAAATAGAGTTCTTTATCCTAATCCACTTTAAGTAAAGAATATGTTTATAGACCATTTGATATATTAAATTTATAAATGATATACTACATTTGAAAAAGAAATAATCTTTCCCCAAGAGCTGCAATTTTGAGATAGATTCTAACCTCATAGAAGTTAAATTGCGGAAGATATTCAAGTGTCAAGGCTAGAAAAATTAATTTTGAATACAGTCACAGATAATAAGGTGAGAAGTGACCACTGTGATCATCTAGTCTGCCTTTTTCTGTAACATAGGCCAGAGGACTCGCATGAATTAATTATTAGTTAAATTAGATCATATCTTTTAGAAAAACATCCAGTCATGATCTGAAAGTTTCTAGTGCTGTCTTGAAGAACCCACCATACAACCCTTCATGACTAGTTTCAATATTTAACCCTTTTCACTATGAAAAATGCTTTCCTTATTTCTGGTCTAATTTGCCTGGCTTCAACTTCCAGCCATTAGATTTTGTTAGGCCTTTGTCTACTGGACTGAAAAACCCATTATCAAAGTCTTTTTTTCCCTGTGTAGATATTTACAGAATGTAATGTAATCATTCCCTAATCTTCTAAAGCTAAACAGGTTGTATTTCTGGTATCTTTCCTAGTAACATGTTCTCCAATCCTGTAATCATTCTTGTGGCTCTTCTCTAACCATCTCCAATAGTGGTTACACAAGTGCCAAATACAGAGGTAATGGACCTATTACTTCTACTAAAATTTCCCAGCTTATGGTTGCATCTACATGTTGCCCTACTCCAAAAGGAAGTACTAGGGCATGGCACCACAGCAACATTATCATATGGCAACATATAGACACACCCTATATGCCCACAAATGTCACATACCCTTTGGGCTACAGCATTATATTGGGACTATATTCATTTAATTATTCATTATAAACCCCTTTTGTCAGAGTCACTACTTCTTGGACAATTATCAAACAAAGGCAATATATTTCCTAAGTTACATCAGGGTCAATCTTTCACCTCTTATATAGGCAAATCTTTTACTGTATGTATGTACACTGACTGAAGGAATCTTTTTCTGATCCTGAAATATGCTGACATAAAAAAAAAGGAAATATCACAGTAATAAAAAATATACCAGTGTGGGGTGAGTGTTCAGTACAGTACACGAGGAGATAAGTATACATATTCCAAACAGGTATCGAGAATTAATCATGCCAAATGTTATAATGTGCCAATTCTTGGTGAAGACATAACCATTTAATATGTCAGAGTAAACCTCTGTATCATCCAACATACTTAGGCTCATTTATGATGGCTTCCATTATCAGATTACTAGGTTCCCTATCTGAGAGTCAATCTGCTAAGAAAATGTGATGAGAATAAAGACATACAACTCTGTATATGAAAGAATTATAGTGATATATCCTGGTTTAGGTAGATTTTTTAAATAAGTGATTTCTGATTTTATAGCAGCTATAAACATCAGAAAGGAAGAGGAAGTAGTATAAACTACCTCTTTCATGGACAAAGGAACCAGGATATGCTTGTGAAAAAAATGCTTACTAAAGATAACTATCAAAATTTATTTAGTTTAACTAACTTGCATTAGGCACAGACGTTACACTCTTACTGGTATAAGTGATCGAAAACCAGTCTACACCTGTAACAGAACAGAAGTTGAGCACACAAAACTGGTCTATACCCATTACAGAACAGAAGCGTGGTACATATATACTGGTTTAAAAATGGCAGAACTCAGTCTAAGATTTGCCCCCACAACAAAAGGGCAAATGTATGTTCTGTTCACTATCGATCTAAACTACAATGCTTACAGAAAATCTAAGCAGTAATTTAGATTGATTCTGCCTTGGGCTTTTTGAATGTATGTACCTAGCCTTGGAGTACTACTAGTAGAACCAATGCCTTTGGATTACAAAGGTTTATATTTTCAGTTTCACATGCAAGGTACAGTCTAAGAACAGGGTATTACACTATGCTTGTTGGCTTTTATTTCTCCAGTCTAAAAAAGAACATTTTGCATCCAAAAGGTTGTCTAATTCTATCCCAACTATGCAGTTGGTCCCATAAAAAATATCACCCTAAGAAATCCTTATTTCTCACATAATTCCTGGACCATAGTGGCTACAATATCATTCTTAACACTACCATAAATCTTGCTAGTCTTTCATGAACCATAGATAACCAAGATAACAATTAGCGATGGAAGTAAGATTGCTACTCCCATTGGTACTGGGCTTGCTAGGGAAAAGAAAGCCACATGATGTACCAGGTGCACTATTTGAAATAAAAAATCCTTTTAGTTGTTTCTAGGGCTGTGTGAAGCTTTGGTCACCGATTTGATTCAGAGGAGATTTGGCCTAATTTAGTGGCCAAATCTCTGAATCCAATTTGAATCAGGAGACCCATTAAAAGATCTGAATCAAATCTGAAGCCTCCAAATCAATTGGAAAAAGATTTGGAGAGATTCGGAGTTTCTTAGGACAGCAGGGGTAGCAGGGATTGCCCCCCTCCCTCCCTCCCTGCCTGGCACCCATGCAGCAGCTGCCCTATGGCACGGGTGCAGTGCAGCTTGGCAGGGTCCCACACATTGTCTGGGAGCTGGGGCAGATCCACCTGTCAGCTGGATCCCAGCCCCAGGTCCCAGACAGCGCACAGCGCCCTGCTGAGCTCTGCTGCACCTACACAATGTGACAGCTGCCACATAGGTGCCAGGCAGCAGGGGTGATCCCCGCTGCCCCCCACTGCCTCATGCTGCACAGGAGGGGTCTGCCATGAGCCCTCAGAGGCCCTGATTGCTGCTGCTGCAGCTGGTGAGTGTGGGCTTTTTTTTTTTTAACTGCTGGGGCCGAACGGGGGTTGGGGCCAGGCAAGGCAGCCATGGGGGCTTCTCTTGTGGCTGCCCCCACCTGGGGAGAGACAGGCACAGCTGGAGGAGCCACAGGAGAACCTGCAGCCACCCAGCTGTGCCTGCCTCTCTCCAGCTGATTTAAATCTCTGAATCAGCGCTGAATCAGCAGCAAATATCCAATTCTAATTTGACTGAATCGAACGGGGACAGTGATTCGAATCATCAGATCGAATCACTGTCTTCCAAATAGGCTGAATCCAAATCGAATACTTCCCTATTCACACAGGCCTAGTTGTTTCTACTGTGTAGCTTGTAAAGAGTCTTCCTCTACAACACCTATACAGCTTCTGGTAAGTGACAGGGGTGGATCCAGGGTGCATTCACTGGTGCACTTGCACCCCAATGCCCCCTTGGATTCCTGGTCAACCCAAAGTTTAAAACCAACTTCCAAGCAGTAGCAGCATTATTTCCAGTCAGGCAGTGCTGAGGCAGTCATTTGACTTTCTGGCTCATTACAATGTACCTGATTCCTTCTAAACTCTTCATTCCATGGGTGTTAACAACCCTCTCTTTTTTAATAGTCTTGATGTTCCACCAATCAAGTTATCTTTGCTCTGCAAGTTTGCTGTCTGTTAGCTGCTCCTGGGAGTAAAGATCCTATTTTCACAGTCCTTCAGATTGTTTTAAACTCATTCCAATGAAGTTATCTTTGCTTTTGCTTCAAGCTTAAACTGAATAATACAGCCCTAGACCGCTTGCATATTAGTAAAGCTTCTAGTTTATTTTTAATTGGAAAAAATGTGCGTAGTATTATATGCGATGATCAGGGTTCTGGGTTTTCCATTTGCCATGGAAAAACATGGAAAAAATGTGAATTTTCTCCTTTAAAGGAAAACAGCTGGGAAACCACAGGTTTCCCCTTGCAGGCTGGCAGAGTTCCAGGGGCTGCTTGGGGCTGGGGGAAGAAGACATAGTGGGCACCATGTGCATGTCTGCGTGTCAACACATCCACATGGCAGCCAGGCAGCAGTGGAAAGCAGCTCCCACAGCTCCCTCCAGGTAAGTCTATGGGCAGGGGGGTTACGGATGACTCATCGGGGGCAGAGAGGTACAGGTGACATGTCAGGAGGCAGGGGGACACATGCACCCCCATATTTCTGTGACCAAAGTGGGATGTGGGTCATGGGGTTGCAGCCAGGCCAGACCAGCTCCAGGCAGAAGCCACCTCCATGGCCCAGTAGGCAGAACTAAGGACAGGAGGGAGCGCTGCACTGTCATGACCACCAAGATGAGGTGCCCCCTGCCTGCCCAGCATATCAGGACACCAGCATATCAGGGATGCTCAGCACTACAAAGCAGCAGGGGGAACAGCCGCATTTGTCTTGCATCCTGATGAGCAAAGAGGCAGCGGGGGGAGGGGGAGGGAGAGGGCTCTTGTTTTCCATGATAAAAAAAAAAATAAAATCAAACACCAAAATATATAGGTATTTAGAATATATTTTATTATAGTGAATGAGCCACTGGTAAGCTTCCAAACTACTTTAATATTGTAAATATATCAATAAAACATTGTGTTCAACTGATACCTATATATATAGTGGTGTTTCATTTTAATCGTGGATAAACACGGATTTTTTATTTTTAATCAGAGAATTTGTGATTTTTAAACAGAGAAAACCAGGATCCCTGGTGATGATGAATCTCACCATTTGCACATCCCTTTTCAAAATCCTAGATCTGCCCATGATAAAAGAGTATCCCAAAATGTAAATCAATACCATAGAGTGAGGGGCCATTTTGGTATATTGGTTCCATAAAAGAACCACTGGTTCTCCAAAACATATGGGCATGTGTGCAAACCCCACACAGATAAAGGTGTAAATTGATTAAACAAAAAAAGTTAGATACAGGGAGACATATTAAAAATAGAAAGCTAAAACAACTTAGAGAGCAAAATCAGCATATGAACTACTTCTTCATATGGACAATAACTAGATCATAGGCTTCAAGGAACTCACAGACACATTTCATAACACAACTCAAAGGATTCGGTATTACTACTCAAGCTCTGGAACAAGGATCCACTTTATTTTTACTTTGAACATGCCTTTCAGATTCAATTGCATACCAAGTTATTGTTTCCGATATAAGCAGACAATGCATTCCCAACCTGTGCTCAGCAGAGACTATCATGACTAATGGATGTCTTTGTTGAATAATGCAAACCAGAATAATGCAGACCAGCTGCAAGAAACATATCTGTAAACTGTACTTCTCTTGAATTACTTGCTTGAATTACTTTACTTGAATAAAGAAACTGTTTATATAATTAAAATCTTGTTCTTCTGAACCCCTTTCCACAACAGTGCTGGATTCACAAATTTAAAAGATCATGGGTGTAAAAATTCGTAGCAAACAGCAGTATCTAATTTTACTCTACATTGTGATGTGAATACACTGCCTGCCAGAGGTGCAGAAGGACAGGTTTGTGCCCTGGGTATCACCTGGGTATCAGCAACACAGAAGGGCAGTGCTAGCTGCCATAGTGCTGATGGTGGTGGTCCCACTGTGGTGGGAGCTATTTTTGCAACACCCTCAAATGTGGTGCCTAGGGTTGCTACCCTGGTCACCTCCTCCCTCACCCCCCCTAATTATGTTATTGTTCCCTGCTGTATTAAAGCCTGTGTAGACTACCAACATATTAGATCTGGGGGCCCTAGGTTTTGTACATTTTCTATTTCCTGGGTTAGGTTGCCCAAGAGCTTATGGGTCTAATGCAGCTGAAAGAGGGTGTTCTGCTTAGCTGCCAGTACAGAACAGTACTTGATTGTTATCCTTTCTCTAAGGCAAGGGAGAAGCAGAGAGAGTTTAACATCAAAGATAAGTCAGAGCAACAACGCCTCCTGTGCCTATTCTTAGCTGGAGGCAGTTTACAAGCCCCTTCTTGTCATGCTAGGGCCTACACGTACAATATAACCCTGCATATTTTAAATCACTAGAGCAGAAGACCTTAAACCCTCAAATAAAGCCAAATCCTAAAATAGAAAATCATATTTCTAGCAATGTTGTGTGAAACGTGTTTTGTTTATTGCAGGATATACCAAGGTTAGAATTTGTAATGGAAAGGATGATCACTAAGGCTAGGTACAGACATTCAAAAAGTCAGAGGCAGAATTGATCCAAGTTACTTTATTTTCTGTGAGCAGTGTAGTTTAGATTGGTAGTGAACAGAACACCTATTTGCCCCATAGCAGTCAGGGGGGCAAATCTTAGAAATCTTAAGACTATGCTCTGCCATTTTTAAACTAGTCTATGTATGCAGAACTTCTGTTCTGCTATGGGTATAGACCAGTTTCCAATCCCTTATACTTGTAATGGTGTAATGTCTTTACTTGGCCTAAAGTTTCCTGTCTCATGCAGGTGTCATTTCAGACAGTGCCTTCCTTCTTGTTATCATCATAGGCATCACCTTTCTGCACACTTAACTTCATGTGTTGGAAATAAGGTCCACAAAGCTGAATAAATATAGCAATTTTAGAGTGTTGTCAAAATAATTTTCTAGGATGGCATTACTCTTCCCTTCTATATGTGAAATCAATATTCAAGAAAAAGTGTTTCATCCAAATTTAGGTAAAGGAAAATGTTTTATCTGTACCTATATTTTATCAAAAGCTCATTCAAAAACTTCAATGACTTTTAAAAAATGAGTGTATTATATGTTTTCAGTAAAAAAAAAAATCTAGATTGTACCTGCTAACACATTATTGCCTACTTGTCCACAATTAATTAACAACAGTTGACTGGAGCAAATATTTCAGAAGTACCCAAATGCTATTTTCAAAATACATAAGGTCATACTTTTAAGTCTATTTCAACACTTAAATACTCATTTAAAATAGAGGAAGTTGGCAACTAAATACCTTTGATGATCTGAGCTTTAGAAGTCTAAAGCTTGTTGAAATGTAATGGGTCTGATATTCTCAAGAGCTAGACTTACAAAGGTATTTAGATGCTTTAGGATGCAGATCCATGCTTAGTGAAATTCATAAAAGCCTCCAAGCAGCCTAGATGTCCAACTTGCAGTGAAAACAGTGGAATTAATTGGATATAAAAGTTCATGCATATCAATAGAATCTAATGAATGCAATGGGAGTTGGACTTGGCAAAATTAACTTGGGGGAAAAAATTACAAACAAACAAAAAAAAAGAAAAGAAAGAAAAAAGTCAATGGGTGCTTTGAAGATTTAATTTTCATTGAAAATTTAAATTTCTACCAGCTGAATCATTGCTTTCCTGGTTGTTTTGTCCACATAAGGACCAAAACATTTGGTCTTTACTATATAGTCAATATCTATCATAAAACCCTTGACAGTGTTTCAAACTATGAGAATTGGGCTTTTTGAAGCTTTCAAAGGAACATTTAGACCTTATGTTGTAATCTACAAATTATTTTAGAAGAAATGTTTTCTATAGGGATTTCCTCAAGAGGAATTTAAGTTACTGAAGTCTCAGGTTTTTTTATATGAAACTACTTGGCTTTAAGTAATAGTAGCAGGTATAATCCTGAACAGTCAGCATGCAGTGTTTTCATTTTTAAGTATTCCCAACAGAAGTGTCAGGGAAGTATTAATTATGAAGTGTTATGTGAAGCACAATATGTTTGAAAACATAAAGAAATTTTACATATTTGTGAGCTAACACTGACCTTCTGCTCCATAAGTAATGTGTTTGTAGGGATTGCTGCAAAAGCCTTGTAACTTGTCTTGATCTTGTATTGCTAGAAGGGTTGAACCAGAAAGCAGGAATATGAATAAAAAAGGGGGAAAGGTATGATAGAATTAAAGATAAGGTTACCAGTCTCACTTACAAGTTATCAATAACACAGTGATTGCAGGTTACCTGAAAAAGTCATTTCTTACAGAAGAACAGGTTTGCAATCCTTGGCACTACCTTCACTTTTTTATTAATATTTTAAGGAACTAATATCTAAATATCTTATAGATAAGAAATAAACAGAGCTGGGTGACATATGAGTAACAGCACATACTTTCTTCAATGAAGTTGAGCATTTTCTACTTGAAGTATTCTCTCCATTAGGCCATTTAGTCTTTTACAATTTTTGTTGTAAAAGATTCAGTGAAATTATTATGCAAGTATACCTCTGCCTATAACATATGTCTTAAAATTTACGCTCTGCACCTGCCACATGGTCCTGGATCACTGAAGCCAATGGGTCATTGGCTTTAATGAAATAAACTAAGATTCCTGTAGCTCAAGTTATTTGTTATGTATACACTGTGTAGATTAGTTGAACAATCCATGTGATATTGTTTCTGAACCCAGACTGGATAACTCCAACCTCCAAAAAACTTTTCAAAAAAGGAAATGAACCATTCCAGTATAAACAGCTAGGAAATATCAACACATAAGCTAAGCATAAATATTTAGCATGCATCTATTTGCATTGTTATTTGCATACACTTTGGTGCATAGTAATCTGATTACACCTGAAGTCAGGTGGCGAGGCATCAAAATGGGTATATCACATACAATTTTGTGTGGACTTTATTGCTTGCTGAAAATCTGTGGCATACTATATAAAGAAGCACAAACACATTAAAAGGGAAGAAAGTAGCATTTTGCTACTGACTTCATTGGCAACATAACCTAAGTCAATACAGTAATAAATAAAAGAAAAACAGATTTGTAGAGGGAAAATAACCAGTAAAAATATAATTAAATTAGTCAATGCAATAATATATAACACATAAAGTGACAAACTCCCAAGGTGAAAAAACCTGGAACTAAACATTTTTCATTAATCCTTGAGTCATTGTTTCTGGGATGCATATGTTGCTTACAGCTCCTGTAAAACTTGTGCACAATACAGTAAATTAAAGGCAGAGTAAAATACCTGGATCTTGAATAAACTGACATTTCTGTTTTTAGCTCAGATAACAATAGAGCAAAATTTTAGTAGGTGTACTCATTAAACTGTGAAAACCCTAGCGCACATCAAGTAATTACATGCCTATTTGAATGTTCATTTACTTGATTTTCTCATATAAACACAGTCTGCCGCTGAACAGCTAGTTTTGTAGACATACTAATTTCAAGCTTAAAACTTCAGGTATTTAGAGTTACTTTCATGCAAATAATTTTTGTATATTTAATAGTTTATATGGGTATGTTTTTGCATATGTATGTGGCCACACATGCATGCGTCCGTACACACACACACACACACACACACACACACACACACACACTGACCAAAGCATAAAAACTGGTAAAAAAATTGTGTAGTGTTACCAGAAGTGTATCCGTCAATTATGACTAACTGTTCGTTCAACACCATTATTGTGGTCATTCCATTGAGACCATAAAGGTTTTTCAAGGTCCTTACAATCTTCAAGTTATGCTGTGTTAAAACAATAATGAGCAAATCTCACTCTTTGTGCATGGGAAAGAAAGAGAGGAAACTAGAAAGTTTTCTTTTCCCATACTGTCTCTTCCACATGGAAGAGTCAATGACTTTGCCAATTTCTACTTCAGAACTAATGAAAGTCAAAACATTCTTCACTCCATAGGTGAACCCATGGCTCTACTGAAATCAGCACAAGTTTTGTCAGGCTTTCACTCCAGAAGGACCTCCTTCAGGAAAATCAAGGAAAGTCCAGCTGGGTCTTTTGTTAGGGACCATAATCTCAGACATGTAGGTTCTGGAGAAAGAGCAGGCAGCCAGAAAACAAAGTTCCATAATAAGAAAGAGGAAGATAAATGAGTACATTAAACTTTACTTGCACATGGGAAATGCACATAATGAGAGGCAATGTAAAGAATGGAAAAGAGGACAATATGAAATGTTATATATATGCAGTTGATTTGGGGGATAGAAACAAAATCTCCACCCTCTACAGCATGAATGTAACTAGAGACAATTTTCTTAACTAATCATAAACAACTTTGTTTTTCTTTCAAAGTTTTACATGATGCAGATCCAACATGGGTCATCCATCCCTGTTCCCTGTGCAAGTCTTCCACTAATATTTTTCATTGTTATTGAGCACAAATAACCACTAGAAACTAGACTGTGCCTTTACAATCAGGCCAAGTCTGCCCTTCTTACAGGATCAAGTGATTTTTATGAATATTTCAGCCATGCCTTTTAGGAGTATAGGATGTGAAAAAAATATGGGATGTGAAAAAAAGATTATTAGAAATAGAAGTTTTCTAAAGCATTAGAAACCTCAGGACTTTTTCTTTTAGACATTCATGTGCTTGAGAGCTCTTCAGTAGGGGAATGATGTACTCAGCAGACCACATACCAGAGATATCACACTGAGTGGAAGCCAAACATATACAAAGAAAAAAAAAAAGTTTAATAGATTGTACTTCGTGCTATTCTTACCCAGTATGATTGCATTCATCAAAACAATGTTTCCTACACAGCAGTAAAACAATGAAGAGGGGGATAAGGAAGTTGATAAAAATATATAAATAGAGAGGCAAGTAAAAAAAAAATTTTTTTCTGAATACAAAGAAGTGCAAGATAGAATGTATCTTCAACTCCTTCCCTTGAATTTAAACAATAACATGCTAACAATATTTTTTTGTTATTTGTTTTTTCAAACCTCCTCCCAAAATTTTCAAACAAAAAAATTTTTTTTGGAGGAAAATAAGCAATCAGAGGGAGGGAAGAAATAAATGCATTTCTGCATTTAATTTTGAGGGCAATATTCCATCACAAAAAAGATTGGATGGAAAATTTCTTAGCAGCCCTAGTAATAAGAAAAAGCAAGTGCAGTTTCAAATCATATACTGTATTTTAACTCAAATCCGAGATGAGTTTTTTTCTCCCATTTAACATGGGAGGAAAAAAACCTTGTTTTTGATACAGCTATGAGGACCAAGGCCAGGACCACAGCAGCCATTTTTCTGCTCCCTGTTTAGGACTAGTGTAACAGGGAACAGGGCATGCAGCAAAGGAGAGCAGCAGTATGAGGAGTGATTGCACATGAGACCACACAGCATGGGGTGGAGAGGAAGCACAGAAGAGACTGCACTGGGGCGGGGGAAGGCAAGGAAGACCACATAGTACAGGGTGGGAAAGAAACTTTGGGGACATCCCATAGTGCAGAGGGTAGCATAGGGGTGAGCACACAGTGTGGGGGAGAAACCTTGGGGAGACCACACAATTCAGGGGGAGAATCATGGGGGAAACTATACAGTGCAGTAACGGGCAAAGCAACAAGAAGGACAGGCAGTAGCGGGGTAGGGACCAGAGGAGGGCAAGTGACCAGGACAGGGAACAGGGAAGAGGTGCTGGAGGGCTCAAGCACTCGGGGGTTAAGGGGCAGAGGGGCAGGCAAGGGGAACAGGTCAGGCCACCTGCCCCCACTACTTTCCCTGCAGGTATCCCAATTTATTACTTGCCACTATTAACATCTGACTAAAAGTGTTTAGGTTGTATAGTGACAACAATGGTGTAACTAGAATAGGGTGACCCAGGCCACCAGCCAGGGGGCACCAATGGGTGGGGGAGAGACAAAAAAACATCAATAGGTAGTCACAGCTGCCCCTGTGCCTCAGGAATCCCATAACATCCCTATGCCATTGGGTGACAGGCAATCTATAAAGAGAGGTGACGGTATTAGAAATATGTTGCTGTCAGTGCAGCTATCCTGGCTTGCATATCGAAAGGTGTGTCTACATTGTAGCTGCAAGAGCAACTTCAGTGTACTTCAGACCTGCCCTGAACTAGCCTTAAACTAGATACTTCAGGTTCCAATAGCATTCAAGTCATAGCAGCAAGGAGCTCAGAACAGGGTTATTTACTGTGCTTCTCAGGCATGTTTTGCAACCTGTGCTGTAGCTAGATTGCTCCTGGCATATCAGCTAGATTGCTCCTGGCATATAAACTAACTTATTGAAAGCTACCTGATGGACCCCAGAAATAAAGTAAGGCTGTGGTAGTGTGGGAGCTAAAATCAATGGTTGACAAGCCAGAGTTGCAAGTTTGAGGCCATAGCAGAAGCACTTGTAGTGTGGCCCTATCAGGTTCCAGCAAAACTGTGAATTCTGCTAAATATTTTGTTGCAAGGATGTGAGAAGGGAACCACAAAGCAGTCATTACTGTGATTAATTCATTGCTGTACTCTGGCTAAATACAGGGCTTTTTTCTGCACATTCTCATTTATATTTTGATATAGTAACATACATGGCAATGTAGCCCCCATTCATACAATTATTCTATAGTATATAAAAGAACCATTGTTACAAATGACATGATAAATACTGTTGTCTCCTTTTTGCATGACAAAGAACTACTGAATAAGGAATGCATGTAGGAATGAGGTCAGAATCAAGTGAATTAGGGCCGTAAGGACTCCCACGTTCACATGAGCGCACACGTGAATTTTGAGGCACCACAAAATGCAGCCCACACACATGATTTGATTCTCCACTCTGCATATTTGGAGTGTGGAGCCAAATTTAGACATGGGGAAATCCTGGTATCAAGAAAAAGCTTGTGGAAAAAAAGCAGGGCAGTACACATAGCAGCAGCCTTCACCTCCTGAAACCAGAGCCTGGCTGGCCAGACCCATGCTCTAGCTGCTGGCCAGGCTCCACACACCTGGATTGCCACCACTGCAGTCCTGGGAGGCCCCCAGGACCCACAGGTAAGGCTTCCCTACCCCACCCAGAGCATTTTTCCCCACTCTAACCCCGTGTGCAGGGGCGTGCACCAGGGCAAAAAGCAGTGGCACTAATTTGTGTTGCTTCTTTTTTCACCATGGCATCCACATGCCCCTGCACGTGGGGACACAGCCCTAGAGTTTCTCCAAAACCTTGAAAACTCCAGTCAAAACAAGGATTTATCCAGCATGGAATCTAATTAAGTTGGACTGAAACTTTGAACCTATGTAAAATAGTCACTTTTTTAAAGTACAGTTGGGAACATTAAAATAATATTCTGCTATACAGTATAGTCTATTTTCTAGATAATTAAATAATATTTATAATTGTATAAGCCATTTAAACGTGTGTATACATGCCTACATATGCACACGCCTGCATATGCACACGCATGCATATGGGTAGGTGTGAAAGAGTGAGAGAAAGGATGCATGCAACGTAAAAATCTCCCCTAGTACTATCCTGCTAATCAGAAATTAATATGAAACAGGACAGACAACTGAATGCTTTGATCAGTATTTAATATTAAAGTGGATACTGCCACATGTTAAAAATAAAATCAGGTCAGTATTCTCTCTGTAATTTCAGTCTCTTTTCTAGCCAATTTGGGTTGAATTAGTGACTGTACAAATGACTCAGTACTCAAGCCTGTCATATTGCATTAAAAGACTTTTTGTGTAATCTACGATCTGCTGATGAAAAAGTATATAATCACGTTGATTTTGTGCTAATGAAAGAGTTTGGAAGTGGATACTGAAAGCACATCGGATGGTAAAACTGACCTTTAATGGATAGAAAACTGCATTAGTGCTTGCAAAACCTGAATCAAACAATTCCAAAAGTTAAAGTTAGCTACATTACACAACATAAGCTATACAGACATGTTAAGCATCAATAATAATCAGCCAATATGGTTTAATACTATACCCAGTTCTAAAATCATACCGACTGGGACCAGAGACCTGAGCACATTGCTGGAAGTGCTTCACCTCAAACTTCTCAATAATTTTCCATGAAAAAGAAGATTTGAAATAGACTGCTTACTGGAGAGTTTACTAGCATCAACAAATGAGTAAGAACCTACTAAAACTACTGAGGTTATGCAATTCTTGGATCAATCAAGTAGAAACAGGAAGGAAGGGAGAAGGTTGAATGTACACTATCAATTTTAAATAAATGCTATGGGTTCTAGATTTAAAAACCAGAAGGGACCTTTATGGCAATCTAGCCCAGGGTTGTCAAATTTACCTCGTGCCCCAGGCCAGATCTGGAAAGCAGGGCTTTTATGAAAGCTGGATCCATTCCAGGGCCGTGGGTGGCTCAGGTCTAGGGTAAATGGCAACATCTCCAGCCCAGGGCGCACAGCAGCAGTGGAGAGAGCAGTGGCAACAGCATGTCTGACTTCCACAGCCCAGGATATATAGTGGGGCCAGATGCAGAGGAGACAGGACAAGCATGTGGTCCAAGTGGCTGCTTGCCGCATTTGCAGTGATAGATCAAGTGGCTACAGGGCAACCAGGGATGCATCAGTCCTTGACTGCCCTCCTGCTCCTGAGGCCCCAAATTCTGCAGCAGTCCATGTACCCCATTCCCACCCAACCCTCCTGAGTAGCCTAGCAGGCCAGATAGAGTGGCTTGGCAGGCTGAATCTTGCCCACAGCTGTATTTTTGCCATTCCTGATCCAGTCTGAACAACCAGAATAACACAAGGCTATAATTTCACTCTAATTTTTATATCAACCCCATACCTTCCGGCTGAGCCTGACTTAGAGATTTCAAATATGAAGAATCAAGGATATGGCTAGGAAAGTTATTTCAATGGTTAAATATTGGTAAGTTTTACTGCTAGAGGCTATGTTGTATTTCTAGTCCCAATTTGTCAAGATTTAGCTGGTTATAACGTTCACAATTAGCTAACACAGACAAATTCATTCATATATATGAAGGCTCTATGGAAGATCTTATCAAAGTTTGGCTGCCCAGGGAAATTTATCACCATCCTAAGACCCCTTCATGACCAGATGACTTCCCCCATCCTATGCAGTGGCTCCACTATGGAGCCATTTGCAATTCGAACTGGTGTCAAGCAAGGCTGTGTGACTACACAAATTTTGTTTTCCATCTTTCTTGTAGTCATGAAAATGCTCATCAGTGACCTTCTGCCATATGGCACTGATATAGAGCACAGGATGGATGGGAACCTTTTCTGCCTCTACTGCCTCCATGGAAAACAAAAGGTACTTTGGCCTAAATTGTAAAACTTCACTACATCAATAATTGTGCTGTTGGCTTGACCCTTAACATGGGAAAAACAAAGGTGCATCACCAGCCTGGCCCATGGCAATCAACCCCCCTGGCAAAGATCCTCATTGATGAATATGAGATGGAGAGTGTTGAACAATTTTCATACCTCTGCAGCCATCTCTCAAAGAAGGACAACATAGATGAGGAGATTCAGTACAGGATCTGATGTAATAGCTCTGCCTTCAGAAGACCGAGTCACTGTGTTTTCAATGATCATGACATCAGGACTCAAACAAAGCTCCTACTATATAAGGCTCTGGTAATCCCAACTTTTCTCAAGAGGTGTGAAGCTTCAGTGACCTACAGGGACCACCTGAAAAGCCTGCACCACCATCACCAGCTCTGAAAGATCCTTGGCATAAAGTGGAAGGATCACCGCAAAAATGCCAGTGTCCTCACCGACACTAACACCACCAGAATGGAAGTGTTGATTATTCAATATCAGTTGCAGTGGACAGAGCATTGTGTGTGATGTATGTATACCAAAACAACTGCTATACTCCCAACTCAGCCAAGGACAAAATACACATAGGGGCTAGAGGAAATCTATGAATCTATTAAATGCTTCAAGGGCTCTCTCAAGGCAAGCTTTAAGAAGTGTAGCATTGACTCTACAAATTGGGGAAAACTAGCCTGGGACAGGGCTACATGGTGCTCCCTTTTGAAAAAAGGCATCTGTTAACTTGAGAAAAATTATCTCACCCTGGAGACTGAAAAATGATAGAAACAAAAGGAATAGAAACAAGACCAAGAAATCTGTGATCTGATCCTCCCTTTAACCACCACCTGTGGCATTTGCCAGAGAATCTGCAGTTCTAGGACTGGCCTTCTTAGCCATCAACAGACACATCTACAACACTTTACTTGACACATGGGAATGAGCATCCTTGACAATGAGGGATTGCCAACAACAATGACAATGACATGTTATATACTCCTGCCAGTATACACTCCTGCCAGTGTTATGTGCTCCTGCCGCAAGGTGGCTCTATTTCAAACTTGGTTTCTCCTCTGTACTGTCTGATGTTTTGCTTGAAAACCCGTCAGATAATCCTCTTTGTTTTGTATGATAAAGATGACTGCCCTGTTGCTCCTTGTCTGTTCTCACTGGGACAAACAAAACTTTGCAATACACAAAAATCTTGCTTGCTGTTGCACACGTGATTGCCCTAGCCTCTACTAAATCTGCCACGGTCCCTAAGTTAACTTCAAAATATTCCATAAAATAGTAATTCTGAAAAAATATCATCTGAATTTTTCAGATTTACAAATGTTCATATAATTTCACAGCTTATTTTATATGTATTACATGTATATTATTTAATGACAAGTCCACGATAATAATAATAAATAATATGCACTACTCTCACTAGTCTGATATGTGTTAAAATGAAAATAGAATATTATATTTTTAGACTCATTAAGAACAGCTGCTACATCTTATTTTCTTTTCAGCATCTCTCAACTATGTTGTAGTGAATGTATTTGCTGTTTGTACACAAACAGGAGCCATTTTGATTATACAAAAAGATGATGCATTTTTTCAATCGTAAACTTTCAGTAGCCCTTAGTTATTTAAACAAAATAAAATAAAATAGACTAAAATAATACCATACATCAACTGTTATGTTCTGTCATATTGAGTGCATTACATGACAACATGCAGTATTGAGAATCAGGTTATGTTATCCCAGTCAAAACATTACATTAACATTGCTACACTGTTTCCAGCACCCATGCTTACCTAATGCAGATGTAGATATACTCATTCTGGTACATGAGCAGCAGTAGCACATATTGTGTACTACTTCTACTATTAATATGTCATGAAATAATGTAAAAATAACATAACCATGAAATAGAATAAGATTTTGAATTTTCAAAATTAAATTTTGAAATGAAAAATGACCAGACCAAGATTTAAAAAAAAACAAATTACTCTATAGGAAATTTTCATTAAAATCTGTAAAATTTTAGAAAACATAGATGAGAATTCTTGAAACAGGCTTTCCTATTAAAAAAGAAAAAAGAAAAAAACACTTTCAATGGTAATTCTCCAACCAGATCAATCACATTTACTATGGACATATATAGTTTGTAAGGAGTTCTAATTGATGCAGCTTGACACAGAAGAACCTATTATAGATGACTCAGTAAAGTATGACCTCTCTTCTAAGTGTGCTTCAGATTTAAGTGGAGAGATGAGAGATAAGGAAGCAGAGGAATAACAAAAACTGGGAATGCATAATACACAGTAAGATGAACAAAGGTACCCTTTGACCAATTTTACCTCATTTCTTCTTTGTCTTTTCTAGTTTCTTTTATTTCTTTTATTTACACATCTATTGCATTATTTTTGACCAACCTATTTTCCCTTCCTTTTTTTCCCCTCACACTTTCTTCCCTGTTCCTACGTTCACACGAAGCATTTTTAAAGAACATCACTGATTTCCAAACCCTTTTACAGCAATTTTCATTATTGCTTATTCTCATTCGGTTGGTTTTCTTTCTCCTTCTAGTGAATGACATATAGAAGGCAGATGGCTGATTCATCAGTGTGCGAGACAGTCACATTGACAGCAGCAAGTGTAGTCAGGAGATTTCTTCTTCCTTATATAGAATTTACAACAAAGACACAGAAGCGAAAGGTGACAGACTAGAATTTACTACTCAAACTAGTTGTGATGACATGACTATAGCATATAGAAACAGCAAAACAAGGCAAAAGGATTAGAGCATAATGGAAGAAAGCAGAGACTTTAGCCATAAATGTAGCACACTGCAGGAGCATCTACACGAGACGCTTAATGAGCATTAGCCTAATAACACTGAGCAGTAGTGTAGCAGTTATTAACCATACTGACAGCTGTAACTCTAGTTATTGTGCATTTAGTTTAGTACCTCTTATTGAAGGTACCTTATTAGAGGTACTAAACTAAATGTGCACCAACTAAAGTGCATTAATGAGCGTGTAGGCACGCCCTGCCAGGACCACGGCCAAGAACAGGAGAGATCAACAGTGGGAAAAGAGAGAATAGATTTGGCACAGGGAAGTACTGAAGAAGTATGTAGGTTTGATAGTAAACTTTGAGACACACCTAGTTTTCCATAGGAAGAATGGAAAGTGACAGGAATAGCTAAGGGCCTGCTCTCTTAATGTGCACAGAATAAATTTTCATAGATTTCATAGACATGAGGGCTGAAAGGGACCTTGAAGATCATCAAGTCCAGTCCCCTGCCCCAGGGGCAGGAAGTCAGCTAGGGTCAAAGGTTCCAAGCAAGATAAGCATCCAAACATTTCTTGAGCGAGTCCAGAGTAGGTGTCTGCACCACTTTTGGAGGGAATCTATTCTAGGCCTTATTCTAGGGCTCGGACAGTAAAGAAGTTCTTCCTTATGTCCAGCCTAAAATGGCCATGGTGGAGTTAATGACCATTGGTCCTTGTTATCCCTTGGGGAACTCTGCTGAACAGATGTTCCCCCAGATCCTGATGCACACCCCTTACGTACTGAGAGGCAGCCACCATGTTACCCCTGAGCCTGCACTTTTCTAGGCTGAAGAGTCCCATAGCTCTCAGCCTCTCATCATAAGGCCTATTGTCTTGCCCTCTGATCATGCACGTGGCTCTCCTCTGGACTCTCTCAAGCTTCTCGACATCCTTCTTGAATTATGGAGCCCAGAATTGGATGCAATACTCCAGGTGTGGCCTCACCAAGGCTAAGTACAGTGGGAGGATGACATCCTGAGATTTACTTGAGAAGCATCTATGGATGCAAGCCAGAGTTTTGTTTGCTTTACCAGCTGTGACATCACATTGGTGGCTCATGTTCATCTGGTGGTCAATCATGACCCCCAAGTCTCTTTCAGCCGTAGTATTAGCGAGTATACCACTGCCAAGCCTATAAGAGTGCTGTGTGCTTTTTTTCCCCAAGGTGGAATATCTTGCATTTTTTTGTATTGAACATCATCAGGTTTATATCTGCCCGCTTACTAAGCTTATCCAAATCATCGAATTTATTGATTTATATTTCACCCAGCAATGTATTATCTGAGTTTTCAAAAAATTGAAAGAAAATCAAATCCATGTCCAAGCAGTTGTAACAAATTTATACTTCATCAGCATGTCTTCCCACTCACTATACCTTTTATTTTTATGCTAAAGACCTCTTGAAATGGCCGCTATTTTACTATAAAACACAGATAGAAAAATGTGATGTTATGATTGTTATGTTGCGGAATTAATATAGGTAGTAAATTTTGCTTCTTTAAAAACTTTAACCAAATTCATTAATTTTACTGTCTCTAAAACGAGCATCATATTCCTCTGAAGACAAAGGAACATTAGAAAATAAGCATGCAAGATGAGTACCTTGGCTTTTGTGTTTTCATGGTCAGAAGACAGTGAAAAAGTCTGTGGTGAAGTCAGCTCTCTGGATCTTGATAGAAGTGGACAAGGTGACCGGTCTGAAACAGGAGATCTACACTGTGCTACTGATGAGGTGGCTGATTGCTCAGGTCTCAGAGGTGAGGAATAAACTCTATAACTTGGGCGCAATGATGAGGAACTAAGTTTTGAGGAGTGGGGATGACTATAACAAGGTGAAGGAATAGGTGATATAGAATTAGGATGCGAGGAAGACAATTGCATTGAGGCATTTGAAAGGGCAGGGGAGGCATCACTGAACTCCTGAGCAAACCTCTGTGCTGAACTTGCTTTGGATTTATATGTAGGGTTTAAAGGATTTGGAGAAGGAGAAGAGCATATCTCAAAAGAGGGGGAAAATGTGCCCCTTTGATTGGAAGGAGAGGACAAAGGATGTGATTTACAGATGAAGGTGGGTGAGTAGGTATGTACTCGCCTTGACTTCTCAGGTATTTGGGATTTGGAGATAGGGTAATGCATCTGTTTTGTAGGAGAAGATTCAGGGTTCAAAGAAAAGTGTCTTGGGACACAAGAAGGCATTGAATAAGTAGGGAAGCTTGGCTGTAATAGTGGAGAGACAACTGTCTTTCTATAGGAAGAAACAGTGGATGACAGAGGACTTAACGAGTCAGGAGATAGGGGTCTAGCATAAAGGTGGTTTCTAGGGGAAAGGGATCTAGCTCGAGGTGGATGATGGGCCTTTGAAGATATAGGCACATGAGAAAATCCCAGTGGCTGATGTTCTTCTCGGCTTGGAGAGTCTGACCTAACAGAAAAGCCTGAGACATATTTCTTAGGGGTAGGTGGAGTTGTTATAAACTTTTGATCTATTGAGAGTGTTGAGGAGCCAAGGGAGTTAACTGAAAAGGTAGCAGGGCAAGAAGCAGGGGATAATGGTCTTTGCTGAGAAGGGTGTGACTTCAGGACAGCAGTTAAAAGAGTGAGCCTTGTTGGCAGGGAGGCTCTAATATCTGGCTTCAGTTGATTTCCACTAGGTGACATTTGACTGCAAGGCTCATTTATACTACATATGGTTGAGGAGGAACTATAAAATGGAGAGGACAGAGGTTTAGGACTAGGTGATAATAAATGTGCTGTGATATGGACAGGTATGGCAGATACAGATCTTTTAAAAGAACATGAGGGCAGAGACTGGGCTGACAAGTCTTGAATTTTGCTTGAACTGGGAACATCTGAGGATAGACTTCCACTCCCATTTGGAAGCCCTGACCTAGTGACTTGTGATGGTTTATAAGCACAGTCAGGTATAGAAATGGTTGGCACTTGAGAACTACTGGAAAACTGAGAACTGGAAGAAGGGCTACTTAATTCATAGTCGGATCGTTTGGACTTGGAATTGGGTGAACTATGAGTAGTAGCCTGAAAACATGTAGATGAATCTTGTTTAGAAGACCCAGTTGCAGACTGACACTTGTTATAGGATCCTTCCAGTGAAGAGGCTTGATTCGAGCTAACCAGGTCACGCTTTACTTTCAGATTAGTTGGAGAAATTAAACGGATAGCAGGTGGTTTATGGAAAAGATGGTCAGAGGTAGAAAGAGAAGTTAACTGGAGAAAAAAAAAAGAAACATTAAGACAGGGTGGAATTTGTAAACCTTTTAAAATTCCACATGTTAGTTCCAAGAACATGCAGGTAGTGTTTCCACTAGCACTGTTCTGTGGGTTAAATGCACAGGGCTATCTAAACTCTCAGTGATACACCTGACCCGAGATATGATTTAGGACAACTTTTCCACAAAAGTTAATCTGATGAAGAATTTGTTGTGTAGATACACTACTATATCTCTAGATTCAAAGCTACTGAATTTTATACCTAAGCAATATCTGACACAAATATACCATGAGTAACCATATATTGTATCTAGAAATTATGGTACTGCAAAAAAGATACTTTTACTTATATAACAGTAATCACTAAAATAGCCATATTTCTTTGAGAGACTAACGTGTCCCTAGATTAATCGATATATAGATAAATTAAGTGCCCAGTGCATCTGCTATGCTTTGCTTAGTAGTACCTTACTCTGCCTGAGGAGGACCTGACTGAATATGAGTGATGATGGCAGAACCAGGACTTAAAGTAATCAAAATGATTTTCTTTTGTATGATATGGAAGCAATGTTATATATAAAACTTATGTTCTAGTATAAGAAATCATTGACAACTCTTCAGTGAGCAGAAGTTAAAGAGTGCCTACAATGAAAAATCATCCTCTGTTTAAATACAGGTGATACCTCTACTAAGGATATCCTTAGTCAGCAGTGATTTTCCTAAGTACCTGAGGATTCAGTACCCAACCTTAAGGTGTTTTAATATCTGAAGTGCATATATTTAGGCACTTGGACACCTAAATTCTGGATATCTTAGCCTTAGAGAACAATTGATTTCTAATAGATTTAAGTGTTTCAGGTTCTTTATATAGAGATGTAAGGAATAACCCAGACAGCTTAAAGCAGGGTGGGAAACATGCAGCCCACAGGCCATATCCAGACCACATAATTGTATCTTCTGGCCCATATGCTGCCAGCTACATGAAGCATGCACTGGCACAGGTCCCATGAGGTGCATGTGACCCCTGCCACACCCATGCTGTGTGAAGCCCATGCCAGCATATGTCCCAGACTGGCCACATGCCGTGTGAAGCCCATGCCTATTATAGATGACTCAGTAAAGTATGACCTCTCTTCTAAGTGTGCTTCATAATCTGTACCAGTGCATGCTTCATGCTTCAGCCATGGCAAGTCTAGCATGGGCTTCACATGGCATGGGGCCAGTCTGGGGCATATGCTACATGTGGCTGCTGCACCAGACCTTACTTCCATGCTAGATCCAGATCAGCCCCACAGACAAGTTATCCATGTAGGATTCAGCGTGCAGCGTGGGATTCAACGTGCCATGTGTAGTGCATGCCTCAGGCCCTGCATGCTGTGCATCCCAAATTGGCCCCATGTGGCATATGCCACATGCTACACACCATGTGCTACGTGAGGGCCAGTGTGCTGCGTACATGCTTGAAACACATGCAGCTGTTCCAGCATGCATGCTACATGTAGTATTGGCACTAGACCACCTCTGTGGGTCTGGATGAGTTTGACACTCATGGCCTAGAGGAAAAGTTAAGGACAAGTACACCTGGAGTAGAATCACTCTTCAAAGTTTAAGTGCCTGATTCAGGGTACCCTTAAGCCATTATAAACCATGCTTGTCTGTACTCTTGAGATTCCGAAGACCCTGCCTTTGAGGTCAGTGCCAATGTGGATAATGCCCATGTTTTGCCTGATAACCTCAACAGAAAGCAGGAGACCTGGATTACCAGCCTTCCTCAGCTTGAAGGCATGCACATCTTCTGCTTCCCAAGAGACAACTCTCACCACCAGGCTGTAGCATAAGCTGGATAAATGTACTCTCTACATTTACTATTGAAGCAAAGCCACTGAGCAGCCCAGGGTGCAAAAGGCATGGGGCAGGAGAGCAAGGAAGAGAGTGCAGGTTTCTGTAACTTAGTTGCACTCTCTTGGAGGTAAGGAGACTAAAGTTCAAAGGACTAGATGCATTTCACAATAAGACAGCCATCCATTGGCTTACAAACACAAACAATCGTAAGAACAGGATTAACTCCTTGTTTTGGTGCCCCTAAAACCAAACTGGGGTCTGGCCTTTAGTCCATATAAAAGAGACTGTGTCAGATATTTATTTGAAATGCCCCTTGATTTGTAATTAAAAAGCAAATTAGTGTTTGCAAGACAGCCACAAAGAGAGAAGGTGTTTGAGAAGTGTTTTGCATCAATTTAACAATTCCCACACATTATTTATTAAGTTTTAATTTTAAAAATACTTGTCAGTAACAATAAAGTATCTAGAGCTGGCATAGCATCTTTCATTCCAAAATCAGTCTAAAAAACTTTGGGCCCAATTCTATCCCAGTGGAAGTGTATGGAATTATTGCCCTCAACTTTCCTAGGAGGAAGACCTGGCCTTTTATATTCAGTGATCTCCATTCATTTTTTCCATCATTAGTTCTGAAAAGAATGTTAAAACAAAATAAAATAAAACAAAACAAAACAAAAAAACCTAAATTAAAACCAAGCCATCATTTTCCAAGAATCACTATGTCAAATTCTAGGGACAGGAAGTAACTATGATATTAAACGGTGTGGTGGTCACTATATCTGTGTTATGTCACACTGCTGAAAGGCAGCCTTACCCAAGGTAGGCTTCCACAACTGTATACTACCACAAAAGGGCAGGAAAGATGAAGAGCAAAACCACTTTAATATACACTGCAATTTTAGAAATCCAAAATATAATTGCTCAAAAAAGGCAGGGCTGATACCAAATTCTTGCCAAAATTTAAAAAAGAAAAGGGTATTGGGAATTTCAAATATTAGGAGCCTTATTCTCTTGTGCACTAGACCTTTTTTTGCATGACTATTTTATAAACAAGTATTCAAAAAAGTGGGTATAGGCGTGGGCTGTTCCCACTTTGATGTTTCTTCATACTATCTGACCAGTGTACTGTATATGAGAATAAGGTCCTGGTTGGGACTTTATTCTCATATACAGTGGTTGGGTCCTGATTTTTTGTTTTGCATCCTAAAAATGAAACACCATAGAACGGTGCTATCACCATAGTAAGAAATTAATTCAGTAGCAAATTGCAGACAAAAATGTCACCTGTATTCAGTCTGTTTCTTACCATTCTTGGGAGAGTGAGGTAGCTGTGTTAGCCTGAAGTCAAGTTGAAAGCAGGGTAGATTTGCATCTTATAAAGTAACCAAAGAGTTGGGGGGGGGGGGGGTGGAGAGAGACAGACAGACAGACAGACAAAGAATCTATAAGGTTCAAGTCTATCCTGCCTTCTTACTGTTCTTATAATTTATGAAGCAGGCTGTTGGTAGACATATAAGCCAATATGTGCCCTGCGCCCACTCATACGTCAGAAGTTTCTTTTTCTTGTAATCTAGTTGAAAATGTAGTGAATTCATTGATACATACCTATTTCTAAGGTTTATATATAACTCCTAACTAGGCTTTGTCAATAATACATATATATATATATCATAGAATCGTAGAAAATTAGGGTTAGAAGGGACCTCAGGAGGTCATCTAGTCCAACCCCCTGCCCAAAGCAGGACTATCCTCAGCTAGATCATTCCAGCCAGGGCTTTGTCAAGCCAGGCCTTAAAAACCTCCAAGGACAGAGATTTTACTACCTCTCTAGGTAACCTGTTCCATTGCTCCAACACCCTCCTAGTGAGATAGTTTTTCCCATCTTCCAGATCATTAATGAAGATATTGAACAACACTGGCTCTAGGACCAACCCTTGGGGCACTCTCCTTGATACCAGCTGCCAACTAGACCTGGAGCCATTGATCACTACCTGTTGAGTCTGGATTCATATTGTTCATACTGTTAAAGAAAGGAATTGCACAAGGTAAACTTTTAAAATCTTGCAAACTTGCTGGGGAGACTACAGCAGTATGGTTAATAACTTAGAAATATCCATTGTTTAGTAATAAAATGTGACTTGAAATACTGGGTTAAGAAGTCCAATTGTAAAGTTAAACCAAAGGCCTACAAGTATGATATATGCCATAGTACCATCACAGTGCCAACACTATTAATCTATTATCTGGCATTTGGAAAAATATATGCGGTGTTATATCATTTAGTATCCACAGAAATATACATTCCCTTCTATATGAAGCTATCCAAAGGCAGGGTGACAACTTAGACACTAGATGAGAAAAATTCACAATACGTCTATATAGAGAATAGGGTAACCAATATATGTAACTAAAAAAACCCCAACAAAATAAACAAAACAAACAAAAAAACCTTAGGCAGTCTTACATCTGAAGGAAGACCAAAAGGTCCTCAGGAGAACAATATTGCTTTTCCATATAATCACAGAATCATAGAAATTTAGGGCTGGAAGGGCCCTCAGGAGGTCATCTAGTCTAATCCCCTGCTCAAAGCAGGACCAACCCCAGCTAGATTATGCCAGCCACAGCTTTGTCCACCTGGGTCTTAAAAACCAAGGATGGAGAATCTACAACTTCTTTGTAGGGCTGTGTGAAACAGCTAAGTTTTGTTTTGGTTTTGGATTCAGCCGTTTCAGAGGGACAGTGATTGGTTTCAGTGTTTTGGATCACTGTTACATTTCAATTCAGCTGAATCTGTTTCAGAGTTTCAATGAGGTTTCAGCACTAATTTGAAGATTCAGCTGCAGCACAGGTGCCAACCGGTGGGGTAATCCCCACTGATCCCCACTGTCCCTCACTGCACGAGGGAGCTCTGCCATGAGCCCTCAGAGGCCCCAATTGCTGCTGCTGCAGCCGGTGAATATGGGGCTTTTTTTTTTTTTCCAAGTGCTGGGAGGCTGGGGCCAGGGCTGGGCAGGGCAGCCATGGGGGCTTCTCTTGCAGCTCCTCCCACCAGCTGCAGCAGCAGTGATCAGGGCCTCTGAGGGCTCATGGCAGAGCACCTCCCATGCAGTGCATGGCAGTGGGGATCACCCCCCTGGTTGGTACCCGCACGGCAGCTGCCCCATGGTGTGGGTGCAGCGTGGCTCGGCAGGGTGCCATGTGCTGTCTGGGAGCTCGGGTGGCTCCACCTGTCAACCAGAGCCTACCACCATTCATCCTCAGTGGCCCCAGCTCCCAGACAGCGTACGGTGCCCTGCCGAGCTGCACTGCACCCACACGATGAGACAGCTGCCATGCAGGTGCCAAGCAGGGGGGGCAATCACCGCTGCCCCCCCACTGTCCTGCACTGTGTTTGGGCACCTGCCATGAGCCCCCAGAGGCCCCAATTGCTGCTGCTGCAGCCAGTGAGTGCACGGTTTGGTTTTTTGTGCTGGGAGCCTGGGGCTGGGCGGGGGATGGGGCCAGGCAGGGCAGCCATGGGGAATTCTCCCACGGCTCCTCTGGCTGTGCCTGCCTCTTCCCTAGTTGGGGGAGCTGTGGGAGAAGCCCCCATGGCTGCCCTGCCTGGCCCCATCACCTGCCTGGCCCCAGCCTAGTCCTGGCACTTTAAAAGGAGGTCTGCGTGTCTGTGCCAGACTCTTCCCAGGGCGCCTCTGAAACATTTCAAAACATCCAAAACATTTCCGAAATGTTTCGGATGGTTTCATTTTGTTTCAGAGCTGTTTTGGAGCCTTCTGTTTCATTTCAAATTCGGCATTTTGGGTGCCAAAATGGGCCAAAACATGTCTGAAACTAAATGGCTGCTGAAATTTTGCACAGCCCAATCCTTTGGTAATCCAAAGGATTGGGCTGTTCCACTCTGTTCCAGTGTTTTACAACCCTCCTAGTGAGAAAGTGTTTTTCCTAATATCTAACCTAAACTTCCCTTGCTGCAACTTGAAACCGTTGCTCCTTGTTCTGTCATCTGCCACCACTGAGAACAGTTTAGCTACATCCTCTTTGGAGCCCCACTTTAGGTAGTTAAAGCCTGCAATTAAATCCCCCTCAGTCTTCTCTTCTCCAGACTAAATAAGCCCATGTCCCTTAGCTTCTTCTCATAAATCATGTTCCCCAGCCCTCTAACTATTTTCGTTGCCCTCTGTTAGACTCTCTCTAATTTGTTACATCCTTTCTTCAGTGTGGTGACCAAAACTGGACACAGTACTCCAGATGTGGCTGCACCAGTACCAAATAGAGGAAAAGAATCACTTCCCTCAATCTGCTGGCAACACTCCTACCAATGCAGCCCAGGATGCCATTAGCCTTCTTTGCAACAAAGACACACTGTTGGCTCATATTCAGCTTACTGTCCACTGTAACCACCAGGTCCTTTTCTGCAGAGCTGCCGCTTAGCCAGTCGGTCCCTAGCCTGTACCAGTACATGGGATTGTTCCATCCTATGTGCAGGACTTTACCCTTCTCCTTATTGTTCTCCAATACTTGGAGTAAATTACTCAGAGTAAATTATTTTGTTCCAAACTATAGTGCTGTTGGAATTTTCCTCAGAGAGATATAATTTAACCTAATAACATTGACAGAAATAGTTTCAAACTATTATCTTCTAATTAACTGAAAGTTAGGCTAAGCATAAGGCCATAAAAAAAAGACTTCCTTCTTTTGCCATCAGAAATATTAAAATCCCTTTCATGATAGCAAACAAGAAGTAGGTTCCTGGAAATGTGTTTTCCTTTAGCACCTAAAATGTTGTCCTTGTTAAATGAACATTTTAGAATGTTAGAATTGTATTTCTGCGCGCACACATATTTTTATGCCCTAAGGTTATTGTAATCATTACTGAAACCTGCTAAATGATGTCTGCTACCATTTAAAGTTGTCAAATATTTATGATTAAGCCCTGTTAGGACTATATTTGAAATTGTGTCTTTCCTATACTGTTACTGCATCTCTGATAGCTGCATAACAGTACTAATCTGTTCCCTTTTTAAATGCTTATTTTCTCAAATTCCTGTTTTGCCTTTCTCTACATTTCTTTCTTTCTTGCACTTATTTCCCAAACTAGTTTTTGAAACAAGGCATTGTTCCTGCCTACGTTCAAGTAACTGAGTGACAGGTAATCTCCCGTTCTGCTTCTTCATAGACTACTGAACACGCTCTGAGTGCATGGACATAGAGAAATAAAAAGAATAATTTCTCATTTCCCTTTCTCATTTTAACTTTGGCTAATCCATACATATGATACTGGCCTAAAAAATCTTTCCATATACTTGTCCTGTTTACAGGTATTCCAAGTAATTCATACTTAAGAATGTGTGAAATCTTACCAAACACTGTTAGTATTCTAATTCAAGAGGATCTTCAGAGTATAACTGAAATTTCTTTGTCTAATCCAACCCCTGATAACAAATTGCATTTTATACTCCTTCTGCTTTTTAGAATTTTAGTATTCACACTAGAATATTATCTGTTTCCTTCTAACACTTTTCACAGAAATATCCTTTCCCTATAGATAAGTAAACTGGGAAAACATTGCCATAATCCAACATTGCTTCATAAGCATGCTATACTTCCTTGATTTAAGTCTTAACTTTACCTGGCTGCACTGGACAGTAATCAGAGTTTCAACACTTTTCAAAATCTAATTAGCTGTATATAGTCTTTAAATAAATACTTGTTTTGTTTTTTGCTATTGGAAAATCCTGTGAATTATCACTGTAGCAACAAATGAAGGTGTATATGTACTAAACATTACCACCAAGTTTACACAGGCAGCATAACTTAAATATCTGTTTCCTTCAATCTCACAATTAAAAGACATTTTCCTGAAAGCATTCAGAAGTTGTTATTTGGTCATGATAAAGATTATTTGGTTTTATAGTTTTGAATTTCTAGGTTTAAAGGCTTTGCTGTAATACATACAAATCTAATGGGATGAAATGGATTTGCATGCATTTGTTTTGTGAGTCAAGTGACTCATTAACATTTGCATTTGCTGATATGATTGTTTGTTGGAACACGGTATTGATTTACCATATTTTCTTGCATATAATACCTACCTTTCCCCCCAAAAAATTGCCCCCCAAAACTGGGAGGGGGGAGAGGTGTATTAAGTGAGGAAGCTGTTTTCTTCCCTGAAAAAAAAAAGAATGCCTAAAGAATCTGTGCATGCTATATAGCTACCAAGATGCTTACTACTGCTTTGGCTCAGTATACTGAATGGGTTGACTCCTGTGTTAACCCTCTTACAGCCACAGTTAATGGCTGAACAGTAATTCATTCTTGTGCCAGAGGCAGGAAATGAGCTACTGATAGTATCTTGATGAGGCTTATGATGTGGAAATATAGAAACTTATAGAAAGAACTACCTTGTTCTTACTGTTCTTCCAAGGGTCTGTGGCCTAACATTGTGTGACAAAAAGTAAGTCCTCCTGGTAACAGTCTGGATGAGACAGCAAGTAGAAGAACTTCCTGCCACACCAGGAGGCTCCTGCTACCTGCTGCTTCACCCAAATGTCTCCTGGGATGCCACCCTTCATATATACTCTATGACACACAGTCAGCCATGACTCCAGAAAAATCTATTTTTCTGTATTCTGCTTTTCAAAAGGCAGTTTATTTGGAAGTGTTGTAACTGCCCCAAGGTTGGTGGTCAGTACTCACCTGTTGGTTCTCCCCACACCCATTCCCAAAGTGTCTCTCTCTTGCCATGACTGAAATTAAGCAGTAGGACCTCAGTTCTGTAGGAGGGGCAACTTTAGGTTCCCCTCTCTATAGGCGCATTGTTGAACTACCTTTATGTGGGATCTTCTATGATTGTATCCCCTATGATCCCCTCTCTGGCCCCAATCTGTAGCCTAGGGGGCTGGACTCTAGGGGGCTGGACTCACTCATCTGGTTCTCAACTAGGCTGAAACAAAACAGATTAAATCAGGCCAGGGTGACCACCCTGCCTTATTATCTTGATACTGCATCTCCCTAGAATTCCCATCACCTCCCACAGTCACTTCCACATGGCTTGCCCTGCATGCAGTCCCAGCCAGGGTGCCTTTTCCCAGCCCCCAGGGCTTCCACCCCAAACTCCTGGGGCTATTTCTACCACAACCCTCCCGGACATACTCCAAACAACCAAGTCCCAGCATTGCTTCCTCCATCTCTACCTATGTCAGACTGCCCCTCTCTGCCCCAGAAGCTGGGCTTATATCCCTAGAGCTCCCCTCTTCTGGCCTCCCAGCAGCATACCTTAAAGACACAGTCTCTCTTTTCTTACTCTTATATTTTGTCTCTAGTAATAGGGCAGGGTTATTTGGAGATGTATTGTATGTAAGAAAATATGGTACATGAAACATTTATAGAATTAGCCTAGTTCAGTCAAGTGCTGTTTTTATTGATTGTTTAGTATAATATTATGTCATAAATAAATGGTGATGTTTAATTATAATTATTCATTGTACTTATTCTTACTTAGTTTCTTTTTATCTAAAAAAATCAATTCACACTATTTTGATATGCTACTTTGACTTTTTCACTTACTATTTATGTTACTTTGACCTTGATATAGCACAAGGATGTATAGTCAAATTTGGGGAAGTGTTGCATGACCAGCATTATATAACTCATTTATTTATCTTTTACATCTGTAATCCATTTATTTTTTCTTTCATGATGAGAAAATCATATTTTCTTCTTTTCATATTAATTTTCTCCTTTCACCAACTTTAAACAAACTCTTTAAATTCATTTTAATGTTAAGTTTCTTTGTGTTGGAACCCACTAGTGCCTCTTCAAAGAACTCTTGCCAATAGAACATTGGATCACTTTCCATGAATTAACTCATAAATTAACAATGATCTATACTTCTGTCTCTTAATTTTCTTCTCTCCAAAGTCAATAAGCAGTGGTCAATAATCCAATCTTTCTTTTTTGTTTGTTTTCCCTGACCTAGTTGTATGAAAAAACAAACAAGATGAGATTTTAAAAAGCAGCATAGAAGGAATATGGGCAAAAGGAGGATTCACAGAGATTCTTTCACTATAATGCCTAAAACTCAGTAGTGTACTATGGGGTGGACAAGTGGGACATATGCCATTAGAGCCACCTGAGGAGAAGGGTGCCAGAAGGAAGGGGGTCACCTCATCCTCATCTTCTCCTCTCCACTTTCATGGAAGACTCCAGGAAGCACCTGGCACAGGCGATGCGTGTAATGAAGTGCAAGAACTGGAAATCACATTTCTGTAGAGCAGCAATGGCATTTGCTGCTTCTGGGGAGAGAACTGGTCCCCATCTTTTCCTTCTGAAATCAATATTTGTTGTTGTTGCTGCTGTCCTCTTGCCAGGAGCTTTCGGGGCAAAAGAATGGGGTGAATATTTCCCCCTGGCAGCAAACTTTACAGCCATGCTAAAGAATTAAAACTTCCCAAAATGCCTTGGACTCCAGGACATGCTTCCTGGCCACAGCCTAAGGAGAAGAAAATATTAGTCACCTTTTACATAATAGTCTAGAGATTCAAAAATTTTAGTCAGGAAGTGTGCTCTGGCTCTCCTCAGCCTGAAAGGCTCCATTTCCCTCCTCAGGGAACCCACCAAGCCAGAGACAGGTTGGGAAGAGGACTCTCTGCCTCTCTTGCTGAAGCTGCTTCAAGTAAACCCCAGCTTCACAAAGGCACCTCACTCAGGACTGTTCCTAAACACAGAAGAAGTGTGGAATTTCAGCCAGTCCTCTTTCCCCAGCACTTTTTATTTAGGTATCTCCTGTTTAGACCCATCATATCTCCCCATTTAAGGTATACAGGACACAGGCACCCAACTTTAGTTTATGATTTCTCTTCCTGATATGCTGAGCCATGCCCCTTTGTAAATCTTGCATTTACTTTAATTAATAGTTATAGGATTACTAACTACTATATGTATTTATTATTTATAATTATTAATACAAATAATATATTTATATGTTGTCATATATTGATATTGTACTTAAGGAGCTAAATGTTTGCATGGTTCTTAATATTCTACTTTTGTTTTTTCCTTTGGTAGTTTTAATATTAAAAATTAAGTTATTGCGCACTGTCTGCTCCCATCTGTAGCTGACCAAGTTTTCAGACAAAGGAAGTTATAGGGCTCATATACATGCCACGATTTTTGCCCTTTCGTGCACTGCAACTGTGTGTCTGTTTGCACAAGCAGGATTTCCTGACACTTTAAAAGTCTTTCTTGTGCATTAGACTAAAACTCCTCAGACATAGTTTCATTTGGCTTGCCGGAAATTAAAGCTTCACATCCATGGATTTGTTATGTGCAAACGCAAAGCACTCAAAGACATGTATTGAGCCTCTTTATCCACCAGATGACACTGCAACTTTTTTGTAATTCACCCCTTCAAATTGCTTTCACATTCAAATTGCTTCCATTTTTTAAAACTAACACGCCTTGGACATAATTTTTTTTTTTTTCCTGTGTGGTTTGAGAGCTTCCTGCTTCCACAGCTGTGTGGAAGGGCATGGGCACGGGGTTGATGGGAGGCCCTGGGCCAGGGGGGCAGTGCTGGACTGTCCCATTGTCCTGTAGCACCTGCCAGGGACCCAGTTTACTTAGTTTGAAAACCTATTGTGTGTAAACACAGATGCACCACTCCAAAGCTTAATTCATTTGAAAACCTAGTGCATGTAAACACAGATGCAGCACTCCAAAATAAAAAGTTGAAATTTTATCAACCTATTTAATTTAATGACAATTAAAACCCCTGGTGTGTACAGGTGGTGTCTATAGACACCTGACACTCCTCAGCCACAATAACACTGTATTTGTGCAAATGCACAGGAAAGGAAGAAATGAATGTTCTCTGTGCCCTATCACACAGCTATGAAGATTTAGCCACCAGGTGGCCTAAGTGTACCTGTTTTTTCAAATGAGTCTATACTTGTGTATTGTATACTGTGGTGGAGCACAGGGTGCTCCTGCCACTTTAAGGGCGTGGAGCCGGCAGCCTCCAGGTGCCTGATTGCGGCAGCCATTTTGAGGCTTATATAAACCAGGCAGTTGGGCTGCAGGAGGTGAGGCAGCAACATTGCCTGGTTGTAGGGCTGCTGTAAATGCCCGGAGGTAAGGGGGAGCTGCAAGGGGATGGTAGGAGGCTCCTGGTCCTGGGCATGACCTGAAACTGCACCCTGCCGGGAGTGGGTGGTCTGGTGGGGCTCTCAGTGGCGCGGGAGCCCCCAGGAAATGCCAGGCCAGTTATCACCCCAGTGAAAGGCGGGTCAGGGCGCCTTAATCCCTAGCTCCCACCACCACCGGGTGGGTGACCCCTGAGTTGGTTGAGGGCCGAGAGGGCCAGCGTTATGAGGGCTGAGAGGGCCAGTGTTATGAGGGGCCCAGAGAGGGCGGACCCTGAGAGTGGGAGTGATGTGGGCGAGGTGCCGTGGTTGCTCCTAGGAGGAAGGGAGTAGTGGCACGGTGAGGCCCGAGGAGTAGAGTGAGTGGCTAGAAAGACCCAGCCCGAAGGGGAGAGTCCCCTCGACTGGCCCATGCTGGGGCCAGGACCAGTGAGGGTCAAAAGGGCCGGGGGCCCGCCGCGAGGGACGCCCAAGAGCCGGGGGCCTGGGGTCCCGACTGGCCTTGAGGTGGGCCAGGGCTAGGTAGCCGAAGGTTCCGGGGGAACCGCACCCGAGAGGGGAACAAAGCTTCGGGTGGGCAAGGTAGCCCGGATGACGGCGGAGGGGCCGCCTGTGTAGCGAAGACCAGAGTGGGGTCTGGCGTAGAAGATTCTGGGGCCCAGCGTGGGGCCGGTGAGATGTTGAACACCATGATGCCATCTGCGAGGCTTGGGCTGCGGTATTAGGGGAGGTCAGAGCCACAGAGTGCCCCTGGGCATCGGGGCAGTCGAAGGGCAGCCTCCCGCTTAATTCTCATCTTAATTGAACTCATTATCATCAAAGGCGTGGTGGGAGAGATGAGCGGGCAGTTGCCCAGAGACAGGCGGGCGGGCCACAAAGAGCTCGGCCCTGAGTAGGCCTGCTGTCACGGTGACAGGCGGGTGGGCCACAGAGTTTGGCCCCAGCAGGCCCCCTGTCACATATATCATAAAAGGATAATTTAAGAAATAATGATTATTCAGTTCCTCCAGTTTAATAAATCACGTATTAACAACATATGAGTTGGTCCAGAGTTTTCCCATTTCTTGTGTTGCAGGTCTTCCATTTTATAGCTATAGCATGAAGATTATTGAAGCAAAATGGAGATTACTGACTACTTTATGGTAAATATTTCCCAACTACAAAACCTTTGCTATTCCCACAAGCTAATGGCAGTAAAAACATAATTCTCTAGGAAGAAATTATGCAAGTAAAATCTGTGGAGCCCAGCTTCAGCGTGAAAAAGACCCTTCCTGTACTGCCACCAAAATTCAGAATCAAAAACAAATAATGAAAATAAATAATAATAAAAACAAACAAACAAACAACATTGGATTATTGATCATTGTTAATTTACTCCAGGGAAAACAGCCAGAAGTTTTCCTGATATTTTTTATAACTATTAAAGTAAATGTTAAATATTAAGTCATCCTCCATACTTTGAATAGAACATGATATTTTCTAATATGGGTCATATGTATCAAGCCCTCCAAGGACAATGGGAGTTTCTTGCTATTTCACAGACTAATAAAGCCAGTAGAGATCACTGTGATCATCTTGCCTGACCTTTAAGATTAATCTTTTTCCTCCTCTCCTCAACAATAGGAAGTCAATGAGTATGTTATTGATTTTATTTAAAATGTTCTTGTGTGTGCACAATCACTGACTTTGTGGATATGAAGATCATTCACAAGTCTAGAATTTCTACTGGTAGATGAGATCTACTTATGAGCTAGCCCTATATAAAAGACTCTTTTGCATATAGTACCCAGAAATTTACTAGCAAGAAGTGAAACAGCTATTTTAAACTTTTTATAATTTCCTTTCATTTCAAAATGGATCAATATATCCTATACTAAATACTAGACTATAGAGAATGAAAGAATAATGGGAAAATATCATGAGAGAAGATTTGAAGAAAGTTTTGAACAGTAGTGAAAAGCAACTTAGTCCATGTGTAGTCACTTATTGCATACGTAGTTACAAATGTTATTCAGAAAATAGATATGGGAAAGGTACATAAAGTTGTTCATCTGTTATCATATGACTTTGAAACAATGATGAGGAAATGCACTTCATCAGCTATAACACATGCTACCTCTAAATAAACTCAGCTAACATGATTAATACAGTTTTATAGACTTTATTGGAATTTATTTAAATTCAACTCCTGTGAAGAAGGCCAGTGAACATATATTTTCTCTAATGCTGCAACAAAATCCTGCTCTCGTAATAAGTACAATTGTTTAAAAAAAAAAAAAAAAACACTACACCACACGTATTTTACTGTCTGTCCCTAATCAAAGTGCTGTGTAATATTTTAGAGAAGCTATAGGAGAAAGCTCTTATTTTGCCAGAATACAAGAGCTGAAAGTGTTAGAAGTAAATATGCATTTTCCTTAAGCTTTCATTTCTTACATTCTGCCTCTATAAAGACATTTTCTTGACCCCCACTTGTGCAAAATCCCACTCATTGCACTGGAAATCTTAGTGTCAAATGAATAATTAATATAATTGTGAGACTCAATCCTAAAGTCCAGTCTTATCTAGAATTTAAATGGTAAGAATTAGCTTGACTTTTTCTACATAAAAAACTGAAATAAGAAAATCAGGGATTGAACCTAGGACAGTGAGATCTATTCATTTAATAGGGAAAGTAACTGGACTTACTTTCTCTTTAAAAAATGTTTGTATAAATTGGCATGGACCTACTAAAGTCAAAGAGATGTATCAGTCCCTGTAAGGATCTCACTATATTAGGTTAATATATATATTGGGTCCTTCTCTTGTCCCCTTTTTGCTTTACTCTGATGTTTCTGGAAAGGTCACGGATAGTCACTATACACATATATATATATATGTGTATAGTGACTATCCGTGATCTTTCCAGAAACATCAGAGTAAAGCAAAAAGGGGACAAGAGAAGGCCTACTAGGTCTATACTACCTACTCATCTTACCTCTTTACATATCATCTTTATAATAGAAGATGTGTAAGATGTATACCAACTTTAGGTAGAAGGTTAGGAACTAGAGGGATTAGAAGTTAGTAATAATCTTTAAAAGAGCCAGTGAACTGATATCCAGCCAAAAACAGAATGAAAGATCCTATTTCAAAACCTTTGCTAAGTAAAATTTGACATGCAGAGCCAAAAACAAGCACCAGAGTTAAAAGAGCAATGTACCTGACCAGTAGCACCGTGAGAAAACGCTGCACCTTGTGACCGTGGAACATTCATGTCACTAAGAGGTTTGTTCGATGCGGTAGGATCAAGAGATGTACTGGAGGACTGGAATATTGTATGCCCGTAGCTCCCTATAGAAGGCGGTTGAACTTTGTTTCTGGCAATAGTTTCTTCATCTTCTTCACCAGAGTCCGTAATAAAGATAAATTCAGCCTTAAAAAGGTCATTCTCCTGCATTTTTCTTTTGCCTGTGTTATGCCCTTGGGGCTGGAAAATCTTTTGGGTGCTTTCTGGGTGAAAGGTAGATTTGCTGTCTTGCTGGAATTGACTTTTGAAGGCCAGGTCACCAGAACGTATGTGAGACTGCAAAAGAAGCTAAGATTAATTTAAATCCATTGCAGGTTATTTGTTCTCCACAAAAACATAAGAAATGTTTAATTTACAGTCTGGGTTAGCACTGTGCTACCAACAGTTGAAAAAATAAGTTGAAAACTCCCAGCCCATGTTGTGAGGGAGTGGCAGGTTAGCAGAAGCTGGCTGTTCTACTGCCCAGCTTCCCACTCCCAGCATCCTCCCTCCCACCAATACACTGGCTGGTATACAATGTCTGTTTCAAAGGGAGACATGCGTTGCATTTTTCCATGTAATGCAAAACAGAAGACTCAATTGAATATGATAAATAGGACTTGATGTTTGGAATAACACTGGAACTGGAAAGAGGGAGGGTGGTATCAAGCAGAATGAGCTGTAGGGCCAGGCTAAACCAGCCATGATAGGGCAGGAATCCTGACTGTGGGATTCACAAGAGAAAACAATACCCATCACAACTGTCTGACAGAGAAATCTGGGGCAAAACCAATATGTGGTAACAAAGGACCTCAATCCAGGGCATTCTCTGAAGAGGAAACAAAAGGAACTGAGGTTAGAGAGATTTACTGTACATTTGAGTGCAACCATTTTAGAACAAAGTCTAATTGTTCTTTTTTATGTTCCGCATTTTTCAGTTTCCAATATTTAACCCCTCAAAGCTGTGAGCCCATATATTGTCCAGTTGCCCAATAACTGAAATTACTAATATATTTTGTTTTCCTAGAGAGGGACAAAACAAAAGAACAGATTTACCAGGTACTGTACAATAAATGCTGTGTAAGGGCCAGCTATGAAAACAGATCATCACTGACTGCAACTGAAATTACTGACACTTAGCTCTTTTAAAAATAAAACCATCTATCTTGATAGCTAAATATTGATTGGGATGCCTCATTTAAAAAAATCTTTTCCAGGTTCTATACAGTTTGGAAAAGAGAACAAAAGATAGCATGAAGATGTTAATCTTGCACCATGCATCTAAAGAATGTTGTCCGCATGCTGGAACAAGACAGAAATATCAGAGAATCCTTTCCTGACTTAATAAGAATAGTACTAATAGTAAATAAGTACTAATAAGGCCAAAGAGTGGAACATGGAGTTAAGCAACTATATAGCGTTCTGAGTACCGTATTAAAAGTCATATCTTCTCAGACATGCTCCTTATATGCCTATGCTCAACCTATTTTTAGTATCACACTATTTAATTAAAAAATGTTCAAGGAACTTGAGACTTCCTTCCATTCAGTTCAGATGACTATGTCTAGGACAGGACATAATTTCCATCCCTGTATGGCTCTGCCTATTTACATGGGAATATAATAAAACTGCACTCCTGTCTGTATGCCATGCAAGGGCCTCCAGGTGCAAGATCAAGTGAGCATTATGAAAATGAATTAGTCAGCCTGTAAAATAACATAGAATAAAACTAAAGGAGAAGTGGAGACGAAAAGAAAAATATTTCCCCATGTAGTGTATTATCAGCTTGTAGAATTCGCTTTCACAGGAATTACTGAGGCAAATGTCACCATATGATCATGAAGAACATTTGTTCTATAGTAGCTAAATCCAAAAGTTACATAGGATATTGGTTTGCAGAGCAATTGAAGTAAAAAAGAAATGTCCTCCTTTTTTAATTGAAATGCAAAAATCAGAAATGCATATCTATCAATTACACGCACATCAATTTGTCCTCAGATTAATAGTAATTGCTCTTTAAATTGCATTCAAAAGATCACCCCAGTTAGCTAAAGATACCTGCTTCCAGTGGCATCCTGATTTTAAGTAAGGAGTTTCTTTCACAAAGTCATGAAAGCTTTCAAAACAGAGAAAACTTAAGTTGACCACAATTGGACTAATTATGCGTGTTGGCACCTTTATTTGAAGTATGAAATACTGGGTGTTGGCAGGACTGTGTGACCAACTACTGATGGATTTCAGTGAGAGAATTCTACTCATCCCCCCTGTGTAAGTCAGGACGGGTTTTTCCCTTATGTGCCAAGGTCATATTGTTACAATTGTCAGAGCCCATTACACAGACTGGGTAGGGTTTGTTTCATGTACAAACTCCAGCAGAAACAGACTACTGAATTGCTCGTTCCATTGCCTCCTCCGATTCTGTCTATACAGTGTGATGGTTTCAGTGGTGGTCCTGGAATTTACAATCAATTATCAAGAGCAAGGAGACTGAGGAAGACCAACAAGAGGGGTCCAGGAGAAATTTCATAGATTTCATAGACATTAGGGCTGGAAGGGACCTCGGAAGATCATCGAGTCCAGCCCCCCGCCCAAAGGGCAGGACGTCAGCTGGGGTCATAGGATCCCAGCAAGATAAGCATCCAGTTTCATCTTGAAGGTGTTCAATGAAGGCGCTAGAACAACCTCCGGTGGCAGGCTGTTCCAGACCTTGGGGGCTCGGACAGTAGAGAAATTCTTCCTTATGTCCAGCCTGAAACGATCTTGTAGTAGTTTGTGACCATTCGTCCTCGTCATCCCTTGGGGCGCTCTGGTGAACAAACGTTCCCCTAGATACTGGTGGTCACCCCTGATAAACTTGTAGGTGGCCATCAGATCACCCCTGAGCCTGCGCTTTTCCAGGCTAAAGAGCCCCGGGGCTCTCAGCCTGTCATCGTAGGGTCTGCTTCCCTGACCCCTGATCATGCGCGTGGCTCTTCTCTGGACTCTCTCAAGCTTCTCCACATCCTTTTTGAATTGTGGAGCCCAAAACTGGACGCAGTACTCCAGCTGCGGCCTCACTAAGGCCGAGTACAGGGGGAGAATGAGAAATTTCTTCGGGACTTCTAAGTATCAACATAAGTAAATATGAAATCATACCTTATTTATAATTTCTTGTCTGGTGTCGGCATTTGGCTCTTCTGAAATTTTCACAAGGAATTTGGAGGCATCTACAACTTCAAAGTGAGTTGGAAGTTGTCCAATATATGGAACAAATGTGAAGGTCAAGGGTTTGCTTCCAGATTCACCAGAAGGGACCTACAAAATACATAATGAATTCACCTTGTAACCTGCATAGAGATCAGCTCTGCAAAAGAAGAAAACATCTGTTCAATTATTAAGAGTTACCCAACATAACATCCTCAACCTTTTTGATTTCTTCAGTAGTTATATTAATCACTGGATGTTGTAGACTAGCAATATATATTCTCTATAGAAACAGAGAAATTAAGATTTTTTTTGTAAAAGAAGCTTTATGTCCTGAACATCACTTAGTACCACCCTATTAATTGCAGTAGACTTGCAGAATGTGTGCCAAGGGAATATTTGGCCTCCAGTTTGATGTTTATGCCAGAAAGAGATGAATTCTGCTCACAATCAGTGTGCATGTATAGCAGTGTGACATGGAATTCATATCAACATGTCTGAAAGCAAAATATGGCTGTAAAGCCATATGTGGAGTTGCAAATGAGTAGCCTGAAAACTGCAAAAGCTGTTGTAGAAAGAAGCTTTCAAATTTAGCAAATGAAAAAGGGACTGTGTATATGATATATGCTTAAATGGAACCACAGTCACTTCTCACACCTTTGTCATAATGAAGGTTGCTTCAAGTCACCCAAAGAACCTTGTCTGCCATTGAACTGTACAAACACTTAATCTGTGAAAAATAATTCATGGAACAGAAGAAAACCAACATTGTAATTTTTTGCAATGGTGCAAGTGTCTACAAATTACACACTTCCCAGAGTAACTACTGACTCAGAGCCAACATCAATGCTTCAAGGAGATAGTCCCAGGATTGCAGTATACTCCATTCCCTTACCTTCCTTACAGGCCTTTCAGTTTTATAGGCCAATTGTATGTCTGTAGAGGGGGAGACACAGAAGCAAGGAATGGCTCACCTTCTCACCCCACTGAAAATTCTGTTTAGGGTACCATACATATGGATTGTGCAGGAACAATGTAGAACAAGATCAAGAGAGGATGAGTAGTGTGTGTTTTGCTCCCCAGCACATAACAGAAACTCTATCTGAAAAGTCAAACAGTGGGAAACCTTTTCATTGCCCTCTCCATTTACTGAAATCCTCTTCCATGGGGACATATCCTAGCAAATGGAGCCCTTCTAATGGAGCTGTCCTGTCAGAAATTTGTATATAGTGTTGCAAAGAGGTTTCTCAGGGTAGGTATTGACTCTCAGAACCCCAAAGAAGGTCATAACACCATGGATCTCCCTAGATCAAGTCCCACTGATTTTGACCTATTGGCGATAGTGGCTCAAAACACATCCTTTTGAGACAAGACTAGGAATTTATGTTTGCCTAACTTCAGGCAAACTACTAATCCATCTTTTGGACTGAACCATAACAAAATAATTGAACTCTATTGCTTTTAATTTTTCCCCTGCTCATTTATTTACATTCAAACAGAAATTTGAGCATGACAACTGTAGTTATGCTCCTTTGTAATTTGCATATGTTAGCAAGTAGCAATTTTAGAACACAGAGAAATACATTTATGTGACTCATGGAAGCCAGACTAGGTCTGCAAAGCTTCTAGAATATTAAAAATGATAACCAGGGAATTTCAAATTAAAAAAAAGATGTTGGTTTTCATTTAGACCATTCAATATGGAGAGGGTCCAGAGGAGGGCCACTCACATGATCAGGGGGCAGCAGTGCAGGCCCTACGAGGAGAGGCTACGGGACCTGAACCTGTTCAGCCTCCACAAGAGAAGGCTGAGGGGGGATCTAGTGTCCTGTTACAAACTAGTCAGAGGGGACCAGCAGGCATTGGGGGAGTCCCTGTTCCCCCGAGCACTCCCAGGAGTGACAAGAAATAACAGTCACAAGCTGGCAGAGGGTAGATTTAGACTAGATATCAGGAGGCACTACTTCACAGTCAGGGCAGCTAGGACCTGGAACCAACTTCCAAGAGAAGTGGTGCTGGCTCCTACCCTGGGGGTCTTTAAGAGGAGGCTAGATGAACACCCTGCTGGGGTCGTTTGACCCCAGTACTCTTTCCTGCCATGGCAGGGGTTCGGACTTGATGATCTGTCAAGGTCCCTTCCAACCCTACAACTATGAAACTATGAATGAACCATAGAAAGTCTTGCAGTTTTGTTTCCCAGTAGGATAACCTACTGATAGAGCAGTGTACAAATATTTGAGGGGTTGGGCAGGTGCCATGCAGACAACCTACACTGCTGACAGCCCACAGCTAGGCCCCCCTGGGAAAGTCCTACTCACAGTCCCCTCTTCCTCGCTCCCTATGGTAAGGCTTTGAGAAAGGATATCTTGTTAGTTATAGGCATATGAATTTCTGTTCCTGTACCCTGAAGTAAATCCCAACCCCTTTCACACAAGGCAATGGACCTTGGAGCTACACCCGCACCCCCTTGACTTCCTGACCCACCTTGCTGGATACTTAAGGAGATCTGGCATACTCATCTTGTAGTGATACAACTTATGCTCATAGTAGTACACAGCCTCCTGCGCTGGGCTCTGGAACATGCACTCCCAAGTATGACCACTTAACAGCACTTATGGCCATCAGGCCTCATGGATCCAGTTGATGACTTCCATGTGGCTGAGGAAAACAAGGCCCTACTGGATACTATTCACTATGGGGTGCTCTGGGAGCACCTCTAGACTGTCAACTGGCACTTCAAGGCCCAGGAAATGAACAGTGATTGGAGAGAGCACATCATCTTGGGGAACCTGGGACACCTAGCAAGGGATGCAGAACTTCTGCATGTGCTGGGCCACCTTCGTAGAGATCATTGCCAAGTTGATCCCATACACTGAGCAACAGGATATCATGCATAAAGCCTCCCCTGACTCCAGCAAAACACAGAGCCAATCACTATCTGGAAACTCACAACGCACTATAGCCTCTACTCCAGTTCAGTGTGCAGAAATCCATGACCAAAGTGGCAGTCCTGGAGGTCTGCTTGATCATGTAAAGTGTGCTGGCAGACTATGTCATCTGCCTCAGTAACCTGTAGGACCAGTTTCTGCTGGATGGGCTCCCCAACTGCATCTGGGCTATCAGTGACACGCACACCCCCATTCAGTGGGTTCCTCAAGGCTCCATCAGCCACAAAGTCTTCTTCTTTACCATGCTGCAAGGTATTGTGAACCACCACTGGTTTGGGAACATCACTATCTATACGAGGACCAGGAAGAGTGGTGGGTAGTCTCTCTTTCCGCGGCAGGGGGCATGGAACAACCTTGCCCTGATATGGTAAATGGTGTCTCTCTGCACATGGCATCCCCCAGATTCTCAGGGGTGGAGGTCCATGGGGGAATAGGTCCATGTTCTGAGGCCCTCAGCAATGTGGATGGCATTGGGGTCTGCATGTTGACCACAAAGCTGTCAGAGGTCTGCACCATGACCTGCCCCTCAATGCTCATAAAAGAACAGGTCGAGAGGTGTCAAATCCAGTTCTATCTCCAGCTTTAGGGTAATTTCTATTACCTGCTTCCCCATCTTCATTTCAGTGACAAAAGTATATACAATGTTGATACTATGCTGATGCACAGCCCCAGTCATGGCCCTGCACACTCATTTCCATGGCATTCCACAGATTTCTTTGTTCCAGTGGCTCTTGCAGAGATCCTCTTGATTTTTCTCATCACTGCCGAGGGCAAGGAAGTCCCTGACCTCTGCCTGGTTCCAGTTACTGGTAGGGGAACAGGCCCTGCCATACTGCATGGGTGTCACTGTGTAGGTGTGGATGTCACTGCATATTAGGGCTTCTGTCCCCAATTTGATTTGGCAGAGATTCGGCCTGACTCAGTGGCTGAATCTCCAAATCTGAATCGAGTCAAAGGACCCTTTAATCTCTCCAAATCAAATCAGAACCCTCCAAATCAATTTGGAGAGATTCAGCAATTCAAATACAGACAAAGCTTTAAATGTTTTTTCTACGTACCTCTAGGTAGCAGATAGCTTGTGAATGCTGTGAGTCTGGGGCACATGGAGTGTCCCACAGAAGTGCTGGGGGCTCCCCACCACGCTCAGCAGCAGACCTGGAAGTGATCCAGAAGCACATCCGATCCACTTCTGGGTCCACTGGAGAGCACAAGGGGGGCCCTCCCTGCACCCCCCTGGCTCAGCAACTGGTGCCTTCTATGTCTGGGGGGGGCACCTGGGGTCCTCCCATGGCCAACTGCTGAACCAAGGGGATGCAGAGGGGGTGCTCCCAGCTTGCTCCCAGGTGGACCTGGAGGTCCATTTCTGGGTTCACTGCTGAGCATGTGAGGGGGGCCCCCATGCTCCTGTGGGATGGTTCATTTACCCCAGCATCACAGCATTCATGAGCCATGCCTGGTACCTCAAAGTATGTTAAAAAAAAAAAAAAAAATTTTAAGCTGTGTCTACCTCCAAATTGCTGATTCTCTGAATCAGCATCGAATCTTGAGATTTGGAATAAGCCAAATCAAATCAGGGACAGTGATCTGAATCAATGAATCAAAACACCGTCCCTGACTCGGGCTGAATCTGAATCCAAGTTGAATAAGGTCCGTTTCACACAACCCTACTGCATATGTGTGAGTCTAGGCCAGGGACGGGCAATTATTTCGGGTGGAGGGCCACTTACTGAGTTTTGGAAAGCCATCAAGGGCCGCATGACAGGCAGCCCAGGGCAGATTAATATTAATTTTCTAAATTTTTTAGGGGCCCCACAGGCTGGATAGAATGGCTTGGCAAGCTGCATCCAGCCCACGGGCCACATTTTGCCCACCCCCGGTCTAGGCACATGGGTCTCTTTCTCTCCAAGTAGGTCTAGATCTGGTCAGGTTTGTCCTCCACTCTGTAATGACCCAAGCCAGTGTCTGCTCCCTGCTGACCCAAAGCAGCCTGACCCTGCCCACCCAAGCCATGAGCTGGCCCAGATCAACTCTCTGCTGACCCAAGCCAACCTGTCCCTGCACTCCCTGAACCTGAAATGCCAGAACTGGTTCATGCCCAGTGGTGGTGGGGCCAAGCTGGGCTCAGTTCTGTTTGTGTCAGCTACAGTAATGGGGGCATGTGAGTGTGAGTGTGGATGTAGGTCTGGGTCTGTGTCTTGGAGGCCTGGTCATATGGAGGGGACACAGCTGCCTCAGCACCCTGTGCTTCCTTGCAGCCCTTGGGCACAGTGCTGGGCTGGTGAAAGAGGCTGGCCTTTCTTAGTCCCAAGGCCGTAAAGGGGAGGGGTTTGCTCTGTGCTCAGTTGGAGCAGTGGAGTCCATCCTGAGTCACAGACTGTCTCCCTGGAAAGTGGGAGGAGGTGTGGACAATGCATGGTGAGATGCTGGAGGGCTACAGACTATACAAAACTGAGGCAGATGATTAAGACAAATGTAGCCCATCAAAATATGCTTTGCAGTTTAGGATAAGACCTCTAGTCTACAAAACACAATCAGAACAATGATATTTGGCCAGCTCTAATTCCAAGAGTAATGTGTTAAGTAAAAATGCTGAATACAGAGATGTCTGCAAAAATATAACTTCACAAGTCACACTTGGCCCTTTTATAGATGTCTTACTACATACTATAAAAATTCTTCTTGCTTTCAGATACAGGTTACAAAGGGGCAAAGAAAATAAATAGATTCATTGCCACTTAATAGCAGCCAGCATAGCTGCCTGTAGCCAAGCTAAAATCTTCCACAAAGGTAGAGAAATAATGTACACTGGGAGTTCTTGGTGGTATTTTTGCTTCAAGGAGTTACAGTGTATCCTTGAATTCACAATACAGCTCACCTTTCTTTACATAGTGCATGTACCTTAAATAGCACAACCTGGCCCTTGCTTTTCATGGATCAGAGCTGTAATTATTAAAGACAAATGGGTTCCTTAGTAATTTGTTCCTGCAAACTGATAAATATGCAAATTATCCTATTAACTAGTCATGTGCATAAATTTAGGTGTGGCCTTGTTTTTTCACAGGATCAGATTGGTAGAATACAGTCTTTGGTAAACTCCGTGCTGAGGTTTTTTGATGGCATTTTTTTTACTATGAGTGCTACTTCTGAAAACTGTATTTCTTTAGCTCTTTTGTGTTTTACAATAACCCTGAATAATTTTTCAAGAGATGAAAAATGTGTAAAAAAGATTCATAGAAACTTACAAGAAAACTTTTTATACCCTGGGACTTTCCTGAGCAAATATTTATGATCTTATCTGCAATTACCTACTCTCAAAGACATCCATCAGATTAGACTGCTGTTGAGTGAGCTTTTAAAGTTGACATCGTCCATCACAGTCTTATAAAGCACCAGAATCTGAACTGAAACATCATGTGACCAGCATTTTAAATATTCTTTTACAGCAAGTATTGATCTGTGATGGTACTTTCAAATTCCCACCCGAGTTAAAAATAAAGATACCATAATACCCTTGCTAGCCAACACTTTTTTGCTAACAATGTGCTTTCGTATCTGCCCACTTATACTCAAATTTATTTGACACTTGACATCAAATCTTATGATCAGATGTGGAGGTAATGGACTAATATTGAATAGAGATATTATTAGGTAGCTTTCAGTCCTTTCCTTTACCATGGTGTTATTCTGTTGGAAGATGCTATTGCATCATAGCAGTGTTAAAGACATACCCCCTCCCAATCTATTTCACTTTTATTGAAGATTATAGAAAGGAAAACTACAATTAGAATTCTTTCTTGTATTTAAAAAAAATCAGATTGCCATATATTTCACAGGATAGAATAAAAATTCATCTATTCAAAGAACCTTGCCTGCCACTTCCTATTGATTCATTCAGCTAACAGCAGCATATAAAAACCAATCATGAAAACCAGACTAAGTAATACTAGCAGCAGGACTACAAGAACTGTAATAAAACTAGTTAAACCAATCAGAAGTGACCAAAAATTAATAAGGTTGACATCAAGTATTTGATGAGAAGCTGAGAGCTATGGGACTCTATAGCCTGGAAAAGTGCAGGCTCAGGGGTGATCTGGTGGCCACCTATAAGTTTATCAGGGATGCTCATTAGGATATCGGGGAACGTATATTCACCAGACCACCCCAAGGGATGACAAGATCGAATGGTCACAAACTCCTCCGTGACCGTTTCAAGCTAGATATAAGGAAGAACTTCTTTACTGTCCGAGCCCCCAATGTTTGGAATTGACTGCCACAGGAGGTGGTTCAAGCACCTACCTTGAACACCTTCAAGAGACATTTGAATGTTTATCTTGCTGGGATCCTATGACCCCTGCTGACTTCCTGCCCTTTGGGCAGGGGGCTGGACTTGATGATATTCTGAGGTCCCTTCCAGCCCTAATGTCTATGAAATCTATGAAGGTGGGAAAAATGAAGAATGGTTACAACCAAAAAAAGGTTACATTTATTCTCTACAACTATTAATCAGGAAAATTCAAAATACTTGATGTCAACAAGACTTAAATGCAGTCTAAAATTTCAGCAAGTGCTTTCCTGAATTAGGGTTCATATCATAAACTGATTCTTGAAAAGAAACATTAAATCTTTTCCCTAAATTTATCTTGTATTTTTAATGGCCATTCACAATCATTGGAACAACTACGAAAAATTAGTGGGAAAAATTAGACACTACTTTTCAGAATAATATGAAAATTAGACCTCCTCTTGAAGACCCTGGGGGTCTTCAAGAGGAGGTTAGATGAGTATCTAGCTGGGGTCATCTAGACCCAGCACTCTTTCCTGCTTATGCAGGGGGTCGGACTCGATGATCTATTGAGGTCCCTTCCGACCCTAACTTCTATGAATCTATGAGAAAAAAAAAAAAAAAAAGGAAAAATACAAACTCATCAAAAAAATGTAAAGTTACAAGGATGGAAACAATAGCAATACATACAAAGAAAGAAATAAGATGCACTCAACTTTTAGATTAGATAATTTAATTAATTTACACACACACACACACGTGCCCATTTCTGTTACTGTACTTTCCTGGCATATACTCCTATTTCTTTGTTCAATAAAAGTGTATAGGGTGGTAATCTACATCTATATTTACATTAATCTTGTAAGGTCCCTAACATCTATGACTCTATGAATCTATGTAATATATGGTATAGAATATTTTTATTACCAGTTTCTCTGGATTCCACAAGTATATTTGCTTCTCAGATTATAAACACCCCCAAATTCACCTGAGCTGTATTGTAAATTCCAGGACACATTGTAACTCCTTGAAACAAAAATTCATTGAAAACTCACTGCAAATTGTTGTACCTTCAGAACACAAAAACAATAGAATGTATTCAATGGCTAGACCATATCAATACACCCTAGACCATACTTCAACCACTGGAATTGATGTCATCAGGCAGAAAATTTGTCCCATAATGACTATTCCAGATAGTGTTAATGAAGTACTTTTGTGTTCTCATCAACTGTATTCTCAATGAATAAAAATGCATAGCTTTAAATGTGTCCTCTTGTGTGGTTTAGGTCTTTGAACAATATTTGTGTTTGATTTAGTTGGCATAGTCTTTCTATGTAGTAATCACAGTGGAAGGATGAAGGCTCTGGCTGACAGGTTGCTTAGTAGTTCTGCAAGAAATGATTTCCAAGGCCTTCCTTTCTATGGGAGCAGTTTGTAAACAGGTTTAATACATAGTTAACACTACATATTTGCCATTAGCCCCAGGAAAAGAAATTAATGTGTATTAATTACTATCTGTATTACCATAGTATCTAGGATTCCTAGTTATGGAACATAATGTTATTGTGCTACCCTAATACAAATAAAAAATATAAAATTAGAACTTCATTTTTCTCTTGCTCCCTTCCCCTACTCCCCTTATAATTTGTGCAAATTTGTGGTTGGAAATTAAACTGAGACCTAGTGTCAGAGATTAGTTCTTCAGGATTTCCCTCATGACCGAAGGTTGTTAACATGAAATTGACTACTGTTGTTGAAATAATGACCTCTTCCAGCTATTTGCTAAAGTAATCGATTCCAGTAATAGCAGAATGGCAGCTTAGTGGTATTGTGTCAGAAAGTCTAAGTATTTTAATAGCAAGCATTTCCTCTTGTGGTTTTTAAAGGGAGAAAAAGCAAATGCATATATCTAATATCACAGTAACAAATATGTTCATCTTTTCAGAATAATCTTATATAAAATGTCTGTTGACAAACATTATCTATTGTTCTGAGTGCAGGTACACAATTCCTCATCCTTAAATATAGCTCTGCCTTGCACAGTACATTAACTTGTATAAAGAGTTACCTTTCTGTAATACACTTTCTAAAATTTGGCCATCCTCCATCTAGGCTACATGTTTTGGGCATACCTCAGAAGGAATCATACCCAAGAATGAAATGTATATATTTCTGTAAACAAAGGACTACTTTTACCTGTTACTGCAAGTGCATTTATTTATTCATCGTTTTCCAGATAATTAGCTTTTATTAGTTAAGCACATATAATTAAGCAATGTACAGCAATGTTTTCACAAGATACCATATTAAAGAAAATAAATTAGTTGGTCAATGTGCAGTATGCACTCTGATTTAGCTAAGAGTCTGTACAGCTAAAAATGACTGAAGCAGATAATCAGGTTAATTTAGGACTTGTCTATATTATGTCAGTGACACACCAGAAAGCATGGGGCTGATTGTGATCCACTTCTCTACATCTGTTGATGTGCTGCAGAACTGGAAGTGCTCCAGTAAAACTGCTTTGGATGTGTACCCAGCATCCAGTCTCAAGATGTCAGTCTCCCACAATCCTAGGTGGGAGCTCATATCCTATTTGCCCACACATTGTTATGCTGATGGTTATATGACCTGTCTGCAAGACAGATCCTATATCATCTGTGGTGTCTTTAGCTGATGTCAGGGAAGACAAAGCGTGAGGAACTATGGAAAGAAGCATTGCTAAAAGGGGAACACAGATTTTGTAAAGCGATGACCTACAATTCCTTTGGCATTATGACACAACATCTCGTAATGCACCACTCAAATGTCCTGCAGTAGATTGTACTAGAAAGTGACTTGGGAGTGTTAGACACAGCCTCAAACCTGAGGTCTTGGCCTGCACAGTACACCCACTCACCCTGGCCTGTCTTCTCTCCAGCTGACCATTCAAGTGAAGCAAGCCAGCCAGAAACCTCCATCCAGATCTAGCCATCCACCCACTCCCTGCCACCAGAGTGGGCCAAGGTCAGCTGACCGATTTCTCCTCTCATATAATCCCAAGAGACCTAGAAAAGGGAGTTTCTGGGCAACAGGGTTCAACCTTTATGTAGACTGCCTTGCAGTTCCTTATGGCTTGCACTTCTACCTGCTATTCACTTAATCTCTTGGCACCCAACTGGGCTCACCCTCTTACTTCTTGCTCTGCTTGAGGGAGTGGGGAAGTGTCTGCAGGGAAAAAAGGGGTGGGGGCATTTCGCTCTACGTCAAAGAGCAGTACACGTCCTCGATGACCAGGATGGGGTCAGAGAAGGGGAAAACTGAAGCACTCTGGGTAAGAATGCAAGGGGGTCATGGGGAAAGGAACTTGATAGTGGGCGTCTACTATAGACCACCTCAACAAAGGGGATGAGCTGGACCTGGAATTCTTAGGTCAGCTTACGGAGGCTGTAAAGTCAAGGGATAGGGTTGTCATGGGTGACCTAAACAACCCAGACATCTGCTGGGAGGAGCAGTCAGCCAGGTCTGACCACTCACATAGGTTCCTAGCTGGGATATAGGACCTCCACCTAACCCAGGAGGTGCATAGTCCCACCAGAGGAAATGCCTTGCTGGACTTGGTCCTTGCCACAGGCGACAGCCTGGTGGGGGGGTCTGCGGGTACTTGACCACCTGGGTGACAGTGATCATCACCTGCTGGAGTTTACTATCCAGCACAAGGCGATGAAAGCAAGCAATAAGGCAAAAATCCTTGGCTTCAGGAGGGCCGACTTCAATGAGCTAAGATTAGTAGGAGAGGCATTGGGGTCTCAGAGCTTCAATGGCATGGGAGTCCAAGATGGGTGGTTGTTCCTCAAGGAGACAATCCTCTGGGCTCAAAGGGAGTCAGTCCTAATGTATACCAAAGTGGGTAGGAGTGCTAAAAAGCCCCCATGGCTCAACAAAGGCATCCAGGAATGCCCGAGGGCAAAAAAAGGAGGTGTACAAGCAGTGGATGCAAGGGGCTATCACCAAGGAAGATTATACCTCCATTGCTTGTGGATGCAGGGAGGCTGTTAGGAAGGCCGAGGAAGAGATGGAGCTAAGGCTAGCGACCAGAATTAGGGATAACAAAAGTCCTTTTTCAAATACATAGGGAGTAAGAAGGCGGCACCGGGTAATGTAGAGCCCCTACAGGACAGGCTCAGCAATCGGGTGATTGCTGCAAATGAAAAAGCTGACCTCTTTAACAAATTCTTTGCCTCCATATTTCTGAACAGGGACTGAGACATCTCCCCCACTAGGATTATGGACGGACCCAAGGGAGGCACGGCCATGACTAGGGTCAGGGATGACCTAGTTAGCAAACTTTTGGAGGGGCTGGATGTGTTTAAATCATCTGGTCTAGATGCTCTTCACCCAAGGGTGCTGAGGGAAATATTAGGGGTCATAGTGGGGTCCCTGGCATAGTTTTATGAGCACTTGTGGGGCTCTGGCTAGATACCAGAGCATTGGAAAAGGGCCAATGTAGTCCCCATTTACCAGAAGGGGAGGAAGAAGGACCTTGGAAATTATAGACCAGTCAGTCTTACCTCAGTCCTTGGGAAGACCTTTGAGAAAATCAACAAGGAGCACATCTGCAAGCGCCCAGAAGGGGAGGTAATGCTCAGGGTCAACCAACATGGGTTAATTGAGGGAAGATCCTGCCTGACTAACCTGGTTTCCTTTTATGATCAGGTCACAAATTCCCTGGACAAGGGCATCAAGGTGGATGTCATCTTCCTGGACTTTAAGAAGGCCTTTGACACAGTTTCTCACCACATTCTCTCAAAAAAAACTAGGTGACTGCAGCATCAATGCCTATACAGTCATATGAGTGGCAAATTGGCTAGGTGTTCACACCCAGAGAGTGGTGGTGGATGGCTCATTTTCAGCCTGGAGGGATGTGGGCAGTGGAGTCCCCCAGGGCTCGATCCCAGGCCCTGTACTGTTCAACATTTTTATCAGCAATCTGGATGTGGCTGTGGAAAGCACGCTGTCCAAATTCACTGATGACACTAAGATGTGGGGTGAGGTGGGCACGCTGGAGGGGAGGGAAATAATCCAGCTAGATCTAGATAGGTTACAGAGGAGGGCAGATGAGAATAGGATGGAATTCAATGCAGACAAGTGCAAGGTGCTGCATCTAGGAAGAAGGAACCAGCAACAAACCTATACACTGGGGAACACCTTTCTTGTCAACACAGAGGCAAAAAGGGATCTTGGAGTCATTGTTGACTCTAACATAAGCCGCCAATGTGAGGAAGCAGTCAGTAAGGCTAACCGCACCTTGTCGTGCATCTGCAGATGCATCACAAGCAAGTCCAAGAAGGTGATCCTTCCCCTCTATGCAGTGCTGGTCAGGCCACAATTGGAATACTGCATCTAGGTCTGGGCACTCCAGTTGAAGAGAGATATGGCTAACCTTGAGAGGGTCCAGAGGAGGGCCACTTGCACGGTCAAGGGGCAGCAGGTCAGGCACTACAAAGAGAGGTTAAAGGACCTTAACCTATTCAGCCTCCACAAGAGAAGGCTAAGAGGGGATCTGGTGACTGTTTACAAACTCACCAGGGGAGGCCAGCAGAAATTGGGCAGGACTTTGTTCCCCTGGGCACCACCGGGAGCTCCTAGGAATAACAGCCACAAATTGTTAGAAAAAAGGTTCAGGCTAGATATCAGGAGGCATTACTTCATGGTTAGGGCTGCCAGGCTCTGGAATGGACTCCCAAGGAAGGTGGTGCTCTCTCCTACCTTGGGGGTCTTCAAGAGAAGGCTGGATAAACATTTGGCTAGGGTGTTATGACCCTGGCACTCATTCCTTCCCAGGGCAGGGGGTCAGACCTGATGATCTGTTTAAGTCCCTTCTGACCCTAAGAACTATGATACTATGAAGCCAGCCCAGTCTGGTGTGAGGGCATGTCCCAGAGGGCCAGGCAAGCTCTGTGCCAGCCCATGCTGGCCCTGGGACTCAACCAGAGGCACATGCCACTGGGAGCTCTACCTGCCGCAGCCATGAGCAGGCCAAGGGCCTATCACCTGCTGCTGTTGAGCCACTGGTAGTGGGGGCTGTGCACCACAAACCCCACACCTTCCCCCACACACACCCCAACCCTTCACACCCCCCCAAAATCTCATACCTGCCCACAAACCGCACATACTTCCAAGCCCACACCCCATCAACCCCACACCCCCAAACCCCACACCCCTTCACAACTCCTCCATAAACCCCACACCTGCCTACAAACCCCACACATACACCCACACCCCCAGCTTCAAAAATACACACACACACATAGCCCACACCCACCCCCAACCAAAGTACCTGCATATATTTCTAAAGAAGGTTCATAAAAGTGTTATATTTAGTTTAATTTGTAAAATTCAAATTAATTGGATGCCCTACTTGATTGGGCTTTAAACTAAGCCCACCCAGGGGATGGGAGGATAACTGCCAATACAAGCCCACTAGGCAACTACTGCATAACCAGCAGGTTAGGGCACCCAAGAGAATCCACACCTACCCCAGCCCTGGAATGGTGTCTGCCTGGGAGTGCAAGGAAGCCTAGGGCTGCCAATGGCACACTTACATGTCTGTATACCAATGCCAGGAGCTTGGGGAACAAACAGGAAAAACTGATCCTCCTGCTAAGCAAGGACTACAATCTCATAGGGATAACAGAGAGTGGCACTCCTCCTATGACTGGGCCACAGATATAGATGGCTATACCCTGTACAGGAGAGATTGTGCAGACAAAAGGGGTGGGGGTGTAGCTCTCCATATCAAAAACAGCTACATGTCCCTGAAAATTGACATTGGCACCCAGGGAGGATGACTGGAGTCCCTCTGGGTTAAAATACATGGGGAACATGGACTCAGGGGACATCATGGTAGGAGTCTACTAAAGACCTTCTAACCAGGAACAAGAACTAGTTCCTTGGCAAATTCCTGGTCTAGTTGAGGCTGCATGCTCTCAGTGCATAGTTGTCATGGGAGACTTAAACTACATGGACATCTCATGGGAAGAGCACTCAGTCAAATCTGATTGGCCACAAAGCTTCTTCACATGCATGGATGAGCTCTCCCCGACTCAAGAAGTCTACGGGCCACCTAGAGGTAAAGCATTGCTGGACCTGGTACTGGCCAAAGGGGATGACCTAGTCAGTGACCTAAGAACCAATGGATAGCTGGGTGATAGTGACCAGAAGCTGATCACTTTTACTATCCATCACAAAACTGGCACATCAGCCAACAATAAGTCCTCAACTTTAGGAAAGCTGACTTTGCCAAGCCCAGGAGGCCATTGTTAAGGCCCTAAGGGACCATGACTCAACAGGAAAAAGAGTCCTAGAGGAGTGGTTGCTCCTCAAGGGAGAAATCCTGACAACATAAAGGTTGTCCATCCCATCTCAAAGAAAGGGTAGCAAAGGGCGCAGCAACTCCATTGGCTCAGCAGGGAACTGGAGAACCTCCTATGCCTAAAAAGAAAGACTTATAAAAGGATGGAGGGCTGAAATTACCATTAAGGAGGAGTACTCAGCACTGGTCCATGCGGTGCAGGGAGCGGACCAGGAAAGTCAAGGATGCAACCAAACTCCATTTGGCTTCACATTTCAAAGATAATATAGAGTCCTTTTTCAGATATGTAAGGAGTCAGAAAAAAAGCAAGGGTAACATTGGACCCCTGCTGAACCAGATTGGACAACTGATAACTGATACCCAGGAAAAAGCCAACCTGCTTAATGGGTACTTTGCGTCGATCTTTCATCGGCCCAAACTGACCGCCCTGCCTAGCATGACGCCGGACAGCCAGGGTAAGGGCGTATCTATACCCAGCATTGGTGTAGACCTTGTAAAGGAACACCTTAAGAGGCTGGACATCTTCAAATCAGCTGGTCCTGACAGATTACACCCTAAAGTACTCAGGGAGCTGGCATGTGTCATAGCCCAACCATTGGCAAAAATATTCACCTGAGCACCACGAGTTTTTGAAGTACCTGAAGACTGGAAGAAGGCCTATGTGGTAACCATCTTGAAAAAGGGTGGAAAGTAGATCCTGAGAATTATGGGCCAATCAGTTTGACCTCAATCCCCAGTAAGATTCTGGAAAAAATTAAAGAGACCCTTCTTGATAAGCTGGCTGATGGCAACATCCTGAGGGACAGCCAGCACAGGTTTGTCACGGATAGGTCTTGCTTGACCAATCTCATCTCATTCTATGACCAGGTGACATATCACCTGGACAAGGGAGAAGAGATTGACATATATATCTGGACTTTTAAAAAGCCTTTGATCTAGTGTCCCATGATCTCATCGAAAAATTGGCCAACTGTGGCCTTGGCTACATCACAGTCCGATGGCTGGGAAATTGGCTCCAAGGTCAGACCCAGAGAGCAGTAGTCAATGGAAGTGAATCATTATGGCACTCCGTGACCAGTGGTGTCCCCCAAGGCTCTGTCCTTAGACCAGTTCTCTTTAACATCTTTATCAACGATGTGGACCTTGATGTCAGAAGCGCACTGGCCAAATTCATCCATGACTCTAAACTTTGGGGTATAGCATCCACACCTGAGGACAGGCTAGTGATCCAGGCTGACTTGGATAAGTTTAGTAAGAGGGTGGATATAAACCTGATGACATTCAATACCGAAAAATGCAAGGTAGTCCACCTCGGGGGAAAAATCCCGCAGCACGCTTATAGGCTCAGCAGTGCTAAACTCGCTAGCACCACAGCTGAAAGAGATTTGGGGGTCATGATTGACCACAAGAGGAACACGAGTCACCAATGTGATGTCGCAGCTGGTAAAGCAAACAAAATTCTGGCTTGCATCCATAGATGCTTCTCAAGTAAATCTCAGGATGTTTGAAGTACTGCATCCAATGCTGGGCTCCACAATTCAAGAAGGATGTTGAGAAGTTTCAGAGAGTCCAGAGGAGAGCCACCCACATGATCAGAGGGCAAGAGAACTGGCCTTATGATGAGAGGCTGAGAGCCATAGGACTCCTCAGACTGGAAAAGCGCAGGCTCAGGGGTGACCTGGTGGCTGCCAATAAGTATGTAAGGGGTGTGCATCAGGATCTGGGGGGGAAAGTCTGTTCACTACAGCACCCCAAGGGATAACAGGGACCAATGGTCATAAAGTCCTCCGTGACCATTTTAGGCTGGTGTAACAGGTAAACGTTTCAGAGCCAAGCCAAACTGTGACCCGCTCACCTGTTCCTGCGGCAACCACCCGCCTTCTCTCCTGCCATGCCTTGGTGTTAATTAATTAGTTGATGTTAATTAGTGGGAGGCTGCCATTCTCCTGCCCCGTTGCCGGGGGGCGCTGTCTGCGGCTCCTTTCCTCCCCAGTACCGCAGCCCAAGCCTCGCAGATGTAATCACCGTTGTCCTTTTCTGCCCCCTCCTGGGGCTTTCCAGTGCCCAACTTGGGCCTCCCTACCATACAACCCCCCTATCAGGGGCTTCCTGTGCCCAAACCTGGGGCTTTGCGACAATACTGCCCCCTGTCTGGGCTTTCCATACCCACACTTGGGCCTCAATAAGGTGGCCCCCTTTCTGGGGCTCACTGCGCCCAACTTGGGCCTCTCAATAAGGTGGCCCCCTTTCTGGGCTTTGTGCACTCACACTTGAGCCTCTCAGAGTTGCCCCCTTCCTGGGGCTCTCCGTGCCCACACTTGGGCTTCTCAATGTTGCCCCCTTCCTGGGGCTCTCCATGCCCACACTTGGGCTTCTCAATGTTGCCCCCTTCCTGGGGCTCTCCATGCCCACACTTGGGCTTCTCAATGTTGCCCCCTTCCTGGGGCTCTCAGCACCCACACTTGGGCCTCTCAATGTTGCCCCCTTTCTGAGGCTCTCCGCGCCCACACTTGGGCCTCTCAATAAGGCAGCCCCCTTTCTGGGGCTTGCTACGCCCACACTTGGGCTCTCCAAACGCCCCTCTCTGGGGCTGGGGCCTACGCACCCCGCAAACTGCGCCCTTACTGGCGCCTGGATCCCCACACTATTGTGGGTCTCCTATGAGGCCTCCTCCAACCCCTAATACCCTCACCCAAACCACCGGTTTAAACAACAACAAAACACAAGCCCCTGGGCTATAACATAAATTGAAGCCGCCTGGCTAAAGCATTGCTCAAGCCTCTGAGAGCTGCCATAAGCTGTCGCTGCGGTCAGGCTTTTCCTCACCTCCTGCCTTAGAGAGCTCCTGCCTCTCTGGCTGCTGACAGCAAACTGCCCCTAGGCTCAGCTCCTTGGGCTTTATAAGGGCCAGGCCCTGCCCCCTCTGGTCAGCTGACCTTCCCTGGTTTCCCCAGCAACCCCCAGCTGCGCCCCTTAGCCACTGCTAAGACTCCTTTTCTAGCTGTTTTCCCCTCTTCAAGCACAGAGCCCGAGTGCTCTGTGACAGCTGGACATAAGGAAGAACTTCTTTTCTGTCTGACCCCCAAGGTCTGGAATAGACTCCGTCCAGAAGTGGTGTTGGCTGGACTTGATGATCTCTCAAGGTCCCTTCTAGCCCTAATGTCTATGAAATCTATGAAAAAATAATTAATTTTGCATAATTTTGAGTTCTTTGCTCATAATTTTGAATTTTTCTGTGCATAATTCTCTGGGGTGTACAGACTGATCTCAGCAGGAGCTCTGATTTTCCATGATGAAATACCCAAAATCAAATGCCAAAATATATTGGTATTTAGAATTTATTTTATTATAGTGATTGAGGCACTGGTAGGCTTCCAAATTGCTTAAAAACTGTAAATATATCAATAAAACATTGTCTTCAACTGTTACCTATATATAGTGGACATTCATTTTAAACATGGATTTGGGATTTTTAATCACAGAATTTGTGAGGTTTTTGTCTCAGAAAAAACCAGGATCCGTGCTCATGAGCAAATAGAACAATGCTGATGGGGCTTATGTGCTGGCCTGAAGGATTTTTTAAGGCATCTGTGAGGTGGCCAAGGGTGTTTAAATTTTATGAGTCTTTGGAGGAAGCAAAGTCAGGGCTTGCAAGATCAGCAGGGAGGCAGAATTCTTAAAATAATGTCAGGTCTCTCTGAAGGAATTGTTGGTAGTCAGATGAAAGGGTAAGATACTTTACTTGTCTTTTGTAGTGTCTTCAAACTTATGGTCAGTTTTTCTTGTATAATTCTTTTCTATAATAAATCTCATTGTTGTTTTGTCTTCTTACTGCCCACTTGTGGTAAAGAGTGATCTCTGAGCAAGTGATATTCTAGGCTAGCCCATTCTATGGAAAGAGGTACCTAAAAAGTTATTACACAACACAAAGTGAATCCACCTAGAGCTGGCAGAGATTCCCCTGCTGCAGCTGCAAGGTCCACTATAAAGATAATGAATCTGAGGTTCACAGAGATAAAGAGTTATCCCAGGGCAAAACTTGATTTGTTCCCTAAGACATGCAATGGGACAGAGGGGAGAAACTCAGTGCTCCAAGGGTACCTTGCAGAGAAGTTTGTAACAATTACCATGACTGTTCTCCCATGGTTTTTGCATGAGATATATTTCCTTTATTTTCCTTTTACAGACCCTACCCCTACAATCTAATAAGGAGACACAATTATCAAATCAAGCCAATGAAATAAAAATAAACCTGCTTAAATCAGTCAGGCTTAAAGGATCAGTCCTTAAGAAGGATATGATTGAAGAACTTTAATTTTTATGGGAGAATGCATCAGTATTTTCATTTTAGTTTCTGAAGACATCTACCAAATGATTTCAATGTAACTGCCTTTCTTATGCACTCTATCTCACCTTGATCTTCTAGATGGACCTTCTATTATATTAGCAATACCATTAGTTTCTTGATGGTTATCCAAAAGGATGCAGTGGGCACATCTACACAAGACGCTTAACTTCACGTTAGCATAATTTACTGTGAAGTAAGCATGTGCATCTACACGTGCACATGCTTACTTCTCATTAAACCTCCCTAATGCTGAGTAAATGTGCTACCTGCAAATGCAAGTAGCAAATTTGGAATTAGTAATGGCGCCGTAGCGCTCATGTAGATGTCAGGGCGGAAACAAAATCTGTTCCTGGTCAGCCCTCCACCAGAGGGTGGAAGATCACTCCCTGTCCCCAGGAGCTGCCTGCTGCAGGGGCGAGCTCCACCACAGAAGCCCAGGTAGGGACTATGTCTCCCTGCCCCAGAAGCAGGGAGCTCCAAGCCCCTGCTCCAAGATCATGGTGGGGGAGCAGGGGCTGGAAGGTCCTTATCTCCCACTCCCTGGTCCGCCATTGCAATCAGGGAACTGGGGGGCCCTTATCTCCCAGCCTGAGCTCCATGGTCAGGGGGCTCAGGATAGGAGACCCTTATCTCCCAGCTTGAACCCTGTGGTCACTTGGTATGATTGCACATTTTCCATCAAAACTAAACTTATGATACCACCAGTCCTATATTAGACCCACTGGAGGATAAAATCTGAGATAACCACATGATTCTTTCACTTGAAATTAGTACATCTCCCCAGAGAGGCTGGATAGTTTGACCCCCCTCTTCAGGACAACTTTTTCATTCACTTTTCAAGGCTTATTTTCCCAATTTATTGGCATATATTAGACATTTTGAATAGAAAAGCAATCCATGTTTTAAAAAAGCTGACCCAAATGGATGTGCCTCATCATTATTTATGTAAAGCCCAGCATTGGCTAGATACACAGATGGGAAAAGTTGACTGACAATGGGGCTGGGCACTAGATACACTTGCTATGTCCCATAGTGCTTTCATGACAACATCTAATCAGATTTTGATAGGAAATCCTACAGAAACTAAAATAGTGGTTGGTTATCTTTAGACTTTAAAAAATGTGACTGGAAGCCTGAAATACAGGGAACTCTAGCTACATAGCCTAAGTAAGTTCCTTTATTTGGGAAAGCTTGCTATTAGTATTGTGATTAAATAGTTCCCTTAAGATATGGAGGTTGAATACAGTATTTTCCCTACACCTGAGAGGCCATCTACTGCAGAAAAGGGATTCATTCTCAGGGTGGACAGCAATATCTTTGTCACTTAACACTATAAATTCCATGGAGGAGGGCACTTCTAGGTTGCAGCTAAGGTTCTGTCAGCAGATCATGTAACCAGTAAACTTCTGAATTCCCAGCCTCATCTAGCTTTGTGCACATTGCGAGATAAAGAACTGGCTTCAGGCCCTTTAGTTCATGACCATGGGCACAACTCTACCCTGTTCCTCTAGGCCTTTTCAAAATCTCCTAAGAAAAACACAGCAAAGAATTGCATCAAAATATTGTCATAATTGGCGATGGTAGGAGTATTAACCTTTATAAAAGACTTCTTTACTCAACATAATATTTTTGAGTGAATTTACTGTTTGTGAAAATGAGGATATAATAGCACTGTTTTGAGTATAATACAGCACAGGCCTGCACTGGAAATTCCCAAACTTAATTATGTCCTAGAATCATAGAGAATTAGGGCTGGAAGGGACCTCCAGGCTAGGGACAGAAGTTACACATAAACCAGTTTAAGTAGTCAGAAACTGGTTTAAACCTGTAACAGAATAGAAGTTCAGGGCCCATGAACCAGTTTCAAAATGGCTGAAACTGGTTTATGATAAACCTGGTTGATATTACCTGGTTGAATATAGTATCAGACTTAACTGATTTGGGGCAAACCGGTTTATGAAACTTCTGTCCCAGACCCTTTCCTAGTTTAAGTTAAATCAGAGTCCCCCAGCATCCCAGCATGCTTTCCAACCCAGCGCTGTGCTGTGCTGTCTGCTCTAACAAAGAAGGGTTGTGGGGGACAGGGACTGCCCCACCAGGCAAACCCCATCCAGGATGAGGGGCCAGGGAGAGAGGTTAAACCCTACTTTCCTTAGTACAAAGTTGCCCTGCCCTGCTAAACTTATTGAAAGTTACTGCTGGCTGTGACTGTGGACTACAAATCCCAGAGGCACCTGAAAGCAGAAAGAGGAAGTGATGAGGAGCCCTTCAGAGTCCTGCTTTTGTGACCCTGAGTTGCAAATCCTAGAGACCTTGGGGGTGGCAGGAAAAAGTAATGAACCTACAGCCCATGCTGGCTACATGCCAGAGAGTCATGCCCTAGCACCCCCCAGTTTCTGGTCTGAGCCACTGCAGGTATGTAACTGCATTTCCTGAAACAAAAGTGAATGTCTGTCCAGTTGTTTCTCGGTTCAGTCTCTGCATTTTAGACTAACTTGCAAAGATTGAATCGATTCAGCCTCAGGCTTTTTGACTGTTTGTACTTCATACCACAGGTCATCTAGTCCAACTCCTTCCCTGAGGCAGGATCATCTGTATCCAAACCATCCAATACAAATCTTTTTTTTTCTAATGTCCTAACAAAGCTACCCAGTCAACGCTGACAACACAAGACTTAACACTGTAACCTGCCACAGGTAAAGCAGAAGGACCATGGCAGCCAACATCCTGCTGCTCTAAAGGTTGTCAATATATGCTCAAGAGATCTCAGGAAGAGGGTCCCATCCACACTATAGAGGAAAGCAAAATCCCCCACACTCCATACCAACCATACCACAGGGTAATATCCCATCCTGATCCCAAATATGGCAATCAGTCTTGCCCCTGAGCAGAGGGGCAAGACCATCTAGCCAAGAACCTCTAAGTTTAAGTCTCAGCAGGAGCACTGACACAGCCCAGTCAAAATCCCCAGCCTTGGCTGTAGCCAACACCCAATACCTCTGTGAAAGGCTTAAAAAATACCCTGATACATGTAGCAGTGGAAGGATGGAGGGGGGAGGAATTCCCTCCAGCCCTATGCGGCAACCAGCAAAGCCCAAAAGCATGGGAAATACCAATAATACAATATAAGCATCCCTGACCTGTGGCTGTCCAACCTTTTCTTGAACACCTCCACTAATTGACAATCCACAACTTTCCTAAGCAGTCTATTACAGTGCTGCCTTCTTCACAGTGAAGAAGTTTTCCCAGATATCCAATCTAAATTTACTTTGCAACAACTTCAAGCCATTGGTCCATGTCCTCCTCTCTGTAGCAAGAGAGAAAAGGTGCTTTCCCTCTTTTTTATGGTAGCCCTTCAAGTATTTGAAGACTTATGTCACCTCTTAAGCACCTTTACCACAAAATAAACATGCCTACCTCCTTCAGCCTCTACTCACATGCCTTGTCTTCCAAGCCCATGATCATCTTTGTTGCCCACCTCTGGACCCTAACTTCTCCACATCGTTTTTAAAATGTGGATCCCAGAACTGCACAGTATTCCAGATGAAGCCTAACCAGTGCCAAGTGAAGAAGCACTATCACCTCCCATGTCTTGCACGTAATGCATCTCAAAACCACATTTGCCTTTTGAACAGTTTCATCACACTGCAGACTTATATTGAGTCTGTGATCTATTCAGAGTCATAGCTCCTTTTCTATAGTACTGCCATCCAGCAAGGCATCACTCATTTTGTATTTATGATTATTCTTGCCATGGTATAGCACCTTGCATTTGTCAGCATTGAACTTCATTCTGTTAACTTCAGCCCAGTTTTCCAATCTGTTGAGATCACTCTGAATTGCATTCCCATCTTCCAGTGTGTCCACAGTCATTCCTAGTTTCATGTTGTCCGCTCAAGAAACTTTCTATGCCAGCCTTCAAATCATTAATAAACATGGGCCTAGGACAGAATTCAGTGGGAATTCACTCTGACCCTCATGTCATTCTGATATGGATCCATTTATAATTACCCTTTGCTTGTGGCTATTGAGCCAGTTGTTTATCTGCCTTCTATAGTTTTGCCTAACCCACATTTCTCCAATTTTGCATATGAGAAAATCATCCAGGACCTTGACAAAAGCTTTGCTGAAGTCTAGATGCATTATACCCACAGTATTCCTTTCACCTGCCAAAGTAGTTATTTTGTCAAAGAAAGATTGAGTGTGATTAACATGATTTGTTCTTAGTAAATCCATGCTGGGTGTTTAGGATCAGCCTTTCCCCCTCCAGATGCTTGCAAATGAACTTCTTTCAGCTATGCTCAAGGAATTTCCCAGGTATAGAAGTGAGGCTAACCAACTTGTAGTTCCGCGGGTCCTCCTTTTTGCTTTTTTTTTTTTTTTTTTTAAGAGGGGCACCAACGTTGGCCTTTTTCTAGTCCTCTGGCACCGTTCACAACTCCCACAACTTCATGAATATCCAAACCTACTATCTTAGCATTGACTTAAACATCCCTAAGATCTAGCTCTGATAGTCTGGTCAGCAAGAAATAAATACTCATGTCATATTACACCAACATCCTTGGCTGCTTACAGAAACCCCCCAAAAAACAGCTCTTTAAGCTAAAATGCCCCCACACCAAGTGCAGGACATGCCCAGAAGAAGCATCACATTAGTTTTACCCAGCTCACCCCACATGTATAGTTTGGGTGCTTCCGTGGGGCTTTTTGATGCTTTTATCTAACAGCTGATTGAATCAGCTGTTAGATAAAAGTGAAAAAAAAGCTCTGCTGAAGTGCCCAAACTATACAGATACTGGGGAGGTGGGTCAACTAACGCACTTCCTCTTCTGGTAAAGTGTCATTTGTTTGTTTTTTTCTACATGTATCAGTGCCCATAATTCCTGGTCCTGTAGCCCTTCCTATAGATGACATCTGATGAAGTGAGATTCAGCCCACAAAAGCTTGTGCTGTCTCTCTCTTCTTAGTTAGTCCAAACTACCCTGCCTTCTGACTGACTTCAGATTAACACGGCAAACTACTCTTCCCTATACCCCTCAGGTAAAAGCCCCAAAGGGTGTGTCCAGAGGTGCACATGCTTCTTGTGGCATCTCAAAGCAGCTTGAGATGCTGCAAGAGGCACATTGGGAATAAAAAAAATGTTCCCTACACTGCATATTTGCAGTGCAGACTCTAAATTTGATACCTGAAAATCCAGGTATCAAAAAAAAAAAACCCAAAAAACAAACAAAAAACAAAAAACAAAAAAAAAAACAACCATGGAAAAAAAGCAGGACAAGGCACAGTCCAGAACCGTGGCCTGAGGCAACTTAGCGGTGGGTCCTTCAGAGAGAGATGCTCTGGCATCTGGCCAGAGTTTCTCTATGGTGCTTCTGTTGCCCCAGCATGCACCCTTAGCTTGCAGGGCAAACAGAAGTGGGGCAAAACTGCAGCATGACTTGGCCCCAGGCACTGTCCCAGGTAAGCAAGGACTGGGGGTGAGGAGCCTGTGTGGTTTCAGGGGGGGATTGGCTGTCAGAGGTGAGTGGTGAAGGGGTGTGGGGGGAATGTGGGATATGTGGGGAGTGGCAGGGGTGTGGTGGTGTAAGAGGATGTGGGGTTTGTGGGAAGTTTGAGCCAGGCTGCCACATGCTCACCCCACCCCACCCCCTGTGGGGCCAGCCATGCCGTGCCTGCTGCAGCGCTGCCTGGCCTATGGTCTGTGTGAGGAAAATAGGCCTGGCCTGTCCTTACCTGACCCAGTTTATCCCAGTACAGCCCACTTGGGAACCTTTGGACAGAACTGGGATGCAATGCTCTGGGATCTATGGCTCCTGTCCATAGATTTACACTAGCTGGGTGGGCTGGGCAGGGTCAGGCTGGGCCCATTCTCCATGAGGATCAGGCAGTGATACACAGCCCCACATCACCACTGACCCTCATGGAGAATGGGCTTGGCATGACCCAGCCTGGCCCACCCAGCTAGTGTGCACCTTTGAACAGGAGTCATGGGTCCTGGAGCCACATACCCCAGTCCTGTCCAAAGGCATGCTAGCAGGCCATGCCATGAGGTATCAGGCAAGGTCATGTCAGGCTGGGCCCAGCCCATTCTCTTCACACAGACTGTGGGTCAGGCAGCGCTGCAGCAGGCATGGCATGGTTGGTCCCATGCTGCAGGGGGTTGGGCATTTGGAAGCCCCCCTTCAAATCCTATATCCCCCACACACGCACACATCCCCACACCACCCTAGATTTCCCCACACCTCCCACCCCCTCCTTCAAGTCCCACACCCCCCTATGCGCGCCGGGTCTGACCCCGGGTCGCTTACGTTGCTCTGCACACGGGCTGTGGCCAGCAGCCCGGGCAGGCCGGATCGGAGAGGGCGGGCGCCGAGCTAGAATTAGGCATAGACACGTAACGGTTGATTTTAAGATTATTTTACTTACACCGAGATGGTCGTGGTGTAGGCTGAGAACTTGCTTGAGTTGCGGTTACAACAAAAAACACGAACACACGTGGAGGTTGCAAGGCTCCATGCAGACAGAACATGAACAATCACGTGGAGGTTGCTAGGCTCCACGCAGACAAACTCCGGATGTCCAGGACAAGCGCGCATTAAACTCGTTACGTCGTATAGTAGGCTCCGTTCGAAGATGGGAAGAGGTGGGCGGTGGATCAGGCCGCCAAACTCCTCTGAGCGACACACAGGGTTTCTATTACCCTGTCGCGCACACCCAGAGTCCCCACGAGATGGATGCGGAGTCCTCTTTGGCTTGGGCGGAAACTGCTCAAGCCTCTTATACGGCTAGCAGGCCAATCGCTAACCACCACGTGTGAATAATTTAGAACTAGCCAATTGCGGGGCACAAATTTGCATACGACGAGCGGGAAACCTTTGCACCGTGCATTTCTGTGCTGCAAAGGAAATGCACCCTGCAAAGATCGCTGCAAAGTGGCAGGAACACTTCCCTGCATGCGGGTTCTCTGTGCAGCAGAACTCCTCCGTGCAACGAAGCTGTATACCCACGGGGATAATTCTTAGTGCTGAATCACACACAAAAAAAATCAGACCTTTGGGTCATGACACCCCCCACCCACCCACACCCCACACACTCCTGCAAACCTAACATCCCCCCACATCCACCACCCCTCCACCCACCAAAATTTCCCCATATCCACATACTTCACACCATGCCCACACCCACCCACATTCCACCACATCCCTTCTGCAAATCTAACATCCCCCTATCACAAACCCAGCATGCCCAGCTGCCAGACAGCATGAGACCTACTGGCAGGAGCTGTGGCTGCAGGGGCAGCTATCCCCACATCCTGGCTAGTGAAGGGGTCAGGGGGAGCTCTAATTTTTCTATTATATGAAAATCAAATCAAACATCAAAACATAGATATTTAGAATTTATTTTATTATGATGATAGAGACAGTGGTAAGCTTCCAAACTGCTTTTAAATTGTAAATATATCAACAAAACTGTGCCCAACTGATCGACAACTCTCTCTTCCTATGTACATATATAGTGGTCTTTTGTTTTAATTGTGGAAGAACATGGATTTGGGGGTATTTTAAAGAGTGAATTTGGTTTGGTTTTTTTTTCAGAGAATGTGCAGTTTTTAAGTGGGGAACACTTTTAGATATATAGGGAGTAAAAGGAAGGCCCAGGGAGGAATAGGACCCCTGCTAAATGGGCAGAAGCAATTGGTGACAGATAGGGGGGACAAGGCTGAACTCCTCAACGAGTTCTTTGCCTCAGTGTTGCTAAGCGAGGGGCACGACAAGTCTCTCACTGGGGTTGTAGAGAGGCAGCAGCAAGGCGCCAGACTTCCATGCGTAGATCCTGAGGTGGTGCAGAGTCACTTGGAAGAACTGGATGCCTTTCAGTCGGCAGGCCCGGATGGGCTCCATCCGAGGGTGCTGAAGGCACTGGCCGACGTCATTGCAGAGCCACTGGCGGGAATATTCGAATGCTCGTGGCGCACGGGCCAAGTCCCGGAGGACTGGAAAAGGGCTAACGTGGTCCCCATTTTCAAAAAGGGGAGGAAGGAGGACCCGGGCAACTATAGGCCGGTCAGTCTCACCTCCATCCTTGGTAAAGTATTTGAAAAAATTATCAAGGCTCACATTTGTGAGAGCCCGGCAGGACAAATTATGCTGAGGGGAAACCAGCATGGGTTTGTGGCAGGCAGATCGTGCCTGACCAACCTAGTCTCTTTCTATGACCAGGTTACAAAATGCCTGGACACAGGAGGAGGGGTGGATGTCGTATACTTGGACTTCAGGAAGGCCTTCGATACGGTATCCCACCCCATACTGGTGAACAAATTAAGAGGCTGTGATGTGGATGACTGCACAGTCCGGTGGGTGGCGAATTGGCTAGAGGGTCGCACCCAGAGAGTCGTGGTAGATGGGTCGGTCTCGACCTGGAAGGGTGTGGGCAGTGGGGTCCCGCAGGGTTCGGTCCTTGGACCGATACTCTTTAATGTCTTCATCAGCGACTTGGACGTGGGAGTGAAATGTACTCTGTCCAAGTTTGCAGATGACACAAAGCTATGGGGAGAAGTGGACACGCCGGAGGGCAGGGAACAGCTGCAGGCAGACCTGGATAGGCTGGACAAGTGGGCAGAAAACAACAGGATGCAGTTCAACAAGGAGAAATGCAAAGTGCTGCACCTAGGGAGGAAAAATGTCCAGCACACCTACAGCCTAGGGAATGACCTGCTGGGTGGCACAGAGGTGGAAAGGGATCTTGGAGTCCTAGTGGACTCCAAGTTGAACATGAGCCGGCAGTGTGACGAAGCCATCAGAAAAGCCAATGGCACTTTATCGTGCATCAGCAGATGCATGACAAATAGGTCCAGGGAGGTGATACTTCCCCTCTATAGGGCATTGGTCAGACCGCAGTTGGAGTACTGCGTGCAATTCTGGGCGCCACACTTCAAGAAGGATGCGGATAACCTGGAGAGGGTACAGCGAAGGGCAACTCGTATGGTCAAGGGCCTGCAGACCAAGCCCTACGAGGAGAGACTAGAGAAACTGGACCTTTTCAGCCTCCGCAAGAGAAGGTTGAGAGGCGACCTTGTGGCTGCCTATAAGTTCATCACAGGGGTACAGAAGGGAATTGGTGAGTATTTATTCACCAAGGCGCCCCCGGGGGTTACAAGAAACAATGGCCACAAGCTAGCAGAGAGCAGATATAGACTGGACATTAGGAAGAACTTCTTCACAGTTCGAGTGGCCAAGGTCTGGAACGGGCTCCCAAGGGAGGTGGTGCTCTCCCCTACCCTGGGGGTCTTCAAGAGGAGGTTAGACGAGTATCTAGCTGGGGTCATCTAGACCCAGCACTCTTTCCTGCTTATGCAGGGGGTCGGACTTGATGATCTATTGAGGTCCCTTCCGACCCTAACATCTATGAATCTATGAACCAGAATTCCTGTTAGTGAGGCAAATGGCTAGACCTGGACAGAGGACCCAGCTGGAGGACAAATGAGGTGGCTGACCTCCTGGCCATTTGACAGTTCAAAGAAGGCCACCACACTGAGTATATCTTCCAAGCAATAGCTGCCCAGATGGTAGTGCAGGGGCAGACATGGCAGCAGTGTTGCACAAATGCCAACTGTGCAGCCACAGCCCATGGGCAGCTGGCCCAGAGGTGCAGATGCCTCTGCTATAGTGCCCATGCCACACCCCAGGCAGCTTTGTGGTCCCCATCCAGGTCTAGCAGGTGCACAACCTCAGGGCTGCATGCTATCACCACGTGCTGTCATCCAGGTGGCAGCAGGTCAGCCAGGCAGCGTCTTCCACTGCCAAGCTGCTGCAGTGAGTAGAGGGTGGAGGGAACCCTAAATCAGGGCTGCATAAGCAGTCCAGCTGGCACAAGGGGCTACTGTCCCCAGGTACCAATTGGCAGGCCCCAAGAGCTCCTTATATCTTCCATATTAACTTGGGCTTTAAGGCCCACCAGTTAACTGTTAGCCCCCACTGGGTGGGGCCAAAGGTTGAAGGATGCAACTACTATTTTTTTTTTTTTTGTGAGACAACTAAGGAATAAAAGGGTAGGAGTGATGTGGGGGTCAAAGGTTCAAAATGTGAAAATAAGTTCTCCAAAGCAGGCCACAGAGCAGAGCCCCCCAGGTCACACCCACCGGTCCTCAAAGGCATCCAAGGAGCCAGTGGATGCTGCCCAGTAGTGCTGTGCCCAGAAACGTGCTCAGACAAGTGAAAGGAAAGCATCCCCACAGTCTCTGGGCACCTTCCCAGCCAGAGCCTCCTTCCTGGTTAAGTATAGGGCCCACTTGGCCAGGGCCAGGAGGAGGTTGACCAGGAGGTCCCAGGACTTGGTGGGGTCACAGACAGGGTGACCAAAAACAAAAAAGTGGGGGGTGAAATTCAACAAGAACTCAGGAAGAAGTTCTGGAGGTGGAGGGGCTGCAGCCTGGCACACTTGAGGGTCATGTGCACCAGGGTCTCCCTCTGCCCGCAGAAGGGACAGGAGACCAGGGTGTCTGTGAAGCTCACCACATACATGCCTGTGGTGATGGCTCCATGGAGGAGCTGCCATCTGAGCTCCCCATTGGCTTGTGGGATGAGTATGGAGTACAGACTCAGCCACTGGAGTGCCCCAGCCATGCCCTGACCAAGCAGGTCCCACCACTTGGTGTCTGGGTGGGGCACAATGGTGGCATGATGGATTGTGCAGCACATGAGCATATAGAGGTGGCAGCACTGGACAGTGGAAAAATCAAACCAGTCTGGTGTCCTCCAGCTGGCTCAGGTAGTAGGGCAGGGAGTGCTGTGAGGTTGGGCAAAGCACCAGTCCCACAACAAACTCTGGTGGCCTGGAAGACACAGGGAGGCAGGGACCAGCACCATGCAGGTTCTTGTCAACACATGCAAGGGCATCACAAGGTAGGGCAGATTTCACCTCCTGAACCAGACAGCATGTTGCATGTCATGGGTAGACCCATGCACCGGGTCAGCTTAGTGGGGTCCACCCACTCCTGCCTATTGTAGTCCAAGAGGTCTGTGATACAAGTGACACCAGCCAGGATCAACTTCTGTCACAACTGGGGCGCCACTGCTGTCAGCACCTCCAGCTGGGAGTTCCAAAAGAGGGGCTCAATGAGCAGGTTGGCACCCTGAGAGAGTGTTGCAGGGGACATGGAGGCAGCGACCAGCCTCCAGGCCCAGATAAGGTCCTGGTAGAACTTTGGCAGCCCTCACAGGTCCTGCAGGGAGAAGCCCCACAGGCTGAGGAGCTGCCAGTCATATCAGAGCCTCCAGAAGTGGCAGAGGAAGGTGTGCCCCATGTGACACCATGTCAAGTGGCTACTGACACCATATGGCAGCCACTGCAGGGCCTGAAGGTGGAACATCTGCATAGACAAACCAGGCCCTGGCTGCCCTCCTGAAAGGGAAGGCTCAGGAACTCTGCAGTAACCCAGTGGCATCCTGGCCAGAAATACTCCAGCACCCATGTCTGGAGCCCTGCCAGGACCTTAGTGGGGGTATAGGAAGGGTGTGTAAGCAGTGCCAGAGCATGGACAAGACCAGCTGGTTCAGCACTAGCACTCTCCCACAGGGGGAGAGACACCTCAGGAGTACTGCCCATGCCCAGAGCCACTCCATCCTTGCCTCCAGCTGGTGCCAGTTCTCTGGTGGGGGGGGGGGGGCCTGTGAAGGACAGGTAGACCCCCAAGTAGAGCAGCAAGCCCGTGCTTCAGCAGATCCTGCAGAGTGTGGGTAGGAATGAGCCCACCTGCCACCCATCACCCACCGCCAGGCCAAAATTCTTGACCCAGTTGACCCAGGCAGAGGAGGCTGCTAAGTATAATTCCTGGCAGGCCTCCACCTGTGCAGGTCACCCGAGTCCTGGACCATGAGGAGTGTGCTGTCAGCATACGCTGACAGGACTAGCTGCACCACTGGAGGAGGTTGGTCAGACTCCTGGGGTGGAGGCTGTGGGGGCATCAATCCCCTTGAGGGCTTGGCTGGGATCTGCCCCCATAGTGGGGGGCTGAAGGAAGCTCTGTAGGGGCATCTGCACCCCCAGAAGATTCCTGCCCTACCATTGTTTCACATGAGGAAGGGGAAAACAATAAAGAAAACCAAAATATACAGTGAGGCTGGTGAATCTAATAGGGCCAGTCTGGGGTTGGGGGGAAATTGGGACTGGGGGGAAAGGGGCCAACCCACAGGAAAAAAAAATGGGAGGGCTATGCTTGGGGAATGTAGGGGAAGGGGAACACACACAAGGGCTGGGGAGACTCAAGCTGGCTTACTCAACCACACACCAAACACCAGGACAGGGCAAGTGGACTGCAGAACTTACCACACAAAGGCAAAAAACACACAGGGAAGGCTGCTGAGGCAGATGTCAAAGATGGCTGGTGCTGTGGAGGGGCTTTGTTTGTTGAAGATCAGTCCAGGAGCCCCTCAGGCCTCCAGCCAGGCACTCAGCAGCAGAGCAATAGGCAGGAAAACAAAGCAGGATCAGATGCAGTAAGTGCAAAAGCAATTAGTCAATTAGAGAGTAATCCAGTGCAGTTGTGGTGTTGAGTGGTGCAAGGTGGTGCAGCAGGGAATCTCCCTCTCTCCTGAGATGGGGCAGCAGCAGAACAGACGGCAGCAGTAGCAGCAACAGGAGCAGCAGCAGTGGTAGCAGCCATCCAGTTCAGCCACTCAGGGTGTGCTTCAGGTGAAAGTGGAAGTGAAGGCAGGGGGTGGCCTGCCAAGCCAGCTGGGGCAGGCAAGGCACCTTTAGACTCTGGCAGTGATGGTGGAGGAGGGGTCCACAGGCAGTGTAGGCTTCCTCCCCAGGCTGTCCCTCAACTGCAGTTTGGTGGTGGGCTGGGCAGCAGGCCGGAACAGGGGTGCAGAAGCTAGGGTACAGTGCAGTGCGGTGAGCCCCTCCTCAAAGGAGGGCAGCAGCATGCAGCACAGGACCCCCCCCATGGGGGGGGTAGCAATAGCAGCAGCAGCCCAAAGCAGGAAGGGATACAGCCAACTTGCCCCTAAAAGCTCTGAGAACAAGCCAGCAGCAGGCAGAGACAGGAAGGGGCCTGGCCATCTTCTCCCCAGAAGCTCCTGAGACCAAGCTTGCAGTAACCAGCAGCAGCAGCTTGGGACAAGAAGGGGCGTGGCCAACTTCCTCCCAGAGGCTCCTCCGCCAGAAGCTCCTGAGAGTGAGTAGCCCTGAGCTTTTTGCCAGGGCAGCTTTTTATACCACTGGGACCAGCACAGGTGCTTGCCCCAGACTCTAGCTCTCACTGGCTGCAGATCAGGGCAGAGCTGAGCAAGGTCATTTTGCCTCAAGTGGCACAACTTGCCCCATACCAAAATGCATGTTCAGGCATATGTGCTGAGGCAAAAATCTCCAGCACAAACTTGTGCCATTCCTATTTGAACTGCTGCAAGAGCACGTGCCTGCATGTGTGGACATGCACAATGAAAACAAAAGGTCAAGGACTGTAGTATCATGCCTCAAATATATTCTCACTTACAGTTTCTTCTATCTTCAGCTAAGCAAACTGCCCCATATAAATATAAATGAGAAAGCAAGTAGTCCTGTAAAAGTTGGATATTACTGCATATCCTATAGACCCTGAAACAGTTGGTCCTTGTCTTATACCCAAATTTTCCTAAATTTTCTTTTGAAGAATATTTTGTTGGTGAGGGACTGATAACAAGTGAATACTTTTTAGTTTTTAAAAACTGGCATTTTTTTTAATTTTTGCCTTGAGATTATCTAGGGATTGATTAAAAACTTGAACATTTTTTACAAGTTTTGCTTCATCAGAAAGTAATATTTTAATCAAAATTATTCTGACCAGAAAAAAAAATCAACTAGCTGTGCTCTCAATTGCCTGTCTCCTAACATTCATACCATCCATGTCCTCCTGTGCAAAGCATCCACCTTCACTTCTTTAAACTCCTTGAAATATTTTCAACAGATATCTGCTTCTCTGAACACCATGCTTATTGCCCTATCTTGTGTGATGGTATATTATAAAAATTATACATTCTTAAAACAGAAACCAATAAGAATAAAAATCCCATCTACATTTATAACATTATGACTTGGGTTTTCAAAGTGTAAGCGTGAAGCACCTAAATGCTACAACTAACACTGTAATTGACAATATTTGATACAAAAATGCCATCATTGTTCAAAAATCAGTTCAATATTCCCAATATCTTACTTAAGTTTTCTAAATCTATTAATAAAACATGCTAGATGATAAAGTTTTAATATTTGCAAAACTATTGCTTTCTTGATCAATCAGAAAAAAGAGCTTTATGATGTTGCTAAATCAACATATTAAATAATATATTTTCATAGATTTCATACAGTATAAATTAAAGCCCTTATAACCAGTGGCACACAAGTAGACTGTTGTTTTCATTTACAAGTAAGCTGTCCAGAGCAAAAGTTCTGGGTCCGTGTCTGCCTTCTGATACACAGTGAGGGAGCAATGAGTGTCTTTTAAATATCTATACAAGAGATATGTGGTCTTACCAAATAGAGAGCTATCTATTACAGAATACAACTGAGCCCCTACCTAAAATGTTCCACATTCATGCTGTATTCTGGATTCATGGAATATTTTGGAAAACACCAGAGGCAATCCTTTGATCTCCTTTGATCATTAACTGAACACAAAGCCAACTGGGATTTTCTTCTACTGATGACTGCAGCGCTTAGCCCTCTATAATTTGTACAAGAATTAAAGAATAAATTGTAAAAATTGAGATAATCTAAATATGCTGCCTCATAATAAATGAACTTTCTCAACTCTCAAGACATGTTACAAAGGTTCAAAGCAATAATGACTAAAAATCTCTTACCTGTTCCGTATTAAGGAACTTCAGTGGACTGGTGAAATGAAGATCTCTTTCCTCTGTCCGTTGTCCATATGTAGCATGCAGCTTGGAAGGGGAAAAAAAAGGCTTTAAATAAAAATGTGAATGTGTGTGACAGAATGGAGAACAGATTATATTTTCCACTGTCCCGCTTTCTAGAATTTAACAGGATATTCATTTAAGTCCGTATGCGTGGGTCTAAAAGAATTTTGGATACAAAGAGTCACTGTTAAAGTTCAAAACATGTTTCACAATAAAGATAAAATTATTGCTTGCTTATTTAATAACTGTATTAGAGAGGAGAGAGTAGCAACATATAATTTTCATGTTGTCTGTGATTGAACTAATCAAAATCATTAAAAAATTATTGGTTTTAGATTTTTTCTATGTGACTGGATTGTTAAGTTAGTTACCACACATGCCAAATATAAGTGTATAAGGACCATTTTTGGTATGGATTTACTTATGTACAAGAACACTAACACTTGTTCTACTGGCATTATCGTAATAAATTATTTTTAATCAGAATGGCTGTGTTAGGAGTTTTCATATTTGTTTTTTTCAACCTTCACTTTGTCTTTTTGGAAAAATATATATTTTCTGTTTTTCTAGTGAGCATAAGCAGCTACTAAACATGGTCATGCTCCATTCCTCAAATGTTTTAGTGTGTGGGAGAAAGAATGGAAATAGATTTTCAAGGACATTGTGCATTTTGTACTGAAAACAAAACAAGTAATGAAAGTTTTTGTAGCTGAGGACTGGACAGCAGGAAAACTGGATTCTATTCCTACTTCTGAATCAGACTTCTTGTAGGACTCTGGGCAAGTCTCTGTAACCTTGTCCTAACCAAAATAGTTTGACAATACATGAATAATTCCAATTCCTTGGTGTGTCTGTAATTTACAATGCATCAATACAGTAGCATAACTAGGGGAGAAGTAAGCAGGAACCAGATGTAGACATTGTTTTAGAGGGGGCACCAGAATTACCCCCTGCACTCCAGGAGTCTTTCATAGATTTCATAGACATTAGGGCTGAAAGGGACCTTGGAAGATCATCGAGCCCAGCCCCCTGCCCTAGAGGCAGGAAGTCAGGTAGGGTCAAAGGATCCCAGCAAGATAGATACAAGGGAAAGGGGCCAGGAGGCTTCCCTGGCTGACCAGAGAAATCCAGGGCAGCCTAAGGGACAAAAGGGGAGCACATAAAAAGTGGAAACAGGGAGAGATCACCAAAGATGAATATACCTCCTCTGCTCGTGCCTGCAGGGAGGCAGTTAGACAGGCCAAAGCTACCATGGAGCTGAGGATGGCAACCCAAGTAAAAGACAACAAGAAATTGATTTTTAGATATATAGGGAGTAAAAGGAAGGCCCAGGGAGGAATAGGACCCCTGCTAAATGGGCAGAAACAATTGGTGACAGACAGGGGGGACAAGGCTGAACTCCTCAACGAGTTCTTTGCCTCAGTGTTCCTAAGCGAGAGGCACAACAAGTCTCTCACTGGGGTTGTAGAAAGGCAGCAGCAAGGTGCCAGACTTCCATGCGTAGACCCTGAGATGGTGCAGAGTCACTTGGAAGAACTGGGTGCCTTTAAGTCGGCAGGCCCGGATGAGCTCCATCCGAGGGTGCTGAAGGCACTGGCCGACATCATTGCAGAGCCACTGGCGGGAATATTTGAATGCTCGTGGCGCACGGGCCAAGTCCTGAAGGACTGGAAAAGGGCCAACGTGGTCCCCGTTTTAAAAAAGGGGAGGAAGGAGGACCCGGGCAACTATAGGCCGGTCAGTCTCACCTCAATCCTTGGCAAAGTCTTTGAAAAAATTATCAAGGCTCACATTTGTGAGAGCCCGGCAGGACAAATTATGCTGAGGGGAAATCAGCACGGGTTCATGGCAGGCAGATCGTGCCTGACCAATCTAGTTTCTTTTTATGACCAGGTTACGAAACGCCTGGACACAGGAGCAGGGGTGGATGTCGTATACTTAGACTTCAGGAAGACCTTCGATACGGTATCCCACCCCATACTGGTAAACAAGTTAAGAGGCTGTGACTTGGATGACTACACAGTCCGGTGGGTGGCGAATTGGCTGGAGGGTCGCACCCAGAGAGTCGTGGTGGATGGGTCAGTTTCGACCTGGAAGGGTGTGGGCAGTGGGGTCCCGCAGGGTTCAGTCCTTGGACCGATACTCTTTAATGTCTTCATCAGTGACTTGGACGAGGGAGTCAAATGTACTCTGTCCAAGTTTGCAGATGACACAAAGCTATGGGGGATGTAGACACGCCGGAGGGCAGGGAACAGCTGCAAGCAGATCTGGACAGGTTGGACAAGTGGGCAGAAAACAACAGGATGCAGTTCAACAAGGAGAAATGCAAAGTGCTGCACCTAGGGAGGAAGAATGTCCAGCACACCTACAGCCTAGGGAATGACCTGCTGGGTGGCACAGAGGTGGAAAGGGATCTTGGAGTCCTAGTGGACTCCAAGATGAACATGAGTCGGCAGTGTGACGAAGCCATCAAAAAAGCCAATGGCACTTTATCGTGCATCAGCAGATGCATGACGAATAGGTCCAAGGAGGTGATACTTCCCCTCTATCGGGCGCTGGTCAGACCGCAGTTGGAGTACTGTGTGCAATTCTGGGCGCCGCAATTCAAGAGGGATGCGGATAACCTGGAGAGGGTCCAGAGAAGGGCCACTCGTATGGTTAAGGGCCTGCAGTCCAAGCCCTACGAGGAGAGACTAGAGAAACTGGACCTTTTCAGCCTCCGCAAGAGAAGGTTGAGAGGCGACCTTGTGGCCGCCTATAAGTTCATCACAGGGGCACAGAAGGGAATTGGTGAGGATTTATTCACCAAGGCGCCCCCGGGGGTTACAAGAAACAATGGCCACAAGCTAGCAGAGAGCAGATTTAGATTGGACATTAGAAAGAACTTCTTCACAGTTCGAGTGGCCAGGGTCTGGAACGGGCTCCCAAGGGAGGTGGTGCTCTCCCCTACCCTGGGGGTCTTCAAGAGGAGGTTAGATGAGCATCTAGCTGGGGTCATCTAGACCCAGCATTCTTTCCTGCTTATGCAGGGGGTCGGACTCGATGATCTTTTGAGTTCCCTTCCGATCCTAACATCTATGAATATATGAATCTATGTCCAAATTTTTCTTAAAAGAGTCCAGAGTAGGTGCTTGCACCACCTCTGGAGGCAGTTTATTCCAGGCCTTGGGGGCTCAGACAGTAAATATGTTTTCCCTTATGTCCAGCCTGAAATGGTCTTGGAGGAGTTTGTGACTGTTTGACCTTATCATCCCTTGGGGCACTCTGGTGAACAGGCATTCTACCAGATCCTGATTATAGATCCCTTATATATTTATAAGCAGCCACCAGGTCCCCCCTGAGCCTGCGGTTTTCCAGGCTGAAGAGTCCCATGGCTCTCAGCCTCTCATCATAGGGTCTGTTCTCCTGCCCTCTGAATGTACATGTGGCTCTCCTCTGGACTCTCTCAAGCTTTTCCACATCCTTTTTAAATTGTGGAGCCCAGAATTGGATACAGTACTCCAGCTGCGGCCTCACCAAGGCTGAGTACAGTGGGAGGATGATATCCTAGGATTTGCTTGAGAAGCATCTATGGATGCAAGCCAGGCCAGCTTATATTCATCTTGTGGTCAGTCATGACCCCCAAGTCCCTTTTGTCCATGGTGCTAGCAAGCGTAGCACTGCCAGCCCTATAAGCATGCTATGGGTTTTCTTTTTCCCCCAAGGTGGAGTACCTTGCATTTTTCAGTGTTGAATACCATCAGGTTTTCATCCACTCATTTTCTAAGCCTGTCAAGGTCAGCCTGGATCACCAGCCTATCCTCATGTGTGGACGCTTTACCCCAAAGTTTGATGTCATCAGCAAACTTGGCCAGTCTACTTCTGACACCAATTTCTAAATAATTAATAAAGATGTTAAAGAGTATAGGTCCAAAGATAGAGCCTGGGGGGACCCCACTGGCCATGACACACCATGATGATTTATTTGCATCTATCATCACTCTCTGGGTTCGATGTCGGAGCCAATTTCCCAGCCATCGGACTTTGATGTAGCCAAGGCCACGGTTGGCCAATTTTTCCATAAGGAGATCATGGGACATCAGATCAAAGGCTTTTTTAAAATCAAGATATATGATGTCAATCTATTCTCCCTTGTCCAGGTGATACATCATAGAAGGAGATGAGATTGGTCAGGCAAGACCTACCCACAGCAAACCCTTGCTGGCTGTCCCTCAGGATGTTGCCATCAGCCAGTTTATCAAGTATGGTCTCTTTGATAATTTTTTCCAAGATCTTCCCCAGGATAGAGCTCAGGCTGATAGGCCTATAGCTCCATGTATCTACTTTCCTCCCTTTCTTGAAGATAGGCACCACATTGGCCTTCTTCCAATATTCAGGCACTTCACCTGAGCGCCATGAGCTCTCAAAGATCCATGCCAGTGGCTGAGCTATGATGCTTGCCAGCTCCTTAAATACCCTAGGGTGTAAACTATCAGGGCCAGCTGACTTGAAGCTGTCCAGCCTATCAAGGTGTTCCTTTACATGGTCTACAGTGATGTAGGGTAACAATTCTCCCTCACCCTGGCCATCCTGTACCATGTTCAGCAGGGTGGTCCCTTGGAGCTGGTGGAAAACTGACACAAAATACCAATTAAGCAGATTGGCTTTTTCCTGGGTGTCAGTTGTCCCATTTGGTTTATCAGGGATGCAATGTTACCCTTGCTTTTCTTCCAGGTCCCGCTCAAGTAGCTCACTACCCTGCTGCACCCACAGACAAAAGTGCTTGCTAAGGTATGCAAGCACTGATGTTATTGAAGTGACTGTATTTGCACTAAAGAAGATGCCTTGCCATCTAGCCCTGTGCATTTGTAATGTTAGTGAAGTAAAGTACCCACAATGCAGGCCCAAAACACAATTCCAGAATCTTCTTGAACACAATTCTCCCTGCATTCCTATACAAATTACACAGTATTTATTTAGCTAAAATTCCCATTTGAGCACACAGTTCAATTTTTCAATTAGAACTATCCAGTTAATGAGTAATACACAAATGCAACTGTCTTTTCTCCTCTGCCATGGACTATCCCGGTCATGATTGATCTCAGTAGTCAATATTATTTATCTCAATAGTCAAAGATTTCCTCCTCTGGCCTCTTCTAATTGGTTGGCCTTCTAGTCCCATGTCAGCTGGTTTGACAGCTGGCCAATTCACCTGTCCTTTCTTCCTGTATTCCACACTGTCCTTGCTAACCTCTTTGTCCTATCCTTCACCTATTTCTTTTCTCCTTCAACATTTTATTCCCATCCACAAATCTTTCCTCCTTTACAAGCTTTACAAGTGACACAAGCTAGATTCTGCAGCACTTGAAATAAAGCTGTAGAATGTGGCCTGCCTGATGAAAGAAAGTCTGCCAAAGGATAATATATTAAGGTTTGATTTGATTTCTCTATATGTTCCCAATGTCACACCTCTGTCATAGATATTTGCAAACATGAGAACAAAGTATAAAAAGTTTTGCCAAGAGGTATAACTAGCATTTTGGGTACCCTGGGCAGGAGATCAGGGTATGGCTAGAAGGGGTATGCCCAGCTACTGTTGCTTTGGCTCATACTTCCCACACCCTTGCTGCTGCCATGCGGGCTCACCAGGGGCCAGCGCTCCCCCTAAATCAACAAATGAAGCCAGTGCCTCATTCATCCTGGTCTACCTATACTTTGAAGTTAAAAAATTATTTTAAAGACTGAACTGGTATGCTATCTGCTTGTGTAACTTGATACTGTCTATTATCCTATAGTGGGCTTCCTTCTATTTTAAACAACATACCAGGTATTCTAAGACCTTTACAAAAGAAGCAGAAAAAGAAGTTATAGCACTCAGAATTTTATGCATAGTTACCTCCAGTTACACAATGTTCTTGTCCTGCTTTAAAAAGCAGCTGTGTATATGGAGTCAATTATCACCTGTTTATACTTTACAGTTAAATGAGTTTGATCATTATTTTCCTAAATGGATCAAAGCCAAATGGGTGTTATTTTGTTCAAAGAATCAAAATTCCTTTAAATATTTTAGACTTTGGGCTGGCAGCATCTGTAAATAATATTGCCCACACATTTAATTAACATAAACTAATCAAAACAATTATAGCATTTAAAAAGTGGCTAGACACCCCCCACCCTTTGATATGAACAGCAGTTTATCATTGTCACTGGTTCCATATCCAGATTTGCTGCTTAATTTTTCAGTTTAAATATACAAGAAATACTTTAAAGAAAATTATATTAAAATATTAACACAAAAAATGCAGATCCAGCATCTACTTCTTATGTATCTGAGCTTTGATTTGACAGCTTTAAAATGAGTAAGGAATGGGAATTATGGGCAGCTATACATGGTAGCTGCAGATAAGAAAAACAATTCAGGTAATTTATTGTCAGAACTACCACTCCAGGGGATTTTTATAAACACTGGAATCAATTTAAAAAAAAAAACAAAAAAAAAAAACCTTTCAAACACCCAATTTCCCACAATATATAGAAAATTATCTTGTGTTATTACAAAGTGTTTCTAACATTAGCCATTCCCATCTATTCTATTTAGGTTCTTCTACTATATCCCCAATGCTATAGTTTTTGAGTGCCTTTCAGCAGCCCATTAAATAATGTGACTAACATATTTCACATGTGGCTAGGGAAGTCGTACTTGGAAAGTAAAGTTTTAATTTGGCTGGGTTTGAGTTGGGTTTTCTTGTTTTTTGGATTTTTGCTTTTAAGTTGCAAATCTACTGTGTTTTGTGCTGTCTTTTCTTTAGAAATTGTCAAATGAATATACCTGTATTTGGAGCAAAAGATGGCAAAGTTGTTGCAATCCTTAAATTCTATGATCATGCCAGAGATGGATGGGGTTTTTTTACCTTAGCTATGGACAGCTCTTCTCTAATATAATAAAAGCCATAGTCTGTGTGTCTGTCTGTCCATAATACCCTGGGCCAACTGAGCCTATGCTGCCAAATGGGCAGGTGCTGATTGGCTAGGCAGCCTGGGCTGCCCAGGCCCAAGTTTGAGCCGCTAATGGGGAAGTTTGACAGAGGGGAACATGCCCTGGCCACCCAAGCAGTGGGGCTGCCCACCAAAACAGTCAGCAGGGAGGGGGAGGCGGTGAGCAGGAAGGGAGGGGAGGGGAGACAGGCAGATAAGGGCCAGGTGGAAACAGAGTGGCAGGGTGGAACAGGGCCAGATATGGAGGCAGCACAAGGCTCATAGGCAAAGGGAGGGAAAAAAAATTGCGGGGGGGGGGGCTGAGCATGAACATGCGTGACCTCACACCCCACCCCGGAGGAAAAGTCTGAGGGGAGGGGGAGAGTGCAACTGGGAGTGGACAAGGATCAGGAGGGAGCAGAGCAGAGCTGGGATCTGGGCCCACTGCACTCATACAGCCGCCCCTTCCCCCACACCCAGGGCTCTTGCCCAGTGCCTGTGGCCCCCGCAACACTGCAGCCCCCCAGCCCTGCACCAGCCCCAGCTGCCTCCCTGCACCACCCAGGGGGGCCCAGAGCTGGGGATCTGTATGGCACCAGCCTTGGCTGCAGTGGAGGGGATGGAGAACTTAGGGCCCCCACACACACCCCGTCCCAAGTCTTCCTTGGGAAGAGCCTGGTGCAGCCCAGTGGCTCCTCCAGAGGTGCAGCACTTGGGGGGCATGGGGCAAAGATGGCTTAAGCTGAGGCTGGGCTCTGCCTGCTCCCTAGATGCGCACCTCACTCTCACCTTTGACAGTGGCGTGGCACCATGTGCATCCCCACTGGGCAGGCTGGGCAGTGAGGCACATGGCACCACATCACTGTCAAAGCAGCAATGAGGTGCACAGGCAGGGAGCAGATAGAGTCTGTTCCACTGCTGCAGCTGCCCTTACCCTGTGCACAAATTGGGTGTAACGTTCCCCCCCCCCCCCACACACACACAACTCTTGGCTTCCCAGTGCCATGCCTCTGGAAGAACCACTAAGTTGCGCTGGGCTCTTTCCGGGCATGACCCAGGGTGGGGCGGGCATGTGAGACCTGAGGGCTCCAGCCCAGCAGTGCAGCTGAGGCTGGCCCCGCTCCAGCCCCAGCTCCAGGCCCCCCTGGGCAGTGCAGGGAGGCAGGCTGGGCCGGGAGGGCTGCGATTTTACAGGGTCTGCTGGCAGTGGGCAATGACCTCAGGCATGAGGGAAGGGGTGGCCATGCAGGCCCCTGGCCCAGCTCTGCTCCAGTCCTGGTTCCCCTCCCCCCACAGACTTTCCCACCTGGGGGGGGGGGCATGCAAGCTCACATGCTCAGCCCCCACAAAATTCTTTTTCTCCCTCCACATGTGCACACATGCATGTGCCTGTGTGCATCTGTGTGTCTGTTCATTGCAGGAGGGAGAGTGTGCTTGTGTCTGTCCATTTGCAAAGAGTGAGTGAGTAGGGTGCACACCTGTCTGTTTGTGTGTTTATGTACATGCAGAAGTGTGCGTGCATGTGCCTGTGTTCATGGCAGAGAAAGTGTGTTTATGTTTCTGTGTCCATGTGCAGAGTGAGTGAGAGTGTGCGCCCATCTACATGTGTGTGTGCATGTGTTTGTGTGTGTGTGTACATGCATGCATCTGTTCATGACAGGAGGGAGAGTGTGTTTGTGTCTGTGTGTCCATGTGCAGAGAGTGAGTGAAAGTAGTGTGCACCTGTCTGTGTGCACAACTGCATGTGTGCGCCTGTGTGTGTGTATGTTTGGCCATAGTGGGACAGGGGGACAGGGAGAAGGAAGAAGAGGCGGGCATGTGCCCAACCACCCCCAGCCCAGCAGGGTCCCCCCCAGCCTCCCCCACAAGCACCAGGAGGGGAAGGGGCCCTGCCCACCCCCCACATCCCTGTAGCCCAGGTCGCAAGGGCAGAGGGGGCCTCCAATTTTGTGTTTGCCCAGGGCCCTAGTGCACATTAATCCAGCTCTTGGTGTGGGGCTGGATGCAGAGTAGTGGGGGTTGGTGCGGAGCTGGACACAGAGCGGCATGGGGAGGACACAGGACCATATGCAGAGCAGCGGCAAATTAGGACACTGGCTGGCAGTGGTGGCCACTGCATGAAAGCTTCCCCAGCCCCCACATCCCTATTCCTGGGAGGCAGCAGTGGCATGGGGTGGTGGGTGCCAGTGCTCTGTCCCCACCCACCCCTTCGGCCCCCATCATTCTTGATGGGCAATTGGCTAGTTTATCATATACATCATCTGTACTTGATGCAACTACCCCAACACAATCAGCCATAGTTCCTTTGAGAATTACTTTGGAAAATAAATGGTAAAACTGTACTAGTATAAGCTATCCCAGTTTAGGTGTCATCTACCATGTTCATCTTGTCGTTTTTTAAAGACAAAGAAGTTATTGCCTGTTCAATTCCAACTCTCACCACACTAGACTGATAGCCACCTATTACAAGCAACTTCCCCCAGGTAACTGCTCATTCACTAACCTAATGTGGGGAGCTTTAAACTACATTCACCAGTGGATGGGTAGACAAAGACCTGGATAGACAAAGCCTTGGCTGGGATGTTTTAGTTGGGAATGGTTCTGCTTTGCCTAAGGGATTAGACTAGATGACTTCCTGAGTTCCCTTCCAGCCCTAATTTTCTATGAATCTGTGATTCTATGATCTCTCCATTCCTGATCCCAATGTAAATTTACATCAGTATACAAAACCAATATAGGTTATACCACTGTATATGATGATCTCTGTAGGGCCAGAAATTCACCGGTGAGGATTTAGGGAAAACCAAAATAAGGATTATTACATTTGGTGCCATATTTTTTTACAAGAAAAGAAAGAAAACATGAGATGCCAAATTAAGTGATCTTTACCCTTTCATTTCCTATTTTCATTAATATTAAAAAAGCAGCAGTTATAAGCATGGTTGTTATTATAGCCATGCAAATAATTGTTTTGTTTGTTTTGTTTTAATTACTTAAGTTATGAGCATTAAAAAAAAAACAGATAAGGACAAATTTGAAATTTTGTAATATTTTCAAAATGTTCAGTGAACCAGAAGGTTCAAAATCCAAAATCTGTCTTTTGCTTGAAAAACAATTTATTTTCATTTTATTAAATGTTTAAATCTTTAATAAAATGGAAGAAAAATGATACATGAAGTGTTATATAGAATGTGAAAATTAAAAATATTCATAAAAATATTTAAACAAAACTTTTACATTTGTAAAGTTTTTTTTTTATGAACACAATTCAAAATAACAACAACATGAACATGCATTCACTGTCTATATGCAGCTTCATTTTTGATGAAAGTATCAGCCAAAAATCAAACATCTACTATAACAAATTTTAATTATTTTTTTTAATATTTTTGACCTGGTTAGTGGGTGTTTGCATAGTGTGTATATAGAGGCAATTGCATAATAGCTCGAAATAAAGTCTTATTCTTGTATATTGTGTATGGAGGAGAGGGTGGTTGGGGGTGGGTCTGTGTATGTGTTGGGGAATGGGGTATAGGGTATGTGTATGTATGGTGTGGCTGTGGGTGTGCGTATGTGGGTGGGGTTTATGAAGAGGTACCTGAGTGGGGGTGTGGGGAATGTGGGAAATAGTGTGAGTGTGTGGGGAGTTGGGTGTGAGGAGTGTGGGGTTTGTGCAGGTGCTTGTGTGTTGGGGGCATGGGGGAGTTTGTGGGTGTGGGGTTTGTGGGGTATGCATCTTATAAAATGTGGGATATCAAAAAAACTATAACTTAAGAATTTTAATATGAAATGTGAAATATGAGTTGTCGAGTCTAAATTCAAAAGCTTTGCCTTCCTTTTCTCATGTCCTTGTGACAAAATATTTTGCAGTATTCATGGAATTGGTGGAAACTGACTGGGCTCCACCTTGAGTGCTTCTGCTATAACCTCAAACTTGAGACCTCTGAGCTGTCAACTATCACCTTAGCACCCATGCCACCCCAGCCCCCAAAAGCTGTACAAAATAGTGCAAATCATTTATACATAAGTGATTTTGAGAAGCATCTTTTCCCACCCTTCACTTGCAAAATATCATGTGTTATGAAAAAAATAGTGAAAGATAAGTGATTCAAACAGTAGAAAGCACAGGGGCAGATCAGAAGCAGGTGCAGTGGTACAGCCACGCCCCCACCCCTACCCTTTCTGACCATGCTGCCAGAGCAGCAGAACTTAAATCTTGCAGGACATAAGCATCCCCCCCTCCCTTCCCTTCCATGCTCAAAGTCATGTCTCTTCACCTCTCCATCTCCCTCCCCTCCCATTCCCCCTTCACCTGCCTGGGGCGGGGACAGCATGGTGAAGGGGAGCTTCTATCCACTCCAGCTGGACTATGCTGGGGCTGCACCCAGCCCAGGATAGCAACAACAGTAGCTACAAGCAGGTGCATTTCCCCTCCCGTGTCCTACTCCAGGTGTTCCCTGCCAGCCCAGGAGCAGTCATGTGGGGGTGGGACAAGCTCCCTGGCCATTGCCACTGCTGCAGCAGTCTCAAATGAGAGCAGCCCCTGCACAGCTCAGCTGTCAATTGCACCAGCATGATCAACCATAGCTGTAGTCATGCTATTTTTGCACCCCTCTACAAAGGTGGTGCCTGGAGCTTCTGCCCTGATTGTTCCCCTCCTCCCCACAGTTACATTACCACAGTGGGAAATGTTGCGGTGGCATAGGAAAGCCAGATATTACAGAAAGCTGAGCACATGGTGTAGAAAATAAAAACTTTTTAACAGACCTTCTATCTTTTATTATAGAAGTCATCTAAACACTACAAAAGCAGCAAAAGTAAACATGTAGCTAATTATGCTTAAATACAAATTGTAAAAAAAGTATTGGTTGGAAATGTATGGTGCAGTGTGATTTTCTTAGATACTTAAAACTGCATGGTGAGCAAAGGCACAGAGATAAGGAATGTTTAATGTAATCATTTGACTTCTTTAATTAATTAATTTGAGCACTTTAGTTGATCTTAACTGTTTTATTATACAAGGCAGCTGTCATTTTGGGGTACAGAATAAAGGCTGCCCTTTCAAGAATTTTCCACAAGACCTTCTCTCCATCTTTGTGGACCTTTACCTTGTAGAGAAGCACTCAGATAAGAGTAATTATGAGTGACCCTAAACGTTAAGGCTGGCTGGAAAACATACATTCCATTTCCTTAATAAATAAATACATAAATAAATTAAATCAAGTTTTTTGAAGTTTGTTCCTATTCTAATGCAAACTGAGAATGATTTTAATTTTTTTTATGAACTGTGTGTGTGTATCTATGTGCATAAAAGAGAAAGAGAGAGAGAGAGAGAGAGAGAGAGAATTCCCCTCCAAAAAACAATAACTGAATGGGAGGGCCACTCACCTGAGATGTTGAGGAAACCAGGTTGAAGCCCTGACTCATCAAGATGCTAGGATATTCTTAGATAGGTCTCTCTTTCACCAGAAATTCCCTCCTGCACCCAAGAAAACTTCCTGATGAAGCTGATTCAAGACCAAGAGTTTCTGTGAGAAGTTTCAGTTTCTACAAATTGGCATTTTCCAGTGGAAAAAAAATTAATTGAAAATTTTCTAATTAGATTACCGTTAGAAGTATGTTCAGCTACTGCTGAGGGGATGAATCCCTGAGTATATGGACAATACAGAATTAGTCAAGGTAGCACAGGGCCATCAGGTTCAACACTTTATTTCTTTCATTTAAATTAAAAGCAACATTTTTAAATGAATGAAATATTATATGCTATCAGAATTTTAAATAATTTCCTACAGGGATTTTAGCCAGGAAACAGGGAAAATGCTAGATACAGGAGGGCTTATGAGTCACTTTCAGAAAAAACCTGCTTCATTTCCTTTACTCTTAAATGTGATTTTTTTTTTTTTTTTTTTTTTTTTTTTTTTTTTGCAGTGCCAACTTCTGAAGGATGATTAGCAGGGGGTGGGCTTTGAAAATAAGAAAGGCATATAGAAAATGAGAGAGAATTTAAAGACTGCCTCACATGATGCAATGGCTCATTTTGATAGCCTGTCATTTGATTAAATTCCCTTTGAAAATCAGAAAAAAGTGCATTTCACAAAGGTTAATGGGCTGATCCTGCAAACAGTTGTGCATGTACTTAACTTTTATACAGATGAGCAGTACCACTGTACTATAACCTCTGTTATAATTGAAACTCTACTTAAGGTAATGTTTCCAGGAGTGAGTTCTAAAACCCTAATCACAATTCTTTCTGAGGAAGCAGATATAATCAGGCAGCATCTAAAATATTAATCCATAAATATAATATAACAGTAATAGAAATGGCAAACCAAAACCCTTTTGATAAGAATATTTTAGCTAGGATTTTAGCTATAGCTATTTCATCACAAATAAACTAATTAATATGTGTTTAGTACAATGACTGACTAACAACTTATGTTCTCACTCTATTTTAACTTTTGTTTAAGTCTTAGCTTTAAAAATTGTATGTAAAATAACAATTTCACAAATATGAAGCTTGTGGTTCACATGGTGTTTTGTACACAACATTGAAAATGTTATTTAAGAAATGTGTGAATCCTTAATTTTGGCTGTAATTGTTTGATTGTCTTTGAAATAAAGAAGTGATTCTTAACCAGGGTACTGCAGCACCCTCATGTCCCTTAAGATCCTTTTAGGGGTACAGCAGGATGCAACTCTCTGTTTGCACTCAAAATCCCTCCAATACTTGACAAGGTGAGGAAAGCCATCAAGCAGATGACGAACAACAAGGCATCAGGAGCTGATAGAATCCCTGCTGAAATCTTCAAGCAGCGGGGAGACAAGCTCACATCATAGCTCCATGCCCTCATCTTAAGGATTTCAAATGATGAGGAAATCCGAGATGACCTCAGGAATGACATGACTGTGACAATCTTCAAGAAAGGAGACAAGCCCAACTGTGGAAACTACAAAGGGATTACCTTGCTGTTCACTACAGGAAAGACCATTGCGGGAACCCTCCTGAAATGTTTTCTTCCACTTACTAAAGAGATCCTTTTCAGAATTTCAGTGTGGGTTTAGGGCCTCAAGAGGCACAACTGACATGATCTTCACAATCTGCCAGCTGCAGGAAAAATGCTAGGAACAACATAAACCTCTCTACATGGCCTTCTTTGACATCATGAAAGCTTTCAACTCTGTCAACTGAGAAGCACTGTGGAAGATCCTGAAGTATGGATGCCCACCAAAATTTACCACCATTCTTTGCTTGTTCCATAATGGCATGTGAGCAGTGGTTCTCAGTAATGGATCTATCACAGATCTCTTTGAGGTTAAAATGGGAGTTAATCAAGGCTGTGTCCTCACTGTAACAGTCTTCACAATATTCCTTACTGAAATGCTACATCTGACCACCAACACATTTCCAATTGGCATGGAGATAGGCTACTAAGTGGATGGTAAACTGTTTACAGTCCATCCAGCCAACTCCAAGCCGAAACCAAGACCATCATGACATCAATCATTGAGCTCCAGTACACTGATGATTCTGTAGTGTATGCTCACTCAGAAGTAGACATTCAGACAATCATTGACATCTTTACCGAGGCATACAAGGAAATGGGATTGACACTGAACATCCAGAAGACTACGGTCCTCATAAGCAAGCTCTTAATGAGCAGTCCCCAGATCTGGAAATTCAGATTCACAGTGAGATGTTGGAGAATGTTAAATAATTCCCTTATCTTGAAAGCCATCTCTTGCAAAAAGCTAACATCAATGAAGAAATCCAACATCCCTTCAAATGTGCAAGTGCAGCCTTCAGGCTCCTAAGGAAACAGGTGTTCAAAGATCACGACATCAGATCCAAAACCAAGCTCATGGTTTATCAAGCAGTTGTAATCCCCACCTTACTGAGACGGACAACACATCAATCTTCCTTGACCATGAGGGATTGCTGTTGATGACTATGACTGGAGACACCACAAGTCATTGGAGAAGTATCAACAATGCTGCCTGCAAAAGATCCTTCAAATCGCGTGGGAAGACAGATGCATGAATGTTAGTGTCCTCTTGCAAACAAAGACCACGAGCATTGAGGTGATGATCATTGGACATCAACTTTGCTGGGATGTCCACGACATCCAGATACCTGACTCAGACTCCTGAAACAAGTTTTATTCTCCCAGATCAGTCAAGGCATACACTCAAGAAGAGGGCAGAGAAAGTGCTTCAAGGACATCCTCAAGGCCAACTTCAAAAAATGCAACGTTGACATCAACTCATGGGAGACTATCACCCAGGACCACCCCAAATGGAGGAAGAGTTTGCTGCAGGGATCTCAGTACTTTGAAACCTTATGACAACAACAGAAGATGAAAAAGCAGGAGTGGCAGAAACAGTGGGAGCATCTACACATGCCCCCAACTTAGTACTTGCTCTAGCTGGTTTTACAGTTTGTACCTGCCAATGCTACATCACTGTAGTGATGACCTACGTCACTGTAGCTTTTTGCTATGGCAATGTAGCATCTCATGTAGTTATGCCCAGCCCAGTGTGTTGCGGACAGAACCAAGAATCCAGAGCCAGCCACCATACATGGAAACACATGCCTGAGTTGCAGTAGTGTGTGACAATCCTGGATCAGTTTCCTCAGCCCTCTTTGGACCCACAGATAAGAATCTTGAAAGACAGTCATCCTCATTTGCAAGGAATTGCCGAAGAGGTGTACAAATATGATTCACAAGATAAACCTAACAATTTCAAAAAAGAATCCATAGTGTAAAAAAACCCTGACCTATTGCAGTCTATGTTCAATAGAAAAATTGCTGTATTATTTTTCCATAGTCAAAAAATGAGCAAAAACTAAGAGCTGGCATTTTCCAGGGGGTGTTTTGAGCTTAATTAGGGGTACCTTGAGTCTAGAAAGCTTGAGAATCACTTCAATAAAGAATCTTAGTAAAAATGATCTGCACAATAAAGACAGTTTTTATTAAAGTTGAAATCTAGTGATATCTTTAAATCTTCTTGCTTGTCAAAACAGTGGGTGAGAGTGTAATATGTAAGTGATATAGTCTGTTCCTTTGAATTTAGATGAATGATTTATTCTTCATTTCTAGTTTAATGATTTATGTAAGTGGAAATTAGAAAAATACACAAGATACTAAAAATGACAGATGGAGAACTGAACATTAAACACTGCCCTTCTTTTAGTTGTTAACATGCCTTCTACTTCCTCAGAAATGGATCTGGGATTTTACAAAGTGGGGTGCAGTGGCAGGGACTGGTGCTGCAGGGGTGTGTACCCCCTGCTCATAGCCTTCTCCCATTGCTCCCCCTCACTGGGGCACACAGATGGTGATGAGGACTTAAGTCCCAAGGAAGATAAATTGCCCCTCACCTCCCTTCTCCTCCATGATCAGAGGCATATCTCCCTCCCTCTCTATCCTCTCTCTATCCCTTTATTGCCCATTTCCTACCTCCCCTCCTGCTACTAACAGTTGCTGTCCTGGGGGTCAGAGTTGTTCCTTGGCTGACCCGTGTGTCACACAGCTGCCCTGTGCATGGAGCTGTGCTCTACTGCATTTTTTTGGAGAGAGTATCTCTGGAAGGGCACAAGAGGGAAGAGCTGCATGGATAGAAAAGGATTCAGGAAAATTTTAGTCCCTGATCCTGCAAATCATTCTGTGTAAACAGAACACAGCAAACATATGACTCCCATTAAAATCAATGGAGCATGAGAAAAAGAAAGGGTCTGATCTTGTGTGATAACATAGGAGTATTTTAGGTTTTGGTCCAGTTTTTTGTTATGTAATGTGTAGATTAATTCATTTTAACAAATCAAAATAGATTATATTGGCAGTCTAGAATTAGAGGGAAATAGTGAAATGTGCATGTAGCAGGCTTGCCTTTCAGAGCTTGAGTTGAGTCCCAGGCTTGAAATCTTGCAATTTTGATTGGTGGAGCCCATACACCAATCAGGAGGCAGCAAGAGGAATTAAGTCATGCCCCTTTCCTGAAAGGAGGGGGAGAGGAGCTCCTCCCCCACCCTGGACCTGATTGAAGACTGAAACACTCAGGACTGGAAGACTTCAGGGGCGGAGCCCTAGAGAGTATAAAAGGAGCTGCATGCCCAGCTCGAAGGAGATGAAACCAGGACAGAAAAGAGAGAAGATTGGGGCTTAGAAGAGCTGAGGAGAGCTGCTCAGCAGGGTGAAGCAGTAGCTCAGAAGTGCCTCTGAAGAATTCCATCAGTGGGGAACAGCAGACGACTCCAGCAGCTAGGCTTTTAGTGTACAGCACAGCGTCCAGACCCTGGGAGCTGTGTGAGGCAGATCGGGTCTGCAACCTCCAGTGCGTGGCCAGAGACAGTCCACAGGCCAGTGCGTGGAGTAGGACCATTGGAGCACTTGGGCGGCTCGGGTCTTCAACTCCCAGAACGAGGCTGGGAGCTCGGTGCAGGAGGCGCTGCATGAAGAATCCAGCAGTGGACCGAGTCTGGTGCTGCACAAGGCAGCTCAGGCCTCCAACCCATAGCAAAAGGTTGAGTCCAGGGAGCCAGATGGTGTTTGAGCTACTCAGCCAGCAGACAGGGCTGAGCCAGAGGCCTCAGAAGCCCTGCATAGCAGAGACCTGTTCCAGGGGACAGTGGCATCCCCCACCCCCCACCCAAAGCCCACCACAGGTGAAAAAGCAGCTTGGCACAGTGGATGAGGGCTGCCCTCCAGGCCTGGGAGCCATGAGTTGCAGGGAAAAGAGGATTCCCACAGGGGAAGGAGAGTCTCCCCTGGTTAGTTAAGAGCTCCTGAAAGTGGAGGTCTCACTGGGAGGGCCCCCCTAAAGTTACCAGCTTCCTTGTAGGGTTTGGGAAAAGCCCAAGGGCATTGGGGTTTCCCCTTGGGATTAAATTTATCTTTGGGGTTCTTGCGCTATAAGTGGTGTGATGCCATGCCTTATATTTAGTGAAGCCATGTTTGTAAATTAGTAGATGAGTAGAGTCCTAGGGCTCTGCTGGGACCCCCTGTTGCTATTATTTCACATGTTGTTTATTTTTATTTATTTGTGGCTTATTTATTGTTCACCTATACTTATCTATAGTTTATCTGTTAGCTATCTATGTTTATTTGGGAGTTTGCCTGTTTCACATCAGTTACTTACCTGTATCTGGAGCACTGGTGTAAGGTTTTATAGCGTTACCCAGAGGGTATTGTTTATATTATTGTTTATATTATATTGTTTATATCTCATATATACTATATATATGTTTATATCCATGTCTCTTTTCCGTGTGATAACTATATACAAATTTTTTTACATTAACTTAAGTCCCCTGACTGTCCTGGCCTAGTTCTATAGGGATGGAGGGAAACTGAGAGGTCTGCAGTTCCCTCACGGCACATCTGCCAACTAACAATTCCCTTCAACTGGAGAAGGGGAGTATATACCTGAGTTACCTGGGCTTTGTGCATATTATGATAGATGACTACATGAACATGACATTATTTCCATACGTACAAATCAGAGGCCCAATCCAGAAGTACAATTCCTGTTCATATGTAAACAGATTGGAAAGAGTCCAACAGATAGCAAGAAAAATTATTAGAGGCCTGGAAAGCATTACTTGGGAGGAAAGGCTAAAATGACTAGTGTTATTTTAGTCTGGAGAAAAAAGACTGAGGGGGGATTTGGTAACAGTCTTCAAATACCTGAAGAACAATTACAGAGAGGATAATGATGGACTTTTTTCCTGTGGCCATAGGGAACAGGACTAGCAGCAGATGTCTCAAGCTTCACCAGGGAAAATTTAGGTTGGAAGTTAGAAAGCACTTCCTGACTATGAGGGTGGTCAAGCATTAGAACAGGTTATCTAGGGAAGTTGTGGAATCTTTATCACTGGAAATTTTTAAGAGTAGTTTGGACAGACACTTGGCTGTGATGGTTAAATCAGAGCTGATCCCGTCTTGAACAGAGGGCTGAATTAGATGACCTTGTGAGGTCCCTTCCAGCCCCACTTTCCTAGGATCCTATTCATATCATTAGGCCAGATCCTAAATAAGAGATCCTTTTCTAACCCTGATTGATCTATGAAAGACACATTTTAAAAGATGAACTTGCTAAGACTGATTCTGGGCAGGTGCCAAAAATGAGGATTTTAGCTAAAGCACAGCTAAAGTATCTACATCTCTTGCATCTGTGAGATGAATCTTCTTAAGATTTTTTTTCCAGTATTTCCTGTACTTTTAGTCTGATCATCAAATCTATAAAAACTGTCTCACTAAAAATGCTCTCACATAGGATCTGACTGACATTATTCCACCCAATGAGAAACAAAGCTGGTGAAAATGCCCAACTCCATGTTAGATGGCCTGAATATTGTTATATTTAAATACTGTGTAGGAGATCCTGTCCCAACAAAAGGTCAGTAAATGGACTAGCATTGATGTGTCTAGTATTGACTCCACTGGGGTCAGAATTTCATCCTTATTTTAAGATCATAAAAAAAAGGTTGTCTCAAGCACTCTATAAACCTTGATCACTTCAGGAAATCAGATTAGAGAGCTCCATTATTTCTCTTTCACTTTGACTTCAGTGGGGGTTTCACCAAGCAACCTACAGGCTACCTATTGCAAGAATTGAAAGAAGGCTGTGACAAAAATCAACAAAGCCAAATCAGTTAGTGGTTACTGTATTAGGCAGCAATATTCAGCAGCAAGTAACTGCAACAACTTGGAATTTTGAGTCAGTTATTGCATTTTGCCACAACATTAAAAACCTGCCACACAGGAGCAAATTTTTAAAAGTGCATTTCTGCAGAGAGTCATGTTTTTCATGGATGCTGTTCAGCAAGAAAAATAGAAGACTCGCTTCACTTGCTCAGGCTTCTGACTTTAATTCTTTCAAGGTAGAAGTTCAATCTTGTGTGTAGGGTCAGCACAATATCTATGAATCATTTAAGTTATCAAAGTAGAACTTAAGGTACCTTAATTACTGGCTATGTTTTGTGCTGGCTTTCTGCACAGAAGTGATGTTTACCTGTAAGTCCAAGAGCATAAAACTTCAGGATGTTTCTAAGGAGCACCCAAAAGTAGACCACCATTTCAGCTGAAAGTTAATAATATTATCCATATATGAAGGAAGGAAGTATTTGTACTGCACATCATCTTCAATTTCTCTCTCAGAAGATGGATTTGCTTTATGTCTGTTAAAAGGGATTAATATTTTAACAACCTGAAGATCATTAAAAGCTGAAAAATTTGATGAGTAACCGACCTCTAGAGAAAAGGAGCTCATACTAAGAACATTTACTGATGAAACAAGGAAAGATATCTTCCAAAATTAAATTAGAATTAATTATGTAGCACTGATGTGTTCATTTGACACATTAATGGAAATGCCTAACATGCAATTACAAAGCATCTAGGGTGTAATTTTAAAAGGCAACTAAGGAGTAGATCTATTAAGGGGAGTGGGACACTTAAGGATAACTACAAAACCTCCACTCAGTTGCATCTAATCCTGTAGGTATCTAAATACCCTCAGCACCTATGTTTCTGCTGGTAAAGTCCTCTACATTCATCAGCTGGGTGGAGCACATGCATGATCCCCCAAATCCTGATACAACTGAGCTACTCAGAATCCTACCTCTCACATAATCCCCAGGTCTTGAGAGTAGACACTCCCTCTACTTACAGTGCCTATGGGGACACATCTGGCAGGCAATCCCATCGCATACAAAAACAGCTAAGACAAACCTTTTTCTGGCTAGCTGTGTCAGGAATGTGTGGGCCATTTTACTCAATAGCCCAGTGGTTAAGAAACAGACATAGGAAACAGGTGGCCTACTATCAAATCCCCCTCCACCTGATTTGGAACAAGAACTTGAACCAGCAGTGATAGAAGTTATAATTTAAAGAGGTTTTCTAACAAGAGACTGAGAGAATTGGGAAATGGGAGATGATCCCACAGGGTACATGCCAACATTTTCTGCACTTAGTCTATGATGACACAGATTAAAGCAAGCAGCATGATCATATCAGGAGTGGCATATGCTGACATTTGCCAGTGCTGGAAGATGCGCCAGAGACACAGTGTAAGTAACTTGGGGTGGGCAGGAGAGGCAGATGGGAACAGGGGTGGGTCCTAGTAGGTCAATGGCAGGAGTTGGCAGGTCCCTGGGAGGGTTTGGAAGGATCAGGGGTGGGGAATAGCAGGTCCGCAGAGAAGGTTGGTGGGTCCATGGCAAGAGCTGTATGGTTGTGGAAGGGGGATTGGGAGGGGACTAAAAATAGCCCATTCTGGGGGGAAGAGTTCTAAGAGTGCAGCCCTGGGGTTGGTGTAAGCAGCTGGGCTTCCCCAGGCCCAGGGGTGTGCTCCAAACACATGCAGAGGTTCACTAGATTCACCCATTCCCGATCTAAGTTAGTTCATTTCAAGTAAATTAATTTAGCTCAGGCCCACCATTTTTTGCCTTATTTAACCTCCCCAAACATAGGTGATGCATAGGGAGGTACAGGGGAGCACATTCCCCCTCTGAGATTGGCTCCCACCGAAGCCACCACCAGCTTCTGCAGGCAGTCACTGCTTGCACCTGCTCCAGCCCCCCCGCTGCCGATCCGGGCAGTCCCCACTCACCGCTCACCACCCCCACCCACAGTCGCTCACCACCATAGTGCCCCCCTAGTCTCGGGAGGCACCAGTCATTCTTGTCCCCAAATATCTACACAGATCAGCATTTAGATCAACCTAACTGTAGTTAAGTGAATCTAGGTATAATGTTTGAATGTTCCTGCAGTTGAAAGCAGATATCTTGTTAGCTAGAGCCAGACAAAGGATTTATAGAAGCTTACTTACTACTCCACAAATTAAACTTGCTTTTTAGTTCTCATTCATGAACACCTGTATTAACTGAACTCAGTGACCCCTACATGATGTTAGAAGTGGTGAACAAGAAAGAATTTGAAAGCATTTGAGTTCCAACTGAAAAATAATTTGTGAAGGAGGAAGCCTTAGCTGTTTATAACACTTTTACCTTAGAAAAAGGTCAAAATATGAAATTAAGTAAAATACTGTCCACATGTGAGGAATACTGCATGCCCAAAAGGAATGAGGCTATTGAAAGACTCAGACTTTTTATGTGCAGACATAAGTGAATAATAAAAAAGTATTGGGGGGGGGCTGAGCATGTATGTGCATGCATGTCCCCTCCCCCTCCCGCCCAGCAGGTAAGTCTGTGGGGGAAGGGGCAGGGGGAGGGCCATGTGCAGGGGCTGATCACAGTACCTACATTGAGGGAAGGAGCAGGGCACAGGCAGGGGCTGGGGTGAATGGACCCCAGCCGAGCTGGGTGGTAGGACAATCAGAGCCTGGGCAGCTCATCCAGGGACTCCCGTCACTGTGTGCAACCCAGCAGGGGCCTGGGGGGGCATGTGCCCTCCCAATCTGTGTGTGGGCCAGTGATGGTTGCCACTGCATGCTGGGCTTTGCACGCCACTGTAGCTGCCCCAGGAGCAGTGCAACACCACATGCGTCCCACAGCTGGGCCGTCAGGGGGAACAGCAAAGCCCAGTGGCAGGAGGCACATTGCATTGCACCACTCCTGGGACAGCTGCAGCTGGAAGCAAAGCCCCACATGCAGTTGTAGCCACCTCCGCCCTGCATACAGATATGGGGGAGACACATGCACCCCAGGCCTCTGTTGAGGGTGTGCGCAGTGGTGAGAGCCCCCCTGCACCCCTGGATGAGCCACCCTGACTCCAATTGCCCCATTCATCCCAGCCCCTGCCCCTGCTTGTGCCCTGCTCCCCACACTGTGGGGTCCTTGATCTTCCCCAAGCCCCGTCCCCTTCAGAGTAGACTGATGCTTCCCTGCCATGCTGCTAGTGATCCACACGCCGAGCTGCAATCCTGGCTGCATGCACTCCCCTCCCCACCTCTGCTGCAGCCATCTGGAGCTCGTGCCTGGGCTGCTTTGCGGCCCTACCCACTGCCCCGCATTTGGGGATGCTGAGCCCCTTTAGCCCTGGCCTTCTGCCACCTATGTGTACAGACAAACAACAAGAGAAAGTACATAACAGTATGGACACTAACAGACATGGAGGAAAAAACCAGCACTTTCCCAGAAGAGGAAGCTCATCAGTTTGACCTGGCTCGCCCAATGTCTGTATAGATCACATGCTTCATCAGGGCTTTTTTGTGCTTTTATTTAATAGCCTATTTCAATTTGGAAAGCTCTGTTTTAATTGTAACAAGAGGAACTATTTTTCCAAGTAGTACAGATCCCAAACATAAAAACCTCAAGGGCATACAGTTGAGAGCATGTGTTACAGTCAAATCTAGCAAAATCAATGAGTGGGACTTGATTGTGCCAGTGGAAAGAACAATGGTTCATTTAAATTGGACACTGGAGCTCAGGTTAGTATTTTACTAGATCATGAATATAAAAAATAAAAACTGGGACCAAAAGAGAGTACAGCAAACATAAGAATACTGGCTATTATAAATATCCCAGGTACAGAGATCCAGCATCCAAGATAAAACTAGAGCACACAAACTCCTATTCATTGTGGTACCTAGGGAAGTGATACCAATTTTGGGTCTGGAAGCCTGTGAAAAACTAAATCTAGTTAAGTGTGTGCTTGCAATACAAGACATTAAAAAATTCATGCCTCCTGATGATCCCCGTTGCCACTACAGTAAAAATCTGGACAATTTTCTTAGGAAAAAAACAGTTGTCCCAGAACACAAAAAGCAACTATGTCCTTATGGGAAGACATGCACACAATTGGACACAAATGCAGAAAGAGGAACTCAGTCTCAGAGGTCTATAGCTAATGAACTTTGTGCTATGTGCAGAAGTGCACCTGCCAATAGCGAAGTTAATTGGCTATCAGTATAATGACTCAAGTCTATCACAACTTAGAGGGAAAGCTTCCCACAACAAAACAAATGAGAAACTGGATCTGACACTTTGTTGTTGTGAGGAGAAAGTGAAACTTCCTGAAAGATTCACAGACTTGTTAAAAGAGCTGCAGAAAAGGGGAAATAGGAAAGTGAGTGTTAAAGTCTTACTCCAGAGTGACACACTAGTAACCTCTCCTCTGCCAATGGGTATTACTAGATTTTTGCACTTAAAAGGGACTAATGTAGTAGTAGAAGTTATAATTAGAGTTGCGTGGTTGGCCAAAAAAGTTCAGACAATCAACCAGTCAAATATTGGTCAAAAATTGCAAAAAATTGCTAATAGTTCCAAACAATGCACAGAAAAAGCACGTTTCCATTCATAAATTGCTCAAAAAACAATAAAAATCATATTTCTGTAAAGAAAACTACAAAAAACGTAGTTTTTTAATAAAATTGCTATCGTCTTTGACTGGTCAAAAAATATGTAGTCAATTGACAGCACAGTTTGGGGAGGAGGTAAGCAACCAACAGTAGCAAAAAAACAGGTTAGGGACTATTTATGAAAGCTGGATATGTACGTGTCAAAGGGGCCAGATGCAATGTATTCAAGGGTGCTGAGAGAATTGGCCTATGTGATTGCAGAGTGCCCTATGTGGCCATCATCTTTGAAAACTCATGGTGACTGGGAGAGGTCCCAGATCACTGGTAAAGAACTAATACAGTGCCCATCTTTAAGAAAGGGAAGGAGGATCCAGGGAACTACACACTGTTCAGCCTCACCTCAGCCCCCAGAAAAATCATGGAACAGATCCTTAAGGAATCCATTTAAAGCACTTGGAGGAGAAGGTGATTAGCAGGGATCCAGGTTTTCTGTTTGCTGCGGAAAAAAGCAAAAAGGCATGTTTTCTTCTAGAAGGGAGAAAAATATAGATTTTCTCCTTTAAGGAAATCACAGATTTCTAATTTAAAGGAGAAAAGCTCAGGAAACTGGGTTTCCCCTTGCAGGCTGGCAGTGCTCCACCGGGGATGGTGACGGGTTCTGCGTGGGAAGATGTGACGAGCTAGATGGCAGTGACTCAGCCCAGGGGTTTTGGAAGGGCAGAAGATGATTGGAGGACTTGGGATTCCCTTTCCTCACTAATCAGGCCCCAGAGACTCACCCTCCATGTCCCCTGATTGGCTCCTTGGGTCACCTGGATAAAAGAGGCAGCGCAGCTGACTCAAGGGAGACCAGCGAGGGACTACAAGGAAGGAGCTTCAAAGAGCTGGCAAGAGCTGAGCCAGCGGGGCAGGATCAGTTTTCCCAGAAGAGTCTGAAGGAGTGGGACCTGGAGGCAGCAGCTGGACCCTCAGCAGTGCAGCCGGCAGGAGAGGCTCCCCGCTGGACTCCAGGATTGCCTACGAGAGGCTGCGCCCAGCAGAAGAGGCTCCCCCACTCCAGCAAGTATCTGAGCAGCGACCTGAGAGGTTCCCAGCTCTGCTTCCAGCTCCTTCAATAAGAGGCCAGGCAGCTTAATGTGAGGCTGGGGTTCCAGGAAGGTCAAGACCTTTAATGGTTTGGAGCAGTGGTAGCTGTATGGCAGTGTTTTTGCCTACCACATGGGAGAGCTGAGTTCAAATCCCACTTGGGGTGGGTGAGCTAACAAGGAGAAAGTCTTCTTGCAGTGGAAAGGGGCCATTGTGCTTTCCCCCTTTCTCCCCCTCCAGGTACCTAGGCCCTATATTTCCTTGTCATTTGACATTTTGTATTTTGTGCCTTTTTATATTTCACCAACCAATATTGTTTGTTCTGCTGTTTGTGTTTTATATTTTGTTAACCCTGTCTTTTGTCAATGATTCTAAGTGTCTAAACTTTATTGGATCCTGCCCCCTTGGGGTGTTGTAGTGTCCCCTATACCTCCTGGTTTATGCCTGTTATGTTCCCAGTACTGTTCTTTCATTAAAAGGGTATATGATTAAGTCTCCATTGGTGGGCAGGCTCTGCTCTATAGGGGGACGAGAGTCCCTACACCTCCCACAGTTCTTGTGCACCTGTTTTGATCCCTTCAATTGGAGAAGGGGTACCTCTTAGAGTACTACCCGGGTTACACCTGTTTTTACTGAATGTGGTGATCACAACAAGAGTCACATCTCACACATCCCAATATTGTATACTAACTAGTATGCCAAGGGTGTCAAACATATGACACATCAGCCAGATCACTCAATGGTATCAGATACAGGCAGTCCTCGACTTACAGCACTCTGACTTGTGGCAATCCGCATTTGTGGTGCTCCACTATTTACACTTATGCCATTACTTACGGTGCTGGAACCTCGCACTTACAGCATGCTATAAATGCAAGGATATAGCACTGCATGTCATCCAGCCCACGGCTCACGATCCACTCCGGGATTCATGGCTGTGGTACCTTGGTAAGCCCCATGCCAGGGGTCAGCTGGTCACTGCCATGGTCACCTTCACTTGCCCCAGGATTCACGCCTAGCTGAGGAGGGACCCAGGGCCAGGCCAGGCTTGTGTGGCTGCAAAGCTACCCAAAGCCAGGGCCGGGGCTGAGCCATAGCAGGGCGCAACACCGCTAGGGCTGGTGCCTGCCCATGCCCAGCCATGGAGCCCCAGTGACCTGTGGGTAGGCAGCAGCTCCACAAGGCCTAGCCCTGGGGGTCCCCAGCTGCCACCTGCCCTGCGGGGCTGGGGGTGGCTGTGACTGTGGTGGAAAGAAAGCAGTGGCAGTGAGTGCCCCCAAACTTCTTGCACCCTCTGTGCTGCTCCCCAGGTAGGTGGGACAATGCAGCAGGATGCCCCCATCTGGCTGGGGACACATGGCACTCCCACAACCTCAGAGAGGGGCAAGAGCACTAGCCTGTCTCAGGGCCTGGGTGGCCCTGGGGTGGGGGAGAGCAGGGTTGGTGCCTTGCTTCCTGGCAGGGCAACTGCGTGCAGGGCTTCCAGGCAGAGCTCTGACCTCCACAGAGAAAAGCTTTCTCCCTTCGCCTCAGCAGTGTAAGTCAGGGGGCAAGTGCCTCGTGCGGGGAGGGGCCCAGAAATAGCTATTGCTGTTGCTGCAGCTGGGTGCTCCAGCCAACACTGCCCTGTGCACTGCCCTGGCCCCAGCTGCCCTGCTATGCCTCCATTGTGCTGGGGCCATGCTGGTTCCTACACTGGCTCCACCCCACTGACATCCTGCCCTAGCTTGCTCACCACTCCTGTCAACACAAGGTTATGGGGGGCTCTGGCAGTTGCTGCCTCTTGGCCTTTCATCCCAGTGTGAGTAATTATTTATACAGTCAGAATCAACATGGTCTATAGTAAAATTCAATAGTTGATTAAATAAGATGAAATAGTTGATTTCAATATGGTGTTTATGGTCATTTCTATAAAAAGTTGGGCATCAGATTCGACTTACATCGTTTCGACTTATAGCACCTTTTCCAGGAACGTAACCCACTGTAAGGGTGAGGACTGCCTGTATAGCACATTTACCAGATAGGTGCATACAGACAAATGAAATAAATTAAAATGTGGGCACATCTTGGTATGCAGGGAAAGTCGGGGTGGGTGGGTGTCTGCAAGCAGGAGTTCCACATGCTCCTTGTAGCAATGATATGTGGAGGAGAATTCCTCTGCAAAGGATTACCCTGAGGGCACCTGCAAGCACAGAGTGGGTAACTCTCATGGGTGATCCCCTGCTCCATGTTTGCAAGTGTCTACAGGGAAATTTTCTCATTACATTATAGAATAACTCATAATGTCTCTTAACGGTGTATCCTTTGGGAACAGCCACTGTTTGCTTACAAACACATGAGCTTTCCTTTCTCTAGGAAAGCCTCCATTTCTTCAGCAAGTGTGGAAAGGGGAACTCTCATAGGAGGATTCCCCACCCCCATGCTTGCAGGCACCTATAGGTGCCCCCATGCTCTCAAGCAGCCCAAGTCAGAGGATGGCAACTTGGAACATATGTAGATGTCCCTGGAGTGCACTTAGCTGTGCCGCAACATATCACAGCAGCTGATTGCAATCCACTTAGGAAATCTATTTCCAGCCACAGTGCAATGTAGTATGTTTTCCCACCTTGAAGTAAGTCGTGGCTCAATGCCATTGGGATTAAAGATGGAAAGAACTTGGTTGTGGTTAAGATTACCGATGTGGTTAAGATTACCAATTTTAGGCATGAATGGCAAGACAGATTCTCTGACTTCTGGAGACTTGAAGTAGAGTTCAGGCTTTACAGCATCCCATTCTCTGTCCCTGTTGAAGATGCCCCACAGGAGCTGTAAATGGAACTTGCTGATCTTCGGTGTAATACTATACTGAAAGATAAGTTTTCAAGAGTTAGGATTCACAGCTTTTACCTGCCCCTTGGAGAATACTATCCATCACTACATCAAGGATATTATTCATGTTCACAATCATGTGTGTGCAAAAAGGTCCTTTTCAGTGATGAACCTGAACAAATAAAATCTGCATTCAGGACTCAATGATCAGCACTTGAATACCATCCTGAAAAGTGGCCACAGCACAGACCTTGCAACCAACCATTGAGAAGCTGGTTGCAGTGAGGAGGTGTTATGTGTCTGGGAGTAGCAGTAACATTTTGTGAAATTATAGTGCATGCATAAGAGTTTGTTGTTGTTGCTCTTGTCATTTTGAGTTCCTCTAATGCTCTCTCCATTTTATGATAAAAGCTGTAAAAAATATTTCTTGAAAGTAATCATTTTTTCACACATCTAGGAGCCTGTTTCTAACCAACTGGTGTGCATCCAAAATTTTAAAAATTGATATATGCTGAAAACTGCTCTTGATGTGCAAAAAAAAAAAAAAAATAGGTGTTGCCAAGTGTAAACTGAGCCAACTGAGGAAATAAGAAATTTTGGTGAAAAATTATGGGTGCAGCCCTGGGGTACCTGAAAGGTGGCAAATGTGGCCAATTGATTTGAGTTTGACATCCCTATGCTACCCTATTCTGTGATTAGTCTTACCTCATAAATATGTTCTATGATATATAAATAATAAATTACTCATTGGCCAAAGAGAAAAAAGTAGTTAGGGTATTCATGGACTTTAAGAGTCAGACTCTAGTTTATGCTGTCATCAATTTCTACAAAATGGAACTGTTCCAAAAGGAGAAATTGAGATTTGACACAAACAGGCCCAGAATAGCTAATAACCTATCTCCATTTTTTATTATTTCCCATTCACTTTGCTTAAGCAAGCAGCTTCCTGCTCAGCTTGCTCTCTTCTGTGAATCCCATTCTTAGGTGCCCAACTCTCCCTATGCACTGCATAGGAAGCCTGACTGCCTATCTCAGAGCTACAGATTTCAGCAAATAGCAGGGTGCTACCTTGCTAAAACCCAGTGCAAGCCTTGAGCACTGCAAAATCTTTGCAATCCTTTGTGCATTTAGCACTACATGATTTAGGTCTGGAGATCAAGACTCACTGGAAGTTCAATGGGACTTCTGCTCCATGGCCATTTCCAATCTAGGATACTTCTCTTATATTCCCTTACTATCCACATCGTGTCAATAAGTTAAAAATCTAGAATTAAGCGATTTTTTGGAAAGACCGTCAGTCCTGTAGGTGTTTTAGAAAATTTAACCCAAAGATGTTATTCCTTATTTCAGTATGTACTTTGACCATGTATAAACTGCAAGACTGGTATCTTGGCAAATACAAGGCAGAAGGATGTTACAGTTGTACCGCTTTGTAACTTAATGCATTTCTCTGATAATACTATACAGGCAAACTATATTTTTATATATAATAGTAAATTTTTTCTTATAAAATAGTAGCTTTTCATTGTCACCTCTGAGATGTACTAACTGGCACATTAGAGATGTCAAGCAGCTTATAGGATACTTATTTAATTGCTCAGTGTTAAAGCTACCTAATATTTTTAGTATGTTTTAGAAATTAGTTTCAAATTGATGCTGAGTTATATGTTTTCAGACACATTACACAAAAACATTGTTTTATAAATAGAATTATAGTTCAACATTCAATTGTAAATATATACTTGCAGATACCCTATAATATACCTTTATTGATAATTTTGGTGGAACTGTTTGCCTTCAAGTATAAATCAATGCAAGAACTTTTTGTAATATCATGAACTGTTTATAATGAAGTTGTATCTCATAATCTTTTAGTATAAGGACAAATGTGTCATCCACAAGGTAGCCTATATTCTACCTGCTAGCAATAGAAAAAGAGCCTTGTTTTCTGAAATGCATAGTGAGGATAATACCAACAGATGAATTACATCATTAGCAGTATACACTAATAATATTAATGTCAAAACATTTATCATGATGATAGAAATGTAGCATCATATATTACTATAACATATCAACAGTCCTATGTCAAGCTTCTGACTAGTTAGCGTTAAAAGTGGGAACTTTGATATCAATATCAATGATCGAAGTACATTATTGGAAAATTGCCTATGTCAATAGTGGGTGCATCTGTGCAAGATGCTGACTGCTCAGTATCCAAATAATACTGTGCAACAGTACATCACAATAGTGCTAATATGCTACTGTGAAGTATTATTAGACTACTGTGCAGTAGCTTTACTTAAAAAAGATTTGCTGGAGCTACTATGCAGGAACTCCAGTTACTGTGCATTTATTTATTTAGTTATATGCTGAAATGGAGGCTCTCATAGAGAAAGGAAAGCTCATATGTTTGATTCATAAGAAAACGGTAGCTGTTCTCAAAGGATACACCGTTAAGAGACATTATGAGTTATTCCAGGATGTAATAAGAAAATTTCCCTGTAGACACCTGCATACATGGGGGGGAGGGGAGGAATCCCCCTATGAGAGTTACCCACTATGTGCTTGCTGGTGCCCTCAGTGTAATCCTCTGCAGAGGAATTCTCTTGCATATATCGTTATTTATTTACTTGTATAATCAAGTACTAAATAAATGCACGTTAACCACTGCCTAGTAGCATCTTGTGTAGATGCACCCATTGAGACTTAAGATTCAGAGCTATAATTACCATATACAGCATGCCCTTTTCTCTGCAAATATCAAGCTGCCGATTAGAAAACCCAATGGACGTCAAAGCCTTCTGGGCAAATTTTTCAATCTGTATATCCTTTAGAAATGTAAAATGAAAGAATCAAGGTTATCTACATCATGAGCAAATTAGCTTCACTCATCTAAATCTTCAGGGGTTATAAATTTACTAAGATTCTTCCAAATATGAGTTACCACGAAAGCAAAAGACATAGAATGTAGCAAAAGCTTTGTGTGTCAGGAAAAACTCTCAGGGTTGTACTAACAGCTTTAACATTCAACTCTCACTGTAAAATTAGAACAGCAATGTGTTAGATGTATTTGATTATCTATATGAAAACCTTTAAAATGTATTACAAATCTTCCAAGTAAGTGTTGCAAGAGATAGAGTGTTTACAAGGTCAGGGACGGCCAGGTGACGCACATTTCATTGTTTAGGCTTTGTTATAAAACTTATGACACATAGCCCTGAGAGTTTGATAAATAAAGGAGACACTGTGCTTTATACCATCATTATGGCTATAATACTGGATTTTAAACAGTGAAAGCCATAACAGCAGATATTCTTGTGCAAATAATAGACCAAAATATCTGTAATATCAGGTTTTTCAACAATGTTAATTTGATACGGTTTTTCAAGTAATATAGCCACCAACATGAGAATTAATTTTCATGACAGCAATCCACTGGATATTGTCAGGGATAGGTGCTGAATGGCTGTGGCCCGTGTCTGCCTGGCATCTTACTTGGTAAGCCTTTGGGTCACCAGACAGTACTGCCAACACCAACTAGCAATATTCTTCTCTCACCTGCTATGTCTTGATGTACTTTTAATTACTGGGAGCTGGATGTGGGGTTGGCAAAGGTCCTAATGGGTCCCTTTTTTGAGAAGTTTCTTTGTGGGGCTCTGCCTCCCCTCACACCCCACCCTTACCACATCCTGGACTCCCTACATGAGGGCTTAAGTATTGTATCACCCTGATGCTACTGACAGCTAAATGCTGAAGGACCCAAGGCATACCCAGAAGGTTATACCCCTTTTACTCAGGCCGCCTAAGGCCATCTTCCAAAGCCCAGCCCCACTTAAGCTGCGAATCTTTCCAAAATGAGATCAGCCCTATAAGTCCGCTAGGCCAATGGCCTTAAATCAAGAGTTTCCCAGATTCCAAGGTTATTCAGTCCAGGTTGGCAATTAGGAACCCAATTATATAATCCAGAGGGTAACAAAATGGGGGGGAAAAAAGAGAAAAAATGAACTTAAAGCATCTCTCAGTTCTCAGCCCATCTTAGTCCTTCAGTGGCCCCAATCCCCTAGCTAAACAGACAGCCAAAAAAAAAAAATCAATGGGGCCACTGCCCCTGTAAGGATGGCTCTCCTCTTCGCATGGAAAAAAAACCCTTCTTGCTGATCCCTGCTTCCTGGGCTGGCTCCTCAGGGTGAGGACCTCCTGGATTCTTTCAGGAGGGGAGTTTTCCTTCCAGTCGCCTTACCCCCAGGCCAGGTAAGGGAAGCATGGTCCCTACTCACTAAGAGAATGAATAAAAGAAAAGGAACATAAAGAAATCACTGGGGCCATGCCCCTGGACTCATGGACTGCTTTCAGGGCGGTTCTGCTCTTTAAAATTGGTCAGCCATCTTCACAGGATTCCTGTCTTGGTGGGTCCTGAAGTTTTGTCATCAGTCCTCTGACCACTTAACAGGGAGGATCCATCCTCCTCTCTTGCCACTGGCCTCAGCATCTGCTGGCTTGGGAGACTCCCAGCGCGGTCTCCATCCACCAGACATAGTCCTCCGCTGACTGCCCCACTATCCACAGGGAGCCCATGCTGCAGAAATGTGGCAGCACGTTTCCCACTCTGACCAGGCATCTGGCTGCACCTGATATAAGTGTTCTCCATGTGGGTCTCTCAGGGGGTTCTCTTGCCCTGCTCTTTTCCCCTCACAAATATAATAATCACTTGGATTAATCCATTAAAGAAAGTTTCCTAGACTATTCAGATTTTTAATCTCCAGTTTTGAGAATTTAAACTTGAAAAAATACTGAACAGCATTGTATCCTACTGAAACAAACCCAATTTCAATAGCAACCCAGAGCAGTCATTTCCTATGAGTTCAGGAGTATGGCACAATTAAGGGTCATATTCTGATCTCAGATATAGAAATCTAAATCTAAATAGTTCCATTAAAATAAATGATGTCCTTCTGAATTTATTCTGATGCAATGGAGAATAGGGGTGGGAACACTGGACATTTATACACGTGCTTCAAGAGTGGGGGCAAGGGGGGGGGCTCTAGTTAAAGCACCCAGAGCATCTCTTGTATCAGCATCCCCATGCTGGAAAATGGTGGCAGGGGCGCTTTAACTAAATCTTGTTGAACAAGCTTTATTTAAAGTGCCCCTGCCACTATTTTTCAATGTAGGGATGCTGATACACTAGACGCTGGAGTCTGCTGGAATGTGGTAATTACCATGTTCCAGCAGACTCGATTAATCAAGTCTTCTCTGACACACGGTAATTACAGCACATCAGAGCAGCCTTGCTGCTCCTATATAGGTGCCCACTGGTTCTATTACCACTGAATTTAAGGGAATGTTGTCATTGCTTTCAATAGAGAGAATTTAATCAAAGAATTTGCCTGAAGTGGTCTTGTTAAAATACTATAATAAAGTATAATGGGGATTGCTTTCTTTAGTGAGCAAAAACATATTGGCTGGAGTTGAGTTGTGCACACTGAGAATACTGACTCTTCATGTGTATGTTCTATTTTCTCATTTTAAAGTATAAAATCTTTTTCACAGGACCTTCTACTAGAAGCATTCAGCATAAATGCTGACTCTTTGGGTTCCCTGGGACTCAAGCACCCATCAAAAAAAAAAATAGTGGGTGCTCAGCACCCACGAGGCACAGCCATGGCTGCTTGCAGACATTTAAAAAAAACAGCAAAAAACCTCTCTTTACTGGAAGAAGCAGTGCATTACTTCAACCTGGCTCTGCAGTGTCTAAAGATCAGGTGCTTCAGCATGGCTTTTTGGCAGTTTTAGGCAAAGCTGAGTCAATCAGCTATTAAAAGCACCAAAAACAACCCCACTAAAGTGCCTGATCTTTACAGATGCTGCAGAGCTTAGTTGAAGTAACGTGCTGCCTCTTCTGGGCATGCACAGGGCTCGGTGCAGAAACATGCTGAGTTTAAAGTAAAAAGCTTATTTTTTTATGTCTGCAAGTACCCGCCAGCACAAACCAAAGTCAATGTCTATTACATTCATAATATGTGAACTACTTCATCCCAAACAGAATTTTCTGAGATTGTAAAACAAAAGACCACATTGTTGTGACCTGCTGCAAAGTCCATGTAATGCCACGCATTTGTACTATGTGACATTTGCCACTGATAATACAAAGATTCAGGGATATATTTTAATCTACAAATTAAAGAAGTCATCAAAGCATTAACAAATGAACAAGTGAATTGATTTTCATGTGTGCCATTCTTTCCATAATGCACTGTATGATAAAAGTTAAGGTTATAAACTATCACAAGCTTTGGAATGCCATTGGTAAAGATGCTAATAGTTGTTATCTCAATAATCTGATGCTCTTAAAATTTAAATGAAGCAACTTGTGAAATATTTGTATAAGCCTTACACAATGTTCCCTGTTATAATCACAGTTTTGTTTGGGTCACCACTGTATGTTTATATTAAAATTATATGGAAATGACCACCATTGTCTGGATGACAAAAACACAAAAAGCCATAATCATATTTGCTGTCTTTGAGACTATAACATTATTTTTTGTTTAATGTAAAATACTCTATGTTCTTCAGCAGCTGTTTTAAAGAAACATAGGTCTACAACAATAAGAAGCTGCTTTCTGAACAACATAGTTGTTTCTAAAGACTTTGTCCATCCAGGAGCAGTGAAATAGCACAGCCTCACCTGCCTTTTGAACCATGTTATAGGAACAGCAGCCAGGGACTTTAAGTCTTCAAAGAGAATTGTGCATCTGCCATACCTCCTCTTTTTCCCTCCATGCTTAGCAGGACCTCACTTCCCTTCTCTACCCCCCCTGCTCCACTCACTGCTGACACTGTCCTTTGCTGACTTAGAGGCAGGGGGAGCTCTAGAGCTGCTCCTGCCCTGCTCCGTCCAGGCTGCATGGGCAATCTGGGCTCAGCTGCGGACAGCAGAAGCAGGTGCCTGCTGCTCCTGGACCCCATGTTTTGAAATCCTGGATCTGCCCATGTGTCTATGACATCATTTTTCTCACTGTTAAATTACTTAACAGTCTTGGTCTGGCATGGTTACCACCATTTGTTTTAGCCTCTCAGTTTTCCCCGGTGTGCTATGTTTACTGAGTACCTCTTAACTTATCCATTTTTCGTTTCATTTTTATTTTTTCCATTTATGTTTGCTGTCATGCTTCTAAGCCTCTCTGATTATGGTGAGAAGAGGACTTTCAATGGTGTGGTACAGTGGCTGTGATTACTGCGCTACCAAGAAAGCGGAGAAAGGTAACATGTCTTGATAAGCATATCAGCAGAATTCTATGAAAAGGCAATATTTTGGGAGACTTCGCTCATATTTCTAGTTTAAGATATATTTATAAATAGTTTATTATATTATTCATTAATAGATTTATGAAGTATGAGTGATATATTTTGGATGGTTATAAAATCAGTAGAAAGTATTATGTATGGTGATAAACCATGTTTAGAGCATATATATTGACTTGACCGACTATACAACTGAATAACTAACAAAACACCTATCAGTTCTTGCTTAACTCTTTATATAAACTATTCTTCATTTTTCTTTCTCTCACCAGATTTCAAGTTTATGACACTTGGTGAAAATTAATGTAAGTAGTAGCAAAATATATTTGTAGTCTTCCATCTGCCATATAGCACAAACCTTATTCCTTGCCTGCTATAGAAAGGAAAAAATATCCAAATTCATTTCTGGTCTTACCTCAGCAATTGCTCCAGGATCCTTTTCACCTATTATTCTAAAAATAACACTTACTCTTTAAATATTACACCAAAATTCCTGCACTTTGATTAATTGTATTTTAAAATAATATAATTTCTACATACTTATAGTCTATGAGTTCCCAGAAAACATATCTATCCTGTAAAAATGGAAGCCAGATTAAAAGTAAATCAGCTTCAGTGGAACTGATGTACTATGCATCTAAAATGGATGAAGTGAAAAATTCACCCTAACTTGTAAGCATTTCTAAACTATGCATCAACCATTTGATACGGAAACAAGATAAGCCATGGGCTGGCTATCTTTTACTAACACAGGCCAAAATTTGCTGCCAGTCTCCGAGCAGACCATGGAGCAGAAGCTGCACTGAGAAACAGCCCCCCTCCATGCAAGCTGGAGAAGCCAGAGGAGACAGTCATGCCATTAGCAAACCATGGACTAGATTAGATGTCTGGGGATTGGCATGCTCTTAGCAAAATGTGGACCAGATCATAACTTTGTGTTCTGGATCCAGCCCACAGGCCATAAATTGTTGACCCCCTGAGTTAAACCATTAATGATACTTTGCAGTTTCTAGGTAAAAAAATTATCCCAACAGTTAATCGTTTTGGGATAGGTAAATCCACACCACTTCCATTACCTAAATCATTTGGACCCCCTGCTCCAAGCCAATGTTAAATAACTGTCTGCTAAATGCCAGGCATCAGGTTTTCATTTCTTTTGTTATTTCCAAGTTGAGGCAATGTACTGGGCTGGTATATCACTGTTTCCTTAGAACAGCTATATATTATGACTATTAACACAGCAGTTAGGAACACTGTGGTGCACTGTTCAACATGTTTACTTCTGTAAAAGTGTCATTTTTTACTAAGAAAAGGTTTCTAGTATGTCAAAAGTAACAAACCCAAAAATAATTCTGAAACTATCAATTAGAGGGAAATCAAAATGCAGCAGTAACTATTTATAAAATATTTACAGACTTAATTCATAGGAACATTTTAAAAGAATGAAAAATGCACAGTCAGTTTGAAGGATTCTATGGCTTGAGGAGGGAGCCTGCACTCCTAGTATGTAAAGAAGGAAACATGAAAGCAAAAAGATAACTTGCTTGAAGTGATATAGAGAGGCATTGTGGACCACAACACCTTAGCTTCTTTAAATTGGTATACTCTCTTTTCCTCAATGTAGCTATAGCAGATGGGGCTCTAAGGAACTAGAAGCACTAAAATAAAACTGTGCAAAGAAATATTTAGGTTGGATATCAAAAGACCTTCCCAACAGTAACATCTATCATGTTGTGAAATACTCTCCCTGGATAGCAATGAAAGCTCCATGCTAGAGTTATTTAAACCTGGACTGAATACTCCAAAATAAGAAAGTAAAAGAGAAAAGTAGAAAGGGATCCAATAGATATTTTTCATCTCAGATTTACATGGATCTACGAGTGGAGCTTATATTCCTTTCTTAAACTATTTTGATTTAGTCCATGTTCCTTTCCAAATATTTTTGCTATTTAAAATTTTACCATCGTATTTAAATAGCACAGTACAAAAAAACACTCATAAAATATTTATGGCTTGTAGGGTCCTATGGGTATGTGCAGTATCGGCATACTCTTTGTACACAAATACTGATGTTATAAAGGCTGGTGTCATTTCCTTTACTTCAGGGTTTTTTCTTTTGTTTTGTTTTGTTTTTTAAACAAGATTTCACAATAATTGTTATTTGATCATTTTTTTCAAATTGAAAGGTATATTGCAGTAAAACAGAACTAGCCATCTATAGTTTTAACTTCACTTAACAGGACTTGACAACAGAAATATATGATCCATGGCTGTATTCCAAGCTGAGACATAGGTTTCCACTGTTCTGAGGACAATTAAACCTGTGCAGAGTGGGTCTCCAACATGACACTAGTGTGAATAGAGAATTCAAATATGGTAAATGTTTTATACGCTGCTTTTTGCAGTATAAGTAACTAGGCAGAGTAAATGCATGAGTTTTGTAGTCAGTATATACCGTATGTGTAAGGATTAACACTAGCAACTAGATCTAAAATGGATTTGGATGCCACAATGGTGAGTGTTGCAACCCCTTGCATATACATTTGTCCTCAGAAAGGAAACCCATACTCCTGTGTTAGGTACCCAGGTTCCATATACAGAACACACCATAGAGATAGGCATCCTACAATGGTATCCATACTGTGTAGGGATCTGCCTCAAATCCACACACTGAACTAAGACCCACCTAATGCTAACAAACAGGAAATTCTGAGAACATGGAAGTGTCGGAAATTCAAGCCCTCTCTGGAGTTTAGGCATTTTACTCAGGACCTTAGGGATTAATTCAGCCTGAGGGGATTCAAACCACGTTCCCCACTTCCTTGAAAAGTGTCCACATGCCCAGACTACAGCCAATTCCAGGGGTGGAGGAAATATCTTCCACCCATCCTATTGGTTGAAGTTGTTCCACTGTGACTTATTTAGTTTGCTTTGTTGGCTGCTAGTCAGGGCACCTGACTTGCTGGAAGAGACCTGGTTTCCAGTTCCTGCTCCAAGGACTGTTTCATATAAACTACTGTTTTATAGAGACATAGACCTCTCCACCTCCTATAGTTTAAAACATAGTGGATACCACTTTATATGGAGCCAGTAAGTATATCTCAGAGAATGACTCCTCAGTTGAGATCCTTAGGGCCTTAGACAGAGGAATGTCTAGTTTGTAGATCTTGATAGGCTTTAGGTTTCTTCTAGACACCAAGCTCTGCAGTGTCATCAAGACTGAAGTACCTGTGGGCATGTACAGAAGCAGAGCTCTATCTATGTACCTGGAAAACCTTAATATTAAAAACAGAGGTAGCTATGAAGTTTAGGTGCCTAAATCTGCCTGTCTTTCAATGTGACCCAAAATGTTGTTCCTTTGCTACTGTGAGTCAGTTATATCTGTTTACTTTTTTGCTCCTTGCCATTGCTAAATAAAGTAACGTAATATAAACCTTGAAAATAAACAAGAAGAAATCAGATTTGTTTTTAGAATAAACAGACTAAAAATAATCTGCCTGTTAGGATATCAAGTGAGCTCCTTCCATATATTACTAGTACATTTTTCAAGTGACACAAGTTTTGCTTTCAAGAATTTGAGGTGCATTTTCCCAGAAACCCTTGTACTTATGTCCTTGAAACTTGGCAGGCCTCATGCCCTCAGAAGGGGCTACCATTTCTGTTGTTTTCATCAAAATCTGCAAAGAAATGACAAGGTTATAGGCAGTTTTGTGCTTCCCCATTATAGCCTATGGGCAAAACGTCAAAACAGCGTTGAAACAGCAAAACAGTTTCGACAAAATGAAACGGAACAATGCTTTCGAAACAAAACAAAACTTAAAACACTGTCCCCTCTAAATGTTGAAACTGAAGTCAAAATGAAACAGTGCCGTTCCGCACAGCCCTACTGGACAGACTGTAGAAATGGTCTGCAAGCACTCAGATGAGATTCAAAAAGGACAAATGTGAAGTCCTGCACTTTGGACAGAATAATTGCATGCACAAATTCAGACTGGGGAATAAGTGGCTAGGCTGAAGTACTGTGGAGGCTGAAGGACCTGGAGACAATAGACCATAAGCTGAATATAAGCCAACAGTGTGCTCTTGCAAAAAAAAATGGCAATATCATACTGGGATTTACACTAACAGAAAATGTCACTTACAAATCAAGGGAAATGATTATTCCACTCTATTCTGTGCTGGTACGGCCTCACCTGGAGCAGTGTGTCCAGTTTTGCCCACACTTCAAGAAGAATACAGACAATTTGAGAAGAATCGTAGAAACATAGAAAATTAAGGTTGGAAGGGAACTTAGGAGGTCCTCTAGTCCAAATCCTGCTAGAAGCAGGACTATCTCCAACTAGACCATTCCAGCTGGGGCTTTGTTGAGCTGGGCCATAAAAACCTCCAAGGATGGAGATTCCACCTCTCTAGGTAGCCCATTCCAGTGCTTCACCACCCTTCTAGTGAGAAAGACCTGGAGGCAATAGACCATAAGCTGAATAAAAGCCAACAGTGTACTCTTGCAAAAAAAAAAAAAAAATTGCAATATCATACTGGGATTTACATTAACAGAAAATGTCACTTGCAAATCAAGGGAAATGATTATTCCACTCTCTTCCCCTTCCTAGTCAGTAGACTTTCTGCCCCTTCCAGTAGCTGGCCCATCAGTATACAGGGGTCTGTGGTTGTTGCTGCTTGCAAACAAAAGTGCTGTAAATGTAAGCAGTAAGGACTTGTGCCTTAGTCTATCTGCCAATATAGCCCAGGATACAGAGGTCTTGCAGCCCATACTAGCCCCAAATCAAATCATTCAAATTTCACATAATCAAAGGCCACATCTACACAGTGCTTTACTGCAGAGTAAACTAATTCGCTGTGGAGTAAAGCATCACAGTCTATGTGTATGACAGTATTAAGCTGCAGTAAACTAATTTATGCTACAGTAAAATAGTACACTGCAGCACTATTTTACATTGGGATAATTTACTACAATTAAACACACATGTAGACACTGACTGTAGGCATGAATTGCACCTAGCCAGCCTAGCCAGCCAGGGGCCAGACTACCAAAACAGCTCCACACTTTCAGCAACCCCATGCCCCAGCCAGCCCCTCCACCACCTGACACTGCTACCCAGAGCCCAGGGCTGATCAGCCCCGGTATAAAGTGCTCTACCCCAACTCATATTGTTGTTGTCCTGGGTGTATGTGTAGACACTATGCCTGGGAGGAGTTTACTCCAGCTCAAACTGCTCTAGTGTTTATTGTTTCATATTAATTGCATGTGTAGATGCAACCAAAAAATCAGCAAATTGCAACTTACCAAACAGTTTGCTGTGTATATATTAGCCTAGGACCACTTGTCTTCAGGACAACACTACTCAATTGCATAAGTTTGATCTGTAAGCTTTAACAAGCCACAGTGTAGGAGCAATGTAGTAGGTTTGAGATGAGAATAAGAGCTGTCTTCAGCTTGCACTATGCCTACTCACTGATCCTTTGCATACTACATCTTTCCTGTTTAAGTGAGATTCATGCATCAAATGCATTTTGGGTGACTTTCGTTTTCCCAGCAAAACCTCAAAAATTTTGTCTTTGTAGACCTAAATTGCTCTTTAAGCAGTACCAATTTTCCCTTTTATATAGTGTTTGCACTGTGCAAACTAGTGTGTTAACAGAAGGAAATATAACCAGAGACTTTTGATTTCCTCTTGAATTAATTATAAAGCAAGTTAGATAAGTTAGAGGATGATTCAATAATGCTAAAAATTTGGTCATTGAGCTATGTTGTTGCTAAATACATTCATCTGCAGTAGTAGTTTATGACACACATGTGGTGCAAATCTTGTAGGCATGAACTAGGATTCAACACTCCTGGTTTTCTACTATCTCTGTCACAGATTCATTGCTTATTCCTTCATGTCTCAGTTTACTCTTGGGTAAAATATGTTTAACAACGCTGCATGCTGGCAGAATTAATTAATGTTTGTCAAGCTTCTAAGCTCTTGAAAGGCAATATAAATGAGCAACAATTCTTTGCTGATTTCTGTCAGGCAACATGAGAAATATTTCCTCATCTTCTCCAGGCCCACTCCCAAGAAAGTTAGAGGGTCCTTGTTTGTACAAGAAAGCACAAGCATCCTGTGTACAGTGAATTTAAAGAAATATATTTTTCATAAAAATTATCCAGATCTAAAAGACTTCTTTAATGAATCTGGAATAAAACACATGCAAAATGTATTGATTTTTTGTCTCCTTCTGTGATGGATAGAGCTGCTGATCAGGTCCATTAATATACTTCAGTTAGCCACTTTGATGAGTCTGTTTCTGACAAATTACTGCCAGCATTGTTTATTAGGTGTACAAAATGCATGCATTGGAGTTTTCTCACTACATCTGTTTCCATTTTTCTAAAAGCAGAATGTAATTTTCAAGTAGTAATTAAGAAGCAGAAAGCTTCCCCTAAATTTCTAGAGCAAATATTTGAACATCCAATTATAGAATCTCAAAAGGACAAAGTTACTCTGCACATTTTTACCTCTGTTGTCAAGTTGCCACTTCATAGCATACAATATCTTGGATACCCAAAACACTTCTTACATAACTGACCCAGCAAAAGGATCAGCCTCCCTCATATTCAATTTACTCCATGGAACAACACATGAACATATGGGGATTACAGGGGGATCCCTTGGGCCCCAGTGAGATTTTACTGATTTTTCCTATGAGTAAGGGGCATAAACAATGGTTTTTATGTAAGCAAACAGCAGCAGACATATGTACATAATCAAATGTATAAATAGAACATCTACCTCCTAACATGTGTGTGCAAGCTGGAAATAAAATTTTAGGCTTCTGTCAAACATCATAATACACTTGCATTCAGTATAATACATAACTATGGTATGGGGAAAATGACTATGTGAAACATATACCAATATTCAACTAAATTTAATTTTTTTTCTAAAATGTGAGATGCATAAATAGGCAACTCAAAATACGAGGTGACAATAACACTAGCACTATGAGCCTTTGTACACACCACAAAATTGGCCTTTAAAGTGGCTTAAATGCCCTTTCACACTGCTTTAATGGCTTTCCTGTTTGCACACTTGGCAGCATATTCCACTTTAAATTACTTTGATATGTAGCAAGATAAAACACCTTGGAGGTGTTTTAGTTTGCTAACTAACAAAGTTCAACAGTCATTGGGCCCTTGGGTCCCACTGGGGAAAGACAGAGAAGGGGCTAGGTGAACAGCCCCCCGCCTAGCCAAGGCCCAAAGGGGAGGGGCCCCTGGTTTTTCATGGACAGCCCCCACAAGGGACCCCATTGGAAGGAGGACTACCTCTTGCCATGAGTCAGGCACTATACTAAGGAATAGGTGTTATTAAGATTGTTCATGTTTGCACCTTATATTTTGTAATTGAAATGTTGTATTGTAATAGATTCATAGATTCATAGATTCATAGACGTTAGGGTCGGAAGGGACCTCAATAGATCATCGAGTCCGACCCCCTGCATAAGCAGGAAAGAGTGCTGGGTCTAGATGACCCCAGCTAGATACTCATCTAACCTCCTCTTAAAGACCCCCAGGGTAGGGGAGAGCACCACCTCCCTTGGGAGCCCTTTCCAGACCTTGGCCACTCGAACTGTGAAGAAGTTCTTCCTAATGTCCAATCTAAATCTGCTCTCTGCTAGCTTGTGGCTATTGTTTCTTGTAACCCCTGGGGGCGCCTTGGTGAATAAATACTCACCAATTCCCTTCTGTGCCCCTGTGATGAACTTATAGGCGGCCACAAGGTTGCCTCTCAACCTTCTCTTGCGGAGGCTGAAAAGGTCCAGTTTCTCTAGTCTCTCCTCGTAGGGCTTGGTCTGCAGGCCCTTGACCATACGAGTTGCCCTTCTCTGGACCCTCTCCAGGTTATCCGCATCCTTCTTGAAGTGTGGTGCCCAGAATTGCATGCAGTACTCCAACTGCGGTCTGACCAGCGCCCGATAGAGGGGGAGTATCACCTCCTTGGATCTATTAGTCATGCATCTGCTGATGCACAATAAAGTGCCATTGGCTTTTCTGATGGCTTCGTCACACTGCCGGCTCATGTTCATCTTGGAGTCCACTAGGACTCCAAGATCCCTTTCCACTTCTGTGCCACCCAACAGGTCATTCCCTAGGCTGTAGGTGTGCTGGACATTTTTCCTCCCTAGGTGCAGCACTTTGCATTTCTCCTTGTTGAACTGCATCCTGTTGTTTTCTGCCCACTTGTCCAACCTATCCAGGTCTGCCTGCAGCTGTTCCCTGCCCTCCGGCGTGTCCACTTCTCCCCATAGCTTCGTGTCATCTGCAAACTTGGACAGAGTACATTTCACTCCCTCGTCCAAGTCACTGATGAAGACAGTATGGGGTGGGATACCGTATCGAAGGCCTTCCTGAAGTCTAAGTATACGACATCCACCCCTCCTCCTGTGTCCAGGCGTTTTGTAACCTGGTCATAGAAAGAGACTAGATTGGTCAGGCACGATCTGCCCGCCACAAACCCGTGCTGGTTTCCCCTCAGCATAATTTGTCCTGCCGGGCTCTCACAAATGTGAGCCTTGATAATTTTTTCAAAGACTTTACCAAGGATGGAGGTGAGACTGACCGGCCTATAGTTGCCCGGGTCCTCCTTCCTCCCCTTTTTGAAAATGGGGACCACGTTAGCCCTTTTCCAGTCCTCCGGGACTTGGCCCGCGCGCCACGTAATGTTGTAAATAGTATTATTTAGGGCTTGATCTTGGTTATTGATTAATGTTCACTGTGTAAATGTATGTATATGATATTTAGTTTTATGTTTATGTATATTATAACTCAATAAATTGTATATAGTTAAGAACTTTGGGCTTGGGCTAACTCTAGGAGCACATCTGCAAGGGACCTGCAGGAGGGATCATGCTTAGGGGCAACCAACATAGGTTCATTCGAAGCAGGTCCTGTCAGACCAACCTGGCAGCTTTCTATGACCAGGTCACAAAATCCTTGGATGCAGGTGTTGTAGTGGACATAGTCTTTCTGGACTTTAGGAAGGCCTTCAACACTGTCTCTCACCCCATTCTCATTAAGAAATTAGGCGACTGTGGCGTCGATGCCTATACAGTCAGATGGGTCACAAATTGGCTGAAGGGCCGCATCCAGAGGGTGGTGGTGGACGGGTCTCTTTCAAACTGGAGGGATGTGGGCAGTGCAGTCCCCCAGGGCTTGGTCCTCAGGCCCGCACTGTTCAACATCTTCATCAGTGACTTGGACAAGGGGGTGAAAAGCACCTTGTTCAAACTTGCGGATGACACTAAAATGTAGGGAGAAGTGGGCATGCTGGAGGAGAAAGACAGGCTACAACTAGATCTGGACAGGTTACAGGGATGGGCGGATGAGAACAGGATGGGTTTCAATATGGACAAGTACAAGATATTGCACCTGGGGAGGAAGAACCAGCAGCATACCTACAAGCTGGGGAACTCCCTTCTCATCAGCACACAAGCAGAAAAGGATCTTGGTGTCATTATTGATTTCAAAATGAACACGGGCTGCCAATGTGGGGAAGCAGTCAGGAAGGCTAACTGCACCTTTTCATGCATCCACAGATGCATCACGAGCAGGTCCAAGGAGATGATCTTCCCCCTTTATGCAACACTGGTTAGGCCACAATTGGAGCACTGCGTCCATTTCTGGGCACCACACTTCAGGAGGGATGTGTACAGCATTGACAGGGTCCAGAGGAGGGCCACTCGCATGATCAGGGGGCAGGAAGGCAGGATCTACAAGCGGAGGCTACGGGACCTGAACCTGTTCAGCCTCCACAAGAGAAGACTGAGAGGGGATCTGGTGGCTGTCTACAAACTGGCCAAGGGGGGCCAGCAGACTATGGGAGAGTCCCTGTTTCCCCAAGCCCTACCGGGAGTAACAAGGAATAACGGCCATAAGTTGACTGAAAGTAAATTCAGGCTAGCTATCCAGAGGCACTACTTCGCGGTCAGGGCGGCTAGGATCTGGAACCAACTTCCAAGGGAAGTAGTGCTCGCTCCTACCCTGGGGGTCTTCAAAAGGAGGCTAGATAATCACCTAGCTGGGGTCGTTTGACCCCAGCATTCTTTCCTGCCATGGCAGGGGGTTGGACTTGATGATCTACTTAGGTCCCTTCCGACCCTACCAACTATGAAACTATAGAGGAAAGAGGGATCTGCTTGAAATTCTGGCATCCCTCTCACAGCACTCCCTCCTGCCTACCCATCCCATCCAATTAAGAATAGGGCACACCCTTGGGTGTACCCGGGTTATATTATATTACGTTATCCCATTAGTAGTATAAATTAAAAGACTAAAGGTAAGTATGGAACACATGCATTATTACAGTAATCATCTATTGTAAATTAGAAACCATTACAGTAGTTACAGACTACCAAAAAAATTGAATCCAACTACGGGTTTTATGGTAGAAGCCCATGTCAGTTGACTGGACCAAAACAAAACTGTGGGGGCTCATCCAGATGAGCATGCACATGTGGTATGTGGTGCCACAGACTCATCTGCAGCACTGACACTGCACATGCTGCACATGCAGGCATTCCAGGTGCTAATCTGCAGCACAGGGGGGGTTCACACCAGGAGATCCCCGTGTCAAAAAATCCGCAGTGGAAAAAAGTGGGGTGGTGGTTCTGACAGCTGTGCCACTTGAAACTTGCTGTGCCACCTGATCTTCAGCACCTGAAACTCAGGTGTTGGCCCCAGCCTCCCCTATCCCACCCAGGACATCGTGCTGCATGCCAAAACATGCATGCACAGGTATTCCACAGGAGCAGGCAGTAGCGGTATATATTATGCCGCTGCCATTTGCCCCTGTGGAATCACGTGTGCACAATAATATAGATGCGACCTGGGAGTTTTGATATAATGCTGGACTTCTGGATCTGAAACTAAGTTTCACTATTTGTGAAATTTCACTAAATTCACTGGTGATGTATAGTATAGTGACTGAGCTGGGTTAAATGGGTATGAATTTAAAAAAACATATTTTTTATTTTTTTGAAGGCGCATTCTTTATATACTATTATATTCTAACAGAATTAAAACGTATTTCCTCATTAGCTCTTCAAGAGGCTTCAGCATCCTACAAGCTGCAGAAGATGATTCTCTGCAATACAAGAATGCTTCAAATGCTAGAGTTTTTTGGAAGCTTGCTGACTGGTTCTTCTGAATGTGGGATGATTTCTGACATAGACCAATTTTCTCCCACCCTTTTTCACTTGGAGATAATTAAAATCAAAGTATCATTCTCAGTTCCCTAGAAAAATTCAAACAGTTTAGGATTTTTAGAGATTTAATATCAAAAGAGTAAGATCAATTGTAAAGCAATGAGCAACACTTTCTGCCAATCTATGGTACTGCAGCAATGAATTCTCCTGCCACTGGGAAGATCAAAGCTTTGGAATGGATTTGGGTTGTCATGTCCTGAGCCAACAGAATGACACCATAGTTTCTACAAACTGATGTTCATAATCTCAACAGACTGGCCTTTTTCTACTCTTACAGTATCTTCCGTCACTGATCCATTTGGCAGTATCTGCCTTTTAGGAAAATATTAACCTGCCATCCTGCTGAAGGGTAAGGGGCAGAATAGTTGCCAACAAAGAAGACAGAAATAGAAAAGTGACAAAACAAGGCATGAAAAGCAAAATCATACACAAAAGAAAACAATCAAAAAGTTCTGTGAGATCTTTAGAGAGCCACTGCATAAGAACAGTCCTTTAATTCCAAACTAAACATGTACATCTTCCCCAAATTGGTTTCTCCTGTGATTAGTGGACAAACTCTTAACTAGTAATTTAAAAAATATTGCTACCCAGGGAGAGTAAAAAGCACCTGTCTTCATATACACTGTTTTCAGATGGATGAGCTTTTGTTGCCATTTTTCTCTGACGCATGAGAGAACTAAAACTTTGAGCAAATATGTAGCTCCAAATTCTTCTCCACCCACTCACAGCTTTTACAACTGAGTCCAGAAAAGTAGCATAGACTATCACATAGTAAAATAAGTTCCATACAGAGCATGTGTACTAATGCGGCTGCACCCCTGTCCCTTTCTGACCACATGGCAGAAGCATCACCCAGGGACTTTTTTAAGTCCTGAAGAATGTAAGAATTCCCTCTCTCTCTTCCCCCACCCCCATACTCTCCTTCCCTTCCACTCCATGACCAGCCACTGCCAATGTCCCTGCTGTCTCCACTGTCCCAGGGGCAACAGGAGCTCATATGCTGCTCTAGCCAGCCTGCACAAGGGCTGAATTCAGCCTGGAATAGTGGCAGCAGGACCAGGAGAAAGGTAGTCCCACCTCCCCATACCTGCTCCTAGGCTGGCAAGGAACACCCATGTGCAGGCGGAGGGGGGAACCCACCCAGCACCACCACTGCCACTATCCTGGGCTGAGTTCAGCCCCCATGCAGCCCAGTTGGAGAGGCCTTGGAGCTCCCTTTGCCCCTGGGTTAGCAGAGACACTGGCAGTAGCAGGAAGGGAAAGGTGGGGAGGGTATGTGGATCTGAGCAAGGAGGGGAAGGAAATGGGGGAAATTCTAATCTTCTTCAGAATTTTAAAAAGTCTCTGGCTGCTGTTCCCCCATGTAGTCTGCTTACCTTGGCAGAGAGAAGAGGAGGAGAGGAAGGTAGGAGCAAGGGGTAGAGCCACCCCTGCAACAGAGGTCACAGCTCCTGCACATCCCCTCATAAAATCCTGGATTTGCCCAAGCTGCACCAACCTGTTTTCCAGGATCTACTACCTGTGGCACAATCACTTTCTATAAGCAGTGCTTTTCCCTACTATGATCAATGGCTATATGACACAATTTGGACCATACTGCAATATGTTCTCCAGTGGTCTGAGCCCAAGGTCCCCAAATCAGATTTATACCTCCTGAAGTGCTCATGCAAAACACACATAAGTTAAAAGTATTCATCTCACTTCTCATGGCTGTGCAACAGCACAACAGCAGCAAAGATGACTCCCCCACAGGACTACCTCCAGTAAGCTTTATATTCCAGGGGGTCCATTAATCAGCTATGCTTGCCATACTTCCGTGATTCCCAAAGGCTGAATTAATCATCAGATTGGCAATTAACCTGGTTTTACAAAACTGAGGGCCAAGAGCTGGTCTGCTGTTACAATACTAGAATACTATCACCTGAGCTTGGTCTGATTCTCTGTACATTATTTTAGGAGAGCTGTTTACTTGTAAGGGCAGCTGGGGTAGAAGCCAAACATCTACTTGACATTATCCGATCTGTTTGTCATCAATGTGACTTGTCTGCAGGAGGCTCACCTTACATTCCTCTGGGCAAAGGGTGAGAAACTGCTAAGAATAGGAACAGACCTTGGCTACAGACAACTTTGCTGGGGAACACGAAACTCCTATTGCGTGACTCCCCCTGGAAATTGAATTGATATAGCCATCCTGCTAAGGAAAGAGGCATCCAGTAAGAGAGGTTTCTCTTTAAAGTGGTATTCTATCTGCTAGACATTTGGCTTTATCCTCTCTATTTCAAAACATCTTCAGCAGCTTCCAAACATGTAATAGAACCCTCCGCATAGTGTTTTGAAACTTGCAGGGATATTTTCGGAGAAGAACTGAAGCTCAGAAGTCACCTGGAATCATGGGCTCAAGCAGCATGAAAGTTTTGTGGACCCTTGTGAATAGTTTGTGATAAAAAGTATGTTTTGCACAGCCTCTTTATTTACAGTGTCACTCATAAAAATGAACTGCTGTATTTCAACAGTGTCCATTATATGATATGCATAACAAAAATGAATGCTTGTGACATCCTGAACCCTGGACCCTTGGGTTCATAAAGTCTATGTTAATACCCAAAAAGAAAACAGAATATAGAAAACTAAGTATCACTTCTATTATGGAAATTATTTTACTGCAACATGGAGCTCTATATTGGAGAAATCTTGAAAATCCAAGTGAGCATAAGAATCATAACAGAAACATTTTGTAGTATGCTATGCTTTACACAAGGCCAGAGAGCTAGGAGTTACAGTAATCATATGAGAAGTCTAGAATGAATGTATTATCCCCTCAGAATTGATCAGAGATGACATAGACCAAAATTTGCCAATTTTGCAGTGATGATAAAAAAGAGTAGCTACTTTAAACACTTAAAAAGGCCTTTAAACAAAGATAGAATATAGAAGTTTTTACTGCAGTCACAATTTCAAAGAAAATGTGATAGCAAAATTGATAATGGAGAAAGAAATAGCAATATGATCACCTGAGATACCTAACTGGATAAACTCCTGTTCATCAGTGTTCAGGTTTAGAAAAGTATTTGATACTTCATTGGTCTTTATCAAGATGGAATTCTGACAATACTGCTACCACAGCTGCTTCTTGAAAAAGGACAAAGTAAAACGAAATATCATACACACAGAAATAACTCATTTCATATTGACAAACACAATGGCACAAGGTCATTACACACCAGTTGTAATGTATGTTACGATGGAACTACCATAATTTTCAATGAAATGATAATGTGGGCAACTTGCTTGCCTAAGCACTGATCCTACAAAATTTACTGACAACTTTAAATACAGTGTCACTTTATTATAACAAAACCACATGAGACTATACAGAAAGCTCATTAAAATAGAATGTTTTTAGTAATAGGGTTAGTCCATTTGCTGCACCATAATAATTTTTTAAAAATCTACTCCTGATGCTGGGATACTAAAACTGGGAACTTGTTACAAATGGAGTTGTTTATCATAGAGTTGTACTGTATTTGCATTTAAGTTGTCCAAATGCAGTCAATGCGGTGCTTAAAGCTAAGCATAGTCTTGGCAGAATCTTAGCTTAGGTATTTATAAAGCAACAGTTACCACAATGCCAGGATATAGTGGCAGAGCAGTTAAGGCAGTGGCTGGCAATTCTTCAGAGCCCTGGGCTGGAACACCCCAGCTCAGGTTAGAGGCAGGCCCATGTTTTAACACAGCCATGGCTACAGCCAATTTTTCCTGCTGCCACTTCTCTCTCCCAGCTCCCTGCCCAGGCCAGGAAAAGGCAAAATCTCCCACTCCCAGAACACTGCCATAGCCCTGCAACTATGCAGGCTAGATACAGTGGCCCAACAGCCAAATATAACCAATGGCCTATATGTTGCTAGTCCATGAGTTAAGGCAACCTACTGTGGCTCCTGAGGCCATGAATTCAGTCCAGATTTGCGCCAAAGGCTGCCACCAGTCAACCAAGCTAAAAGTGGTCGCTCATGTGGCGAGTCAAAGGCAGGAAGAAGCTATGTTGGCTACATCACTTCATTGAGTGCCGTGGATTATAGAAACTGCTTTGCTTTGGTCACACTAATTAATAAGCCATTCAGCCATTCAAGCAGACCATTGGCTTGAATGAACCCAATATCCTGATGTCTAGATAGGATGTACTTACCAAAAAATGTCAACAAAAGAAGCAATTTTATTATATGTAATTTTATCCTTAGCTGATTTGTCACCACTGTAACTGTAGAAAGATTTATGTCAATGTAAAGGAACCAAAACAAAACCAACAACCAAAAGAAAATTTACCAGAATAAGTGAAGTAATAAATTGGCAATATCCTGCTGGAATTTGCTTCAAAACAAAAGGCAACCCCTCCATTTATAAATTTATATCATCCAATATTACTTCATGTGTATGTCTAAAAACACTTAACTGATCATGGGTACCAACCTAGAGCAGACTCATGAATCAAAATCCATCAAAGGAGAAGTTGCCTTTTAACCTCAAGACTGAAGTCTATCTGGAATGTAGCCATTTTTTAGCACATCTGGAGGCATACTGCGATCTGGGGCACAGCAAATTTCTGTTAACACTTCAAAAGAAATGGGAAGTTGAGGGTACTCAACCAAAAATGTAATACACTATCTGATAATGAAGAATTAGAAGGTAACTTCAATGCTAAAGTAACAGCAGCAAAGGAGGAACGTAGCCTGATGCCAAAGAAACATTAAACATTGAAAGAAAAATAGGTAAGTAAATTAAGCAAAATGCTGAGGCATTTCTGAAAGAGATACTATATGCGGTCGTGTCTATTGCCCCTTTTTTAAGCTGACATTTTTCTCACACTAGACAACGTTGTATTTATACAGTTGCTTGAGGATATCAGGGAATTTTATTGCTGACTTCCCAAGCCCTAACCACAGTGCAGTGCTGTTATGGTGGAGAGCAGTAGTGGATCCAGGATAGCAAAAAAGAGGTTGCAGTGACAGTGGAGAGCTCACTGCATACACATCTGGCAGCTGAGACTGGAGCTCTCAGCAGCAAACCAGCAGCAAGTGGGATACAAGACAGCACTGCACCCCACTCCATATCTGCCTTGGTTGGGGGGCACCTCCCATCTCTAGTGTTGAAGATGTACAAAAGAAGTCAAGATTCAACAAGGAGAAATGCTATCAACAAGGAGAAATGCAAAGTGCTGCACCTAGGGAGGAAAAATGTCCAGCACACCTACAGCCTAGGGAATGACCTGCTGGGTGGCACAGAAGTGGTAAGGGATCTTGGAGTCCTAGTGGACTCCAAGATGAACATGAGCCGGCAGTGTGACGAAGCCATCAGAAAAGCCAATGGCACTTTATTGTGCATCAGCAGATGCATGACTAATAGATCCAAGGAGGTGATACTCCCCCTCTATCGGGCGCTGGTCAGACCGCAGTTGGAGTACTGTGTGCAATTCTGGGTGCCGCACTTCAAGAGGGATGCAGATAACCTGGAGAGAGTCCAGAGAAGGGCCACTCGTATGGTTAAGGGCTTGCAGACCAAGCCCTACGAGGAGACACTAGAGAACCTGGACTTATTCAGCCTCCACAAGAGAAGGTTGAGAGGCGACCTTGTGGCTGCCTATAAGTTCATCACGGGGGCACAGAAGGGAATTGGTGAGTATTTATTCACCAAGGCGCCCCCGGGGGTTACAAGAAATAATGGCCACAAGCTAGCAGAGAGCAGATTTAGATTGGACATTAGGAAGAACTTCACAGTTAGAGTGGCCAAGGTCTGGAAAGGGCTCCCAAGGGAGGTGGTGCTCTCCCCTACCCTGGGGGTCTTCAAGAGGAGGTTAGATGAGCATCTAGCTGGGGTCATCTAGACCCAGCACTCTTTCCGGCCTATGCAGGGGGTCGGACTCAATGATCTATTGAGGTCCCTTCCGACCCTAACATCTATGAATCTATGAATCTATTCATTGTGTCCAAAATAGAGCAAAGGCTATGCTTCTGTAGTTTAAGGATGTAGTCTTCAGTTTCAGTTATTAACTGGAACACGGGCCCCCTTATTCAGATTTCTTGTTATCTTAAAGCAGCAGTTCTCAATCTTTTTAGACTCAATTCACCCATGGTTAGACTCAATAAGCTCCTCAGAAAAATGACAGTTTTTAGTTTGACTTGGGGTTTTTTGCCTGTTGGAAGATAATAGAGCAAATTATTTTGTGGAAAATAACTCAGGCACCAGGTTGTATTATTTAACTCTAAAGCCCTTTGAAGAGATCTCAAGGCACACTAGGATGCAACAAAAATGGATGAAAATCACTGTCTTAAAGGGTTCTATGTCTAAGGTGTACAATAAAAAAGTTCTAACCATAAGTCTGCTACATTTCAAGGACTGAGTGAATCCCTGTAAAACATATTTGGTGCTAATTTGAATGGGAGTTAGATACCCATGCACTTTGAAAATCCCACTACGAATGACATTGTTAGCAGTATGCAAACTCATATTTGGCTAAGGCTCTATAACACATTTTTAATCAGTTGTATACTGCCTTGTGTGGGTGTTTGAATGGACAAGGAGAAGCATCTTCATTATTTTTCAGAATAGCAACTTTGATTCTTATTTGCATTAAATCATGATGCCTCATTTTCCTGCACAGAACAATTTATACAATTCAGGGCTTTGCACAAGGCGGACAATTAATATTATGGCAGCAGCTTCCAGTAACTAAATGGGATGAATTATCTGCATTCAATTAGACAAATCTCTCTTGCAGATGGTATAATGATATTGGCATGCTAAGTCATAAAATGGGAGAACCATGAACTGCTTAAAATCTCCTGGGGATTGTTTTAGCTCTTACAAGAGTGCTTCTTCTGTCTTAAGGGAAATACACCAAATTAATGCGTAAAAACAGCTCTACAATCTGAACTTGCAAGAACTGATCTGAACTTGAATACAGAAATGTTTTAAAAGTCCACAGCTAGAATCATGCACCTCAGGGGTAAGTGGGGTCATTTTGAGTCCATATGTTTATAGAGTAAAAAGCACAAACTGGCCTCAACCCAATCGGCTGCTACAAGCAACTGAAAAATAAACATTAAATAAAACAACAGTGAAGCAAAGAGTTAAACAATCTATATTGTACAAAACATATTTAATGTGTCTATAGAAGGCTACTTGGAAAATTAACTCATAATCCTTCAAAATATTTAATTGACAGTATTCATTTTCTTCATGTTCAATAAGTCTGAACGCTAATATATCACCACTAAATGCTAGCAGACTTCTAGACAGCTGACAAAATGTGACCTGAACACCAGTCAAGTTAAAAAGCCAAGCCATCTTCTTACGACATGGGGTGTCAAGCTCTGAAGAAGTCATGCCCTTCCTTTTTGAACAGAAGCTAACCTAAACATAGAGATGGCTTGCAATGTTGCCTTACAACATTGCTAACCAACTCTTGGCCCCTGGGTAAAACAAAAGCCTGTTTAGAAAAACAACTTGTCAGCTCTGTTCACACTTTCTTCAAGCAATCTTCCTTGGGGAGTCTGCATAATCAAATATAGCAAGATATTTCTTAAAGGATTTTATATCTGCATTTTGCTGCTGGGCAATGTCTTCGGTGGTTTAAAACTCACCAAATATGCCATATGCTGTATTAATGTACTTTCCACAGTTCCTATATTTCCTATATGGGAAATATAGGCTAACAATTAATGGCTAGATCACTAGTCTAACAACTGATGACTATTTTACTAGAATTATATCACCCATCCATTTAGGCATTCAGTGGGATGGTACACTACAGGAGACACTACTGTGCAGTGGTTACTGCACATTTATTTAGTACTTGTATAATCAAATACTAAATAAATGTACAGTAACTGGAGTTACTGCACAGTAGCACCAGCACACACCTTTCAAGTGATGCTACTGCACAGTAGCCTAATAATACTGTGCAGTAGTGTACTAGCACTCTTGGTGCTGTGATGTGCTACTGTGCAGTATTATTCAGCATCTCATGGAGGCATACCCAGTATCTTACTTTGAATGTAACCAAATGTTTTTGAATGATCAATTAATCCTGTGAAATTATACGCAATGAGCAAAGGCTTCAAGAACTGTGATTATCTAGGCCAGAGAAGAGCATCGATTTGACAAACAGTCTTCAAATATCTGAAGACTGGTTATAGAGGATAGAGATAGACTAGACTCTATGGACAATGGACAGGACAAGGAACAATGGTTTTTAATTGCAACAAAAGCAATTTAGGAAGAGCTTTCTCACTATGAGGACAGTGAAACTATGGACCAGGCTATCCAGAGAAAATGTGGCATCTCTATTCTTGCAAGTTTTTGAGTGGGTTAGACAAACACTTGAAAAGGATAATTTAGTCAGGGTTGATCCTGCCTAAAACAGGGAGCTAGGCTAGATAATCTCTGGAGGTCCCTTCCAGCCCTACTTTTTAAAAAATCAGTGATTGAGTGAATATTAATAAATGTTGGACTTCACAGAAACATGTAATTAGCCAAGGGTTAATTAATCATTTTTAAAAAACTGTTGAGGAACCATGCACACTGAAACTTTCAAAACGTAAGATAGTCACACCCAATACCATATAAGAAATAGCAGCATTTTTGTATACTTAGACAAGGAAATATATATTAGAAACAGTTAGCTAAAGAGACAATGATAAAGCAATTGTTCATAGACATTAATTTCTTACATAAGGACTGCCACATTAGGTATTATTCCTCTGGGGGGACAAACTGTTTTCTAATATCTAAGTACTGAAAAAGCAGATACTTGCAATATTTCATACTCCTATTTTGCTAACAAGAGAGAAGTTAAACCCATCAAAATATTTTGTAAAAATTATTAAGCAAATTAGAACTGAGCCATTCCTTTAAATTTCTCATATAAAATTATACAGGTAAATAATAATTTGCTAAGAGCACATCTACACGTGCAATTAATGAGAAGCAATAAACTCTAGCATTTATTGCGCCAGAATTTATTGCTCCTGGGCATGCCATTTGAACATGCACCCAGGACCATAGCATGTTGAGCCACGTTGGAGCAGCCCTGGCTGCTCCCACCACAGCTCAAAGTGCTACAGAGGGGCTGGCTGTGGCACAAGGGTGATCCAGTGTGGATCTAGTGAGCAGGTGGCCCCTGCACTGAAGTACCCTTGTGCCCAAGCCAGTCGCTTTGTCATGCTTTAAAATAAGTCTTAGTTCTGGAATTTAGACATTTAAATCATGTTATCATTTGTTATAATATCTTGATAATTCAATTTCTAGATTCTGACCTTATTTAGCATACATCATTTAAATTCTGACTACAGAAATATGGAATTGCCTAGAGCAATTTGGAATTTCCTAGAGCTCATCACTACAGTATTTGAAAACTTTACCAAGATTAATGGATGTATCTCTACAGTGCCCTTATGAAGTAAGTTTTTATCTCAATTTTATATCTGTAGAACTGCGGGACAAAGAAATTAAAATAAAATAACTAATAATTTGAATATATTTTAAGATACATAGGGGCTATTTTTAAAGTATTTAATCATATATAGCATATTATATGTTCAGCCCATAGCTCACATTAACTTCATTTGCAGCTGTGAGCGCTCAATAGTAGAGATGGTGGAAATGCAGACTTTGCATTTTATTGGAAATTTCAACATTTTGAAAATTCTTCTGTAAAATTGTCCTAAAAACAACAATTGTGAAAAAATATTTAGAATGAAAAATATAGAAATAAATTAAAATGAAATAGATTAAATATTCTATGAATTTATTCTATGTTATGTTAGTTTATTTTTAAAGTTATTAAGCGTGATTGCACAACATCTTATTTTTGCCTCCCTGCCAGTCAGCAGCAAACAGCAGGGCCAGCTGGGGCCCTTCAGCCAATCAGTGGCAGGAGGAAAAATGATGTCATATTTAAAACTGAAGTTTTTGCCTCCCTGTTGATCAGGACTGAGCCACAGTCAGGCCTCTCCAGCAGTCAGTGGGGGCAGGGGGAGGGGCAGGGGAACCTGCAAGACTAAAGGAACCACAGTCTACCCCACTTCCACCATGAATGCGGTAGGTCACTAGCAATCAGCATCTTAAGTAGAGAAGCAGTTGTTTTCAATACCTTTATGTAAACCTAGAAGTTGATTCATAACAACCCAAATGGGAAATATTTTGATCTAGAAAATTAAGTGTTGCACTAGTTCCCTTCATTATATAGCCATGATTTATCCCTTAAGAAAGCCCTTCCTGTTCACTGAATGATATAGATATGTGAAATGAAATATGAAAATAGTATGTGATGCCATTAAAGAAAATATTACAATGAAATATATTGACAGGAAGGATTGAAATAACATTGTACGAGCAATCTTATTTACATTTGAGTATTTGACTTTGTACGGACAATTTAAAATAATGGGTTCTGAAGAATGGAATTGCAAAGTTTCATATTACAATTTGGGTTGTAAATTAAAAGCAAACTGTTTAGTTGAATGTTTTTGAAAATCCCAATGTTATTACTGAGTTTCATTTTCTCCTTACCCTCATCATTACTTAAGAATTTAATTTATATTTACCTTAGGATAAAACAGGTTGTGGAGTTTCTGTATAACTGCTGCAGGAAGTACAAACTGAGATCAGATTCACTAACCTGAAAATTCAGCCAACGGTAGCCAGGGTCTTTTCTGCACAGCCTCTCCCAGCTGCAGAGCCTTGCTCTACATACACTGATCAGTGCCACTTCTTTCCTACACTGTACTAGCCAATCTGAGGACTTGTCGTGGAGTAGCAATTGTGCAATTTACCACCACAGTTTTTCCATAGGTAGATTTATCTGTCCACAGAAAACCCTCTCCAGTCTGGCAAATGACAAGAGGATCTGAATGAAGCTCAAAGACTTTATTAGAAATTACATTAAGATTGTTCATTCCTTTCACAGTATCAGTTATATCAGTAGCTTTTATGACATTTTGTATCATCTCAAATATATTCGACAGGGTTTTGAACTTAGTTAGGCATGTGAAAATGCAGAGTAATTTCCATAAAAACAATCTAGGTTTACATTTGTTTAACTGAGATCAAACACTATCTCACTGAGTAATTACATTTGGTAATTACTGGAGCCAAACACCTATTACATGAAAGGTTTGTCTGATTGAAAGACAAAACCCATTCTTTATTGTTGGAATTCTGTATAGAATCATAGAAAATTAGGGCTGGAAGGACATCAGGAGGTCATCTAGTCCAACCCCTTGCTCAAAGCAGGACCATCCCCAACTATATAATCCAAGGATCCATCCAACCTCTATGGGTAACCTGTTCAAGTGCTTTACTAGACTCCTAGTGAGAAAGTTTTTTCTAATATCTAATCTAAACTTCCCTTGCTGCAACTTGAGACCATTGCTCCTGCCACCACTAAGAAGAGTCTAGCTCTGTACTCTTTGGAACAACCCTTCAGGTAATTGAAGGCTGCTATTAAATCCCACCTCAGTCTTCTTTTCTCCAGACTAAATAAACCCAGTTCCTCAGTCTCTCTTCATAAGTCATATGACACAGCCCCCTAACCATTTTCACTGCCCCCTAGTAGACGGTGGCAGAGCCAGCAGGGAAGAGGGGAGAAATGTCCCACTCTTACCCCCTTCCTTACCTGTGATGTGTCCAGGATTCACCCAGATGGTGAGACCCTCCAGGTGCTGGGAGAAGAGGGCTGGGGCCATCCCTCACTCCCGGCTGTGCTGGAGAGATCAGTTGGGTTGGGTGCTGGTGGCAGAGGTGCATACCTATGTAAGCAGCTTTTCTGATTGGGGGTGGGGCTGGGGCCCTGCACCATCTCTAGTCCTGGGCAGCTGGCCCACTAATCAGAGCCTGGACATTCCCTTGACAGGGATTACCAGCCCCAGCTGTGCAGTGGAAGCAGCTTGCAATTGGAGTGAAGAACCAGTGGGAAGCCCCCAAAAGCCCCTGGATCTGAGGCATGGTGGCGAGCAGACTCTAGATTGGGGGGAGCACCAAACAGATGAGGAGCAGCTGAGCTGTTCACCTTTTGTTATACTTATTCAGGATGGACTCTTGGGTATTCCAGGAGCCAGATCCGGTGCTTTCAGCTATGAGACTGGGACCAAATAAGACTTTAAATATTGGTATTGAATGATTGCAGACCCCTCCTAAGGGCCTGAGTCCTAAAGACTATATTACACTGGAGGATTGAGTCAGGAGTATAGAGGTTGGAGGAACTCCCATTCAGGCCCCTAAGGCCCATTTACTGATCCAGAGGGCCACAGTGGTATAAGGGACTGGTGGTCTCTGCTCCTTTTCCCTCCATGGTTTAAGACTATTCCCAGGCTGAACACCACCTCCTGTAATTTTTCCATCTAAGTCGTGGTAGGTGAAACCAAGTCAGGACTAGGACAGCCTCACCCAGAGGAGGGAATATCCCAGCACCACCTTGTCAAGGTTTGGACTAGCCCGGTCACCGAGACATTCGTAGCCTGCCCTTGGAGGTCAGCAGCAACTCAGTGACATAGACTCTCTCCAATTTGTCTCCATCTTTTCTGTAGTGGGGGCCCAAAACTGGAAACAGTACTCCAGATGTGACCTCAAAAGTGCCAAATAGAGGGAAAGAATCACTTCCTTCAGTCTGCTGACAACACTCCTACTAATGCAGGTCAGTACGCCATCAGCCTTTTTCACAACAAGGGCACACTGTTGGCTCATATTAAGCTTATCGTCCACTGTAACACCCAGGTCCTTTTCTGCAGAACTGCTGCTTAGCAAGTCAGTCCCCAGCCTATACCAGTAGTTGGGATTGTTCCACCCTATGTCCAGGACTTTGCGCTTCTCTTTATTGAACTACATAAGACTTCTTTTGGTCTAATCCTCCAATTTCTCTAGGCCCTACCCTCCGGTACTTTTACTACTCCCCGCAGCTTGGTGTCATCTACAAACCTGCTGAGGGTCCATGCTATTCCATCTTCCAGGTCATTCATGAAGATATTGAACAAAACCAGCTCAAGGACTGATCCCTGGAGCACTCCTGTTGATACTGCCAACTAGACATTGAGACATTGATTACTACCCGTTTTGAGCATGATGTTCCAGCCAGTTTTCTATCTACCTTACAGTCTATTCATTCAATCCATACTTCCTTGGCCTACTTGCAAGAATGTTGTGGGAGATTATCAAAAGCCTTGCTAAAGTCAAGGTATATTTTATCCACTGTTCCCCTACATCCACACAGTCAGTCATCTCATCATAGAAGGAAATCAGGTTGGTCAGGCATGACTTTCCCTTGGTGAATCCATGCTGACTGTTCCTAATCATCTCCTTCTCCAAATGCTTAGACATGGATTCCTGGAGGATCTACTCCATGATTTTTCCAGGAACTGGTCTGTAGTTCCCTAGATCCTCCTTCTTCCCTTTCTTAAAGATGGGTACCAGATTTGCCCTTTTCCAATCACCTGGGACCTCTCCTGACTGCCAAAAGTTTTCAATGATAATGGCTAGCAGCTCTCCAGTCACATCGGCCAACTCCTTCAGCACCCTCGGGTGCATCACATCGAGCCCCATAGACTACCACACCTCCAACTTTTCAAAATAGTCCCTAACCTGTTCTGTCACCACTGTTGACTGCTCATCTCCTCCCCAAACTGTGCTGCCAGGTGCAGTAGTCTGGGAACTGACCTTGCCTATGAACACTGAGGTGAAAAAGGCATCAAGTACATCATCCTTTTCCTCATCATCCGGGGTCACTAGGTTGCCTCCCCATTCAGTAAGGGACCCACACTTCCCCTGATCTTCCTCTTGTTGGTGACATACTTGTAGAAACCCTTGTTACCCTTCATGTCCCTTACTAGCTGCATTATGTGCACTCCTTTCTAAAATCAGCTATTTCTGTTATTTGGGTATAAATGGAGAGAACAGTTTGGGTCACTGTATCTATTCTGAATCACCATTTGTGAGTTTGTCACTTGTGTGATTTTCACTTAACTCAACAATGTTTGACTTTTGTGTTTATTTCAAAGTGCATTTACTGAGAAAAGATATTAAGTTATTTTGGGTGTTTATACCTGTGCTCTGGGAGCCGAGGGAAGTGGGGCAGCACTTTAATTAGATCTTTAGTTAAAGTGCACAGAGCATCACATCTATCAGCATCCCCATGCTGAAAAATGGCAGCAGCGGTGCTTTAACTGAAGCCCATAGAATGAGCTTTAGTTAAATTGCCTTGCCACCATTTTTCAGTGCATGCTGGAGTCTGCTGGAGCGTTGTAATTATGATACTCCAGCAGACTTGATAAATCAAGTATGCTCCAATGCATGTGTATAGGTGCCATTTGTTATTACTTTATATAGAAAATGTAAAAACATTACAGAGAAAAGCTTGATTATAGGCAACCCTCTAAATCTTATGAGAAATAGTAAAATATAAATAAATGTGCTGTCCATAAATTTTTTTAATGTATGCAACCTCTTACAATTACAATTTTCAATCCATTCAGCAGGTAAGCAAGTTTTGATGTCTCTTTGAAGAATCGCCAATTCAAAGTACTTGAAGTGAATCGAATTGATTTATTTCACATGATTTAAAAAACCATAATCTCAAACTCCCTGGGTTTTCTGGAGGTTTGTTTTTTGGGTTTTTTTGGTCGTGGGGGGGGTGGGGGGGGTTGGTATATTTGATACCCCAATGTTCTTTCATGGTCAAGGCACAAACACTAACAGCCAAGAAAGAATACTGATGATTCAATTTGTCTCTCAGAGACAAATGTGAAATTGGCATTTCAAATTTCTGTAAAGTCAGTCAGTTCTGCAGTACAAATATATTTTGTTATGCTCAATTCAGAATACAAAAAGCTTCTATCTATCAAAATTCCAAATGACTCTAAAGCAGTTGAACAGAATTAATTTTTCATCTAAATTCAGCTAGTCAGCTTTTTCTTTGCTCCAGTAAAATCTTCAAGAGTGGATTTACATGAGTTCAACCTATGTTACATTAATCCATTTTGAAGTCTACTAACTAGGGATGAATGCAGTTAAAAAAAAGGAAAGATGTTTTCCAGGAAAGGACTAGGAGTCGGCACTGCTTGCCATAGTCTACGCTATGGAAATGCTGCAACAATCATATCTCACTCCTGAATAACATGATAATGTATTTACTACTGAAAGTTTTCCATTACAGCCATTCCATTCAAGGAAGGCATTATAATTAAAAAATATAGGAGATCTTATGAAAAAATAATTAAGATGTTAGCAGTAACATAACAAGAGCTGTGCCAGAGGGCATCCACTCCAGGCACTGATTTAGGGGGGAGCCAGAATGATGGCCCCCAGGGACTTATGGCTCCAGGGTTTGCTGAAGCTGGCATGTGGAAACAGCAGCCCTGAGCCCCTGCTGGGTTGGCTGCTAGAGCACCACGTGCAGTGCTCCTATATCGCTGCAACAGCACCCAGGGTCTTTGAATCTCTGGGTGAGGTAAGACTTTCTCAGAAGCCTCCCTGCTGCCTTCCCCCCACCTCTCCACCCCCCCCCCCCACATCTGAACACCCTCCTTTTCCCCCCTCCACATGCCCAGAGTACCAAAATAGCTTGGATGATGTCTTGTAACAGGCACTGAATATTACAAGCACATAGTTTGGTATGTACCATGTGTACTGTGTTAAGACGCAATAAAAAATTAAAAATAAGGATAAACATTTCTGGTGGGAATTGACATCCCTTCACACAGAACCTGCTGAAGTCTGATGAACAAATCTAGGTTCAGCAGATTTGGTTACATAGCACTGCATTATAGCGCAGTAATGCTTTCAAATCTCAGCTATGACAATATGGGATCCTAAGTGTACCAGGTTTTGTCCTGCTCTCCAGTTGGATTGGTGCAGATTAATGAGTTGGGAGGCCCAGGGAGGTAATAGTTCATACAAGATTACTTACCTCGGCAGTCAGGATCCAACTGGTTAGGCAGAAAAAATGCTGTACCTGTTTCCTGCCATACACAGAATACTCTGCTCAGCTAGTGTTGTCAGAGACCTCCAGAGCAATGGATCTTGGACTTCCAATAGAACTGGTTGAAACAACTTTGACAAAAATAAAGCAATTTTTTATTTATTTTTGACAAAAAGATTTATTCATACTTCTCTTGCCTCTCACCTGGACGATAGCAAAGCAACATACCCAAGCAAAAAGTCTTCAGTGAATAAGCCGTGCTTGTGCTCTGTTCTTTGCATTGGCTTCCCATAAAATATTCAATGAAGTTCAAAATCTTGGTGCATATCTTAAAAGGCACAGCATGGGCTCAGGATATCTAAAATACAACCTAAAGCTCTGAGAGGAAATTTCAGTAAATAATTCCTCTCCTCCAATACTGGAACTTACTATAGTAACAGTGAGCACTAGGGCTGTGCGAAGCTTCAGTTTCTGATTCGATTCAGAGGAGATTTGGCCCAATTTGGTGGTCCCCGCACCTGGTACCTCGAGGTATGTAGGAAAAACATTTAAAGCTGTGTCTATGTCCGAATTGCTGATTCTCCAAATCAGCATCAAATCTTCAGATTTGAATTCAGCCAAATCGAACAGGGGACAGTGATCTGAATCAATTAATTGAATTGCTGTCCCTGATTCGGGCTGAATCCGAATCCAAATTGAATAAGACCCATTTCACACAATCCTAGTGAGCATGTCTACAAGTTCATTAATGTACCTTAGGTACTGCACATTTAATTTAGTCACTGCACAGTAGTGTCAGTGAATGATTTTTTTAGCAACGCTCACTGTGCATTAGCCTAATACCCGTGCGCAGTAGGCTATTAGCACGGTTAATAACTGCTATGCTGTTATTAGACTAATGCACAGTAAGCTTCTCTGTGTAGACATACCCAGTAAAGCTGTCCGGTGTCTGTTCAGGACACAGGACTTCCTTGGGGGCGTCTGAAACCTTGGAATGAGCTCTTCCTAGAGCTAAGAACCATTACAAAACCTTGTGTTCCGAATGCAAACTCCATTTCTTTCAGCTCTCCTTTCTTAGCATAAATACACAGCTACATGAATATTTGAAAAAAAATCCATATCAAGACAGAGCCATTGCTTATGCATCTCCCCCCTGAGAATAGGATGAGAAAACAACACCATATGCTATAATGTTAATGCATGAGTGGAAGTCTCTCAAATACCATGATCAATGTGGTATAGAAATGTGTAGAGAATGTAAAAGAAGATATCCAGCAGCTTTTTGAGGATTGAGCTTGCTGATAGCACTTCCTAAATAAAGTTCACTTATTCCCATCTGGGAACTTGAAAAATATCATTCAAGTTGCTACACAAAGCTTGACAACTACATGTCACTCAAATAGCACCATCATTGTATCAGAGACTACAGAGTAGATCATGCTCTCAAAAGCTTTCACACAACCTTGTATAAAAGGGTCGTGGGTTTTTTTTCTGAACTAAGACAACCCAAAACATAGCATATGTGTTTCAGAAGGTTACTATCTAAAATTCACTTTGGCTTAATTATTAAGATCTGCAATATATAGATATAGGTATAGATATACCTGTAACATTTCAGAATTAAGTTAGAACTAGAACCTTTGAAAGTTTTGATCCTGAGTTACCCATCCACCAGGTTAATATCAGGCAAAGTAACTCGGGTATGTGACAGTCTCTGTAAATAGAATATGGAAATATTTTTGCTTCATTTACTAGATGTAATAAATATTATATTGAAATCACAGCTTTCCTACAGTCCACCAGCACCTTCCTTTTACATTAATCATCTCCCTTCTCTCATTACCTGTCAAGTAATTCTATTGCCCAAAACTTTATTTCAAAGTGTATTAGTGACAGACTTGAAACAACTATTGCTGTAACACCGAGAAGGGAGATTTGTTTATACAAGAGCTATTTTGAGGACTTGATCTTTATTATAGGGCAGTTTCACTACCTTGGGTTAAAGAAGCATTAGGGATGAGAAACAGAAAAACAAAAATTTCATCTTTCTTGAAACCTATACTCCTCAAAAATGCCAGCACATGACACAGAAAACTCCACAAATACTGCCTTATTTATAACTTCATGTTCCTCAAGAAACGTGTGACCTTTCCCAGCATTCTGGATGCTTCACAGTCCAGCTTCTGGCTGGTACACAGCACAAGCTGTATCTTCCTGTTACATTCTATATATCTTATATGTATGCAAGACGTGTTATATTTTACTGTTAAATTCTCTACATTCTTCTTTATAATGGATCACATTGTGATACTAATCCTGACTTCCTATGCTGTAAGCAGATGTCTCACGTGAAGCAGTCCCGATTGATCAATCAAAACCCGGGACTAAAAGGAGTGGTAGAGCCCTTTGTAGGCTTAGCCCTTCTAAGCTGTGTTGCTACTCTTTTGCCAGTAGATGGCCAAGGAGACCAGACAGCCTGACAGACTTGTGCCTGGGCTGACTGGCAATTAACTTGAATAAATCCTGATAAATGTACAGGCCTACGAAGTGGTGCCCCCAGTTTGTAAGAGGCAGCATGTTCTCTCTCTTCACAGGTATTTAAAGCAAAGCAATGGGTGTAACCATCTGTAGGATCCAGGCACAAAAGGTTTACTCCCTGGAGAAATGCTCACACCCCTGGAGTATGCTTTGCTGCACAATGGTGGCTCCAGTCTCTCTTCATCTCAATTTACAACTAGCACTAGTTCCTACAAGGCTTCTTTAATAACACCCAAATATTCTCCCTCTTCAGCTTCTATATGAGACCAATTAGTAGATACTTCAAAGAATCTGCTGCCCAGAATGTGCCATTGACACCTATCTGGGTCTCTCTTTTCCACAGAAACAACACCTTAAGGACTGAAATCCACTTTAAGGATTTCAACAATGCCTGAATGTAATTAGCATCTGTCTTAAACTCATTTGAGAGAAGAATGAAGTGATAGTGATTAGATACAGGAAAAAAGACTTTAAGGTCTAACAAAGATCCTGTCTGTTACCCTTACTTGTCAAGACTGTGCAAAACTTTGGTGCTGTTTGATTTATTACTAAATGTTGACATAGAGACAGTGTCACTGATGCTGAAAACATTATTCCACTTTGCAACTTGCTGAACGTTTGCCCCTTACTCCTGGATAGTGATCTGCTATAGCAATTTCTGTTTCTACACCTCCAGGCACTATTACTATATCTTACCACCCTTGGGTCTGCAGGGGTTAACAATACAGAAGCTTTAGTGTGTACATTAGCCCACCTCTTCAGTGGGGCTGACAATCTCAAGCACAACATTTTTGTACTCGTACATTCCTATGCTCTCGTTCTATTCCCATTTCTAGTTTCAGACCTTGGTCTGCTCTTCAAGCCATCAAGAAATAATGCCCGTTACTGGACTGACAATCTATGATTATCGAGGCAGTTATATTTTCTAAGGACAAAACAACTCAGAAAATCCCATGCAGCACGTGGAGCTATATGTAGATAAAGCATCTTCAAATGAGAGAGAGCAGTAACTATGATACAGGCTCCCCAAACAAAGGTCAGGTTAATCCAGAAGTGGGTAAAATATGGCCCACAGACCAACCTGGGTTGCCAGGTGTTTCTATCTGGCCAGCAGGCCATCTCTGGGAGCCAAAGGCAGTGTTGTGCCCCACACCGATCTGCTTTGCCGCAGCCAGGGCTGGGCCAGGCTGTGCAGCGCACAGACTCCTCCACATGCCCCCCCCTCCCCCAACTCAACTTCCTGTTGGCACTGCAGCTGGGCAGTCCTGGCACTGCAGCTGCCAGCAGCCAGGCCCACATGGGATGGGGTGCAATGCAACACGATGATTAGCTACCCCATCCGCCCTCCGACCAGTCGTAATGAGCTGCCACTATCATGGCACCTCTATGAAGTGAGTCCATGCCATCCATGGAGGGGAGGGGGCTAGGCCGGGGGCAGCTGCCCTCAACTTTCCTGGTGCAGCCCTCGCTCCTCAGGCTCCCAGCAGTGGCATCTCCCTGCCCCCCTCTCTGGCCCTCAACAGCTCACCAAAACTCTTTAAGTGGCCCTCCAGCCCAAACAATTGTCCGCCCCCAACTTAGTCTGAAATCTGAGCGACTTTAGACCTGACTACAAAACTGTCCTCTTTGATAAACTTGAAAGGGTCGCGCACACACACACACACACACACACACACACACCCTGCAGGTGGTATACACTAGACATACTTATTTAGAATCTGATATACAATGCTGAGACCAAGTCTTCTCTATAAAATATTAGACGATAGAAGCCAAGGGACAAAGATGGATGCTGATAAACTAGAAAGATTTTTCATTCAAACTCCTTTAAATTTAACATTTCATATAATTGGCATTTGTGTTTTCTCCAGTCTTCCAAATCATGGTTCTTACTGGTACTGTCAACTTTCTACATACACGCACACACACATGCACTCACACTCATCAAATTGACACTAACTTCAACTGTGCATTTTATAATGTGCTCACAAAACCACAAAGGAATAAAGGAGTATCTGACCTTGGACTCTGTCCAGTAGATTCAAAAGTATCAAAAGAATCCCAAAAAATGTTACAATTTTTTCTGTATCACAATTTCCCTTATTATCTCATGCAATTATACAACAGTAACTTAGTGCCAAAATTATTAGATCAAACTTTCACAATCTATTAAACTAAACTAAGAAGTTTAATGAATGAGATTCCTCATAAAACAACTGCAGGATTAGCCTATGTTAAAATAAGTAACATAATCATTTCAGGAACCTATGTAACCTACAGGAAGTCTCCAGTTCAAGGTTTAAGTGCATTTTATTGGATAAATGCTAAAAGAAATTTTTGAGCAGTTAATTGATTTAATATAGAAATTAATTTCTCCTATGTGGCATCCATAGCATGATTCCCCCCCTGTGCATGGTACATCATCTCTCTCATACAACATTCTAACTGAAATTATTTTGGATCTGCCAAAAGGAAAAAGGGCATGCAGTTGGAGGGAGGGTTGAAACAACCATATTTTTGTGTGACCTCGATCTCATTCTTCATTGACTAGCATAAGCAGAGTCCTGGGAATGATGATAGACAGAAGCAGATCTAATTGGGCGGAGGGCACCTCATTGATGTGAGGAGAGAGATCACAGCAGAGATTGGCAGCTGAGAACAGAGATCTCAGCAGCAGAGATCTCACTGTAACATGCACTACATAGTTGGAAGGTGGCCTAACCACATCACCATGTACCTGCTCTGGATCTGTGAATGATATAAACACGAGCTGCAAACAACAGAGTGTATATTTATTACTGGGAGAAGTGAATGGGCAGCTCCAACTCCTGCTGATTCCAAAGCATTTTCGTTTTCTCTGAGTCAGAACGTACCCCATGTTCCCCAACCTTCAACTTCTTTTGAAGAATTAGTTCTTCTATCAGGGGTCCTTGCCATCTAGCAAGAGGCACAGCCTTAAGATTAACTGTGGGTATAGCAGATAGGCAGCACAGTAAATCTGTTCTGCTACTGACATTGAGATAGCCTCGAACAGCTAGACAAAGGGACTTTTCACAGAAGCAAGCACACAGTTTAAGATCCTTGGATAGTAGAGCTAATAATTACCTATCATTGTAATAATTGTATAAACTTCTACTCATATCTGAGAGACTTGTGAAGATCTTCCAGATGGGAGTGAAGAATCATGGAGTTTCCTGAAAAAACTACAGGCAGTCCTTGGACTTATGACAAGATTGGTTCCTGAAAAACATGTCTTAAGTCAAAAAGTTGTAACTCGGAACCAATTTTCTCATAAGAAACAATGTTATAAATGGGGATTGATTCCTGAACCAAGGACCGATAGCCTATTTTCACAAAAAATACCCCAGAATTTTGTACTCGATCAATTATAGATGAGTAATATAGCTACATTAATATATTTATATTGTAAATAGCAATCATATTGATTTGAAAGGACTCCTTTGAGGTGACTTTGCTGGACTTTTTGAAGGGCTCTTGGCTGGAGTCTTCTCAGGAGTCTTGGCTGCAGGTTTTTCTGGAGTCTTGTCTGCCTAAAGAAAGTGTCCAAGGAAGTTTGGACAGATGTTCTTCAGGGGAATGGGCAATGCAGTGAACTTGTTCGCTGGCATAGCATCACATTGGATCAAGCCTTGTAAAGTCAAAACTGACATCAGAAAGTTGAAACAGGGTGTCAATTTATAAATGTTGTAAGTGCAAAACATTGTAACTTGAAACGTTGTAAGTCAAGGACTGCCTATACTGAGTATGTATAGCCACATATCACTAAAATAACTAGGGTCCCACTAGCATGTCTCAAGTATGTTGGTGACCATGGAGGTTGGCTAAGAATGTGAGAACATGGAAACAAGGGTATTTGCTGCTAGTCTGATACTCTGTCGTTTTAAGAAACCTTTGTGTACCCTCCAAAACAAACTTAATTCTCTTCTGCTTTGCAGTAGGAGTTCTTGCTATACCCCTTTGGACTGGTTCACTGGCTCCTCAGAGCATGGAGCTTTTGTACTTCATTGTTGTTGTCAGAAAGATATTGTTACCTAGGGTCTGCAGCCTCATGAAAGCTGGAGTCAATGTGGGGGAGGAGGAGTAAGGCAAACGACCTCTGATCCTGCTGCCACTGACCAGAGGACAATGGCCCAAATTGAACTCCCCTTTAGGAAAGTAAGTAGAGGAATAGTTTCAAATGTCGTCTGGCTGAGGATGATTAGAACCAAGTGCCCCCTATACACTAGGCAATGAGGCTAAAAGGTGTAAGCTCTCTTTTTTTGCAATGGAGTTAGACACCTTTCAGGAGGAGAAGGGGTCATGGGCTCAGATCTAGAAGTGGCCCATAGATAGTTCAGACTTTCCACTATAAGTGCTTCTAGTCTGTCTAAAGATGAAGTTGGATTTGAGCTAATGTGAATAAGGTAAACAACATCCAGGACCCCTGAAGACCAGAAGTAAGTGACAGCCGGGTCTCTACAAGTGCTATTAAGGTGAAGGAATAAACTGAGGTATATATCTCACTGCAGTTTATTGCTCCTAGGTGCCGTGTTTATACATGTGCCTGGGACCACAGCAAGTTGAGCTGGGTTGGAGCAACGCCACCTAGCAGGGGGCCCAGAAGATCAGTCTGCAAGCCCAGGGTTGCTCTGCCACAGCTGAATGTCCTGCAAAGGGGCAGAGCTAGCCAGCAGACAGCCCCCACACTGAAAAACCCTCATCTCCAAGCCAGATCTTTCAGTGTCTACATATGCATTGCTGTGGAGTAAAGAACTCTGCTGCAGGATAGTACTTGTATTTACAAAATACAAGTAATATCTTGTGGGGGAGTTAATTAGTTCCCTCAGTCCTAATAGCATCACATGTGTAGACAGTGACATTTTACTGCAGAGCTAATTAGGCAGCTCTGTAGTAAATGTCTCATGTAGATGTACCCAGCAAGTAGAATACGAATTATGATTCTGAGTTCATCCTACAGTATTTAGGTACTGCAAATTGGGTCTGCACCCCTTCCTCCTTTTCTTGAATCTTTTTCTATTATAGACTCGTACTTTGTCTTTCATGCTGATCTCCATCCCACACTCCCTCCTCTCCTACTTTTGCGGATTTGCTTCATATTTTGGTTTGGTTCTAGCTGACTCCAGATATTGCTTGAGAGAGGCAAATAATAATCCACTGAACTGCAACCTTTTCCAGTAGCACATGCTATCATTTGGAGAATAACTCTAATGCTATTTCAAGCAAAGCATGCAGTTTTCTTCCAATCCACATATTCATTGGCTTAATTTGTTTTCTCTCCATGGCTTCTCTTTTCTTCACCATTCATTTACCCAAAAAGTCAAGACTAATTTAGAATACTGAAAAAGCCACAGAAAGATTGTGTGTTACCTCTTAAGGAACACAGTGTAAAATTGCTTTAAATGCATTACTTTTTTGACCATATTTTTCTAGTGTGGTAAAGAGTAAAGTGGGACATAGACAAGTTGCAAAATGTAATAAAAACCTTTCCACTAACTGGGAGGGATACTATCTTTTATTGAATCATCATACAATATTTCTCCCACAGGACTTAAACAAAGCTACAAAAGATACATTCTTTGAAACTTTTCCAACAGCTTTTATAAATCATATCATTATTTTAACCTTCAGTGTGTTTTCCTTACATCTTACGCATCATAGCACAAATGAGATTCAGAATAACATATTCGGAAATGCCTGAAGTGTCCATAAATTAAATTAATGAGAATAAAAAAACTTTGAACTGCTTAACAGAGCTCCCAGTATTTAGCATAAAATGCGAGCATCAATGTGATCTGCAAACTTCTTTAAATAATACTTTTAAAATAAACATTACATTTCTTGGTTAAAAAACACATACAGTTGAAGCAAGGGAACATTTCATTTGAAACCTGCCTACACGTCCTGTCAAATCTATCTTGCCTCAGCTAGGCTACACTGCATTTTTAAATACAACTTATAGCCAAATTTCCATGGCTTCATTCATATCAAGTCTCCATATAGAGTCTCTCCCTATACGGTCTCATGTAAATGGAGCCCCTTAAGGAATAAGTTACTACAAAATATGAGAACCAACTGGCCTATTGTAAAGTGAAGCAATCAAACCATAACACAATAATAATATTACTTTGATACTCAAGATCATGATACCTTGCTTGCTTGTGTCTTAATAAAAGTGATTGTCATCTTTAAAGATGGCTTATTAGTTTGCTGAGTCAAGAATAACAAGTCATTTCATGATGTCAGAAGAATGACTTTTACTTTTAGCAACATCTATTTTGCATTGTATTTCAAACCTGTATTATTCAAAGATAAAACTGCATTTTTACCAGTTTCTTTTAGTCACCTATTTTGGTTTTATTACTCTTCAACTTTACAGTGAATACCAGCTAATGTGCCAATAAACCCATTCTTCACTAAATTTCATTTTTGTAAAATAAACTGGAAAGGCATGAAAATACTCTTTAAAAATAATTTGAGTGGGGGCAGAGGGTGTAGAAATCCTAATAGACTTGGTGTTGAGAGTTGAGCTATATTAGAGTTTTTACACTTTGCAAGCATACCAATCCTATTAATAAAATCCCATTCTTTCCACTGAAATGTATCAGCATAATTAATTTCAGCATAACCAAAGAAGTGCTAATCTTCAAGGTCACAGCCGGGAGGAAGCATGGAAATGCCACTGCAGCTTTTAAGGTGTAATAGCTGCTTTACATCTCCTCTTCACTAAGTTAAAAATGTTTGAAAAGTAAACTTGAACAACATGTCTTACCGTCAGTTTTTCTTTTAAGTTCTCTTTTGCTGGGATTTCCTTTTCATGTTTCCCTAACTCCATGTCCCAGAAAAAAAGTCTCAGATGCTGGGTAGAAGTGATTTAATCTGACTACATGTTAGATGTCACTGTATGTTTTAAGTTGTGAGACAGAACTCTATCAGGCAGCACTGGTGATAATTTCTGGTTAGCGAGTGTTTCCATTTATAGCTGTACAAAATTCACAAATAGAACCCCAGCGAGAAGGCAGACAGCTGGCCTCAGATAACAATAAATGTTGTTTTGGCATCAAAGTGAATCGTTTGACATGAGTACGGTTGTAACAGGGCACTAGTTATCTGGTCCCCCACAAAATAAACGTGTGCTTAAAGACTGCCTGAAAAGGACATGAAAATTAAAAGCTAAATCTTAGTAGAACTAATTCCTGTATGTAGAATTTACCAACTGAAATGATAGATATGATTAGCTTGTACTATATGATGTTACAGTAACTCTCAAAAAAACCAGAGCAACACTTGTAAAAGAACCCCTACACTGAGCTACTGAACTTTCCCAGATACCAGGGTCTAGTGTTAAACTTTCCCGTTAGAATGTAAGGTTACTGGATGCACGTATTCTCCTTTTCTAATAATAGAACATGCTATATTAAACATCTTGATCTTTTGACATGCAAAAAACACGGAAGTTTGTATCTGTACTACAAGTGTATCTGTATGAAATTCAGGAACAATCCAATAGGTATATACACTACATTTAAAGGCTCTTACTTTAGGGAGATGGATTGTGGGCTTTGAATGTTAGTTAACAATAGAAGAATAACCTGGCTCTGGTTCATGATGATAAAGTCAGGAGTCCAATATTAGAAACGGTGGTGGGAGGGAATTCTCTCTCTGGCTGTGCTGCAGAGTCCAAGGTTTACAACACACCCATTGGTTGCTACATCAACTAGGCCACTGTTAATGTCTTAGAAGAGATTCATATGCAAGGTTTGCTCCGCAGTTGGCAGTAACTGATAGGGATAGTTCAGATACAAACAGAGTTCCACTCTTCACCCCTTCTACCTCCCTCCACTGCACACCCCCCCCCCCCAAAAAACCCAACACATTACTGCTAGTAGATCAGAGGAGTCTCTTTGCTGACTTTGATCCATATCATAAAAATATAAAATAAAAGTTCCTATATAAAAACTGGTATCATAGGTTCCACATACCCGCTGACAGTATTAAGAAAAGGTCTATCCTAAGAAAGAACAACCTACCTCTTCCTGCTGAGAAACTAAGACCAGAAGCAGATTTATCTCAACATGGTTTTCACATTTTAGAGTTGTAATTCACATAATTTGGAAGTGACAGTCAAAACTCAGCACAATCCTTCCTGAAGTGCTGTCTTTTTTTATATGAATGGTAGCCACATGAACTTCAAATCCTCAAATGGGAAGACAAGAGTGCAAAAGAGTTCACTGACAATGGCCACCAAATTCATTAAAATTCACATTTCTCCTCCTCTGAGGTGTTGTTCATAACAAAGAATCATTTATTTCAACTTTCATTCATTGTCTTATGGTCTCTTTTACCACTCTAGTAGTGCAAGGTAATAGGTGGCGGGAAAGATTTAAAAAATACTTATCAGAGATGGACTATTAGAAAAAAATTAAAGTTGTAGACAAAAATTTCCCTCATTCTTTTTTATGGAAAAGTAAAAACCAAAAGGAACAAGTGACACAGAAAGAGGAAAATTATAGAATCTCTTCTCTTTCTATCAGGAAAGATACTAAAAGTCCATAGCTCAAATCTAAGCTGACTGTCTTAGATATCTCTTTGTATGAAGTGTGTCCTTATGGGAGGGACTAATACAAAACCCATGAACCGCTAATGTCTTCAAAATTGGGCTTAAGGAGGATTTAAGTACCAGCTTGTAATATATTGTTGCAAAGGGTGTGCATTTGACTGAAAGTCATTAATCTTCCCATGAAGTAGTTCCACAGAATGAGGCCAAAGTAGCAAGATGCTCCTTATTCTCCTCCAGACTTTCAAATTTGAGTATGCCTAGACCAAGTGGATTAGACAATTGTACCATCTGGTTTCTAAAAATTCTTATAGACAATAGAAAAAAAATGAAACAGCTCTCTTACTATTGATTTGAAGTTAGAGTTTGAAGGAGTTTGAAGTTAGAGAGAGTTAACAGCATGTCTTGAACAGAAACATTCTGCCCTTGTGCAGCAGAGTAAATAAATGTGCAGCAGTGTAATATACAGTCCACCCTGGAACCAAGGTTTCTGTTATCACTGCATCCTGGGTATCATGCAGCCAAATCCAAAAGAGCACTCGGGAACCTAACATGTAATTTTGGTGAAATTTTGCATCTTCTATCTTGATACCCTTCCAGGCACACTGAATGCCAAAAAATAATAATAATGTAGCAGTTTTTGGTGCTTTCCCAGAGCACAACTGGCATTGGTCCTAGGCTGACTATCTTAGATATGCTTATTACTGGCACGGAGCATGCCCAGCATCAGCTATATGATGTAGATATAGGTATAGGTATAAGTAGAGGAACAGGTTGTATTCAGCACATGCAAAGTGGAAGCAAACAGAGTCCCTAGCATGGTCAAACATAGTGGAGACATGCCTGCAGAAGAAAGTATTTTACCTGAAGGGTATGATACACAAGACATGACAAACCTCCCATCTATGCTAAGAAGGGAAAGGACTATGAAATACAAGATATATATACAGCTTGATGTTATAGCTATAGTAGTGAGGGACATGTTGTTCAGCTACAGAGTATAGCAAGATGTCTGCTGCATGATATCACAATTTCCATTATGACTGCATCTATCTGCACCATCATTCACATGACCATAATAAATAAGTACTTTTTCTATCCAAAAGAATCTTATGTCATCCTCAATCACTACGTCTTACTGGTAGAATTTATAATTAAAATAGAAAATAAGAGAACTAAATGAGAAAGCAAGCCTACATTTTGCTCTACAGACAATAAAGTTAGTAATTATCTAACCTCTGTGGAAAGTAAGCACAGTAGTGATGAGTTAGCTTCTGTGTCTAGCACTAGAGTCTTGTGTTCTATCCCAGTAAAAAGTAAGCATTAGTGAGGGAAGGTCTGATAATAACCTTGTGAGATGAACCATATATTGTTCTAGGAGTACATTCTCACTCCCATGCATTCTTTGGACCGGGGCAATGCATAGGGGGTGCATGCAGGTGCATGTGCACCCCCTGAGCGTGGCACTGCACCCCCTACAAAAAGGCACCACCAACACTGTTGGCAGTGTCTGTAGGCGGTTGCCACTCACCACCCTGCCTCCAACACTGCTGGTGGCATCTGTAGGTGGTTCATGATCTCCACTGATCACCGCTGATGCGGCTGGCAGTCGCTGCAGGTGGTCGCTGACCCTTGGTCAGCACTCACCACCCAGCGCTGACAGCCCCAGTGGCATCTGCAGGAGCTCCCCCACTTACTGCCACTATGCTCCTGCCACTCCTGCTGCTGTGCTCCCACCACTGCCATGCCCCACCAGACACCAGGGGCATGCGTCGTTCATGTTTTGGATTAAGGGAAATGTTTGAACCATTGTATTCATGAAGTAAAGACATTAATCAAGGATTTTCTAATATCCTGTGTGACTGACTTTCATATTCTGTATTCTAGTTTGTAAAGAAGAAAAAATATGCTTCCTGGGGTTCCAAATAAAATATATTTTATGGGCTTTTTCTCTACAAGTTATTGCACTGTTTAGAGTGATTTCTTCACACTATAGTCATGGTGCTTCTGGCAACCATTTATCTTTTTAGAACACAGCACCAAAATGTGAGCACATAGCAGGAGGCCAAAAGTATGATAAAAAAAATTGTTGCAATCCTAAAATAGCAGCAATTTATAGGTTACCAATTTAATTGGATATATTTTCTTGCCTGCTTAGTTCTTGGAGAAGAAAATAGGTTATTACTGTAATGATTCCTGTCTGTCACTGGGCCACATTTTCATTCACACAACTCTTATATATATATATATATATATATATATATATATATATATATATATATTTAATTGTTAACTATACAAATCCTCAAGGTCACAAATACATTGACATGCAACTGGAATCATAGCTCATATGTGGCATGTATCTAATCTGTGCCACCCTGTTTAATCTTCATGGTTTTCTTTTCATCTTCATCTATTGCATGCAGTTCTGGGCTCCACGTTTTTGAAAAGGCATGGAGAAGTTAGAAAGGGTACAGAGGCAGGCAACAAAATCGATAAAAGGCTTGGAAGACAAGCCATACAAATAGAGGTTTAAGAAAGTAGGTATGTTCAGCTTGCAGAAAAGACATTTAAGAGAGGACTTGATAGTAGTCTTTAAATATATGAAGGGCTACCATAAAGAAGAGGGAAAACACCTTTTCTCTCTTGCTTCAGAGAGGCTCTTTGAAGACCAGTGGCTTGAGGTTGTGGCAAAATAGCTTTAAAATGGATATCAGGAAAAACATCTACACAGTTAGAACAGTGAAGCAGTGGAATAGACTGCCTAGGGAAGCTGTGAAATCTCCATCACTGGAGGTGTTCAAGAAGTTGCACAAGCACGTGTGAGGGATGAGCTAGGAGTAGTTATACCTATGCATGGGTATTTTCCATGCTTCTGGGTTTTGCTGGTTGCTGCATGGAGACAGGAAGGATTTTTTCCCCTTGTTTTGCCACATATTTTGGCCGGGGGATGTGGGGGAGAGAGTGGAGGGTCACCTTCCTTAGAAGCATTGAGTGTTGGCTGCAGCTAAGGATGGGGATTTTGACTGAGATGTGCCAATGATCTTGCTAGGACTTAAACCCAAAGGTTCCTGACTACAGGGTCTTGACCCTCTGCTCAGGGTCAAACGGATCACCACATTTCTGGTTAGGAAGGAATTGTATCCCATAATCAGGCTGATATGGACTGTGGGAAGGGGGGTATCTTTCTCTGTAGGAGGGAGCGTGTCCCTCTCCCTTGGGTCTTACATGTATTTTAACAACCCTTGCAGCAACAGGACATTGGCCACCATTGCCCCCCAGCTTTACCTATGACAGATTAGGGTATGTCCCATGGTTATTTCAGGGTTGCCTGTATAGTTTTACTAATAAGTTAGATGATTGATTTGTAGAGAATGGTTTGGTAGGCATGATCCTACCACTGGCAGGGGGTTGGATGGTTGGACTAGATCATCTCTGAAGGGCCCTTTCAGACCTATGATTTGTATAGTGGTAAACATAACATTTGCACTCAACAATGAAGTTCCAATCTGAATGGGTTTGCTAATAATTTACAACATATGTTTAAATTATGTGTATCAGCAAAAACATTTAAGTTAAATACAGAAATCATATTAGTAATGGCTCATTTTCAGATGCCTGGTTTAGAAGGAGTTTTATGCTCGTTTATGCAAAATGGCAAATTGAAAGGCTTAAAAAGCCTCCAAAACTCAAATGGGTTTAACCACCATCAGGAGACTGCAGTTCAGTAAGCAATTATAAGTTAATCGCTTTTTTTTTCCACACTGGCAATTATTTCTCTCTCCCCCACACAGTTTGATAAACCAGAAAGTGTCTGTACAGCTATGCCAGTGCACATATTCCAGGGTCACGGGCACATGAGTGGAAATGGCAGGTCTCCAGACTCTTTCTGTAGCATGTAATCCTCGGTACATCAGCAGAAATGAAACACACACTGAAGCTACTTCCCTTTATATACTAAGAATGCTTACCTCTTAGCTGACATGGAATCCGGGGGTGGGAAGTTAATCCTTATGAGAGGTCACAATTCACATTCCAGCAGCAGCACCCAGCAGCTGCTGCTGTCACTCTCTAGTCAATGCTGCTTACTCTGTAAATACTCAGAGGTGGAAGAGATGACAGGCATGGGGAAAGAGGGAAATATTATGTACAGTACAAATTGCTGCTTCATATACAAGGAACCAAGGCATAAAAGCATGACAGATCATACATACAGTATAAGAGTTTCCTCAGAAGAAGAACATTCTGAATGCATTAATTTTAGGAAGAATGTTGTAAAGGATATCTATCAAACTACATTGAAGAGACCTTTTAAAGGAGCTACACTTTCTTTAAATGAAGTCATTGGGAGTCAAAACATTTTATTTTGTTTACTAGACATGTTAGAAGTCTCCTAGGCAATTGCCTTGAAGTGGGGAAAAGCATATGTTATATCTTACTGTAAAATTCTTTACAGTCTTCTTTACAGCGAATCACATTGTGACTCTAATCCATTTGCCTGACTTTCCTAAGCTGTAAACAGATGTCTCATACTAAGCAGTCCTGATGTCAGTGAAAGCACCTTGTACATGCTACTACCACGGGGAATACCTCTGAAATCACAAATCCCCATCTGGATAGTTATCACACACCTTGTCCCTTTCACCCGTATCTCAAAAATATTGGTCTACATGAAGGGCACTCAAACTTTCATACTATGAGCCATATTTAAATATGTATATACATATATGTGTGCGTATGTATATCTGTGTATGTACACCCACACACATATAAAACATACATACAGAAGGAAAGAGGGAGAGGGAGAAATCAGCTTGCAACTCAGCTTCCTTCCATGTAAAACAGTATGTGTAAGCTCACACTCATGCCTCTGTGGCAACCACAATATTGCTTATGAGGGAAATATATTATTGAACTATTTAACGCATTCTTAAACATTGTTTAATGGGAATTAGCAGCTGGAAGCAAGGAGAAGCCAGCTTTCCACAAACCACCAGCAAGTGCTCCAGAGAGATATACTGGCTCAGTATGAGCATCAATAGCCTAGGCTTTCATTATTCCAGTTTTATAATTATTCCATTGGCACAGTGCCCAATAGTTAGTTATATTGGTCCAATTCCCAGTGTGCTTGTTCTATACGCTTATTGGAGTACTCAAATGAGTGAACACAAACTTAACATGAATAAGGAGAGGCAAGAATGTTATAATTTTGCCTTTATTTTTTTTTAGCTATTCCCTGTAGTAATAAACATGTCGGTAAAATTAATTAACTTTTTCAGCAAATGCTAAACAAGTGCTTAATACGAGTTCCAGGATTCAGACCGATAAATTTTGTCCAGTACACACACATTTACGATGCTATCTAATTATGAATACAATAATAATTTGCATATGTCTAGTTGTGTTATTCAACCTAACTTGTGTTCATCCCTTAATAGGAAAATTAATTCTATACGTTCATACCTGGAGCAAAATTTTCCACTCTGCAATTGGAATGTTTTCCTGAGTTGTTCATGTTTAATTTGAGGTATATAATTTTCCATACACACACAGACACACATTATATATATATAATGCAGAAATAGGATCATAAATAGGTGGAGTAGGATCCACTAACAGGTAGATCTAGATCTTGGTGTCTGAGATGGGCATCCCCAAAATAAAGGTGTACAAATCCATATAAACACTTGAATATATATATATACATCTATTTATTTCAGCTTCTAGAGCCCCAAACATGCTTTAATGCAACTATTTTGTAACAAATTATCATTTTAGCCTCAAGACTATGGCACCAAAAAGGAGTAAGAAGAAAGAGAACGCACACATCCTTTCTATTAACTTGTTTTTCGGAAGGGAGCTTGAGCAGGATGGAATAGGATTGTACTTAAGCACCTAATAGGTGGAACAGAATCTGGCCCCAAAAGTCATATTTTTCAGTTCCACAATGCCAACTAAAGTCAGCAACAAGAATATCACCCAAAAGCCAAAGCACTCAAACTAGAAGCTGCCTTTAAGTCTAGGAACAGACTTTCAAAAAAACTGAGCCTGAAGTGATTCAATCTTTGCAGGTTAGTCTAACCTGGCTAGGCTAAACTGGTTTATAACTGCACAGACATCCCAGACATGAAGGCACATGCCTAGAGGAGCTCAGGCCAAAAGCCAGGGGGGAGACTAGAGCAGCCTTCCCGTCCCTTCCACAGCACTGAGCTGAGGTGGGGCATAGCCAGACCCCAGCAGGATGCTTTGATTAGCTGAGCAGGGAATTGATAACAGTGTTTATCACCCTGTAACTCAGTGTTTATCACCTCATTAAGAAAACAACAGGGCTAGTGACAGAAGTTGGCAACAAGATCACCCAAAAGCCAAAGCACTCAAACTAGAAGCTGCCTTTAAGGCTAGGGACAGACATTTGAAAAACCTGAGCCTGAATTGATTCAGTCTTTCCAGCTTAGTCTAACCTGGCTAGGCTGAACTGGTTTGAAACCGGACAGACATTCTCTCTGGACTGAGGAAATTCAGACATATACCAGCAGTGGCTCAGGCTAGAAGCCGGGGGATGATAGAGCAGCCCTCCCTTCCCTTCTGCAGGGAACTGAGCTGAGGGGGCATGGCCAGGCCAGCAGGACTCTCTCATTAAGGAGGTCTGTCTGCACAGTCCCAGGCTTTTCCCTGCTGGCTGCTCAAGGGGCGGGAGTGTTGCCAGCCCGCAGCCCCGGGCTAGCACTCAGAGGCAAGGGTAGGAGGGGGGAGGGGGTACAGTGCACACATCTGTTGATGATACAGAGCTTTTCAATCTGCCTCTCTGCTTCGTCATACAGTCTGCAGCAAACTGACAGGCAAGCAAGCCAGCTGGGGGCGGATAGTGATAACAGTCTTTATCACCTGATTAGCAAAACAATGGCCTCTCTCCATTACTTCTCTTAAACAGCTTACCAGCTGACATGTTGATTAGCTCCAAAGAGCCCTAAACAATCACTGTTCTATCTGCCTGCCCCAGTGAAATTGGAGAGAGAGACACACAGACACCTCTCAGCATTAGCTAGCATACCACGTGCCTAGGGTCCATGGGGCTGGGGCCCTTGCTGTGGGAAATGGAAGGGAGGAAGAGGGGAATTTCCTGCTTGAGCAGCAAGGGGGATGGGTAGAGTAGGGGGGAGCCAGGAAGACCCTGCTGTCTCTGCAGTCTCTGCTGGAGCCTTACATAGCATTAGCTAGCATACCATATGCTAGCTTTAGTCCATGCAGTGGCAGAGAGGAGGAAGGGATCCCTGCTTAAGTAGTGAGTGGTGAGGGGGTGGGAGGAGGAGGGCACGGGGAAGCCAGCAGAGCCTGCTGTACCTGCAAGTTTCTGTCAGAGCCCTGGCCAGGGAGGAGAGGAGAGGGGTCAGCTCTGCTGTAGAGCAGAAAGCCTTGCCCAGCCCAGAGAGCATCCCAGGATGCTGGGGAACTCTGATTCAACTTAAACCAGCAAGGGGTCTGAGACAGACATTGCATAAATCAGTTTGACGCAAATCAGTTAAGTCTGATACTACATTCAATCAGGTTTATCTTAAATTGGTTTCAGCCATTTTCAAATGGTTTATATGCACCGAACATCTGTTGTTGCAGGTTTAAATCAGTTTCTGATCACTTAAATTGGTTTTTATGTAATGTCTGTCCCTACCCTAAGAATGTAGGTGGAACCAAAGTGTAGCGCAACATACAGTCACACTGCCTCTCAAATATTTTGGAAAACAATGTGTTGAAATTATATATCTAATGGGGAGCATAAGTGCATTTTTCTGGATGGATTAGAAAGAGACTATGAAAAGAGACTATGAAAATCTATAATGCTTACTATATCTCCCATTATCTCCCATATATCTCCCATTTCTTTCCATTTTAAATTCCTCCCATTTACATATAAAGCAATATGTATATGTTTCTTATTTATGTAATCCAATAGGGCATGATTTTATTGAACTACAGTTAAAAGAGTCAAAATTGCATATCCGCACCAGACCACTAACTATTATAGGTACAGAAAGTCAATTCTTAATAATAGTTCTGCATTGACCAAAGATTATCACTGTGGAAGTACAAATTATTTTTTGTCAGGGAGAGTGCTGATGAAAAAATGTCATTTTTTAATTTTATTTTATTCATTGATGTCTATCTTCTCCGACAGAAATTAGAAAGTTTATGCAAATTATATAGTTCTTATCGCGGCACCAACAGATTGTATAGTAATATTCATGTCCCAGAATTAATGAAAATTAGTTCTGCACTCAGATGTCTGATGAATTATCTTCACTTCAATAGATAAAATGCAAAATAATTAGAAATCTGTGATGGAAATGTCTGGATATTTGAGAGAGATCCCCATAGCATAAATTTTCAAAGTCCTATCATGATTCTAATTTTTCAAAATAAAAAAACAACACGCTTACTGGGGGCAATTGCTAAAAATATGATAGCAATACTATTTAAGAAAATTCCTAATATCTTTCAAGACATTTGCAATGAACTATCAGGTGATAATCCATACATCTGAACAGAGAATAAGAATTTGTCATGTCACTTGACTGTATTGCTTTTACATAGTACAAGACCTTTTTTATAGTTATAATGGTTGCCAGCCACACAGCCCTAATGTGTATAGGGAATAGGACACCATGTATCCTACTCTAATAGAAGAGGACTCTACCCTTTGAAGTAATGGGGGCTTCCATATTAGATTCAATATCATATGCTCATGCCATCATCTTCCTTCACAGTAGGGTACTGTGGCATACCTAAATACTAGTCTATACTTTGCAAAACAATAGATTATAATTAGTTTGAACAGAGGATTCTTTTTTATGTGCTTAAAACAACATAGTAGATGTTAGGTCTTGCTCAAGATAAAAATCTTTATGCTTACTTATACATATTTTAATGTATTTCCTGAACACACATGCTAAAATAAAAGCTATATTGGAGTGTGCTCATATGCCTTATTGCTAAACCAATGAGAGAAAGCCATCTTAATCCAAAGAGTTCATTTGGGTATGGGAAGTTGTTTCTGTTTCTGCCTCTGGTTCATGGCTACAGAAAAGGCCTTTCTGAAATTGTGTCTGAAAGCGCACAGATTTACAAATTCTATACATATATGTGAATTATAAAAAAAAAAACAGTCGGAGAATCTTGTCCTTTAATTCTCTGGACAGTCTTAATTATATTTAACTACAAAAAAGAACACCATTCATTAGGAAGAAGAGCATATTTTATTCAGATAGAAAAGCAAAATAAAATGGAACAATACAAAGGAAACTGTAGGTAAAATGGAGGGTGTCCACAGAGCTCAAATAAAGGAAGGAAGTTAAAAAAAAAAACTATACGTTTGCTTTCACCATAGTTTGAAATAGATTGCATTACTCTATGAAAAAAAATGTGTTCTCTTCATGGCATTGAGTTGTAGAATGTACTTAAAGAGAATATTTGAAACACTTGACTGATGACGTTCACATAACCTTATTCAGAACATTACATTGCGAGTGCATTAGTTCCAACGGACGTAAAGTTCAAGGCAAATCAAGGCTTTCTTTCACTCGTTTTTTTTTTCCAGAAAATTCAACCCCTGTATAATGGTCTCAACTATGAATAAGGCATAGTGGTTTAAGTACTACATTAAAAGTAATAATACAAACAGTGAAAAAATAATACCATGAACATCTCCTAAAAGAATGGTTTATTATGGAGGGTAAAAAGCATTATTCATACAGTCTGAATACATGTGACTTTCTGCAGAGTCAGTCTCCTCAGGTTCAAAGTCTTCTGGATCTTGTATTAACTGGTCATTATCCTCATCTGAAGTAGAAGGACGTGTTAGGATGATTCGAGGTATCTTGGATAAAATATGAAGGATTGCAGAGAAAAAGGAAGGGGTGAATTCAGAAACAGGAAAGCACAAGAGAGAGATGTAATGAATGCAGAGAGAACACAGACTATAAACAGAAATATGCAAAGAATAACACAACAGATTTCTGGCTGATGAAGTGTGCTATACTGCTAATGCTGTGTTGTTTATGAAAGCAACAATTAAAAATAAAATTTTTCTAATTATCTATTTTTTAAAGATCCTAATTTCAGAAGCCAATAAATATTGGCAGGTATGAACAATACATTTAGCATTTACATTTATGTTACCATTTACTAATTTCATGCAATTGAAAATAGGGAAATGAATTTCTGTGGACTTCAAAGTTTCCACTAGCCACATTGGAAACAAAAGCAATAATTTGAGTTATCATTAAGAAATTTGTATGTCCTCATAAAGAGTCTTCACTCTGACATTTTAGTGATAGGGCTTTCAAGATGTATATTTTTTTATTTTGATGTTGGCATTAGAATATTTTCTTTTAAAAATACATTAAGGAAAAAGATAATTTTAAAAGCAATCAGTCAATCAATTAATAATATACTATCTTTAGTAGTAAACATGTTTTGGTAAAGAACTTACAACCAATGTACTTTGAGAATTGTATGGGATTTAATGTTATTTATTAATCAATTGTTCACTGTAATTTATCAATAGGATACTTCATATAATAGAATTATGTAGGTGTATACATTGTTGAGGTTTTAAAATAATATTGACATACAGATTTTTTTTCTTTCCAAGAAAGGTGTTTAAATTTTTAGACTGACTACTGGTAGAAGAAAAGTACTTCCTGTGCCATAGAATTATAGTTGTGTTATGATGAAGTACACATTTCTAAATACTTCATAAGAATAGCAATTTTTAGTTTCTATTTTGGGAGTACACATTTATCATGTCTTTATTATTTCACTTGTACCAAATTGTTAGTTTTGTACATATATTTCCTTTAGAAACTGCAACTTAGTTTTCAGGTTTTGGAAGTGGGTTCCCCACCCCACCCCCAAGTTATGGTTTTCCTTTTTTTCTTTTGCTTGGGTTTATAAAGCTATGGTGCTGTGAATTTTAAAATAAATGGTATTTAATGGATATCTTAGTCAAACTGACACAGACTTCTCAGAAGACTGGCTTCGTTCATTGCACCCCTGACAAAATATGCATGCTCTCTACATATATAAAAGTATTGTGCATCCAAGCACAGAACCCATACCTCAAAGCTAAATGCTGGCAAAAATGGTGCAAATCTTAAATAGAACTCAGGTTGCTTTGCTCTGCACCTGATGCCCACCCAACATGTATGCGAGCCAAAATGTTTGAGTATGTGGATATTCTACCTCAGAGATCACGGGTGAAATCCAAGCTTAATTGACCTCAATGACAACCCCCCAAAGTTAGAATTCCCTCCAGTGGCCTGTCCAAACTCATAAAGAAATTTCCTATTAAATTTCAGTAAGTCACTTAAGTTCTTTGAACTTTGACTACTCCCTTCTTGAAAATGTACATGTGGACATTACCTCAAGCCATCTCATGGGGAATTCTGGAAGAGAAGTAATTTTATCAGATCTTTTACCTTTTGGAAGGTAGCATGTAGCCATTTCATATGTCAGTCATTCAAATATTCTCCAGTAGCCCAGGTTCCTACTTCAGAGACTCTCTTAGCCAAAAATCAAGTCTAGTTTTCAGTTAAAGTAATTGCTTTAAAATATTTTGGCCCACATTTAAAAACTGTCTCTTGCAGAAGTCAATATCAAATGTATCCATTTGAAATATTATGATAGAATGGCATTCCACTGAACAGACTGAGAAACATAAAGAGAGAATATATTTTGGAAAAACAGTTCTGAAGGGAACCATTTTAAGTCCTTGAATCCCCACAGGGTTGTCTTTGAATCAGAAATTTCAGAAAACATTCTAGTTTTCAATAAAACATAACAATTGTTTCCATTAAAAACATAGGAAGATATGTATATACTTCTAGCTGCATTCCCATATGATTTTACAACTGAACATGAAGGAGCCAGGACCATACAATCAACTGGTCTTCAACAGACTGTGGAAGACCAAGAAAGGTCCTATGAACATGTGTGCATGCGCTCTTTCTCTCGCACACACACATGGACACCCTGTGGCTACAAAAGAAATACAAGTAATTATCTTCTTCAGGTTGAATTATCAGTTCTACCTGCAGCCCAAGTTAAGAAGATATGTCTACCCAGCTCCTTTCCTCTTACTTGAACAATTTTTGCTTGTTTCTCTAGTCCCAGAACCAGCATACCATGATGTGGTGGAAGTAGTCAGCTTTAACAGAGTTTGGGAGGCTGAGTCTCCATTGCACCTTGATATCTGCACAACTGAACAGTAGTACATCTTGATGATAAAATGAGGCTTAAACACGGATTGGACCAGGGGCAGATCTGGGGGTGTGCACAAGTAGACTTTCACCCTCCCCATCCTGCCCTTTGTTCCTGGCCCACCCAAAGTTTAAAACTAACTGCCTGGCAGTGGCAGCAGGATTTCTAGTCAAGCAGTGCTGAAGGAGTCAATTGACTTCATGGTTCATTAAAATCTGCCCAAATCCTCTTAACTCTTTATTCCACAAGTGTTCATGACTCTCTCTTCTTTTTAATAGTCTTAATGTTCCACCAATAAAGTTAGCCTTTCTTCTGCAATTCTGCTGTCTATTGGCTGCTCCTGGTAATGAAGCTCCTATGTCACTGTCCTGCAGATTGTTTGTAACACATTTCAAAAAAGTTCTATTTGTTTTTGCTTCACTTTAAACTGAATAATACAGCCCTAGGCCTCAAGCATATTAGTAAAGCTTCTAGTTTATGTTTAACTGGAGAAAAAAATTGTGCTGTTTCAAATGTGGTGATGCATCTCACTGTCTGCACCCCCCTTTTCAAAATTCTAGATCTGCCCACGGTTTGAGCACTCATTTATGACAACATAAAACTATAGCACTGCTTCTCAAACTTTCTTAGTGGTACATTTACTAAGAGCTAATATTGTGTGACACTTCACTGCACTCTCACACGGATTTCAAGGCACCTAAGGGTGCTGTGGCACCCTGGGTGAGAATCACTGCTCCAGAGGTTCAGCACATACCCTGCAGCTTGACAAATAGTATTTTGGAGTGACTGTTTTGAAGTCACTGGAATTATACCTGTGGAAACTGATTTCAGAAAAAGGAAACACTCAGGCTATGCTTTTTGTATCCTGGTTCTTTTGGCACAAGTCCCAGAAGCCATAAACCTAATTTCCTTGTAAAACTCAAAGTTTTTCCCTAGCCATGGTAGCTTCTCAAAATCTTTGCACAGTTGTCTCTTAGCAACCCAAGTCTCTCCATCCATGACTTCTTATTCTTCAGGTTTCCCATCTGACCCATATTTTTTGTGTTGTCTTCCTCTCATGCTCCACCTGAGCTTTTCTCACTATTTTCTGTATTCCAGACCTTTATTCTATTCTAAATTAAAAGCAATTACTTCCAAATTGGATTATATGTTTCGTAAGTCAAGGATGCACTTTCTTACCCTTATTGGCTTTAAATTTCTATTCTCAACTTAACTGCAATATGCTCATCATTTTATTTATGTATTATACTAGTTGATTTCTGAGGTTGCCTTTAATATGCATATTGTAATATACATTTCCCTTTTCCTCCTGATGGGTTATCTCTAGGACTCTGCACCATTTCATTTTCTTCTAAAATTCTAAGCCTTTTTCACTTCTTCTATAGTCCTGAAATGATTACAATAACAACAAAAGCAATAAATCCCAAGCCGTAAAATGCATAAAACATATTTTAGAAGTACAGTATATATCAGATTCAATATTTGCTTTTTGTCCACAAAACTATTTCCATTCCATTCAAAATCAAATATTAGCCTCTTTTACAAGCTATATACAGGAATCACCCTGCCTGAAGCCAATAAACTTCTTTTACTACTTGCTTTCCATTGTCAACTTGAACAAGGAAAAAAAAAGTGAATAGCATTTTTTATAGTTGCTCCTACTAAGTTTTCACTCTGAAAGGTTTCACTCCTACTAAGTTTTCACCCCCTTTTCAAAAAAGGGAGGAAGGAGGACCCAGGAAACTATAGGCCAATTAGTCTTACCTTGATCCTGGGTAAGCTTTTTGAGAGAATTATCCTGGCGCATGTCCACAAGGGGCCAGCAGGGGAGGTTATGCTTAGAGGCAACCAACATGGGTTCATTAGAGGCAGGTCCTGGCAGACCATCCTGGTGGCCTTCTGTGACCAGGTCACAAAATCTTTAGATGCAGGGGTAACAGTGGACGTAGTCTTTCTGGACTTTAGGAAGGCCTTCGACACTCTCTCACCCCATTCTCATTAAAAAACTAGGGGACTGTGGCACCGACATCTACACAGTCAAATGGGTCGCTAACTGGCTGGAGGGCCGCACCCAGAGAGTAGTGGTGGGTCATTTTCAACCTGGAGGGATGTGGGCAATGGGGTCTCCCAGGGCTCGGTCCTCAGACCCGTACTGTTCAACATCTTCATCAGAGACTTGGATGAGGGGGTAAAAAGCACCCTGTTCAAATTTGCTGATGACACTAAGATGTGGGGAGAAGTGGGCATGCTAGAAGGGAGGAAAAGGCTGCAATCGGACCTAGACAGGTTACAGGGGTGGGCAGATGAGAACAGGATGGGTTTCAACACTGACAAGTGCAAGGTGCTGCACCTGGGGAGGAAGAACCAGCAACATACCAACAGGCTGGGGAACTCCCTTCTCGTCAGTGCAGAGGCAGAAAAGGAACTTGGAGTCATTATTGATGCCAAAATGAACATGGGCCGACAGTGTGGGGACGCAGTCAGGAGGGCCAACCATACCTTGTCATGCATCCACAGATGCATCTCGAGCAGGCCCAAGGAGGTGATCCTCCCCCTCTATGCGACACTGGTCAGGCCACAGCTGGAGTACTGCGTCCAGTTCTGGGTGCCGCACTTCAGGAGAGATGTGGACAGCATTGAGAGGGTCCAGAGGAGAGCCACTCGCATGATCAGGGGGCAGCAGGGCAGGCCCTACAAGGAGAGACTAACAGACCTGAACTTGTTCAGCCTCCACAAGAAAAGGCTGAGGGGGGATCTAGTGGCCTGTTACAAACTACTCGGAGGGAACCGGCAGGTTTTGGGGAGTCCCTGTTCCCCTAAGCACTTCCAGAAGTGACTAGAAATAACGGTCACAAGCTGGCAGAGGATAGATTCAGACTAGACATCAGGAGGCACTACTTCACAGTCAGGGCAGCTAGGACCTGGAACCAACTCCCAAGAGCAGTGGTGCTGGCTCCTACCCTGGGGGTCTTTAAGAGGAGGTTAGACGAACGCCTTGCTGGGGTCGTTTGACCCCAGTACTTTTTCCTGCCGTGGCAGGGGGTCGGACTCGATGATCTGCTCAGGTCCCTTCCAACCCTATCAACTATGAAACTATGAATTAGTTTTACACTTCACTTCTACAACATAGAGCGCTTTTTTCCCCCACCTCACATTTAAATTATACACATCATGGTTACATCAATATCTAAAAGAGTCATCTTGTTGTTAGTTTGTATTACAATTCTCAGAAATAAAATACCCACCCCAACTCATTCCTCTCTCACAAAAACCCCGCTTTTCTCACAGGTATCTCCCCTAGTGAAACTTCTGTAGCTGATGACTTTAAGCAGGAGTGAGTTCTTGAAGTCCTAGTCTGATTTAAATCAATAGCAAATTACCACCAACTTCAACAGAGCCAAGATTTCATCCCCCAGCCTACCAACCCTGCTTCCTTCACACTTTCTCCTCTTCCCATCGCCTCATATCACATGATTGTCATATTGACAACCTTTTCAGAAGAATATATGGAGCCCTACTCATTGCCACTGCTGCCAGTGCTTTGGCTATTCTTTTGTGGACTGAGCAGAGATGTAGACAAATTGGAGACAGTCCAGCAAAGGGAAATGAAAATGGTTTGGGGACTGGGGAACAGTACTTACAAGCAGGGACCTTGATTTTCTCTGATAGAAAAAACATGTATATGTATATGTATTAGTGGCATTTCATTTTAATCACAGAAAAATGTGGATTTTGGGTTTCTTTTTTAACCCAAAAATTGGCTGTGTGTTTTTTTTTTTAATCAGAGAAAACCAGGATCCCTACTTATAAGGACAGGTTGAGGGAACTAGGCTTATATAGTCTAGAGAAGAGAAGACTGAGAAGGTATTTAAGAGCAGCCTTCAACTACCCGAAGGCGGGGTTTGAAAGAAAATGGAGGTAAATGTTCTCAGTGGTGACCAATGACAAAACAAGGAGCAATGGTCTCAAGTTGCAGCAAGGGAAGTTTAGGTTAAATATTAGGAAGAATTTTCTCACTAGGGGGATAGTAAAACATTGGAACAGGTTACCCAGAGTGGTGGTAGAAGTTCCATCTTAGGGGGGGGTTTAAAAACCCAGCTACACACAGCATTGGCTGGGATGATCTAGTTGGGGCTGGTCTTGCTCTGAGCAGGGGGGTGGACTAGATGACCTCCTGAGATCCCTATAAACCCTAACTTTCTATGATTCTAAGGAGCATGTTAAGAGATTGAGAAGAGAGAAAAGGTGGGAACTTTCAATAATCAATTCAAACAAACTAATTTGTAAAAATATGTTAGGAAAAACCTACATTAATTTAAAGCAATATATCAAATAATACCTTTTAATAAAAACTTGTTTAAAGTGTAAATTAATTCCCTTACCTCTATCACTACCAATCCTATAATACTGCTATTATCTGTATACCTCAACAAGGGACATAGATATATAGATGTTAGGGTTGGAAGGGATCTCAACAGATCATCGAGTCCAACCCCCTGCCTAGGCAGGAAAGAGAGTTCTGAGGTCAGATGACCCCAGGCAGATGCCTATCCAGCCTTCTCTTAAAGACCTCCAAGGTAGGGGAGAGCACCACCTCCCTTGGAAGCCCATTCCAAATTTTGGTCACCCTTACCATGAAGAAGTTTTTCCTGTTATCCAGCCTAAATCTGGTCTCTGTCAGTTTGTGACCATTGTTCCTTATTACCCCAAGAGGCACTCTAGTGAACAGAACCTTGCTGGGTCCCCCTAATGGATTTGTAGGCAGCCACAAGATCATCTCTCAGCCTTCTCTTGCAGAGGCTGAAAAGGTCCAGGTCCCTCAGTTTCTCCTCATAAGGCTTGTCCTGTAAACCCTAACCATACAAGTGGCCTTCCTCTGGACTCTAGTCTATCAATGTCCTTGAAGTACAGAGCCCAAAACTGAATGAAATACTCCAACTGCAGTCTGACCAATGCCACACAGGGGAAGTATTACCTCCTTGGATCTATTTGTCATGTATCTGCTGATGCAGGATAAAGTGCAGTTAGCTTTGCTGATGATTTTGTCACGCTGACAACTCAGGTTCATTTTGAAGTCCACTATGGCTCTGAGATCTTTTTCCGCTTCTGTGCTGCAAAGAGGGTCACTTCCCAGCCAGGAGGTGTGCTGGATATTTTTGCAACCTAGATGCAGCACTCTGCATTTGTCCTTGTTGTACTACATCCTATTGTGTACTGCCCACTTTTCTAACCTGTCCAGGTCTGCCTGCAATCGTTCCCTACCCTCCAGAGTGTGCACTTCACCCCACAATTTAGTATCATCCGCGGACTTGAACAGAGCACACTTCACACCCACATCCAAGTCACTGATGAAGATATTGAAGAGTACAGGTCCAAGGACCGAACCCTGAGGGACCCCACAACCCACATCCTTCCAGGTCAATACCGACCCGTCTACTACCACTCTCTGGGTGCGACTGCTAAGCCAATTTGCCACCCACTGGACC